>NC_092827.1:72196764-73446764 GCF_039878825.1 Excalfactoria chinensis
GAGAAAGTTAGAAAAAAATCAGTTGGGTGCTGATGTGACCAAAAAGAATCTACCAGAAGGTGCTGGGGAAGCCTTTCTCTGACAGAAAATAGCTGGAAGGAGAGGAGATAGAAACAAGACCATCTTTCTAATAAAAAAGTGTTACATGGGGTAAAATCATGGTCTTGGGACAGCCAGTGTTTTATGCCAACTTTTGCAGGGTTGCTCTCCAAAACCAATGAGATGCCTCTATTTCACAGGGCTGCAACTAGAAGTTGGCAATTTATGAAACCAATCGTTACAGGGAAGCAAGCAATTGGATGAGATGGAGAAATAACAGCTGCCTCCTACGTGGGAGGTTACCAACACATAAAAATGTTTCGTGAAGGGTCACAACACCAGCAACTGACGGGGCAGATCCTCCTAATCCCTGTCAGCAGCTGGCCGGCACGGCCGCACGTAGTGTCCTGCACCGCCGGCAGCCAGCACTGAGGCCAGGCCTGCTGGCATGGCAGCCTGTGGAATTCAGGCGGAGCTGCTGGGCTGCCGTGGGCCTGTGAAAATGTTCATCCCCACAGCCCGAAGCCCTGCAACTGTCCTTATCCAGGCAAGATGCTCCCACGAGCTTTCACAGTGAGTAAAGATGGCAGCACTTGGCTTTGTCATACCTTCTGGTAATTATGTAAACAGATCATCTCATTTACTTCTATCAAAACCACCCACTAATCAGTGTCTGTGCCAGTCTCAGAGAGACAGTTTGTGAGACTGGAGGACAAATGAAAGGACGGGGCTGCACTTGCTACACAAGTGTCTCTGTCCTTCCCTCACACCCATTTTGCATCACCTGCTTGTTGCGTGGGGCATCTGGTCACATCCACTGCCTTGGCAGTAGTCACAATTTGTACCACCATGAGGTGCAAGTAGCTGGAACAAAGCTCAGCAAGGCTGATATGGTTGTTACTGAAGAAAAGCCAGCACAAAACCCAATGAAATGTTGAGGCAATTCTGTATCCAATGCCTGATGGTTGGCAGGTTTTTGTCAGGCTGTCACATCTACACCAGTTCAGAAGTGGTGTCAGGTATTGCCACAACCAATTCCCTTGTTATAAAAAAAAACAAACAGGGTTCATATTTTTGTAACATTAATATATAATACATAAAGTGGTTGAAATTTCCTATCAGTTGGCACTCTGTATAGGAGTCTTGTTTTGGCTGATATATACAGCATATTGGGGAGGAGGAAATTTGCTTTCTTTGCAAACATGATGACTTTCCACAAATCAGAATCCTTCCTCTCCTGTTGAATATTGTGTAGGCTTTTCACAATTGAGTGGAACAAATTTAGGGCTGTAAGTAATTGAGAGTTGGCTGCTTGCACACAGGAAGAAAGGAAGACAAACAAAATGTCACAGGGATTATTTTTATCTCTGTAAAGTGTGTGAAATTAATTTATGAAAGCAACATTTTTGCCCTTTTGAAAGTATACGTACACAAGTTAGAAGTCTGGGTGGTTCTCTCCAGGCTACCAGGAAAGCAAAACATGTACTGTATATCTGCCCTTTAATCTAGCAGATCTTTATTTGCAGATCTGGCTGTGCATAATGTTTCTGTGTCTGTGCTTCTGCCAAGCACAGATTTGATTCGTAGATATGCTGTTTCAAAGCTGGAGGAATCTCATTGGCTTCAGCAGATGCTGTTGAAGGAGAAGAGGCGAAGTGGGCCTCCTCTCAGTTTAACCTCAGTCTTTTCTATGTGGAGTTTTGCTGCATAAGTATTACTTCACCCTCAGTTAGACAGATGGGAAGAAATGAGGTAAGTCTGTCCTCATGAACAGTGGCTCATTCCTGGTGTAAGACTACTCATTGGATGCAGCCACTCCATTCCCATAAGGATGTGAAATTAAGATTGTTGTCAGCTCTGTGTCAGCCCACTGTGTTACCAACCACAAGTATTAAACCATCCCAGTAAAGGTCAGTGGAGAACCTTAACTTCAGGGATAGAAAAAAGTAAAACAACCCAAAGTAGCGGACACAAATTCTGTCTACCTAAAATGAAGCTGATTTTGGCAATTTAGAGCTTCAAGGGGAAGGAAGTGTTCTGAAAGACAGTGTTCACACCACAAAGCCCAGAAATGGTGAATATGGACAGTGGTGAGCAGGTGAGAAAGATGCTGGGAACACCGAGCTTCTTCCTGTCCTCTTTGGTGATTGCCCCAAACCAGTGTACAGCTCTAAATACACCTTCAAGGATTACCCTGGAAATAACACAGCCTTTTAAGGTCAAATACAACCAAATCTATCAATCTGTATTTTAGTTCAGTTTTTGTGGGGTTTTTTTGTTTGTTTTTTTTGTTTGTTTGTTTTTTGTTTTGTTTTGTTTTGTTTTTGTTTTTGTTTTTGTTTTTTAATGAAAAATTATCTGGCACAGGGAGAAGCTGGAAATGGGGTTGCATTTTTATGTGAAGCTCAAGTGTGAACATAAAACTATTTCTACAATCAGGAGCTGTAAATTTTTATTCACTGCTTTTTAGCATGAGCATCCATCAAAGACCAAGAGCCATAGTCCGGATTAAGTTAATGGGCATTTTGGTCAGCTGGAATTTGTTTTACAGAGAGAATGTGCTCCTCTGAAGAAGAAAATGTAAGCTGCACTGCAAAAGGTGATCCACCATCATACCTCTCTTCTTCCTCTTGCTTGGCTTGTCTGTTTTCAAATTGAGGGAATAAGCAAAAGATGGACCTGCTCAGGAAAGGGAAGGAGATGGTAGTCACCAAGGTGCTGGAGAAAGGCCTTAGTTCTCTGTACAGCCCATAAACTGCTACTGACGGCAGAGGAAAAAGCTCAGAGGAATAGGGATGGAGATGAGGATGAGGTCAGATCAAGAAGAACCACAAAGCCTGTGTATTTGAGGAGGCAGAGACGTGTTACTCTAAATGGTAGCCTTTCAGTATAATATAAAGGGAGACTAAAACAAGGGGACAGACACTTAGCAGGGCCTATTGTGATACGACAAGGGGAAATGGTTTCAAAGCAGTGATTTTGATTGGACATAAGGAAGAAAGTTTCTACAATAAGCATGGTGAGGCACTGCCACAGTTTGCCCAGAGAGGTGGTGGATGCCCCGTCCCTGGAGACATTCAAGGTCAGGCTAGGCAGGGTAACGTCTGAACAACCTGATGAAGCTGTCGGTGTCCCTGTTCATGTCAAGGAGTTCAACTAGATGACATTTTAGAATCCCTTCCAACTCAGACAACTTTATGACTCTATGGTGAACTTCAGATCCCTTATTTATTCTACCTTGCACCCCCTCAGTGAACAAATCTGGTGAGACTAACCAAGCTGTTATTCCAAATAATTCCGGATGTCAGTAAACAGTCCATTAGGAAGTCAGCATTACCATTCACCCATGCCTGTGACAGAAAGCTGTCTTGCCCTCAACAATTCAAGAAAACATAGAAAGAGCTTAAAAAGTGCTTTTAGGGCTGCAGTTGGAGAACTGCTTCTTTATCACTGCTGTCATGAGTTCAATCACATTTCCTAAGACTTTTGCACATTCCTTCCACCACCTGTAAAGGGAACCAAACAATACTTGCCTATCAGCTGTATCATCACTTACAGAAAGAGTAAAAAGATGAAAACTGCAACATAAATCCCAGCCCTCATGTAAAAGCTCTGCAAACACTAGCAATTACCATCTAAAAAGAGTAACAAAAAAAACCATAATCCAAGTGCTAACAGGGACAAATCTATTTGGGCATGGAGATAATGAAAACTTTCTTGGGATTTTCTAAGTATAGCTAAAATGTGGAGTTTCTTAATTAACTAGTCTATCAAGCGCTAAGATGCAGGAAGGTCTTGCCAGAAACAGCCACCCACTACTGAAGAGCGTATTGTTTCAGGGAATTACATGAGGAGGTTGAGTACCCTGGAAGCACTTTTGCATGCCACGGCATTTGATCAACAAGGGTTGTAAATGTTCTTCTTTGTTAAACGATAACAACAGAAAGTGATCAAGACAACAGGAGTGATATCCAGTATAGATTTCTGTACTTAATTATTTTTTATATTTATTACTTCTTTCCCACTTATTTTGGAGAGCAGGGATTTGAGAAAGCCTGTAAAATAAGTGGACTTCATGGTATGAGTTCTGAAGCACAGTTTAGATTTTGGCTACTTGTTTTCCAAGTGTATCATTGAACTGTCTCTTCACTTTTCCTTCTTTCAGCTACAAACATCTCCAAAACTTCTTGGGAAGAGATGCTCCTTCAGTCAGGTAACCTACTATTAGAACTGTATTTTCAAATATAATATACCTGTTGTCTTAATTGTTACTATGGTGGCTAGTTAGGAATGACATAGAAAAGCTTTTTAGATTTGCCACATCCAAATCTCTGCCTTGAGTGTGGAGCAAGCTTGGTTGCTAATTGCAACAGTTGTTTGTTTTGTGTGGCTTTTTTCCTCTGGATGTCCTGCCCCATCCAGACAGAATCTATGATGACTATCAAGTCAGATTTTCAGTGAGACATGACCTTTTTTCTCCTGGTATCACACATTCATTCCAAGGTGAACCAATCTCGAGCAGAATGCAATCTAGATTTTGCCAGTGCCATCTTGCTTTCTGACAATAATTACCAAAACTGAAATACTGAAAGTACTCACATAGACAAGGTTAACTTAACACGATTTTTCTTTTCCCACATCAAAGATGTGAGAGAATTTACCTGCCATGAATGTGCCTATTTCTCTCTGATCTGGCTCCTCTGTATTCCACAGCCCAAATACAGCTATCTATGCAAAACTTCTATCTGGTTCCAGATCTGTACTGAATTCCAGTTGCTGTGTGTTCTAAAATGCTAAGCATTTTTTTTTCTCAAACAAAATTTATATACAAAGGAAAGTACACGGACTGATACATCCTCCTGGATCTAGGCTGCATATTGAAGAGTTAGATCACAATTAAATATAAGGCCACAGATACTGATTTTGCAAACGCTGTACTTCTGAAGACACTACTACCTCTGGGAAACTAATCACCACTAGGTGCTGGGGTTGTCCCAAGGGGCTTTAGTCACATCAGTTTAGTTAGTCACATCAGCTGAAAACACTTGTACCATTGATCCATGCTGACTTACTGTTAGGAGACAAGGAGGAGCATCATTGTTCCACTCCTTGCAGAAGGGTGGAAACATCCAGAGGGCACTGGCGAAACTGTTGACCAAAGAGCCATTTGCAAGGTAAGTGTGCAGCTGTGGTCCTCTCCAGTTTGTAACTTAAGCTTTAGCAGGTATGAAGCTTTCCAGAAATTGAAGGTTTATTCCCTGTCTCAAAGCCCACATTAGTGCTATTTCTTGCATGAAAACAGTAGGGATGACTGGGATTCAGTTCAACATTTGCAACTCACCATCAATACAAAGACGTCTCAAAAGAACCTGAAGAGTTTTGTCCAGTAATAACACTAATGCAGGGACTTAAAAAGTGTCCATCATCACTAGAAGTACATTTAACTGAAGATCTGGATTTCTGATGGAAAATAAAGATGATGTTACCAAAGCTACTACAGAATACAGGCAATGTATGAAGAGCTTTTTGTTTGATTGTTTGTTTGCTTTCAAGTACTGTTTATTTACCAACAGTTGCAACTATATCCTTCAGAATACCTAATGTAACATGTTTCTGAAGGAGCCCAGATCTATTATTCTAGGGCAGCTATGTCAGAATGAAAGGAAATAAAAAAAAAACAAAATCCCGCAGTGCTTTACATTTAAAAACTGCTGGCATGACATGCGCTAATTCATTGAAAAAAATAAAATAAAATATCTCATTCATCAAAACAATTCATTTTTTGTTTGAACAGCCTGAATAAACAATTTCTTACTGATTTAATCCTGGCATACTTTCCAGCAACAAGTGGCTCCAGTTCATGTACAAGCACCACAGTGTCCTTAAGTATCAAGAACGAATTGGGTACATAAAGGACATTCAGTAATCACCTCTGCATGATTGCCCAGCATTCCAACTCTCCTTTTTCTCTCCCCTTTTTCAGCTATTTTTCTATTGTAGCAAGTGCCATTAAAATCTTGAGCTTATCAGAACATTCTGAGAAACATCTGGATTGGATACTTTATTTTCTTTCTCCTGTCAATGATGGGCTGACATGGCATGAAGTGTTCTCCTGAATCAGCAGCAGACTGTGTACTTTGAAAAAAAAGGTCACAGAACAGTGTTGGAATAGCAGCAGGCCAACCCAGGCACTCAGTGAGCAGTCCCCACCATTTTGCTGCCATCGCCATCACATGGGGAAACCCCAAGACTGTCTGCAGTCTCAGAGCCTCCAAGAAAATGGTCATGCTGCATCTTCAAGGAGATCTGTAAAAAGAAGACAAGTAAGGCTTTAGTACAGCTTGCAGAATTAAGAGAGTTGACTAAATCCCCACTAAGGACAGTAGCAGTGAAGTCAGACAGCCTCAGCTGTTTCAGAACTGAACAGTGGTTCCCACAACTGGAATGGATATGGCTCACATTACCGTGTTTCCCTATCGCTTTCCTCCCCGTGCTTCCTCCTCAGAGTACATTTCCTTTCCTTTTTACTCTCAAGATTCCTGGTCAAACCCAGCTTTCTGTCCTGTCTGGCCTTCACCCGTTTCCCCTGGCCCCTGCACAGCCCCCAGCTCCTGCTGCTGGACCAAGTGGTGCTGGAAAACATCCTCCTCTGTCACAGAGGAAGAAGGCAAGTTTAGGAGGGCTGGTGGAGCGGCGGGGAACTTCAGGACTTGTGCATGCCTGCCTGCAGGTGCAGAGAGACCCAGAGCCATGAAACTGCTCCCTTTGCATTTACAAGATTTTCTGAGCTTCGAGAGGAGAAATTCATTCCTTAGGAAACATCTGCTACCGTATAATATTGGAATTGAGCAGCAAAAAAGGGAAACTCCTCACCTCAAATTGTATCACTTTAAACGCTGCCACTCCCAGTTATTGCAGCACAACAAAGAAGGCCTTGTTGGGGTAGTGGGCACCACTTCCCCTGCAGCTGGTGCTGGAGGTGGAATAGCTTTCCTTGCCAGTTGTGGGCTACTTCACAGATGTCCTTTTGTTCCCCTTTCACACTAGCCACAATTTCCTCTTAAACTTTAATCCTCTCTCCGTTTCTAATGTATGCAAATATATGCCAAAATTCAAGTCGGAGAAGAAGACAGAGTAAGTTATTGGAGTGGGGGCGGGAGGGAGGGAGATGAGGAGGCAGCGGAATTTCTTTGTTAGTGTAAACGTTGCAAGGACCAAAACTGTTTAGAAAAATATCTGAAAGCTAAGACCAAAGTGCCTTTATTACCCATGCTAACCTGCAGGAACAGAGAACAGCTGAATTTTCCATACTGCACCGTTAAAATTAAAAGGGCTCTCAGAGCGAGGAAGAAAATGCCTGCCTGTCTCCCTGTCTGCAAGGTTTCGGCCAACGTGCTGATCAAAGAGTGGCTTCCTCCCTCCTGCTGTCCCTCAGAATGCCCACTTTGCTTCCTTCTAAGTTCCTGCCTTAGCTCCTCTGGCTGCACAAGGCACAACCACTTTGGGGAACTAGTTCTCAGAAGCAGAAAGACATGGTTGTCTGCAGCAACCGATGAAGAACACAGGGAAATGTCTGGACTGTAACTGAAATCATAACTGAATACTAATACTAATACTAATACTAATAATAAAGACTGAAGCACTAATTGCTGCTCAAGCAGGAAAACCTTTCTTGTAGACCAAGGTCCAGGTGATGTGAGAGCCGATCAGAAAAAGAGAGACTGATTCCATAACTGGCTGCTGTTACCTGGGCGAACTCATGCATCTCCTTTACTTCCCACAGTATAAAATGAGGGTTTGGATGCAGGAAACTGTGAAGTGCTAGAAGATCTGCTCAGAACAATTAGGAAACTTCATTTTATCAATCCTGAGGAAACAAAAGGGAAAACAAGCATATTGGATGCCTACGACCTCTTCTGAATGAAAACTAGTTCCTAATACATTAAATGTTCCTCCCTTGCAGATCACGTCTGCCCTGTTCTTTGTTTTTTTGTTTCCTTTTAATGGTGACTCTTTCTCTCTGTCTTCTTCAGCTTTCTCTCATCTCTCTCCATTCCTTCAGTCTGTTATCTTCACTTCTCCTTCTGTCACATTCACTTGTTCTTCTGTATGCCAGAGTCTCTCTCTTTCCATCTCGTAAGTCCTCCACATCTGTGTATATAGTGTCAATAATAAATAGATAAATAAATAAAGATCTATGGAATGCAAGCACCTGTCTGAACAACAGGGTGCAGATGATGGAGGACGGGCACAATTTGTCCAGAGGCTGTGAAGTCTCCTCCTTGGAGATCTTCAAAAGCCACCTGGCCGCAGTCCTGCTCACCCTGCTTTGTGTGTCCATGCTGAAGCAGGGGTTGGAGCAGACAGACCCAGAGATCCCTGACAACCTCAGCCATGCTGTGATTCTGGGATTCTGAGATTCTGTGACTCATCATTTTGAAAAGCTCAGTGATAACCTTTGAATAAAAAGAGCTCTTTTGGTCCCAGAAATGTTCAGTTCTACTAGAGGATATGGAGGAAGAGAGGGACATGAATGACCTGGTTTATACAGCTTGCTTCTTAGTTCAAACCGATAAAGATGTACCAGAAACTTTTCTCTGGAATTCTTTGTGCAGTACCCAGGGGAGTCATCTATATGGTACAGTGAATGCATGCATGAAGGAACATACAATAAAGATACAATGCCATAGCGGTCTTGCTGCATGTTAAGCATCTCCCTCAAGTTCCAGTCTCCATTGGATATCAATCTGCTGTGGTTCCCTCTTGTTCCTCCCTCAGGCTATGGAGGCTGCAGCATGAACACTCACCACTAGCAGCTTGGTCTCTATGGGGCTAGCACAGCAGTTGTCACTGGCATGGAATCAGCTGAAATTTAAAGTGCTGTGGGCCTCAGGCATTAGCACATGCTTTTGCTGGCCAAAAGAAATAATGAAAACTGCTGGCCAGGATGTATTTTACTAATATCCTTTTAAGAAATTTACAGATTGTCAGCTCGTGGAGGTTTTTGCTGGCCTCTTGTATTAACTGGTGAAGCTACCCATTTCAATCCAAGAACCTAGATTATATTAAGAACTTTACATGGGACCCACAGATAATATCTGAGCGTCTCAGAAGTTCTAATGTAGCTGTTCGTTGCAAATGTGCTGTAATGGTTCTTCAAAATCACATGCTATGTAACTGCTGCTTTTGGCACCTTGCTCTAATTGACCTAAGTTTGTCAGAAGATGTTTCAGAGGTGTATCAGAGTAGTACAGGCAAAGGTGCTGTTTTGGGTTTTCCCATCTTTGCTACTACATTCCCCTAACTCTATTACAGGCTAAAGGCAAACAGAACAATGTATTATTATATTATTAACTGCTCTTGTTAAAACTTTGCCCACTCTACTAAAACTATGAACATGAGAATTTCATAAAGAAGCCTACAGAAGAGTTTACGGAAGGTTTGGTACCTGTGAGGTCCACCTGAGTTACATTCACGTATAAAGGCAATAACAAAGTCAAGATCCAGCAGATCGATACCCTCACCTTGAAACTGTCTTGTGACAAACTTCAAAATCTTGAGTGACATTTCTGATGCTGTCACAAGAACCACTGAGTCCTGTTCTTTGTTTGAAGACCAAGTCCAGGGATCTATCTAAAACCTAGAAAGCAGCTGTACCGAAACAAAGGTATATGGAATAGGTCTTCATGCTATTCCTGAAAGGCAGGCGAGCGGTTTCTAAGGTAGCTGATGCATGAATCTTAGGATCAGTTAACTGTGTTCATTAGCAGCATCCTTGCTAGCCATGGCTATGTTCTTCAGACCAGAGAAAGCCAAGTGCAGATGGACTTGCATACACATGTGGAGTGAGGTATACCGTTCGAGCTATAGGTGCAGTGGACATGCATGCCTGCTCTTCCTTCTGTTACTCAACCCACGCAGAATATTTTTAAACTTTATTTTTTGGCTGATAAGTATTTCAATTTTGTTTTTTTTTTTGCTGAGAGAACCTCTTTTTTTTCTTTTTTTTTTAATTTTATTTTTCAGCAGGAAGGCAAATCATCTTTGAATACTGCCAAATATAACAAACATCTACAGATGGGTTGGTCTGCAGCTGGAGGCTTTAACTTTGTAGTATTTATTTGAAATATCAAAGCCAGCAGAGCAAGGCTAAAGCAGAGTGGGCACAATTCACAGTGTTTTGGCTCTTGAGCAAATAGCAGTTGAACTTAGAGGTTGGCTTTTTTTTTTTTTTTTTGCATTTTTTTTTCCTGCTGAAATGGAATTTATGCAGATGTGCTTTGCACTAAATTCATTAACAATTACATCCTGGTGCGGTTTTCACATTTTTGTAAGGGATCTGCATAAGCACTAATTAGATCTAAAACAATGTTACTGTGCAAATTACAGTGCTGATTGTTCAAGTCGCCTTACATTCTGCATCTGCTTTGCGGCGCTGATAACATAGGTGCACGCAGTACAAATGCCAGCTTTTCAAATTTAGTAGGACAATTTATTTAAAAGATAGCATTGAACAGATAATGCTGCCGTTTACATTTCTCTGGGCTGCTTTTAGGTAATATTGTAAAGTAAAATAAATACTAATGCTAATAAGTTGCATAAACTAATTGCCATTTCATTAGAGAAGACTGATCTTCTCTGCGGCACATCCACATCCCATTTGGCAACAAGTACAAACTGGGTAGGCTAAATGAAAGCAGAGCTTTGCAAAGATTGCATTCTCACTTGAATGGGGAAAACAGGGAGTGAACATCTCAAATCTACTGCCTCAAAGCATGGAAATGAAGTCGTTGATTCACTTCGCTGGTTCCAGATAGCACATAGCAGTGGAAGGTCACTGGGAATGTAATCTATTTTTCAGGACAAATGGTAGTAGTTCAGTATCTTGGTCCTCTCTAAATCCACAGTGCCTCCAAATGTAGTAAGACATCAACTAACTTTAAAACCACTTTGTATTTAAAGTTTTAAATTCAGCCATTGTGCTGCTCCCACTACAGCTTTCTTCCAGAAAAGGGAAACCTGGTTTGGGGGAAACAAAGTGTTGCCCTTCACAGCTACTAGGGCAGGAAGGATCTTTCTTTTCACCTGCCTTCCTAGGACTGTGATGATAAAACAGGGTAAATGGAAAACATGAGGTTTTGCTTCTCCTGATGATACTGGGGGAATATCCTCAGTCTAAGAGAACCACCTGCAGGCAAAGTTCCAAAACTTCTGTTAGGGATGTTGCCTAGCAGCTATTATCTCCTATGTTTCCCTTATGGCAATGGAGAGAGAGGAGGTCCTGTCCCAGTCTGAAAAAGAAGCCTCAGGGGATTCCTCCTCTCTTCAGTGATTAAAAGGGAGTATTGAAATCTGGTCTTTACCTGGTTAAAGTTAATATTCATGAATACCCCTTTGTCTTCTATTCCAAACTGTTTTAAATGCCCAATTCCTGCAGATATCTGCAAATAGGGCTGTGAGCATGACTTGTCTAACCAGATTTACGATCCATAGTTACCCCCATGGACATCTTTGACTATGTTTCAAATAAAACAGAAAGTCAGAATAATATTAAAAACAAAATCAAATATAGCAGTATATTTGAATGGCAGACAGGTTTTTTTTGCTTACTTTATAAAAGTGCAGTAGTATCCTAAAATTAATTAAGCCAGCCTGAGAACATGATGAAAGGGGTCTTTAGCATAAAAGTCTTTGAAGTTTCCAGGAAAGAGTGAGGTATATAACTCTGAATAAGGGGATCCCACAAGATTTCACTGTGCTGAAATTAAAAGTGCATGCTCTTACCTCAAGGATTCTATTTCCAACATCTCTAGGGTATTATTAGCTTTTGCAGCACTTTCTGCTACAGGTTACGCTGCATTGCCCACACAGGCCCAAAGGACAGAGAAAGAGAAGATCCATGTAACCCATAGGAATATGTAGAACTGAAGGCTGGGGTGTGTGCACCGTTCTCTCTCTACCCATGCCTTGAAGCACAATTTTACCGTGCAGTCTCATCTTACCTTAAACACAAGGCAGTTATTATTTCCCTCACTTCGCAATTTATACCAGGTCAGTTGTAGCAGAGGTGGGAACAGAATCCTTGTTTCCCACATGGCACATTTTGTCACTTCTTCTAGCTCTTAGGCTCTAGCAGCTGCTTCCCTTTAATCAAGGAGAGACTTGGGAGTCTCGTTCTCCAGTACATTATTGATGCGTTGCCAAATACTTGCAGAATCTATCACTTAAATCCATATCAGACCCTCTTCAGAAGGGGGCCTGCATAAAATCCATTAGTTGCTACCCTAAGTATCATTTATCTGATAAGGCAACTGAAAATTTGTGGTTCAGATCTGCACAATGACATGCGCTTTTTAGTTTCTCTCTTTTAAAACCTTCTGCTTACATAACAAAATGGATCCCTTAGCACTGATTATTTTTGCCCCTAGCCCCATGCAAATCCATGAATGTGGCTTGTCTGGAGGAGAACTGAAGCCGCCGTTTGCTTTTTTGCCCCTTGTCACATGTTTTGATTGCTGGTGTCACACCTTGGCAAACCTGAGAGGTAAGAAGTAGGCTTGCTTCTGCTACAGGGGGCACATTTAAATCAAGAGACTCCTGCTGTTGTTCCTGAATCACTCTATGTAAGTCATACCCACTTCTGGAGGATTATCCTAGCCCAGTGAGCCCCGAGATCTAATTATTGTAACAGCACTGGGGTGTTTCCACCAGCGCCCTGGAAAAATCCAGTTATTACCATCAAGCGGTGACAATGTGCACATATTGCAAGGTGGCAGAACTCTTGTGTCATGAATGTAATACAAAAACATTTGTCTCCAGCTCAGACACATTCTGTCAGAGCATCCTCAGCGCATCTCCCCCAAGGAGTCAGATCTGACACTTGGAATGGCTGGCTGTCTACTCATCCACCCACTTCTTCTCAGGGTTTTTCTTTGCCTAGCAGGAGTGGGTACAGGGTTCACCAAGAACCCTGAAAGTAGGCTATTAAGTGACCTAGATTATGGGAAGAGGGGTTTCTATTTTTGTGCTGCTTGCCCTATGTGCTTATGTTAGGTGCCTTGTCTCCAGGGCAGGCGATATCCAGCAGGAAATCTGGTAGGGGGAGAGAAGATGTATTAGGGAGAGCAAGCTATCGGAGAGAGAAGATGAGAGTGAATAAAAATAATGGACCCGAGGAATAACTGGAATACAAAAATGCAGTTGAAATCCAATCCTTTCTTATGTTTGTGGTTTAACATGTGTCAGTTGGCACATTAACAGTAGCATATGGGTTGCTCTGATGTGAGTTACTGCATACAGTATGTTATGTTCAGGCCTAAAATGTGTAATTCTTTTGGATTAGTGTTGGCAGATTTCAGAGTGCAGCGTACAGTAAATGTTCATAAATTTAATATATTTATAAGCTTTTCAGAGGAGCTCATTGCCTTCTGATCTGAGAACCTCCCAGGCAGCTCTGCAGCACTGGTAACTTGAACCTCCTCTATCAAGGCAGGAGCCCACTGCAGGGCTGTGAGCCTGGGCCATCTCCTGAGTCCCTGCCCACTGACTTTAACTGCGTGATCTCTCTTTTTGAGCTCTCTGCAGAGAAAACCCCATGCCACTGAAGAAACATGGGCTTGCCTACAGCAGCTATTGTCAGGTAATGTAGCTGTATTGCTTACTACCACAGCCTTTCTCCAGGTCCAACAGATGAAACAATTTCCTTGCAGCTCGTCATACCACTCCAGCAAAGCCCATTCTGAATGGAGAAGATGAAGCTTGAGTGTCATTGTTATTAATGGAGCACATCAACAAACAAGCACTCCTCACACCAGCTGTGCCCAGCCCCCACATGGCTGGACAGCAGGCAGTGCTTCTCTCAGAACAAGGTGGTCAGGTTAGATTGTGCTTCCTGGTCCCCACAACTGAGGAGCAGCAGCTGGTAGGCTGGGGCACAGCCACTTACCCCTGATCTACCCTGTGGCCATATAAGGTCTCAGAGAAAGAAACAGCGATGTTTCACTATCTCATGTCTTTAAAATAAAACCAGTATGAACCATGCTGGGGTGAGTCCTGCACACCTAGGGGACTCACAGGAGCCCTGCTGGAAAGGGGCACCAGGGTGCCTTGCATTACACCCCCTAGCTCTGGGAGGTAAAGCCACAATGGCCTCCCAGAGCCTCCACACATCTGCAAGGAAATTCATTCTCCAGTTGGCATTCTGCAAAAGGATGATGTGCAAGGAAGACCACTGATGCTTCAAATGATCAGGATTGAGACATGGGCCATGAAGACTTAGAGGAAGACAATGGTCAAAGGCATGAAGAGATGCAGCTAGACCAGGGATGTGCACTCAGCCACGTAGCCAAACAGAAAAGCAGAAATGCTAATAAATGTGGTCTGCTTTAATACTCCATGGGGTGCACGGAGTTCATAGTTCCATCAATTCCTTAGTCTTAGATATGAGTCCACAATACAATATATGAGTGTAGCATCACCAGCAAAACATGGCCAGATAAGTTAGCAATGGCTCCGGAGAAATGCTCAGAGCATAACCAAGGATAAATATTGATGTTTTGAAATAACAGAACTTACAAATGCTTACAGTTTTGGAGGGAAATTATGAAAAGTGGAAAACTGATGTGTGTCAATTAGATTTAGGAAATAAACCTGATAATATTAAAAACAAAAAACAAAAAAAACATAGAGAAGATAAGAAGGAAAAAGGATTTTTGGACTCACCAAGATCCAGACTAATGACATGACACAAACAGAAAGTAGCATTTTCCCACAGAAACTGGGAAATCTGTTATTTTTACTTAAGAAATTACCAAAGACCCAATAGAGCAAATTGAGCAAAATACAATGGAATGGTCCTCCATTTTAAGTAGGATGGATGGACAGGCATGGGAAGATTTAATGCATATTTCTAGCTCTGTTTTACTTTCTTAACAGTAAAAAAATCAAATGAAGTTATTGTTAATAAAACTATTGGACTTACAATATTCCGTTTCCATTCGCTTTTGGCTTTTCAGAGTTCCCTCTATGAACTGAAATGGCTTGTGCTGTGCCTTAGACGAAACAAATGTATTTATTGGAAAACCTGAGCAAAACCTTTTCTCTTCAGTCAAGAGGATGGGTCAAGGATCAGATCACTACAGGGCATTTCCACTGGGGAGGGGTGTACGTATTCACAGGCACACGTACACATTCACAAAGCAAAATAAGCATTTGTTTATGAGGATGCAGGATGTGCAGCTACTACTTAGGACACATGGCTTTAGGACATTAGCCTCTAAGAGTTTAGGTAGGTTTTAAACCATTTTTTCCTTTCCCTTAAAAGAAGGGAAGAAACTCGGGTCAACTCATGATGAGGTAAGGAAGCAGATGAAGTTTGCAGTGGGTTTTCTCTCCCGAGTGGCAGAAAAAGGAGCCTCCATATTCCTCTCCCACATGCTGTCCTGAATTTCTCTCCTTTCCTCAACACTTAACTTTTTCTTGGAATGCCTTTACGTGCCAGATGACAGCGAGTTACTGTGCTAATTGCTTTATTCTTCAATAAGGACATTTACTATACCAAACTCCTACAATACTTATGTGTAAATTAGAATTTGGCCTTGGAACAACCCTCTTTCAACAGTTAAAAAGCCTTCTTGAATGGATGGTTTTAGAGATAAAGAGACTTTGTCTTGAATAAATTCTTCTCTTTTTATCTTATTCTCTTTATTCCAGCATTAGGAGCTGTTTTTACCCCCATGTATCTGTCACACAAGACTAATAAATCACCAAATTGCTCTCTTTTATGACTAAATATGCATTCTGACCTATTCTACAACACAAAACTATGGATCCCCACATACAAATTCTTTAAATAACAGCGTTCTTCAAAGATATAAACTGAAGTTTTAGACAAATGTTTATCAACCTGTCAGCTCTGTTGAACAGTGTTGCAGCTGCATGACAATCACGTCAAGCCATGGGGAGTAAAAGAGGAACTTACCACTTATTTCTTTTTGCCCAGTGAAGAAATGATAATTTTAGTTATACTTTGCTCGCTTGCAACAATAAAAACAAAACGAAGCCACAGAAGAAAACTGTCATGTTACACCCCTTCCATCTGGCCTGTGCTACACACCCACATATCCCGTCATTCTACAAATTAATCTTTCACACATTTTTTAACAAAAAAAAATATATATAAAAAAGAAGTGTTAATGTTATAGAAGAGAAAATAAGGTAAACAGAGAGCTGTGTAAAAATACATTAACATTACAATATGGTGGCAGTTATGGATTTTCTTAATTGAATAGGAGAGTAAATATTCACATCAAATCAATGCCAATGGCATGCAAATTAAAGCTACATTAGGGCAGCCTTGATATAGGCATTACCATTTTTGACACTTCTGTGATTTAAAATAATGTGCAGACTTTATTCGTTAATTTTTTCCTCCCCTCTTTCTGTTATTTTTGAGCGGGTAATTTGCCATTACTGAGCAGAATCCTTCTCCTGTGCCCTCACGTTATCCAACCTATCTCTTCCTTGTGCCCGGAAAGCTGTGAGGGCTCACCCCGTTAGCTCAGGGTGACACCACAGCATTCCTTGCTCCCGTTCTGCTTCTGGATCTCCTCCCACATTATTCTTCCAACTCTTGTTCAAAATTTGCTATGAAGTAAATTAAAATAAAATAAAATAATTAAGAAAAGGAGGAGCACAAAACTGAGGGCTCCAGCGCTTCACAGAGGGAAACCCTGGCAGGGGCTCCCAGAAGCTGCAAGGCTCCACACACAGGACCAAGTGCAGGGTATGCAACTCTCTGCCTGGCATGAAACTCAGCTGCTGTGCAGGAAGATGGGATCAATAGATCTCTACGGGACAGAGATGAAGGAGTGCATAGACTGATGTACAACCTCAGTAGCTTTAATGCAGGTCCTTCCATCTGGGTGACCAAAGGGACATTCAGCACATGCTCTATGAGTGCCACACATGTGCAGCCCAGGTCCTTATAGGACTGCATTTTCTGTGGAGACATCTGTTCCCCAGTGATTTTTCAGTCCTTGCCAGTCAGTGCCATTTCTGCACGCCATCTCCTGCTTCTGTGGGAACAGGCCCACAGTCAGAGTGCCTCATGCGCACACAGCACCTGGCTCAGCACTCACATGGAAGCAACAGGTGGTCACGGCAATGGCAGAAAGCAGTGCAGAAGGGAAGCAAAAATCAAGCCCATATACCCAGCTGACCGCTTAGCTTCCTACCATACAGACTCAGGAAGTGGCTCCAGTTTCCCCTGTAGTGCATGCACACAGGTAGAAGCTCTAAAGTCATAGACTTGTGGAATCATTACAGTTGGAAAAGACCATCTAGTCCCCATGACCACCACACCACAAAGCGTGTCCCTCAGTGCCACACACACATGCACACACACACACAAATCTCCACTTTGTGTGCCATATGGCTTATGGCTAGTAAGGTGCCAGTACACGAGGTGCAGAGAGACTTGGTTGAAAGAAAAAATGGAATCCTTCGAAACACAAAGTCCCAATAAGAAGAGTCTGTACTGGGATTTCTGCATCTCAATCTCATATATAGTTAATACTCGGCATTCAGATTTTCTTTCTTCTCTTCCATACATCCAAGGAAAATCACAGCGGTACGTACAAAGCAGTTGCAGAATTACACAAAACATGACAGCTGGATATCTTGGAAGTTGCTCATCAGAATCCCCACAAAAGGTGAGAAGGGCTCCTTGTAGCAGCAAAACTGCCACGGCTTAGCAGGCTTTTGTGTAAAAAAAGAGCCCTGGAACATTTGAGCAGTGCTGAAGTGGGTGAGTAGGACAGTGGGTGCTGTGAGGAGCCTTCCTGCTCTGCTCTGTCGAGCCCGAACTCACCCACCAGGACTCGTGTGACTGGGGAGGACTCCTGCTTTGGTGAGCACCTGGTGCTGGAGCACAGAGATCACTAGAGGCTCTCAACATTTCTCATAGGTGCTGAATACGCTGTTTATATACATAAATGTCTTCCAAAAAAAATCCCTTCCCTTTACTGCCTGATTTCTTACAGCCTTATTTTGATCTCTAACTCCCATTCTCCTTTTCTCTCTCCTTAACTTTTCTTACCTGCATTCCTGACCTTTTTTTCTCTCCTACAGATTCCTGGATGTTATCTATTTTTTAACTTTTCTTTCTGACAGGGAAATAAGAGGATTTCAGAGTTACAAAGTCAGGGTGATGAGTCCTAATGGAAGACTGACAGACATTTACTGTATCATTTTGTGCAAATTCACCTCGTGGTCTGTACTGACTTTTTGATCAAAAGAGCTGAGATAATAAATACCAAATGCAAAGACAGTTGGCTGTAGCAGTTAATGTTTGTGCAACAGTTCGCATAGCTAAGCATTGTATCTGCTCTTCACCACGAGAAGGGCTTGGAGCTGCTGCCACTGCGACCACGGCAGTCTCTGAATGTGATGATTAATGAGCTCATAGCAGTATTTTGCTGCTGAAGTTAATGCTGCTTCCTGAGGGCAACACGCCTGATGAGAGAGCTTGCAGCAGTCCATACGCTATATTGATTCAAAATGCCACTGTATGTTTTAATTAGCTTTTAACCATTAAAAAGTTGGGCTGGAAATGAAAAAGGCACATATGCTTGTGCTGCAAATGCCTGTACCAAAAAGGTGATCATTAGGCAAAGTTATTGACCTGTATGCTGAATCACCACAGGCAGTCAAAACTCATCTTCCTACAGTTAGTATACTTCCATGTTTTCTTTCTTCTTGCTAGCAGTATGCTAAATATCCACTTCCATCCACTCTCAAGACTTGAGGAATGTATGTTTTTTTTCACCCATGCTATCTTTCAAGAGTTATAACATTGAGGAGTTGAGGAACTGTGGTTTAGAAGTAAACACACGGGTAGTAGGCTCCATGGAGGCTGGTGAGAAATCACTGTGTTGGAACAAAGCCTTGTGATGTCACCCGTCCTTCACACTACTAAACAGCATCTATTAAGTTTTTAGGTGTTCATTATCAAAGTACGTAATTATTTCATAATCTGCATTGTACTTGTTGTCCAGCACTAGGATATTGAAGAACTGGTTGAAGCAATCTGATAATCAGCAGCAGTTATTTCTGAGAGTTCATGGAGGGTAAGGCGGATACCTCATCCTCAAAAGATGGTGAAAAGAGAATTATGGGCCAGTTATTAAACTGGAACAAATAATCAAACGTTTTAAAAATGGCTAGAAAACCACAAGACCAATGGCTTGCAATTATTTATCACAAATAAACCAAGTTAAGCAAATTCAGCTCCTCTCTGAGACAGACTGATAGAAGATGCCACATCTTGCCTGCAGCCAGACTATCCACACTGTCCTATCTGATGCTCTTTGGACCAAACCAGGATACATGCAGAAGCTGAAGCTGGTTGCAGTAGTGGGTACAGGGCTGGCTGAAAAGCCACACACAAACAATCCTTACAAAAGACTCACTGCCAAACAGAATGGATAATGAGTCCAGTTCTCCAGATACCTGCCCTCAGACTGATACAACTCAAGCTTTTCATTAACAATACCGATTAACAGATTAAAAGTACAACATCTAAATTTGCAGATGACACCAGCTCGTAATGGGCTGCACGCACAATGGAGGGAAGATTATCTTTCAAAATGGTTCTGGTAGGTTGGAAAATGGACAGAAAAACCTTGGTGCATGGCAGATAAGATGAAAGAAAAAAACTCTGCTTTCGTAGGAATTATAAACCGCATAAATGCAAGATTCACAGCCAAGGAATGGCCAAGTTGAATGTGAACTAATTGAATGGAGTGCGGAAGATGAAAATAAAGAAACAAAATGTGAAAAACATGAGCAACGTGTCAGACTGTTTAATCTAGAGAAGACAAGACTGAAGTGGGTGAGTTCATACATGAAGGCTCACCTCCAGTGAGTGAGGCAGTAGTGTAAAGAGGAAACAAATTCTTCTGCATAGCCACTCTGTGTAAGACAAAAAGTGACGTCCTACTTACAACAGTATTTACAACAACACACCAGTACGATCATGTTGCCAAAGAGGATGATCAGGTACTGGAACAGGGTGCCTAGATGGACAGTAGAATCTCCGTCTCTGAAGATTTCAATAAGTAAATAAATATAAAAAGGGGGATAAGCACTTGTCAGAAACAACACAGATACAGATGATCCTGAGAAGTATCCTGGCAGAATGATAAAGTAAAGGAACTCTTGAAGCTCATTCTCTCCTTTTTTTTTGGTGATTCCGGTTCGTTTCATGGGAGGCACAGAACTACTTTGTGCCCCAAGCGCACACTAGCGAAACACCAGAGTCTGAGTCCAAGCTGAACGAATCAATGAAAACAGCTCACACCGAGCTGGGCTGCCTCAAACTGGTGATCACTTGAGGTGTGCAACTCATATCATCTATCTTCTGTGCCTGCTTTGTCGCCAAAAGCAGATATTTGCCAATCATATTGCAAAGAAAATCAGATATTGCCGTCATGACTAAAAGCTCTCAAATGCATTCAAGGCATTACAGAGCAGCTAGAAGGAACATGTATTTAAAATATTTAAAAACAGCAAAAGATCAGATTGAGGAAGGAAAGAAAGATGGTAGAAGAGTGACACAGTGCAAGTTAGTTTAAATAAAGAATCTTATCAAATCTACTGACTACTTGTTCACATCTGTCCAAATATAACTTATGCCATATGTCCTACTATATAAGTCAGCTTGGAGGCAGGACACTTCCCTAAGCAGCAATTTACTTCCTGAGTCTGTTCTATCTTGCAGAGAATAGAGAGAAAAAAAATGACACATTGCTGAAAAAAATCTGAGAAATAAACAAAATAGCTTTCTAAAAGCCTCTGGGAAATAAAAATCCTCACTCTAACAGTATGGTTAGCTCAATCTTTTGGGTGTATTTTTTTTTTCTTGTATTAGGAACAGTATTCACAGTGATGCTGTGCTTCCAAAAAGCTGCCTTCAAAGAAACCAGATGCCTCCGTTTTACTTCAGCTTTTCATGGTTTGCCAAAGCGGTTAAGAAGCTCTGGTAGGTCACCCAAGCGACCACCCTCTTACCACTGAGCTATAGCTTACAGAGACAGCCTCTCTTTTCTTGAGCCAGGTCAGACCCCCAGGCACGGCCAGCCAGACCTTCGGCGTTATCCTTCTCCAAGGGCTTCCATGGCCACCTTGGGAAGCCTACAAGGGGAGGGAGGCAATACCCCGCTGAGATGCAGGGCCTGCTAACCAAATGCTTCCCTTTTTCTCCGTAAGTGCTATGGACTGGAGCTTGCAGTTTGTTGTGTAAGATAAAAATATCCGCATCAGAACCCTGTTTTCAGATACCAGAAGCCTCCTTATGGCTCTAAGAGTTTAATTTTCATTTAAACATCAATAAATACAGGCATAAGGGTTTAAGATGAATTATGCAAGCCCTTTAGCCATAGCCATTACATTCTGCCACAAAAATGAGCTGCTGTTCTCACTTTGTTTTATGGGCTCAGTGTAGCCTGTTGTTATTGTAGCTGCCAAATAAAAACCAGCAAACCATGCAAATGAAAATATAATCTTTTATGCTTTCATAGTCTTAGGATAAAGTGGCATGTGCAGTTTTAGAGAGGGTTGTTTTTTTTGTTGTTTGTGGTTGTTGTTTTGTTGTTTTTTTTTGTAGTCTGTGTTGTTATGCCCCTGTCTTTGGAGAGGAGAAATGCAGCGGCTGCTTGGCAGCTTGGGAGAGCTGCCCTCCATTGGAGCGAGAGCTGTCCTCCTCACTGCAACAAGACAGCACACAATGGGTTTCTGGATGTACAAACATAGGATGGATCAGAGATCCCTTCATAACACTGGACACTAGTCCTCTTCTTGTAAAAACAACAGATTTTCCACCTCTAACTTCTCTCAAGTCTCTCTGTTCCCTGCTGAAGCAAATATCCCTTGACTTACTTTGAGCCACGAGTTTTCCTTGGGGTCTGCCACCCAGCAAATGTGCCAAGATTGAGAGCCATGTGAAGTAATGACAGAGCAAAGTAGCTGAAACCGAGCGGTAAAAGCACAGGACTCCATATACTGGGACAAAAAGAGTACCAGCACTTTCCTATGTGGCACTCCTGGTAAGGAGGAAGACAAAAAAAGAAGGAATCAAGCAAGGGGAAGGATCTTATTCACGCAGTTTTAAAAAGTGGGAACATACAGTAAGCATGAGCTAATGTGCTCTCAAGCTAATTACAGCAGAGCACAACAACTGTATTACAGACAGAATATTGAGCCGATAAGCACATGGACGCATACATAACATTGTCCATCACTTCTCTGCACAGAACTGAGCTTCCAAGATTGTCCCCTTCACCTTTACTGTCTTGATTCTTTCTTTTGTCTGTCTCGGTTTATTTTCGTACTCGCACTCACTGGTGATAACATTTTATATGTATTTTGTGCTTCCTAGTGGGAGCTATGCTGGATTCTGACACCCACACTTGTGCAGAGATTTTTGCATATATTTTTTTTTCCCTTCCACCCGTTTTACACAAGATGGTAACATATGGCCTTGGGTGATTAAATGATTTAGTGAATGAACTGAGCAGAAAGAGCAGGCTGATTGGAAGAAGACAGCTTCTGTTTAGGCATAAATGTCTTTGTAATCTGTAATGATAGGAAAGAAATTACAGAAAAAGCATAAGACAATTTAATTGGGTTTCGGTTAAATATTGTATTTTCCAGGTCTGCTTTAAATATAGTGAAATAACGGTATAGAAACTATGATTTATTTTGTTTCTGCAGCATGCACTTGTAGAGGGGACACCCCCCTAAATGCACACAGATGTGTACACCCACAGAGAACATAAAGAGAGGAAAAATTAAGCCAATAGTTTTGCAAAACTAAGTCGGAGTTTTCCTAACTTTCAGATGATGCAATTCTACACGAGTTTCTGTTCAGACACTGCACTAGTTAGCAAGACTTTACGCTTCCAACCTTTCCAGTAATTTCTCCAATTACAATGCACAGCCACATCAATGCAATCTTTATAGGAACAGAAAAAGACTTTACGGAAGGAAGATATCCTCTGAGCAGGTTCACCCAATAAATTCTTTGCCACTTTAGGGGCCTGAGGCAGCAAAGCCCAGGATTCTTTTTGTTTGCTACGCCTTCTGTTTCTTGTCCTTTCATAAAATCATAGAATCATTAAGGTTGGAAAAGACCACTAAGATCATCTAGTCCAACCACCAACCCATCCCTACCATGTCTACCAAGCATGTCACTCAGTGCCACATCCATACAGTTCCTGAACTTCTCCAGGGACTGCTGACCTCTAGGTCTAGCATTTGTGTTTGGGTAAATAACTTCTGTGTTTTTGTGAACAAGACATGTGGTGGCAGGTGAAGCAAGTCTGTCCTGGGCCACAAATACATTCCACAGTTGGCCAGAGCTCCAGGTGTGAGCAGCCAGGTGTTCTATACTAGAAATATGAAGCCAATTCATCTGTATCCAAAGCAAGACATCTTTTGAGACAGAACACTTCAATTCTCGTTCTAGTGATCATACACATCTTATTAGTACTCAGCAAAAAAAATTCAACAGAATTCCAGGTCAAGTCTCCACCCACAAGGCCAGTTCCATTCTGTGTGATCACACTTTTACACAGAGCCTTGACATTGTTTTGGGACATAACAAAGAAGTCACTGATCTGAGTAATTTTCCCTATACGAAGAAGCTGTAGCTGAAAATTAGATGAATCTGTGCTCCTGAAAAGGGCAGATGGACCTGAAGAAAGCACATCAGCAGTGCTTGTCCTCAAATTGCTGGTCGCCACCAGTGCTCCTTCAGTGAAGGGTGCTCCTTCTCCTTTACATGATGGACTTTGAAAGGAGAGAGTTTTGGCCCAAGTGCTAAGCAAAGCTCTTAGCTGAGGACATCCCAGTGGCTTATCCAGCATAGTTATAGCTCATAACAATTACTGATCCAGGCAGACTCTGGCACAGTAAGATGTACATTCAGTCAGTGCATGAATGCATGCAGAAGCTGTATTATATTATGTTGGCATTCCTCCAGACCTGTCTCTCCGGAGAGAAAACTCAGTTCCATTGTGATATCAGCTGAACCTTGAGCATGATGACAGATCCAGAAACCATTTAACATTTACTCTTTTTCTGAAAATCTGACCACCAATAATTAAGATTCAGTACAATTCTAAACAAATAAATAAACAAGGTTGAGTTCTTATTGTATACCCGGGATACACAGCCCTGGGATATTTTCTGCTGGACCTCCAGTCCTGTTAGTCAAAAAACTGTGAGAGAATTTTAATTTATCAAGGGAGCCCCAACTTCCCATCACCCTATCAATCAAAAGAGCAGCAATGCGTGTGAGTGATGGTATCTGGTCCTATGTCTAGGACCAAAACGTCTGGCTAAGATTAGCGGCTTTCACTGTTGATTTGTTTTGTTGATGGAGAACAAAATGGGTGGCATGTACGTTAATTAGCACAGCACTGCTTTACAAGAAACACATAACATTATATTACAGCAGGTATAAGAAAGAAGCGTTAAGAGCTGATTGTGAAGGTGGTTGCACCATGTAACTGCATTGCATTAACACTTATATCTATGGCTCTGGACCTTAATATCTTGCAGGCACCTCTGATCTTTTTCAGCTCACACTCCTCTTCTGGACCACCCATAAAAAAGGGTTTCCAAGAGCACGTAGTACTATTCAAGCTACAGAAATGAATGCAACTGAAAAATAAACAACAAAACAAGGTTTGTAGGCAAAGCTGGCCTCTGCGATACATATAGCTACACAGCAATCAGTCTTGAGCGGCAACAAACAGCACTGAGAGATTCACCACACAAACTGTTTGGAAAAAATACCAGGAAACTTCAACGTGCCTAAAAGATCAGAGGTGGAAAGGATCCACCAGAGCTGCCGGTGCTCCAGTAGCACCACACTGCCACGTCAGCATTGGTCACGAGCCAAAGGCCTTCAGGCTTGCTTGTTGCCTGGAGGATATAAATGAAAGTCAGCAGGTGCAAAGGTGTGAGAAGTGCAGAGTTGCATCATGTCTTTTCAAACTGTGTTTAAGCAGTAAATGAGACTCATTTCTTTCCGCACTAAATTGAGACTGTTTTTATTTTCTTTGGCTTACAAATGCTCCTAGTTCAATTTTCTTGTGTGTTCTCTACGGTTCCTCGGGATGCTTGAGGTGATTTATAAATGTGTGTAGAGACCAGGTGTATTGCCAGATGTTTATATCCCTTTACAACAGGGCTTCACAATCCTTTCCAATGGAACGCCCATTCTATATTATTTCTTTCTAATAGAGCATCATCTGGACTGCAGGGTATTTAAGAGTTTTCCCAGTATAGGATTTTTTCTTAACTCCCTCTTCTATCATCTTATTTCCATATTTAAAATAACACTAAGCCTTTAAACCTCTCTAAGTACTCTTTAAAATTAGAGCTCCTTTCATACAAAAAATAAAATAAAATAAAATCACAGAGAAATGTCAACGGTTCCACGTTTAAATGAATGAAGATTGACTCACTGCCAAAAAGATTTTTAATCCTGAAGTGTTACCTACACTCACTTATATTCTGTTTCTTTTCATCGCTTATTTAGATATAGTAAAAATCGTTTTATTACGTAGTTCCGTGAGTCGTAATTGCAAATCACTCACTTGAATATAACAGTGGTAAGAAAGAGCCCATAGTCCAGAAGGTGGACTGGTCTGAAGAGGGTAAATGATCAAAGAGATTTGCCCACGGCTGTAATATCAAGAGATAGAAAGGAAAAGAGAATACAACTGAATGCAATTGGCAGTCAGCACTGCAAATATTCTTCTTGGTATGCCTTAAATCATAGAATGATGAGTTCACGTGTATGAGGAGATAAGAACAAGCGAACTAAAAGTATGAACAGTCACGTCCCATGAAATTTTATTTTAAAATTATTTTTGAATTTCAGGTGACGTAAAAGTCCGTAAGAGGTGAGAAAGTCCATTTGCTAAATGTCAACCTTAGCCAAAAAATCCTCTCACGTGAATTTTTTCACATTCCTCACACCTCATTCTTCCCAGAGTTTTGTATCGTGAGAATGACTAAACTGCTTCCTTCAAAAGGCGGCGCTTGGATAAGTAAGTGTAGATGAGACAAGGTCTCAGCAGCAGACCCCGAACAGTTGGTGATACCGCTCACACGAGGAAGGAAGAGGCAGGATGCAGTTTACAGATCTAGGACAGCACAGCGAATGCAATCATGTCAGGCACATTCACTGGCAGTTCCAATATATATAACTGCATACGTTATTGGTATGTTTTACATTTTAAAAACTTCACAACTATTTTCAACGGTATTTCTCAATACAATACCTACAAAAATTTGTTTGTTTGTTTGTTTGTTTGTTCTTTGGTTTTTTTTGTTTTGTTTTTGTTTTTGTTTTTCCAGTTTAAAGAAAAAGCAGCTTTGCAGTTGTAGGAAAGATATGATTTAGCAGAGAGTTGTTAGTTAGGGTACTATGGTTAGGCTGTGGTTGGACTTGATGATCTTTGAGGTCTTTTCCAACCTGAGTAATTCTATGATTCTATGATTCTATGCACACGGAACAGCAGGCAGCAGGGAACGGAGTGCTGATCTGTCCCAGATGATGTGATTATTAGCACCGGGAGGTGATCGGGGAAACATGAGGAGTCAGCATCTTACTGCTGTGTCTTGAACACAAGGACAAAACCTCTCTGAGCTTGAAGTATAATTTAATATGGAACATGTTATCAACAGAAAAAAACAGCAGAGAACCCTCTATCTCATACACGGAATTGTACCACCACCCAAGATGAACTGAAACATCCTGAGATAATAACTTTAAACACCCACACCAGGACTGCACTGGAGGTTAGTTTCCCAAAATACAGAGAGAAAAGCATCTTCTTTTGTACTGGCAGGTTTGGTGGGTTTTTTAATATGTTATACTTGAAGCATATGGACATGCGGATGCTGGCTGCTGTGTGATATACATAGCAGTGCTGTCAAATGAATTAAGCACAGCTAGAATTCAGTGTACTTCTTTATAGTAGTTTCGTATTGAAAGAGATGACATACATGCCTTCCGTTTTTGTACCCACTAAGTCAATTTTGGACATCAACACATAGCCCTCTTTTCTTTTAGCTGTCTCTGCCGGTGATCCTTAATTCCTTCAAAAACCTTGCCCACACTCACTGCATATCTTAAGCAGCAGGGCAGGTGGGGAAACACCACCCCCTTAGGTGGATCTATTCCTAAGGAAGGCCTCTGCTGTTGGAACCTGGCCTCTACTGTCCTCTCCTACCCCAGAGCCACTGCCCCCAGCCCTCACACAGCATGGTGAGCTCTGTGGAACTACTGCCCACCTCTAGCTCAGGGCACCCCAGCACAGCCTCAATGAAGGCAATGCTGCCTTAAGAGGAGGCACTGAAGTTACACTCAGACATAGAGCAGCCGAGTCGCCAGTGATCTTTTAATGGAGGTGAACAAGTCTCCAGGGTAATCCTTTGCTGGAGGTGAGCAAGTGCACAACCACCACACTCTTCATCACGAATAGCTTTTGGGGGACTCCAGGAGCCTCCTTCTAAGGGCCCTGCTCAGCTGTGCACACCAGGCTGGCACTGACAGCGCGAAGGCTGTTCGGATGAGGGCAGCCCTCGGAGACGCAGAGGCCATGCGGCCAGCTGCCGCCTTCACCCCCAGAGCCGCCATTTTGAAGTGTACGCCCCCAGCCCAGCACAGGTGTCCCGGCCAGAGGCACGGAGCAGCGCAAACCCGAGGCAAACTGCCTCACGGCTGGCAACGCGGGACAAGCGCCCTCGGCTCGGCTCGGCTCGGCTCGGCTCGGCCCGGCTCGCCCTAGGCACGGGGCACACACCGCCCCTCCACCGTCCCCCGCAGCCCCGTTTCCCCTCTCGCCCGGCAGCCCACACGAGGCCACGACCCTCGCACGCCCTCCCGCGAGCGCCGCGCCCCCTCGACAGCACCGCCCCCTCGGCGCTCGCCTCACGCGAGGCCCCGCCCCCTCGCCGGGCCCGGCGAGGCCCCGCCCCCTTCCGCCTCTGCTCCCCGCCGGATCACGCCCCCTCGCCTCGCCGCGCGCTTCGATTGGCGGAGCCGTCGGCCTTCCCGGGCCTCCCTCCTCCACTCAGCGCCCGGCACCGCCCGTCACTCAGCGGCGGGGCGCCGCGCCGGTTGGCGGCGGCGGCGGCGCGGGCGGGCCGCGCTGTCAGTCAGGGAGCGGAGTCCGAAGTGGGGAGCGGGGCGGGAGGAGGGGAACATCTGTCTGCCGCAGCCGGGCCCGGCTGTGCCGCCGCCGCCGCGCGCCCGAGCTGCGTGCGCCCGGCCCCCGCCCGCCCCCCGCCCCTCCCCCGCGGCCGGCCCCGGGCTCCGCGCCGCCTCCGGCCGTCGGTGCCATGGGGAGCCGCTGAGCGCGGGGCCCGCTGAGCGCCGCCGGCTGCCCCGCTCGCTCCTCAGCTGACGGCAGGGGGAGGGGGGGGGGGCTCGGGGGGCGGCGGCCCGCGGGCGGGGGCGCGGCGCGGAGCGGAGCGGAGCGGCCCACGGGAGGCGGCGGCGGCGGCGGCGCGGGGACTTCGGGCCGCCGCGAGTGTGAGTCCCGCTCTCGTCCCCGCGCGGCGCCGGGCCGGGGCGGGCGGGGCCCGGGGGCGGCGGGGCCGGCGGCGCTGCCGGTCACTTTTCCTTTTGTTGCCGCGGCGGCCCGGGGGCGGCTTTCCTGCGCGCCGGGCGGCCGCTTCCTGCCCGCGGGGCCGCCGGCGGGTCGGGCCCCGCGCCGCGGGGGGGCGGCGGCGCTCGCGGCCAAAAGTTGCCGCCGCCCGACCGGGATGCGGGGCCGGGCCCGAGGGGTCGCGCCCGCGGCCCCGGGAAGTTGCGGGGAGGGCCGGGGCCGGCGGCTCGGGGCGCGTCCCGGGAGGGGAGGCGGCGGCGCGGGCACGGGCCGGGGCCGGGAGCGCGGAGCGGCGGTTCCGCGGAGCCGAGCGGTGCGGGGTTGGCGAGCCGGGGCTCTGCGCGCTGTCGGCGGGCGGAGCAGCCCTCTAAGTTGAGGCAGAAGTGTCGATGTGCCGCGAGCGCGGCGGAGCCCCATATGTTGAGGATTTTCTTCTTTTTTATTTTATTTTTTTTTTCTTCCCCCCTGTTCGAAAGTTTGAAAAAAAAAAAAAAAAGAAAAAAAAAAAGAGACTTTGAAGTATTTTGTTTATACTAACAGAAGAGAAAAGTTCTCCTAAGAAAAAGCTGGTGGCAGGAGTGTAGAGGAGTAGCATATGGCATTAAAAGGAGCACAGCTGGAGGTAGCATTTCCATCTGAACATGATGTCAGAGCAGCTGACAGCCTGCCATCCCTCAGCCTTTTATTCTAACACACAGACAGGGAGTTAGTGTGTGCAGATCTGTGTGTGGAGAAGGTATCTCATTCCTCTCTAACATCATCTCCACTTTGCATCTGTCTCTCCCAGTCTGCTTTTTTTCCACCGATCTAACAGACCTGGAGCCAGCGAGACTCAGAGGAAAGGACTTAATCAGGTTTATGTGTACTAAAGGTAGGAGTAGCAATAGATTAGATACAGCATCTTTCTGTTTTGGTGTGTTGTTTATTGAATTTCAGGAAAAATCACATTACTTTTCTAACCAAGTTTGGAGGTAATATATGAAATTGAGTATTAAGCAGATAAGTGGACTTGGTCAAAAAGGCTGGGGCTGCAGTTTGAGAGTATCGGTTTGATGCACATGGATAGAATTAACTTTAATGCGTATCGTGAGGAGAAAATTTCTGGCTTTAGGATGTGATGAGAGCAACTTTGTTCTCAATTTCTGAGACCAAAACCGAAATCCATTCGGAGGCAAGCAAACGGGAGCCCTGCTTTATGCTTTTGTGCTGCATCTTTAGGTTGACTTGATGGAGATTTTTGGTGAAATAGACACGAGCGTGCTTTTTAAAAGAACCGTTCTGGCTGAACCGTGTTTGTTGTGAAGGCTCTCACTGCGCTTGGTGGTTAAATAGCCAGCAGCCCGGAACTGTGGGAGCATACAGCTGGAGTGCTTTTGAAAGATAGAAATCACTTATGTGTTTAGAAACTTTTGTACCTGGGAGAATAGCCTGACTGGTTTCGTCTTTTCTTTCTCGCCTGTAGCATTTGCAATCTTTTATTCCTGCATAACAATAATTATTTGAAGGAGTTTTTGTATTTGCGACTAATTTAGAACTTGTAGATTTGAGCTGCCTGAATTGGCCAGACAGCTGTAATCGCACTCCTCTATTCTTAATCTCTTTATCTGGGCAGCAGCTGCCATATGGCCACAGTCAGCTGGATCAGATGTTTATAAGCTTCCTTCTTCGTCCCTCTCTGTCCTTTCAGCCTCCTAATTTGATCACAGCTACCTTGTGAGCTGCCCTCCAATCTTTATTTTTAGCCCTCTTAAGGATTAGGATTGATGTTGGCTGTGGGGCACTTAAAGTGATTGTATTGTAAATCTTCGTGCTTTACTCTAGCGGTGGTATTTTACAGAATATAGCCAGGGTTGTGCTGTGAGTTTCAGCACATCTCGCTTTGCCGGGGATGGGCATTTTTCAGCAATATCTGCCAGCCCAGAGAACCACAGTCTGTTTGGATGGTTTGGAAGAGCTTTGCCAGCAGTCACAGAAGAAGAGGTTGAGACAGGGGTTTTAGGAGATTTTACTTTCTGTTTGAATTCTGACTTCTCTACTTCTCTGAAGTTTAGTTGGTTGGGTTTTTTTGTGTTCTTTTTTTTGTTGTTATTGTGTTTTTTGGTTATCATCAGAGAGGGTGAATAGAAAAAAGAGATGGGTAAGCACAGCACTCAGGATACTCATTTTAAATTTGCACACACTCTCACGTTGAATGGCTTTTTTTTTTTTTTTTTTTTTTTTTTTTAAGTTTGGTACTGCAAACTCTGGTGTGGGAGGGGAGGGAAATTTCTGTCCTTCTGCACATGGGAAGCGGTGCTCAATGGCATTTTAGCTGACAAGTTTTTTTTTCCTTTTGCAAATTCTGCACCTTAGCAAAAAAGCGTCTTGTTTTCTCTTGTACAGTGTGGAGAAGGTTCCAAACCTGAAACTGTACCTACCAGGAGGAGAAAGCAGTGCAGGCTTCTAAAAAAGCTTGGTTTTCCTCTCAAGTAAAAATTCTTTACCCCTGTCAGTTCCTATTCTTTATGAATGCTAGACCTTCAGGTTTGGGCAGTTAACATTTCTTCATACACAAAACTCTTCTGTTATTACAGGTTAGCTTTTAAAAGGATGTCGATCATCTGTTTTGTTTTATTATTATTATTATTTTTACTATTATCTCTTCCCTCTGCGATCTCTCAAACTTAGTGTTTAAACAAGAAAATACTATTTTTTTTTATTTTTTTTTCCAGCCCTGCTAGGGGCGCAATCTGGAGGAAGGTCCTTGAGAAAGAAGAAAATAACTGTTGAACAGATTTTGTGAACAGTGGTGGTAGAAATGTAGCTAAGCGCTTATTAGAATGGCTTACTTAGGGGCGAGGGGAAAGCAGAACTTCAGTGGTTGATTGGGGAAAGAGAGGCCATTGTGTGCACGCGTTAAATAATCCTCATATAGTGGCGGTGTCTGGCAGTAGAAACGCTGGGCTTTCAGAGTGGAATAACTTGGGCTCATAAGTTCTGTTGTTCTGAATCCGCGTGTAATTTTGAAAAATCTTATTACTTTATAGGTTATGAAGACAGCATGGAGTTTCCTGACCACAGTAGACATTTGCTACAGTGTCTGAGCGAGCAGAGACATCAGGGTTTTCTTTGTGATTGCACTGTTCTGGTAGGAGATGCCCAGTTCCGAGCGCACAGAGCTGTTCTGGCTTCATGCAGCATGTATTTCCACCTCTTTTACAAGGACCAGCTGGACAAAAGAGACATTGTTCATCTGAACAGCGACATTGTTACAGCCCCAGCTTTCGCTCTCCTGCTTGAATTCATGTACGAAGGAAAACTCCAGTTCAAAGACTTGCCCATTGAAGACGTGCTAGCAGCTGCCAGTTATCTCCACATGTACGACATTGTCAAAGTCTGCAAAAAGAAGCTGAAAGAGAAAGCAACCACGGAGGCAGACAGTACAAAAAAGGAGGAAGATGCTTCAAGTTGTTCAGACAAAGTGGAAAGCCTCTCCGACGGCAGCAGCCACATGCCAGGAGACTTGCCCAGCGATGAAGACGAAGGAGAAGATGAAAAATTGAACATCCTGCCTAGCAAAAGAGACTTGGCGGCCGAGCCTGGGAACATGTGGATGAGATTGCCCTCAGACTCAGCAGGCATTCCCCAGACTGGCGGAGAGGCAGAGACACACGCAACAGCAGCTGGAAAAACAGTAGCCAGCCCCTGCAGTTCAACAGAGTCTTTGTCCCAGAGGTCTGTCACCTCCGTGAGGGATTCAGCAGATGTTGACTGCGTGCTGGACCTGTCTGTCAAGTCCAGCCTTTCAGGAGTTGAAAATTTGAACAGTTCTTATTTCTCTTCGCAGGACATGCTTAGAAGCAGCCTGGTTCAGGTGAAGGTGGAGAAAGAGGCTTCCTGTGATGAGAGTGATGTTGGCACTAATGACTATGATATGGAACATAGCACTGTGAAAGAAAGTGTGAGCACTAATAACAGGGTACCGTACGAGCCGGCCCATCTGGCTCCGATGAGGGAAGATTCAGTCTTGAGGGAGCTAGATAGAGAGGACAAGGCAAGTGATGACGAAATGATAACTCCAGAGAACGAACGAGTCCAGGTGGAAGGAAACATGGACAGCAGCTTGCTCCCTTACGTGTCAAACATACTTAGCCCCGCTGGCCAAATTTTTATGTGTCCTCTGTGCAACAAAGTCTTTCCCAGTCCCCACATTCTGCAGATCCATTTAAGCACGCACTTTCGAGAGCAGGACGGGATCCGCAGCAAGCCTGCTACCGATGTCAATGTCCCCACCTGCTCACTGTGTGGTAAGACTTTTTCTTGCATGTACACCTTGAAACGTCATGAGAGGACTCATTCAGGTGAAAAGCCCTACACTTGCACCCAGTGTGGGAAGAGCTTCCAGTACTCCCACAACCTGAGCCGCCACGCAGTGGTTCACACGCGGGAGAAGCCACACGCTTGTAAGTGGTGTGAGCGCAGGTTCACGCAGTCCGGAGACCTTTACAGACACATTCGGAAGTTTCACTGTGAGTTGGTGAACTCATTGTCTGTCAAAAGCGAAGCACTGAGCTTACCTACTGTCAGAGACTGGACCTTAGAAGATAGCTCACAAGAACTTTGGAAATAAAATTTTTATATATATAAATAATATATATATAAATCTATATAGTTGTGGTACAGTCTAAAAGCAATCTTGTTTCCTTGAACTGAAAGTTTGGCTATTAGCTTGTTTTTGCACTTTAAGGCAGCATGAATATTTCACTAATTTAGCACTCTGATAAAACGGAACTTTAGAGGTAACGTGGTGAAGTAATAAGCATCGGAGCGTATTTTTTTTCCCCCCCTTTTTTGGACTAGAAGCCAGCGGATACTTTAATTTTAAAGAATCTCCAATTTGAAAACGTTGACATGGCTTTGTTCTCCCCAAAACGCTGCGTTATTCTGAGCTCTAGATAATTTTCCTTTCAAAATATGAATGTAGAAATCCTTTCCCCAATTGTATCAGTTCCTTTACGGTTTCTTTTTTATTTTCTAATTGCATGAGTCCTTTCTAGCTGTTGGAAACCTGAATGCTTTTAGACCCAAATGGAAAATTTCTGAAATGCTGGATTATCTATTTTTAAACAAGTGGTTGACTTAAAACTTATTATGGCAACTTCTGGATTTCTGACAGTTCCCACTGGAAAAAAATAAAAATAAAATAAAAACACAAAAAAAAAAACCAACAAAAAAAATCAACAAAACAAAAAAAAAACCAACAAAAAAAAAAGCAAAAAAAAAAAAAAAACCAACCAACAACAAAAACCACAAAACAAAAACCCTGAGAGTACACTGGGATCACTGGGACTCTGTCTTATGTGAAGGTTTGCTTGGGATGAAAAAGGATATTGCAGCTTCAGCAGTGATGAACTGTGTGTTTAAAAAATGTGAATTACTGTTATTGTATACTGTAATTGATTACATGGGCCGGGGGGAGGTATCAAAGAACTTGGCAGGTTGTGTTGATGCTCTTAGTTGAGTCTTGAAAAGTAAATATTAACGCTACAGAAATGCATGAGTTTCAGTATATTTTTGTCTTTGTTTGCATTGTATAACTTTAATGAGTGAGTTTAAAATTATTTAATTTCCTTAGGAAAAAGCACCGTTGAAAGCGCCGGTGTTATGAAGAACGTAAATGCACTGTTTTTATTTTATATAATTTAAATTTTCCTTCCCACTGTCTTTCAGTTGAGAAAAACTTAAGCTACGAGTCGACAATTTAGCTACGTAACAAGGAAAATATGAATGTTTACAAACAGGCTTAAAGATTTGCATGTGCAGTGTGCATTCATTAAAAGAAAACCTTCTAATTGCACAAACCCCACGCCAGCTCCAACTTTAGGTGCATACATTTACCCAGATGAGCATTTTTAGGATTCCTGCTGTACACATCCACAATAGGTCATTCTTTTTCCCCCCTTGAAAAGGGTCTGTGGACTGAAAAAGCCCCGGGCTGAAAGGACTGGAAAGCCCTGATTGACGGGGGAGGGGGGGGGGGGGGGCGGGGGAGGGTAGAGGGCTCTGTGTATCCAAGCAGCAGAGACTGCAGCCTGACGTGTGGTTTTAATGACCAACACGCAGGTCAAAAGCATTTTGCACAGTGTTTGTTTTCCTGTCTTGCACTTACAAATAAGGTCTATGGGAGTAGCATGGAAAACGTTTGCTGTTTTTCCTTTTTTTTTCTGCTTTTGTTTAAAATTTGATCGCCTTAACTACTGTAAACATAGCCTATTTTTGTGCTTAAGATACTGAATGGAAAACTCCATTGTGTATTGCTGGACTGTTTTGGAAATATTTGGTCAAATGTGTGTTAATTTGGCTGTAATGGCATTTAAAACAAAACAAAACAACAAAAAAAAAAAAGCTGTGAAAATGGCCTTGGAGCGTTATCTTTAGTTACTTGAATAGTTTCTAGGTTTAAAAATACATTCTTTTATTAATTTAGAGGAGACAATCAGCGTCTGAGGAAAAAAAAAAAAAACAAAACCAACAAACAACGGACTTTCTCTTGGATTTTTTTGTGGTCCTTGTGAGTGATTGCTTTTTTTCCTTTTATTAGTTTCACATTCTTCTTTTGTTCTAAAACTTAGACTGACATCTAGCTTTGACAATCATAGTACGTTTTATTTTCCTGAGGGATGGGGGGGGAGGCTGGGGGGGGTGGGAATAACTTATAATGCTGTTTAGTTTTGTACTATTGGTGTGTTGGTGAATTTTTAAACTGTGTGCTAACTGCAATAAATTATATGAACTGAGAAATCAATTCCCTTGTCTTTTTTTTTTTTTTTCCCTTTTTTCTGTTTTTTTTTCTGTTTGGTTTTTTTTTTTTTCTGTTGTTGTTTTTTTGGTCCCTCTTTTAAATGATAGCGAGGGAAGTTATTTTTTATAAGGTGTGACTTTATTACTTTTGCACAGCCTCCCGTTGCGAACTGTACGCAGTATGTTTTCCGCTATGCTTTTTGAGCACTTTGTTGCTAACGTCCGTTATTTACATCTCTCTTAACGTTTTGACGAATTAAATGCTTGTGTTTTGAAAGCGTTTCTGTGTCTGTAGCTCTCTATCGCTCTGTGGAGAGGATTAATCTTTCTTTCCTCCCCCCCCCATCATCCCCAAAGACATCTGCAGAAGCGATCTATTCAATTCCAGAAATTCTGATTCCACGCAGATCTCTCTAAAGACACCAAATTCCTTTTCTGGGCTTAGTTTCACCCCAAGCAGATCTCTTGGGCTTCTCCCTTTTGTATTCCGTTTCTGTCAGAACAGTAGAGCAGAAGGAAACAACTTAATCTGAAGTACAACTCGGGTAGGGACTGGCAGTCTACGCTACGGAGCAACTAACAGTCCAAATGTCCAGAATACCAGCAATCCATCTAAACTGTCTGGGCTACAAAGGAAAATGAGAATAATCCTACAGCTGTTTGTGGATTTCTCTTACAAGCTAAACCTTTCTTCTGAAGAAAAAAAAAAAAAAAAAGAAAGTGCAGCGAAATCTTTGAAAAAGGTATTTTAGAGGTTTGTTGCGGGATATACCCAGAATTCTTTATCGAAACCATCCCCTCCTAGGGATGAAACCAGTCCTGCAGAGCCCAATGGGAATAGAAAGGTAGAGCTAAATTAGAAGTCTGGAACAGAGAGAGCAGGGCCAATTTGAAGGGAAAAAAAAATCAGGGTTTTAACGTTTCATTAGATTTGTCATCCATCTGCCTGGGTACAACTTCAGTTGACCAAACGCATCTTGTCGCCTAACGCTAAGCTGCGCTTCTTGCTACATCTGCAATAGTTCATACCTAGCCAAAATGATTTTTTTCACTGTTTTGATCTTTATAACAATTTCAAGTATCGTTTGCTCCTTTTTCCACCCTCTTTTTCTCTAATAAGGTGAGCTATTTCGGAAACTCTTTCTTTTGTAAATGTGAGAACGTGAGTATCCTTGGCCATGAAGGTTTCTCATTTTCTACCAGCAAGCCTTTGCTGCAGCCTGGTCTTTCATACAACAGAGTATTATGTGTAGTTATGGCAGTTTAAAGTTTCATCATCAAGACTGGGAAAGGGTAATATTGCAGTTCTGAAATGCATACAGTTGACGAGCTTTAGATGTGGCTCTAGGCAAGTTTGCCATTCATTCTCAAACAAGAAGGCTTATAAGAACTATAGATTCACAAATAGGGCTAGACTTAGAAAGAGCCCTGTTTGGAGGGTAACAGAAAACATAACTCTGCCACTAACAACAAGATCATTTGTACATTCGGATTTTATCTAGTCGGTGTATACATGCGCGGCACATGCTTGCTTGTGGCTGTCAAAGTGTTTCTTCAGTGGAAAATGAAACATACTTCTGTGTGCTGCTTCTCTCCGTTAGCTTTAATGTACCGACATACCCAAATAACTGTAACCTTTTTTTTCCTTTTTCTTGCGGTATGCTCCCTAGATGATGAAGCATGAGAGAATGGTTCCATTGGCTCGGGGATGTGTAGTAACAAAACCCGTACTGTTCGTATTGCCGCTGGGGCATAAGGCAAATTGCGAAAATGGAGGTCTGTGCTGTGAACCTCAGAGGTTCAGAAGATCTCCTCTGACCACTGCCCCTTATTGCTTTACAGCTGGGCGCAGGTCTACCCTGAGGGCTCTCGGGGAATTTACAATTCAGTAGTTTCTTTAACCTCTTCATGTGATAGTCCAAAATTCTCTCATCATGCGTGATTTCTCTAAACTGAAGCTTGGGGATCAGTGCTACAGAGAGTTTTAAAGCAGGCGTATTATTCTATATGCCATCCACTTAATTAGACCTTTGCACGTTTTAGGTGAAATTTAAAAAGAACTCGGTGAGACTTTTAGAAAAAACTTTCTAGTCACAGTACATAAGGGATCTTCGTTGCTTCTCCTGCTCCAGAACCAAACAATTCCATACGTATTTCTGCTGAGAGGGAGTTAAAGCTGCACGCCCCTTCAGAACTTGAATCTCCTCATCTGAATCCTAAGCAAAATTGTAAAATGAATTTGGGAACCGGCGCGTTCCCTTTCCCTCCTGCAGCGCACCGAGCCTTCTCCTGCCCACCCGCTTCTGCTTTCTGCTTTGCTTTGGTGTGGAGAAGCGATACTGTGATTTGTCAGCAGTGCAGCCACTCTTTGTTTTACCTAATTAAAAAACAAAAGGCTTCTACAACAGTCAAATATTCTAACTTCTTAATGAACTCTTCAGACGTCAAAATTCACTTTCTCAGAATCAGCAGTAAAACCAACCCCCCCTTTTTATGGTGGACGATACTGCGGCGGTTTGCAGCCGAGGAGAACTTGCAAGGGGAGAACATTTCTGCACGCTGCCTCCTCTCCTTGTGAAGCAGTGTAAATTCCTTCAGAGCTAAAGTGAACTACATTTCGAGGCCACACAAATACACTAACGCTGGAAAACAGATCCAAAGGTATTTTCATATCGTTCTACGTCTCAGTGCTCTCAAACTTATAAGCTATTGATGCTGTTTGTCCACCTGATTTTGAAACAGAAATATTCCCAAGGAGCATTGTCTTTTATTATAGAAATCTTAACAAGGCATTAAGATTTATATATATATATTTTTTATTATTATTTCATTTTTTTCATTTTATTACTGGGATTGTGAATGCGGATTATAACAGAAGTGCCCACTGTTTCTAAAAGAAGGAAAAAGCAAAAAAGGAACATTCTGGACACTTTCAAAACATTCTCGTTCAGGATGTTTTGTTTAATTCTTGATGTGCTTTAGTCATGTTTAATTGTGTCATTAAACATAGTGGACTTGGTAATACAAATTGTCTTCTATCTGATATGAGAGGAGTTATTTCTTAGTTGTGTCTGTAAAGATGCCTTTGGCTAGAAGGTGTGAATGTTATCTGTTGCAGGCAAATTGAAAACCACTTAGGAAGATGAACACTGCTTACTAAACCTGGAGCCAGGAGCTCATTCTGGCGTGATAAAACTCAGCTACACCTGGTAAAGGGTGGTACCAGTGACAGGTTACACTCTGTTCAGCAATACTGTCCACTTTACTATAGGAAGATTTTTGAAAAAAAGGAAAACCAACTAAAAGCATTGTTGCTTGTTGCTCTTTGTCAGTCTAGGTGTTCTCTGAGCAACAACACAAAGCTTACCCAATGCAGGCTAAGCAGACCGGCTGCTCACAGCACGAAGTGCAAGTGAACCGAAGGTAGGGCAGGCTCAGCTGTGGCAGTAGCTGCAGCTGCTACAGAGGTTTTCAAAGTGATAGAAGTGTTTTCAGAAAAAAAAAACAACACGTGTTTGAAATACATTACCAGGAACATTTGTCTTGCATTGGAGTTACTTGGTTTAATTGATTTATTTTTATTTTTGTTTTATTATATTTTATTTGGTCTCACAGAACTTGATTCTGTTGTGCGCTTAAAATCTTAAGGTTCATTTTGGTTTCATCTAATTTTCTTGTGGTTCATTTGCTTTTCCCTCTAAGACAACCAGTTCTGTGAAGCAACACATTCTTCATGCAGAACTCAGGGAATGGCCATTCTCTTGCCATTACCCATTTGCAGCAGGAGGCCAGGAGTGCTTGCACTGAGAAATCCTCTGCCCCAGTGGAACAGGACCTGCCTCTCATACCACTTTGGAGGTGCTGGGCCACCTGTGCTTTCACCTACTTCAGTTTCTGAGATTTTGCTGCCTGCCAGCAGCAAGCCTTGGCTTGGGGCAATAGGATACAGCATGTGCAGCCCAGCCTTGGAGATGAAGCTTCAAGTTGATTTGGGATTTTTGAAACTGCAGGAAATAAATAAGTAATTAATTGCAAGACGGGTTGTTCTTAGGAAATTTTAACTTACAGTGGTCCTCTATTTCTTAAGCTTTAAAAAGCAGATTGTGTACAAATAGGTGCGTGTGTGAGGACGTACTTGAAAATAACTCACTAATTTTGACTTGGTTGTGCACTGACATCCTTCTCTCCGATAGTCCTTGAAGATCTTTAGGACACGTGTTTCACACCCGCATGCAGCAGCCAGTGCAGAGCTGTGTTGCACGACCCCTCACTTGCCGTTCTTTGGTTATCAGCCTCAGCCCGAGCACCAGAAAGGATTTCGAGTGCAATAAGGAGCACACCAGCTCTGGCTGCACACTGCAACCCGGTGCACAAAGCCGGCTCTAAGTCGGTAAAATATTTAGAGAGCAAGTTACATGTGCACTGTGACTTAGAAAGGATTTAGCCAGTAACGCAGTATGTTGCTGCCTCAGTGCTGCAGTAGATATATTAAAAGGCTTCACTGTTTCACAACAGCTATATGGCGAGTTATCTGCTGTATCGGGATGTAAAGCTCGAGATGGATTTAAATACTTCTCTCACAACCTTCCCAAAATACATTTTGGTTAAATGTTATTTACGGCTATTAAGAAAATAAAAACCACTCTCCATGCTACATTTTAGGCTTTTGTCAAATTGACTTCAATTTTAGCTGTAAATCTACTTTTTATAAACTTTTGGATGTGAGCCCAATATACATTTTGCAATTTTAAAAATGTACTTTATCTATAAATAAAGCCCATGAAACTGATAGAGGTTTATCGTATAAAACATGATTTATTTTCAACTGCATTTGCTGCGTATTCACGCTTAGTGAGGATTCGTGTTGAGATAATTTTGGGATTTCATACCGAGACAAAATACCGTTAAAATCTTAATGAAACATATCCTGTTTCCATAGGCTATAGCCACCGGGTCTTCATTATCTGTAGCTTATTCTCTCTCTTTTCTAGTAGTTCAACTGGCACTGTGCATCCAGAATCTGATTTCTATTTGTAGTTTTCAGGTGCATACGTGACAGCTTGAAAATACCACAAATACTCAACATCTCTCTGTTTTAAAGTGGCTGAATGGCTCTGAAGAAGGGTCTACCTCTTACTGAAGTGAGGCTGACTGATCCTGAGCTCTTTGGGAGCCAGAATCGGCACGTCCCTGTGTTACCTGTGGAGACACTGGGGATGAAGCTGGGAGTGCCAGGCTCCCGCTGCTGCCAGTCTTGGACCTCTGTGGGTAAAGCACGGTTTGCCCAGCTCAGCAGGATGAGTGTTAACCCCCCAGAATGTTTTTTTCATCAAGATTGAGAAAGATTCATGGAGAAAAAACTTCAAAAATAGCGAGGGCAAAAAATGGCACAAAGCTGAACTTCGCTTACCAAATTTGGTATGCATAGCTTTCATTTGCATCAAGAAACCCATGTGTTTTAGAATCTCTGCGAGGAGACCTTTCAAAGCCCATAATCAGTAGTTAAAAATGAGAGTAAACCAAGAGACCTTTTTTAACCAGAGCACTAATTTTAACATGCTATTTCATTCCCTCTAATATATAATGTGAGGCTCGCAGCTTAGCTAGACTTCATGCACAGTGGCAAAACCGCAGTGGAGCCTCATCCACCTTCCAGCCAGGCTGCTTTTGCTGGGCTGATGGTGCAGGCTGTCTGAAGGTGCTGGCTGGCCGGCATGCACTGTTTGGTCGATAGGCACCTGGAGGTGAGCACCCTGCAGCAAGGAGGGTTGCCCTCTCATAGCAACAGTAGGTGAGTGGGCACACTCCTACTGGGGCGAGTCACAGTGACTGAGGGGCTGCTGCTGTGAGGACACTGGCTAATGTGGGGTGATGCAAACAGGGAATTGCAATGTCCACGCTCACACTTGCTCGGCACACAACAGAGCTGACAGATCTGCAAGCCACATAAGTACTTCATGATATAAGCTGATTTAAAATGTTAGCCTTGAGTTAACCATGCTATGGGATGGTCCAGCGCTGGATAGCTGGGTGCTGCACTGCAAATGCTATTTAAAAAATGCAGAGAATTTATGTGTCTAATCTTTCAACCTTTCTTCGTGGAGAAGAAGCCTGTGTGTGAATGTTCAGATGTGGGCCCTACCTGACATGAACTGCCTGTGAGTCACTACCAAGACACCTAGTAGATGACTAGCACTCTTGCTAATGTTAGTCTTCTATTTTAGGTTGATGCTCTTCACATCCAGGGCTCCCCCACATGAAAATGCTACCATTTAATGCACTTTCTTTTTTACAAGAGTCTTTCATGGTTCCTACAAGCATTCATGGATAAACCAGATTGCTAAGTTTCAAAACTGCCTGTATTATCACAAAAATTTTTCTTTTGGAAGTACTCAGCCCCTTTGAATAGTTTTTGTGACTTCCCGAACCAGGTAGAAATATCTCATGCCAGAGTTTGAAGCAGAAAAAAAGAGATTTACAAAGACATCAGCTTAGCATGCTTTGCCAAAATTTAATATCAGTGCTCACCTTTTGAATCAATTGTTATCTCTTTTCTTTAGAATGAGGAGGAGGAGTCTGTGCTTGGGACTGAAATGTGGTGAGAAAAGAGGGAACATCTGTAAATAATGTCTTTTTCTTTTAGGAGAAGGATAAGCACATTGTTAAAAGAATGAAGGAAATTACAGAAAAATGAGGTTTAAGGGAAAGCACATGTTGAAAGACAGAGCACATTAATCAGGATATAGGAATGGGAGGTATAAAGCCCCTTTTCTACACCACTTTGATTCTCGTGAAGGACAAAAAGCATTATGAGTTTTTTCTTTCTTTGCTTGCTCTGAGGAAGGAAGCAATATACCACTGTAAGTTGTGGTCCCCACTTCTGCTCCAGTTGTGGAAGATGAAGCACTTTTAATTCATCTCAAAGGCTTTGTTCTTCCTCTCTTTTTTCTTTTTTGAACAAAGGAGAGACAGAGCTTCTCCTCATGGTTTTGCAGATGAGAGGAGCCCGGTTGTGAAGCCTTTTCACCAGGCCAGAGTGAAACTCTGCACACAGAGTGGGAGGATGTAGGGCCTGCAGTAGCAGTGCTGGTAGGTACATGGCATGTTTAGAGCTGCTGAAGTCACTAGAGAAGGACGCAAAAAAAAAAAAAATTAAATAAAATAAAAAATATTTAAAAAAAAAAAAAAAAAAAAAAGGGAAGTGAAAGCCATGTTTATCCTGGGAATGGATGCAGGGTTTGATATTGCTGAGTGTTTTCACCACATCTTCTGTGCTACCTCTCTAGACCCTTTGTGCACCATGTTTGATGCCTGATGTTACACTTGGCTCTGCGCCTCTCTGCTGTCAGCGGGTTTCAGTTGGTTGTAGACTTGGAGAGGTATTTGTGAGTGAGAGAAAATAATTTTAAATCCCTCTGTATAGCACTGGAGGCACATGTGTGGGTGAAAGTCCAGCCTTGGGGACTAGGCAGAAATGGTGCTGATTGTGAAAGCGTTTGTTCCACGAGAAATCTTCCCCGGATATCAGGGATCTCTTGGAGGAGCTCCTTTAAGTGTCCACATCACTGATTTGCAAAAAAGGTGAGAGTCATGACAACTTCAGCCCCTCTCACCTCTTCCCAGCCCATCCCCATCATCCCCGGGAGCCATTTTGTGCCCTGTGCAGGCTGTGGCTCCAGGAGGTGAAAGGCCATCAGTGGGTCTGGCACCTGTCACACCTCTCAACATGGCTCCCTCAGAGTGCTGTCCCAGCAGCAAAGCCTGGGTACCCGCTGCCATGGGGAGACAGGAAAATGTCATCCTCCTCACCAGCTCTTGCGGGTTTCAACCTGCGCTCTGGTCAGAGATGGGGACACAGCTCTTCTTTTATTTTCTTGGGCGCCTTCTAATACTTTTGGAATCTCATCCATGATGGTCTCTGAGCAATTCTGGGCTCCAGCCGCCTGTCCTCCTCAGGCCTCAAATGATGCACATTTGTGAGGCGGCGAACTCCACAAAAACATCCGAGTGCGATCTATTTTTTCCTTCTCTTTTGTTGCTTAATGGATGACTCAACTTTCTTTTGTGACTGGATAGCTTTAATTTATAGTTTTTAGGAGAGCGATCGTTCTTCTCATTATTTTCGGTTAAATATTCTTATTTGTTGATTATTTAATAGTTTGTTTGGATAAAGACGTAAAAAAAAAAAAAGACCAAAAAAAAAAACCAAAAAAAAACCAAAAAAAAAACCAGCTTGGTGCCATAGACCGAGTCCAAAAGAAATTAACTGCTCTGCTGCACATATTGGAGCAGGGAGTTTGCGGAGAATGCAGCTCTGCTAATGGACTGGCAAACTTATAAAGGCTGTAAAGATTCCATAGAACCACGCTCTGCCTAATTTTATTAATTAACCCTCATTGCTTTGTACAAAGGTTGTCCTGGCTATGGAATAAATGAGAGAAAGAGCTGGCCAGTGGGCATTAAGCATAATTTTACGCTTAGCGTTGCAGAGGACTGGGGCTCTAAGGGTTTGGGTTGTTTTATTTTATTTTATTTTTCCTCGCACACATCTTTCCCATCCTGGTGCTGACTGATATGGAAATGCTGCAAGGAGTTGCACCCCACCGCACAGGCCGTGGCTGAGGCACGCATGGAAGAAGACTGTGGTAGAGGCAGAAGAAGGGGCCGCAGCACCCAGCTCCTCATCAACTCATCCTGGTGAGCGGGCAGCTCTGAAGGATGGCTGTATCTAAACACCTCCGAGCTGAGAGACACTCAGAGACAGCATGAAGCATTCCCATGAAATAAAGGTCACTCCGTTTAAGTTTTTTGAATGACTCACTAAGCATTAAAGCTGATTTTTGCTCTGCTGCATTCATTTCCTAATATTCACATTCTATACTTTCTTTCACATTATATACAGATTATACGTCAACCAAAAAGGGACAGTAGTTGAGAGAGAAACGACTATTTATTTATTTATTTTTAAATCAGTATGATTCATGGGACCAAGTTCTGTGATGCATCACACCATCCAGTCTCTGTCTGGACCGACGCACGGTTTTTTTGTATATTTTTTTCTGCCTTTTTTTTTTTTCCCCCTAAAACATTACTTCTTGGCAAACTAGATATGCAAATGCCAGAATACACTAAAACCACATTTAATTGGGCCCACTTGCCAACTTCTTGAACACAGCTTGGATTATTTCACTGGAGGCTGCTTCTGTTAAAAGATGGGGGAGGAGGAAGTGGCATATTGACAAGGCTTCAGATAATTTTTTTTCCACTAGAAGTACAATTATTCTATGAGCCAAGTTTGGAAGTATTTTACTATGTTTAATAATAATTATTATTAAAGGATATTGTAAACATATGCATTTAAGTGGAATGTAATGGGAATACAATCATGTCACTAATTTAGCTTTGGATTAATTTACGAAGGGTTTTTGTTGTTGTTGTTTTTTTAGGGTAACTGACTTCCTCAGTCCCTGGAACCCGCACAGCACTGTGAAATGCTGGTTTAGAGAGGATGTGCATCCTGACTGCAAGCTAAACGTGATGATTAAATATATTCATTCTTTCAGAAAATCTGTGAAATTTCCATCTCTGACTAGCAATCAATTAAATATAAACCATATAATAGGATTAAAGTCACAAGGTTTGCAGAGTTCCCAGAAATTTCAAGCGTACATAACGGGTGCAAGCCTTATGCTGTGGGTGCTGTGCCCTGCTTTTCCCAGGCCCAGATGGACCAGCATCTCACTGGTGTTGGCCCCAGTGGCTGTAGAGGTGCTGGATGGCCATAGGCCAGAGGTGCAGGGTCAGGTGGGGACACCAGCCAGCAGCACCCCTATGGGAGGCCCAGGCTTGGCCTGAACCAGCGCCAGGCATAGGGGAGGGGTGCACCTCTGAAACAGTGACAGTGCAGTCAGAGCAGAGGTGTCATGTCGGGTAATGAGCATATTTGTAATGTGTTAAAACAATCTGAAAATCTGTGGCCAGACTCTGTGTTCTTTTCCTCCTGCCATCCTCCTAAAGCAAGTTTCAAAAGAAGGGAGTTTTATTGTTATCGTAGGAATTCTTTGAGCTATATCCAAGGAGAGAACAATTTCTTTGTCATTAGAAACATCAATGGCTCTTCTCGAGCGCATAAACAGTTTACACTCTGTGGTTTTAAAATGTGCTCGTCTGCAAACCTTCACAGCAATCTGAATTGTGAACATTTCGGCGCTTGGATGTAAAATCTGGGATCTCAATTTAGCCTTCTGTAAATGCAAGGATGAAGGGCAAAGCACAGATCTGGGCATGAATTTTTAAATTAAGGGTATTCAGTTTCACAGTTTTAGGATGGCACCTATATGCAGTCGACAACCAAGATGTCTGAGCAGCTCACAGTCTGGAGTTTATTCTTAAATAGTCTGTGAGGCCTGGATTGCCTATTGTCCCTCACGCGTCAGGTTCTCGGATGCATTGGCCCCACTCTACACTAGCAAAGCTTTTCAGTGCAAATGTGTCAATCAAAGGCATTAAAACAGAGCTTCGATTATTATAATTTATAGTGATGAAGACCTCTATTTTGGGTTTAGATGATTATGGTGCTGGAACAGGTTTTTAAGGTGTTGCAGGAAATGTCATCTCCTGCCAAAATAGGCTGTGGGTCGGTGTGGCAGCTGGGCAGTGTGACTATACCGAAACCCAGAGCCAAAGGGCCCCAGGGCCCCTGACAAGCCCAGCAGGAGGCTGGTGCCAGAAAAGAAGTGTTGGCATTGGCCCTCATGCTGTCGTGTGGGGTTTAAGGTACTGAACCATCCCTTTTGCGCTCCCTGCATGGGTTAAAAGCAGCAGAGGGGTTACACATAGACAGAGCTTTGTGTTAGAGCCCAGTGATCTGCTCCCAGAAAAGAGATCCAAGACTCTCGATACCACAGAAATCACTAATGGGAACAAAAAGATTAACCTAAACCAGGGACTGGGGTGAATTCTGGACAGTAAAAGATACCACAATTTATTTCAGTTAATAACAAATGATTTTTTTCCTAAAGGGCAAATGTGTTTTGAATATGGGTCTGGAGGATGGCTATCTGAGGAAGATGTAAAGACTCAGCACGAGTGTGTAGCAAGGGCAAGCAGGAAATATGTGTAACAGTCAACAGGTAGAGGCTCTTATGGGGATAAAATTAGGATGTTTTACAACAAAGCTTTAAGAGAAGCAGGCATGTTGAATTGCATGATAGCTGGAAGAATGGTGTATAGGAATACTTCTGGGTTTGGATCAATTTGTTGGGGTACCACTGTGGACATGGAGACACATAGAGCTGCCACATACCAGAAAGGGGACGGAGGAGCAGTGAAGGTGCCAGGTTAGAGGTTAGCAACTGAGAATAGAGGTGGGGAGATGTGAAATCTTTGAGGGAGTTACCCAGTGGAAAACTCTTGGCCTCTAAACAATGAGCCTCACAAGGCCTTGGCAGCTCCAGCCTCTAGAGCCAACTGGGGTGGCTCTGCTTTGTCTCCATATGTGTAGTGATGAAATGCATCATTTAGGCACAGAAATAGCCGTTCTTCAGCTGGAGGAGTGACACATGAGATTTCTCTGGCTCAAGTATACTGACTGCTGTAAACCTTATGGACAGTATGTGCACCCTCTGCCACCAGGGTGAACTGCTATGCCCACAGGCCTGCACAATAAGACCAAGGCAGCAGGTCTCCTCCCTGCAGTGAATCTCAGTTGAATGGAGCTTAGGCTCTTGGATCTGCAGTTTCTTTGCAATTTTGTTCATTTGTTAGATTACTGCAGCCAGCTGAGTCACAGAGGTAGATGTGTCACCATAAGATCACATTACACTTGAAGGGCTAAGGCTGGTAGAGACCCCTGGACGACATCTAGTCCTCCAGGACTTGTTTCAGTTGGAAAGATTATCATGGTGGAACAGGAAAATAGACAAACAGGGAGAGAATGGTCACTCATACCCAAAGACCTAGGCTCACAGGAAAAAAATTCACAAAGGAGGGATCTCCAGGAAGAGACCCTTCTCCAGTGGCAGTCAGCCCTTAAATGAGGTCTCAGAGAAGTACAGCCAGGCTCCTTCTTGTCACACAGATGAATTGCCTTCACCTGTGCTCCCATAGCTGACCCAATCCTTTCCTCGGATGATCAATTGGTGGTTCGGTCTGTGACAATTCCCATACACCTCTGCTCAAGCAGGGCCACCTAGAGCCAGCTGTCCAGTACCATGGAGTTCCTCTGGTGTCAATTGTTTGGTAAGATAGATGCCATTTTGCTTGGCCAGTCCTCTAAAAACATCTGCGTTCTCAAATGGGACCTTCCATGATGATCCATCGCCAGCTGCACCAAGCACCAGCAGGTGCAACAGCAATAGGGAGACACGGCATCACATCCTGCCTTGTGAGCAGGTTCTTCTAGCACCACAAGGTTCTTGGTTTGAACTGCAGGAGTACATGATTGGAAAGGCAAAAGTGGTTTCCAGAACATCTCAGTGCACAACAACTCTGGGATGTGAAGTTGTTATTTGGGAGTAGGCAGCAGCCATGTTGCCTGTTTTCAAATGAGCTATGATAGGGGGTAATCACAAGATGTTTCCACATTGCAAACAAGGTAAGAGAATGATTATTTGCCTTTTAAAGGCCTGAAAAAAGTTACTGCTCTCAATAAACTGAAGTTTTTATAAAACTAAATGTGAATGCTTGAGCTTAAATCATCTAGGAAAGTGATACTAGCAACACCCTGACTAAGAGAGGTGGTCAGATAACATTTGATAAGTCAAAATCTGAGCCAGATTTTTTAAAATGCAGGCAGATTTCAAAGGCTGGGTCATTATAGAACGTGAGATTTCTGTGAATCAGCATGTTACATGGTCTGATGTATCGAGACTCAAACAAATGTTAGACATATGGAAAGACCTCTATATAATGAGAGATGTGAAAAACAGGATGAGTGTTTAATTTAGAAATAGGATAAGGAAGAGGGGCACATCGGAGGTATATAAGGCGGTGAACAGCACAGCAGAGATAAAAGCGTGTGCTCCCATTCCCTGTGCATGAGTCTGTAATTTTTATTTACTTATATATGATCACCAAAAGAAAATGTTCTTCAAGCGTGGGTTATATACCACTGGAACATTGTGGCACCACATTCCAGTCCTTTGAAGAGCATAAAAAGGTTACAGAAAAAGAAGAAGAAGAAGAAGAAAAAAAAAAAAAAAAAAAAGCAACCATAGGTATTTATGTGGATAATGAGCTGTAAATCACACTTCAGGAAGCAAGCCAACCAAAGGCTGGGAAGATATGTCCCCCGTGTGCCATATGTTTCCCAGACTGCCCCATCCAGGATCTGTGTACCTTGCTCTCAGTACCTGTGGCAAGAGCAGAAGTTGAGACTGATTATTGACCTGCACTGTGGTCCTAAAAAATATTTATATTTTTTTGTAGCAACTACATCCCAGCTGTCCTTCTGTAGTTGTTGAGTGTAGAAAGGGAACCATCCTCACAGCACCTTGCCCAGCCCCTGCTGCACAGAGCATGATACGGGGGAACCCCAGCAAACAGGGGCAGCCAGCTGCTGGAGCACCCTACCTGCTTCAGAAGTTGTGAGAGACTGCAAGAGCCTGTACCGAGCTCATGGTGACACTTCCATTGGTGGCCACAAATGCCCATCTGGTCTGGTGACCAATGTCCAGTCACAGCACGGTGGCACTGGCTGCTGAGCGGAGCAGGTGGGATGTGTCTCACCCACCTTAGGCTCTAAGCCATGCTGCTGCAATTCCTGGCACTCTTCACAAAGCTGATGAACACCAATGCTCTTGGGGTGACGTGGACATGCAGCCCTGCCTCCCCCTTGCTTAGAGGGAGCTGTGGTAGCAACCAGGCTCTATGAGGACAGTTTTCTTGGAGAAAACTCAAGGTGGCAAGAAATGCACATGCCCATACCAAATGGCAGCAAACTTATGATATAGCCCCTGCATATAATCTATATTCTAATTAATACTCTGCATCATCTAATCAACAGAAATCTTCTGGCATATGCGGTCCGGTTTGCAAACTATTCAGTGGAGAGGCTTTTTGAGCCTCTTCACAGATCAGGGTAATTAAGCAAAGCTGCTGGAGGGGCTTCCCTCTGCCGACTCTTCCGCGCTGGGAAGGGGAACAGTGCTTGAAAAAAAGTGGCAACCTCTGGCAACCTCCCCCAGCCCTGGAAGGCTCTCTGGAACAGAAAGGGGAAAAATCCTCTCCTTTGCTGCTGCTGTGGAGCTGGTCTCTCTCCCGCTGTCTCCCTGCCAGCGCTGAAAGCCCATCCTGCTTCCTCGCGCTCAGCGCACCGTCCGGCCGGCAGCAGATGCATCTCGGCAGCGGGACCGTGCAACTCCAGAGCCTCTCCAGCAGCCCCTCCAGTAGGAGAGCACAGCTCTCCGCACAATATGCTGTGGGGGAGGAGGAAGGAAGGACTTTGGCCCTGCTTGCTTGTGCTAATTGATGGCTTCTGTTACAGCTATTCACACTTTCAGAAAATGGTAACAAGGATACAGATTTAGAAGCAGGGAAGAAAAAACCAGCAGCCTCACCAGCACAGCGGGAGAAAGCAAAGCTGCGTGCAGAGCGCTCCACAGAGGTGCAGGGAGCAGGAGGAGGAAGGACCCAGCTACAAGCCTTGAGCACTTTGCAGAAGCACAGAAATCCCAAAGTGAGTCCTTCGGCTGGGGCATGCAGGTCCTGCCCACCTGGCCCAGCCAAGCTGCAAGCCTGGCCTCCACCACACAGCAAGTTTCTATCTCTGGCCTCAGTGCTCTCTGTGTGCAGACACAAATCTGTCTGGGAGAAGCTGCTGCAAATATCTGCCTTTGGGGGAAGCTGTGCCCTTGCCTCTTCTTGCTCCCAGACATTGTCTTCTTCTGCCGGGAGAACGCTGTACCTTGCTTAGCAGTTTACATGGTGAGTCTTTACTGCAAGCCGGAGGCGTGATCACAACATGCCTGGGTGAAACCCCGCTTGCTTTAATTTATCTAGCTGAGATATTAATTTCAGAGCAAGAGTCAGCAGTGCACACTTTGGGGCTCTGGCCTGATGGGCTGGCACTGCCCGCAGTGTTCCTCTGTTCCTGGCACCAGGGCAGCATAGCACAGCACGGAACAGGGGAGCTGGACTTGGCCTCATGCAAAAGGCACCATGAGCAAAGCACAGTGAAACGCAAGCATTTCAGCACTGCTCCTCACCCACCTGGGCACCCTGCAGGGCCTGGTGTGCCCCTGCACCCAGCAGGATCTCAGCTGCTGAGGCCGTCATTGTGCAGCAGGCAGCAGAGCTCTGCCCACTGCCCTGGCCGCAGCAACTCTTCGGAGGGGCCTTCATCTCCTGCGTCAGTCCTGCACACCCTTCTCATGATTCACATCTGGGTGCATGCAGCCACGCGATTCCTTTCGCTGAGAAGGTCGCCTCAAATATGTGTTTAGTAGGAGACCTTTCTATTTCTAACGTACAGGAACCTCATTAAAAGTCAGAAGACCAATGCAAAATAATAAATTAGATGTTTAGTCATAGGTCTCCACCGCATTCATGTTATAAACATCTCAGAAATGATTTCTACTTCTGAGATAAGATTTAATTGTAAATCACAGAAAATGATGTGATAATATTGCCTGAAGCAGGGTGGTAAACAGATTTCTGGGTCTTGAGGGAGAAAATAAAGTGAAGCATGTGTCAGAACTGAGGTGGACCCCGAGCACAGCTTCTCCAAAGAAGTTCCCCAGCCCTGCAGGGCTCTCTGTTCCTAGGGATATGGAGGGGCACCTTCCTGCTGAGATTTATCACTATCCAATGCTTTGATACGAGGCGTTTTTTGTTTTTTTTTTTTTCTTTTTTCTGATGAAACTGCTTTCTTTTATTCCAACTTAAGCTGTTCCTTAAGCAGCATGAGACCAGATCGCAACTTAAATGGCAAATGTACGGCAGTAACTTTCCTAGCTGCAGAAGGTGATATAGACAAATCTGTTGCTGATACCAGCAAGCACTGAGCCGAGCCCCTGTTTCCCATTTGGAGTGCATTGCTGTGTCTCTTCTGACATGTTTCTTCATAGCACTGAAAAGAGGCACTTGGAGAAACAGCTTTGCTAGTCATGAGAAGCTTTGATTCCAGTGCTGTAGTAGGCAATCGGCAGAAATCAAAGAGCGTGCATGCTTTTCCAATGCAGGAAGAGGAATGATCAATTTATTTAAAGCAATGGAAACAGTTTTCTCCATTGACTAAGCTGTTAGCCTGCTCCCAGGAGTGGAAATCTACTTAGGGCAAATGCTTAGGTTTCTTGCACCTTTATTTTCTTTGTTTCAAATATCTAGTGAGATCAGAATGCTGGTAGTCACCGTTGGTCCTCCAGATGGTGCATTCCCCAACTGTCAGCTACCCTGAGACTTAGCCACTGCCTTCAGTGAGTGATGTGGCCACAGCTCTCCTGTTTGATGACTGAAGTAAGGCAGCAGCCCCAAGCTATTAACGTGGTGAGGAAGAAATGGGTAACTTGGACAGAGATGAGGCAGGTGATAGGGCTGAGGCTGTGCCCCGAGAGCCCCTGCTGGTAGACTTACAGGTGGTGAGAAACCGACGGTTCTTGCACCTCTTGGCCTCTGCTTTCAGTGTAATTTGCTATTATTTATGTGCTGCTTTGCATGGTGATTCTCTGTGGGTTTATGTATACGACCACAGCTGTGGGCAAGATTTAAGCTTGGTCTTTAGGATGTAATGCATCTGCCTTCTGACATGTGGAGAGTCATAACACTGAAGTGCAGTGGCTCTGCCCTGGCCACGTTCTCATAAGTGCCCAAGTGGAACAGGCCAGCTGCAGCCCCCTCATCACCTCTCCCCTGGGCTCACCCATCTCCAGACAACATTGCAACTTTTTCACTAACTGGAAATACAAATCTTGCTCTATCCATTAGTTACTGTATATGCAGTTTGTATATATAATATTTATATTTTCCCCCCAAAGTTGTGAAATATAGAAAATATAATTCCTCTAGCTGAGAGCTCATCATTCCCATGACAAGGTGCAATCAATAAATTATGCACCACTTGCGGTTATTCTGCATGTCAACTCATATTTCCATGTCGCTGTCCTGACTGTTACTGAGTGTTTGTGTTGTTGTACCTTTCCACCTCCTCAGTGTTGATTTAGGAGTTATTATTCTGGGCTCATAGTAAGTGCAAGAAAATCAAGTTCCAAGTGTTTCTGCCAAAAGAAGGAAATGAAATGAGCAAGTCAACAGAAAATTCCACTTGTCAAACACCATTTGCTTACGACTGTGGCTTTGTTAAGGAAACTTGCGCTCGGACAAGCTGCATGAAGTCAACCATTTGTCTTTGCGTTGGGATAACCCCTGTGCCCAGGGAGGACTCTTGGTCGTGACAGCTGTGGTACTCGAGTGAGCGCACAGCAAAAAACCAAAGCCACTTCTGACACTTACAAATTATGTCTTCTGAATAATGCATGGCGCATCCAGATTGGCTGCGGGAGGGGGGGAGGGGGGATGCTTTTTCAATGGACAAGCAGACGGGTAAGGATTGTATTCTAAGAAGAGTTTGACATACCAAGAAGGGGGAAAAAAAAAAAAAAAGAAGCCCAAGTACTCGCACACACTATGAGACTGACTGTCAAATCATTTCACATCTGTACCTAAAGCAAACAGACATAATGCTAACAGCTTGCTGGAGCTCAGAAATGCCACCCACTAATCAGTCCACCTGTGGAATTCTCAGTCCATCTTGCAAGCCGTGTACCCGATTGCCAAGACGCCTGACAAGAAGATGTATATTAAAATGTTGAGTAAGACTGGAAATACAATGTGGTGTAGTATAAACAGAATGCACTCGCCGGGCGGTGAGCGAAGACGCCTTTTTATTCCCGGCGTGATGACCCAGCACTGCTGGCTGCCGCCGGTGCTGAGCGGAAGGGTTGGCCAGCCGACCCAAAGGCATGCTCTGCTCCTGCCCGCAGTCCTGTCTCACTCTGGTTTTGCACAAGAATAAACCAAAAAATACCCTCCAACCCTCCGTCTCTCTTAATTACTTTTTCCCTTTTTTTTCTTCTTTTTCTTTTTTTTTTTTTGGTGCATGTGTGTAATTAACAATTGCTTAAATATCAGTGTCCACAGGAGAAGTCTCGGCAAAAAAAAAATACCGAGGAATAATCTCGTCTGTGCAATGAATGCACCCTTCGGGGTAAGACAAAGAGGTAATTCAAAGGAATGGGTGATTGAGATGGTGCGTTGCGTGAGCGCAATTCTTCGCAACTAAATTACGTTTAGGATTACAGCACCGGATTGCCAGTTGCTACTTAACACGCTGGCAAAATGATCGTTTTGCTCTTTTCATCTCCAAAAGGAATATAAAGGAATGAAAGGAGAAAGTTTACTGGGGTTGTCAGAGGAGGAACGGGGGGCTGGGGGTGCCGTGGGGCAGATAATTATCCCCTGCAGCACGCCATCAGAAGGTTACGCCATTTGCGGTGCATAGGGAGGCGGCGTGGCACAATTAGGCTCTTTAGATATTATTTTCTATACGTCCCAAGCTCTTACATTTGCACAGTAGCTGTTTTCCCTATCTGTGAGTACAAAACGCTATTTTAACATCTGTTCTTTTAAGGCTATTTGCTCTGGGAAGGCAGTGTGTTTTGCCATAAATTTAGGTCATTAATTTGTATCTGCTCTTTGTTTATTTAAGAAACAGGACAAAAGGGCAGCTGCTGAACCATTTGGCTGTGCCGAGGGGTAGTGGGCTCGACGTGACGGAGCTCTGCACACGACCAGCTTGAGTTTGCACCCACAGCTACAGGACACAACTTTACGGAGAGACTCTGCCAAGCTGCACGGCGCCGCCCTGAGAATCACCAGAGCATGGCCCGTGGTGAAACACGAGCCCAGGGATCTGCATAGGAACGCCGCCGGCGCTGGCACTGCTGTTGGGCTTGGGGCTGCTTTTTAAATGAGGTTTGCAAAGTGATGATGCTTTACTGCCTTGACTCGAGGTGCTGCTGTTGGCTACCAAAGGTAACGCACTACGAGCAAAAATGACCTGTATAATTAGACATTTATAAACAGAAGCACACTAATACCTCGTAAATTGGTTGTTAACCACATTTAATGCTCTTAAATTGGCCATTAAGTGCAGAATAATTTCTGAGATATTATTGATATTATGAAGCATTAAGGAGGTTTTATTTATTCTCATAAGCCTAATGGACTCAAACAAATTGATTGTGTTCAAAAAGGTCATTTTTTGCTTGTTGATTCTGTGACATCTTCTAATCAGTTTAATCAGATCAAAGAGAAAAATTGCATAAGTATTTTGAAGCACGCTCTGTTTCCAGCTTCCCTGTAGAAACAAATGCACACACTTCGCAGAGCCCTGCTTTACCAGCTAGGCATGAATAGCCCAAGCACACAGTTCAAGTCAGATGCTAAAAAAGAAGCACTCGTGTGCACACTTGCTTGCTACACATCTCCTGCAGGCTGGCTGGCATGTAGCACTAATTTTCAGTGGGCACAGCATCTCACCTCTCCTCCAGAGAAGATACGTGTCAAATAAGGTACAATTCAATAGGAGGAATATTACTGAAATGTGCTACCCAGTAAGTAATTCGGGTCTGGTCTGGCTTCTTGTGGAGATGACAGTTGGTCTCGTTGCAGCAGTATTAGACCCAATTTGTAGAACTGGTTTCCAAGCCCAGGCTCAGTACATTCTTCACTGACACTGATCTTTAGAAAAAAGAATTAATGACAGTACTTCTGACGGTGCAAAATATGTCTCATTGCCATTTGTGTTTGGCGAAGTATTTCTCTGATCTCCATTGGGTCTTTAGATGCAGTAAATCTTCAAGGGCTTTGGGTGCCCAGACAACTCATAGCAGCTCCCAAGGGCAGATTTTTAAACCAATTTAGGTTTTTTCTTCCTTAATCAGTGGGAAGGAGCACCTAAATGTCTTTATAAATCTGTCTCTGAATCATGCACAGTTGAGGAGCATACTAGTTAGCAAAATCCCAGTGAAACTATTACAAAGGGGTTGAAATCAAGTGTTTTAGGGAAGCGACTGGAGTTAATCCAGCAGTTTGCAACAGATCCACCACTTCAAATAATGAGTCCAAGGAACACTTCTTAGTTTGCTCATATTAAATCCTTGGTCATGCAATGATCGAATTGGCAAACTGCTTTGGGAGAGTTGCTGCCTGATGAGAGACTCAGGGTGAAGGCCACAGCATGCTGCTGCCTGCCCCAGTCATGTGGGTTCATTCCCTGTGGCCAGGCTTCTCCGCTCCCCCTGGGCAGATCAATTAAACAAAAATGCATGGCTCTAATATACAAATGCTGATGGGCTAATGCTGGCTCTGCAGCCCTGAGGGTTTGAAGGGCTTCTTGCTACAGACACCCTCCAGGACAGATGTTCTCTGTGGTACGACTCATTTTTATCTGTCCAGATATTCTGATAAAACAGAGTAAGAGGCAAAACACATCAGAGACAGAAAGGTAAATGAACAGCCCAGGAATTCAACCTAAAATCATCAGACTTTTGTGAAATTGGGATCCTCGGAAATACACAAACATTCTGGTAGAGATATGGACAATCACAGCCATGTGCTTTAAATTTAATTTTCACAATGAATAATTATTTCCACATTTCAAGTAAGGCAGCTAATCCGCCTTTGTAACTCAAAGGCTAAAGTCTACAATTCTCACTTACTCCCTACCAAATAACACTCCTACTGACTTGTGGATAAAGTAGGGTTTGGGAAGCAAATTAAACATGGCACGAGTGAGAAGCAGGTCTTCAATCAGAGCTAGAAAAATGAACAGTGCATGCCATATGATGCTGTACTTATTTTTTTGAAAGAATGGACTTCTCTGAAGCATGTCAAAACTTCTTTGTAGCTCTCTGGACTTACTTCAGGTAGAAGGGGAAAGTAGCAGCTGCAGTGGCAAGACAAAATGCTCAAACCAAAAAGACTAATATTTCATCCGAATGCAACAGGTGGTTTGTTGGAGGTGTCAGAAGTTCTTGTGTGAGCTGGGAACTCATTTACTGTTTATTACAGTCCAGAAAGCAATGTGCTTTGCACATGTAACCCCTTTGCACTTTTAAGTTCCCCATCTGTAAAATAAGAGCAGCAAAATGCAATACTCAGCTTTCTGAAGTGCTTTGGTGTCTCCAGCACTGTGTGCATGGAAATACATGAACAAATGTGCACATGAGATTTTTTAACGAATGAGGACATGCATCACAAAGTTATCCTTACATTACTCGGAAAAAAAATACAATTGCACTTGCATTCCAATTTGAGTTTTACTCATGCTATCTCCATACAAATATTGCTTTCTACATATATCTCACAGTCTTTTCTATACCATTTTAATGGACTGAAATGTCTAAGTAGACTATTTATTACAATCCCAAGTCACTGTCTCCCCAGTTACAAAACCTGAAACTGCCTAGTTGGAAAATGCTGGAGTGAAGAATGATTATAGAATAGCGATAAAGAGTGATTTCACCAAATTCTGTGTAATTTTGCTTACAAAATCACTGTTACAGAAGAGAGATGCTTGCTGAAAGTATCCTGCCCTTTTCCTTTTCTGCTAACGTTCTGCACATTTTTCCAGGAGCATCAGGAGATTATTCTGCAGGAACTATTTCATGTTTTCTTACTATTTTAAATTGAATTAATTGCATCTGATGAGAGGACCCCACTCTATTTGCATACCCAGCTCTCTCTGAAACAAGAGTGCATTTGGCTAGATTTTTTGGGAACAGGTCATGCTCCTACATAATTATATTTTTTTCTTTAAATCAGTGTATTTTTCATCAACGACACTTCACAACAGGGAAGAACGGGTGTCAGGTTTCAATCTCATATGTTCTGTAATTTTACATTCTGTGGCAATGCCCACGGTGCTGGAATAATTTGAAACAGAACTACAATCTTTCCAAGTTTTGTAGAATAAATGTTTAGAATTGGTAAGAGTTTTGAAATGCAAATGTCAAAATTCTTTCGAACAGTATGTGATTAATTCTTGAAGTACTAACAATGCTTGCCTGTACATGGAATTAGCGATGGGGATGGAGAAAAGATACCAGCGGGCAAAAGCAATGCAGGTGCAGTTTTGAATGGTGAACCTGCAAAGCTTGTTATTTAAAAACAGTGAATGAACCCCTGGAAAAAAGGGTTGTCAAGACCTCAGTGGGGTGACTCCTGCTAACAGCAGCCCACAGAAACCAGCTTGGTACACATCTGTCCAGGGAAAGCCCAGGGACTGCCTTACTACTGGTCATGGCCACAAAAACAGCCCCATTCCACTAAGAGTATGGAGGCCCCAGTCTCCTCCCCTGCCTAGACAGCTTGATACCTCTCGCACTGCCTGCAGTGGCTGGGTTTCACTCCCCTGCACCATCTAGTGCTGAGACTCTGGGAGAAGAAGTCCTATGGCCCCAACTGTCTTGCAAGTAGACAAGAGAAGCAAGCTTTGGGCTGAGGACATGGAGGCTGCATACAACCAAAAGAGGAGAAATGGCATGTGAAGAGCAACAAGAACTCCTGGCCATGGAGCCTTGGAAGAGAGCCCCTGCTGCCTATCTTCTGCACCAGGTGGTGCAAACACAGGTAGGCCCATGCCCAGGAATTTCAGAGTTGGAAGTCTGAGGAGCAACCCAAACTGGCATCAAGGATCACAAGAGGCTTCAGTCTCTTTTTTAACTGGACTGCTGCCATCAGTCTCTGTACAAGGACTTGTGGAAATGTCTTTCACAGCTTCACTCCATTTAACTTTCCTTCCTTCTTCATCTCCCTTCAACTGCAACACAAGAAAGTCTCTCCCAGTGTTGTCAGTGTATTCCCACTACATTTCTGTTAGCAACAACCACTACAAAGAGTACCTTATTATGTCTTCCTTGATAGAGTGTTTGGCCTCCAGAGGCTATTTGGTAGCAGCATCTCAAAAACCCAGCTAGCGATGCTCTCTGGAGATGCCGCTGGGCCAGCAGCATCCATCTGGGTATTAGAAGGAAAGTGTGGGAAACACCCCAGTTTTGCTACTGTGCCAAGTATCTTTCCTGCTGCTGTCCCCTCTCCCACTCCTCATCTTAGAGATCTCACTTAAAACGGGGGTGGGCCTTGAGTCTGAGCATTTGTGCCTGGCCTTCCTGTTTGGTTTTGTCAGTTTGCAGAAACAGAGGACAGATCGCAAAAATCGCCTACGGATTTCCGCCAAGTGTAGTGGGATTTGGATTTCCAAATTTGTTTTAATCCTAATTCTATTTTAGCTCAACAGTCTCTCCATTTTAATACTTACTACAACTGTTAAAAAATAATAAAAAAATAATAAAAAAAAAAAGGTTCGTGTGGCAGATAGATCTGCTCCCTTTTATGCTTTCTTCCACAGTCATTAAATAAAAGAATTTGATAATATCAAAATGGGCAGTGAGTTGGTGATGGGTCTGTCTGCAGTGAACCCAATCAGTGGGATTGCCTGTTGGGAGCACCAGCTCCGGAGACTGGGGATGAATTCCCTTCTTGGTAATGGACCTGCTGCATCACACACTGCTTAGCTCTGCCTAAAGGGCTCCACTTTAAGATGATCCAGTTAATGCAACCTTCCAAACACAGAGATCATCTTCTGTAAATACAACATTTGTCATCTAAAGGCTTCAAAAAACCTTTTTTACTTCCAGTAAGAGTGCTCAGTGTAAGAATCAAAAGAACTACATTAAAGCTAAGTTGGTGTTATTATCTACAAACACTAGCTTAAATGAATAATCTTGTAAGCTGCAAGCAGTTTACTTTATTGAAATCCACTGCGAATGTGCTCCAGTCCTTGGTATCTATACAGGAAAGATCATAAACTGTTTTTTTTTTCATGTTTAAGTTTGAAAGTGCAAATTCCATATTTTTAAGTCCTTCAATTTGTTCCATGGGGATTTTTCTACTCTCTTGATATTTACAGCGGCTTTTCAGGACTAGAGGATCTGTCTCTGACTGTAAAGAGAAAATGGTTCATGTGACATGAAGCTTTGTCAAATGCATAAAAAAGCTGCCTGAATTAATTACTCTATTTTGCTTACACGAAAAGCAAAAGCAGTGATCTCAACTGTTTCTTTAAAGTACAAAGAGGAAAGAGATGGTTCAAGTATAACATTGCTGTAATTCCTTATCTGCCTCCTCTGGCTTAATAGAACAGCATTCACCCAAAACAAGGAGGTGTCCTAACTGTAACTACCAGCATTACTTCAATGAAGACATTTTCAGGAGCGCAGGCTATTTCTGACAATGACATAAGTGCAGGATAATTTAAATTAATATAAAAGATCCTTTGGGGGGCTATATTTTTTAATTGCCATCACACAATGAATTTTTGATACCTATATTTGGCATATAATGAGGATTAAAGTGATATTCCCCAAACAGATTTTTAATAACAATGTAAACTACCGAGAACTTCATTATAGCAGCTGAGGGATTAGAAACGAGATTTGAAGGTGGCCAAAGGGAAAATCAGAAACACCAAACACCTATTCTAATCGAAATTGCCTTGTTTAAAATAAAACACAAAGAACTGATGCACCTCAGTCAAAGCGCTAAATCTTTGACGTCACCACATGGAAACTCAGCAGCCACAGCCCCTCTCCCAGAGGACAGCTTTGTCAGAGCATGGCTCTGGAGCAGTGCTAAGCCCCACGGGGGTGCATCATCTGGCTGGACCTTCACGTGTCAACCTCTACAGCTATTGCGATGCTCTGTGATACACATGGCACTGGTACCTGGCTGCCCAGGACCATATCCACACAGATTTGAAGATCTCCAAGGAGGGAGAATCTACAGGCTCTCTGCCAGCTGCAGGTAAAACTGAAATGGAAAACCTGTTTGGCTCCAAAACCAAAGCCTTCCCACAGGCTTGCTCAGGACCTGACCCTCCATCAGGAGCTGCTGATGGAACCCCTGCACAACAGGGTGAGGCAGTGAGGCCATTTCCACCAGTGCGTCTCCCCCTGCAGCAGGCAGTCCCCCTCTGGGCATCTCATGTAAGGACCAGTCCTACAGTACATATAATCATTCCCAGACCCAAATGCGGCCAAGGTGTTTTACAGCCTTCTCTCCTCGCCTCTCACAAAGGCTTTGAGGAGGCTCACATCCCTTGAACACATTTCCTACCACATAAATATTTCTAAGTACACGCCTGTCTTTTCGTGAGCAGCTGCAGCAGTTTGGGAAGATGCGTCACTTGAGTAAGCTATATATACGTATCTATACATTGATATGTATGATACATATTTTAGTGTGTACTTATGCTGTGTATGTCTACATACGTATATTTGTACATAGTTATGTATCTATGTATTTGTACATACAGATTCAGTTGTGTGTTGGGAAGTGCATGCAGCTCTGACTGCAATGTTTCATGCCTAGAAATGAATGATGTACCTGCAAAGTGCAGAGTAGTGCCTCCTCTCTGCTCTGATTGCTTTTGTTTTCACTCCTTTATTAATCATCTCCTGCTGATATGTGGGAGGAGATTCTGATGATGAATATGTGTTAAATAATTTGCAAGCATTCATTTTTGTCCTGGTTTTCCAACGTGTTAAATTGGCATAAACATTGGCAGAATTTCCTTTAATCCTCCAAGGGATCCCTGCTTGCTCTCCGTCCTGAGCCCTAATCTCAGTAACATGTTGCTGGGTCAGTTACCCAAGATGGAGGGCGTGCATCCTTGCTTAGTGCATTTTCTCTCTCTTTCCCCTTTGCCAACAGGGGCTGTGACGGGAGAACTGCCCCCTCCCTCTTTTCTCGTCTGACAAATCCGGCTCCCACCCTGCACAGGGGGCAGAATGCACTGAGTAGCTAGATTTTTTGGATATGAAGTGGTGTCTTTGTGGGTCCCTAATTCACCCTTCCAAGTCTCATAATTGCCAACAGAGGTCTTTTTTCCTTCTCATAATGTACAAAATGATCTGCCCTTTTATGATTGCCTTGAGAATATCCCACAAAGCTGACGGTGAGGGAGCAGATGCCTCATTCAATTCCAAATAGAAGGAAATCTGTTGTCTCAAATAATCCCTAAATTCAGACACTTTCAGCCAGCTATTATCAAGAGACCACATTTTAAGAGCAGATGTGTTATTAAGGCTGAGAAATGTTATGAGTACTTCATGATCTGACAAATGAATTCAGGCTATCCAGCATTCCAGCATTTGATCTTTTAATAATTCAAAAACCAAAATGGAAACTGCTGGGAGTAGGGGAGGCTTTTCCACCCAAACCTGACCTGGCATTTTAGGTCTTGCTTGGGTTTGCTGGGAATACTGCTAGAGGAGAACTGGGGCACACGCTGCCTACGTTAATGTTTTTGTTTCTTGTCTCTAACGCTAGTTAGACCTCTGCCTCACCAGTCAATCCCCAATTTTGTCACACACCTGGCTAAAGGTTAGGCTTGTATAGATACCACAGTGTTGAGCAGCAACCAGAGAGGCAAGCCTGGCTCTGATCTCCAGCTCACAGCATGTGCTGCCTGTTGCAGAGCACTTCTGCCCCGTGCGTGTCCCAGGCACGGGGCTGGGCTGTGCCCAAAGGCTGCAATCAGGCAGTGGTTTGTCTGGCCAGCACGACAGCTCGCCCACAGTTCTTTGGACAGCAGGTACTGATTGTTGTGGCTGACCTGAAGTGGGGCTCTAAAGAAACTGCTCATTTCCTTCCCTCCCATGCGATGTCTTCTGCAAGAAATGAGCACAAGAATCTCCCTCACCAGAGCCAGAAATCACTGTGTGGTTGGCACCACATCTCCCAAAGCACCCAGAGCACTTTCTCATCCCAGGGCCCATGCTGCACCCCCGTTCAGGTGTTGTTAATGGGAAAACTCTGGGGATGGGGGCAGATATATTGTAGCAAAGAGAAATTCCAGTTAGGAACTGCATTACCAAGGACCAGTTCTAGAGGGGGGAGGCTACAGGTAAAGCTATCAGCTATCAAAGGTGCTTTAAGTGATTCAGGTGCTCTGACTAAATCTGTCAGGCACTTCTGGAATATCCACACTGTGTCTCCATGGAAAACCTTCCAGGTTCTCCTAAGTACCCTTGACTGTGACATCTGCATTTTTAGGTCTGGAGAAGAGCTGCAGGACCCAAAATGAGACAGGCTGCAAGAAGCACCAGGGACCTTTAGGAGCGTCTCGCAGCACCCCCGTTTCTGGTAGGCTGGATGTGCCACTACCGGCAGCAAGAACACAGTGCAGTGGTCCAGGAACCAAAGCCAAGTGCTGCTCAGACATGCCATCTGTAAAAAATAATGATGTCCTCCTCCCCAGCATTCTGGGGTTTTTACTTCAATTTGGTCATCCTGAGCTTTTCTGATCATTAGAAAAAGCCTCTGGCTCCTAAGCAGGTTTGTTTAAAAAGCATATTTAAATATCTTTTACTTCTGAGCTGAAAAAGAAGCAGCCTGCATGGAAACCTAGTTTTCCTCACTCCGATGTACCACATTTTAAATTCAGAAACAAAGAAATACACATGGGTAAGTGAAAGCACATCTTGCGGAGCTCATCTGAGAGCTGCTACATGTTTCAGACTGCTACCTAAAGCACAACCTGCCGACCACACCATCAGAGGAAGAAATGAGAAATTACGAGGGTCACTGGGCACTCTGTGTGCCTCCAAGGGCTGCAGTTGTTTGGCGAGGCAGAGGCTGTCGCTAACAGTAGAAGGGCCATGCTTCTCATTAGGCCCCACACATCCCAGTCCTACTGCTCTGAGGTAGCTCAGCCACCAGAGAGGGTACAAGTTAGCAATCCCCCCAATCAAGCTGTATCCCAACAGCCGGGGCTGGGGTGTTATCCTCATGTTTGTGATTCTTTTTCACAGAAAGATTGCAATGCGCGGGGTGTGTTGGTTTTTTTTTTTCTTTCTTTTTAAATGCACATTTAGTCTGAGCAGTAGTGCAGGAGATCTGAGGTGCTAATATATGATGTGAGGAAGGACTGAAGTCTCCTGGGGGGGGTAGGGGGGGGTCTTTTTGGCAATGATGTGCTTCAGTGAGAGGTTTGAATGAGGAACGCTACGTGCACCGTAAATCACACACAGGACATGTACAAATGGGGGTGACAGCTTGGCAGGTGCTGGGGGAGCTTCCCCTCCTGATACCCACCACCCCCATCCCAGCCCATCAGCAGTCACACGGTGCTCCCCAGCCAGTTATCCTGTGGGTCAGAGCTGCCAGAGCATGCAGGGCTGCAGGGACAGCACTGGCACATCTCCAGCTCGCTTCTAAAGCGGGTGTGATTTGATGTCTGCTGGGTTTGTGGGTAGAGGTTAGAAAAGCTGCACTTTTCCAGATTGGATTCCTTACTCCTTAGGACAAGAGGAGGTGCCAGGTTTCCCTCTGCAGACACAAGCATCGTGCTGTTGGCACCAGCAGCCCCATCAGGTTGCACCAGATATTGGGAGTTCTAAATCAGTTACTAGAATAAACAGCAGTGCTAGTTAAATTAGTTATTTCTGGTCAGAAAATGAAGACAAATCAGCAAAAAGCAGATCAAATACTCAAAAGAAAGACAAAAAGAAAAAAGAAATAGACAACAACATTTGAAGTGAAGACTTAAAAAAAGACCACCCCACACTAACTGCCCCCCTATATTCCACCTCAGTGAGACTCCTCTGTGATTAAAGCTGGTTCCACAAGGAGTGTTGTGATAAATGTCCTGACTGCACGCATATACTCTCTTTACAGCACGACAAATCGCAACCTTTCTAATTGCTCTGGAGGTTTATACATGTCATTATTTGGTCATTATTTGTGTAAAAGGCAAAATTGGGACTGTGTTTTAGTTGCAAGTTAGTATCTTTGACACATTGAAAACAACATGTAAGTTGTTTATAGAGCTGTACACAAAGCCCAGAGGTATTTGGATAGACTGAGAAGAAGGCCTGTGGAAGGGAAACCTCAGGGTCAGTAGATTTAAGTTTGCTTTTCAGTATGATTAATACTCACACAGAATTGAGAATCACAGCAAGGCTGAGGTTGGCAGAGAACTTTAGAGATCATCTGGGCCAACCCCTGCTCATGCAGGGACACATGGAGCGTGCTGCCCAGAGCCACATCCAGTCTGCTTTTGAAGATCTCCAAGGAGACTCCACATCCTCTCTGGGCAGTCTATACCAGTGCTCAGTCACCAGTACAGCACTGAGGTGCTTCCTCATATTCAGAAGGAACTTTTCTAGTCCTGGCACTGGACACTACTGAAAAGAGCCCAGCTCTGACTTCTTCGCACTCTCCCTTCAGGAGTTTCTGTACACTGATGGAATCTTCCCTGGGCCTCCTCTCCTTCAGGCTGAACAGTCCCAGCTCTCTCTACCTGTCCTCACAGGAGATATACTTCAATCCCTTTGTCATCATAGCAGCTCATTACTGGACTCCAGTAGCTCTGTATCTCTCAGTATAGTCAAGAGTGGAAGGTCCTGCTTCCTCCACCTGCTGGCAACACTCCTCCTAATGCAGCCCAGAATATGACTGGTCCTTCCATCAGGGGTTGCTGGCCCATGGTCAGCTTGATGTCTAGCAGCACTCCTAGGGGCTTTACTCCAAAACTGCTTTCCAGCCAGTCGGCCCATCTATGACACGTGTGGTGTGTTGTAAAGTGCAACTGGAGGAGATGATGGTTTGCTGAAGATTAGAGGGGTTTTCTCAGCCATAATGTACAGAGGTACCCTGAATCACAGCGACACCTGACTTGTCCTCAGGAGCATGTAGACAGGGTTCACTTCTCTGTAGTGATACAGAGAAACATACTGTCATCAGTGGTGGGCAGAATTAATGTTCACAGAGCTCTCTCTGAATCTTTCAATTATATTTTGAAATACTTCACGATTTTTTTCCTTAGCTTAGAATTTCCAAGCTGAATATGAAAAGAACTCAGCACGCAAAAGGCTGTGTATTTTTTTCTTTACAGATCATATCTGCATTTACAGCTCAAGTGTGTTACTTTAGAATTTGATATACAATTTTTTAGGAATTCCTTCCTGTACATTTTCTTCATAAATATCCTGGGTACATTTTGCTTGTGAAGTGAGACCATTATTACTGTAAGAAAAGAAGAAAAATAAGGACAAAAATGTGTTCCGTGCAGAGCTTATGCGCTCTGCAGGAGTTTATCTGCAGCAGTTATGAACACAGAAAGAGTTCTGGGTGATAAATACGTCCTAACCTGCAGTGCCATATCTTTATCACTGCTGTAATGCAATGCAGTTCTAATACTGCATTGTCAAAGTGTCTGGCTTTGCCCACAGGCAATATTTCTTCATCTGTGAGCTCCAACTTATACAGACTCTGTGGTCACTGGCTTTTAAATGTAATAAAATTTGGGTACTTTAGAGTATACTTAAGTTACATGCTAAGCTGAAGGTTCAGATTTAAGGGTACCTTACAAAAGCAGTCAGAGTGGTGGTGGCAAGAAGGCCAGAGTCAGTAAGATTTCTAACTTAGAGGACAAGAAAAAAATATAAGATAGTTGGAAAAAAATAAAATCCTACTTTTTAAACTTCCATACTGCTGGCAAGGCGGCTCTTCTTGATACTACTTTCAAAAGAAGGCTTCTCCCCTAGCAAAAGAGTAAATCTATAAAGCCATCATTGTTCAGGTCACTCATTTTAGGCTGGAAGATTCCAGAGGAATAGAAATTGCCTTTTTACCAGCAATCTAAGTATGTCATTATCTACAGAGAATTTGCCTTCTCCCCATAATAATATCCCAGCTCTCAAAATACACTCATCCTTTAAAAACAATCACTTGCAAATTTGAATATAACCAAATTCTGTGGGGAAACACTTTTAGCTTAGCTTGTTTTCCAGTGAGGCTCCCCTCTCTCCTTTCCTGATTTGCTGTCGGTGCTGTGAGGATTGGTGTAAGATGAGGCCAGCCTGCAGGACCTTCCTGCACCATACTGCAGCCTGCTCGCTGCACTCAGCTTAGGTAGTGGGTTTGCACCTCTTCTGCCTGAAGAGAAGTTGCCTTCGCAACCTTCTATGCAGCAAGACCTGTCTACATCAAATCAAGCTACAATTCCAAGCCACATTCTGCTTCCCATGTTTGCATAAAACTCCCACTGACATGAATAAGACTTCTGTGTATATCATGCTGTGTAATAAATAGCATTCAAAACAGAACCTATGCAAAGCTTTCTCACTGTTTTGGGCTACCAATTTATCCTTGTATTTACAGAATATTGATGTAAGCAGATGCCCAAACCGCCTGTCATTTTTAAAATATGCAGAGATGATTGGTACAGTGGCTACTGACTGCAAAAACACTGAAGACTTCCTGATCTCCTTCATCCCACCCCCAGGTTGCCACCAAAGATGCCCTCACCAGACACAGCTCCAGGCTCATCCCTGCTCTCTTCACGTTGCATGCAGCTGAGCCCACCACTGCCCTCTAAGTTACCTTGTCATGGGAGGGGAACATCAGAAAGAAGCCCAGCTCCCCACCCACCAGACTGCATCTGGAGGGGTTTTGTATGACTGGATCTCCCTACTAGGAGGAGTGGATCCTTTTTAGCTCCTTGGGCTGTGAACAAAGATCTCAGCAGCTGCTCCTTGTAAGAGAGGCAGCCATACAGCCCCCTCTGCCGCAGTGTGGATACCCCTGGCTCCCTCTCCGCCAGCTCCAGAGGAAAGGCTTTTGTCTGCTCTCTCCCATGTAAGGTGTTCTCTCAAAGTTTCCATTTCTTAATAAAGCCATTGACAAATAGCATCAACACAGCATAAATCAGATGCTAAATATTTATGTGCCATATAAATCACAAGAAGTGCTGTCATCTTTTGTCTATTCATTTCAGAGCCTCAACCTGTTCTTTACTTATACTAGGGGAGAAAACAAGTAACTGAGCTAGTTAGGGTGTAACTTGCCCCAGTGAAAGCCAAACACATACATAATGAATAGTGTGCCAGGCACACCAGATTTCTGTATGGAGATTGTCACTATCAGGCACTATACTGCAAATGTCAGGGTGGCTCTACTAAGCATAACATCATGAATTTTTGCCACCCTCTGGGTAAAGTCTTTCCCAGCCACTTTAGGCCTGGGATGCAAGCTCAGTGCCAAACATCTCACTCCTCCCAGAGGCCAGCACAGCCCCCAGCACGCTGCAGGAACGGCTGGGAGCCGCTTGTCCCATGCAGATGCCAGTCTCCACCCTGCCAGGAAGCTGAGGGCAGGGCAGTGCCACTCTTCCCAGCCATGACCCACCACCACCGCAGGAAAACTGAGACATGCAGTCCAGCCTGGCAGCGACTGTCAGCCCATTGACTGGTGTCCTCCAACACTTGACTTCCTCTAAGCCAGCAAAACAGCTCTGTGCCAACAGTGTGACTGTGTGTGTGTGTGTGTGTGTGTGCATGCTTGGGCTCATGCAGATGTGTTGTCCAAAAGCACCCTGTCTTTACTGAGTGTGCTTTGGAGATGTGCCACTCCACAAATATCGGAAAAGCCCTGAGGATCTATTTTATTTTATTTTTGAGCATTGCTAGTATATGACGACATGGTTTCCACCCTTTTCAGTTTTCCACAGATGATTTCTCTGTTATTTAGTGTTGATTCTAAAGCCACTTAATGGGATTTCCACAGAACTCGGCCATCTCAAGTGGGAAAATAAGTGATTTTACTGCCTTGAAGGAGCCAGAGGAGATGGCTCTTAAAAAGATACCTGGATGTTCACATTGCAGTTTTGGAAGAAAAATCACTGAGACAACACTAAAAACAAAAGCGGAGCTAGTAAATGAGAAATTAAATTGAAAGCCACTTTCAAGTCAAAGAAGTTCTACAATACATCTGCAGCAGTATACAAAGTGATAACAGGCCATACTGTGGAAGGAAGGACAGAGACACACAGTCATAACGCTGTGCTTGCTGACACTTATTTTAAGAGCCTTGTGCTTTTAGTTACTGACCACTGAGTGACGACAGGCACTCAGGTGTCTGCATCAAACTCTTTCACTTTCAAAACTTTTCAATTTTAGCTGTCTTGGATGTGGCAATTAATTCAGCAGCCAAGGAGACTCTCCTGTGCATCTCCATGAAAATAAGTCACTGTTTGTATGTTTACCCAGAATGCAATGAAAAATATTTAGCAATCTTCTGCACCTCACTTATTGATTGTGCAGCTAAAAAATCTGACATTTGTGAGGTGTGCTGTTTGAATGAAAAATAGCAATTTCTCAGCCTTATTTTCCTTTTTGTAATTCTCATTTTTGAAAGCAGGGGCAAGGTCTCTATTTCCATCCCATATTTTAATGTGTTGACCTTACAAGACCTTTTAGGATGCTCGAAAATCCACTTGTTAAAAAAAGAGGGAAAGAGTAAAGCATACCAAAAACGAAAGGGGGAATTGTAATGATTACAAATAATTTGGGTCTGCTGCTTCTTAACAAAAACTGCCCGTAGCATTGTAATTCAAGACTGTGGTGTTGGCAGTTTACAGCTGTGTCAAACATTAATCATCTGAAGAGAAATTTTCTGTACTGTTCAGGTTGATTGATTTTTATTTATTTATTTATTTATTTTAATTTCTGATCCATCAACTCGGGCATTTCCAAGAATGAGATTTGGGGAAAATGTGTTATTTTTGGCAACTTTTATATGGCAACTTTTTCTTGGAACTGCTGTAGCATTCCCATGCTTCAAAGCAAGGCTTGAAATCTGGCGAGGGATTGGCCTTGACTTCAGGGATGTGCCTCACACATCATCTTTCTGAAAATCCACCTAATTTGGCCAATATGTGCTTTGGGGAAAGATATATCTCAGTTTATAGCTACTCAGTAGATACTCCCTTTGATACTAACCAATAAAGCCCCCAAGGATACCACTTTCAAGGAGCATGCTCCTTCCCATCAGCTCCAAGAGACAATAGAGACAGTCTCTCATGAAACAACAGAGAGTGAACCTGAGGCCAGTGTTATGGGAGAGAAGCCAGCCTTTCCTTCAATAGCTGCTCTAGGCTGAGCTACAGCCAGAACTCAGCAGAGGGGCCATATCTGTGGCATGTAGGACCGTATCTGTGTGGTATCCTCAGGTTACGTTTAAACTGGTGGACTGGTAAATATGTCCAATCTTTTAAAGGTCTGTATGCATAAGATGGCCGCTCAACCCCTTTCAGAGGGGTGGACACAGGCTTTAACTGGGTCTCTGGTCCAGATGACCGAGGAACAGGGACTCTGGGTCAGAAAACCTAGAGTACCTCTACTCAGACACTGTACCACCTTCTGGTAGTGGTATGATAAAGTGGAGGCTTCTTCAGACGCAGAGGTGACAAAAAGAGGGATGAGTTTGGAAAAAGCAAGAGGTCACAACACTGGAACAGGAGAGTGACATCAACTGGGGATGGGATTATTTAGACAAGTAAACCGGGAGTGAGAGCTGGGGGCAGGAAACAAAGGAGAATAAAAGTGAACACAGAAGAAGAGCTATGGGCAGGCAATGCAAACATCTGCAGAGCTGGGGCAGGAGGAAGGCTGAGTCATGGGCTGGGATTAGTCTGGTAGGGGTGAAGAACAGAGCTGAGAGTGGAAGACAGGATGCAGGGAACACCAGAATTGGACTTCAAGCTCAGGTAAGTATAACCAGACCTGTTGCCCAGGGTGAAAAAAGAAAGAAGGAGGGCAAACTGTCAGGGAGATAGTTGATGTATTAAGGTCTAAATCTAAGTAATTTCTGGACAAAATAACAAGTTTGAGGCTCTGCAAGGCAAGCAGAAATTCAAGAAAGACAAGAAGCCAGGAACAGGAAGCAGGTAGGCTGGAGTATAAGTCATTTAGATGGCAAGAGACAGAACAGATCAAAGCATGAAGAGGAATAGCAAGAGCAACCATGGCCAACAGAATATGTTTCTTAGTGACTTTTCTACAATGCCTGTAAAGAGCAACTGTACTATTATGGAGGTATTTCAGTTTTGGAGAAATCTGTTCAAAGGAGAGAGAGCTATAAATGACATGGCTTTGGAATAAAGACATGGTAGCCAAGATGAGGAAATTTCACCTGGGACCTCCTGGTGGTTTGTGAAGATCAAACAGTCAGTGCACTGGAAGTTGTTGGCTCTTAGGAACATTCACCATGCCCTGACTGCTTTCACTGTGCTGAAGACAGCATCCCCAGTAGCGTGTGTATTTGACACTCGAGAAGGGCTCATACCTAAGTTGATAAGAAACGTGAAGAAATACAGAAATAAAAATTTACAATCAAAAAGTCAACCTTTGTAATTAAGAAAAAGGGCAGATTTGTCTGACAGCTCATTCTGTTTGTGAGGCAAAAAAAAAAGGATGCACCTTTTAGGAATAAAACTACATGATGTATCACAAGAGAAGCAAATGGAAGGGCAGGGAATGCCAAACAACAGGCATTAAAACTTATCAAGTGCAGAGGACTAACAAAGTAGGTTCAAAGAGCAGGGGAAACAGCAGACTGAGAAGGTCAGGAACGATTTATTTAATATAGTAGAAACAAAAGGAATTGGCATCAGCCTATTATTGGTGGGGAGTATGCCAACATTGTTAATGATGTGGAAACGCTCAGTGCATATTTCCATTCTACTTGGAAAGAAGTGCGGCAATGTAACACTATCAAATGAAGATGTGGAAGTCCTTTCCAATCTACAAATAACTGAATGGTGTGTTAAATGACTCCTAGAGGGGAATAGTTATAGATTAGTTGTTTTGGACAACTAGCATGCAAGAGCTTTAAAAGTTTTGCTGAGGGAATCTCTTTTCCACTATTATTTCTGGCAAATCTTTGTACATCATCCAAGAAAATCCCGGAAGGCCCCCACATCAGGTTGGATGGGACTTTGAGCAACCTGATCTAGTGAAAGGTGTCCCTGCCCACAGTAGGGATGTAGGACAAGATGATTTTTAATGGTCCCTTCCAACACAAACTATGATAAAGCAAATAACTGAAAGCAGATTTTCCACAGTGGATACTAAGCCCACTACATCTTCCGCAGGGACATTCTGAGACACCAGAATCTTTTGTGCAGAGGTCTTAAGCTCCACGATGCATCTGCTCAGAAAGCATAGGAGTCCTGTTCTGGTCACCCTGAAGTATCTGACCCTCCTCATCTCCCCAAGTAATTCACCTTCTATGGTCAAAAATAATTCCACATCCTCATCTCTGAAAGGTGTTGTAAAAATTAAGCCCACCAGCACAAAAGTAGTATGTATGCTAGAACATCCTGCAGGAAAAATTTAATCATGCTGTCTTCGTGTTGGGGTTTGAACGGTGTTCAGTGAATAAGGCACAGGGTCTTGTGTTGAGCACAGACCCAACATAAATAGCTGCTCATTAAGTGAGCACCACCTGCTCCATGAGCTGGATGAGGCAGGGGTTCTGCGGGACAAACAGCACGGGATTATGCTTGTGTAATTAAAGACTGCCACAACATGCAAATGCTCAGAGGGGCCAAACTGAAGCTCTGCAAGCCGGCTTAGCAGTGGCCCTTTCTAGCTTCTCAGTTCTTGATTTTGCCACCTGTAGTAACAATCGTTCACTGTGCTACACATGCTTAATATCATTACGTAGTCTTTGGTAACCAACTAAAGCAGGCTTGGCATTGTAGAGCTCAGAGGAATCTTATTTAATTGCCTTAGAGACATCATGGGCATAGAGCAATACAAAGGTAGACGAGGGGAAAGACAAAGGGAACTACAAGTCTTCTCACATTGCAGAACACATCCAGTGAGAAAGAGGAGAGTAAAAGGAAGAAGTGAAGAACATTATTGTTGATTAAAAACGCAAAAAAAACACATCTTTGTTTCCCTAAGACCCCAAAGTTTGGGGAAGTTTGCCTTCTGATCCCAGTTCCAGCTCTGTGAGTCAAGCTTCATTCTCCAGATCTGCAATCTATCTTCCCATTTATCTCTAACTAGGACAATTTCTGAGTCCTATATGAGTCATCGGTAGGTTTTATATAGAAACCAAAGAAGGTTCTTCCAGTCTCTCAGTAAGATATTCCGTGCTGCCAGGGAAGCACTTTTGGTTGTTCTGACAAGCAATTGTAACTGCTCTGAATTGCCAAAAATACTGTCTGAAGAGCAAAAGAATCGCTCGCCATCTAAACCCAAAAGGGTTTATGATACAATCTTCATATTGCCAGAGTACGTTGATCTCACCTTGCAACAGCAGATATTACAGGCTTCGCAAACCGTCCAGATCCCAGTGGGTATAATTTTCAGGCTGGCTAATTCTCTGGGCTCGAGTGATGCCACTCAGGGGCTCTGAGCCAGCTGAGGGGAGGGGGCGGTGTGCCGCACACAGGAAGGGGTCTGAGTCAGGGCTCCCGAGAGCAAGGACCTCCTTCCTTCTGCTGGACACCGCTCCTTGCAAGCCTACTCCCATCACTGATGGCCACCTACCTGCAGTTAAGTCCTGTCCTTTCTCAGCTGAGACAGGAGGGACAGGTGGCCCGTGCCGGAAGCAGTGGCTGTGGCACAGGAGAAGGGGGGAGATCCTGGTAGAGAGCCCAGAGCTGCAATGTGACAAACAGGAGGCCAGGTATTAACAGGTGGGTGAGAAGACGGGCTGGCTGGCTGCTCAGGGAAGGGGCCGTTTCAAAAGCAACGTGGCAAGGAACACAGGGAGAGCGTGCATGGCAGGGAGGGCATATTTTGAAGAGGAGGAAGGAGCTGTTTTGGAATTGGGTGCAAAGCCATTTGTTTGGAGGGATGCCAGGGTAACAGTAGGTGCCCAGAACAAACACACACAGTCGTCCTCGCACCCCGCGCCTGCATGCTTGTCCTTCGCAGCACCTAAGTAGGTCAGCCCGTTTCTTCAACCTTTCCTCTTCCCTTTCGCACTTGCTCTCTTTGTGGGAGGTGGTGGTGGCGGTAGCAGAGGGGCTACACCCGTTTTCACTGATTTCCAACACTGTCTACGTGTGAACAAGAGAAGCAGAGAGAAGCTAAAGCTGCTTTCTTATTAACAGCTGGTGACAGTCCCTTTGCACAGTGCATGTCGCATTTCTTAGTCGAGGTAGAAAGGAGTGAAAGAGGAAGGCAGTTATTTAAAGTTTAGCATTACAGATGAATTACAAGGATATTCTGAGGCTCACAGTCCCCCAGCGATTCTGTGAGCCCTGAGGCTGGCCTCACCACACCTTTGCGAGTGACTATTTTAGGCAAGTGTGCTCATCGGGTCTGGGAGGACGACCGCTCCAAGTAATTCTGGGATGCAGGTTTTGCACCACAGGATGCCAGCGGGATCCAGTGAAGGTTATGGACCGTCTAGCCTGAACTCCATCTGTGCCCTGAAGTTTCCTCTTGGCTGGGCACTGCTGAAGGACCAGAAGCAGCCAGTAGGAAGCAGTAGGCACAGGGACTCATGGGGACTTTAAGCCATCTGAACGTGGCACGCAGTTTTTAAGATGTTTTTTTAAAGCGCTGTGAACATATTGCACCCAATTATAATTGCGCTGTGTGCTCCACGCCGTGCTATGAGTGCACAGCTCCTCACTGCTTCAGAGGGGCAAATGTGGCACACATACAACAAGTGTGCTGTTTTCTCCTGTGTATCTTTTCCCATCGTGTTTATCACGATAGGATTTGCATGCCTCCCAGTAGGGCACTGAGCTATGCGGCTAACATCTGCCACGTGCTGTTTTGTTCTGTCCTCCTCTCCCAAGGAAGGAGCAGAGCGTAGTGGAGCATCTTGTTTTAGTAGTGCACTTGGTTGGCTTTTGCTTTTCCTGCATGTGGAGCTGCATATTTATATGAGCAAAAGGGCACAGAAATGTGTCCTGCAGTTGGAAATGCCTTTATTTCAGTAAGAGGAATTATGGCTAATTAAGTCAAATTAAAAAGGGAAGAGAGTTGATTTTCTTTATTCTCAGCATACTCCGTTTGACAAATGGGTCTTAACCACAGATGACAGTATTAAGCTTCAGCCTCTCAGACAAGAAAATCTTGGCTTCTATTCCCTCTGCCCATTTATCTATGATGAATTTAAAGTCACATGTTCCCCCTTCTTGGACAAACATTCTTCAGCTCTTTTTAAAAAGAAATTTCAACAGTAAAATACATCTGGAATCGCTTTGTATTTGTCCTTTTTCTCCCTCTTTGAATGAGCAGCCCTCCACAAAGCCCTCTGCAATGCCTCGCAAGGCCCTTGGTGGACCTCATCTAAGAATCACACAGGCTCTGTTTCCTGACAGTTTGGATCTGCACCCGATTTAGTGCCACGGGCACTTCTGAAGCCTAGAAGCCTGGCCTGCTTGTACTTCTATTGCTAGGGCTCTTTTTTTTAAAGTATTTTCACCTTTATGAAGGTGAAACAATCATTAATCAAGCAAATAATTAGTATATATAATTAGTATATATTATTAAAACAACAATTCTGGTTGTTCAGTTTCCATGGGGAACTGAAACATAGACCGACTTTTCAAGACTAAAGAGCAAAACTGCTTTTTATCCTGAAACAGGAATGTCATTTCTTGTGCCTACAGTCAATGTCCTATGTGCTGGATGTGTGGTTTTTTTTCAGCTTTTACAGCTTGATATTCTTTTATTTTAGTTGGCTTTTCAGAGATTGTCTTACCATCAGTATGATCACAAAGACATGTCCACATGTTGCTGCTAATAGCAAGTCTATCCATACTTCTTCTGTGTACATTTTGAGATCACCTTATCGCAAAGGGTCAGAGTGAGCCTTTTTTGCTTTAAGCTTAGCAAAACACTTGGTTTCCTATGGTCTCTGCAGTGGCCTGTTACAGCCTATCAGTTACAGACTATCATTCTTTACTTGCTGCTTTGGTATTAAGACAAGAAACAAACACAGATTCACAAAAACATTACAGGAAGCAAATAGTACTTTTAATGTTGGAGAAGAGCCAGCTTGACAAAATGTAGCCTGAGACTTCCTTGACCTCCAGCACAACACTCAGGAGCTGGTCAGGATCCAGCTTGCATAGACTTGGGCTGCATACGGAGCACATTTGGTAATGCCCTTTCCACGCTTCAGAGATATTTGTTGGCATGATCTGTGTCATGTTTCCAAGGTCCAACATAAAATGTGGCATTTCTGTGTGTTCAACACTTCCTACAAGTCTCAATCCCCAGATTCTGTAACAATTTCAGATTCTCTCTGTTCTCTTAAAGTGATTTTAGTGAGGGAAAAATACAATACCAACAAAAATACGCTGAAGCATCAGGACAGGATTGATGTAAAGCCCATTGTACAGTTCACAGATATTTCCTATCTTTCTTCATGAGGAAGGAAAAAAAGAACACTGCAAAAGCATTCACCATAGGCAGAGCCATTTGTGCAGGAAGGAGGCACAGGGAGGCCTTCAGACAGTCTGGGAATGGTGCAGCACCAAGAACCTTTCCTCCTTTCCAAGAAATTCCCAGGCAGTCACAGTGCTGTGCCTTGCCTCAGACACGATGTCCCTACCTGGGCATTGGACACAAACCCATTAAAACCCTGGACCTGAGGGCAATCCCACACTGGCCTCCCCAGGTCTGCTCAGGTGTGATGGAGGAGGTTGGCGAGATGGTTTCCCACGCTGACCCCACACCTCCAGGACAGACCTCAGATGCTGGACTCCTCCCACCACAGTGGGGCCCAGCACTGACCCAATAGGCACCACAGTGCCCTCTTGCCCAAAGCCCAGCCAGGTGGGGCACCCACCACCACCCTGCCATGCCTGCAGCCTGCCCTCCAAGGGCAAGCAGTGACCCCACATTTCTGGAGAACCGGCTGCTGCAAACTCTCCCCCTCACAACACTTGTTTGTCCTAAATACAAGTTTTTTCCTTGAGCTGCCACAGATTTTCCACCATGGTGGCCAACCAACGGCTGGCCAGGAAGGTTCATTAGCGCCCATGAGAAACACCGTCTTCCAGTGCCGGCCAGGCCTTGCTCACAGGGGAGGCAAGGCGGCAGCACCACACCAAATGCCAAAAAATCCCAGTTGTTTTCCTCGGTTGCCAGGGTAGGAATTAACGCTGTCCCTGGCGGAGCACAAGGACTCCCTGTGATATGAGTGGGGACAATGGGAAGGTATGTTTTCGTGACCCGCTGCAGGAAATCCTGTGCGTCTTGCAGGGGAACACAGCACTTTCCTGCGCTGTCTGTGGCTGAGCCCTGGCTCCAGAGGCCCATAGCAGCCAGTCTCATAGTGACCTATGCCAAACCCTGCTAAATTTTAACAGTCTGTTTTCATCCAGCGAGCTGCCCTGGGCACAGTGGCAACGTTGTGCAGCACTCAGACGGGCCTCCAGGGCAGAGGGGTGACAGAAGCAATCAAAAACAAAGCTGAGCTTCTCAGCCAGTACCTGCAATCCATTCTATTGATGGCTCTGGGCTGCAGCGCTCAGAAACCCCTCCAGTACAACTGGGACAGACACATAGAAACTGTTCTGAGTTTGGGGTTTGTTTGTTTGTTGAGCGATGTGGTTAATACAGTAACTCAGACAAGGCTGTGTTGCACGACTGCTTTTGAATAAAAAGCACGAGCTACATATCCCTGCCTCGCGCCCCAGTGGAAATCACACTGATAATTTAAACACAGCTGTCCTGCTGTGCATTTGTGTCTGTGGCCCTCAAGGATGGTGACACGCCGCAATAGCTGTGGCTGTCTCAGAACAGAAATAATAAGAGAAACATCTGTCTCCCTGTTTCTGCTCCCCTAGCTCCAGCAAGCAGCGCTTCTGGGTCCTGCTCTAAACATAGGACGTGCTCCCAGAGAAACAGAGATACCCGGCTCCCCTTCATCATTTCCCCTGTCTGACACTAAATGGACCACTTCCATGGAGTGCTGCCGCTGCTGTTGATGAACCCATTTTAAAAAACAAGAAGAAACAATTCAGAAAGTGACGCATTACTTCTGCCTGTGGACAGAGGGAACAGCTGAAACGTGGGAGTCCAGACTACAGCTGTGTGACTGTAGCTTTAAAAAAAATACACGCATATTTTAGTGAATAAAAACTACTGATTCCCTCTGCTGGTATTATAGACCTTATTTACTTACCGAGGTGATGAAACTTGAAACTGTAGTCACAAGAATATCCGTGAAAGGAAAGATGAGACAACGAAGAAGTGCCACTGTCTCTTCAAAACTGGGGGGTGTTGATAACACAGAAGTTCCCCTGCCTGGCCTTCCCTTCAGACCTCGTTCTTCCACCCCATTCCTGTATCTATATTGTCTCCTTTTATCTTTGTCATGACTTAGAGTCCTATCACAGTAAGCAGCCTAACTGCCACAGACACTTGCATCCATCAGGGGAATGGGATCATTGCTAGGAAATAAATATTCACCCAGATAAATTACCAGCAGAAGGGCTTCTGCAGCCATTTGGAAAAGCCTCACACTCTAAGACCTGTCAAATGTGGATATTTTCTGAACAGGAAAAAACAAAACAGAAGTAATTTCTTCCTATGGAGGCCAGGCACAAAGACAATGGCACTAAGGTTAGGTGACACATCCATCAGAGAAAATGATTAACTCCAAACAACCTGTTTATAGCTAAGCCATAGGCAGCATTTTTAAGTGTTTCTTTTTTTTTTTTTTTTCTTGCCTTAATTCCTCACCAGGCAACTATGAATGGGAGCATGCCCATGAACTTGGTGCACCCTGTGTGCAAAATTCATGCTGAGAGGAGGAGGCTGCATTTATTAGAGAATTCATTTGCAAAAGTTAATGGGGCTGGCTGGAAGCCTTGCTACACCTTTCCCCTTTCCCCTTCAAAACAGCTACAAGGAGAGCAACACCTCCTGGAAACATTTATGCCAGAATTGTGTGATACCATGTGCTTCCAAAATAACCTCTTGCGCATGAATATTGGGGACAGGTACACATTGTCAGAGCACGAGAGACACCTCTATATTCTGTCTTCTGGCAGCAGTGCAACAGGGTGGCTACCACAAGCATAAGCTTATGATTAATCTGTGGATCAGGGATGCACAGCTACTGGCTGCTGGAGAAGGAGAGCACATGTTAGAAGAACAATGTAAACAGCTCCAAAAAACAGACATGATATACATGTGCTTCTGGAACTGAATGTAGGAAACTTTCACCCTGCCCCCAGATGGGCTGTCTTCTGGTTCCATGATGAGCGTGCAAGGAAATGTGTACTACTTTCATGGAAACTAGGCTTTAAACATCCTTCACAGCAATTGGAGACTGAGGGTACACAGAAAGCAGGACTTTACTCAGGCGTTTCCACTGCCATTGCTTCCTTTGACATGTCGGCATCTAACCATTTACCTCTTTGGTGCTCCTTCATACAGATGCTGAGACTATCCCTGTATCCAGGAGATGAAGTGTCTCAGACTAGTTATGATCACACAGAGAACATGCCCTCAGGGGTACACACTGATAGAACTCCAAATACAGACAGATTCGGTTGTCTGACTTTTTGCCCCTCTTCTGGTCTTTCTTTCCCTCTGTGCATCTTCTGACCTGCTCTCTTTTCATATCTGTGCTTTGTCCCCCTCCCCACTGTGTGCCTTTACTTGTCCCCACCACCCTTGCCCTCCCTTTCCCCTCTCCGTTCTTCTGTCTTCTTCTGAAGTCCCATTGACTCTTCCCAGAGTGCTCTCCTGGTGGTTGGAAAATAAGAATGAAAACTGTGATCTCAATGGGGAAAGAAAACAAGCAGTTGCAATAAGCAGCCCTTCTTGGGAGAAGTTGACCACTGACTCATTCTCAGGGCATCTGGAACAACAACAGGCATCTTCTCCTATCTTTGCCGTTGCTGCTGTTGTGTTCATTACAGCAATGCTTACCAGCCAGTGGAGAATGGGGCCCCCCTATGCCTGGTGCTGCATAAATCATTTCTTTAGCCTGGGAAAAGGAGGGGGAAAAAAAAGCGAGGGGGAGAAAAAAAAAACGACCAAAGAAGATGAATACGTGATTCAAGGATTTACTGCTCAGATTGCTTTGGGGGTCTTTTATTCTTTACCCTTTCCTTTGTTTCTCTCCCAGACTGCCTTTCCTGCTGGCCTAGCCCTTCACCCCACCCCATCACTCTCACTCCTGTCTGGCTGCCCCATCTGATTTACCTTCCATTTCACTTTGTTCCCTCCTTTGTCCACCCAAATGCTTTTCTTGCTGTCACTCACTCCCTTTCCTGTGTGGCCAGATCTCCCAGTTGTCTTCTCCATTCTGTGATACCGGGTAGCTTTTCATCACCTTGCTGGTGGAATCAAGAGATGCAAAATATTCAGCGTGAGGTAGACACTGAATGGTTAAAACTTGGCAAAGTTATAGAAAACTGAAAACAGGCTCTCATAGCAGAAAGTGTCAGGTACCACCAGCTCCAGCTAAATTAAATTCTGTCCCTGTAGTGTGTATGCACAGAGACATTTATATTCATATTTTTAACAGCCATCTAAACTCTGCAGTTCACTGACAAACCCTTCATGAAGCTATCATTCCTTTTTTAACACCTGAACTTTAAAATGTCACATATAGCATTTAAAAGGACAGGCAAATAACCAAGGAAACATCCTAGCATGCATTTTGCTTCCTCTCCTTATGGTTTAATCCAAAGTCCATGGAAATCAATGGCAGTCTTTCTGCCTAGTTCAGCAGAGCCTGAACCCAGTAGGCTGGTTCCTTCTAAAATTTCAGGGGAAAAAGACCCCACACAAACCTGTTAGGTGGGTTTTTTTTCATTTTCCTTTTACTCATGTATCTGGCAAGACTGATGTGCTGTCAAATGATCTTTTCAGTGCTAAATATACACCATTAACTACTAATAAAAAAACAGGCTTTAAAAATTCAGCTCTTTTTGGCATCTGTACAGAGCATTCGACTTGATCTCACAAGATGTATGGTTTGCACTAGGATTGCAGTCACAGTTTTCTTGTTAAAGCTGTCAACCACTTGAGTATCTATCTTTACAATGCAATTCAAACCTTGGTTATGAAAACAGGCATTTTTACTTGATCTCAGATACGAAGATCATTTGCTAGCCCTTTTCTGCATGCATTTGCAGAATACAGGTCCTATTAGAACTGGGCTGCAACATGAAAACAAGGGAGGGAAGAAGCTGATCCTTTCTATTAGAGATAGTTCCTCCCAGTGGCAGAGACGATAGTGAGAACAATAAATGCTTCCTTAAACATGTTGTTTTTCAGAAAAAAAATATGTTGTGTTAGAACCACTTAGAAAGCAAAACTTCACAGTCTTATGTCATTAGAGTTACAAAGGTAACTCCAGGGCAGAACCTTGCCTTTTGACTCTTAAAACCAGCAGAGAAATTCCATAGCATTGCATTGGTGCCTGACTGGACTCATTAGCAGACATTTGCTAATGACATGGGAAAGACAGAATTAAGTTTACGTTTTTCTTGTGAAAACCTATCATCTTCTAAAGACAAACCCCTAGCGCATTTTTGACAAGCTGCTGTAAATCTTCAGCTAATATTGCTACAATGAACTTTAATGTAGTGATATAAAGCAAAGGGAAAACTCAGGTAAGAGATAAACATATGTCTCCTAATGCCTAGGCACAATGGGGAGCCCCCTTATCTGCTCCTATAATGCGCCTTATTATGCTTAAGTAATGGGTATTAGAAGCCAAGCAGTATGTTACATCTCCACCTACATGGTACATTCCCATACTGCCTAGATACATACAAATCCTGCATGTCACATGTCATTACATTTTCTGAAACTATATCTCCATCCATGCTAAAAATACACAGAAAGGGAGAGAACTTGAATGTAAGCAACAGATACTTCTGCACAGACCCTTGGCAGTACCAGAGATGAAGAGATTCATACATGTTATTATTCACCATTGTTTGAAGAGCTTTTGTGAGGAAGATAACCAGCCCCAGGAGGCTCACAGCAGGAACCCGATAGGTGCTCACACACATCCATTTCCAAGCCGGCAGAGCCCAAACGAGGCCCTCCCCAGCTGTCTTCTCATCTGCATGGTGCCCTGATCTTTTCCTGAAGTGCCTGGTTACAGAGCTGTTCCCATAAATATAGCTCCAGAGCTCTCCATAAATAATCTCGCTTGGAAACACCAAGCAATGAGCGAACCTGTGCATCTGTGACCTACTGCTGTCCCACTCTGCTCTGGAACGTGGGGCCCGCAGAGCTCTGAGTTGTTGTGGGGTTGAACCACCTTCTGGCAGCCCCTGCCCTCGTCACAGCAAGGAGCAGGGCAGCCCCTGAGACCACACTGCGGCAGGGATGCAATGCAGACCTTTTGGACCAGCCCGCTTCCCCCTTCCCTGAAAACCCAGGAAAATCCTCCATGCTTCTTTTTGAGGCCTAAACTTTCACTCCAGCAGATTCAGAGCCGGATTCTGTCTCACCTGTGAGATACAGGGGAGGAGCAGCCATTCCCTGGTGACATGTGTCATGCAGAACATGCACACATTGATATCCCGGTGTCCCGGGCTTTCTCACTTCTGTGCAAGCAGCAGAATGGGCAGACCCCTCCTGCTCGGCTGCAGCAGATGGAGCGGGGAGGCAGGCTGTGTGTCTGCGGGGCTGGGCAGCGGAGCTGTGCTCTCCAGCTCCAACTAATGAAGCTGATTTGATGAGCTGATTATTCTTGTGTATTAGTGCATCGCTGACATGGTGCTCCACGCCGTACCGGTTGCTGGAGGAAGGAAGGGCACAACACAGGCCCCCGACTGAGCCTTCCACCTAAGAGAGTGGACCGCTCGATCCCAAAAAACATGGTTCTGGATAAACAGAAGGAGACGGAGCCCCTCTTTATAACAGAGCACTGCTGCTTTCTAAGCTGGAATGTAGCAGCATTCCTAATTTAGATACTCTGGTTGAATTTTAAGTGGAAGCGAACAAAACATTTGAAAAGCTGTCCCCGTTCTCTCAGCAGGGAGACATCGAGAATTTTCTGGTTTTGGGGAAGGAATGCTGGCATGAAATCAGCCAGGCTTTTCCCAGGTAGAGATGTGAGCCCTGGAAGCAAACACGGGCTTTCTAGATATGTTGGATGTAAACAAAGAGAGGTTGGTTATCAGGAGGTGATTCATGATGAGAGGGATAATGATGAATAGGTGTTATGACAACAACTGCTCTGCAGCTGTAGCTCTCTCATTTGCCACAAACTGCCAAAAACTCACCAGCTTTCTCCTGGGACCTTCTAATGACAGCAAACAAGGCTTGACAGTGTCCAACACAGAAGGTACCTGACTGTTGACCTCCCCGTGGCAGGAGAAAATTGGCTAAATAACATGAAGAAGTGGAATTTCAGATACCTGTTAGGTCTCTGGGCTTTTGCAGACAGGAAAGCATCCTCCAGACAACATTATTCCTGGTTTACATAAGCCATTAATTATGTTAATTATGTTTCTACCTGTGTAGTTTTTCCAATTTTAGCTCAATATTCCTCCCTCAAAATGTAGAGAAATGCTTTCTGGGAGCACTGAGATGCCTTTTTCTTTTATTTATTTTTTTTTCATCTCCACCTCGAACTGAACAAGATCAAGCCCCAGCAGAATTTTTTTAGGCAGAATAGTGGTTCTGCTCTTGCTGAATGATCTGTGACAATGATTAGGCAAGAACACAAAAATAAATATTCCTTGGCAGTCAGGCTTGAAACTCTCATAGAATATATCAGAACCACCATTTAGAGATGAGCTGCAGATTCTGAAAGACACTGGGAGATGTCACTTGGTCTGCACTGAGCACTGAGAGCCAATTGCACCAAGGACAGATTAACACTGCCCAGAGGAAAGACCAGCGCTGCATTGGTGACAGGTGCTCAACACAGGTACTAAGTGGTCTCCACCACGGCATCAAATCATGCATGGAATAAATAGGAGACACGTACTTGAGGGTGCAATAAAAGGCAGAATGCATACAGAGGTTTGCTGGAAAGAGAGGCTGACATATGACATTGTTGCTCACAACATTTATGTACTCATATATATTCAAATATCTTTCCAAATTCCCTTGCTTCAAGTGTCTTATTCATGCAAGTCCCTCGCTTGGCCTCATCTGGGAGGATTTTGATCGTCAGCTCCTCATCTCTGCCATTCCTCATTACAACAGTCACCTATGAGAATAGGTAAGAAACAAAAGGCCAGATGCACAGCTGCACAGATGAGCGGAGCACGATGCAACAAAGGAAAGCAACTCTCTTTGGACCTAACTAACATGTGTGAACTTGCTTGACTGTTTGTAATCCCATTTCTTGCTGCCTGCTCTCACAGCTCTGCTGAATTTAAACACAGTATTTTCTAGCCAGAAGTGTCTTCTTTTTTGTACGATAACTCCTATTGAATCCATACACCGTGGTGTTAAAAGCAATGGGGATTCAAAGAGAAGGAATGATGAAAGGGATGTAAGGGTAATGGTTAAAGCAGAGAAGCTCAAGGCAGTCTCTGAGTTCCTTCCCCATTTCTACCAGAACACATTCTGTACACCTTTGAACATCCCGTTTCACCAGTGTGTGTCTTGATTGGGAAATGGCAGTTGGGAACACCAGGCACCCCACACCGTGATGTCTTGCTGGGTGTCCCTGATGCACATTTGTGAGTTTCTCAGATCCCACACTGGCTAGCACCACAGAAGCTTTAACTAAACAGGCAGGAAAGAAAGCAGAGGCTCTCTGAGATCTGGAAACATCAGCCTGAGAATTTGTGCCTGGCAAAGAGTGTCAATATTTTTGCCAGCCACGTTCTACCAAATTTCCTGTGACGTGCTCTTCTTGTTTCTACACAACAGCAAATATCCCATGAGGTGTGAACAACCACTGCCATATTTTGCACCTCATTTCCAACATAAACCAAAGAACAAATTCGCTAAAATTTCAGTGATTCTCAATCACTTCTGCAGCCACTGTAGGTATAAATGACTTTATAGATGGAAAACCATATTGTACAGGAAGGCAAGCTTCCCATCCATGATCTGCAAACCAGAATCTCATTTGTGGCAGAAAGTCACCGGACACTCCTTCCTTGTCTTGTACCCTGAAAAGATGAGATGATGAGGGGGTGCTCAGGCAGGAGATAACATCTGCTCTGTAGGTGCCTCCTTGCTTCATAATGGGATAGGGTGGGTTGGGCAGGTGCCTGATCTGCAAAACTTTGCAGTGTGGGCTTTTCTGGCTCTCTTATCTTCACAAGCAGAGGTCTGGACTACACAGACACTCTTCTGATGCACATGCTGTGATTGTAGTCCTGAGCTATCAGCCCAGTTCAGGAACTATACGGGGAAGTCTCAAGAGGCTGAGCACTCCCCTCCTGCAGAGACATGGGCACCTGCAGGCTGCTTCAGGTTCTCCTCCCTTCTCAGCTTCACCACCACATACCTCATGATTCTCAGTCTCATTAAGATTTTGATAGGGAACTCCCTTGGCCAGGGTAATTGGCCATTATCTCTGCTGTTGTGACATTGTAGTCCTCCAAATTTCAGACACCAGGATCCTGTCTTGGTCTCCAGAAAGCAACCTGAGGTTTATTGAACTGCTATAGAATCACTTCTCTCCAGTCAATCCCTCCTTGGATTATATAGAAAATATAGGGTAAGTCACAGGGGATGCCTCAGGTCTCCCACCAAGCATTTGGTAGGATAGCACCAGGCCTGAATGTACAACAGTCTTAGAGCAGTCAATCAGCTGGGTGCACTGTGCCTGTCTTCTTGCACCTTCTTCAGCTGTGCATTTCTGCTGGCCATACATTTCATATGCTCTCCCATTGCCTTTTCTAGCTCTTACATCATATTTTTTATTTTCTTTTCAGGGACAAACACACACCTATCTTTTCCTAAAAGGATTACAAAATATTTAGAACAGCACCCGGACACACAATGCTCTAGCCAATACAGAATCCCTTAAATCTGATCATCAGGAAGCACCTGTTACCAATAGCTCGTTGAGTCAGCTTCTTCTGCTATCATGTGCATGCAATTAAACAAATTCTTCTGCCCAAGTCATTAAGAATAACAAGTACTTATTTTGTGAGGTAGGGTGTAGCTGTCTTGGCAAAACATAGTTGTTGTTGCTGTTTTTTAACTTATGCTTACTTTAAACAACTACTGATGGAAATAATTAATAGACAAATTAGGTATTTATTAGGTGTAGAGGTGGCACCTTTCAGTGATATCCTGTGCAAGCCTAGGGAGTGATAGCCTGGAATTGTGGCAATTTCATACAATCTCTCAGTTATGCATCTTCTGACTGAAACTGAAGGATCTGAAGAGAGAATGAAGGAACAGGAATGTATTTGTTATCCACTTTTCTCCTGACCAGTTTCTCAATATGGAAAGACTCAAAGGCAAGCTGGTAGGTGCTGTGAAATCTATAGATATTTTCAAAATGGTGACCAAATCTAAAAGACTTTGTTTTCTGAATGTGACTTGATAGTTTTCTTGTGGAGATACAAAACAGAAAACATTTACATTTGTATTATTGTTGTTGATATATATTTATATACTTTCTGAAACTTGAGTCAAACTGTTTCTAAAGCAGACACTTCATGAGAGAAAAAAACAGCTTATATGGAAAGTACCTGTGCATCGTTTTCCCTTACTCCTTGCTTTTCCCAAACCTAAGTTATATCAAAAGGGCATAACCAAGTCCTAAAAAAGATTACTTTGATTCCCAGATTCTTGGTGTTGGAAGTTTTGGTAGGATAAGAGCGTAAACGCAATGGAGCATGAAGGAGACAGCATCTGAAGTCAAGCAGAAGTTTGTGTAAGGGAAGATTAACACTGGAGAGCTGGCTAAAGAAGGGACTGAAGTAAATCATTTCTCTTCCCCAGAAAATTAAGCATATGCAAGGGGTAGCAGACAGTGACTATGGGAAAACCTGTCAGAACAAAGTAGCAGTCTTCCATTCTCTCCTACCTACAGATGCAGCCAAACGTACAAGAAAGGGGTTGGGGGTTGTTCATAAATAGTCTGGCTGCTGTTTGTCAGAGGCAACAGTTGAAATGTCTGTACACAATTGCTACTTTAGCATGTGCTAAAAATGACAATGGCATCCAGTCGCAATGGCCCCGCTGAGAACTGTCGTTCCAAGTCGCAGTCATAAAACTACTGGTGGGTGGTCTTCATCTCCGCTTGTCCTCATTATCATTTCATTGTGTTCCTGTGGCCCACTGCACCATGGCACTCCCTGCATTTTAAAGCATTTCATTGATGGGGCAGTTTGACATTCATATTTATATGTCCTTGTTGTATTGCAGTGGTTTTCTCTATACTTGGGATCCGAGCCTTTTGTGAAGTGGTGCAAGGAAGATGTGTATTCAAATCTTGGCCCAATGAATTGGGTATTGTCAGGAAATAACTGAAAGTTTTGAGGATTTAAACATCCTGGACCCTATCCTGCTGCTGTGAACATAAAGGAAGAGCTTTTTCTTGCCAGGGGCTGAAAATAAGGCTGCAAAAGGAAGTCAGCTGGGGAGCATGTACCTGCTTCAAGAAGAAACTACAAACTTACTGAGTTACGGTGCTAAAGAGAGGTAGCCCATGCTCCATCTTCCTCTGCCAGGAGTGGACGAAAATGCTCTTGTTCTCTTCAAAAACAAAGTCCAAACTCTAATAATATCTCTTTTTATTCCTTAATTCTCTCTTAACATGCCAGTCAAAAGCTAAGCGAAGCCTATCTGCAGCTCAGTGATTGAGCGAAGCCTGATCTTTAAAAGCAAAGCTGTGGAGAATAAAAACAAGGGAGAGTTTACACAGGAGGAAAGTGAAAACTAATGAAACCTGGAGATTTGCTTCAACAGTTTGTGCTGTTGGCATAAGGTTCCTGCTCCTCAGGAACCCAGGACAGGAGCAGTGCATGTGTCCCACAGGCAGAACAGCTGGGGGGCACTATGGAAACTTGACACACACTGAGCTGCTTTCTCCGAGCTGGAACACAGAATAAAGTGGGCAGATGTAGGAGGCACATAGGGATGTTGCCATTTTGTGGGGCCATCGTGTACATAGCTAGCATACTGTGAGGCAAGCACCCCTGTTCTGAATACATTGGGCTGTACTACATGGCTCTTCTGATTTTCCAGCTTTTACTTGCTCCAGAAACATAAAGGAGCAGCTGCTGCTCATGTGTGCATGCAACGTTGCTCAGTGAGGACACATCTTGGCAAATGGCAAGAGCCTTAAGTTTGCAGGTAAAATGCCACAGAAAGGAAATGAGCAGATAAGCTCAACTAAAAACACGAGAAGGTGTTTGTTTTAATGTTCTGTTCGTGACTGCTTAAAGTAGGGCAAAGCACTGCTTGAAAATCATACTAAAAGAAAGATTTAAAAATCAGACACGGGGCTTCTCTGGATTTTCTTTTAAAACAATTACCCTTGGGCAGGAAGTCAGTGGTCTGCAGTCAGTCAAAAGGCCAGTCTGCTCCAGAAGTGCTCCTTCCTGGAATACAGCTTTTAAATGACCACATTCACAAACCATTACTAAGAATATCCAAAGCAGTAACTTCACCCCTCTGGGATCATAATTCCTTCCCTTATCCAGAGAGCAGGTCCATTTAGAAGGAGGTGTAAAGGAATATGGCACTGCTCTTCCAACACACCTCACCCTTGATCTGCAAGCTTTCAGAGGATTCATCCCGTGTCCATTCAGTCCATGGCCTCCAGCTGTGGGTGCCAACAGTGAGAACAAGTAGAGCCAAGTGGATTGACAGCTTTTGTGCTGTGCTCCTTGGCCCACTCACTAGAAGCTGGATGGTGAGACAGCACTGAAGATGTCTTTATCAACCATCAAGCCTAGATCCCCAGCAAAACACCAGCAACAATGACTGAATCCTGCACGTTTGTGCTCGTATTCAGAGCAATGACCTGAGGAGGAAGAGGTGGCTCTGAACAGGCAGTACACATCTCTGACTGGTACAGCAGAGCCTCTCTAATGTGATCTGAACTCAGGTTGTGTGATCCCTGCCTTGTCTTCCTCTGTGAGACGAGGGGTCACGCATAGTAGAGCTAGCAATAGTAATGTTATTTGTTCAAATATCACTTGCCATAGTTGCAGCACTTCTGTTGGTGAATAGTTGATAGACCAGCCAGAGATGTGTTGAGCATGTTCATAACTTTTTGATTTATTTTTACCTCTGGCTGCTAATGATTTAGGGTCATTATTTTCATCTTGTGCCTAATTTATGAGCTGTTTGAGCTGACAGTTTGCCATTCATCCCTCATGGTATTCAGCTGATCACCTAAACCACACACTAATCCTTCTGTTTTCCTCTGGATGGGTGAAACTCGTCAAAGAGAACAGTAAACAAGGAAATACTGACGTGACCATATAAACAGTCATGTTTTTATGTGCAGACGGATGTTGCAAAGAGTAACTAACCACTCCAACAATAGACATCCATTGCTTCCCTAAGCAAAGTGCATAAGAGACAGCTTAGAAAGAGAAATCAGATGGAATTTAAACAAATAATCGGCAAATCTGTTTTTTGACCTTCTCTATTTATTGGGATTCTCACCTTTTGCTCAGGTTGGAGTCTTTTTGGAGATAATATTTGTCTGTATTTTTATTGCTAGTGTGAGATTTCCTGACGAATTCTCATAGCACTCACACAGCAGAGGGGAGAGGTTCACATTAAAAATCCTAACTAGTTATTAGGTTATTATTTTGATCTGTAATGTGTGCTCTTACTAGCCAAAAATCAAATGAACTTTAGACAAGGTTCTGACCGACATGCAATAATGAGACCTGACATTTGAAAGTTATTAAGTACTTTAATTTTAAAGGTGAGCCATCTCATGAAACACACGTAACTTCCTCCTGTGCTTAGAGCTGCATTGGCACTCGGGTCCTTCTCCAGAACAGGAACAGTCCTTTTTTTTTGAAGGTGAATCCCTACCTCTCCCCAGATAGCCTGCAAAAAGAGAACATACAACAATTTTGTTGTGATTTAACTTTTCTTGCCCTCGTTGGCAACAAGACAGGGAGGAGTGCAGGGAGGGAAGGTGCCAGCCATTAGACTGCATATTTGACATCCTGCCTTGATTCATTTAAGGAAGACTGAAAGAACATAAGACTGCAAGAAAGATTGTTACAAAGAACTGCGAAAAGATGACACTTGGAAGAGATTGCACAGGAAAGCATGTTATAAATCACATGCAGAGACTGTCTATAGACTGCAGGGAAACATGGAAAGAAATGATACATTTTTCCTAAATACAGAAAAGATAGATTTAAAAAACTAAGCAAGGAACATGGGGACTCTGCTGTTTTGAATGTTTCATTATATTTGGTTAGATTTGTGTAATAGTATGTGTCACTAATGTGGCTACTCCACCAATATATTATACATAGGGAAGATATTCAGTGGCACTTGGAATAGTGCGTAGCAAAGAGAAAAATCTGAAAAGATATGCTCTTTTGAATTTTGTTTTAAATTTCCATTTGTTATTATTAGCATTGGAACGTTGTGGATCCTGCTGTAAACAGGAGTGGTTTTGCCGCGCACTGTCCCCAGTGCCTGGCCGGCTGCTCAGAGGCTGTTCTGTGCACTGAGAAACGCACAGCAGGGAAACAGGGTCATGTTGGGAATCAGCACAGCCAGCTGTGACCCAGCTCTGCCCAGCAGCCAGCATTACCGAGAGGGCCCATTTGTAGGCACGGGAAGAGTCCTGGTCCCCAAGCACTGTTGCCTATATTACCGTATGCGCACTGTAGCAGGGTGCCAACAAGCTTCTTATGCTCACCCGCCTCCTCCAGCCCCATCCCACCTGATGTCTCCAGGACACCAAGTCCTTGCATCCCTCCTGATGCAGCAGGAATGCTGCTTCCCAAGAAATCAAGCCACCCCAAGGCCCTATCTATTTGAGGATGACTGCATGCAGCCTTTCCTTGTTAAGCAGGCCAGGTAGGGAGGTGCAGGCACCGGGGTCTGGGGGCCAGAAAGAAAGGCTCCTTCCAAAACGCAAGAAGTCATGTTGTGTTTTGAAGGCTTAATTTGGTCACTGGGCAGCCCCCTCAGCCATCTGTGCTGTGCAGTATCAGCCCTGACTGGCTGGGCAGAGGTACTGGGTTGCCCCCCGCCTCGCTCACTGCTGCACAGCCTGACACCTTTGATTAGCCTCCTGCATCCCCCTCTCCCCACACCCCTTTGGGAGAAGCAGTTCCCATCAGGGTGTCTAAACCCAGGCAGAATGATGGCCAGACTGAGTCTGAGCAGTGGCCTCTCTAGCTCAGTGCAGGAGATGTGGAAACAGCTTCCCTGCTGCATCATCCCAGCCTCCAAGATCTACAGGTTGTGGTCACAGAGATTGTGTTCAAGGCCACAGCTCAGTACCCACTGATTCTCCAGCTTCAAAGATTTTCTTCCAGTCACGGGGTTGGAAGTGACTCCAAAGTTGCACTGAACCTCACCTTCCAGAAACACCAGAGAGAAACAGTTTTTGTCACACAGAAGTTTTTGGGCGTATGCTCAATGTTAGACTGTCACGTCTTTAAAATGATCACCCTTGGAGGAGGGAAAACCAAGCACGGGAATGCCTAGGTGGTCTGAAAAACCTTCAGCACTATTTTGATACTAACGGCAGCATTGCATTTTGTTCTGGGAGGAATATTCATGGCTGAGCTGTAAGCCTCTGATTTATAATGGAAATACTGATAGATCCAGACCCATTTGCAGATGCTATTATAATGTTTCATCCTGGGGAGGGGAGGGGGAAGGGAAGCAGCCTCCTTCCCTTTTCATTTTAAATATCGGCACACTTTGATATTGGTTTCATGAAGCATTTGGATGGGTCCTTATTCACAAATGAATAAAAATGAGTAAAGTCCTCAGAATCAAAGGTAAGCCAAAACTGGCACCCATAAGCACAAGGCAACCCAGAGAGCCCATCTGCAGCCAAACCATGCAGCAGACCCAGACACAGCTTAAAGGCTGGCAACAAGACCGCCTGCAGAATCTGCCAAGGAGCCAGATGCTGTTGCTTCCCAAGCTTGGCATGAGGGTTCCTGATTGCCATCCAACAAAGAGGAAAAAGAGGAATGATATAATGTGGTGGGATAAAACACATCCCACCTCAACCTCCTTTATTGCTCATTGAAAAAAAAAAATTGTGGAAGAAAGTATTGGAAACGTATCATTGTTTTCAGAAATACATACATTAGCCACAACAATGGCCTTGCCAAATGGGAGAAGTAGTAGCTATTTAAATGTATGTGCCATTTGAAAAAAAAAAAAGAAAGAAAGAAAGAAAAATTAAATCTTCATATGCTGTGTTTTGGGTATGGATGTCTTTGTGTCTTTTGTTAACTGTTACAGTGATAACCACTAAAATGAGTACAAGTGTGGCAAAAAAGCTTCCAGTTTTTTACAGCAAAATCCTCTGTCTCGTCACAGCTGTCTAGATCAGATAGATCACAGTGATGGCTATTGAATGTAAAGAAGCCAGGTTTGTAAAAGAAGGTGCACAGAAAGAAAAAAAGAAATTAATAATAATAATAATAAAATAAAAAAGGAGGGGAGGGGAGGGGGAAGGAAAGGAACCTGAGTCAGGATATGTGTAGAGAAAGACATTATGAAATAAAAAATTGATATCAAGACATTATACAGATAAGAGCGCTGCTTTTCCACAGAGTTACACGGTTCTGTGTTCTTGTACCAGTTCCATCGGCACTGCACCCAGGGGAAGCTGGAGTAACACTGTGAAGAATTTGCACCAGGCAATACAAAAAGAAGTCAAGCTGTACACTTGAAGATCTATAAAGAGATGAGAGCATCATCGTGTACAGCAGTGTAAAGGAGGAAGCAAAATAAATAGCAAAGTGGGTGTGAAATGATAAGTTGAAGGAAGGTAAAAAAAAAAAAAATAGAAAGCAGTAAAAAAGTGGTGTAAAAGAAGAAATAAGAAACTAGTAGTAGAGTTATCTGAATAATAACTGTTGTCCTTATTCTTATCATCATCCTCATCATCCTTGGTATCTTCATATAGTGCTTTGGAAAACAGCAAGGGCTTCCACAAATGGCATGTCGGGGCAGCATGAGCGTATCTGCAAATTGAAGTCAAATTATCCAGAGTACTGCAGTTGAAACCAACACATCAGAAGTTGGTGGAGAAACCCATTGAATTATTTCCAACACTAGCTGTTTTAGCACAGTCAGAAGACTAAGATGCAATAAGGGGCTTCCTATAAAATCAGGAACAAGGGGTCCTCTTTAACTCGATGTACGATGGTTAGAGCAGCCATTGAGGGCACAGAGACACAGAACCTGCAGATGAGTGCACAGGGCATTGTTTGAAAAGGGCTGTGGTGCAGTTTCACATCTCTTCTGCACACAGGAGAATGCTGAATGTCAGCATGAGCCCTCCATGCCAGAAGGCTGCCCTAGCTGCTGAGATACTGGCTTATAGGAGCACTTATAGCTGCTCTGTGATTCCAACTTCTAGTTGGAATACACTTGATTTTCATTACTAATTTTATTGTAATTATTTTGGCTTAGGAAATTGTTTCATTTACTTCACCTGAATCAAACCACTTTTAGACTTTTTAATTCTAATCTGGTTTTAATCAGTCTAAATCTATGTGTTTTTTTTGTGTGTGTTTTTTTTTAATCAAATTCAATTATTCATACTTCCAGTGCATACGGTCAGTCACAAAGTCCTTCCTGTGATGATTTCAACAGATCAAGTGGAAAATACTTGGTGTAATACAAGGTATGTAAATGTTTGTTGTAATGCAAGAATGTAGAAAAGTATATTGTAAAGTGTTATATGTGAAAAGAAACAAGGTTGTCCTTGGTTCATCTCCCTAAGTTTCAAAGTGATATTTATACTTACAGAGTGCTGGATGTGCTAAATCTATTAGATGTGTAAAATCCCCACTGTTGAGGATTTCAGTGAAAGCCAAACTCATGCACTGGAAAATGAAGAAATGGGATACCATGAGAAGGTGTAGCAGAAATGGCTTCTCTCACCTTTGCAAACCACAAATAAATGTTTCCCTTTCTAGAAATGGACATTTAAGACCAGTATTAAGGAAGGGTTCAGTCTCAATGGCCACTATGCGTTGTCATAGCTGACCACTCTAGAGCATGTAACATAGAAAATATGTATTACAATGCTTTTGTGTCTTGCTCTTTATAACTCTCTTCTTAAGGGACAACATTGCCTGTTGCAGCAATATTATGTCTTGATGTCATCTCATGCAATGAATTACTAAAAACATAGGCACTAATGAGCTCTAAAGAATAGCCTAAGATTTTCTGTTCTAGAATCTTGCTGTGTTAGATGGTAACATGGCTGAACATTCACCACTGGAGGTAATATTTTCCATGATGCTTTGCTGTCTCTGGCTGATAATTACAGTTCTTATTTTGCCACATTTTAGAAAAATCTCCCTCCTTAAAATGAGCCATCTTCTCTTGAGAAGTGAATTCTTATGGTTGGTGGACTGGCTGAGAACGTTTCTGCAAGGGAAGGAGTAGGTCAGAAAAGCCGCTTCCCTGAGATTTGACCATGAGATGGACCATCAGCCACACACAGCCAACTCCAACCACTTTACAACCTTGAAGTGGCCAGGCTGGTCATGTCCTGCAAAGACAGGCTGGAGGCCAGCACCTCGGTCCTCTGGGCACACCCAAGGAGATGATGCCTTGAGTTGCTGCACTGCTTGCCTCTCCCCTTGCCCTGACTGCTGTGGCAGCACTGCCGTGATGCTAAGGCTGCCTCTGCCCCATAACACGGCCGGTGCTGGTGTGGATCCATCCACCGAGGACTTCTTGGCTGGCAGGGCACCACTGGCTGGCAGAGCACCTGTATGACTGGCAGCTGCCCAGATCCCTGCTGGTGGGCAGCAGCTGCAGCTGAGGGGGCTGGCACCAAGCAACAGGGCACCCTGAGGCGTCCCATCCCCATGAGTAGGCTCTGGGTTATTAATGGGATCCCTGAAAGCCATGCTGGAGCCCAGGCCAAGGCAGCCATCCAGCCCAGCATCCCATGAGGATTCCTCAGCTCTCCTCTTTCACCTCATGTGCTCCATCCAGTGGTGATGAGCCTCCTTGGAGCCTGCAGGCATTGACAATGAAGATGGAGGCTTGGGGCAGACCCAGGTGCCCCCAGAGGTGCACAAGGCCCCATTGGTCACTGTCTCCCCCGCAGAGGATGGTTGACCAGGACCTACTACCACCACCTCCACTGTCCTGAGGCCTGAGCCCAGGGTGCCAGTAGGTGTGGTGGTCACTGTAGAGGGAGCCACTTGACCCTGTCTGATTGCTAGGGAATTTCTTTTGTACTTCTTCATCTTTTTTTTTTTTTTTTTTTTCACATTAACATCTCTTTTTTCATTGCTAAAATCCCCAAACCTGAAACCTCCCCATAATTTATGAATGTCCCAAGGTAGAAACACACTGTCCTGAGAGCAGGAGGGACCCAGCAGTGAAGAATGAAGCTCTGACACTCCCCCTCCCCATTCCATTCTCTCTTACCTGAGATGTTCCAGATAAAAATAAACAAGAGCAAGTGCTTCCACTTCCTGGGAGCAGAGCCGGCAGGGCTGCAGCTCACTGGAGGAGAGCAGCTCAGACCTGAAAAGCTTTCTTCTCTGTTGGGATCACAGCTTGAGCGTAGGCTTGTTGTGTCGGAATGGGCCTACTGTACCCAAACATCTGAGCTTTCTCCAGCTCCGAGAGGAACATTTTATACTCATTATACATGCAGCAGAATTTCAAAATATGTCCCTGGGACCAGAATGCAGGAGGAGGACATTAAAGGTTAGAAGATAGTAGAGGGAAAAGCAAAAGGAATGAGTAATCTGGAGTTGCCTGATAACCATTTGAGGCTTAGCTAGAATGAACCGTAACAAGCTATCGTGAAAGGGAGAGATTTTCTCCTTGACGTATTGTTAACAAAGAGAGGATTTTATTGCTTTAGGTACCTTTTAAAAGTAAAAAAGCAAAGGATCAGCTCCACAGCCCAGGTTTCAAAATGTTATGATCTAAGCGCAGAATTCATCACTGCCACCACTAAGAGATCATACATCCTGGAGTGTCATGAGCCATCCGTGATTTGTGTCATTGCAGAGGATGATAAATCACTGCTAAAGACATAACAAGCAGCATCATCACTGCAACACAATAGATCATGATGCATCAAGATCTTTGCTAAAATATTATTTACAGTTAGCAGGGGCTTGGAATGGCAAAGCAGAAGCTGATATTAATCTTGCCAGCATTGTGCCTTTGTGCACACCAACAGCACTGTCCTGGGAAAAATGGGACCCGTAACTTCCACAGATGCAATAACCACCAGTCGTATACACTGTGTCTGAAAGGGATTAAGTATATGTATTTCTGTGGTGGAAAGAAGCAATGGAGAGAGCAAGTGAAGCCCCATCTTTCAGACCTTTGGGAGCTCAGTGACTGCGCTGTTTAGAAGCCATTTGTAAATGCAGGCATGTAATTGTCCCTCTGCCTCACTGCAACAGCGGAGATAGGACTTAGTCTTAGAGCTTGGGAGGAAAAGGGACTTACTGGCATTCAGAAAGGCCATAAAGGTCCAGAAAAGTCTCCGAATTCCCTCCAGCTCTCCTGACATGCATCACATGCATCACTTGAAACAAATCACCTTAGTCTTGCTCCCAACACAGCTTTGGGAGTCACTTGAAGAAAGGTGCTGAATAAAAAAACAAAAGGACATGGGTGCTAAATACAAAACAATACTGCTGACAAAAATAGAGTTTGGGTTTTCATCTGTTGTTGTTGTTTGCTTTGTTTTGTTTTACTTTAAAAACAAAATTAAAAGATTAAATAAAATAAAAAAAAAATTAAAAAAAACACCCAAACCAGACAAATTGAAATTCTGAAAATTGCTATTTTTATAGGAGGCTCTCTGGAAACGCACTCTTGCTCTGTCAATCCAAACAAGTGTTTCTGAGACAGCGGGGACTGTGAATTATTTCTCTTTCCTATGCAGGACATTGCTGATTTAGGTCACATCAACAGGACTAACAGATCCATTTAAAGAAACGCTGAGATGGATAGAAAGTTTTAAAAAAGAGACTTCTTGTTAGAAGGAAATCTGCATTTCCAAGTTGCCGATGACCTTTCTGACAACAACAACAACAACAACAAAAAAGCCTCAATGCTTTACCACAGTCTTCCCAGCTCCAGCCTTACCATGTCAATGCAGGAATATCATCCACCTCCCGCCAGTCTAAAGACAAAAGGCACAAGGAAAGTGCTGTTCAGTCTTATATCAGTTACTCATCCTGTGTTTGCCTCATGATGTGAAGCTGAGCCCTCCCACAGACTTTAATTGAGTTAAATCATTGCCAGAGCCTTCCAGGCTGCCTCTTGCGCACCCTTGGGTTCGTGCATTTCTGATGAGGCATGTGAGCGGGGCCGCGCTCCCAGGACATCCGGGAAGCCAGCCACCTGCCCAGGGGCTCCAGATATTTCCATCAACTCTATTTCACTCCAACATTTTCTTCCCATTCAGATGATCATCGGAGTTGGGGAGGGGAATAGGGAAGATCTGCGAGCAATTTACTGGAATATGTACAGGCATTCCCCAGATTTTCCATCCTCCTCCTTAATTGGATATTATCCCTCATTAATGACTCTGTCAGAGCCTGTACAGTACTAATTGTCTGTGGTTTCTCTCCCTTTCTCTCTCCCCTCCCCTCCCAGTGATTCGTCTTTTGTTCAAGTTCATGAAGTTTAATTTCTGTTCCCCTCACCGTGATGGGAAGCGCATCCAACTTTTGTTCCAGCAAAGCACTCAAAGCCTGGCATTACCTCCCAGAACTGGTTCTGTAGGATCAGGGGAAGTCCCAAGGCCTTCTGCCCACTGCATCGTCAGTCACCAAAGAACAGCTATGCCAGCAGTCACAGCCCCACAAGACTCCTTCACTTCTCAGGCAGGTGAGAGTGCAGGAGAGCCAGAAGTCTGTGTCACCCACGTTTTGTGGGGGGCTTGTGTTTCTTCCCAGCAAAACAGTTAATCCCAGAACAAACAAACAAACAAACAAACAAAACTTAATTTAAGCTCCTATTAATCAAGGGCTGAAATGAACAATGAACGGTTTTGAATGGCTGAGTTATTTTGCATTGCCGCCTGCCACAGTAAGCTTTCTGCTGCTCTTTGGCCTTTTTCTGTCTGAGTATCTTGCTACTAGGACATTTTAGGTCAGTTTATTTAAAGCACAAAGATTGGTGAAGCTTCCACTGGTATTACCAAGCCCTGTGATGCAATTTTGGTTACCTATGGTCAGCACAGTTACACAGAGCACAAGAGTGTCTTTTAACCCTTGCTACGTAAGGAAACCTTGTTTTCCAACAAACGTTATATGATGGGAGGTTGATTTCTCAGGAAGCAACAGCAAATTATTAGCTCAACATGTTTCAGTCCCCAGGTCATCCCAGGACACCAGCAAACAAGCACAGCCTCTCATGCTCCCACTGGCCATGCTGCTGAGCCATTCTCAGAGAGTCCATGGCTGCCATAAGCTGACCAATATAGCCTCAGATTGTGTTTAATTTCTTTTATCATCTCACCAGCACAGGAAAAAGGGGAATTTAATTGGGGTTGTAAAGGACGACACATGCGTTATCATATTATACAACTGAAATAGGAGGCACTAAGGAAATTCAGGAAGTTTTCTCATTTAATGTTTATCCTACATCATTGCTTTGATCATTCTGTATAAAAATACAATACCATTGCTGTTTTTTAAACATAAAGTTTAATGCACTGAACTATGTATCAATAATGTAACCAGTAAGAGAGTCAGGATGTGGAATGTGGCTGAGAAGATTTTCCAGAGTAACTCTTTTCTTCAACCTCCTCCCCACCTCTCCACCAACTACCAGCTTGCCACCCACCCACCCCTGGTTCCCAGAGGGACATGTCCCTCCTGCACACTGGGGCTACCTCAGACAACTGGATCAGGAGAGTGAATGCTTCATGGTTCCTTCCTGAGAAATATAGGACAGCAGAGACTATGTGACAGTTAGAGACCTTGCTGTAAGGTCTGACCCATTTTTGTCCTCTAAAAGCAATATAACTTCTGTTCTCAGTATCCCTGCATGTCATTTAAGAAATACCTCTGAAGGAGCACTAATCCATGCCCTGTCCACTTTCAAATTGCATTATTGCAGCTCTTACTTTATATAGGCTTTGGGATAGTTCTTACATTAACTAAAACATACAAAGAAGATTATCCTGGGGAAGAGTTCTGTAGCCAAATGAACCTGTGTCAGTTAAATCTCAGATCCCTCTGACTGTTCTGCAAAGCCTGCTGTGAGTAAATGCTAGTTGCTTCACACTGAGGCCACGTCTGGGAGGACCTTGGAGCTTTGCTTTTGGAAGTGGCAGGAGAAAGAGCTTGGAAGGCACCTCCCACAGCTGCAAGGAAGGCACAGGCCTTGCAGGCTCCATGGGCTGTAGGAAGGAGAAGCCATGGAGGCCCCAGAAGATGCACCTCCCAGGTGCAGCCTTGAAATGCTGAGCAGAAATCACTTCCCAAAGAGCTCACTTCAGCTGGGTGCAGTCAAGGGGGAAAGGGACTCAGCTCAGATGCCTTTCACACCTTGGATGGAGAGAGAGAAGTCCTGCTGCCCCAGGGAGGCACTGCAGGCTCTCCATTTTGGCTTAAGGTTCAGGGAGACCTGGTGGGCTCTGAGGGATGCTGACTATTGCTGGAAGTTTTCTCCAGTTCCTGACTGAGATGTTCTTGTTCTGCAGATATTCTCTGCCAGTAAATATTCCTCTAATCTGAGAGCCATCAAAAATGCTGGCTCCACTTATTTTAGAGTCCATCTTTGACCTTTACTGCTGTGAAATACGTCTACTGATATTCCACCAGAGGCTATAAAACATCTGGCTTGACTGTGCACCAAATAGATGGAATTTTCTATCCATTTCAGCCTGTGGCATTGACCCTAAATAGCAATTTATCTGCAGCACTTCTGAGTCCCTTGGCACCTGTGGAGCCCATGATGCCGGGAGCAGCATCCATGTGCCAAGCAAAACCAGCCTGAATCTGGGGAAATTGAGAGATCTTGATTTTGAGGGAACACTTTACATAGGCCTTACATAGCATGATATATGGCATTTGGGCAGGGCAAGGAGGCTGAAAGATGCTGGTTCCAACTGAGAAAGGCAGGTATACATGTGGATGGCAAAGCGACAGATTGTGTGCCCTTAAGTACATCCATTCTGCACCCAGCACCACCACTGGGTGGCAAAGTAGTCAGAAAAGGCAGAAAAAAAAATGTGGACAGTAAGGCAGGGTGGCAGCCAGCTCAGCTGTGCACTCACACATCATCAGGCAGGCTGTGAAACACCCACATGCCATGCCTTGGCGTGGGGTGGCACCAATGTCTGCTGGGGAGAGGAGCAGTGCCTTGCCTAATACCCTTCATTTCTGGCTCTGTCCCTTCCTCTGCCCCTCCATCACAGCCTGCAGGGATACTGGCTGGTGAAATGGGGAGGGCTGGCCATCATTTCAAGGTAATTTCCTAGGACAGCAAACAAGGCTTGACTTTGTATTCCTTTTGGTGGGTCGCTGGGAAGGTCAGCTTCCCAGAGGCATTTCTGATGGTGGCATCCATACTGGCAAGGCATTGCGATATCTTCGATTGCACATCTAATTCATTGTGTTCTCTGCTACAGATGAATAGACAAAAGACCTTCCAAGCGGGAGGGGGGGCTGCTTCACCAGAATTGGGATTTTTCACTGTCAGCCAAGCAGAGGATCCAAACTCCAACAATGAACTCCCTGCTCCTGCCGAAATACATTTATAACCTCTCCAAGCAGAGCTTTGGCAGGGCGATACAAACTGTGAGCTCCACAAGCTAATGACCTTGAAAGTATCCATTTATCTTGGCCTTTCCCCCCAGCTTGAGATGCCACAGAAAGCGTGAGGCTTTCTTTCTTCTCCTTTCCATTTTTTTCCCCCCCTTTATGAGCAGGAAGGGTGAATATTCAGCAAATGCAGATGACATAGAAACAGCTTGGTTTCACCTCTTTGGCTGGAGCTCAGGACTGAAATCCCAGTGGAATTCCAGCACGCCAGTGACTGTCCAAGTACACCAGGAGAGACACTGGTGGTGAAAGGCCACCACTGCTCTGCCGCACTTAGCTCACTGGTCCATACTGCTTGCTCCTTCCTTGATCTTTCTGGATAAACAATATTTATAGCGATAAAACCCAATATTTGAGCCCGTTGTTCATACCCACCAAAGGCAGCTCCTGTCTTCCTGCGCTGTGACAACCTGAACTGCATTAAAATCCAGGAAACACGTTAAAAGTGTCCCTCGAACAAATGGAGTTGGTGCACAGTAAATGGTATTTCCTCAGGGAGAGCAGTGACTCCCTGGAGAGTTTTACTTTTCAAAGTCAGTGTCTGTTTTCTATGTCTTGCCACTGTATAGAAACCACTAGCTGGCACAGCAGGGTGCTCCCTTTCTTAAGGGATATACGACTTGGGTGTAAAATAATCCCTTTTCATTTCCTTTGGCACTCAGAACAGACAGCTGAAAGTGAAAAGGAAAGTCACACAAAGCAGCTGACGGACATGGGCAGAAGCTGCTACTAAGAAACATCCTTCCACTTCCAGAAAGAAAATCAGATTTGCCAAGATGTTTTCTGACTGCTGCACGTTTTCGTCCTCATGCAGATGTGGTGGAGCGGCTCCCTCTATTTGCAGCTCTTCCCATCTGGCTGCTGCTCTGCAGATGCTCCCATGCTGGTGGCCTGGGACCTGGCGCTCACCTTTGATCCCAGCCGGCACTGAGGCCTGTGGGCTGGGACCAGCATTTGGGCTCCAGAGAGGATCTGCTGGCTGCTGCCTTTGAAGCTGTAGAAGCAAGCACCAGCTCATGTTTCCATTTTAGGCATACATGTAATGTACATCTTTGCTTACTGGACATTCTGGGATGCAATCCAGCTTTAGGAATTCTTGGCTTCCCGCTGGGCTTTGATGACTTTATAAGAGGTGGTTTTGCACCAAAGAGGTCCACAATAGTCATCTCCTGACAGCTTGCCAGCAGGATGAGGGCCCACACAGTGGTTTGGAGAATGGAATTTTCCCTCCAAAGGCACCCCAGCAAGTTGGGTGCTGTGCTCCCTGTGTGTAGATGCTCCAGACCCCATCTAGAGCTATCACTGGAGATGTAGATACAGCATCACACACAGCACGGGCACAAGGCTTAGTGTGACTGCAACACAAGTGATGGCTGTCCTGCGGCTCCATGGGCCAGATCTTTGCCTTTTGGCAGCATAGGGAGACTGAGTGAGCTTCTGCTACATCTCTCTTCCATCCCCTCATGTGCCCTGTTTGCAGGGAACATTCAGTGAGACCATCTCCAAAGCCTGCCTTGCTCCTTGGGCTCTTCAGCTTCACAAAACACCTCAAGGAAGCTGCCACTGCAAGCTGCAAGCTGCCACCTGAAAACACTTTGGGTGGAGCTCTTCTGGCTGCCATAGGCAGGCATTAGGTCTGAGTGAGCAACTGGAAGTTGATCAGCATTCAGCACAGCATTGCAACGGACCACTCGCTCAATGAGATCGTGTTCAGTGTGAATACAGCTATCAGAGCCTGGCTGCTTCCAAACACCTTTATGACACACGGGTTCAATTAGTTCTTTAAAAACAAAAGTTCCTTTGCAGAAAAGGAAATGTCACAGCCTTTTCAAAGCTTCTTAACACAGTCAATAAGAAACAAGCTCTGATTTGCATAACAGTGATATACATACGTATGTATACGTGCGTACACATTTGCATGAAAAGCATTTGCAGAGCATTCTAAAAATAGGAGACATTTCAGAAGGTTTCTTGGGCAAATACATCTTCACTTTCTTTTCTGTTCTATTACTTCCCTCAAAATTAATTGTTCAAATTAAAATCCAGTCCTTCCATCCCATCCGTTGTGCAGCACAGGGAGCCACAGACTTCCCACAGACAACTCGCTCTAATTCCCTCCCTTGCAGGCACAACCTTGCTCACCCAGGGCTATGGGGATGGGGATAAGCAGAGCAGTTCTCCTAGACTGAGACTCACCTCACAGTCTGGAGTCCAGTTTTTCTCGAGGTAAGTTAGAAAAGCCTTATTACCTCCCTTTGCAACACTACTTATTTTCACATGCAAATGTCTGAAGGTTTGACATACAAAAGTGGGAAAAGGGAGGAGGTTAGAGACCAGCTCTTGTGAACCATACACTCCAAATACTTGAAAAGATGCTGAGCTTAAAGCCCAGGCGTAGCCTGGCTGACATGGAGGAACAAGTCCTGTATTTCATGCTAAGAGTGTGCTTAACTGCTCCTCTGGTCAGGGCCCCTGTTAGCAGACCAAGATCTAATTTATTCTTAGCTACAGCTGCCTAACATTATATAAAGAAAACCAATCTATATGAGTAAAAAAATTAAGTTAAAATTTGTCTCAGGATAGAAAGGGAGAGCATACCACAGAAATGTATTTTGTTGTTGGATGCTGCTGTCTCTGCTACACATTTATGCACTTTCACAGCTCTTTGTCCCCTTGAAATGCCTCTGCTTCAACCTCTTCTCATTCAGATCAGTCTTTCTATTTGCTTCTGCATAACAGCCTCTCAGCAGAAGGTGCTCCTATGCCAGTGAGATAACACTGCACACAAGAATCCCCCAGTTTCTAAAACAAATCCTGGGAGCTAAAATCTAAGCAGACTCATAGATAAAAGCAATGTCCACAAGTTAAACCCGGACCTATGCCCATGTGTAACCACATATTGGTATCTTTGTACCTCTCTTTCCTCTCCATTCCCTTCTCTTTAAGCTGTTCAGACCTTGACCCTGCTCAGCCAAGAGCCCACTGACTCTAGCATAGCTTAGGTGTGCTCTCCACATCCCCCTTCTTAATGAGTTTTACATGGGAATATCCTCTGGCAGAGCTAGGCCACAGGGCTTGGCCAAGGGCCTGGAGGCTTGGGGATGGCTTTGGCCACGCACTCAGAAGCTGCTAACATCCAACACAGTGTCAAAGAGACACCCATGCTCCTACACTGCCTGATGTGAAAGAATGCACAGTTCACAGCAAACACATGGTACACCCCAATCTCTAGCAGCAGCCACTCCTTTTATCAGAAATACAGTTTCATCTGCCTACAAGGAAAGCAGGGAAAAGCAGCATGGGCAGAGGTATGCTTGGAGATGACCGAAGCTTGTTTGAAGCCAGTACTTCAAACAAGCACCTTTCAGCATCTCTCACTAGGGTCTGGCTGTCACCATGCAGGGAGAATTATCAACAAAAAGTTTAAATTTTATTAAGCATAGGTATTTTTTTCTGTTAATCTTACTTTTTTTTCTTTTTTTTTTTTCTTTTTTTTTCTTTTTTTTTGCAATTGGCTGTAGTAGTTCTGAGATGCAACATAAAATAGGGGGTTTGTAGAATCACTGGTAGGACAGCATCAACGTGGCAAGCCAAAAGTCTGAAGAGAAATCCATGCATACAGGCTCCTAAATATGGATCTACGTGGTTATTTTCAGCCAGAGTCTTGCACATCCATAGCTCTGGGTTAGAGAAACACCAGCCCCAGGTGAAAAGCATTTGGAGGCTCTCCACCGCTCAATGGGAAGGAAGACCCCTGCCACACAATCATCTGTATGACCTACTTGCTGCTAAGGAATTGTCCAGGACTCATATAACAACTCCAAACTCAAGCACATTCCTCGAGCTGTGTGAGGAAGCTTGCACATTGCCTGACCACATTATATCTGCCTCTAGGCAGTGTTATCACTCCTTCCCTTCCATATGCTTAAGCAGAATTTTTACAAAAATAAATGAAATACATATGTACATTATGCAAAGAGTGTTCTTGAGCCGTGCTATATTTGGTTTTGCATGATACGTATCCAGCGTGTAGACCATTGGCACTCGGTTTTTAACTGTTAGAGATAAGCAGAGTCACAGCAAGCTACAAAAGAGTGTAAAATATGCAGGGCCTGATCCTCCTGCTGACGGAGGCCCCTTTACATCACGCTGGCACTGTGCTGGAGCCTAAAAGCAAGTGCACATGTGACTGGAATCCACTCTGAGGCCCTTTCATACTGCCAAAAGAGCTTAAAGTTGCCTGCATTCAAATGAGACTCAGAGGCCTGTAGCACAAGCTGGTAGCCATAATTAAAAGGTTCGTTAACAGAGCCGCCCCTCTGCCTGGGAGGAGTGGGAGCACTCACCCAGGGTAGCCACAGTGGTTGGGTCTGGTGGGTGCCACCACACTGGGGACATGAGGACAGGCAAAGTCAGACAGCACATGAGAAGGAGCCCCCATCCAGCCCTGCTGAACCCAGGACATGCATTGCCTGCGTGTCCTTGCTCAGGGCTGCCCAGGGCCGCAGCAAACAGAAGGGAGAGATGCACATGTGGGTGCCCAGGGACCAGACACAGCTGGGTGAAGGAGGGAAACCGGAGCTCCTGGACCAGGATTCTCACACAGAGCAGACTCTCTTCTGCAATAAAACAAAGTTCACTAACATTTAAAATGCTGGGGGGAAGGATTTTTATTTTTTTTTCCCTAACTCCAAAGTCACATGGCCAGACTATTTTAAACATTCCTGGCTATTCCCCCATGCACCAGCTCCCTTGGCTGGCACCGGGGTATTCTCGAAGCTCGGTTAGGAGAGTAAACTCTGCATGTATAATTTATCCATTGTAAAGGATGCAAAATCTACTGGGAACAGGAGGGGATAAGAAAGAGTGAAGACACTTGTGGATGCCAAGAATTCCAAGTGCCAGACCTTGCTAGCTCTCTTCCAAAATGGAGGGTCCTACACGGCTTGCGTTCAGCTCGAGCTGAACCCAGCCGTGCCTGCTGTGTTGAGATTTGGCAGCCGGCAGCTCCCCATTGTTGCCATCTCGCACGAAGGCGGCGGTGCCAAGGCTCTGGCTGCACCCCTCACTGCGCCGCTCCTGCCGTATCAGGCTGCTTGGGCTGTGCCGGGCAGCGCAGGGGACACGAGCCTCAGTCAAGCCCCACCCGGCCCCACTCAACACCATGACAGATTGCCACTATGAAATAACACAAACGTGACAAACAATTGGGATGGGGGGAAACGTGAAATTTTATTCTTAATCCTTCCCACTGGGTGAGCCAGAGAGGCCTTGCCAAAGCCGGCAGTAACGCTAAGCACCCTGGGCTCAGTCCCGCGTGATGCTGGAGCCGCTGCCCGCTGGCTGCAGGGCTCAGCCTGGCTGCTCTGGCCGCATGCTGCAGCCCAGCTCCTGGTCTCCTTCTGTAGGGCAGGAGCACTTCTGCTCCCCATCAGTGCTTGTAGGAACCTTACCCCAGGGAGCACAAAGGTAAAAGGATGGGATTTCATACCTTTGCAAAGCAGTGGGGTCACTTTAGGAAGCAAGACGTGTCAGTGGCATGAAGCCCAGGATCTTTGATATCCAACACAGCCACTGAGCAAATGGTTATCTGATGGTTTTTCAGCCTCATTCAGCCCTGGGTTTGAACTAGGTTTTGCAAAACATGAACATTTTAATAGCCAGGGCTGAGCTCCAAGCACTGTTCCTCTGCTCCGGCTGGATCTCAACAGGACATCCCTGCAAAGAGGATACATCAAAAGAGTCAGCCCAAATGCATATAGGCACCATCCAGAGCCAAAACTGGTCCCAAGCACCCACCCCTGCCCGTCCCTTCACTCACCTCTGAACTGCCCCTCCTTGCAAGCACCAGCAGGACTTGGCCACTGGTAATGAGGACACTCTAGGTCATCAGCAGCCACTGTGGGGAGGGCCGCAGTGCTTACACTAGTTGGAAACCAGAACTGCACGTCATGTCAGGGGCAGGGGAAATTCCCAGGACCCACAGTGTCAACCACCCCACACCACCATGTCCCGGGCATGCCCATTGGCCGTGCCACTTATGTCTGAGGAGAGTGGTATGCTCTAGGCACAAGGGCAGGGAAAGCAGAGGGGAATGAACACACCAATTTCCTATTTCCCATGCCTCCTTGAAAGCAGAGGCCTGAAAGCAGGTGCTGCTGTCGGCGCCAAGCTCCTGTTGCCAGGCCAGCCCACATATGCAAGGAGCCCAGCCTGTGGCAGTCAGAACAGAGAAATCAGCCAGGCCCTGCCATCTTGATTTTTCAGCCAGGTGAAAGAGGTCCTTCCCTGCAAAGCCTCCTTAACATGCTGGACCATGGACTGGTGACAGAAAAGAATCTCCTCGCTACCTCAGGGAGATCTGTGAAGGATTTAGGATCTCACTGGAGTGCAGTGGAGATCATCTCCTCTCAAAAGAGTGGCGTACTCTCTTTTGACCCATGCTCTTCAGATGAGCAATTGAAGCTCAGGTGTTCAGTAAGGCACATCATCCAGTGCTTTCTGCCCACCTGCGCTCCCTGAGCCAAGGACAAGCTGACAGCACCAAGAGATGCTGATGGATGCTTCTTGTTACCTCTCCTTTGGAAAACCCGAAGGAAACTTTCTACCTTGCAATTCGTAGGTTTCTTGTGATGCTGCACGCAAGCAATTGGCTGTGATTTCATGTCCAAGCTTTTCCCACAAACACCAACATACTTCACTGCTCTCCCAGCCTCTCCAGCTGCCCTCACTACACCAGGCTGCCCAAGGTGTTCCCTCCACATCCTCAGGCTGCACTTGGCCACATCCTCCTCCAAGCAAGCAAGGGAGCAGTCAGGCAGGGAAGGAAGGGCAAGGCAAAGCAACACAGCACAACCCAAATCAACCGGAGGCAACACAAGGGCAAGGAAAACGAGACCACCATCTCCAACCTGCTGAAGTTACAGGGTTTGATGGGAAAGAGCAGCATGTGAACATCTCAGGCTGAGCAGGGTAAATAATGTCTAGAATTGTGGACAAAGGCTCAATTTGGCACCGGGACATCTCTCACTGTACCTACGGCTCAATAATCCTGCATACAGGGGCAATGCTGCATGAAGCGTAGTGGGGCAATGGCTAAGGAAAGATGATTTGAGATAATGCTTAGGAGCTGACTAGCCTAAATAAAGTTTCTTTGTAATTTCTATTAGTGTCTTATGAGAAATTAGACTCTTTAGAGAAAGAATTAATAAGAGATAAAATTACAAATGACACCAGCCCAGAAAAATACACATCTGTTCACTTACTTGTTAGAAGGCAACTGAGTGGGTACTTGTGCAGAAAAAGGATGACAAATGTTATTGAAGGCCTGCAGGCCTTTGACAGCACTATTACCCAACATGGTGCTGGGAACCAAGCATCCTCCTCACTGCCATCTTCCTGGAACACATGTGCTGTGGGCTTATTCCCAAACACACAGGAGGAACATTTACGAATAATGAGGCCTTTGTGTGTAATGTTTGGCTGGTAACTTATGGCTTCCATTTAGCGACGCACCATTATTCAGTTCTCTGCTATTAATAATGCTTTGAAAAACCCCATTAGTTGCCTTTAACTGTAACTTCATAAAGTAATAAGCCAACATTTTTTATTTTACCAGTGCTATCCCTAAACAGCACCCTGCTCGCCTTCCCTCTCTCTGTAGGTACACATGTATCCATGTGACCCAAACACTGAGGCATGCACTCCCCCAGACACACATGGCCAAAACAAAAATGCAAGAGCTGGGAACTAAACCAGGGAGCACCTTTTCTTCTTGGCCATTCCTGAAGGCACTGGTAGTCTTCTCATGGTCAGGGCAGACCCTATAGTGATGAGCCTCCTGCAAGTGGACTTCCAACACCATTTGTATGTATTTGTACATGCATATGTGTGATCACACTCCACACAAACATGGATTCCCTTGCAAATACATATGTGTAACTTATTTTTGTTTTGCTTCCTTCTGATCAAGTTGGGTGTTGTCCCACCAGCCTTTTAGTTTGGGGACTAAGGCATTTAAGAAAATATCTGTTAGTTTTCCCCAGTCAACTGCCTCAAGTCCCCAGTGTTTTCCCACAGATGTACCCACTGCACAAGATTTATGTGCTCGGCTTCTGCTTTTGCTTTGCAGTCAGACAGCAAGAAAATTGTTCCTCCATTCTCCGTATGGAAAACTTCCACCCCCAATCTTCTCTGCAGCACTCCCCACATTACCTTTGTTTTTTTCATTTTTTTTTCAATACTAGCCCCAGTTGTTTAGTTGTTTCACATGTTTCAAACGTGGGTCCACCAGCGCCCATGTCACTGTGCCACCAGCTTGGTGCATCCTTCTCCCATTGTCACACAGAGCGCAATTTTCACCTGTTATTGACAATTCAATATGGGGAGATTCTAATTCCAAAGATTTTGATTTTTCAATGAAAAAGTGAAAATGAATCTCGGCGGGACTGCAGCAGAAATGTTGTAAATAAGCTGATCACGTTGAGGTGGAAGGGGAAGAAGGAAACGGGGAGGGAGAGATGTACAGAGCAAAGGGGAGAAGCATGCATAGCCAGCCCTTACAGGAAGGCACTTAAATAATTCAGGTGAGAAGCATGACCAGTGGCACAGATGCAGTTCTCCACACAATCCAACAGAAAACAGCACTGCTCGCACCACCCCATCTGTTACTTCAGTGCTGCTGTGCCTGCAGCTCAGCTCACACCACCCATGGGTTCCGACCCCCGGATTTTGGAGTAATGCTGCAACATGGCTGAAAGCCCTTGTTGGTGTCATCCTTATTAAATCAACTAGCACTTTCTCCTAAGGGTTAATTGGATAGGTAAAACAATGAAAAAGTGATGTTTAGAAAGAAGAGTCCAATAACCAAAGTTAAATATGGATCTGTTCTCCCTATTATTTCTGATAAAATAGTCTACATTAAATATTAATGGACCACTTTTTGGTCTTCCATGCAGCTGAAAATCTCACAGCATGAAGGGCATCATGCTAGTCCTTAGTTACGAAGGACATCAACAGTTGCACATGCCTGGGGTAAGGAGAGACACAACACCTCCATGTGTCCCAGTGCAGCTGGCAAGGCTTTGGGTGGATGCTCATACCCTGGAAACAGAAGTCTTCACTGATGCTGGTTCAGGAGACATGCTAATTTGCCACCTAGGGCTAACATTCTGCCAGAGACCTGCCTCCTACCTGTACCAAAATCTGAAGTCTCTCATCTTCTCGTGGATGAGCAGCTATCAGCATGTGCCCAGCAGGGTTAAAACACAACTGCCTGTATTTCTCCCCTCCCTCCCGTGGATTCTTTTGCCTCCTCTGCACAACTGTACTGCACCACCCCACGGTCCTTACATCTCACTGCCCTGTGATGCCTTCACCCCTCCATCCCACCACCTCTTCATCCCACAACCCCTCCATGCACCGCTCCGCACCCCTCCACCACCCCATCCCAGCACGTGGCGTCACCTGGGCAGCGGCTCCCGCGGGCGCCTCCCCTGGGCTCCCATCCAAGCCCGCTCTCTGCCGCTTGCAGATTCTTTCTGCATCACGTCTCTGAGATATGGCCTTCCTTACCCATCTGTACAGCTAAAACTCTTGTCAAGACTCTCAGCGTTTCACATCTCAATTACTGCAAAATCCTTCTCCCTGCTTGGCAAAGGCAGCCTCAGCCAGCGCTTCCTCTCCCATCTCCCTGCCCAGCCACCACCTTACCCGCCAACCACAGCTTTGAGCCATTTATGCACCAAAGGATCATGCACAAACACCTCCTAGAAGCTATTTTTCTGCCATCCCTCGCTGGCGGTCGCAGAGCAGCGGTGAAGATGTGGATACGATTTTACAGGTCCTCCCTTATCGCTGCTGTTAGGAGCTGGCGATCGCACCATAAAGCTGAGATAAAACACTGCAGCCAGGGCCAACCCTGCCATAGTGTGGCACTGCCCTTCCCACGGCTCTGTATATGCTATTTTCTTCCTCCCTTGTCTTCTCTTCCCAGAACTGCTCTTCTCCTTCCTTCCCCTCCTGCTGCTTCTCCCTTCCCCTTCATCTCCTCTCCGCAGCGTGAGGAAGCCCAGAGCTGGCTCCTGCGTTTCTCTCCCATTTATCCTCAGGTCTGCACAGCTTTTACTTTCTGTTTTCTACCCTGAAGATGACAGCAAACTGAGAGTTTAAACAAATTTGGCTTAAGGTGCTTTAATGAAAAATTAACAGTTTTAATACTGGCTTAACCATCAAAAGAAGGACATTAATGTTTAATATTTAAACAACACGTCTTCACAATAATTCCACCACATTTCACATAGAGGATTCACAGCAAACGCCTGGGGTGAGGCAATAAAAAAACCCAACAGTAACACTATCTGCTGGCTTAACTCCTTATTGACTGCCATCCCCTGTCTACACCACATTCTTTTACAAAGAGAATTGAGACCTTATCAGCATGCCCTCCTTTCCTCTACCACAGCGAAAGGTAAGAACGCTCGGCTTCAGACTTTTTACGACTTTTCAAGACCAGAGATATGGAAAGCTTTGAAGAATAAAAAATGGCTCCAGCATCTCTACATTTTGGGACTCTCCCCAGATTCCTGTGCTAAAGTCACCATGTGCCTTGCAGTCACTGCAGAGGGGGCTGAGGTGCCCAGCACAGCACCAGGAAAACAAAGAAGTGAGTTTGGGGCAGGTGCTGCTGGTGGCAGCCCCATGAGCAGCCACGGGTCAACTCCCTCCATGCTTTGATTTCAGTCGATGGCCAGCATCTCCATGAGTCCATTAATTATGAATTACCCCTAAGAAGATGGCTCTCCAGACCCCTGCAAACTCTCACTGATGGGACACAAACAACTAGAAAACACCTCACCCAGGAGGAAACACTGATTACACACTATTGCCAGAACCGGCTTCAACACCCTTTTACATGTAAAATGAGAATGACTTTCTAATCAGTGGGGAAGTTCAATCTGAGATGGCAGTCTCACTTAAGTAAATCTTGGCCTATAAAAGAGTATGATCCAGCTTGATGGCAAGCAAACGAATCACATGCATCCCAATACAGAGGAAAGAAACTACAATGCTTCCAGATGCGTATTACAGGAAAATAATTAAATAGCAGCCCTGGAAGTAGACATCACAGTTGAAGTGGATAAATAAGAAAGCTTTGTTGATGTGAACCCAGAAATAAAGCAGAGGAGGAAAGCACTTAAAAAAGTCATCAAAGAAGCTGCATGTCTGCCTTGATCATGCTTCCAGAAAGTTTCTGGGTTGCGGGTCCGGGTAGTTTTCCTGCTTTCAAAACTGAATTCTGTAGCAAAAGAAATACTGTACAAGAAAAGCTGGACAGCTGAAGCAGGAAGCAGGCAAGGCTCCTCAAACCAGGACACAAAATGCTGCCTGAAAATTCAGATCACAGTGTTTCTGTGCTCTTCACATGGCACACATGAGCAGTAAAATACACCAGCACAGAAAGTACCGGGGTGAGGCATTCTCAGCTGCAGACTGGGATTGCCGCAGGCACCGGCTGCTCTACTGCCCCGTATGCCACGGGGTCACATGTGCTGGGTGCTTTGATTACAGAGGCAGAACAGGCTGTTAGGATCAAGCATGATCTTTTAAGAGCTACCATGTCCAGGAAGTTGTGGAATATGACTGATGAAGGTCAACGTTAATTTTAATTGGCATCCTTTCTGGAGCAGGCTCAGAGGACTGTTTCGATGGAGCCTGAGACCATTCAGGATTCACACCACCACAGCCCTCTTACTAGTGACCACCACGCAACCTCAGATGGACTAGGTCCTCTTCCAACCCCTTCAGTTCTGTGATTCAGTGATTGAGAAGTATCCACCAGCTCAATCCCTCGGTGCAGCAGCCTTTAGTTAACCACCATGGGGGTTGTACAGTTTCCTATGGTACACCCTTAAGTTTTCCACAAACTAAGAGTGCCTTTTCCTTTTCTTCTCCTTACAAATTACTATGCCCACAGCTCCAGAGGGAGCAGATTTTCCTCTGCAGTCAGGCTGATGCCCCTAGGATGAGGCCACTTCTAGAGGGACAAGGAGGAACGCTACTCAGACTGCAACCGAGCAGAGGGCATGCCATCCTGTTGCTGTGCAGCTGCACACAGTGCAGCACAGAGGGGCCTGTTCCACTGCTGCAACTCCTGGCTGCTGCCACCATGCAAATGACAAGGAGGATGAACATATTTTTCAAGGGGAATTGGTGGTACGCAAGCCCCATCTGTACTATGGTCAATTCCACTTTCCTCCGCTATCATTTTTTCCCCTCAGCAGTTGTTGCCCCATCGGAGAGGCCTGTGGTAAGTGGAAAGCCCCACGCTGGGGACCTCAGCAGAGCAACGTTGGGACACAGTGCTTGAACAGCAGCTTTAAATCCATCTCAGATTCCCCCTGGCCTGAACTGCATTCAGCAGAAGTGTAACAAGTGCAAGATAAAGCCTTTTAACTGAGCCTTCTCGGTTGTTTCCACAAATGTTCACTGGTGGCAGGTACAAGGACAGCATGCTGCTGCTTCCCCGCAGGGGCAGGTGATACCTGCTAGCTTAGGATGGATTCCATTAGCATACCGGCCAGGAAAACGTCAAGCGAGAGGGGAGAGCAGGAATGGCCTTAAATGCACTCACTGAACTACTCTGGTGGGGAAAGTGCTGACTTCATTCAGTCGCTTGTCACAGCTTTTTGTATTGGTGCCATACACAAATATGCACTTAGAGCCTATTTTGCACAGAGCCACAGCCCCTTCCCATTAGGTAGCGGACCCCGACTCGGTGTCAGTCGGCACTGCGAGTAAACAACATTTAATCCAAGGACTTCTCACCATGTTATAACTTTTCAAAGAGCTTCACATGAAAGCCTACATTGTTCCTAAGTGCTAGACATTTTCCTTCTCTAAAGTTTCTAACACGGAACTTCTGCTGGGTTTTGGATTCAGGTCTTGTCGTTTCCTGGCTGCCAAAATGACTTTTGTGAAGCAGATAAAACTTGGAATCGATCTGGTGCAACCTTTACAGCCAGCTCCTACGCCTGGGAAGTTTCTGAAACAAAACCCCGAGTCTCTGGAAAGAAAAGGAAAAAAGAAAAAAGAAAGAAAGAAAGGGGGGAGAAAAAACCCTGCACTCCCGATTGTCGCTCTGTTCTCAGTCGGTTGTCATAGTTTGGGTTGATTGCAGCCCTACGGTCGCCTGGCAAAGGGAGGTCCCCTATCAAAGTGGCCCTGGCAGTTGTTCTTTGTCCCTTCCGAGGCGCGGTCTCCAAGTGCCGTACGCAGTGCGCGCCGCGTCGCTGACAAAGCAACAAAGCGGCCGGCCAGGAAACAGGGCAGATGTGGAGCCCCTCTGCTGACCTGCGGTTTCAGCAGACCTCTTCATTTACTCAAGCCAGGAAATTTGCGCGTGCTGCTTCAGAGCCGGATTTAAAAATAACAGCATATAGAGTACGGCACTTAAAACAGAGAGGGAACACCCGAATGCCCTCTGCGCTGACTTGCTGCAAGGAGAGGCTACCCGAACCCCGCCGTTCAGGCGCAGCCGCCAGGCCCCGGCCCGCCCCGGGCTGCTTGCTCTCCAGCTGCGAAGCCGCTTGGCCACGCCGGCACCGGGCGGCCGCCGCCTTCTCCCCCCGGCGCCGGAGCAACGGCGGGCGGTGAGGGACCCCTAGCGTCCGAGCCGCCCGAGCCCGGCTCCCATCGCCGGGGCTGCGGCACCCTCTGCTGCCCGCCCGCAGCATGCCCGGCCCCGCCGCGGCTGGGCGTGGGAAGGCCGGGAGGCGATGTCCGCGTCGTGCCCCGGATCGCGACGGGGAGCCCTTTGTCAAAGCGAGCCTCGGTCATTGCAGCCCTGCTAATCAGCAGCAGCGGCAGGCCCGGCGACTTCGTAGACTCAATAAGGTTGGAAAAGACATCTCAGGTTATCTAGTCCAAGCACCAGCCCATCACCACTATGCCCTCTAACCCTGTCCCTCAGTGCTACATCCATGCAGCTCCTGGACACCTCCAGGGACGGTGAGGCCGCTGACATCTCGCTGGGCATCCGGTGCCAGTGCCTCACCACACTTTCCGAGAAGCTCTTCGAATATCCAACGTGAACCTTCCCGGCAGCTTGAGGCCAACACCTCTCATCCTATCTCTGTTACCGGGGAGAAGAGGCTGACCTTTTCCTTGTCTTCAGGCAGTTGTAGAGAGCAATAAGGTCTCCCCTGAGCCTCCTCTTCTCCAGACTGAACAAGCCCAGCTCTGTCAGCTGCTCCTCATAAGACTTGTCTTATTCCCCTACAGTCAGGTAGTGATGGAACACCTTGTCCCAGTCCCTATCCCTGCACCCTGTCCTGCCAGCCCCACACCTTCAGAACTATGTACAAAGCAGAGGGAGAGCAAAAATGGAGCAGTTCCTCTGAGGAAAACCCAGAAGCAACAACGAAGATGGTGTGTTACCACCACCTTGTGCCCAGCCTCCACCTGCAAGAGGCCACAGCCCAGCCACCAGAAGAGCAGGCAGCCTCACAGTAAACATGGCTGCTCAAAATGGTCAATCTGTGGTTTTGCTGCGAGGAGGGGAGAGGCAAAGAGAGGCTTACTTAAGGGGGTACAGGTGGTTCTCCACATCGCCCTGCTTTTTGTCTCAGAAACCTGGATGGATGACAAAGGAGCCTGTCAGACTGAGACGTGGGAGACAACAAGCGAGTGAAAATTGGTTTGCAGGAAAGTTCATTTATCATATTTCGATTGTTCTTGTTGCACCTTGAGCCTTCGTCCAGACCTGTGTTCTGTGTGTCTGGGAGGTGCCAAGGCCGCCATGCCCTGCCCAGGACTATGTGAAGGCATCCGGCAGCGTCAAGACCCGAACCAATGCTCCTGAAAAATGAGCCTTGCAGAGAAGACAGGCATTGTGCTGTCAACAGGGTATCCCTGTTAATTTTAACTAGAAAAATAAAAATAAAAAGAGTTTTTTCTTACCAGCTATTTATCACAAGTAATGAAGCAAGGGCATCCTATTTTTTCCACACAGAGCCATCTTGAAACAGGCAAAGAGGAGCTGGAAGATGCATGAGGAGCAGCACAGCCTTGTGTGCCAATGCCATCACTCCCTGATGGATCTCCCCACCTCCACGTGTAAGATGCACACACAAAACACACACATGACCCACGAGGACAGCGCAAGAGGAACTCCAGGTACACACAGCACTTGTGCACTTGCCTCCACAGCAGTAGTGCTGCACCTGTAGCACCCACCTGGTTGAAAATGATCTCTTTAATGCAAGGAAGCACGATGCACCTGCATGATGATGGAGGTGCTGCTTGGATGATGTTTGGGGATGTGCTGATGGTCCTGCTTAGTGTGAACCAGCTCCTGTGAGGGGACCCTGGTGGGTGAGGGATGGCTTTTGGGTGGGGTGACTGACTGGGTGGGGGCTGGCAGGTGGTCCCCAGATCCTCATTGCCACAGCTGGGGAGCCCCATCAGCTGTGCTCTGGAGAAGATGCAAGCAAAGTTGCAGAAGTGCCAGAGGGATGCAAGGGAGGAGAAGACTGCTCGAGGTGTTCCAGAAGTAACTTTAAAGCCAATAAAGGACTTCATTTCTGACCCTACAGAAGGGCACAGAGGAACAGTGTGCAAAGGGCTGGGAGCATGTGCTGGGGAAATGTGGCAATGCAGAGAGGGTTGCTGGGGATGCCTCTGGGCATCCTGGGGATGGGGTGGAAAGCAAGATGGAGCGCTCTGCCCAGCGCTGACCTCCTGGCTGAATAGTTGCACAAACTTCCAGACCAGTCAGGAGGAGCAGGGAAACTGATTCAGTCACTTGAGACAGAGAGAACCAGACTGGAGGGGGGATGGAAACATGGGGTGAGGCTCCGTCTGCATTGCGCGGGGATGCTGGGCTCGCTGCTAGCTCCACGATTCCCTTTCCTTTCCCTGCTGGTGTGAGAAAATGCACGCTGCATTTGTTCGGCTGCCAGGAGGATGGCAGCTCAAGCACCATCTTGCTAGCTTTGCTGTGTGTCTTTTCCCACAGCATTGCTTTAAATAATGAACGGAGTCATGATCCACCAGCTGGATTAGACGGTATGAACTTATCTGGCTTAAATCCAATGGTGATATATTTGGTCTCATTATTTTATGCACAAATGCCACAAAACAGCACAAGATTTTTTTAAAAAAAATTTTTTTTCTTTTTCCTCCAAAATACTCTTTTTTCTTAGCACTGACATTTCTCTTCTTTGCATTAAGATTTGCACTGAACAGTCTGTGCCAGACCAAATTTGACAGAAACTCATGCTTGCATGGCTGGGTTGTTCCAGGAAACCCGGTTTGGGATCTGTGTGCTCTGCCACAGGTGTGGGCCGGTAAGCATCGCTCAGCCAGTGAAGATAAGGGAGGGCAGATACAAAAGCCAGAGGTTCTGAGGAAACATTGCTCAGGGAGGGGTGAGAAACCCTCCGAGCACAGGGTGATAAAGGGAGAGAAGCCTTCACTCCAGCAGAGCCTGCTGCTGCTGGGGAGGGTTGGGATTGCTGGGAGCATGCTCCAGTGCCCTGCAACCGTGTCATGTGCCAGAATGAACTCAGCACAAGATGCTAGTTACCTGGGATAGCAGTGCCCAGCAGCTTCCAAATTATCATTTTATTGTGATTAAAGTGCAGGAAAGGAGAGTGCTGGGTGGGAAGCTTTACTCAGGCATCCTGGCAAGATCATGTCATGTTACAACTGAGTTCAGGCCCCAGACAACACATTGCTGCTCTGCTTCCAGAAACAGACAGTGCCTCTGATGGGCATTTCACCTGACAATCCAGAAAGAAGGGGAGACAAGAGAAGCAGAAATCTACCATGTTTTCTTTTAATTCTTTTTTTTCCCCTTTTTTATTTTTTCCTATAGTCTTAGGTCAGGGCATGTGATTGTGCAGAATCTGCTATTTGAAGCAGTTGCTGAAAAGTAAGACCAAATTCAGAAACATCTGGAAAAAACTTGAGCAAAATGAATCTGAAAGGCAAAGTCAGGCTCCCCCCTTTTGTTTTCTATTAAGCAGATAAAGGGAAGAGAGCAATCCATGTATTCAGCTGTTCAGGTGTGGTGTGCTCAGCACAGCCGCAGCATCACGCAAATCCCAACAGTCTCTCAGTATAAGCAAGAGCTCTTGGAGTCTAATGTGAAGTGCTCATTTCATGTGTCCTTCAATGAAAGCTGTGTAATTAGGGGAACAACAGGCCCGAGGGTGCTTGGTGTCTCTTTGAGACATGTCTTCCCAACACCACAGCACACCACACAACCACACAGCAGTAGCCTCTGTGGCTGGAGCTGAGCCTCCACCCCCAGGCAGCTGTTTTGATCCTTTGCGCAGGGTACGACTTAGGGCAAAGCTTAAGAAAGCACTCGATTATTTATTTCTTTTTAATTTTGCTAATATTTCAGTCTTCAGCAAAGTCATGGACACTTCACAGACTCGTGAAAATGCCTCCGAGGCTGAAGGACTCTTCTCAAGGAAGTAATTGCCGTTCCCGGGCACTTTCCAAACTGCAGTGGCACATTTGGATCTCATGAATACACAGCTGGATTTGTGAGCTCTGGGATAGCATGCAGTCACTGAGTGCTTGTGGTTTAACAACATTATGGGAAAACAGCTCAGGAGGGAGATGATGCCTCTGGATTGCAGGGGAACCAGGAAGCTGAATTTGGGAAGCAGGAAACTATTTCCATGTACATTCCTCAAACACACTCAGGATATGTATGTTAATGAAGGCTCTGCAAAAAGCACCTCTTGATCTTCAGTGGCCACAGGTGGCCAGGATTGGACTGCACATCATTTGAAGTCTGTTGAATAAAAGAAAAGCTAGTGGGTTTTCTCTGTAGGGACGTTTCCTGACCTCTGTCTCCTGATGTAAACCACAGGCCACCTGCACAGTAAGGTGGCCCTCTCAGCTTCCCTGAGAGATGACAATCAGATCTCACAGCTCACAGGTCGTGTTGCCACTCCCGTGCTAACTGTGCAGTGCAGTCATACAAGGCGACAGGCAAAGGTTTCAGACACATTTCAAAGTAGTCACATAATCGATATGGAGGCAGAGGAGCAATGCTGGGGTTCACAGCTAAACAGATAAGGTGTCCTGTCACGTTTGACCTATTTCACAGCATCAGCATCATTTCTGCTCCAGTTATCCTTTAAGAGACACGCTGGATCCCATTACCACTGGAAAACAAGAGGAAAACCTTCCACTGAGGTGTTAAATGGGCTCCAGCACAGGTTCTATTAGCAAGCCCCAGTGTAACTCTTCCATAATATTTCTAAAGAAAAGCTGAGGAAAGAAAATGTATTGTGCTGGGCAGACTGTCACAGGGATGCTGGCTGTTACATACCCATGAGTGCACAGCATCCCCTCTACTCATCTCACTCCAGGCAGCCTGGCCCTGTGGGATATTAGGGCTGGACTTCCTCCATGTGCCACTGCAGGCTGATTACTGATGTGTTTGGGACTGCAGCAACCTGTCAGGCTGGAGCAGGTAGGCAAAGCAGGCAGACTCAGTGCCCTAGGAGTGCTGTAATCCTAGTTTGATTGTAAGATGAGCCTGTGCTTCTGGAAAAAGAGCCATGTTGATCAGCAAGTATTTGCATGGTCCTGTCCCAAAGAGCTCCCAAGGTCAGCCCCATATACCATTGCATACAACTGGGAAGAAGCAGTTACCCTAAGTGACTGCCAGAGGCACTCTGCAAATGCACTGTATAGCAGATGTAAGGCCACTAGTCAATGAACGGGTGAGCAATGAGGAGCTGGTCCAGATGAGCCAGGGGAGAAGGCAAAAGCAGCCACAAAAGACTTCTTCACCTGGCTGCACCAGCACACTAAGACAGAAGTACCCTCTATTTTGTGTGTTTTGGTGCTTGGGAGCATGTTGCTGCTAAGTGTTGCTGCTTCTGCTTGGGGCACAGACCAACTCTTATGTCTGAGATGAAATGCAAATATGTGCAAGTGCAGGATCTCCTCTGATGCTGCATGAAGTGTTTTTCACAATTAGGTTTCCTTCTCAGGAATTGTTCTTACACTGCATCTCAAGGATCCCTTGCTGGAGGGTAAAGACGTAAATCATGGTATTTAGAACCACGGCAGCAGTCTGTCTCCCTGCTTTGCAGAACTAGTACTTCCCATGCTAGGTTGAAACATAAATGATGTAGCTTGGATCCTTGCCTGGAATTCAGTGGTCTCTGCTCTCTGCATTACTGGCCAGGAACAAAGACCTTTGGCTATGCGCTACTCAGCTGTGTGACAGATTCAAAACCAGTGGGGCTGGAAGTTCTTCCAGAGGACTCCCAGTTGATTTCACCAGGAACGGTGAAGGTGGAAGGACAGACTTCTTGTTTTCAGTCTCTGCATCTTGGTGCTGTTCTCCTGTGCCGCCCAGGCAATGTAGTGCAGCCCATTCCATCTCTAACGTCCTCTAAATGCCTCAAGAGTAAGGCTTGCATTGAGTTAGAATGCATTCCCTTGTGGATTCTAAAGCACACAAGCATGTTTCAGTACCTGGATCTAGAAACTCAGATCTGGTTTGAAATGAATTATAAATAGTTACTGCTGAGCAGGTGAATGCATAGAGTGTGAATCCCTCACCACTGCTCCTGGATCACTTGTCTAACGTGCTCCCTTTTGACACTGCTTTCCATTTCTGCAGTGCTCCTGTTGTAGCAGCAGTGCTCATAATCCCTCTCTGCTTAATGGTTCCCAGCTAACACACTGCATTTGAGCTGAGGGGTTCGGACTTACCTTTTCTTTGTGGTTGTTTTTCCACAAAGGGACTGAACTGAGAAACTACAGCCTTCAAAAACACCTCCAGTCAAGTTGGTTGGAAAGTTCAGAAGTCATTTGGAGGGAGCTGACAACAATCATCTAGGCTTTGTTTCCATGTGAAACAATGCTTTAAAAAGCTCCACTTAAGATCCCTTTGTCTATTGTCCCTGATTTGGCCAGTTTGTGTACTTACTTTTCCTCTTATGTCCACACAGAAGCCCAGCAGGCACAAGGACCCTCCAAGCACTGCCTCTCAGCTCTGGACCTGCCTCAGCATTCTGACTTTCCTGCGTGCTCCTGCACAGTTCCTGATGAAGCTTCCCAATTTCCAGACCCTCTCCCATGGTTACAAAAACAGACAAGATTCTGAAGGGTAGGGGCTGACCACATGCCTCAGGTCTGCTACTGCCTCCTGGCTCCCCCTTCAACTCAATGCTATTATCCTAACATTTTTCTTCTCAAATGTAAGGACAGCATATGTCTGGATCTGCAATTACAAGTTGTATCTTTGTGAATCGCCAAGAAATGAATGCTCCTTGATCCAGCCCATGTGTTGCTTCTTCCCCCTGGTGCCAGAGCATATGATGTGAGAGAGGCACCCAGCCCACCTCTGCAGAGGAGAGCTCTGCTGAAAGTAACGCACGGGTGTGCGAGCTCAGAATAACGCAGTGCTGCTCCCCTTCCTCTCTCTGTGATGTTAACCAGAGAAAGACCTGGGCCGCCATGCTCCCAACGCATTTTGTTGTAGGGCAGCTTGCTGGCAGCTGGCTCCTGCCAAAGGAAGGAGGTTGTATGGGCCGGCTGGGGCAGCACCCAACACTCTGCTGCCCAGACACGCCTGTGCCAGTGGCTTTCCCAGAGCTGCTGCTTACTTTAGATCATGCATTCCATTGTCTGCCGGGGGAAATTATTTTCTTTCCCCAGCTGAAGAACATTAATGGCATTGAAATAATAAGAGATTTAGAGCATCCCCGTGTTTACACAGCAACAGGCTCAATGTAAATAGCTAAACACTGAGATAACTCAACACTAAGATCAATGGGGAAAAAAATGCCAACATTTTTCCCATTCCAAATTCTTTAGAGTAATCTCATTTGACCTCCAACACAATGCATGCTTTAATGATGCCTGAATAATTACTAGGCAAGGAATTAACTCCCATGGTGGGTTAACACACTCACTTTCACCCAGAAGACCTGGGCTCAAATCCTGAATAAATTGAATGGATTTGGTGATTTAGTTCCCATTCCTCCCAGCCCTTTGTTTGCAGCCCATGATGTGACACAGCCAGCGTCCTCATGCAGAGAGCAGCCCGGTGTTCAGCCCATAGAGGTGCTGCAGGTCAGACATGGGATGTGTTAGTAAAAGCCGGAAAGCCCTTCCTGGCACAGGGTTCCGAGCCCTTTCCATCCCTGCCCTGAGAGCAGGATTCAGACAGGGAGTGTGTCTGGAGAGCAGGCAGCACCTCACACCACCTCCGGGATGTCAAATGCGAGCTGCTTCCAGACACCTTGATGTCAAAGAAGTACCATTTTTGACTGCAGAGCAGATGTTTCAAGACAAACCGCCTCAGTGTGACCAGCTGCAGATTTGTCTCACCAGTTTTACGAGTGGGAGAGCAAATGGGATTCATGCAACCTGTGGGAGGTCTTCACCAGGTGGCTGTGCTGGCAATGTTCTGTGCACCCTACAGAAACCCTGCACCTACAGGGAACCTGAAGCTAAAACAGCCCTCTGATGCCTTGCATTTCCTGCATTTCCTTCCTGCTTGCTGCTAAGGACACTTGGACAACATGGAACTTCTGGGTGGCATTTCCAAATTCTGCCACCAAAAGCTAATGCCTGGCACCTGTACTGGAGCCTACAGATGCATTCAGCTAAAGCTCAAGTACTGGATGGCTACAAAATCACATCACTTCTGCCTAGAAGCACTGCTGATATTAAACACATTGAAAGGCTGCTTTGTTTTCTCTCTCTTTTTTTTCCCTAATCAATATCTCCTTCTCAGACCATACCCAAAACATAGTCAGTAACATCACAATTGCAGTGCAAATAACTGTGCCAGAACACTCTATTATTTCACCTTTAACAATGTAGGCAGTCAAACTCAAAGGTCAAAGAAGCAAAGAGCATGTTTCCATACAAATAAGACTGCTGTTAACAACAGCCATGCGGCTGGTGCTCCATCCTAAATCGGAGTAAAATGCACTTAATTTTTTTCCTTGAAGCTTCATTCAGAGTGCAGAAGCTAGGAACAAGATTAGTATGGACAAGAACAAATCTGGGTTGTTCTTTTCCATAAGGTGACATTGCAGTCTGGATGGCTGCAGCACGACACAAGGACAGCTTTGCAGCATTTACTGGGGACATCCCTGTCACAGGATGCATCAACAGGAGTTTGTGCCCTCATTTCAATAGCAATGGGACATTATCCCATCTTTTCATGTTCTTGATGAGCATATTAATATGACACTCTTTGCTGGCAACACGCTTAACTGAAACACTCAGAAAAAGGTTTGTGTGCTGGTTATGAAACCAAGGAGCATTGCTGGCACAGCAGGATGTTCTTCCTGCTCCAACCTCATTTCACACATGCAACATGGAGGTCACATCCATGCTGCTGCATTATGGAGCCCAAATGGTGGCTGTGGAGCCACAGGGACTACAGCCTTTCTCCTATGTACCACAGATCCAGGGCTGTGAGCAGAGCTCCCCACGAACAGCAAGAACATCCTGAAGCTGCTGGTGCATTGCTGTGTGAGGTGTCACAAGTACCTCCAGGGGGTTGCAGAGACACAGGGGTGCAGAGGCTCAACCCAAGTGGCTCCCATGAGCAAACAGGGCTGGAACGAGGTGTAGGAGAGCCAGGATCCCCTTCCCAGCTGTGAGCACCAACTGCTCATCTTGGGAAAGCATGTGGCCTAATGCTACCCCTCCGGGTATGAAAGCACACAGTCATCATGCCATGGCTTGCTGCCCTAACCCAGCAAGGTCTGGCACGTGTTCCTGTGCACAGCAGTGCCAGCCAGGTAACCCAACAGGGAGAGCTCAGCTGCCTGGGAGACCCACAGCAGATTCCCAGATGAGTTGCACAAGCGCCAGGCAGATCCAGACCATGAAGAAACCCCATCCTGAGAGCATGCTGCCCATCCCCATAACATGCTCCTACTGGGAGGGGTGACACCGAAGGGAACAGTACAAGCTCACTCTGGCCTGGAACAGTTTGTCACACATCAGTGAGAGGCCCGGGTCAGGAACACGGAGCCCTTCATAAACATTTCTGCACCACAGGATCTGCACAAGGTTGGCTGGCACTCAGCTCTGCAGTTGAGGAAATTAAGGTGAAGCAAAACACTCCAACAACTAGAGGCACCAGGTTCCATGCAGGATGGCAGGCAGCAAAGCTCTGCTTCCAGCCTATGTCCTCCAGTAGGTCTGCCACCCGCCCCAGCAGCCCTGCACTCCATGCTGTGTGCTCTCTCCCTGTTTGCACACACGGATTTAAAGCATCTCCCCCGGTTTCTCTGCAAATTGCTGCATTCAGATGAAGTGGCAGCTGCTGTAATTAAGACATAGTTAATTACATATCCCCTTAATTGCGATGATAGGATTTTGTCAATTTAGTAAATAAGAACTGCGAGGTTTCTTCCGGCAAGTTGAGCCCCCGTGTGGCACAGGCGTGCCTGACTTACCCCCAGCAAAGGCCAAGCCCCAGGCTGGGTGAAATGCCCACCCTGTGGTGCCTGGGGTCTCAGTTGGGCCCTCTCATTGCAGCACCAGGGGGACAAGACCCCACCTGTACCAGAACGCTGCTTTGCTCAAGAGGAAAGAAACTGAAGGCAAGGGGATGGCGAAACACAAGGATCAACTCTGACCTTCACAGCCAGTTTCTGAGGCAGGCCCTGCAGCAATGATCGCAGCCATGTGGTGCTGCAGAGCCAGCGGGATGCCGGGTGGGTGAGAGGCACCTGGTATGGATGTGTGTGTGGGCTGTGGAATTGCCTTTCCGTGACTCAGCACGCAGAGCTGCCAGCCACATTATTGATGAGCTGTGGCTGAGCAAACAAGCACGCTCAGGGTGTTCTCACACAAATCACAAAAATAATCTCATTACGGGTTACCTACAGTCACCTCAGATTTAATCATTGCTTACAAGTAAGCCATGATTAGTCAGAAATTAATCAAAATATTGTTTGTGTTTGTCTCCCGAGCCCTCATCCGGTAAGCAACCCAACCTTTCTCCTGATGAGAAGGAACATCAGGCAGAGGCCTCTCAACCGCCATGCCTGGTGCCTGACACAGTGGAAGGGAACCCCTGCCCCACGCCTGGTGCTCCCAGTGGCCCCTTTGCTAACCCTCAGGCCCTTCACAGCACCATGTTGGCCTGCCAGGACCTGTGTACTTCCTGCATTATCCTCTGCCCCTCTGCTCAGCAATCCCCAGGTGAGGAGCAGGATGTTTTCCTCAAGCACTAACAAACCAACAGTATCAGCTCCAACAGCAATGTGTCCCAGCTTGCAGGGTACCACTGTGAGCAGGCAAAGGAATGCAGTCTACAGAGACCTGTGTTGAGGTAGGTGCACAACCGGACAGCAGAGTAGAAATCACACCTTGGGGAGTGATTCACCATCAAACCTGCAGCATACTTTTAGCAAATGGGTGCTGCTTCCATATGGTTCAAATCCTTCATAGTGAAGGCAGCAAGAGAATACACTTAGTAAAAGTGCAGGTGTAGTAAAGCTAAGAAGAACTGGAAGGATGTTAAGAGAACAGTGTAACGGCTCAAAATTGCTTCAACAAATCAGAGAAGTGGTCTGAAGAAAAAAAAAACAGGCTGCAGGCAAGACTCTACATGGAAGCAAAATACCAACTAAGCAAACTGAAAATGGGATGAGGTATAAATGGGCAAATCTATTCCATCAGAAAGGTGGAAAATATCATGCAGGATAATTAGACTTGTTGATGTAATAAGATAGATATGCAATGCCATCCATCCCTTCTGCCCGGCATTGCAAGCATCAGCGGATAAACCACGTCTGCTGTCAGGTCCCAACTCCTAGAATTAGGAGAGAGTCACAAACAGCCTCAGAGATCTCTAAAAATTACCTTCCATCAAAGTCTGAGAAAACTGGAATTGATCAGCCTGGGAAATAAAAAATAACTGAAACTTAGCAAGTATTCAAAACACTGATGAAGAAAAAAAAGGGGAATAATCTGTCTTCCATATCCACAGTGAATGGAGCACCACACAAGCTTAAAATGGCAGCAGGAAAGATCCAAATATATAGCAGAAGTTTTCCTAATGGAATAACACCAGAGCAGATCCTCTGGGAGGCTGCAAAGTCTCATGGCAGGAGGCTGGGCAATTATGTGCCTTAATCAGCAGGGCCTGGTGCTTCCTGCCACACCAGGCCCTCACTAGCCAGAGGGCCCCTCAAGGTCCTCCTTGGCTCCAGAGAGGCAAACAATGCTCTTCCTTCTTCCCTGCCCTACCCCATCCCCCCTGAGGTCTCCCCATTTCACTGCTGAGGTAGAGCTTATAGCTTATATGACAGAATATGGTGTAAAAAAAAAGTCCAGACTCAAATTACACCTACACTTCTAATTCCAGAAATGTTAAATAAAATTTTACCTTCTGTCTACAGCAAGTAAGATGCACTGGGGAGCACCTCCAATGATCCTTGAAGGAGACCAAGCCCTGAACACGCTGCTGCTTGCATCAGACCTTCTTTGTTTTCTCATCCTTGAAGCTTTAAATTTTACCGTTGTCAGGCGATGTTCCTACTGTCAAACCTAGATGTGAGGCCTGTCAGCTTAAAGACACAGCCATCTATCTACCAAAGCTCAGCAGTCAGGGTGGTGGTCAGGAGTGCAGGGGCACAAGTTTCTGGGTAGTGTGCTGGTAGATCAGACTTCCCCTCCTGTCCAGCTCTGTCTCCTTTGACCCTCATCTTCAGTATGACCTAGGTCCTTCGTTGTATTGCTTACATCACCAACTGCAGCACTGCTAGCAAATCGGACTCTGCTGCATTAGCCTTGCAGAAGTGTTTTTGTGGTTCTGAATGCTGTTAAGAGTCAATCTCATTGCTCACGGCTAAACAGGACTCCCTGAACCCAAAGGAAGTGAGGAAACATCATAAAGGCTCATACAGTGAGGTAAGGGACTTTGTTCCATCAGCTTCACCAAGGACAGGGAGCCCAGGCAGACAGCATGCTCTGCACTGCCTCACTGCCCCTCTGTGATTCATCTCATCCATTACATCACGGTGCGTGAACTAGGGAAGGAAAACTTGCTTTATAGCCTCCATCTTCACCCAATCTGCAAACAGAAATGACCCAGTAAAATAACCAGGGAGAGCTTTGCCAGTTCTGGAAAGCAGAATAGATTTCCTCCTGACAAGCAAATCCTTTTCAAGAATGCTAGGTTAGGGAACTTCCAAAAAGAGGTTCAGGGTATTTTTTAAATGCCTTCTTATTATTTAGCACTACCAGGGCAGTTACAGATGGTCTTGCAACTTTAATTGTGAGGCTCTGGCATTTGCATGTACTCTTTTTCCTCGCCTGCCACATGCTTCCTGCAGGCCCCTACACGAATCACTCCACCTGCCCGAGGTTCTCTCCTTCCTGCTGCTCTTTCCATGCCTTGTCAGCTCAGACCAAAGCCACGCTGCTCACAGCATGCTGGGTTTTTAGTACGCTGAGTCTCAAAGGCTTCTGAGACTCACAGGGAAGTTACAAGAGAAAGCTGTAAACTAGGCGTGCACGTGGCAGACACGGAAAATACTCCTTGCTGTATCCAGGATGGACTGTTTTCTACTAAAGTCACACTAAGGGTAAAACCAGAGAAGAATCACCCATGGGGAGGAGCCAGGGAAAGGAGAGGAATCTCTGTTGGTGCTGCTGACTGTGATGAGGACAACAGTTGTGCAGAACTGGCTGACAGGGATATGGAAATGTTAGTAAATATAACAGTGATTCTCAACAGCTCATATTGTGTGTGAGTGTTGGAGTTGTCACTTTTGTATGTTGTATAGCTACATTTTCCAAGATTGACTGAAATTATCTAAAGCATGAAAATACATTCTTTTGTAGACTGAATTGGATCAGGGGATTTCACATAGTGCTGTACAACTAAGTGGAAGACTCACTGTCCTTAGTTTTAGACAAAAATCGTGCTATGGGTGCATTTGAGGAGTTTCTAAGACAGCAGTGCCACAATGCCATCCACAACAACAGCCTGTGACTGAGAACTGATCCTAACATCAAACTCCTCAGGCTGCAACGTTAATTCACACTCCAATGAAGCAGTTGCCATGGAGAGGCCAAAACAATTCACTGACTCCGATGGGCAACAAAACACAGAAAAACATCTACTTTGTTTTCCAAATACTGTCGAGTCACTGTTTTATAGACATAACAGCCAAATTTCATTCCTCGGGAGGTAAAATAAATTACGACTTAATTGTGACAAATAAGTAGACCATCAGACTCACTGATACAATGAAACAGTCTGCAAAGAAATTCTGCTTAGAGTCACAGAAAAGCACTGCTGGCCTGAATTACAAAACACTGCCTTCAGTAACTTAACTACTTCCTGCCTTTACTTCTGCTTTCAGACTTGCTACTAATATTGTGCAGCTCATCCTACACACACCCATACCTCTGCAAAGGTGCGGCGTTCCATAGAACCTTTACACATACATACCAGTTCTTCCTGTAGCCATTTCCTGGGGGATTCCTAATAGATATGCTATTCCACAGAGGGTTTGGGTACTGAAACAGATTAATATATTCGGCCACATGAGCAAGTTCTTTTAGGTCTATCAGTAGACTCTTATCAAACAACATTAACTTTTTGCACCATCGCTCACAGGAATCTGTCATGTACTCTGCAATCAAACTAAGGGAGTTTGTTGATCCCGCGCCGATCTTGCCACCAGGGTAAGGCTTCTGACCAACACAGCACACCTCGTGCACACAGGTCAGGCTATCATTAAGTCACACAATAACACTGCTCGAGACAGCTATTTCACAAGGCTATTTTTGGTAAAGAAGTCTGCCCAGCTTTCCTTTTAAATAAGTAAATAAATATAAAAGGTGCATCAATGCAAACTCAGACTTTAAAAAAAGAAAAAAAAAAAAAAAGCAGGCTTGTACGTTGCTATCAAAGCCATTCCCTTATTTGCTAGTAAGCTCAGCAGTGGAACAAACCCTGCTTTTCCACAGAATGAATGGGATCCTGCTCTCTGCCTCCTGCTGATACCATCACTGTCTTGTTTGCTTGCTATATCAGCTTGGTTGTTCGCCCTGGGAAGGATGTCCGTGGATTGTATCCTGGACAAGTGGGACGTGTCCACCAGACATATGTGCCCAGAAGAGCTCCAGGGTAAGCTTGCTTGTCCAAGTAAACCTATAGGAACTTTGGAAAATACCTTTTCTACTTGTGCCTATAATGAGCAACTCCTAATGATTTTTTTTTTTAATGACTCTGGACTGAAAGATAATTCAGGTAGAGCAAACCAAAATTACATCCAAAGGCTTTTGGTCATACAAGAATCGATGTGTGTCCCGAGTTTATTAAAGTAATCAAGAATCCAGGAAAAAGAACTGCTGGGGGAGTGTGGGGGGTAGAATCCTCCAAGAAAATTTGTTTAACAGCGCATCAACTTCAAAACTTGTCTATGTTTTATTTAATATGTACATGCTATTTTAGCTGAGAAGTGAAGGCTTTAAAAATCCTAATAATATTAAACTAATCCAGTTAGTTGCTCAACTGCAAGATGCACAACTCTTATCGTGCTGATTACAAGTCAGATGGAGCCACCAGAACAATACTGAATTATTAAGGCTTTACCGCGCATTCTGGGGCTGTTAGCATCTATTAGATTACAGTGCATTATACCAAGCACTCATTTCAGCTAGAGATTAGAAAGTACATTTATACTGCTGGCTACTCTTTGGGTGGATCATAGTATTTACATACCATATGTCAGCATGAGATTACAGAATGATTCATGCCTTTTGCCTAGGCCTTTCACTAGACTGCAACCAGCTCCAGTAAACTATGAAGCCCAAACTCCATTTCAACCTGTCTTTGAATATTCAGCTCTCAGGAATTATGTCCATTTTCAAAACACAGTGAGAAAGCCCTTGGCTGACTGGTACAACCAAACTTCCTACAAGGCGGCATTTAACTTGTCTAATCTAAAAACAGGTACGTAACTCATGCTGTACAATACATACTGCTTCTCAGCAAGAAGGGCATGAACCAGGGAGGTTCACTCCACTGCAAGTGTTAACCAGCTTAAACTGCATTGAAAGAAATGTGAACAGCACCTCACTTTTTTTTTCCCCCCTTCCCTATGGGGAGCTCCATTGGCCCTCCAAAGCCACTTTCTCTCCACTACTCTGGCATCCCAGTTCCCTCTACAGTGGGAAGGCAGCCAATGGATGAGAACAAGCCAACCTATTGATACTTGCGCAGACCGTTACCTAAAATCATTAGCTGCACACACTGCAGATAGTGACAGTAACTTATATAGAAAGAGATAAAGAATAAGCACCCAGGTTTATGAACAAATCAGCACTAAGACATTAATAGAGAAATATATGCAAACAAACTATTTATTAAATAAATGTAAGAGTTCTTTAGTAGCAGGGGAGTAGGATTTAACGCAGTATTATCTTCCTAAAGTTGCATGAAAAACCTTTGAACATGAACTCACTGCAAGATATTTCAAGATGCAAGATATTTCATATTTTGAAAGATATTTTCATAAAGGAGTTGGCTATGCCAGCAAAAGGGAAGTTATGATCTTTTAATAGAAAGTAGATTTCCAGAACGATGACAAAGCAGCTGTCATGCATTACATCACTGTATCTGTCCATCTCTTTATCTGAAGGGTTTGTCCATTAGCTGCATGCCAAAACCCAATTACATGTGTAACACAAATGGAAAGGCTAAGCATAAGTGTCCCTTGCTTCCTCTCCTATTAAGTTAATAAAGCAGGCTCACCAAACCACAGGGACATAAGGGCTATTAAATTCTGCAGTACAGCACAGGCTATCAACCTCATCAATATTTCAGCACAAGCAAGAACAGCATGAGATCAGAATACCTTGTCTGCCGTTGGCCTTGTCAAGTCTACCAGATATTTGCGTCTCTCCTGAACACATCATCCCATTAACAGGAGGGGCATTTGGTAGAGAATCAATTTCAACTACTATCCTATGCAGCCAGTTTATCCCCTCACACTAACAACAGAAGAGACTTCAGAGAAAAAAGCAGTGTATAGGAAAGGCCTGAGAAACGTATACTTGTTATTGAAAAGTACAAGTACAGTGGTTTTGTTGTTTTTTTTTTTACAGCTTATAATGTAGCTTATGACAGACAACTGGAAGCTCGTTGCCAATGACTGCGACAAGCTGTTTTGAGGCCAAAGCAGCTCTTGACTTCACGAATGGCAATTTTGGCTGCAGAAGAAACTATGAGAGCTTTTGAAAGCCACTTAACTTGGCAGCATATAGGCACACTGCTGTTAGTGTAGCACTAGGCTGTTCTCCTTGCTTCTGTAGTTGAACGCAGTATAGTTTCAAGAGCAAAACAGAACACTCAAAAATCTCCCTAACTTTCAAGCACTTGTTTCCACAACATTCAGGCTGGTGGATGAGAGATCCATTCCACTGTGACCAAAAGACCTATTTCGCCATACATACAAATGAAAGATAGGGTAGAAAAAGCACCAATTAAAAAAATAATAATAATAATAAAAATCCAACAACAACAAAAATCAGCAGGGATTAGATAGGCCATAACAACTCTATAACCGTTTCTGACACCAGGAAAGCTGCTGTTCATCAACCCAAGAATTCACTCTTAAGAAAGCCTGCTTGTGCAAAGCTGGCATTCAGGGACAACCTAATAAGCTTTACAGAAGCTAAGTTTAACCATCCATAATTTAAAGAGAAAAATTCTTTGTTCCAGGTCATGAAAATAAACACACGCCAATAACAGTTCCGGTACCATATACTACCTGGATCAGACATTCTGGTCAGAGGATGTTTTCTGCTTCCCAGGCCTACCCTTGACTGAAAGAATGAAAGAAAAATCTTGGAAAAAGGAGCATAAATCACTCTTGCAATCAAGGCAGTTGTTGTTTCTTTAACTGCACTAATACTTCGTATCATTTTCAGCTATAGTTATAGTGCTTAGAAACCCTGTTTCACCTAGGAATATGAATTCCCCAACCATATAAAAGGATGGTTTGTACAGTGAAGTTAGGGCAGTGAGAAAATTGAAACAGGTCTCGAACATGAAGTTCTCTGCTTACCACGAGATAAACATTAAGCCCTATTTACTCTCTGGAGAAGCAAAGCATTATTTCACTCCTTAAGCCAAGGATGCTTCCATTCCTTGGTCGGTAGTTTTAGTGACAGTTACACAGAACACGAGAGCACTCTCTCATTATTACCTGTTTTTTCACAGTTCAGGACTAATTCACTTTCTTGCCTTCTTTTAACCTTGTGAAGATTCGCAAATTAAGTATAGTATAAGTATATCGCTCTCTCTCTCATCACAGATTTTTATTTCTTGATTTGCCCTAGCTGGGGAAGAATAGGATGGTTCTCTCCTGAACTGCAAGGCAGAGACCAAAACTAGAAGGTAGGGCCTTCTGTCAGAAAGAAACAAGTATGAAGTTGCTTCGTTTTCTGCTACCGAGGAGAATAATCCTTACATGTAATGCTGATACAAAGGTCTCTTGACTTATCTGCCATTTTTTCAGTATTCCACATCAGCCTCCTCTTTCCATGCTACACCACTAAAATACACACCTTGCTAACTGCTCTGCCACGTGTCAACAAGTTAACAATAAATTCTCCTTCTATCCAATCTTGGACATGTGGTTATCTAAGCCATAATGTGGAACATCTGATAGTTCATTAATATTAAAGGTTTCTTATATTTGTCTCACAGCCAGAATCTACTGAACCACCCCCTGCCCTATCCTGACAAGTTTCCCCCTCCCCCCCCCCCTTTTTTTTTGTGAAGGAAGAATAAGTTTTATTTGGAATGAAAAGGAAGCACATGAGTAACACTGTACAGTGTACAGAAACAAGTCACCCTCAGAGATCTGGAATGGGAACATGTAATTCTTGGGTTCTTGCCAAAAGAAATCAGATTCTTTGTATTATATCACAATGCTTATAAATGAAAATCATTCTGAAACATCTTCCAACACTAGTAGGATAAAATATGTTTATGTCATAAGGCGAATGCTTATTTTCCCCGTCGAGAACAAATGCACAGAATATTTTTAAAGTTATTTCTAAAGCAGCTCAATTTCCAATTACAAAACTGTTTGTGCTCTGTTCGCTCTCCAAAGATCTTCCACTGGTTACATAAAAGAAAAAGTTTAAAAGGGCATCAGAACGTTAAGAACTCTCACCAAAAATAATCCTTTTTAATTAGAGAAACAGTTTGCTGAAATACATGCTTTGGAAGTAGATAAGTGCAGGGATTTAAAAGTAATAATAGTAATAATAAAAAAGTAACATTATAAAACATTTAACTCAAAAATCAGAACTGTTCTTTAATAATTGCAAATGAACTTTGTACAATATCAATTTCCTAATTTCCCGAGCACACTTTCTGGTTAAACACTTGAGTGTCCTCCGTGAGTTACAAAGAGTTCAGTTTTCTGTGCTATACAGCTTAAAAACAAAAAACTTGGCATCACACCTTTTTTTTTTAAAAAAAAAACAAACAGATCACACAATAATTTAGACAGCATTACAAAAATCAGAATCCCTCTCTTTAATCACTCACAAGAGCAGCCATAAGGAATACAAATAATGAGGATGTAAAACTATCTGTGCAAAACTGCATTATTTTTACTGTCTAAAATTTCAGGGAAGTAACACCGCCAACAGCAGAGAGAGGACAACAAACAGTCATGAAGTAATGACACCTTAGATTTCCAAACAGGAATTACACTATGAACTAATAACAGGAAAAGAAAAAGAAAGATTGATGGCACCTTGAAACAACAAATGTTCTGGAATTTGCAGTTGAATAAGAACAGATACAGGTTCAAGTTAAAATCTCTTTCAGGAGTAGCAATTGATTTAAGAATATCAACTCTAGCATTTCTTTCCATGCAAAAAATAAAAATTAAAAAAAAAAAATCTATCTTTCCAACATCTTTGCTTTGCGGGCTACTAATGCATTTAAGAATGAGCAGTCTTTTGAGGAGTGTGCTTTCTTCCATGCATCTGAAATCTTTAAAACAGCTGGATCATTGATTCCCTGGGCTTCCCTACTCCAATCCATTTAACTGCAGGAGAGAAAAGTAAACTTTTATTATAAGAATGCAAAGCAGGGTTGAATTGCACCTTAAGATATAAACTTATCTTCTTAAGCATTTAAGATCTTTAGTTCTATAGCTACAAAGAAAAACATTATAATGTCTCAGCTTACTAATGGTATATTTACATCCACTGTTTGTGAAGTAAGAATGAGCTGGTAATTTGGAAAAGCAAGAAAAATCTTCAGGTTCCTATAACAAATTAATCTGTTTTCCAGATCATAGGAAAAAAATACAGAAACTGTTAGAAAAGATTTGCCTTATTGCCATTCCAAGCTTTGGATAGAATCAGATCATCTTTGTTAGGAAGCTTGGTGGTTTGTTAGCTTAGGATCTCCTACTGCCACTCATATTTAATACCACATTAGTACAACAGTGGTTTCATTGACTTCATTATGGCAGCAGAACTATATCCCTATTACCAGCAATTGGAAAAACAAGCTTAACTTCTAAGAATCTCAGTTGAATGAGAGCTACAGTGTAAGCCAAAGGAAGGATGCTTATTATAACTTCTGAAAACGTTCAATCCAACAGACAATAAAACCAGATCAAACAGATCGATAAAAAGTAGAACAGTAATTACAAATATCACCAGGTTCAATAGAGTAACTAGCTACAACTTAATTTTCTATATTGTGAACATTCATTAAGGCAGAGTGCATGAAAGATAAGTTTCGTGGAGCTGGGAGAAATAAATAAACCTTCTTTACTTACCAGGAACACCTAATTCCATTTCTATAAAACGAACATAGTTCTGTGCATTTACAGGCAACTCATCGAATGTCCTTGCATTTGATATGTCTGTATCCCATCCTGGGAGTGTCTCGTACTTTACCTCTACTTTACTTAAGACTTCGTGGTTGGCTGAAAAGCAAACAAGATACATCCACAAAGTTCATACATTCTCTATCACTAAACACATAGCTATAAAGCTTCTTATTCTTTTCCTACAAGAAGACATTTTCTCTAAGTACAATACCAGTGCTGAAGGTGCTAACACATACCTTTTTGTTAATATAAGCAGAGAAAGCAAATCCAAGCAACTATCAAGACTCAAGACTTAGAATTCTAGTACTAACAGTCATATATACTTTGTTTAAACCAGAACACGTGATTTTCAGGAAATCTGTTTCCTCAAAATGTTGATTCTTTTTTGCTACACAAATATTAAGACCCAATTCTCCTCTCATGAAGGAATTTGGTTGATGTAAAAGCAAAAATTATGTACCAGCTCATGAGTACTACACAGCCGAAGTACATTTTAAATGGCACAGGAGAGTACTTTTTATTAAATAAACATAGTAATAGCATGTATTGTTTATACAGAACATAATCCTCATGCCCCAAAACTTTACAACAGAGTAGAGTTTGTCTAGTTCAGTTCTTAAGGGTCCTAGCTATAGAATACTGTAAGGAAGGCAGTTTGCCAACATAGTCTCCAACACTACCAGTCCTCTCGTCTCTACAGCAGAGCCCAAAGCAGCTATCTTGATCAGACATGGAATGTTCTGTTCTTGGACATCATTGTATGCAAAAGATGTACAAAGAGCCTTTCAGAGTCTACCATGATAGTCAGCAGCATGACGGGACAGAATTTATCAATCAAGTCACCACTGCAGACCTGAAGGTGGAGTCATGTATTCCACTGTTCCACTTCTCAGACTAATAGAAATGACCCTATTCCATTTTTGCCAATCAATTAATACCTTGCTACAAAGATGTCCATCAATTATGAATTCCATGATCTCAAGCCCTGGAAAAACACATTGTTCTGAAACTGAAATATTCTATTAATTTTCTGAATACTAGCAATGAAATGACACTGAGGCAAAACAAAAGCCTTAAACCTGAAGATATGAAAGACCCACTGGTTTAAAAAATAAAAAAATAAAAACGGAGGGTACCAATATTCTACCTTTCCTAAAAGAAGGCAGCATTCATTAATGTTACTTAGGCTCCATGTCTCAGACAATCCAGTCACTCTTGCAAAGACAGCCAGTCAAGTTGGGAAGGTGCAGTAGGTGCAAAAGGCGTAACAAAAATGCAAATACAGAATGTGCAGCCAACAAACTCAGGCTCAAATTACTGAATAATTTGTTCTGGTGAATGTAAGTGCTCGACAGCAGTGATGTCTTAAGTAAAGCCTCTATGAACTAGAGCCTTTTGAGCAAGGGCAAAGAACACATGCTACGCTCTATTGACTTCAAAGCTTGTAATAGTGAGGAAATGCACACTTTTTGTTGTAATTGAGTTAGCCTTGACAAGCAGGCAAGAACATTAAGGACATGCAATTGTAAAGGCCAAGAATAAGCACTTTCTGTCAACAGTGGTAACAACTAAGCTGCTGTCTGCTGCCCTGGTAAATTGTAAAATAGCTGTATCTGAAGTGCAAAACCACACACCCATCTCCAGGCACTGCAGATGGTCCAGAATAAGGTGACAGCTTAGAAGTCTACAAGCAGCTCAGTTTTTGAAGCCTCTCTGACTAAGACAGGTAGGAGAAGGCTGAAATTGCTTGGAACAGTCTAATCTCACCTACAGTCTTCCATTACTTTTAGTTCAACTCCTTACTTCCCCAAAAGAAAGGAAGAAAAAGACGGATAAATTTCTCAGTGTTCCTACTGACTCCCATGTTGCTCCAGCAGGCATAGTTAAAGATGTGCGGTAAAGATGAGCCATAAACATAGCTCAGTGCAGGAACAGATACAGTAACCATCTAGATTTCTCTGAGTTCTTCCCTGAGGGGAGTCGTCTTTCAGGCTTTCTGGAACACTCCTTATTAAGAGCTGATTAGATAACAGAGAGCACAGATATAATGACAGCTGGTAGTCTGGTACTAGAATTTTGAGAGACTGTGGCGTGATATTATTTCCAACTCGGAAAGAATAGCTGTTGATTGGGATCTTGGCATCAGTGTAAAAGGATCTCAGCGTGGAAGATCCTTCAGCCATTTCCAGAAAGTGAACATACAGTCACACAGATCAGATCAAAGGTGTACCTAATACAGAGTCCTGGCTCTGCAACCACCAGTAAACGCTCAAGAGCACAAGAAAAAAAGCAAGAATGAAATAACAGTCTAAAATATTTTAGTTTAAATATTCTCCCGTTGTTTAAGAATCTGTGTTTTCAAAGTCTTGTGAGCAAGAGGTTGTGTCTGCATTGAGATTAAATGATACCTGAGCTTGTACAGGAGGAATTAGCAGACTAGACTGTGGTTTTCACATTCCTTGCTAAGACATATTTAGTTCTTTCTTAATAGCAAGTGATGAATTGAGCACAGAAATCTAACCTGAAAAAGTAATGAAGATTCCTACAATTCTCAGATCCAGCCAGAAAAAAAAAAACAGAATCTATGTAATAAGCATCTTTTTCTTTCTTCCCAAGATGCTAGTACCCTGCTTCTGATTTGGAGACATTCATTTCATATGAAGGGTAAATCAATATCTCCAAGAAAATCAGATGTAGGGAAGGGTCAGAAAGAGAAATATCCTGCTAGTGAAAGCTTTCAAGACAAGAACTTTTCTAAAGTTAATTCAAAATGTCAAAGTGGCAAGTTAAGAATTACCCAAGAGCCTGAAAAATGAAAGGGGAAGACAGTTGCCTTTCACTTTCCTCCATCAAGTTAGGACTCAGTATTACCAGAAACCTGCAGTATAGGTTCAGAAAACACAATCAAATGTTGAAGAGTACAGCAGTGAATAAGATGGGGAACACAGAGCCACTGTGAGAGACAGCATCTTCCAACTTATCGGATGATCAGCTCAAACTCCTTCCTGACACATCTGGAAGACATGCCAGCAGCAAAGATAACAGCTTCTACTACATTTCTACTGAATTCTTAACAGTTAATCAGTTAAAAGAATAAAAATACTGTTTGGTAGATGAGTCATAATATTGTACAGCAGTGGCCAAAGGTCAGCTTCCTGTTACACACACACATGCAAGGAGCAAAGTCTGCCTTCAGGAGCCTTAACAGGATTCTGATCCCATTAGAGACACAATGAATTGAAAAAAATTATATATAAATCACGAATTAACTCTTTGTTCTGTAAAGCATGGCCACCTAAGTCATCCTTAATGATGGACCGCCAGAGGATGTCTTCTGTCCTGAACATAAGACAGCACAAATAATCCTCAGGTTAAATGACAAGCCTACAAATGAGTAACTACTGAGAAGTCCTCAATTCAAATGTACATTGCCTATAATGTTCAAAGGCTATTTCAAGTACAACAGTTTCCTTTATATTTTGGAAAGGATATCAAGCAAACGATATTTGAGTCTTACAGGAGGAAAACCATTCCCCAGTTTAGTGCAAAATGATCACTAAACTTCCTGAATAAACTGCACATTATGTTACTCAATATGCACATACGTTAGCTGGCACTTTTGTTTTAAGATTAGAGAGGGCAAATCAACTAGAGAATTCCCTTAAGCACACGGAAAAAAAGAACTACAGATTTCCCCAACTGACCTACTAATTTCAAGGACTACTGATAGATCATCACTTATACCTTCATACATAATTACATGTAAACTGCCTAAATTCTTCTGAGTTGTATTTTATTATCTCTGACCAGCCTCAAACCCCAAGATAGCAACTGGAACAAAAACGTATGTGTGCGCAACATCAGAAAGCCCAATCCTTAGTACAGAACAACGTTCTTCCTTTTTCTGGAGTATCTGTACAACAAACTGAAAAAGACGTGTTACCCCAAAAATAGTATTTTGAAAATTTTAGCAGCCACTGTCCTCCTCAGAGAGGGAGTATAGTTTTCATCATGCTATGCTGCTCCTGCATTGAAATATAGTTCTGGAGAAAGCAAGGCTAACTGCTTATTTCCTCCTTGCACCATTCCTCCCTGTCCCTTTTCCATCATGCAGGTGTGCCTGGTTACTTACTGGCTGCTTCATGAGTTAAAGGGTACTGAATTGTTAAAAAATAACATGCACCAAAAAACTGGCTTTATCTGGCTTTTCAACTGGAACAGCAGACTCATCTGTTTCATTGCACATCTAAATAGTCTTATTCAAAGGAAAGGGCTAAAGCAAATAACATTTAAATTTCAGACATTTTAGATGGTATTTTGTGCCTTTTCAGTAGGCAAAGGACACTGCAGTACAGGTATTGTGCAGAGTGCATCTCAGAAGACCTTGAAGGCTTCGTACTTCAAGTAACAAATAAGTAACAAATTCCTGTCACAAATTTTACAAGTAAAAGTCCAATGCATTTAAGTATCAGGTTACACTTGAACAATATCTGAAACTGTTGAACTGAACAAGTAGCCTTACCTGGAAAATGAGGTATGACTTCACCATCTAGTTTGTATGCAACACCAACTTTGATTTCTGGAAATACATCCAAGATATCCAATTTGGTAAGAGCCAATCTATAAAGGAACATTACTTTGTTTAAATATGTTTTTAACTCCTCTCAACTTTCAACACATTTTAAAAACACAGGAGAAAACTGATTCCTGCACTTTGAGCATACTGCAATTACTCATTTTTTCCACAGAAAAATAGCATCTATGACACTATTCCATTCACTTACCTGGTGACTTAAAAAAACAAAAAAAACAAAAAAAAACAAAAAAAAAAAAACACAAAAAAAACAGCCTTTTGATTGTGTACTTCGATCTAACACTAGAAGAAAAGCACAAAACTGAAATAACAAGCATTCTTTAGTGGGCTATAGCTTTAAGTGGTAAAATTTTAACTGGCCAGAGCGCTACCAAGATACTTTATGACCATTCATTTAACTTGGTTTCATAGCACAATGCCTGCTGCTGTCTGCTCTTGTTGTACACCAAATGTCCCTGTCCTCAAAGTGAATAATAATGAAACACTGGCTCTGTAAATACCAGGTTGCATAATCAAAGCATGGTATTTTAAATGAAAAGCACAAGAGAGAAGAAAAACAGGACAATGTAAGTAAAGCGCGTACTTAAGATAGGTTTAGAGTAATCTATAGCACATCACAATTTTTAAGTCAAGTTGCCTGCAAAGCTGTCAAAACAACTTACGCAGTAAAGCCATTAATCATGTAGGCATATCGGAGTTGCACGAGGTCCAGCCAGCCACATCTTCTCTTTCTACCAGTGGTAACACCAAACTCTTTACCCCGCATTTGCAGCAATTCTCCAATTTCCTAGCAAAGAGTATTACTATTACATGAGTCTCTTTCATCTGCAGGAAGCACACATCTGCATCATATATTTTAACACCATCTTATAACACTGTAAATTACTTTCAAACTTCTTTCCCCTATTTTTCCACAAAGTTGTCAGCTGAGAATGAAAACAGAAATACAGAATTCTACTCTCTGTTCAAGAGAATGATACTATGAACAAGTCTCTTGAAAATTCTTCCTTCTCTAGCCTTCTATTCCACAGGAAAATCTAATAAGTTATCAATCAGATTTGGCAGTCTCATAAGCACAGTTTAGAATGATAGAATCATTTAATGTCTTAGATAGGAAGCGACCTTAAAAACCACCTGGTTCCAACCCCCAGCCATGGGCAGGGCTGCCCCGGGCCCCATCCAACCTGGCCTTAAGCAACCTGGAATGGGGCAACACGGCTTCTATGGACAGCTGTGCCAGCACCTCACTGCCCTCTGAGCAAAGAAATTTTGGAGCCTCTGGACTCCTTTATTAATCATCTCATAAACCTCAGCTCATTGCCCAAACACTTTCTGCTGAAAACAAACAGAACTGCATTACAGTTTCTTAAAATCAAGGCTATTCTTATGCCAGACACAGTAATGTGGAACTTACTTAACTTACTGGTCACAACAAACATAGGAACTCTAGTCATTATGACACAGTGAACAGGAACAAGCAAATAACAAAACTGGAACAATGAGATATCTAACACAGTCTTCTTTTTCATAGGCAATACTGATTTAACATAAGACAGACACAGTGAGTTATTTAACTCAGCAATAGGTCAAACCAAAGGAAAATAATGCTCACGTTATCTTGTTCTGTAGGAAAGGCACCAATTCCAACTCTAGTTGTATATGCTTTCACAACTCCATACACTTCCCCAACGTTCTGTGGTGGCATGCCCAGACCTGTGCAAACTCCACCAACTGTGCAGTTTGATGAAGTCACAAACGGATACGTGCCTATTGAAGAAGAACTGAGTTTCAAAATCACATAAACACTGTTTGCTTGGGGTTTTGTTTGTTTGTTGTTTTGTTTTTACAGGTTTTACAAGTCAAACTTCATAAGGATCACTAGAACACTGCAACTACCGAGACATTACAATATACAAAAAATAGAAAAATGAAAACCAACACCATATGCTAAGTGTATTCTGCAGTCAGTCACATTTAATAAGTTCTTTAATTCTATGTACGTTGCCTGACCCTTCTTTATTAGAAAATTAGAAATAGAATTACCACTTCCAACTGGTACAAAAGCAGAATCTCATGATTCAGAATGATCATACAAGTCAAAAACTGGAATAAGATTGCAGGAAATCATGCTTCAACTTATATCAAATATATTCCCTATTTAAAACAATGTGAAAATTTGAGAGGAGATCATTATGAAAATGATATCACAAAGTTTTGGGTTTGTTTTTTGTTTTGTTTTTTTTTTCTCAAGTCAAATCTCTGTAGAGAAAGACACCAGTTTACCTGTGTAACATGTTATGTTTGCAACAGCAGCCCACAAGCACTAATTAAGTCTGTATCTTTTCTATGACAGAGTAGCTGAATTTCTCCTTACTGGCAGATTCTACAGCCAACGGCCATCACAGCTGGAGTCAATTAGATAGTTCTTGCTCATTTTCAGCTCCCAGATTGGTAAACTGACAGTGGTTTATCCTCACCCAATGTTTAAAATACAGAAAATCAGACACGGTCACGCAAGCATAAGGCTTCAGAAAAGTGGCAGGAATCTTCAGCTCTGACAGATATGCACACTTGTAACATTTGTTTCAGTATTAAAACTTCTGTGCAACAAAGTACAGAAAACAGTCTCATCCAGAACAATCAATCAAATTTGGAATCATCAAGTCTTTTGACTGAGACTTGACTGTTGTCAACCTAAGCACCCAACCAACTGGAAACATCTGTCTGAAGAGAGAACAGAGATTCTTGTGTCAATCTGCTTCTCATAGAACAAGGCAGGATTAAATCCAGATAACTGTCAATTTAACAGACATACCTGATGATTTTCAGACATAATCTGCATTTCCTGTGCGTATATGAAAACCATTTTTACCACAGTAACAATTCAGATTCTCAGCGTCTTTCCTTGCATCGTAGAACAGTAAAACATTTTTACATGGAGCTGAAAACACTGACTTTTGAAGAGTTGTACTGTAAGTATTTTACAAATACGCTTTGTCCTTCTATTATGGAGATTTCCATTTTCCTTCTTAAGGGTTTTCTTAAGATTCATAGGAGTGTGAGCTGTTTTGCATGAAATGCACATTACACCAAAGTACCAGTTACAATCTCTTTAAGAAAATAATTGAATCACCTAATCCTTACCGTCACTTTGTGTGAGAAACAACTAAGAGGTGATCTTGGGAGACTCTTGAGCTCCTCAAAAGTATTCATGTATTAACATTTTTTCCACTGACTGTTTGCTAACCACCAAGAGTACACTTCTTGTGGAATATAAAACACTTATTCCACAAAAACAGGTATGCACAGAAGAGTTTATATTGAATTATTTCACAACAAATGTACAGCTACCTGCATCTCAGAAAGATTATACCTACCAAAATCTATGTCCAGTAGTGCTGCATTTGCACCTTCAACTAAGATCTTCTTTGGTGGTCCGTGTAAAGCCTCATACATAAAATAAACACCATCCTTTACCATTGGTTTTACTTTTTCCATGTAGGCCTAAAAAATAAAGAATAGTGCATACTATAATTTCATTATAATAAAGACAATCAGAGTGAAAGTGCTTACGTTTATACTCTTACTTCCTTTTGAAAAGGAGAAGGAAATGCAAAGATGTAAAATGAATGCTAAAGAAATACACTATAATATGTGAACAAGGGAAAGAAGAATATTATACTCAAGCTTTACATATGCAGAACATATGCAGACTACTGAATAAAAAAAAAAAAAAAAAGAAAAGAAAGAAAATCCAATTTCTTTAAGAATTTTAAATACTTAGAAATATTCAAGCTTGAGCATAACCAGCACACTGTATTCAATGCAAGTAATTTTCTTCAAGCTACAATTACATATTTTTTCCACCCTACCAATGCATTTTAAGTATCCTGTAAACCTAATGTGTATTAGGTAAACTATAAACCATTGTAACACGTACAAACAAAACTGATTTTTAGTCCTACATATTGATATAAGCACTTCATTTCAACAGATATAATTTAAAGTGAACACAGCTGAAGTTCTAAGAACTCCCACATACTCAATTCTACTGCTGGCAAACTGAATTTAGTGGTAACTAAAGATAGAATGACGATTTCTTCAGCCTGATTTTCTGTTAGAATTAAGCATATGTAACTGTGCATGCCCTTCTCTGTTCCACAAATACCTCACTATTTTTAACTCATGTCAAACTTGGTTGATGTTCTCAAAGGACTAAGAAAATATCTCAGAAAATTAAACTCTTACAATGCTGAGAAAGGATAAGACCAAGAACATTGCATGCTGAAATTGTACTATTAGACACAAGAGAATCAACACAATTGAGAAATCTCACAAGTGTCTCATGTGGGTGCAGGAGGAATCAAATCAGATTTCAGATTTAACCACAAGACTTGTTTGCTGATAACCAGGCTATCAACCTACAGACTAACAACAAGGGAAAAAGCCTTTTTTTTTTTTTTATTTAAACTTAAGGCTTTATTACTTCAGTTCATAAGTTTCCAACAACGTTCTGCCTTCCCCAACTACAACCTTGATGCTTGTTTTTTCTAGCCAGTACATTTGAGTAAGTGAAAGTCAAATAATAATTCTCTCAAAATAGGAGCTTTTCTTAAAAGTTTACAGTAGTTCTCTTGAAACCGATTCTAAATGCTGCATAAACAGGGTGTAAAAGGTGCTTTCAAGGAGCTAGCAGGTTTGTTAAATGTATAAATATCAATTTTCTATGATACATATTTTAAATCGTCACAGAAGTACGAGAGTCAGCACCTCAAGACTCATGTATCAGTAACTGCACACAGTGATTGCATCACTTAACAGACAGAAACAGGCTTACCTTGAGTTTTTTCAATTCACCGTCAATATCTATCTCTAGAGTGGGATATATCGCTTTGTACTGATTTGCTAACACTTTGAATCTGGAAGACAAAAGTCATTGAGGTTTGTTTCATTTGTTTTCTTTCTCTTACCGCCATCAACCCTCCGATCTACTGATCGCACATCCGCAATTATTTTGTTCAATTAAATCATTTTTTAGCACAGTGGGTTATAAATAAACATCAACCTGCTGTAATTGTTAACACAAGGGCACACCCACAAATCAAAAGTTACACTTGAAACTTGCATTAAAATACAAAAATTACCTCTCAGAAAATTCATCAAAATCAGATACAAGATCACACATTCTGAGTCCACTTCGAGCTGCTTTCGAAGAATATACTGGACCAATTCCTTTTTTCGTAGTTCCCAAACTTTAAAAAGATAATAATAAAAATTATGGTTGATATAAAACTAAGCTGTTTTGTTTTTCTTTAAATTTAATGCACCTCCGGTATAAAATGAAATGTGGTTTCTGAGAACCTTGTTTTAAACATTTAACAACACCAGATACTTCTAGCAGTTAACTGTTTCTGAACATCACTGCTCATAAGCATGAAAATATTCACATTCTACATACTCCTGTTTTCAGACCAGTAGCTTTTTGTATTTCAATCAATTTTATTTACCTATTTTTACATAAATCCCAGTCTTTCTACCCAAGGAAACAAATCCTGAAATAGTATCCTGAAATGCTATGAACTAAACCAGACCATACTCCTTCCACCGTGCCAATTTTATGAAGAGCTAAAGTAAAATTCAAAGAGCAGTGATCTCAAATCTTTGTGAGAGATACTTCACTTAATTCTGAAAGTCTCAGTTGGAGCCTGGAAAACAAATTATGTCAAACACGAGTGACATCGGTGCCCAAGATACTGCACATATAAATATGCTGTACATACATACAAAACTGTATGTGATTCTGAATACTAAATTACTGCTCTTACCCCACCCTGACTACTCGTTCTTAAGATGGCCTGCTTAATATGAGCAACAGTCCCATATCCATTCTGAAAGACTGCAAAATAAATCTCATTTTTACTGTTTAATATTATATGCATCCTTTCAGCTGATACTAGAACAGCAAGAACACCAAATTTAAGTTTGCTTAAGTTTGATTCCTTTAAACTGCCTTGAAGGTCGTAACATAATTGAAGAGGGACTCCATTTTAAGTAGAAGGTACAAGCTAATCCCAAGGTCACATCTAAACTCTATATTAAAAGGTAGCAACTGTTGGCAAGTAAACTGAAATACATTCACAATCAGTACTTAATTCTTTTTATCTGGACCACTACAAGCTTGAGGTAGATTCAAAAGAATAACCTTGGAAAAAGTAAACCAACAAACGCTCTGATTAGACTGATCTCAGGGTGTGATACGTTTGTCTGCAGTCCAATATGAAAGACATTCCAATCAACTTTGCCTAACATAGCATTGTTTCAATGCATCAGGAAATTGTGGCTTTAAATAATTGGCTTTAGCCTCCATCTCAATTCATACCCCTCACAGATAATTTTTTTAAGAGGAGTTAGTTTCTATTTATTAAGACAGATCAATTCATAAAATAGTTAAGCTTTTAGAAGGCATTATTTATTGACATTACAAAACTGTATACGTGTAATATACTTCTCTATTAGATTACCGTTTCTACATCCTTTCTGCAAGAGAAACTTTAGGAACTACATCTGAACAGATAGAAATATTCAGATAAAAATTAAACTTACTATTTGTAGTACTCAACTCTGAAGTGTTAGACACAAAATAAGTTTAATACAAAACATGCTATGTAGTCAAATCTACAGCTAAACATGCTAGCAAGCTCCTCCAGATTTCTTCCTCCCACAGGCAGAAGTTTTCCGATGATCAGTTTCTGAGATCCTGTGTTTAGCCAATCTGTAAAATACTTCCCCCACTACAGTCATTTACCGTTAATATTTTGGAATAAGTAGATAGCTTAATGCTTTTAATCCATCAGAAGATTTAATAAGTTTGAGAACTGTACCATCACTGCAGAACTTCAAGAACACAATAAGGCTAATGGGAAGAACAGACACACCACTTTTAACAGTGACTTAAACCTTCTTAGCTTTAAATGTAACTTTTTTAGAGGCCAAAGCTCTTTAAAATGAATTAATTCATGAAGGTGTTCCTTACTTTACTGTGCTTTCCCTTACAATCTTTAATGTTGACTAATGGAAGTAGCTCCATCTCACAAGTAGCTCAGTGACTCTTGGTATTTTTAAATCACAGACATTACCATACAGCAGTTTGAGCTTACACTCCACAGTCACTCCTCTAGAACAGCTGATATGAAAATACAGACTCATAAAAAAATATATATACACATACTCCATTTGCTTTTTAATTCCTAAGAGAACAGGTAACAAGTCAGCTGGTACTGCACAGTCAAGTGTGAAAACAACCCAATCTAAAGAACAACTGAGAAGTTACTATGCAGTAGCAACCTGTGTGAAGCAAGATGTGCCCAAATCAGACACTCTGAAAGGTTAATGTCATGGATGATAATGCTTTACAGGTCTCAGTAAGGAAGACTAAATTGTTTTTCATCCATGCAGAGAGATCAAATTTATTGGTACATTGGAAGTCCTGCTTTACTTGCCAGCTGTAGACTCTTCACATTTAATTCTGCCAGCTCTTCCCATATTCCCAAGAACTAGTGAGCTACTTAGAAATCATATAAGAAACACTGCATCTGCTTTCCAAAACTTTCAAAACCCTTGGGAAGCCAGTAGCAACATGAACTAGGCAATATGAACATGCAATTCTAAAAATGAAGCATCATAAGAAACTAAATTAGTCCTATCAGACCTTTCAGTTACTCGAAAACAATAAATTGGTACTTTTAAATGTATATTTGTAGCAACATATTTCCTGTAATCAGTGAAAATGCTAAGGAGCAGGAACGCTTTTTTATGAGGCAAATTGGGAACCAGGAACTTTTCCAGAAAGCAAAATATCTAGATAAAACCCTTACATTAGGAATATAAGATGTTGCTCGCCTCTGCAGAACAAAAGAAAGAACAATTCCAGAACATTCCACATAACAGACTTACAAGGAAACATTTAAAATTCAATGACAATCAGTAATGAAAATCCAATACATCAATTCATATGTTTGTACTAAGCCAACCATAAAAGTACCTACTTCTTTCCTGCTTGTTCTTGCCTTTGTTGTTCTTGGATGCCATCAGCAGCTTGGTGGAAATCAAATACTAAGAAAATAAAAATAACTTCCGTAAGCATAAATTTTGCATGAAACAAACAACCGTATCAATAATGCTCTGTTCAAACCAATTTTAGTCGTGTTCATCAATATAGAAAAAAATATATATACACACACGAATGAGAGGGAAATAAAATGACCAGAGTTTTTCCTTCTGCTTTTACAAGCTACTTTCCCCCCGCCTCCCCATCCCAGAGTTCTGCAGTTATTCAGAGACTCTATGTTTATTTAGCAAAATATCTGCAAGCTGCACACACATCTACCATACAAAAGCTAAGACATTTCAAGCTTCCAGTGGCCCAAAAGAACAAGTGGACAGGAAAGAAAACACAAAGGTAAAAGAAATCCAGGAAAACAGGTCATGCAAAGATGTCATTCTGCTGAAATTTATGATGGGAACGTTAAGTGCGCTTAACCATTCATTCTAAAGATTTTTTGAATCACTTGAATTTTAGCAAGGCTGTACAAATTCAAAAATATTTGGAAATAATAATAATGGTAAAGCTCCCATGAACACCGGTCATGAAAACCAGTGCAGCCATTCCTCAAAGATAACAGAGTTAAATTCTGTTCCAGTTTAACTGATGCCAGCACTATATCCTCAAAATTAAAGAATTAATTTACTCCTACACAGGTAGATAAAAATCTTGCAAATCTTGCTCATTCACTAAGAGCTTCAGCTTCTCTAGAACAGAAGTGATTTTCCTTGCTTTCCTTACCAAATTTACTTCCATGTTTATTTTCACACATTCCCATAATTTAAAGGATTAGATAACCAGCCTGAACCTATTTTTAAGTCAATCTTTTGTTACAGACTATTTTTACAGACTATAATTGCTCACAGACTGCCAGCATCCATTTCAGAGAAGACATTTAGAATACAAACAGATCTCCAAACCTCCCTTCAAAATTTTCATAAACAGAAGCATTCTGCAAGTCCATTAAGAAAAAAGGCCGGATGAACAATCATAACTAGTCCTTTTTACTCAGGACCTGTTTACCCATGAAAATTTCACAGTACCGCCACTGTAATGTAATCACCACAGAACAGTTCCTCTAACAACCTCACCACCCCCAAAGAATTCATGTACAGTGATTCCACTATCAAAACGAATTTCAGAAATTTAGGAACTGTTACTCAACTATCTCAAGTGAAGAGTAATTACTCCAAAATAAAAGGGTACTTATTTTGAAATAACACGTTCACTCACTGAGCTATTTCTGTTTTCCAGATAAGTTTAAAAAAAGAAAAAATCCTTTTTCTCGCTCATGTCATGTGCTTTTGTCTGATAAAGACTTGAAAGTTCCCATCTTCAGAAGATAACTACCACAGCATCAATAACTCTATTTCCTAATACATGCAGTTATACTGCTATTATCTCACAAAAACTATTTTACAGCAGGAATTTATGAAGTGAAGACAGTCTAGGAGAGATAAAGGAAAACCTTCTAGCACTGAAGCACTGTTTTGATGGTTTGGATTTTTCCAGGCTCTAAACTCAAGAGTCTTCTGGAACAAACTGGAATTAAACCTTGATTCATGAGCTCCCTGAGAGAAGAAATGCCATTGTCTTGATGCCTACAGAAACCTTTCCAAGAAGTCCCTTTTCCATAGTAGATTGACAGTATTTTAGTTGGTAGGGAGCTCGTTAGTTTGCAAGTCACAGCTAGTCACACAGTTTCCAAAAAGAAGTTGATATATTTCATGAAAGGAAAGTAAAACTGTTTTATGTGGAAGGAGGAAATGAGCCCTTCAATGAATTAACTTCTGAAGCACTTTTTGACTGTTTCTCATATCTTATTTTCAGCTTCAAAAGTGAGCCCCCTTTCCAGACTATGATTACGAAGCAAGGTAGAAGAGTCACTGGGTGCCCACGTCACAAACAACTTTTTCGTTATGGTCTTCAATAAAACAAAGCAGCTGTGATGTCAAGCATACAGGGATGGAACCCAAAGAAACTTCACTATAAGCACAGAGATGGCTAAAAATGGTCACTCTCTTGACTACCACGAAAAGTTCAGAGAAAAAGGTAAAAACTAAAAATCTGACAACTTACCAATATGAGCCCTGTCAGAAATTACTAGTCTTTTTTCCCAGCCTTCTAGCCCTTAAAAGACAAAGTAAAATAGTTCAAATTACGCTTTGAATATCATTTTTCTCTTTTAATGTGTAAAGGAAGAATACTTCTAGTCTTCAGCGAATCTATTAATGAGCAATCACATTTCAGAGGGGAAAAAAAAAAAAGCGTAGATTTCAATAATTAAAACTTAATGTCAGCCTATAAAACAGAGACAAATCAGGCTTATTCTGATTCCTGATAATACCAGCTGTTCAATTTCAGCAATCAATTAGTAGCTTTACACTTAGGAACAATTCAGTTGATTTACCTCATTTCTAGCAGACACCTACCAAACATGGCCACAGACATGAGAGCAAGAAGCCAAAAAGAGAACTCTGAATCAAGAGGATTACTGTCATGCTTACTTCCATTAACATGTATCATCACAGTATATGCTAAGATTACAAGAGGTAAAGTGTATTTTAATAGCTAAAATACTTTAACAAGTTGTTTTACTTATTAAATTCAGAGCTTAAAGCAACAAAAGCTGTCTGCAGATAATTCATATTTAGATCATGTTCTGTTCCCAAGTTGTACAGAGATTCCTTTTGGCTGCCTACACTTCCCATTAGGGCCCTGGGTCTTTTAGCAGGACTTCTGTCAGAAAGAAGCCAGTAAATGGAGTTCTGGAAAACATAGGCAACCTCTACAGAGGCATCCTCTGCCTAAATCTCCAAAGACAGTAGGAGGTAGCCACAAGCTATTTTAGGAGTAGTAACTCAAGATCTTCTCACCTTTTCCTTTCTTTAAGTTTTTTTCAGTTTCTTCAAAGAGTCCTGGCAAATGAATTACAACACCATTTCCTGAAAAGAAACATCACACAAAGTTTAATGAATCATGTTGAACACAGAAAAATAACATTTCAATCAATTCAAAGACACTTCATGTTCTGTAAACAGCATATTTTATATATTACAATACTCGTTTAAGAAATTAATCTATAAAAGACTGATTTATACCCAATGTGTGCCTTACTAAGAAGCTCAAACTTTCAATTTAGATCAGAACTAGCAGTTTCAACACCTATGGAGCCATTCAGAACACAATTTCCTCTTCCTCATTTCTAAAATTAACTTCCTTTTTTATGCTTAATTTTAATCACACAATAGTTTTAAAGGTATTGCACATTCCTAACATCATTATAAACATTAGCACTCCCTCAGGCACTCTTCACCTGTGAAGACACAGAATATTCCATGTAGAGAGTTTGGGTTATTAACAAAATAGAGAAAATAACATTTAAAAGTCCCATCAGAAGCAAACTTGCTTTCCTACCGGAAACAGAATTGCCACACTGTTACACTGCTCAGAAACAGACTACGCAATTAACCAGTATTGGCAAGAGCTTTAAGAAGCACTTCCATACACCAGAACTGAACCATCTGTTTATTAGTTGTGTATTAGTATGGAGCAACAGAGGACAGCCTAAACCTCCTTCTGCAAAGCAAACAAACCTTAGGATCCTGACATCACTTAGTACTGTCACTGGCCCAAATCTTGAAGAGACCTTTTGACAACATCTACACAGTATATGAATCTTCTCAGATTCAACATTCCTTTTGCAACCCAATGGAAAAGGAAGAAAGATCTATGTGGCTAATGGTACTGGTAGTCATTTACAGAGGCTGAAGAATAAAATAGAAGAGGAATTGTGAGGGGAAAAAAAAAAAGTCATTGATAGGAAGAAAAAAAGAGAGAAAGAGAAATGAAGTGCTTGGCAGTTAGCAGTTTGCATTCATGGAACAATAACAACAAAAGTGACCTATTGAAGACAATAAAAGTAACATCCACAGTCCAAAGTTCTGTTTTTACAAGCAAAGCTCAAGTCTACAAGACTGAGGGAACAAAAAGTCTGGTTTTTGTCTAACCTTGAGTGTATTTTGTTATTTTATTATGTCAAAAGTTTGAAACTACATTATTGTCTGGTTTTGCTTCAGAGATCTCCTACTCACCAATGAATGCAGTGACTTTTGGGTTGATAATCCCACTTGGCAGAAGATGGAAGTCATATTCCACAGAGTCCACAACGACTGTGTGTCCTGCATTATTGCCTCCCTGAGATGGTGAGGGGAAGAAATAAGAAAAAATATTAATAGTTCTTCATACAGGAGACAAACGAAAACAGTACGCGTATGGAACAAACTAATTCCATCTTCAACTTTGCAGCTTTTATTTCTGCTACTGATAAAAGATCTATTACAGACCTCATTCTCCTAGTCAGTCTGCTGAACTTGATTTGCCAAGCTTGACAAATTCAACACGTGTATTATCAGTCAGATTTTGGATGATACTTATGAAAAGTAAAAATGCTCTCTTTAAAAAATAAGATTAATGTATTTCTAGAAATTATTGGATACATAAAAATACTAGAATATGCAAACATTTCTAAAAGCCATCAACAGTTACACTATGTTCCTATTAGACTTATGAAGAATAAACATTAATAGTCAAACTGCAACCTTAACAAAGAAAAAAATACCAGTTAACAATGAGTAGATAAAGCCCTAACGTAATTAGGGAGGATAAGGTCAGCTGTTTGACAACATACAAGTTTGTTTTGAATTTGTGGTTCAGCCTTTTCTGTGTTTTTCCACAACAAGATGAGTTCATTCTATGCCTCCTCAGCCAGTACAAGGCATTAGTAGCCAAAGCCTGCCGTGAAGAAGTGACTCTAGAGACAACCAAGACAACTGTGGTTAAGTTCCAGGAGACCACTTGCACCAACTAATACTCAGCATTTCTACCTTTTCTCACGACCATGAGATACAAGAGCATTAAGAGATTTGTTAAACTGTGAAATACATCCAAAATACAAAAAGGGCCTTGTGTCTAAGTCTTATGAAACTAAAAAGATTACAAAACACCCCCAGTTCTCATTTGCTGTACTTCCGAAAATAAGCTTACGTTCTCTTGTGACCCAGTCATTTGTGCAAGACAAGGAACCACACAAACAGGTCTGTTTGTCTTAACTGCAAGAAAAGCATTTAGAGCATCCTGTATCAGAAATCCACCTGAAGCACTCTGCAGGAGACAATGGAAAGACTTAGCAATCCAAGCCTTCTTCCAGTGCAAGACAAGTTTGTCCTGTGCTGTAATAGTAATAGAAAAACACGAGTTCCTTACATGTCTGTGAATCTAAGCAAAGCAGGTGAAGAAAGAAAAGTTAGGTACAAAAGAGCATCTACAGTAAATTGAATCTGCTGAAAGTGGTAGTTACCTACTTCCTCATCAGATTCCTTCAATCTATTCCCATTAGATCCATTGCTAATAGCAATATAGACAAATTGAACCTGGGGACTGACACACTTTAAATGCAAATTCAATAAATAGGCCTAAGTACAATACTGGAATACTGAGCTAGCAGCAATTTGCCAATAGGAAGAGGAAAGATGAAAACCTACTTTGACTGGGAATTTAATGTTTTGTTTCTCAAGTTACTTAGAAACAACAGTTTTTTCCTAAAATCAAAATGTTTAAGAGTAGAAAAAAATTGATCACTGTATATTGTGCTTAACAATAAATTCTTAGTCTCTTAAAACATTGCCAAGCTCATGGTGTCCTTCAGATGTGCTAACATAAAGTACAGCAGCCAGTCTGCTTGAGTAAGGTGTGCAGCATAAGAACAGAGCTGCTGTTTGTTGGTAGTGTCAAGATTTTTCCCTTACACTGCTGAATGACGTCAAGATATACAAAGGCGTGTTGTTTCCATGCTTATTTGAAAATACCTCATGGCTGACAGAATAAAACTGGCATTTTACCCTTTAAGCCTTGAAGTGCAGGCACAGCACAGCTCACACTTTCTCCAGAAGCAAGCCAGCCACCCAAGTTATATAAGCTTTGTAATCGGGTTATCTAGATTTATCCGTGATAGAGGCTGCTGCCCCTATAAGGGGAAATGAACAAAAACAACGGCAGCAATCTAAGGAAAAGAACTTATTTTACTAAATACGAGACACAATATGATACAATATAACTACAACTACTATATCAAACAAGGCAGAGGAAAAAGAAAGAGAGAAAAAGAGTCCCGGAGAACCGGGGGCCTACTGCAATCTCTAGGCGACAGGCTGGAACGTTGCTGATAGAGCGAGACGGCAGGGATGGAGCGCTCCAAAGCGAAAGACAGGGCGAAAAGAGGGACGTTCCAGCCTGGGAGCGAGATTATATGTGTGTCCTCCTCCTCTGGTGATTCATCTCTGGCCGCGTTGTCCCCTGGGATATGTAGTTTCCTCCAAGGGCTGAGTACTCGGGATGCTGCCATTCCACAGATCTGGAGCATGAACCTTCCACACTTCCGCATACCCTCTGTTACACTTCCACATACCCTCTGTTACACTTCCACATACCCTCTGTTACACTTCCACATACCCTCTATTACACTTCCACATACCCTCTGTTACACTTCCACATACCCTTTGTTACACTTCCACATACCCTCTGTTACACTTCCACATACCCTCTGTTACACTTCCACATACCCTCCGTTACACTTTCTTATACCACCAAAACAGTTCATACCGCACATGATGTCATGATGTAGAATATTGACAGCACAAAACCATGACATTCCACCCCTTATTCTACATTATTACATCATGGTTACACAGATACATGGAATTACTGACTGCACTCCCCCAGCATCAATTTGCCCTGTGGTACACACTGAACATCCCCATCCTTCTGCATCACCCACCAGGTGCACCCAGGTCCCTGGGCAAAAACAGTTCCACGGACAGGTTTGCCATTTCCAGAGGCTGGAAGGACCCAAACAGCTTTTCCCAACATACTCTTCACATGCACAACAGGGACTTTATCTCCTTCTATGGTGTGTAGGGGACTAGATTGGCTAGGACCATCGCGATTGACAGATCCTCTAGTATTGACCAACCAAGTGGCTTCTGCCAGGTGCTTCTCCCAGTGCTTAAATGTTCCACCACCCATTGCTTTCAACATCGTTTTTAATAACCCATTATATCGTTCAATTTTACCAGAGGCTGGTGCATGGTAGGGAATATGATAAATCCATTCAATGCCGTGCTCTTTAGCCCAAGTATTTATAAGTGAATTTTTGAAATGTGTCCCATTATCAGATTCAATTCTTTCTGGGGTGCCATGCCGCCACAGGACTTGTTTCTCAAGACCCAATATGGTGTTTCGAGCGGTGGCATGGGGTACTGGATATGTTTCAAGCCACCCAGTGGTTGCCTCTACCATGGTAAGCACATAGCATTTACCACTGCGAGATCGTGGCAAGGTGATATAATCAACCTGCCACGCCTCCCCATATTTATACTTCTGCCATCGCCCTTCCTCCCAGAGAGGTTTCATCCTCTTGGCTTGTTTGATTATAGCACACGTTTCACAATCATGAATAATTTGCGCAATAGTGTCCATAGTTAAGTCCACCCCTCGGTCTCTGGCCCACTTATATGTTGCGTCTCTTCCTTGATGGCCCGAGGTCTCATGGGCCCATCGAGCTAGAAATAGTTCGCCCTTATTCTGCCAGTCCAAGTCAATTTGAGCCACCTCAATTCTGGCTGCTTGATCTACTTGGTGGTTATTTTGTTGTTCCTCTGTTGCTCGACTCTTGGGCACGTGGGCATCTACATGACGCACCTTTAGGGCCATATTCTTTGTTCGGGCAGCGATGTCCTTCCATAGTTCAGCGGCCCAAACAGGTTTACCCTTCCGCTGCCAGTTGTTTCGTTCCCATTGCTGCAGCCATCCCCATAAGGCATTGGCCACCATCCATGAGTCAGTATAGAGGTAAAGCACTGGCCATCTCTCCCGCTCAGCAATGTCTAGGGCCAGCTGGACAGCCTTTACCTCTGCGAATTGGCTCGATTCTCCTCTTCCTTCTGTGGCCTCTGCAACTTGTCGTGTAGGGCTCCACACAGCAGCCTTCCATCTGCGATGTTTCCCAACAAGGCGGCACGATCCATCAGTGAACAGGGCAAAATTCTTTTCGTTTTCCGGAAGTTCATTGTATGGTGGGGCCTCTTTGGCGCGTGACACCTCTTCTGCTGGTGATGTTCCAAACCTTTTACCTTCAGGCCAGTCCATGATTACCTCTAAAATTCCTGGACGATTGAGGTTCCCCATTCTTGCTCGATGTGTAATCAAGGTAATCCACTTGCTCCAGGTGACATCGGTAGCATGATGGGTGGAAGGAACCTCCCCTTTGAACATCCAGTTCAGCACTGGCAGTCGAGGTGCCAGGAGGAGTTGTGTTTCAGTTCCAACTACTTCGGAAGCAGCCCGAACCCCCTCATATGCGGCTAAGATCTCCTTCTCAGTTGGAGTGTAGCACTCTTCAGACCCCTTATACGCTCGACTCCAAAATCCCAGGGGTCGGCCTCAGGTCTCTCCTGAGGCTCTTTGCCACAAACTCCAAGTGGGACCTTTCTCTCCAGCAGCAGTGTAGAGGATGTTCTTTACATCCTGTCCCGTCCGTACTGGCCCCAAGGCCACAGCACGGGCTATCTCTTGTTTTATCTGCTCAAAAGCCTGCTGTTGTTCAGGGCCCCATGTGAAATTGTTCTTTTTCCGCGTTACGTGATAAAGGGGGCTTACAATGAGGCTGTAGTTTGGAACGTGCATCCTCCAAAAGCCCACCACACCCAGGAAAGACTGTGTCTCTTTCTTGTTAGTTGGTGGAGACATGGCAGTGATTTTGTCGATCACATCTGCTGGGATGTGACGACGTCCATCCTGCCACTTGATACCTAGGAACTGAATTTCCTGGGCAGGCCCTTTTACTTTGCTTCGCTTAATAGCAAAGCCGGCTTGTAGAAGAATGTGAATTATTTGCTTTCCTTTTGTAAAAACTTCCTCTGCTGTATTGCCCCACACAATAATGTCATCAATATACTGCAGGTGTTCGGGAGCACCACCTTGTTCCAGCACAGTTTGGACCAGTCCATGGCAAATGGTTGGACTGTGTTTCCACCCCTGGGGCAAACGGTTCCAAGTATACTGAATACCCCTCCAGGTGAAGGCAAACTGTGGCCTACATTCTGCAGCCAAAGGAATGGAGAAGAAGGCATTAGCAATGTCAATGGTGGCATACCATTTGGCTGCTTTTGACTCCAGCTCGTATTGGAGTTCCAACATGTCTGGCACAGCAGCACTCAGTGGAGGTGTTACCTCATTCAGGCCACGGTAGTCTACAGTTAGCCTCCATTCTCCACTGGCTTTACGCACTGGCCATATGGGGCTGTTAAAAGGGGAATGAGTTCTACTGATCACTCCCTGATTCTCCAGCTGACGAATCAAATCGTGAATGGGGAGCAAGGAATCCCTGTTAGTGCGGTACTGCCGTCTATGTACTGTCTTTATAGCAATTGGTACTTGCTGTTCTTTCACTCGTAGCAGCCCCACAACAGACGGGTCCTCTGACAGGCCAGGCAAAACAGACAGCTGCTTAATATTGTCTGTATCTACAGCAGCTATTCCAAAGGCCCATCGATAGCCCTTAGGATCCTTGAAATGCCCCCTTTTGAGGTAATCAATACCCAGTATACATGGAGCCCCTGGACCAGTCACAATAGGATGTTTCTGCCAGTCTTTACCAGTGAGACTTATTTCGGCTTCTAACACAGTCAACTCTTGAGAGCCCCCAGTCACTCCAGAAATATGGATTGGTTCTGTCCCTTCATGACTGGAGGGCATTAGAGTGCACTGTGCGCCAGTATCCACCAGTGCCTTATATTCCTGTGGTTCCGATGTGTCAGGCCATCGAATCCACACAGTCCAATAAATTCTATTATCCCTGTCCCTCCCCTGACTGAGGGTAGGGCCCCTCTATTGGTTACCTGTGATAACCGGAGCAGCTCTACTGGTGGTTGGTCTATTCTGTAGTTCTCTCACCCGTGCTCGCAGTACAGAAGTAGGCTGGTTATGCCACTTCCTCATGTCCTCTCCACAGTCACGTAGGTAGCGCCACATGGAAACACGTGGTGGAATTGTACTGTTATTCCTTGCTCGAGCTGGGAAGCGTGTGCGTCTAATTGCCGAGACTTCTGATCTTACAGGTGAGGAGTAGTGTTCATCACCTTTAATTAGTTTGATCAGTTCCTTTAATAGACTTCCTTGATCGTTCTGATCTTCATTGGACACTGCTGATACCTGTATGGGTTTGTCACGATTGGTCAATGGAAATAGTTTCTCGTGCATCTCATCCAGCCGGTCTTTTACTTGTGAGATGGCAGAAATAGTGGCGGTGTACAGTGGGGACAACTGATGTTCGAAGTATTGAAGTGTCCTAATCAGTTCACTAACTTCGGGCCTTCTGTTGTGGTCCACATATTCTTTACACGTTGTTGCCAGTGATGACGCGTATTTCTCTGGTGCTGTACTTGTAAGTTTCTGCCATATGTCAGGATCGGTCTTCACATTCTCAGGATCACGTTCGTTTAAATTCGCAGGGTTGTACAACAGTTCCACCATGGCCATTTCCCTCAGATACTGGATACCACTTTGGATTGTATCCCATTTAATAACGTTAAGCTTCAAAGCTGCCTTGTAGGGGTGCCTTACTTTCACAGCTGCTAAGAGTCGCTCCCAGAGGGTGGCATCTTCATCTGAACATCTGCTAATCTCTCTGTCGATAGCTGTGTCTCCGGAAATGTTTCCTAGCTGGCGTGCCTCATTACCATCTAGTGACAGGCTGTGGGCCCCGTTGTCCCAGCAGCGAAGCAACCAGGCAAGGATACCTTCGTTTTGACGCCGTATGAACTCCTTTCTTGAGCCTTGGATCTCAGTCAGCTTTAGAGGTCGACGATAAACAATTTCCTCCTCATCAGCCTCTTCTTCACGCCTCTTAGTCTTTCTTTTTGCCTTTCTCGGTGCCGATCCAGACGAGGTACCTTCTTCTGCTTCCTCTTCTTCTGCTCCTCCTTCTCTTCGTTCTAGACGCGTGGACACCCGTCTCCATTTCTTGCCTTCCACAGGGGCAACTGATATTGCTACTGATGCCTCCCGTGACTGATTAGAGTCGACCTGGATATTATCTTTGTTGGTCTGAATCTCAGATCGGAAACTCTCTCTCTCCAGAATAGTATTATACAGAGCACGGTATGCGTAAGCCAAACCCCAAATAATGTTTACCTCCTTAGATTTCTGACCCAAGTACTCACTTAATTTCTCAGGGTCCCTCAGGTGTTCAATAGTGAAATCCCACGACACTGCGGGTCCCCACGCTTCTAAGATCTTTCCTAAACCTTTCCATATTCCCTGCCAGTCAGCATTCTCTGGTTTTGGAGGAGACTTCTGCATAGAACGAATGTATAGGAATACATATACATTCACTGATATTGATAACATGAACATGAGTATGAGACCAAGAATTAATATTACCTCGGCTGTTGAAAAGCGTACGACAATCTGAGAGTACAGCCTGTACACTGGATTGAACATTGTGGTGTCTGTTAAATTAGCTATTCCATCTGGAATGTATGTGCCGACAATTAAATTATACCACACTGCATATAAGTACCAGGCAGGTGTCTCCATCACGGTTCTTATTAGGTTATATAGATACAGAATTCCGCAAAAAGAAAGCACGTATGGACAATATGTTGAGAGGATCATGATTGCTTTCAATCCCCTAAACAGAGCGACTGGAATGAAGAGTGGGTTCATAGCTGATAGTAGCTAGCAGGCCCTGTGAAAGTCAGAGCTAACTAGCTGTGCTCTGAGAGAGCAAGAAATCTCTTTGTTTTCTTTACAAAAGCAAGATAGTAATGCTCAGAGTGAGCAGCTAGCTCAGACTGTTGACAGTTCGTCTGGAATTTCAAGGTCACGCTCTCAGTGAGCAGCTATGAAAAAATAACACTCCTGTAACAAAGCTTTTAGAGAGCAAAAAGAGAGTTGTTGTGGAAGCTAAAAAAGCAGCAGATCTAATCGAATCAGATTGCCCGCATTCTCCACCAAGATAATGTAATCGGGTTATCTAGATTTATCCGTGATAGAGGCTGCTGCCCCTATAAGGGGAAATGAACAAAAACAACGGCAGCAATCTAAGGAAAAGAACTTATTTTACTAAATACGAGACACAATATGATACAATATAACTACAACTACTATATCAAACAAGGCAGAGGAAAAAGAAAGAGAGAAAAAGAGTCCCGGAGAACCGGGGGCCTACTGCAATCTCTAGGCGACAGGCTGGAACGTTGCTGATAGAGCGAGACGGCAGGGATGGAGCGCTCCAAAGCGAAAGACAGGGCGAAAAGAGGGACGTTCCAGCCTGGGAGCGAGATTATATGTGTGTCCTCCTCCTCTGGTGATTCATCTCTGGCCGCGTTGTCCCCTGGGATATGTAGTTTCCTCCAAGGGCTGAGTACTCGGGATGCTGCCATTCCACAGATCTGGAGCATGAACCTTCCACACTTCCGCATACCCTCTGTTACACTTCCACATACCCTCTGTTACACTTCCACATACCCTCTGTTACACTTCCACATACCCTCTATTACACTTCCACATACCCTCTGTTACACTTCCACATACCCTTTGTTACACTTCCACATACCCTCCGTTACACTTTCTTATACCACCAAAACAGTTCATACCGCACATGATGTCATGATGTAGAATATTGACAGCACAAAACCATGACAAGCTTCCACATTTTTGCTATTAGCAGCTATGCTCCAAGGGATTTTGCTTACAATTAAAAGAAGAAAAATAAAAGAAAATCTCAGCACTGTGTGTGATGAATCACCACTTGAATGCACTCTTAGTTCTCAAGGTTTCTTAATGCTCGTTTGCAAATTATACTCAAATTTTAATCTCAGAGTTCAGTTGTTTGTGTTAGGAGAATGCCTACAGCATGGAAAGATTTTATTCCAAATGAGCTACTGATACTGATTGCCTGGTAGAACAATTGATAGGTAGGAGTGTCTGGTCAGTTCACATCCTGCCTTCAGCAGCAGTCCATCAATTTAATTTCCTAAATTCAAACCATATTTTAGGAGAGCACAACAACAGCAGCATTCAATTAAGCCAGTCTTCTTAGGTTGGATGTTAGGAAATACTTCTTTACAGAAAGGGTAGTCAAGTACTGGAATAGGCTCCTCAGGGAGGTGGTTGAATCGCCATCCCTGGATGTGTTTAAGAGCCGTTTGGATGTGGTGCTCAGGGATATGATTTAGCAGAAGGTTGTTAGAGTTAGGGTACTATGGTTTGGCTGCTGTTGGATCTGATGATCTTTGAGCTCTTTTTCAACCTGGGTAATTCTATGATTCTATTCTAAGATTCGAAATGTTGACTTACAGGTAATCCCTAACCTAACACAGAAGTGCAAGTGTGTAGTGTGGAACTTAACTACCGAGCTGTAAAATACAAAGAGAATGATTCATGTCATATACCTAAAGTGATCTATCAGTGAAATGTACTCATGTTGTATGCTTAGATATTGTACAACACAGCTTTGGTAAACAATTCCGCCTACAAAAACCCAAATTCAGAGTTCTAGCAGCAGGGTTCTTGTTGAGTTCTTCAGTTTAGTGGGTTAAGGGTGTTGGTCTGTTTCTTTTTCTCCTCCATTGGCAGTATTTGTTCCTTTTTTCTCTTCATCCAGAAACTGACAATAACACCAACATCTTCATAACTGTTGCCTCTGGGCTTAAGTCAGTGTAGAAACTAAGGAAGCCACTTCTGGCTTCAGTCCTTTCTGTCTGTATTGCTCACTCCTCCCTCACCACAGTGATCCAAAAGGGATCAGTTGGGTCATTCAAGCCAACACTCCTTTGATTCAATTATTTAAACATCAGTGGAGAACTCCTGTGTTTAACTAACAGTGAAAATAAATTCCAATGCTTATGCTCAAATAACCTTCAAAGTTTTATGAAGCTTTAGCCAAAGAGAAAGGAAAAACACAGAGGTCATCTCTTGAGGAACATTCAACAGACTCAAGACTTTACGTTGGTATTGCAATGCAGTATTTAATCCCCAAACCACGTAAAAGAGGTGACATTCTGTAGGACAGCAAAGATGCAAACACCTGGCACAAAAGATAAGCAAGGAACTCCTTTTAAGGGGAAAAAAAAAAAAAAAAACAAATATTTTAGCAATTTTTAAGTAACCTAAACTCACAGAAGACTGAAAAACAGGTCAGCATTGACAGTGTATGTAGGACTAGAAGAAAGCCTTTGAGGTCTGCAAGACCCCTGCTGTACACAATCAAACCAACAGAACCTTTCCATGTAGCTATGTGCTCTCTCCCTGCTCTCATGGCTTCCGAGTGTATTACAGCTGTATGTAAGAACATGACGCTGTAGAGCTTAACTTTTGCTTATTTAAACACCAAGATAACAGTCCAGGTTACGCTACTAGTCCATTAGGTAAGGATACTTCAAAGACAGCTGTTTTTTTATAATCACGTGTCTCTATGAAAGCACAGCACTGCCTATTTTTTAGCATAACTGAGGTTTGATTTTCAGAAGTCAGCAATCTCCACACAACTGTGTTTAGAGGAAGGTAAATGAAAAGTTAGAAGCATTCACTTCCCGTTTGTCCTTTTCTCCCTTCCTTACACTGTTCCTTCTACCCTCATCTTTTAAACACTATTTGGAAAGTTTCTCTTCTCTCATAATGTGTTCTACAGTGCCAACAGAATCAGCCCTCTCAGCAAGGCAGTCCAGAGCTTTGCCAAATTATAAACAATATTAAGTTGTGTCTCAAATAGGATTTCCTCAACTTTCCAGCTGCCACGAGCCTGGGCTCAGCAATACAAAGCTTTCTTTCCTTGATTTTTCACTTTTCCTTGTGGTGGACAATCCTTAGTACTGCTGTTACCTCTTAGGGTTGGCTTCACAGCCAGATGCTGCCTCCAACTTGCAGCTTACTCACTGCTGCCTGCACCACTGCTAGCAATCCTGGGGGGGTTAAAGCCATCAAGTGACACCTAACCTTTCTGCTGGCGATAGAGAAACATGAAATTACTCAAAATGAAAGGTGAACTGAACACCTTTTTTTCTTCTCAACAATAGCAGTTTGAGCAGTTTGTGGAATTGTGGAGCTCAGAACCTTAGAAAGATCTCTTTCAGCCATAGTTTGGAGGCAGAGACAAACAAGACACATGGCCCTAATATATGTTTCTTAGTATTCTTCCAGCATTACTATTGCAGTATGCTTAAATCACTTTCTTCAAAAAGCACATGATCCCTGGCCACCAGTTGGTAATCCCACAATATCCAAGCTATTCAGCATGCAGAACAGCTAAGTATACAGGCATCTGAGGGGAAGGTGCACAGTAATAGACAAATTATCAGACAAGTTCTGTTAGAATGACAGTAATCATGGTAACAACAAAAAAACTACCTATTTAATTCCTTTCTCTAGAAGTTTCATCCCAAAAACCAATCCCTATGAAACACCTGTTTGAAATATTCTGATCTCTAAGGTCCCTTCCAACTCGCATGATACTATGATACTATGATATTCCTTTCAGAGCAGTAAGTTGCTCAGACAGATTTGAAAGGGGAAAAAAAAGAAGTGTTTTTTTCCCCTCCAACCTGCTGAAGAAGATTAAGGAATGTAAAAATCCTTCTCAGTTTAAGTACCACACCCAAGAATCTGCACCCATATACTCAATATAGATAGGCCAGTCAGCACTACACACAGAGTTATGGTAAAGTACACCTATCCTGACAAATATTAAAATATTTGGGTTAAATATTGAATGATATTTGTGCAAGCACCTGACTACAACACAATTACTATTTTTCCTTCACTGTAAAGACTAAAAGCAACTTTTACGAACAGAACAGTTGAAAGCCATATTGTGGAACCAAACCAGTAAAGTCAGAAGAATGTACTAACAGCCACCAAACAAAACCACCTCCTCACCTGGAACCTCCCTGCAAGCTACAAAGCCTTCAGCTCATTGCATGCTATCCAGTCTTAACAGCTTTCAGGGCAGGCCGTGTACAGAGCATGGAGAAAGAGCATTTGTAATATCTGACAGACTTCTTTCCCCCACCTCGGAACTGCATTACAAAATACTGAAGCTGAAATGTCCCATTGTTTGTAGGGGTGCTTAGTTCCTCTTGTTGATTCCTCAGTTTGTTTTTCGTTAAGTACGCAGATACAGGCAGTGTTCCCTAAGTTAGTTATTTAGCTTTCCATAAATACATTTCAATATTAACGTTTACTAAGGAGGTAAAAAAACTTAAAAGGACAAAAACAACACTAACATAACATTTGCTAACTTAATAGCTCCTCTGAAGCCAAGTGAAGCCCACAATTAAGGAAGTATGGACTCTCATTTTCCAAAATGACCAAAGACAATACAAAGTCATCTTGAAATGTATATTAAAAATCCCAAACCAGAACCTTCTTCTCTGATGAGTTTGCTCTGAGAACTCCCATGCTCATGGGTTTGCAACCAATCTCACAGACTTACCTGAAAAATACCTACAGGACTATCACTTCTAGTTCACATCAGAAGGATTTGCAGTTCCTCTATTTTCTTGGCATACAGAACTCATCTGTACAGTACAATAGCCAGAGTGCTTAAATCTGTTATGAACATACCAAGACAAGGGAGAATTTTAAACCCTGACGCTTTGACAACACCAGCACCCTCCACACTGCCCAGCCTACTGGGCACACAAGAGGATTTACTAGAAAAGCAGACTGAAATTACTATTAAAAGCATATTGTGAGGGCTCCAATACTGATATTAAAATTGTTTAAAGCAGCTCTGAAATACCAGAATACACACAACAGTCACTGCCTTTCCTTGTAACACAGTAATGCCAAGCAGTCTACCTTAAAACTGGATGCCTCCGGGTAGAGCAAAGGCGGCTTTCAAACTAACTCTTCTAGAACAGAAATTAGTGGCATAGTTTAAAAAGATGTTATCTTATGCCCGTATTAAGAACGGAGTCATGCACTTCCTTGAGCTCTCCCTATCGGAGTTGTGTGGGTGTGCATGCATTGATTTTCAGCTCAAAGCAGCCATGGTTGTTTCTGAACTAGTAATACAAGTGACTGCCAAGCTGGGCAATAAGCAAGTCAGCATGGCTTTGGCATCACATAGTTCCATTTAGTTCTTAAATGAAAAGCTATGAATGCATCAAAAAAGTGAGCTATCATTACTACTTACAGTACATATACCCCTTCCTTCATGTCATGTGCAGCTTCTTGGCATTTCAGAAACACCTTTAACAAGGTGATCAGTGTATCTGATCCTGAACTTGCATTACATACCCCAACACAGTTTTGCAACTACTGGACAATTGGCTTCTCATTTCAAACCATATTGTCAAAAATCTACTTAGAACCTCAGCTTGCCGATCATCCCTCCTCTGAGAAAAAACAAACAGAAAATAACACCAAAACATGGATAATAAATTCATTGCTCCACATCTATATTCACGATTAATCTCTTGCTCCTTTATCTCTCACTGTAGCCATCAAACTTGACTATATAACCTATCCTAGGAATTCAGTATAAACAACATTCAGCACCCTTCTTTGCCTACTTCCTCTTAACAAATAAAACAAAACATTAATTTCATAGAAGTCATAGCCCTATTTTCTTAGGCTCATCTCAAAAAAACTCCATACGAGTAGGAAACTGGACTCATAATGCAAATCTTCATTCGAGTCAAGAAAAAAGACTAATTTATCCCTAAGAGATACGAGATTGAGTGAGGGAGGCCAATAAGGCGGAAGAAAAATGCTGAAAGCACAGAATGGTCCAGCGCTACATTCCTTCAGTGCACAGAACCCACTGTTGTTTTCTACATTCCACGGCAATAGAGTTAAGAATGGATATGAATAACAAAGAGTGATTTGGGGAATATTTACAGACAGCTGCTTCTAAATGTAGAAGGCGGCACAGGAAAAAAACATATTTGAAATTTGAGCTGCTACAGAGAACTGCATCTTCATCAACCACGTGAAAACAGTGAGATTCTGTAAGAACAGTCGGAAAGAACAGTAGGAAACCTGCATGTCAAGGTGTAATTTGTTCTCCTGTGCTGTTAAGATCTCCTCTTAACAAGAATACAAGGTTGCTGTTCTTCTGTTTGAAATAATGCCTTGTTGCTGGATTGTTTACATCAAGGAGCAATCACCTACCCACACTGCTCTGAAGTCAGTCTGTGAAGCACTCACTCCCGGCAGGTCAAGGAACTCCTTTTACTGGCCTCTCTCCCCAGCAGCACGTTACCAGCATGCTGATGACCTCTACACAGCCCACAGGTGCATACAGCACTTCAACAAAGGGAGAGCTCCAGCATGCCATAATCTACAGGGTGCCTGATCTGATGGAAAACTGCTGTAGCTCTCCATCCTTCCACTCCCACCTCTGCCAAGCTGGTATCAGCTGAGAAGATGTGGTAAGAAGCTGCAATTTAGTTCTGACACAGCAGGAAAATAGGGTTCTCCAGCATAGTGAGCACGCCTTAAGTATAGAAGACTTCAAAATCTTCTTCATCTCCAAGTTATTGCTCTCAATAAATCAGCTACCTGTAAAGCTAAAACCGTGACCACAAAATGTGTTGAAGAAATGAACAAATGAGAATCACGAAGCAAAGACAGAATGTCGGGTTTTGTGGTTGATTTTTTGCTGTGTCGTGTACAGGAGTACACTGGTGTGAAGTAATATAAGAGATGCATAATGTGTTTTTTCTACTCTTTGTTTTGAGATGATTACTTCAAATCATTTGCTTGCATTATTTTGCCATTCCCATATCCATTAAGGAATGAAATTATAGTAATCAAATTCCCTAATTTGGTTGCATTTTGCAATGTAGGAAGTCTCTTAATCAGAACAATAAATGTCCTCCTTTTAACTTTCCATTACCCACGGAACTGGCAAAAACACAACATACAAGTTTAAACATTGCCAGCCCTGAGGGCAGCGAGGCTGACTGCTTACTAAGAGGAAATTGTGACAATAAAAAACCACAAAAGCATGGCTTTCCTGACAACTGCTCCAGAATTCCAAACCAATTCTTGTTCTGTTTTACTGTCTGGAATACAGTTCAAATGACAGCAGGTAAACAGGCTTTGGTCTGTAAACCTACATCTGATGCTCAGAGGCTTAAGTGCAGAAGTCTCACAGATTATGTTTGCTTTAATGAAAGGATCGTTTTACTGGGTATCCGTTACTCAAACTTAACAGTGGAAGAACCAGTACATACAACCACAGCTGACAGAGCAGCTGCATTAACACTACATACCTGCAGCCCCTGGGCACGTCTTGGTTTTAGCCTTGTTTGTTAAAGTCTGGTGTTTCTGAAACCACATCACTAATTCTGATAACAAGAAAACTTCACATCCTTTGAACAACCTCCAAACCCAAGGTGATATCTGGAAGAAGCACAGCCACAGCACTAGATGTCCTGGCTGTACGTAGGCAGGCACCCTGTTCCAGGTGCCCCAGCTTGCATCAGCCAGGCAGCCAGCGACAGAAGTAATGGGGACACCTGCTACCTATGAGACAAGGAGGTATGGCAAATGTAAATGCATGCATTGCCTCTAAAGGTGTTGTAAAAGCCGTCGATAACTGGCTGTGTTGCAGGGCAGGACCATTTTTATGGCATGTATCTGTGCAAAACCAAGCACGGTGGTAGTATGAAGCCATGCGAGAGCTCCCAGACTTTCAGTTCTAATACAATACAGTTTACTAAGACACCTAAGATCAACTACAGCCTACTGAGTCTGCCAGTAAAGTAGCTGTACTAGCACAGTTTCATAGGAACACAACAGAAATACTTGATCTCAACCATAGATATTCTAGCAACCACGCAGCTGAGCAGAGTCCAACAGGAAGACAGGACCTAGAAGTACAGACTGTAGGAAGCTGCCATTAGCCAGGGGCAGACTGAGGTACAGCCTGTCCTCACTGGCTGTACTGCTATGAGACACATAAGAATCATCTTCATACTCTTGTTCAGCAGCAGTAACAAAACCATCAGGGTTATTCCTGCACAACACACAGTGAGATGACACACAGGTCATCACTGCTGGAAGAGAACGGCCCTACCTCCCCCCTCATTCTGGGAAACCCCTCTCTGTGCTTACCTCATTCTGGGCTCCTCATTAAACTCCCCTGAGCTAAGTCAAGTCAGTTTTGCTTACTAAAACAGCAGAAAGTAGAACTAACAAGAACAACAAAAAAACTTCCCTGCCATCTTGATGACTTAAACCAAGTCATGGGAGGAGGCCCTGACAGCATGAGGCCCTCAACAGGAAACGGAAGAAAGGAGGGGAAAAAAGCCCTCCTTCCCTCAGCAGCAGCCACAGTTAGCAAGGGCTGAAACAGCCACCGTGATCACACCACAATTTTTCCCCTTTCCTCACCTTTGTTCAGCTGACTGGAAGAAAGCAGCACACGCATGAAGCCTGGCCACCTTCCCTTCCCCAGCGGGCAGTAGCACCGCGTGCCTCTCACCTGGCACCTCCTGCCCTAAGAGCAGGGCTGCAGAGCAAAAACCACTCCCGTGCTCTGTGCCCCGCAGCGCATTTTGGTTTGTGTAAACACAGGGCATGAGAAAAGCCATTCATTTGCAAAACCAGTTGTATTTCTCGACTTCCAAATCTGTCTTCAAGTTGCCAAGTTTTGTGTTGTTTTTTTTTTTTTATTTCTCTGCTTTGGAACTGCGGCAGCCTTGACAACCCCAGTTTTATGCACGGCTCTCCTTGGATCATACAATGCCTCAGTGTTTACACTGTTAAGAGAAAGGCGCTCTTTTCCGAAACGCATTTATCAAACATGGATTTAGTGCGTGCACCCGACGGCGACGGGCAGATAACAGAAGCGAGGTGCAGCCCACACGTGCCACGGGCGTTTTGTGCAGCTCTACCTCTAACTTCGGGAAAAAAACGCTGGCGGCTCCAGTTCACGTTATGGTACTTCACAGAACCGCCACGAGAAATATTAACGAAAAAGAGAAAAAAAACAAAACAAACAAACAAAAAAAAACACCACCCAAAAAAACTCTCCCCTCGGATCTCCGTTTGTTTTGATGCAGGCACAGAGGAGCGCCCTGCCTGCAGGCTGCACTCACTTTGTAACCCTTCTGCGAACGGGGCCTCCACACAGCGACCCAGGGGGCAATCCCAAGGCAGACAGAGGGGTTCCGCGCCTCCCCTCCACCTCTCTCCGCTCACCGCCTCAGGGCCGCGATGCTGCAGGCGGGAGCGTTTCCCCTTCCCCGGCGCCTCGCAGACAAAGAGCGGAGCGCGGCGGCGGGAAGGAGAGCGCCGACCCGGGGCACGTTCCCGCTCCCGGCCGCGGGCGGCCGAAGAGGCGCCTTCCCCGCGCCGCTCGGGGACAAAGGAGGGCTGAGAGCCGCGAGGCCCGGCCGCCGCGCTCGGTCCCCAGCCCACGGCGGCCCCGCGCCGGGCGGAGAAAGGGGAAGGGGCGCGAGCGGCCTCAAGGTGACACCCGGTAACGCCGGCCGGCCTCCCGCGCCCCGCTCACCTGGCACCTGCAGACGATGTCGGCGTCCTGCGCTAGCAGATCCACCACCTTGCCCTTGCCCTCGTCGCCCCACTGGGCGCCCAGCACGACGGTCACCTTGTTGCCGGGGAGGCGGGCTGCGCACCCGCCGTTGGGGATGGCGGGCGCCGGGGCGCCGTGCTCCGCCATGGCTCGCGCTGCCCGCTCCGGCGCCGCTCCAAGCACATGCGGCAGCGCGCGGCGGCCCCGCTGCCCCCGCCTCCTCCCGGCCGGGCGGGGATGCCGCATGCAGGTGGTGGTGCCGCCTACCGGCACCGCCCGCCCCGCCGAGCCGCCCCCAGCCCTCCGGCAACGGCCCGCCCCGCCGCCCCGCGGGAACCCGCCGCCGCTACGGCCGCTCCGGGCGCCTCGTTCGCCCTTACGCCGATCTCCCGCGTCTCGCGGCGCGGACTACGCTACCCATCGCACCCCGCGGTCCCCGCCTGGCGGCCTGCCGCGCGGGGCCGGGCGCGGTGCACGCTGGGGCGCGTAGTCCCGCCGAACAGCACCTGTAACTGAACGGGCCGTTGGCGGCCGCCCCAAGCGCCACCGCGGCGGCGCGAGTCCGTGTCCGTTAGTGGCGGGGTGGGGCCGCCATGGTGCCGTTGTGGCCGTTGTTCCTGCTGCCGCTCCTGCTGCGGCCAGAGAGAGGCTGCGCCCTGTGGAGGTGGAAGGAGGGGGCGAGGGGCGCCAAGCGGGGCCGCGGGGAGGGAGGCGACTCTGAGCGGGGCTCGGGGTTGCGCGGGATGCAGTGCCTCAGGTCCGCTCTCTGGCTCCCCAGCACGCAGTAGCCCGTGGCCGAGGTGCTACAGGTGTGCTCGCTCGTCGCCACAGTCACGGAAATGAGCGTTTTTACAACACAGGGTGAATGTGAGAAGCCATTTTCTTCAGAGGCACGGGAACATGGCCCCAAGCTTACTCACGAGGAAGAACAATAATGGAAAAAAACCATCTCAGAGAAATGCCTTCCTCGTGCATACTTGAGGCTTTAGAAGTGGAACTAGTGTCTCAGGGGCTTTCATTCTTTCCTACTTCACAGAATCGACACGCCTAAGGGAAAGAATTTATTTTGAAAGCAGCTATTAAAAAAAGCGTCAGTCTAAATGATGTAATTACTGCTCAGACGGCTACTCGGAAACCTGAGTCACCGAGCTAGCACTGGCAGTCTGCAGCTACGGGCAGGTCATGGAGTTACTTCGGGTTTTAGTTGCGTTTGTGTTCCCTCAGGTTTGCCCACCCGCAGCAATTGCAGGAGCTATAAAAATTAACCAGAGAGAAGGTTAACCATCTTGTAAGGGCAGGAAGATCTATAATCATCTGTAGGACAAGGAGAAACAGTCACAAACTGAAGTATAGGAAGTTGCACACCAACATGTGTAAGAACATTTTCACATTAAGGGTGACAAAGCACTGGAACGGGCTGCCCAGGGAGGTTGTGGAGTCTCCTCTGGAGATATTCAGGGCACACCTACCTGTGTAGCCTGCTGTAGGGAGCCTGCTTTGGCAGGGGGTTGGACTCAGTGATCTCTAGAGGTCCCTTCCAGCCCTGTGATTCCCTGGTTATGTTATAACGTTGTCTGAGAACACTAGAAATCGAAACCTGTTGTTGCAAAGAGGTGCTATGGCAAAGTAATCAGGAGTTCTGTGGAAAGATGTTGAGCAATTGCAGGTGATATGAGGCAATTGTGTGTACACACTTCAAAGAGTAAATGGTCCCCAAACACTTACTACAGTGCATTGTATTAATGTTTTTGACTGCTAAAAACCATAGAAAAGGTGTTCCACTGGACAGAGCCTTTGGGACGTCAGTAACAAGCAGGAGGAGTCTGCTGAAGTCTGTCTTACCCATTTTGCTGATGCTATGGCAAACTTTGTTCTAGTGCAGTCAGTTTGAAATAAGAAACAGAGACTGTACATCACCTCACGAGTCCCCAAAACTCAGTCCTAATTTAGGATATGATTTTCCAGTTTAGCTGAATGATACTAATGCCTCGCCATTGCCAGCACAAATATTCTCTTGAATCTCAAAATATATTTGAGCCTTTTTGGATAGTGTTCTAATAATGTGATATTAGTGAATTGCTGCTTTCCAGAGAGGTACTAGATGCACATTGTCATTCTACTGCTATTTTTATTCATTATAGAAGAGTTTTGAAAGTATATTTTGGTGTGATTTCTTGGTAGGTATAGATCTGCGGAAGACAACCATGAACTCTTTACTTCCAGGAAAGATGTAAGTGTTTAATCAAGGTAATCAGTACTGACTGGCATGGTTTCGAATTTTTAGTTAGTGTATATCTGTCATCCCTCCATCTCCTTATCTTTGCAAACTAAAGGGAAGCTTTCACTCTAATACTACAAAAGATGGTAGATTATCTACACAATTTACTAAATGTGTTTGTAGTATAGTTGTAAAAAGCACTAACTCTTGACCAAAGCACAAAAACAACAGACATCTGATGCCTCTTGTCAAAAATAGGCATTTAGATATATCTAGTTAGATATATCTAGAATATGAAGGAACTTTGTTTATTGAGCAGGAATTTCCTGATATGCCTACTATCGAAGATAAAAGGTAAGGTTTCACAAATGAGAACCATTGTCACAACAGCAGTATTTTGAATTCAGCGAGGGAATAGTTAAGATAATACAGTATGCTTTTTAAATGTTCAAACCAGCTACTTTAGAGAGGTGTCTGTATGCAAGTGCAAGTAAGGTAGCAACAGGCAAGACTAAAGATTCTTAAGAAAATAAAATACTGGGATTTGTTCTTTGCAAAATTGCAAAGCTACATCCTTTGGTTGGAAATGAGATTTGTAAATTCTGAATTGCAAAGACAGCTATTTAATGCAATAATACTAAGAAAAATGAGGAAAGAAATTTTAAGTGAGTTCTTCAGGTCTACATATTCCATTTTTCCCGAAAGCGTGACAAATGAATTGCTGTCCTTACAGATGAGAAATGAGTTTTCATATGGATGGCATTTTATTTTCAATATTTATCGCAAAAACTTAAATAGGAAAGTGGGAAAGTAGACGTATTAAGTAGAAATTAGCTTCTACTACCATGTTGCCCCAGAATTTCATTGTTCTCGATCTATCTTGGCCTTTCACAGCATCAGACATTAGAAGCTTAACAGAAGGCATTGTGTGATAGATAGTTTGGGTCATTAACTTTCTGCAGTACATTTAGACATTTCTTAGGAACCCAAATGTTGTGCAGTATTTGACTGAGAGAGATCTTAAATTTTCAGAAAGCTTTTTCTTCTTCAAAAATCTGTTGTTTTGTTAGAATTTTTCCCTTAAAATAGTCATTGCAGAAGTATCACCTTGACAGGGGAGCGCACACTAGTTCCAAATTTACATCAGCTTTATCTGTTTGAAAATAGCAGCCTTTACTCACCTTCTCTTGAAAGTGCTTTAAGAACTGAGAGTGAGATACTATGGATTGTATTTGGTTATTAAATATAGGTTAGAATAAGCAGTTTTGTCTGTTTTATTTGCTAATCTTTAATCTGCGTTATCTGCTAAATCCTTTTTTTCTTTTTCTGTTAATCCTACCCAATGTTTTTAGACAAGATGGATGAGAACAAGCTGGTTAATGAGGTGAAGTGTGACCTTAAAGACAGGCAGTCAGGATGTGCAAGCCTCTAGAATGGCCCATACCATTCCGCATGCTTAGATAGTTTAAGACTGGGAAGCATGCCCTGCCAGATGGCTGTCCTTTTGGGGACTTGTTTATACAGCTCTTAAGAGAGACTGGTCGTGTAATTCTTAATTTCCTCCAAGTGTCACTCTGATTCTGTACAGTCGCAAGGTTATCTCATATACAGGTAAGGTAGAACTTGAGGCAAAATCTTAATTCATATTTTATATGTTTTTAAGCTCACATTTCTCTTACCCTTTTATTTATTTATTTATTTATTTATTTATTTTTAATTTGTTCCAATGTGCTTATAATGCCCTAAACTATCTGTGTTTTTAGTCTTAGGCATATAGGTTGCCTGTCACCTGAATACTGAACTGCTAGATTGTATACTCTGCTTAATAGACAGTTCTTGCACAGACTTTTGAAGAGAACCCTGAAATCCTGGATTTCCATGATTTAATCTAAGTAGATTTTCAGACAAATACCTGTTGTTAACTACTCTGTTATGTACAGTGTTGTGTTTCTTTTTTAATGATTGTAGTTCACCCAAAACAACACTGAACTTTCAGTTTTCTGGAACATACCACATAAATCCAAAAGTAAAGACTGAGGTAAGCTGCCAGAATAAATTGTGTAAAAATTGACTGCAGTCTCATTGTGTACACAGTGATGGTTTGAATGCAGGTGTCTCTCATAGCATCCTTAGTCTGTTATGGAATGGAGTTCCAGAACTAAATAAGCTATTTACAAAATAACTGTCTCCAGAGATAAAGGTGGTGAGGGGGAGCTTCCAAGGAATGGAGTTTAACTAATGTAACAATTCAATGCAAGTTTTATCAGTGAGTTCTGAGATTTCTGATAGCCCCTATTGTTTTATTAAAATATTAAATTTGTTACATTCATCCCCTTCATGTCCATTTCCTCTTGTTCTAGAGAGCTGTGTGCTTGCTGTATCTTCTCTGGTGAGGCAGCTACTTATATAATCACAGAAAAAACTGATCTATCTCAAAATAGTTTTAATTATGACCACTGATTGTTTTTGTAGACATTCTGCAGTATGATTGCAGCTAAAAAAATATGGGGCAATTTTAGTGGATTTTAATCTTAAATGAGAGATAAGAAACCATTCTACAGACATTATACAATTTCTTATTGTGTCAAAACTCTTGATTCCCAAGGGGATCTGCAATAATAGTATATCCTGTCTGTTAAATGGGATTGAAACAGATTATGTGGATATTGTCACAGATTTCCTTCATGTTTACCAGCAAAACCCCTCAAGATTTAACTAATTAGGATTTTTTTGTTCAATATTTTGTTAAGAATGTAAGTGGTGGTTTAGGAAATTGGTACTGAAGATGCTTATGCTGAATCCTGATTATGGTTATCTATCAGAAGAAACTACAGAATTATTTACGTGGAGTAAGGAAATTTGTAATATGCTGTTGAATCCATGTTAATGAGTCCTAATTTATGTATGTGATCACTTACAAAAGTTTTAGGACATTGAGTTCTTATATAGTGTCACTGAAATCGGGTTCTTCATGAATCAAAGTCTTTTTCTATGAGTATTAGAGCATTACATGGTGCATATATTGCTATAAGTAAAACATAAGCTCACAGCACTAAGAAGGCAAATGTATCAAAGCAGACCATCTCTCTCTTTTCTAGACCTTTGAGGATGAAGAGCAGTATTTGCTGGCTTCTGATCATTCTAATTGTTTCATGTGCTATGCAACAATAGCTTCAGAAATGGAAGGGTAGGTTTTTTCTCTATATGAATATTTTTGGAAATATGTAATAGTAATATTTACTAAAAAGGATACATTTTGTTATGATCTGTTTGGAGAAATGAAAAACATCTCAGTTTGGAATTTGAATTTTGGATAATGTTGGATATCCTGTGCATATATTTATGCATATGTGTATACATATATGTCAAATATAGAACTTCTTTGTTTTTCTATTGAATTAAAATTCACGGAAAAAGAAAAGGGAAGATTTTGTACTTAGTAGAAGCCTAAAAATGAAGGATACTGATATACAGATTATATGTAGCACTGTGCTGTTATGCAGCCAGTCTTTGCCTGAAGTTGGTCTGTTTCAAGGCAATTGCAGAAGGCAGCCAGCTAGCAATCGATTACGAAGAAAAATTGGGATATTAGTTACCAAAAGACGCGGACTTTGCAGGTCATATCCCTAACAGATCTTGAAGTTACAGAAGAAGTAATTTGTCCATTTAGTGTAGAAAGTGGAGGGATTTTGCTTGCAGGGTCCAGAAATATGTATTTTGGAAGAAGCCAATTGTAGAAATAAATAGTATCTTGGATGCTATTGTGGGGTTCCAAAGAATGTTCCAGAGAAAGGAAGAAAGTGAGACAGAGACTCTATTTATGTGTATTTCTCATGCTCATTAAATTAATGACTTTTGAACTTTACAATGCAAGCATGTCTGTCTGTCCCTTCCCTTGTCCATGAGGAACACTGTGTCAGAGTGAAGCTGCAGCTAAAAGCATGTATTCAAACAGGAATTTAAAATATTGAACAGAAGTTGCCATTTGTGTGGAGGGAGAGTGCATTGCTGTTCAAGTGTGCCAGGCAGATCAACTAAAAAAACAAGTAATGAAGCATAAGAGCACATGTTTTAATACAGAAAGTCCAAACAGGAATCTCGGTGGTTGTCAGTTGAGAAAGCCCTGCCAGAGTTACGATTGCCTTATATTCCGCAGCTCTATGAAGAAAAGTCTGATTATCATCAAACTCTTGCAAAAGTTCCATAGAGGTCCTGCATAAAACCAGTCGTTTTTAGGCAAAAGCACTAACTTGTATTATGCTCCTTTCATCCATGAAGTTTGCCAATATTTGGCTTCATTTATTTATATGGGAGGAAGTAGACTATAATGCAAGCCAGAAATATTGTAATGCATGTGTTTGTTTATTAGATACGTATACAAAGTCCTCTTGTTTCTTTTTGGTTTTTGAACCCCTCTTAAAACTCCTGTATAATATAAAGAATCGTATGTTTGGCCCTCAAAGCTGTTTTATCTGTTTATTTAAATAGAATGCCAGTGAGTTCCTTGCTTGGATTATTTCCATCAGTTCCAGAGCAAACTTCCCTGCATGCTTTCTGTTTTGATCAATGTTAATGTCGCTTGAGGATGTCTTTGAATTTCCTAGATGTTACTGAAAAGAGAACGCCTTGTTGCTTTTTCTGCTTTCTTTTGCTGAAAGGAATGCACTCGGTACATTTACAAAACGAACACTAAGCGGGATTGACAAGAAATCAAAGACAGCCGTGGCAGCAATGTCTCCCATCCTGAAAGGACTGTGCATTACACTTCTTTCTGCTGTTACACATCAGTCACGCTAGTTGAAGTTACTTGTGCCTGCACCTGAAAATTGCAAGTTTAGTTTTGAACTCGCAGGGAATTTTTTTCCATCAAATTTGAATATAATTGCTAATTTTTTAAATATTTTATTCAAAAGCTTATGAAAACACATTTCTGTGTTATGTTTTCCTGCTTAAAATGTTGAAAGAGTGATTGACCACCTCTTTTGAAAGCAATTGATGTTTTCCCATTGACTTTGTGGGGGTTAGCATTTCATCCAGGATGTTCAGTGGAGTTGGATGTAATGCAATCCTAATGTATGGCTGACATCAGAGATCTAACAGTTTCCCTGCCTCTCCCACTTAAGTTGCAGCCCGTGGATTTTCCCCATTCCAGCTGCAGCACAAGTGTGGGGCACACAAGAGGTCCTGTTGCTAACATGACCAGCAGTTTGCTCCCTGTCATGTCACTGCAAAGAGGGACATGTCTCCCTTACTGGACAGGGGGACTGTTCTCCTGATCCACTGAACAACACAAAGTCTCCATAGTGTACTCTGATACAGCAGGCATCCTTCTTTCCAATCTGATCTTTTTAAGCTGGTAACTTTAAATTAGATGAACTTTAACAGAAGACATGCTTTCTTTAAACAGTGCATATTTTTTTTAAGGGAGAAACAATGTTATAAAAAAGCCTCTGAATGATGCTAAGATTTCTAAGTGACAACCACCAGCAAATATAGATGTCTGTCCTTAAACATCTATGCAGTGGAACAGCCAATGCCATTATGATAACACATTGTATTATGACATTGTAGACGTTTTACACACCTGAGACAGATTGATTTGAATTGCGTAAAATAGTTTTATTCAATAGAAAGCTTCTTAATATTGTATTTTTTTATTGTTTTTGTAGCGCAGATCAACTCTTCTTAATTGAGCACCAGGTGAATTTAATTTTGAATGTATTCTTTGACCTTATGTTTTTATCTAGATTTTTAATTGTTTTCATTTTTTATGAGATACAATTTTGACACAAACTCATGCTTACTGCCGGCAGGCTCTGGCCAGCCTAGTGGACTCATTTCTTTGAACACGTGTGTTTGCTTGGGAGTTTTAAAATGTGTCATAGTATCATCATAGTATCATAGTATCATAGTATCGTGCAAGTTGGAAGGGACCTTAGAGATCATCGAGTCCAACTCCCGGGTTTCGAGCCCTCTGTGTAGCGAAGCGGCACTTCTACCCCCTGCATCACAGGGGGATTCGAACCTGGGCCCTTCGGTGCCGCAAGCAGCACTTTATACCACTGCACCACCGGGGGCACACAGATGTGTCCCCGTCCAATGAATGGACGGTGTCCCGTCCAATGAATGTGGTTAAACATGCCATTGGTACAGTCAATTAATATCTGGTTTATAAAATGCCTTATTTCGTAACATTTGCCAAATTAGTATAAGGAGATCACAAGATAAATTATTTCCTACCTCTCCCCCTTGTTTGACTGAGAGAGACTGGGATCATTTGAGGAAATATGGAAACTTTTCTTATAAACATGTCCATGCTAACAAAGTGACTTGAGATAACTGTTCTATAAATGGTTTGCAGCCTGCTAGAAATGGTGCAAGCTCACAAGTGTGGAAGCAAGCTTATATTCTGCTCAAGTTCTATTCACCCACCTCTGAGAAAGCAGCTGTAGGATTCCTCAGTTTGCGCTGTTCTGAGGACAGATTGTACAACTTGGCATTTTGATCCGAGTAGACGAATAGCAAACTGTAGCGTATGAACTGTGGGCTGCAAACTTACAGCATGTCTGCTGTTTCATAACTGCCTCCGTGCACATCCTTATACTTCTGTACTTTGTGGTAAATGGGGGGAGTCACAGAATTAGTCTTCTCATTGCGTGTACCTGGAAATTCCAGGTGCTTGCCTTCTACCTGACTGAAAAAGCAGTGTGTCAACTCTGTGTCAGTCATGGAAGTGTCATTTTAGTAGCAGCTTTGCAATGTTTCCTTGACAAGAAGCAAATTCTGTTTTAATAGTGAGTAACCTCTCTTCCATTGCTGCAGCAGAACAGGCTGTATGTAACTGTGCCGCCCATGAGAAATGCTTCTGAGGGAAGCATGAAAGCCTCAGAGGATAAAAAAATTTGCATGAGTTTTACTCTTTCCTCTTTATATCTGAGAAAATGGGTGCTGTTTCCCTCAGTAGCTTTTGCCCATTGACATCAATAAGAAACTAGATGTACAAGGTTAGTTTGCAGGATCAGCGTTGCTTAAGTTGGTGTTACTGTTGTGCTGTTTTGTGTGATGTTGGAAGAGGAAATATTGTCTCATTAATAGATTGTTAATATATTTAAAAAACATACTAACTGTTGTTTCTCTATTACTTATGAGTTAATTTTGTGGATCTATGATCCTGAAAGTGCAGATGCCTCTGAACTGAATCACACTGCAGTTTTTCCATCAGAAGTAAGTTGAAATTATGCCACTTTAGAAAAAAGTGAAAATGTATGTCTTGTGAAAATTTACCAGCTGAAAGTGGAAATGTCTTGCTGAAATACTGTATCTGCATACATCTTTAATTCCTTTTACTGTCAGGAAAAGTACATTTGCAAGATTTTCTCTTCAGTTAATACTGCAGCAGTAACACAGCTATGGAGTGAGGTGAAACCTATTGTCTGTTTTATAGGTAGAAGAGTTAGCAGGTTTTAGTGATACAGTTGCATTTAAGTCCTTTTGAAAATGATACTGAAGCCATTGTAACTGGTAATAATATGTGATAGTTCGGTCAGATTCCCTGTAGACCGAACTGTTAGAAAATACTTAGGTTAAAAACATTATGGAAGTCATGAAATGTGATAAATGGGGTTGTCTACTCACTGGTTTAATTCACACCTCAAATGTAACAAGATATTGTATGGGCTGATCTGTATAGATAGATCTCTAGGCTGAATTAGGTATTTACTAATGAGATTATCCAACATGGATTAGCTATAGGGATGAATATGCACAGTAAGTTTTGTAAGGACTGACTTTCTGATCTAAACAAATGGCAGAAAGTATTTAGTTTTGATGTGGTATCTGGCAAAGAGTAAGCGTGCATGGCACCGCAACTTGTTTGTTTATTTTAAGTTGTCATCATTAGATATTGATTTTTTCACATTTGTTTAATATTTGACATTACTATCTTAGAGAAGAAAATTGAAGAAAAAGAATAGCAATAGCAATTGCATTCTGAAGGCATCTTTGTTATTAGATAATTAGATGTTAAGAAAGTGGATTTTGTTCTCTGATGTGATGGAAAAAAAAAACAACCCACAAATTACAGAATGTTATATTCTGAGTGTAGTATAGGATAAAATGGATGGACTAAATATGGTTCTAGTAGTATGGTATGCCATTGGATGAAAATATATGTTATAATATAAAAGCTGATTCCAATGTCAGAATGTCTAAAAGGAACTGTTGTCATAAACAACCTTGTCCTAATTGGACAAAAAAGTTGATTAATAAAAATCTTTGCTTTGCTTACACATTGTTCTCAGGTGCTCAGTAAGCTGTTACGGATTTTGGGACAGAAACCTGTTGATCAAACCTATTTCAAACAAAACACATCATTCTGAGAGGCTTCCAAAATTCAGGTATGGTAATTTATTTATGGTGGTGTGTTTGGGTGGTTTTTTTTTAACTGAATGCTCTCTAGAATGAAATTTATGACTCTACAGAGAGTTGTTAATAAGTAAGCATGGAGGGGACATGAATAAAATAATTTGGTCATTTTTCTTCTAATTTTTTTACCTACAATGTAGAAAGTGTTCTTGGAAACATATCAGAATATCCGTTATTTCAGCCAGTATGTCAACAGACATGTCAACAAAAATGAAGTACGAAGGACACAGTACCCAAAGAACTTCAGAACTTCTTTGTAACAGTTTTGGTACACAGAAAGGAAGGATGATTGAAGAAAAAACGCAAATGTATGCAAGCTAGAAATTATCAGTCCTGAACTTTTGGTATCAGTCTTATGAATTTGAGTACTTTAGGGAATAGCTTGTTCTCTGCAGGAAGACCTAATTCTTCTTTTCATGGTCACACAGCACTTTTGTGGATGGGTAACAAGTTATAAACAACTTCCAGATTTGGAGAAACCTTTAAGGTATCTGGCTTCAAAAACCCAGGGAGTCCAATAATAGCTTTCAGAGCAATGAGATGTGACTCCTCAAAATACAACATATGGCTGTGGCCATGTATGCACCTCTTCTTTGTGCATTGGGGTAACTTTGTGCTTCAATAATAATTTTGCTCTTTTTGCTTTACTTTGAAGACAGCTTGTCATGTTAAGCAGGTTTATCTGCCCTTTGTTTCGTTCACCATAGTACTTAAGTTTATGTAAGCATGCAGTTCAGTGCCAAAAAACTTACTGCGTATAGTTGTTCTACTTTGTTTGTACAGAAGCCCAAGGAGTAGAAAGCATGACTAGACTGCAAAATCAACTAAAGATTCTACTGTAACAAATGGTCTATGAGTCTTAATTATCAAGCTGTAGATAACAGCTTGAAGTTCAATGTCATCCCATTCAGTCATGCAATTCCTGGAACTTTAGATCCTGTGTGAGCTATTGTGTCAAACATCTCTTCCTCATTAAGAAAAAAATATTGGCCAGCTGTTATTCAACCTCCTCTAGGCTTCTAAGTCTGGGATTTGCACATTTTTACTTTACATGCCACAGGAAGAAGGTAGCTCAGGTAGAATGTCATTCAGGGTCAACTAAACTAGTTCCAGTATCTCTGTTAGCTTGTTCTAATTTTGCTTTCATAGAGTTATTTTTCTTGATTATAGCTGGTGGGGTGTTGTGTTTTGGGTTTAGGATACAAACAGTCTCGATAGCACCAATGTTTCAGTTGTTACTGAGCAGTGCTTGCGCTGAGCCAAGGACTTTTAAGCTTCTCATAACTTCCATACTTCTCCTACTACTCTGCCAACGAGGAGGCTGGGGGGCACAAGAAGAAAGGAGGGGTCAGAACCAGGACTACTGATCCAGACTGGCCAAAGAGACATTCCATACCATACAGCACCATGCTGAACAATAAAACTGAGGAGAGGTCTCTGGGAGGGGCTGCTCCTGCTGCTCAAGGACTGGCTGGGTATCAGTTGGCTGGTGGTGAGCAATTGCACTCTGCAGCACTTGCTTTTTTATTCTTTCTTTGTTCTTTCCCTGTTGTTGTTTTTTTCTCCTCTTTCTTATTAAACTGCCCTAATCTCAACCCATGAGTTGATGAGTTGAACCCCTGTCACATGAGCAGGAGTTCTTGCTGTGGGAGAAAGAGTGAGCAAATGGTTAAGTTGTGCTTATCTGCCTACCAGGTTAAAGCACAGCACTTGTTCAAGATCGAGTCCTGGTATTTGTGCAGAACATCTTACACATCTTCTTTCACCTCTTTGCTTAAGAGTCCATCATTATCTGTGAGTCTTCCAGCAAGAACCAGTACTTAAATATGCTCTTGATAGAGTAGTAGTAGGGCAGTTGTTCTAAATATTTCTGATAAAATAATACCCAAAGTATTGATACTCCTTTTAAAGCTTGTTTATATTACAGTCATGCTTTTACTGGAGGTTTGCATGTTCTTCATAGGGAATAGGAGAGCAAGAAAGTGTCTAGAAGGTGAGGGAAATCTGGAAGGGACCCTAGTGCTTCCTTGTACTACAGCATCCACCAACAGGTGACATTTGTTGGAGTTTCTTACAAAGGTTATGTAGGGTTCCAGAAATAAAGAAATGATGGTAAGACTTTGAGTATGGACATTGTCAAAAAGGCAATTAATGTATCTGATAATTTACATTTGAAAAGATTCCTGAGGCAATGCCATCTGCTTCTATTCCTGTCTTTTCTGTGCTGGAGCTCTTGATGAAACACTTCTGCACAGATTGGTGTGGTTTTTTTCTAGTATTTGAGAAGAAGAATTCTAATATGATGCCTCTCCCACTGTCAGTTGCTCTACTTTTAGCACTACTTACTGCATCTTAGGGCAATTGCTTCTTTTTCTTTCCACAAGTATGTACTATTCACCATACTTTCCAGTGTGCTGTGAAAAATAAGAAAACAAAAATCAGCAGTGAGAAAAAAGTTTTTATTTGATTGTGAGTTCATAAGAAAAAAGGTCAAGCCAGTAAATAATAGTCATGTGAAAGTGCAAGCAAAGGCATTTAGCAAAGGTATTTGTCACCTGTTTCATTATCTGTAAAATTTTGACCTATATAGACCTCCAGTGAAGCTAATCCAAATGTATCAGCTAAATTTTTTCACAAGATTATGGGAATTACTCTGGGTTTACATTTTACAAGGGATTCTCAACTGCAGACATTTCCTGCAATGGTATTTGCCATCTGCCTTTTACTTGCTATTGTTTTATATCCTCTCTGAACACCGGTTGTAACACACTCACTACTACTTTGTGACTGTGCCTTCTATTTATTGAAGAGCTTACTCGCAGCATGTAACTAATACTGGGTATGATACTGCAAGAAGCAGGTATGCTTTTAACAGGGGTGTTTTAGTACTTGGTTAAGTAGGTTTAGTTTGCTCTTAGACATCTTCATCAGTTGTATCTAACCGTGTAATCGCTAGATGGCAACATAGTAACACTCCGTATCAAAAGTTGCTGTAATCAGGGATGGGCTTTTTCTACAACATTTTTCACAGCTGAACTAAACTAATGCCGGCTGCCCCACCTCATGAAGTGGGAACATAACATTCTGGCCGTTTCAGTAGAGTGTTTCTTAATTATATGAGTTCTGGTATTCTTTTTTAACTGTTCCATTTTAAAGAACCAAAGTGCAGAGTAATCAAGTAGGAGAAAATGAAATTGCTTTGTAAATTAATTCTTTCTTTCTTTCTTTCTTTCTTTCTTTCTTTCTTTCTTTCTTTCTTTCTTTCTTTCTTTCTTTCTTTCTTTCTTTCTTTCTTTCCTTCTTTCCTTCCTTCCTTCCTTCCTTCCTTCCTTCCTTCCTTCCTTCCTTCCTTCCTTCCTTCCTTCCTTCCTTCCTTCCTTCCTTCCTTCCTTCCTTCCTTCCTTCCTTCCTTCCTTCCTTCCTTCCTTCCTTTCCTTTCCTTTCCTTTCCTTTCCTTTCTTCCTTTCCTTTCTTCCTTTCCTTTCTTCCTTTCCTTTCTTCCTTTCCTTTCTTCCTTTCCTTTCTTTCTTTCTTTCTTTCTTTCGTCTATTGATTCACCTGAATCTTCTCATACACACTTGGATATTTTGCAGCAACTTTTTTATTGAAGCCAGTGGCACTCATATCAACAAGAACAGAATTTGGATCATTTTGCATCATTGTTGAGACCACAGGGCTAGCAGACTAATTCAAATTCCAGTTGGACTGGACAAGATGATTCTCACTGTCTGAAATTTCAGACTCAGAGGGAAGGAGAAGCAAAAGCAATCTCAGTTGATCTGCCAGCTTCTCTTACTTTTGGGGCTTTGGACGTACTCATAGTTTCACTACATTTTTGCAAAAAAAAATTGCTAAGTCTCCTCTGAAAGTCAGCAGCATCTTAGGAAACCCAGACAGTCTGCAAGGAGAGGAAAAGTCTCTGTCCTTTATCACACTGTCTTCAGAAACCAAAGTTACAAAGGTTATACTCCTCCCAGATCTCTTTTATAATGAACTGAATTTTTGTTTTTGTTTTAAGTTTGTATCAGCCCTGATGTAGTGAAATAGAACTACTTGGGCCATAATTTTGAAGAAGTAATCTTCTTCAGGGATGTTGGCCTTTTGCATCCATCAGATCTGTTATTACCCTGTCTACTTCAGAAACTAGATGTATGATTATAGACTATTTATGTTATGCATGGTTTTCTCTTATTGCTTATAAACACAATTCTTGATGGATCATTAGTGGCCCCAGTCATCAACTGCAGTGTGGTTTCACATTAGCTCCTGTTAGTCTGTTTTCTCCTATGTATTGCAGGTTGTTCAATGGAGGCTATGGGGAAGGTGGGGGAGAAGGTATAGAAGAAGGAAGAGTAATACAGCAAAATCTGTATTACTCACTGGAGCTATAATAATGTTACAACCATTCATTTTTAACTTCAGATGCTCAGTTCTTACTGAGGTATATGTATGAAAGCATGCACAGAAAGTTCCCAGACATTACTGAGATAAAGAATATGCCTGCTTAGAAATTACGGGCAAATTTTTATCTTTTCCTCCCAGTTTGGATTTCATTGTCTACCTTCTGGCAATTAGAAGAGGCTTAAGAAATAATTTTGCACCGCTGTTGGTGCAATTCTTCTCCGAGTACGACATTAATTATGTACCTCAGTTTCTGTCAGTCAGAAAGAAAACAGTAAGTTTTCGTCTTTCTTTTACCTTTTGTTTCTTTCATTTTCAGATTCTGGGTAGCCAATATACCTGAAATATCTGATGGTGTCATCGTAAAAATAACCGGAATATTTCAGGAGTGCTTTGTTCAAAGTACTTCTTTTATAATTCCAAGGCCCAAACAATCATTTCCTAGCAAGGAAAATGACATCTCACTCTGTTCCCTTCAGAACAGTGAACTCTCTATTAAATGGTCTGCATGTTTTCCAACAACAGCAGTTTTGTTATCAAATTTTGGAACTTTCTATACAAATGATGCATTCAAAACGCACATAGAAATTGAAGTTCTCTCAGATGTTTTGACCCAAGGCCTAAATAACAATGTAGCTGTTGTGGCTCTGTCAGATAATGGAATCTCGTTTCTAATAAACAGCACTTGTTATAAAAGAGAAGCCAGACGTGTTTTTAAACTTGGAGCAGAACACAAGCTTCCTGAGAGTGAAACACCTGGTATGCATTCAAGATGTTCAACCGTCTATCCAGTGCAGGTGAGTTGTTCATAGTTCTCATTCAACATTTAAGATATAGATGGTCTTCATTACATGTCTGGATACATCTATTGTACATCTCTTTTGAACCTATATAGTATAGTCTGTCTGTAGTTTAGATACCTATTTTAGAGTAGGTGAACCGCAGTTACACTGTTTGGGCAAGTCAGAACCACAAGAAGAGAGAAAGATTCAGCCTGTCACCTGTCGCTGGCACTGTGGAGGAGCTATAAAAATAAATTCCAAAAGTAGAACTGGACACTTTTTCAGATTCTCCAGGTATCACAAAGATCTCCTTTGTCTCACTGAAAGCACCACTGTGGTCAAAAGATTTTTAGTAATTATTTTTCCTTATTCTTTTATAGGAATTTAAATCTTCTCGTCAAACTGACTATATTTTAGAATCCAATTATACACAGGCATTGTGAGTATCAGAAAATTTATATAGCAGATGTAAATCTGATAGTGTAGTTTTGATAAGTAGGAATTAAAAGCACCATCAGGACTTCACGAGTTAATCTGAACATTATTATATAAATAATAATGTTAATATTGCTAATGGGCAGATACTGATGCTTGCTTAAATACCTCAAGGAGGGGTATATGCAACCTACTTGGTAAAATCATATTAATTTTATCTAACATATAGATTTATTCTTTCCTTTTTTATGTTGATCCTGATAAGTGTTTTCAGCACTTACATCTTCCTGGGTGAAAGTTCAGCTGTTAAACAAACTTATATCCCGAAGTTATATTCACATAAGAGGATCTTGGGTTGGAAACTAATCCTAACTTTCTTATGCTAACTTTTGTTTTGGATTTGCATACAGGTTAATTCCAATCTCTCCATCTCTAAAAGTCTTGACACTCAAGTTACTGAAATGATAGTTCTGACTACTAACCACCTTGTTTTAGAAATGGAAATGTCCCATTGACAAGCAAGATGCTGATATCCTCTTAATGTGAATGAATTAATGACAAATTGGTAGCCTGCTGGAGTCTAAAGGAGTTTCTCTCATTTGGTAGGCCTTTTTATTAACATTGTAGAGACTTTCCAGACTCTAAACCTTACGTAATGCACACAAATCAAGAGCCATTCTTCCTGAAAAGATATGCAAGAGATCAGTGAGTGTAGAACATGACTGAACTAAGCCATTATCTGAGGGAGATGACTTCATCTAGAGTCAGCACCTCAACGTGGAACCTTAGTACAGTGCTCTGGCAAAGGATCTAAAAGGATTTTATGTGCATATTATATAAGGAATATGAATAAGCACTAAAAAGATCGGGTTTCACTGATGTATAGTATTGATAATGCTGAGACTTAGTTGTGTCCAGTTCTGATAGTCACTGTTTGAAAGGAGTGTTAAAATACTGAGGAGGATTTACAATCAAAAAATGATTTGGTGAGTGAAACAGAAGTTTAACAATCTGAGGCTTAAGAAACCAATTTGTTTCTTGTATTTTAATAAAAGAAAGAGGCCATTGCACTCAACATTTTCATAATGCTTACAACAAGAAAATAAAGGCTAAGACTCAAGGACAAATATCTTAACATTAATATACTGAAGTACAGAGCCATAAAGCTGTGTGCATCTGATGATATCATCGCTATGCTCTGCATCAAAGCACAAAGTAGCCTGATTATTCCTTTGTCAAAAAATAGTTACGCTTTCAAAGTTTTGAATCAAGCTGCCCATTTAACTCTTAATATTCTCCTTCAAGGAGTGCTAAAAATACTAGCGAACAAGCCTTGCCATTTCAGAATATCAGATCATAGATGTGAAATACCATTGGGTGTCTTCAGTGCACTTTTCAAGGTCTGATGATTTTCTGAAATTGATTTATTTATGAAAAACTACAGTTAGGAGCAACCCAGTAAGTGCTGCATATTAGGGCTGCCTTAGTCAGCAGTCTCTGACAGACTTCAGATTCAGTGCCACAGGAGGTTGTCTTATGCCTTTAATTTTACCTCAATAGAAGCCAGAGTTCACAAAATGTGAAATAGGGTAGGATGTCTGCAACTCTCCTTATCTCCATCTGCCTAATTCCAAATTGTACTGGCCCTGGTAATGGGTTCAGTGATAAGCATAAATCTCCCACAACATTGATCAGTCTTTCACCCAAATTTGACTTTTCTGCATCTCACAGTATCATTTCTCTGCAAACTCAAATAAAAATTCAGCTGTCTACATTTTCTAAGCTGTGTTCACCATCTCACTTTTACTGCACTTGTGTTTGTCCGTAGATTAAAACCCACTTCACAGCAATTATTAAATAATTCTCCCAAAGCAAAATTTATTCTAGCATTCCAAGAGAGCTGGGCCTGAAATTAACATTGAAGAATATATTCCATCCTTGGGTAGCTACTGTGTTATTCAAAAAGTAACCCGGAGGTCTAATAATATCAAACTCGATTCTCTGCAATCAATAAGCATTTAAAATTACTAACTACTAGAGCTGACTCTCAGTTTTAAACATCCACCTGTAATCCCACAGCAATGCCTGAATTACTACAGTGGGAGTAAAAGAGACATTGATGTTGGTGATGTGATAATAAAGTAACAGAAAGTAATAATAATTAGTGCTTCTTGCCTCCAAATGAAATTACCTTCCTATTACTGTAGTTAGTTACTTTGGAGTTAATGGCTGATTTCAAAATAAATTATAACATGAATTCTTTTGGGGGAATTCCTTTGTAGAGAATGACCAGCAGTGTTATGTCAGCTGAACTGAAGCCTAGCACTGTTGAAAATGCATGTAAATTACTGCATGAGGTAAGTACGGTAGCTTGAAAAGTTATAGTCACAATGCTTCCCAGAAATTCCTGACCTACTGTCAGGAGGATTTCACTGTTTCAATCCATCATGTAAGATAACAAAGACTGTCCAAGTAGAAATATATAGAGAAAAGTTCACAGAATAGTACTGATGCAAAAGTGTTTGAGATGAGTGAGATGTGAAAAACTGTGGACTAGAGGGGAGCCATAGTGCTGGATTATCATGCAGATCCATGCAATAGTTCCTGTCATTATTCCCACTAGTAGTGATCAGACTCCCTGTAGTCTGTGGCTGATTCTCATCTCTGGAAAGTTTCCTGGGTAAACTAAAATTTGTTACTTTGTGATTTGTTTTGATTTATTTTTTTTTCCAGGTGTCTCACTTTTTTGTTGGCTGCCCTCCAGGAAGACACATCGCTGTTGAGATGTAAGTTTTAATCATTTATTGTAATTCTAAAATGCCATAGGACACCTTAGTTTCTTGCCCGGTGTAGGTAGGACACCAATTACCCATCCTACCCTCTGCAGCCACAGCAGCTCTACATGCAGAGTTAGAAATGCAAAGGCTGTCTGTGTGTTTCTTCGTTCTCACAAGGATCACATTTCATGTTTTACAGATATGATGGTGGTATTTGTGTTAGAAATGTTGAAGCAGATTTTACATTATGGGAGATAAAAGGCAGAACTGACGATGAGTACACTTCATCCATGAAAAAAGTAAGCCAGCTCCTGAGGATGCAATTCAAGTATTTTATGCATAATGGTCTACATGCAAAATATGACTGTTCTTACACATGTTGAGACTTCTTTAATCTGAATGGATGGATTTAGCAGCTTAACATTTTAACATTTAATATACTAGACTTAACATCATACAATATTCAAAATGTAGCATGTGGGAGTTATCAAAGCAATACACTAAAAGGACAAAGAATCTGCATTTAGAATATGATCTGGAAAATGCAGCTTAAAAATCTCCTTGAAATTTCAAACTGCCTTCTCTCCAAAGAGAAGATCAAACAATACCCACTAATTCACGTGGTCTTGTCCAAACAAATTCTGCCCAAATGAGGACATTTCTTCCTTTTTCAGTAAAAAGATAGCGAATATTTAAGCCCAATCCTCATCTATATGTAGTGTTCAGGGAGCCTATGGCCTTCTCTGACAGCTCAATTCATGAAAGAACTCTTGTATGCTCTTCAGTGTACACATATACAGCAATGCTGAAGGTTTGGACATGATGGTTCTTCCTCATTTGCAATCCTGAGAAAGACAATTATTTCTTAAAGACAAGTGAGTCAAAGATATGGAACTATAATGCCACCTTTTAAATGAGTTACATTTGAAATTCACATTTTTAATCTGCTTGATTTGTATTTTTAAAAGGAAATGTTTCTGTCTGAAGCACAGTCTTGGCACATGATGCCTAAGGAAAGCAAAAACTCCACACTGGATGACATGTGGGGACCACAGGTATGGAAATGTATGTTAATATAAATAGTGAAATACAAAGAAGGGTGCTAGACAGAAAGCCAGAAGGGGATTATAGAACTATATCCTATTTATATATCCTATTTATCAAGAGGTTCCTTGGCAGTTAGCTCAACTTTATAGAGGTTCTTTCCCATCTAAACAAAATCATTTCACAGAACCCCACGTTTGGGCTTTGCTTAAAGGGGGCAATCGTGTAATTACTATTCCATAAGCTATTTTAGCAGTCCATCTGTGGTCTTGATAGAATAAGTGTAGCCATAGTTATGTTTAAGGAAAATCCTTTGAAATCTATTTCATCATTACAGTTATCTAAATTATGCTATCAAAATATACTTAAACTGTTTTGATTAGAAAATGCTAGCTGTTGTGATGTAGCTACGTGTAATACTAGCTAGAAAATTTCACAGCCAAATATTCTTCCTGTTTGGTGTTTAAACCCAGAGACAGAAAAGACAGGCCCCAACCTCCCCAGAGGCTGACATGTGCATCAAGTTCCCATGCTAAGAGGCTGCAATTGCAACTAGACCCACTATCCACTGCTTTTCTGCACTTTGTCTTTTCTAAAGGATTGAAAGGAGATCATTCCCTTTGACTGAGGCCAACAACCCAATCACCTCTAGCATTTCCAGAGGCTCTGGCCTTTGGAAGGAGTAGAAACACCCGAAGCCTTTCATTCAAGCACCAGTAATTTCTGCTCAGAGTACTCTCCTTAACCTATCAAGTCACAATTGAAGGAGAGCACAGAGAAGAAAACCTATCTGAATACCAAACACTTCCATCACAAGCAGGATATGCAGCTTGAAAATCCTCAGTGGCACTTATTTATCAGTACCTATTTCTGACCATCCAGACAGTTGTTATAATACAAAAAGAGGTTCCTGTGCATTTTCCAGTACAGCCAAATGTTGAACATTGATGTTCAACATATGCACATCCTGAACAGAAGGAACCTTCTCAAACTTCTGTCCTCATGACTTTATAATACTTCTTAAAAAGAGAACCTTTCTTCATTATTGGCCCCCTTTTCTTTTTAACCTCTCAATAGGCATGGGATAACTATAAATTACTAACAGGATTTTTCACGTGATGGTCCTTTGAAGCTCTTTTGGGAGACATCTGGATCTTTAGTTGACATCTTTCACCAGACTGATTCCAAAACTGTCATTTTCAGTTAATCCCATCCTTTAGGATTCTAGGCATCTAATTTGGCTAAAACCACTGATGTTTACAACTATGTCAAAACACAGAAAAGAAGTCGTGCATTGTTAGCAAGCGTCACTTGTGGATTCCAATATGAAACACACAGATTCTGTGAGGTATTGATTAAATTACCATTTATCGGAGAACATGAGAAGGAAAAAGGAGACAGCAGATAATCCTGCATCCCTTCAGATGCTGGGAACTCCAAAGTGTGCGGCATTGGACAGACCTTCAGCCAGGGCACAGCATGCTGTGCAGATCCCATCTGTGGTGATATTTGCCAGCATTAGTCTTGAGTGCTATTACAGGATTTTCTTGGAAGTAAACAACTCTGTTTATCATTTCCATTGTCAACTGAAAGGACGTGTAAATCTGCTATTTTACTCCAAGATAAGATGAGACGTGCCAAGCCAGGTGCTAAGGAAGAGCCATATATGCCCTTCTCTATTGCATTTAGGAGGTTTCTCCATCGTTCAAGTGGTACGTATAGCACAGCACATATGTGCCTATTCAAGTCAGTTGTTATGTACTCACTCCTTGATGTACAACAGCCTTCTGGTTTAGTCCACAGCAAGTATCCAAACCTACAGGACATGAGATTTTCTTCATACAGGCTAATTAGTTGCCTCTGTAGCAGCAGAGGAAGGAACAGCTGGGACAGAGCCTTAATGTTAATGAGGACCTTAAGCAAATCAATTTGTTGTCTACAAAATACACAACCCCCATCCAGTTTCATATCACTCTGTTCTTTTAATGGAATCTTAATTACATTTCTACATCTTTTAAAAAGAAAATGCTTAGACTATGGGACTGCAAGCCTCTTCTAACCTTGTCTTCTAAGATTACCTCTTCAACAGTCATCACCTTGCCCAACTAGCATTGTTGAGAGCTGGTTCCTCACAGCTGACCTTTTTTCTGTTTTTTATATGTATACTGTGATCCTGGAACACACAGAACTCTTACCCAAGACAGTTCTTGACATTTACTTAACCCAGGAAATTATTGTATGCATCTTTATTTATTTATTAAAATTCATTCTTTTGCAGAAGTAACCCTTTATATCTTATACATTAGCGTAGTATAGATAGTTATTAATCTGTATTAACAGGACCATTTTCTAACAGAGTTTCTGTATGCACAACAATGGTATGAATGTAGACATATGAAATGTCTACACAGATAATACAACCTTATAGTAAGCTTAGAGTAAGTAATAATTTCACTTTTGCTGTTTGATTGACCAGATTCCTGTGCCAGGAACCTGCAAGTGTTAGGAGTTTGAAAGAACACAAAAAGAAGGAATAAATAAACAAAACAATATGTCATAGTTGATTTATTTTTTTTAACCATCAAGCTGCCAAGCTATATAGGAAAAGATAGGATACACTTTATAATACCCACAGAGCTAATGCTTTGTTCCTGCCTGCCTGAGATTTTTGCAGCTGGAATTCAGCCATAATTATGAAGCATCTTCATCACCCTTTCAGATCAAGGAAAATACTTCCTAAAGCATCAGGCATAAATTCTGAAGCAAGTCCAAGTTCACTCTTTTTTTACATTCAGTCTTTCCTATCTAGTAGTAGACAAGGTCTGTATAGTAGAGGCTAAGATAAAACTGAATGTATGCTAACCACAATACGATCAGCGAATCCTCTAAGATGATGACCTTAGGGGAAATACAGTTACTTTAAGAACTGATGTTTGTGTTTGGTAGGTTACTGGCAGTTTCTTAGTAGTGCTGTGAACAGACTGAATTAGGTGATTTAATGTTCACTGGACATTTAGTTTGTGCACATTTGTACATTTACACAACAGAATCTATTTATCCTTTTTAGCCACTGCCTGCAAATTAAAAAACAAAAACCCAAGAATGACTAAACCAGTCTGTGTCTAATTGCTTTTCAGAGTTAGTTTAGCAATAACTCTTTATCTCTGTTCAGAATTACAGATCCTGTTTCAAGCTTCTTGAGAACAGTTCAAAGGAAGGACTGAATGAGCAGTATCAGACTGAAACACCGGGTGGATTCCCACAGAACTCAGACAAGACCTAAAGGTCAGTATCTCACTGATAAACAAACAATGTAAAACAATGCCTTAAAATAGGGTGGCGCTTGGGACAACTGATACACCGTTTATTAAGAGATGGTTTTGCAAGTACTTTTTATATCTCTATAATATTATAATTTCATGTATTTAGTTTCATATACAGAGGGCGTGTCAGTCAACACATCTGAGCTCCTATGGGAGCAGAGTTGGCTTCACTCTATGGCTTTCACTGCCTCAACTAAGGTATCAACATAATTTTTCAGTGTGAAATCTGATAGAATAATGCATGCAAAGCTTCTGTTCTGTCAATGGGCTGCAGCCAGTTGAGTTCTGAAAACGCTCAGAACAATCCACTGTAGGAATATTGTATCTTTCTGGGTATGTTTAGGGGTTTTTTTGTACTACATTTTGCTTCTGTTTAGTAAATGATAATTCTATCTTAAAAGTATGTATTTGGATCATACGTCCTCTCAAGCGTATTCATCTCTTCAGTACATAAACGTTAGTTATAACATAGTTGTAAAAGTTACAGTTGGTTACAGTAGTTAAAACGTTTGTTAGGTCAGTAAACAGTCATAATTGCAACTATTTTTAACACCATCTGAAGGAGTTGCTGAACTTCCAGCCTGAATTCTCTTATTGTGAAATTAAGATACCTTAGAAAGCTTATGCTGTTAACAGCAATTGCTCCATCTGTCTGAAAACAAGTTAGCTAAACTCCATTGCTAAATACATGTTGAAGTTCTTACAGCTGCTCTCAACGTTCACCATCTATGAAAGTTTTCATAAAGATCATAGAATCCATAGAAATCCAGCTTGAATACGAGCACAATTAAAAACACCGTTGCTGTTTCATTCTGTGTGACTCACACCCTGCATATCTCAGTACAGACTGCACCAAGACAGAAATCAGAAAACATAATAAGCAGCTTAGAAGTTTCACCTCCACTAAGTGTTCCTTTTGAAGCCAAGTCACAGTTCTGACTGTTGCTGTTTTAAGATACAACCCAATTTTCCACTGCCGGTGCACGGGGACGGATCCCGGCGCACGGCGCGGCGCGGCACGGCACGCCCCGCCCACGCAGAACCGCGGAGCGACGTGGGGCGGGCTGTGCAGGGCAGGCCGGGAGCCGCGCCGCACGCCGGGAGCTGTAGTGGCCGCCGTCCCGCTCCTGGCGGAAGGTGGGGGCGGGCTCGAGCGGCTCCATTTTGCGCCCATCCGAGGGGCTCCCCGGCCTGTCTGGCGCCGGCGGTACCGGGGCCGCCTGGCAGCCGCCGCTCGCGCTCTCTCCGTCTCCTCCCGCTGCCGCCGTCGGGGCGGGGCCCTCTCCCCTCCGCCCGGCCCCCAGCCGCCGGTCGCGGGCCGAGCGCTCCTCCCGCGGGCCGGGCCCCGTTCCTCCGCGGCGGCGGCTCCATGGTGCCCGCCGCCCCCCCGCGCCCCGCAGCAACAGGCGGGACGAGGAGGAAGCGGCCCCCGGGGGTGCCCACCGCCCCGCCGCCGGCCTGAGCCGCGCCGCCCCACGGGAGCAGCCAGCGGGCTCGGGGCGCTCGCGGGCCGCCGGCGATGGCGAACCAGCTGGTGATCCTCAACGTGTACGACATGGTGAGCGCCCGCGGGCCGGGGCCGCTCGGCGGGCGGGAGGGGGCTGTGGGGGCAGCGCGGCCCCGGGCCTGCGGGGCCGGGAACTTTCCCTTTCTCCTTCCCTCCCTCCCACCCGCGCGGGCTCGGGGCTCCGTGCGGGGCTGACGCGTCGCTTCTGCTCGGCAATGAAAGTTTGGCGTGCGGCTGGGGCGCGGTGCCCCAATGCGGGGTCCGCAGGCTGCAGAGGGGCTCTTCCCATCCTCCCTTTCCCTGCTGTAGCCGCAGTGGGAGCAAAGCGTGAGTTTGTGCGAGGAGTTTCGTCCTCGTCCTTCAGAGGGGCTCTGCTCCACACGGGTGGCTGCACAGGGTGCTGGCTGGGGGTAAGCGCTGCCTTTGGAACGGTAAAAGTTTCTGGGCGCTGTGTCGGTATTTGTGAACAGCCCTGGCATGGCCGAAACTTGGCAGGAGTAAAGGAATTGCCTCATCGCGATCTGCGATGCTGTGAGCTCACCTTGCCCTCCCGCGTGATGCCTGGCTGACACCTCCAGCAGCTGTTGCGTTGCCCTGCATGCAGCTGGAAGCCGCTCAGCTGCCATAGTAACAAATGAGGCGGAAGCACCTGTATGGTGCAGCCACGGGATAAGTAATATTAGGGAAATATTATCCCTTAATGCGCTTCCATATATGGAAATTAGAACAAGTGCCGCTGGTTGTCCTCTGAGCACTGGTGGGCCTGCTGGTGAGGGGCAGGGAGGTTTCACAACAGCATCGGAACCGTGTGGAACCGGCTGTCCTTGAGCTACCACCGGTTTGGAAATGAGCTTCTGGTGCTTTAGGAGGGTGGAGGAGCGCAGTGTGGGTCTCGTTGCTGACAGAAGTACATGTCTTGCTCAGAATTATTGCACTCAGGTGCTTGAGAATCTGATAGCAGTTGATAGGGAGCTGACTTGCTTGGACAAAAGTTATACATTTGATTGTTGCCATTGGTTTCTGTGGTAGGTATCAAAGACAGTGTCCCTGTCAAAGGATTCCCTTCCACTTCCCATGCCTGGGTTCTGTTTGCCAGCAAAGGCAACCTGTTACATCTGCATTGGGTTTCCTTCTGTGTGGAGCATGGGGGGCTAACGGGGATGGGAGCAGACCTTTGGCTGTGACAGGAGCAGGGCCTCGCTCACCTGGCCAAGTACACACATGGGGCCTTCAGGGTGTGTTCAGTGTGTTGTGTTATGGTAGACCCACGTGGGGAGTATGTGATATGCCTGACTTCTTTGGACTGCAACTGAAAAATGTGTGTGGGAGAAGCTGCTGTAGTCTTAAAAGAGCTGCTTTTATGTGCATTAGTTATAAATACTTGTGTGGAGAAAGAAGCAGCACTTTAGTTCCAAGGCTGTTATGCAAGCAGCTACCTGTGAAGTCAAAGGCATGGCACGCCTCTGACATGGAGGGGGCAGCAACCTTGGCTGTGATCTTGGGAAGGCTGCAAGGAGCCACGGGCGGCAGCAGGAGGGCTGTGCTTTCCCTTGGGGTGTGCCAAGGCTCGGTAGCTGTGTCTGTGTTAAGGAAAGTCTGTAGGCCCACCGCCTGTGGAAAGAGCTCATTCTCCAAAAGAAGCAGGCCGGCAAAGCTACCTGTGGGTGTTTGGTCACGTCGTGGTGCTTGTGTGCTGGTCTGCAGCTGTGGTGTCTGCTGAAGCTGTACATCACCACAAATTATACGTAGCATGAGCTGAGACCGCTCACTGGTGTGTTTATTTATCCCACCCTCAGCTATGGCTGTTTTGTTACCACGTCTGCGTTATTTGACTGCTAAAGGAGCCGATTTCTTTTAAACAGGAAAGAAAAGCTGAGGTTCCCATGGTATCTGAGGGGCACCATCAGCAAGCAGCCTTGAACTTTCTCTCAGAATGATGGCTCGGTCCATTGTATTGTTGCTTGAAGCAGGCACCTCACTGAAGCCTGGCTTCATGGGCAGCATTAGTGTCACCACTCTGAGAGCCCGCTGAAAGCAGTGGCACAGATGGGGAAGTGCAGCTGTTCTGGGGTTGTGTTTGTTCCTCAGGTGCCTCCAGCCATGTACCGAGGCACTCACAGGTTTACTTTTGGCTTCTGACATTTCACAGTTGAGGTTTGGGATGTTCAGTTATTTGGGCTTTTGTGGGGAGGGAGTTCTTTGTTTGGTGGGTGTGGATACTTTTTGTCCCATTCTTTCTTAGGGGACGTGGAGGGAGTGCACGAGAGAGCACTGTTTGTCCCGTTAATGGAATCAACACTATTATAACTGCAAAGACTGGACGAACAGCTTGGTGTCAGCCTGTAGCTCCATCTTGAAAACAGCCCCTTCCATGCAGGGGCTGCAGGGTATTGCTGCTGTTCAGCTCTGCACAGGACCAAGTTGGTTTGCTTTGTAGCATATACACCTCTATTTTCCTTATCACTCGATAAGGAGAAAGCCTGGGGTAAAACCCAAGGATGAAGAGGGAGCCATGTGTTGCAGTTCAGAGTTTATTCACTTGTGTGGTAACTTTACAGAGGGAAAGAAGCTTAAGGGTGTGTTTATGAGCAGTAACTCATGCCTTAGGAAATGCTTTCTGATCATTAAGAGGGCCAGGTGAAGACCAATTGACTGTGCTTGGAGCTGGAGTACTTTCTATCTTCGTTATCACTGCAGCTGTATAGGTTTATTGTGCCTGGGGTAGCATCCTATTTTCCCACGTCAAACAAGGCATTAACGATCTGAACTATTAGCATAAATGAGAGCTCCTGTAATGCGGGTGCTGTTGAAGCACTGGGATTAGTGTCATTATTAGTGTCATTGCAGCGACATGACTTTATTATGCACATAGAAATGTACTTCCCTAATATTTTTGTTTTGATAGTTGCATTAAACATGAATCCCTGTTTCACAAAACAACTTGCTGTGAAGTATTGAGGATGAGGGGCTGCGCTCTCAGACATTCTTCTACGGTAAAATTCAGATCAGACGAAACGAAGGGAGTCTGTTTTGTGCAATGGAAGCCTGAGCGTAGCTTTTGAGTTCAGTTTGGGTTTCCAGAACGCAGAGCGCATCACTGAAGCAGCCACGTGTATGTCATTTAATCTGTTAGGATCTCTGCTCTGTAAGCTGTATGTCATCTTTTCAGTTGTGGCCAAACTCAGTGCACTTTAAGCTGTATTTGTTCTGCAATCCTTTCTTCACTGAGATAATGCATTTTGTTCAGTGGGAGAATGCGACCGACCTTCCAATAACTGATTCAGATTAAGTAATAATTAGATGTAATTACCGTTCCTAGGGGGAAAGTAATTCTGCCTTGCTGAAATTCTTTTGTCTTCAGTTCACCTACTCTATTCTTACTGGAAATGCAAAGCGAAGTGCTTTTGGCACACCTTTCAAGCTGCTGACGTGTGCTTAATCTGCTGCTGCTGCTTGGTTTCTGTAGCCAGGTAAGCTGCATCCACATACTTACATGTTACCAGCAGTGAGGAACGCTCACCCGAGTAACACGGGACTTGCTGAGCAGTTCATTGCAGCAGCTCTCCATCCCATCCACCTGCCCCTGTACGGCTCCACAAGGCAGCTTGGTGGCTGCCTTCCTGTTGTGCCCGCACACCTTGCATCGGGTTTCACAAGGTTGTAGGAGCAGAGTTGTTTTTTCCTGCCCGGTAACAAACTCGTTTCATTACTTCCAGCGCTTATGGGATATCTTGTGTAACTTGTGTCCCCTTGTCAGACAGCCAATCTGATGTGTGTGTGATGGTGCGGTATTTGGAGCTCAGAGGCCAGACCCAGACTTTAAAGTGGGTGTCCTGGTGAGGAGCAGAGCTCTGAGGACCCTGTCCAGATCTTCTGGAGGTTACGTAGATCTGGACAACCATTCCCATTAGGCAAGCACACTTCTTGCCTGTGCCAACAAACTTTATGTCGAATATTCCTACAGTATTGATTGTAAGTATAAATACAAAGCTGTTTTGAAATGATGGACAAGCGTAGAAAATGAGCTTCAGAGGTAGGTTTATGTTTAAGAAGATCTTGAATTGTTCTGGTTTTAATTTCACTTCAGTGAACAGAGTCTGTTTTTTACCCACGTAGTTGGGTAGTTTTAGCTTTCACCTTGCCTTCTCTGTTCTGTTTGTCTATGCACAGTAAGTCTAGCCCTGTATGTTGCTGGATGTACCTAATCTGAGGAGCTGGATTAGATACAAACAGACCGGCAGTGCTTGCCCTTTTCTAGGGAGAGAGAAGGAAGCAATTTGTTAGACCCTAAAGAGGTTAAGGTGATGGTGTAGCACAGTCATCCACATCCCACTCGCTAACGTAGTGATGGATTAACAGAGCCAGCCATCAAGGTCACCTGTAAAGTTCGGTCTTAAGCAAAATGTATCCGCAGATTTCAGTGACCCTTGGCCTTATATACGTGCAAGGAGCAAAATCTGTCTGCTGTTCACTCCCGTGGACAAGAATTCCCCCAGCTGGCATGTCTGAAGAGCTCCTCAAATCCTTGGTGTCTTGTTATGCAGAGAGTTATCATGTCCCTTGCGTGCCAGCACAACTGTGATGCTTGGTGACTGCTAGCAACTGCATTTAGGGCTGAATTTGGTGGTGCTTAGAATAAAGATGACACTAAAACCCAAATACATCCATTTCTGATGCCAGAAATGTTGTAACATTGGCCTGAACTGCTCTTTTTGCCATTTAACTTTGACTTCCATGAGCGTCGTTTCACTGCAGAGTGCAGTGGATCATTCTTACTGGGAGAAAAATGGCTTTCAGAAATGTTCACTAAATGGCGGGTCAACTAAAATGTCTGTAATTATGTACTAACTCCAGCTAACGTGCTTGACAGCGTGATGCCTGTCCCCTTTTACATTTTTCTCATCAGTTACGCTGTTTTAATAGTGCCTTTGTATCAGAAAGCACATATTAAGTCAACAGTTTATGTGAATAAGATAGCTTTTTTTTCCCCTTTTCTTCCCATTTGCTAGATAAGTAACTTGCTGAAGGTACTCCCTTGTCTATGTCCCCACTGAGATGCCTCCTTGTCAGCCTGCCCTGCGGCCCCACAGCTGCGTGCATTGGGGATGGATGAGGTGGGAGGGAGGATCCCACTGCTGGAGAAGCTGACAGGATAATGATGGCTGTGTTTTGCTGAGAGGTTTCTCTTCCTACTCTATTTCTATTTCAGTTTTAAGGACACACCTGAGAGTTTTTATTTGTCTTGAGCCTTCCTTGGAGATTCTTCTTCAGATTGCTCCTCAGACGGTGGTATTAAGAAAGTGGTGATGCAGACAAGAAAAGATGGTCATTTTGAGGGTTTCCTTTTTGCAAACTCTTCCTTTTTGTGTGTCTTGATGGTGCTGAGAGTAATTGTCAGCCGGTAGGCACGCACCGCTGCTGCTTCCAAAAAGGAAACAGAAAGCACCGAGGAAAGGTTTTATTTTTCTTTGTTCCCCTTTTCTGGAGGTGGGTGGCAATTGCACTGAAACACAGCCATGTTTCTTATCATAGAAGTGATCAGCAGTGACAGATTAGAAACATATACTGGAGGTAGGCAGAGGTCATCTGGTAAATGGAGTCGGATATATCAGGAGCTGAACAAGAGTTCAGGCTGTTGTATGCTGTGAGAATCAGAAAGATCAGTGTGATGGAATGGTGATACAAGAGGTGCAGTGACAAAGGGACTAGTGCTATGGAAAGGTGTTGCAAAAGGAAAAGAGCTCACCCATCTCTGAAGATCTAGGCTTGAAAGGGAAACTCCACAAAGGAGGAATCTCCAACCAGAGATCCTTCCTCAGTGGCGGTCAGCCCTTACATGGGGTCTAAGAGAGGTGCAGCCAGGCTCCACCCCTTCTGGTCACGCAGCTAAACTGCCTCCACCTGTGCTCCCAGGGCTGACCGGGTCCTTTCCCCAAGTGCTCAATCAGTGGTTCAGGCCGTGACTCAACAGTTCCCATATATATGGTGACCAGCAATATAGTATTCAAGGGCAGAATATATAAGCTAATTTAATTCCATCTTAAATAGCTCTTGAGCATATTGTGGTCATCTGGTCATAAGCAAAAGTGTGGTCATTAGGTAAATAACAACTGGGGTCTGTGTGTGATAGTCCTACATTTTGATGCTCTTCCAAAAAATAAATAAATAAATAAATAAATTTGCTCTTGTGGTATCATGGCAGTTGAATCAAGTATGTACTCTATTAGCTTTTGATATGGGGGGATGACTATTTGTTCAGTCTGCTGTCTGAAGACAAATCTGTATTGGAAGCTAACTGGAGTGTTTTTTGTTCCTCTTTCCTTTCAGTACTGGATGAATGAGTATACTTCTTCCCTGGGAATTGGAGTATTCCATTCGGGTATAGAGGTGTACGGCCGAGGTACGTACAGAACTTGCCCTTTGTTCTAGCAGCGTTACTCAAACAAACAAATGTATGTCAGGTAGTGAGAGAAGCCTGGTTCCTGAAGCCTGCTTATCAGTTTCCTTTCAAAGTTCTCTGCCTCTGGAGTAAAAAGAACATGTAGGTGTCAGTAATTTGGAGTCATCCTGCATTCTCGTATAAAGCTGCATGTGCAACTACGTAAGAGAATACAGCCTCTTCCCCTAGAAATAGCTATATTTAGCTCAGGTTCTGAAACACCTGCTGTGTGTTTCATATAAATACAATGAGGTAATTTCATCTGTATTCTGCCAGCACTTGTGCAAGGAGTTAATTTTTAACTGTAGAGAGTGTTGAGTTTATTTAAAAGGCAGACCGTGCCCACTGTTTATTTAAAAAAGAGAGACCTCCAATAAGTAGAGCAGCACAGTCTGAATTTGCTAAATGGGTCGTACTGTGGGATGCAGCTTCCTGAGCTGTTTTGGGCCTCTTTCAGTTCCTGCTGCTACCAAAAGGGGTGTTTCTGAGTGTGTTGTAGTACCGGGTGGAGTTTGAGGTCTTCACACCTTGCAGGAAAACCAGCCTGGGAGGTGAAGGTGTTGCTCTAAGTAGTCTGTTAAAAAGTAAATGAGCCTCCTTAAGTTTCATTTTACTGGGATGTGTTTGGAGATGAGAGGGAGCAGCAAAGGTGGTGGCATGTGATCCAAAGCCAAGTATCTTACGCTGGAGGTGTTTCAGCAGCTGGAGCGGAAACACTGCGTTGGGTTTGCAGTGGTGAAGTGATGAAACATAATGCTTATTGTTAAAAACTTATTAAAATGTCATTTAATCCAAACCTGAAAGACCTGATCTTTAATAGCGTTGTGCCTGAATCCAGGTGCTTGAGCTGTGCCAAATACATGTGCCTCCCCTCCTGTTCAGCTCTCATTTTAGAGGTCATTGGAACAATGACTTGCATTTCTCAAAGCACTTCACACTTTATTTATTTACCTGTTGTAAAAAAAGGTTATCCACAAAACTGCATGCTAAGCTTGGATGGTTTAGTGCACGTTCTTAGGAAAGGAAGTATGAAGTCATGCTTAAAGCTGTTTATTCTACCCTGGGAGCAGCATGCTGTGCTATCTTACAGGCACAGAAGGAAGTTGAAGCACACTGTGATACCTCCATGAATTCTAAGGCCTTAACACCAGCAGATGTCATGCGTTGACTTCAGATCCATGCACGGGTTTATTTTCCTGTTAGAGATGAGCTTGGGGTGGTTAACTGTTGCTTAGCAAGAGATTCAGAAACACATTAGGCTAATACTGATTGTCACATGTATGGCTGTAGCACATCATCAGACCTTTGAGGATGCAAAACTTTGAATCTCTAGTTTAAAAACATGTAAGAGGAATTTTGGAGATCAACGCATGTCAAACACATCGGTAGAATTTACAATATAACTTTTAAATCTTCACTTCTACAGTGAAAACAGTGACATACTTATTCATTAAACCCACATGCTGATAGAGGAAGATTCTTGTCAGTGTTTGTTTAGAACCTGGTCAAGTTCTCATTGACTGGAAGCTCCCTGGAACTGACCCACCAGTCTGGAGGCCTGTTGCTCCCACTGTCACTTCATGTCTCTCTTGTTAAATCTGAGCTTTCTTTTTCAGAGTTTGCCTATGGTGGTCACCCGTACCCTTTTTCTGGAATATTTGAAATTTCTCCGGGAAATGCTTCTGAGCTTGGAGAGACCTTTAAATTTAAGTAAGAAAAATCTCTTTTCACTTGTCTTTGAGAAAATACGTTCAAAGGACGGCTTGTTGCGTGGATAGCTGTGTTAAATGACACGTCAGAATTTATGGCGGAGAAAATAGTGTTTGCTTTGCTGTGAAAAATAAGTGCGCTGCGGGTATACAGCCGGCAAGGAAATAACACTCATATAAGATGAAAATAGTGCTGTGAAATGGAAGAGGAAAAATCTCTGTCCTTCTGGGTGGGCAGAAAGGCCTTGCCACCCACAGAGGGGTAACTTTTGAGTGATGTGAAAACAGTCACACGCCTGTTTCATGGAAACCCAATCATCCTGATCTCTGTTTCTCTTTCTAGAGAGGCTGTGGTTCTGGGCAGCACTGACTTCATGGAAGATGATATAGAAAAAATAGTAGAAGAGCTTGGAAAAGAATTCAAAGGAAATGCTTATCACTTAATGCACAAAAACTGCAATCACTTTTCTTCAGCTTTATCTGAGGTAAACAAACGTTAGGGTCTATAGAAAGGTGCATCCTGGGTGGCTACCGAGCATCATCTCCTTACTTTCCTTTGGGTTGTCTGGCATAATTTCCAGTGTCTTACTTCTGTTATCTTGAGTAAATGTTACCATTCCTTCAGGTGTGTGTGTGTGTGTGTGTGTGTGTCTTTGGGAAAAAATGCAAGCCCATGCTGCCAAAAATGCCGAATGTTGTTAGATACAGCTTGTGTTCCAGAAGGTGGTATTCCTAATTGAGAGACCCAGTGAAGCAAGTATTAACAGGGTTCCAGAATCCTTACAGACGCTTCAGAGACAACTGTGGGAGACAGAACCAGATGTAATTTCCATTACTTCACAGTGCCCTTGCACTGAAAGTACTTGCTAACTAAAGAATAACAGAGGCATTTAGCAAGTTTCATAGATGATGTTTAGCTTCTGTTTGAGGGGCTTTTGTCAGGTTGTCCCTCTGCCAGTGCCTGTGTCCTGGTTACGCAGATACTTTTGTGGTCATGCAGAATACCTGACTGTGGAACTGAATAGGCTTTGCATTTCACTCTCACCTTTACTTTTAACATTACCAGTTTGCCAGCACAAGCAAATGTCTGTACAAGCATGTCAGTGATCAGGCACAGGAGAAACAAACAGTCAGGAACAGGTAACCCAGGACAACAAAGGGAAAGACAGTTGTGTTTCTACTAGTGGTTGCAAACCTGTCCTCGTCAGAGTTTATTCTAATGCTCACTGAAGTCTTCCAAACAAGGACTAGGTGTGTTTTCCTTGACAAGCTTCCATAAAACTCAGCTGCTCTTTATGCAGAATATTTAGTCTTGACAAAGCACAGGCTATACAGGGAGTGTGCCATCATGTCTGATTTCCAACGGTGCTGGAACACTTTGAGATGATGATTCACGTGAGATGTTGGTAGGAATAAGTCGAGTGACATCCTGACGAAGCTGCAGTTGGCATGAAATCTGGCCAGTACAGCCAGGCTGCATGCTTGTGGTGTTTCTGTTCTAGCTCATCCTGTGTAGTGTTCAAGCTGGCTAAAAACGAGGGATATAATTTCAAGTAAAATGCTCTTCAGTTACAACAGAGTAATACTCTCACTAGCTGTGCTTTTCTCCAGATGTGCACTGGATTAAGTAATACCAGAAGTAAACATGGGTGCAGTTAAATAAAATAGGTCACTTCTTCAGTACTGTCAAACAAAATATTTAATGACTGATGTACAGTAAAAGTGACCACTGAATGCAACTTCATGTATTCTTTGAGGAGATGAAAACAGCTTTGCATTGTATAGCCGCTCTTGTTGTAGTGAACTCGCAGTCTGTGTGCTGTAAGATGCTCATCTCTCGTCCAAAGCCATCAGAGGCCATCGCAGTGAATCATAGAATCCTTTTGTCAGAAGGGACCTCTGGGGGCCTTTTAGTCCAACTCCCCTGCAGTGAACAGGGACACCACAGCTACATCGGGTTGCCCAGGGCCTGATCCAGCCTCACCTTGGAAGTCTCCAGGGATGGGGCATCAACCACATCACTAGGGAACATGTTCCACTGCCTCACCGCCCTCACTGTAAAAAAAATTTCCTTATATCTAACCTAAATCTACCCTTTCTGAGCTTGAAGCCATAAGAATATCCCAGTTACGTGTGTAACTCCACGTAACTGTAGCACTGACGCTTTCTTTTTGACTGCTTCATTTCTGGGTGTTTTTGTAACAGTGAGCGCTCTCCTTCAGCTGCTGTGTCTGAGGAATTATTTGTGAATGTGAAATATACCTTAACCCATTTATTTGCCTTTTAAAGACATTATTCACAAAGTGAGGTGGCTGGGCTTATCAGAACTCCCAATAAGAATAATGATCACTTTTGAAAATAAAAAACGGAGTATAACCACATGTCGAACTTTCAGTGGAAAAAAGTATCTGCAAGTTGGGATGCTGTTTTTACTGATGGTGGAAATTGTCTTCCTGCAGCTAACTTTTGTTGATGTTTGCGATTCAGAGATAGTCAGGCTGCAGCTGATTCCTTACAGTAATAAACATCCGTTACTGCTTGGCCCAGAATGTGAGTCAGTTCTTTCTTTTCCCCTTTTCTTCTAGATTCTGTGTGGAAAAGAGATTCCACGATGGGTGAATCGCCTTGCCTACTTCAGCTCTTGTATACCATTTCTCCAGAGCTGCCTGCCGAAGGAATGGCTGACTCCTGCGGCCCTGCAGTCCAGTGTCAGCCAGGAGCTACAGGATGAGCTGGAGGAAGCTGAGGATGCAGCAGCATCAGCTTCTTTGGCAAGTGCAGCATCTGGATCTAGAACTGGACGCCACACCAAATTATAAGTCCTCCTCCAAAGTACTAAATGGTTTGAAATACTTCAGTTTGATCTCTCCAGCAACTGACTTTCCGACAGAACGCGAGAGCTGACTCCAGAACGTTGTTTTTATATGCAAAAAATGGCTCTCATCAGCTCCTGTTTCAGCTCAGGATTATGTCAGTAGCGAAAAGAATTGCTGGGAGAAAAGGGAAGGATTTTGTGTGAAGCCACCCTTTTCATTTTCACCTGTTTGTTAGACCTGAGTTAACATCTTGTATAAAGTAGGACTTAAATTATTTGTTTACAGTATTGTGTACTGCTGTTTACAAGTCCTGTAAGGACTCCTGCCTCCGTGGAAAAAGAGAGAAACGTGAGTTTTACTGGCGTAACTCAAAGGCAGCGGTATGATGCCCTGGCTGTGAACTCTCCCCATTGCTGTCAAGATTTAAGGCAGGTGAAACTTAAATGCTAGAAACTGCTGAATGCTGTCCGTGTGAACAGGGTACCGTGCGCTCCGAGTGGCTGATGGAAACAGGTAGATTCCGGGATGTAGGGAGACTGGTTTCTGTGTAAGATCCCTTGTTGAAGTATGACCTCTACATTCGTGAAGCTGAGGATTTTTACACATATGAAGGGAAATGTCTGTCTCATTACACTGCACGTTGATCCCTAACGTTTGGGGTTTTTCTTAAATTCAGCCATGCAGTTTGCATAGCATCTTCTGCCCACACTTACAGTCTACTTCAACCAGGATTTAGATGCGTGATTATCGCTTCTTAAAAGCATCAACAGTTTTTTCTGCTGTTTGCGTTACTTGATTTAAAACTTGTATATACAAAGTTAGAACTTGTTTTTGTTTTTTTTAATTTTATTATAATTTCACGTAGTTTGAATAGCACAATACAAGCCATTTATGGTTGGGGAACGGCCTTGCTTCCTGCTGCTGATTTTTTTTTTGCTTCATTTAAGTTTGTAAACATAAACAGGATTTGTTTTGGGTTCTCTTTTTAACCCTGTATATTAGGGCCCAGTTGTGCGTCTCTGCACAAATCACAGGGGAATCTTAATTTATTTTCCCACAGTTTCTATCTGTGGCATTAACTTTCTTGTCAGATGCAATGAAGAAAAACCTGAGAATTGCTTATGCACCTGCGTGTTTACACAGCAGAACCCGCTAATCTGCACACGTAATTACGTCTGAAGGTAAGAGATGCTATTTTCTAAAACACAGAAGTATGTTTGCTGGTAGATATAATTAGAGCTAAATTATAATTAGTGATCAGAATATATAATGGAATGCCTTATTCTTGTTCGCTTACCAAGAGAATTAATGGTTCTTCCAGTCGTTAGTGTGAATTAGTGAGGTTCTGTTGTGCGCATAAGGATACAGTAGCACAAATATGAGGGAGGTGAGCTTGTGTACGTTGTAAGACTTGCTGCCTTAAACTGTAACTAAACAGCATCTGTAAACTGATGAGCTCTCCAAGAAGTGTGTGTTGCTAGAAGCATAAATGACTTTTACAAGCTTTATTTTTGACCTGTTGCTCCAGTTAATTTTTTCCATCAAGTGAAATGCTGACTCTGCTGTTTCTGTGGTTTGAAAGGGGAAAAACATCCTCCTAGGAGGCAGGAATGCTTCATGCTGTGTATTCTCCAGGCCATGGGTAGTCAGTGCTGTGAACCCTTCAGGAAGGTGCCGTAGGTTATGTTCTAGTAAGAATTTGCATGGTGCCCAACTCAATGTGTGCAAAGAGCGAGGAGTTTTTCTTCTGGCAATTGGGCTGAATCCTTTGGAAGATGATCTTGAAGCTTTCACTTACCTTCTGTGATGCATCGTAGTGACAGAAAGATAAGCTAATATTCAATTCAACGTTGGGGGGAGAAATCAAGAGCCATTCTTTATTCAGAAGAGTGGGATAGTTGTAGAAGTCTTGTTATCTGTGCTTTGGTACGTGTTTTAATGATCTCTTCTACCAAGTGGGAAACCCTTAAGGCTGACAAGTCTGCCACGGTATTTCTGTGGTCTCCAGAAGTTGGAAACACTGACTCGTTTTGTTTTGTTTTTCACTCGAATCTCTGAATTTGAGGTGGGTTGTTTGGTTTATTTTTTTCCTGTTGTGAAAACGAACGTGGTGGTCTCCAGTCAACTCTCAAGCATTACAAGATGAAATATTGCACTACTCACAGCTAAGGTGACAGACCGTAGGTGGGTCGTTTCGTCTCTCCTGTGCAGCTGTAGTAGTAATGTGACTCTTGGCCAAGGCGGGTCCTTTATTTCAGCTCAGGGTTGAGGCCGCTGATCTAGCAATGTACTGTAGCTCTTCCTAGGTCTTAGGAAAAATAAATAAATACATTTTCATTGCTACCTAACTCTTCTGTACCAAAACCGGCTTTTTAGGCTTCTAAGATATCCAGAGCTCTAGGTCACAAGTCTCTACACCTCCATTAACACGAATACAGGATGTACAATGCAAGAAAGTGACAGATCACAGCACAGTTTTTATTTAGAAGTAAAACTGAGAATATTTTTTATAAAGCAGACTGGAAAGTTTGTAACAGTTGTTCCTTTTAATCGGTAGCTGTACAGATGAAAATACTGTCTCACGCTCCACTTTTTGTTTAAATACATCCATTTGTAAGTCCCGCAAGGAAACTGACACCCGAACCCTGAAGGCTGTTGGGTATTGCATCAAAGCAGGCGGTGCCGTAACTCCAGCCACGTGCTGTGAACTTGGCCTCCGCTGGATGCCCGCAAGAAGTCACCCTGCCAGCGGTTACTCCGATTTGTTAGCAATAGAGCAAAGTTACCTTTCACCAGCATTACTGCCAAGCAGGGATTACTTTAGTCTACTGATGACCACACTGTGCTAGGACTAGAACACTCCAAAATGCTGTGAGAAAGCTGGACACCTGTGGAGTCTTTTCCATCAAAACGGGTAGAAAAATAATTTGCTACTTCAGGGTTCTGCTCTGTTTATTTTCTCAGTCTTTTTTGGTTTTCTGTAAGGCAGTACTTTTGATACGCAGTGTGTTCCTTGACTCTGCCATTCGTTTCAATGCCATTTTCTGTTCAGCAAGCCAAAAAAAATCCAATGTACTGTCAGTGTGCACCAGAAACTTGAGAGCGGCTTGGGAAAAATAAGACTTGCATTACTTGTAACATTTGCAATGCAATTCTGATCACTATTGATACACGGTAATTTTCACTGTTGGAAGTTGGTTACAAGCTGAATAATCACTGATGCATTTTTGTTTTGTAAACTTGTATTCAAGTTTACTGTACTACATAGTATTTGTATAAAATGCAAAGAATTTTGACTTTTGTTACCTGTCCATGGCAACAAGTTGTCTAACATCTGAAATCCATCTCTTTATTAAAAGTACTTTTATAAAAAAAAGACAGTTGTCTGTGTTTCTCTTATTCCCCTGCTGCCTGTAGCCCGTATGTCTCAGCGCCATGTGAGCTGACATCTTTCAGACGATGCCTTATGTGGTAGGTGGGTAGTTTTGCCGTAGTTAGTTAAGCGGTATATAGGCTACATTCTGATTTGGGCAGTTTGGTTTGTTTGAAGCATAATTAAAAGCCGTTAGTTGTTAAGAGGCTGCTTTCTGCAAGTTGCCATACTCTGCAGGCCAACTGCAGACCTGTGGGTATGCAGCCGCTTGGAGTACGCTTGGGTTGTGTTGCAGGTGCTACTTGCCATGGGCTCTGTGTTTATCCACGCTTTGTGAGCTAGGCCTGGCATCTCCATGTATGCTGAAGAGGAGTGACCAGAATAGAAGCTGCTGGAATGTACTATTACTAATAACATAAATAAAAAGGCCTGTTTTGCCTGTGGATTTTCCACTCCGCGCTCTCCAAGATTTCACTTCTGTCATCTCTTAAAAGCAGACATTTTCAAAATGTGGATGAGTGAGGAGCTGGTCTATGCTGTTGTTCCAGAAAACACGCCTAGGGCATCCAATGGCCAAGAGTGCTTACCCACTTTAAAAGGCATTCCATACCCTGAAGGTAAATACAGGGTAAATGATGTGTTGGGTACCTCCCTGCCGAGCTGGAGCATGGGCAAGGCTTATCAGGCTACAGCTAAATGTGGTCAGCCCCCGGTGGGGAAGGCCGGGAGGGGGAGACTGTTCCCAATAAGTGCTTTGCTGAGTGCCGTAGTGAATGCTGGTAAAGCTGCTTCCCTCCTGTTTCCCAGGTCTGAATGGTCCTTAGTGTTTGCTCAAGCAAAACTAGGCTTTCCTCCCAGAATTAAGAATAAAGCCCAATTAAAACCACCTAATGACAACACAAATCATCTTGAACAGAAAATGACTTGTGCTTCCTGCCTGGGATTCTGAAGCCTGGGGGTTTTGTTCTGCCTTTCCCATTCCTAATTTGCCTGTGGGAAACGTTGCCTCCTCCCAGCTTTACCAGCACAAGCACACAATAGCTTGTTGTTCTTTGCCTGGAAGGAGCTGCTAAGTGTTTAAATAACTGCAGTTGAGTTTATTTTTCTTCTATACTTCAACTCACTCATTACTATAGGAATAGCACCCTGAAAATGAAAAATCCCAGTGCTCTTGGAAGTCCTCTCTTTTTTTCCCCTCCAAAATGTTACTCTGCAGCTTAAATTTCTTCTACCAGCCCTGTGTGAAATTTCTTATACCAACTCTAGCTCACCATGTGGTCAAGTGTTAGCTTCCAACCAATCAATTCACGTGTGTTAAGCAACATGATTGGAGCAGTAAGGACTAGCAAGAGCTGATGATAACGTAGCCAGCTCGAATGTAAAAGTAACTGATATTTTTTATGTTGAAGAGATACAAAAAGCACAGTAAGGACAGAGGACTGGGAAACAAGCTGCATAGCTGCTGTACCCAGTGTAATGCAATGCAAAGTGCAGCAATGAGAGTAGCAAAATCCTGGGCTGCAGCCAAGACTTGCTCAAATGCAAGAACCATGGGCACATAAATAAGGGAAAGAATCTGCTTACTTTTGGAAGGCCGAAGGTATGCAGGGATCTCCAACAAGACACTTCTATCTTTATGCTAGCACCCAATCAGATACTGGTCTAACAAAATTCTGTGCCAGCAACTGTAGCTTCAGTTTCTCTGTTCTGGAGGAAATACCTGGAAACAGAAGTTAGCAGGGTGAAGTTCATTTTTAGCCCGAGTTCTGATAAACTTTTGTCAAAGTTGCTCCAACATTTTACAAAAATACAGTCAAGAATACAGAAACACGGAAGGCAGCCAAGTCAAGCACAAACCATTTCTGTTCCTCGTGCAATTATTACAGCTGATCATGGCAGTAATAAGTGTTCATTACTAAGAAGTTCCCGTGTTCCCCGGTGCAGAGAAAGCCACATAATTATGTCACTAAACATTTTTCTCCATTTCTTCTGTGAAATTCACTCAGAATAATTTCAGTGAATTAGTCCTGACCTCATCTGTGGGGAGACTCCCGCAGCAAAGCTCTACACAACTCGAGGAGATGAAGCTAGAGATCCTCAGAGTGCAATCCCTGCTCTGTTGTAGGCTGTTTTCATCTCCTTGCGCAGTGTTAAAGCACTGCCGGCAAGCCTCAGGAACATAAGCACTAATCACTGCAGTCGTGGAACTGAAGTCATAAGGAAACGTACAAAACAACAGATAAGCAATTAGGTGCTAAATTAAGAAGCAGAATTTGATGACTGACAGTCTGTCAAAGGAGGAACAAAGTCCCGTGGAAGACAGCTATGGCACTTAATGGAAGAAAGGCACAGCTCAGAACATGCCTAGGTATGGTACAGGGGGCAAAAAAGCCTCACGGTGCTTAAAATGTATGCTTAGGTTATCAGTAATGTGATAGAAAACAACACAGTGGTGATTCCACACGAGGACAGCAAAAGAATACATAGAGAATGTATAAACCACCAGTTAAGCATACAGAGCTGTAGCTTGGTTCTTAGGATTCAAGCTGATGGACAGTCAGGGCATGATTCAGTCGTATCAATTCAATTGCATTGGGTCCTTTTTGGTTTAGCTATCCAAACATAAGGTACTTTTCCAGCTGGTTTACTATTGCCAAGGAAGCAAAGAAAATCACATGTATGTGAAAGGAACTTGTTTGGCAAGGACAAGATTTGCAGGACTGAGCAAGTTCCCTGTCACGGGGCTCTTCCTGGGTGTCCACCTGAGTTTTCCTTCCATCTCACATCAGAGGAGAACAGAGCAGGAGACAGATCTGCTTTCAGAACGTTCTTCCTTTGGTCCTAAAGGGCAGTTGAGAGAGCTGCGTTGCCAAACTTGGTGTAAGTTTCCCATCTGCTTGACCGAAGCTGATGTAATCTTAGATTTCGGCAGAGCTTCTGATAGGGTTTCTCACAGCAACTGTGGATGTACAGATTTTAAGTCTCAGATTAATTTGGAGCACAATGGGTGTCTCTTTAAAGTGTTACCTGTGACAGGTGTAATTTTATGTTCTGACAAGACGTGGTAAAAGAACAGTCCCTAAAAAGAACGCCAGGCATTTACACCATTACATTTAAGTCAAGTCATGAAACAGTTCCCAAATCTTCACCGGTTTATTTATTAGATCTTCTCCAGAAAACGTGGAGCTGTTGGACATTTGGAGGAGCAGCATTTAGCATTTAACTGATACTTGGATAACCATCAGCTCCTTGGTTATTAGGGGTGTTCCTAACATCAGTGCCACGTGTTAGCACGCGTGTAAGTGAATGTGACTTTGAGTATAACTCAGCAGATCCAAAGCTAAAGTGAAGGTAACTGATGAACTCCTGCAGATTTGAGTTGAGAAGAGCATTACACTTTGACACTGTCATTACCCACAAATACGCTGCACCTTTTTTCCCACTCATTTCACATTCATGTGCAGTTTTACTTTACAAAGAAAGACACGTGGACTGATTTTAGCTAATTTTTAAAGGCAAGCTGTTCAGAATCCTCCAGGTTATGTAAACGCTTTTGAACACAGAATTTGTTCTTAATTCGTATGGCTCATTTTCTGGAAAGCTGCTGGAATTCATTTTAACATCTATTCCTGAGCCCCATGGCCTATCAACAGCTTCAGGTTGATTATGGTTATTAATATTGGTCAATTTTGGGGGGGAAGATGTTAGCATACAGACGCCGGGAGCTTTGATAAAAGCTAAAATACTATACAGCCAATACACAACAGCATCATTAAATAAATCCTCTTTCCTTGTCCAGAAGGATAAGAAGTTGTTATGCGGCTTCCACGTCAGCAAGAGGTTGACATATTTAAATGGCACCACATACTAGGGAGAGAGAGGTCTGAAAGGGATTCTGAGAAGCAGTTCTGCACAGATTTCTGTCCTAATGCAAAATCACTTATTCCAACAGTTTGTCTCTACTGTCCTCGGGACCTCGTGTGAGGGATCCTGCTGCTCCATCCACAAGGAAATGCTTCCCATTGCCTTTGTTATCAATCCGTCCTCAGCAGGAGGCTTGGAAACTAACAGATTCCTCATCCTCATCCCCATCTGTGCTCATTAGGAACCACATGTGAATAAATCAGTTAAAAATCTCTCAATCTGGAGAGCTCCTTAGACACACAAAAAAAGCCCTTGCCCCCTTTGGTAATAACCAGGAGGGGAACAGCAGGTTTTTTTCCTCTTGCACTTTGCCTACTTGCTCTCAAAGGATAGGAAATGTTCTGATCCCCATTGTGAACAGCTGGGGAACTGAGAAACAAAGAAGTTGTAGCCATCTGCCCAGAGTTTTCTTGGAAGGAGAGATTAGATAAAAACCTCACACAAATCCTATTTCCCTCCAGCATCCTCCTTGCATAACTACACTTCCAAGTCATCTCTATAATTAAATGCCTCCATAAAATTCCTATGTGAAAGAAAAATCACATCTCATGTCTTTGACTTTTAGTACCAATATCTGTAATCCTATTGATGCAGCCTGATCCAGCTAATGTGACTGACCAGGGTAAATCATACCTTCAGGACAGATGTGTTCTGGACAATCAGGTACCTCACCTCGAATGCCTTCTCTCGAGTCAAGTAGACTCAGGCTGCCTGCATGGTGCAGCAACCTGAGCAGTGTGAGCAAAGTTGCTAGAGAAGTCCCAGCAGTGAGTGTATGTTGGTTTTTAGAGCCACAGAAGAGCAGCTCTATCTTCACTATTTCCTCTCACAGGGAGCTACTGTTGGTTGCTTTGTTGGTCTTCCTTGCATCTTGCTAACAAAATATTTACCCTCCACATTGCAGATTAAACACAGCATAGTTTTGGCTTTTTTGTTTTTACTGCGTACAGGGGTGTGGTCCTGTGAACAAAGTGATATGTGGTATCTTCCATGACATAAAGGAGCAGCCTAACACCACAGATGATCCATTCCCTGTTTGGAGATATGGTGCTTGTGTGCTTGCTGGTTCACGGATGGAGTTAAGGAACGTGGGAAAGTCCTTATTTTTTTTTCTAGTGAAGTTCATCATGTTTAATAATTCACAAGAGGTAAATCACCTGAACATCAGGTACGTCTATCTATTAATTCAGACACATTACAACTGAGTTAACTTCCAGTCGAACAGGACCTCTACAGATTGCCAAGGCAGAGATGTCCCACAGTGACATCAGTCAGCTCCCTGAGTACCATGGGATGAATCCACTGTGTCCCAGACCTATACACATCCAGCTGGAGACACAAATTCTGCACAAGCTCAGGGCTGGGTGGGAATGTACCATTACTACACTCACAGTTCTCCAGCTCAGGGATACAAAGGTCCCACAGCCTGTCATCAGTGCTGAAGAAAGAGGTGAAGAAGGTATTACACTGCCCTGCTTTGCCTGTGTCCCTGTCTGTGAGGTGATCATCAAGGAACAGGCCGGTGTTACTGCCTCAGGTCCTCCTTTTACTTTGGACGGTTAGGTTGGCAAAAAGCAGAACTGTGAATAACATTAGTTTTTTAATACTCAGGAACAAGACTTTGAACAAAAAAAAAGAGAGAGATTTAAGATGAAGTGCTGTATCACAACAATCACCTCAATCAAGTAATTTAAAGTACCCTCACAGGAGCTAAGCAAATGTAAAAAGGAAATTATAAACTATACATGCCATCCTCAGGAGCAAGGATGAGAAGGAATCAGATGGTACTGACACTATTATGCAGAATTACACTGTTGTAAACCCAAGCTAGCACTCTGAAGGACCATTCATCAAAATAAGCACTCTTTTCCCTTCCTCATCTAAGAAATGGCCCCTCTTTCCTCTTCGAAGCACAGGATTAGATGAAGTAAGCCGTGCAGCTTTCTGCCAACACTGATTTCTCTAGAGCTGGAAGAATAACTCCCCATCACCAGCTGCCTCTGATTGATGTTAGGCCATTTTAGCTTTAGCAGACCAGAAAAACTAATCTATTAGACGTAATTCATATCCAACTCTCTAAGAATTTTAAACAGTTCATAAGCAAAGTAATGAGGTGTATGTTTAGTTTCTACTCTTGTTCCTGCAGAAGTACTGAGAAGGCATCAGTTCAACGTACCGGAAAAATAAAACTATCAGCATGAATTAGAAGTGTCCTCTGCACAGCCTGCTAACCACAGAATGCCCAAGAGCTCCACAACTGAATTCACTAAACAGCTGGAGATCTTGATGAGGGGATAACGGCATGGATGAGGACAAACCCACCATTCATGTTAGGGAGACTCCAATGGCTTCCCCAGCAGCACAGCTGAACAGAACATGCACACCAGCACCCCAGGAACAATTGCCCCACATCCCCAGACAGCTCCAGCTGCCCTGCCATTTCCCAAACCTCAGAGTACCAACAGCTTTTGCCACCAGCCTCCTCACATCAGGTGCTCTGCAAACTCATATAAATTAGTGACTTGAGCCCAGCACCTGATGTTAGGAAACTAGTACTCTCCAAAATGAAAACGTGCCAGGAGGTAGGCAGTCAGCAATGGGCTCACCAAGCCAGGTCACAGCGTGCCAACAGAAAGTGAGCAAAATATCTCACTGGGTTGAAAAGCATTGGAAGTTTTTAATCTCTGAGCCTTTTCAGAAAGCCTCTTGCAGCTGCCACACACACACAGTCAAATCAAAACCTGTGTGTACGACATGTCACACGTGTTTGTGGTTTTGGTAGGTAAAACAGTGTTTGCTGTTTATAATAATTCAGCCTGCCTACCTGTGTGTGTACCTGTGACACTCCGATGATGGCTGGGAAAAACAGCCAGTGAATTATCACTGCAGTGTGAACCAAGAACATATATGTGCCAAAGCTTTAAAAACTGATAATGTTTGCAAACTGTCGTCAAAGCTGTGTCATCAAGTGAATGAACTGTCACCAATTCCAGCATTTTTAAATATATGGGTGCCAATTGTGGGAAGATTTATTTGCTTTTCTGAAGCAAGGTGTCTTAGGGTAAAACGCCAAAAAGATGTTATGATTTGCAACATGAAATCAAGTCATTTATGGAATCAAAACGAAAATCTGTTCCAGAACATGAAGAGGAAAAATGGCTCAAAGGGTTGCAAATGCATGGAGACATTCAGCTTGAAGAATGTGATCACGTCTCTCTATTAGACTTTCATAAGATAAAGATATCCCTCAGTTCACAACCACCCCTTAATCCTGCCATTGCTTTCAGGCAATACAAACATTTGTGAACAATTGTTTTCAAGGATGAAGCACAGGAAGAGTAAGTTTCATCAAACGCCTCTGACAAACACCTTCAGAACTCACTAAGAATTGCAGCCAGTGATGCTTATTTTTCTTTCTTTTTCTACACTGCATCATTTCCAAACATCTCTCCCAGTTGTCTGAGTGTCTACTTTGATATACTCTGCTCCTCAGAAACAGCCTCTTTCCCTGTACAGTGCTAATTATACACCTACTTTACCAGCACACTGCATGCAGAACACAGCATCACAGCAGCTCTTCAACACTACTTCACTCCTCTCTTATCCTTCACTTCAGTGACACCATTATATTCCAGTGCTGCCTGTGTTATAAATGAGCCAGTTGCAAAGACCTTACCATATTAATGCAGTAAGAACATCCTTTCCCCTCCCTGAGATTTAAGAAAATTCAAGAGCAATGGCAATAAAAAAGTTACTTTAGCCAGTGCTGGATATACAAGGAAAAGCATAAGGACAGAAGAAAGACACAGGACTTCCTCACAATACCCTTGCAACCTCCAGGTGAGGGAATTCTTAAGCCTCAGAGGGCACCTGAGTGTTTAACAGCCTTCAATAGATTACTTCTTTTTTTTTTCTCTCTGAATTTTGCAGTAGTTTTTAAATAGCTTATTTCTAAATAAATTCCTTACCGGCTCTTCAGCTTGTTACGAATTTTCAGAAAACACATCCCAAAAGAAGCAATTATAGAAAGATGTCACTAGATCTAGTTTTCTTTATTCCCTTATGAATTAATAAAGATTAAACCCAACACTCATATGATATAGAACACGAGGCTTACAGTTCATAAGAACGCCCCCCCCCCCCCCCAGTGTTCACAAGGGAAACCTCAGGACAGCTACTCTATTTTGATAAAATTAGAATGCTTCTGGGAATCTTTGGCAGAAATAAAAGTGTCAATACTCTGATCTGTGGGACCTGAATATAGATTTAGAGCCATGGCAGAATAGAGTTCTTAATGAAAAGGACTGTCCTTCCACTTGTAGGAATTTAACATTCAAAAAACCCACATGCCAAAAAGTCATATGACCAAAATATGGCAGATTTATAGAATAATCATTTATTTTCTGCAAATCCATCTGTAATTGGGATGAGTTCTCTAAGGCCTACTAGAATACCTATCTCATAATTTAATTGCTAATCTAATTTCAATCTGATTACAATTAGAAAACTGACTGCCAAGGGAAGCTGGGAGGATCCCTCTCCATGGAAGTTAGAAAACAAAACACTTGGATAAACATGTTCAGGCAGACGAGAAAGAGCCAGCTTAACTAAAGCAGCTCTGGGGGAAAGGAAACGACTAGCAGACCTTCCAGGTTCCCTTCCTTCCACACTCCTGTTTTTATAACCCTACGATCACAAGGTCAGTATTATTCAGATTTGTCTCATAAGTAACAGACATCTCCTAATGACTTCAATGTCACAAAACACATTCTACATGTTAGAAAGTGGCAGCTTAAAGAAAAAAATAGATCAACTCCCTCCTCTGAAAATGTTCCCATTATCTGCTTGGAGTGGATTACAATGACATATGAGTAAGCTTAGTGTCTTTCGATTCACCACTAATACATCCAAGGAACGCTTTATAGACAAAATAGGAAACAGTTTCATCACATAAAAGATGTTGGTTAATTAGGAAAATGGCACTTCTGTTTTTAGTCAGATACATCCTTAAATCCAGTTGCTACTAAGTCAGGGAATTCTAAATGTAGCTCTACCTTCAGCGCTTTAACTGAAATTATACTTATTCAAGTTTTTTATAAGCCTTTTATTTTTTTAATAAATGCTTCTCATTCTTTTTGAATCAGGTGTTTAAATAAGAAAAACAGATTTAGAGATTTGGCAGAAGAAATAAAGCCATAACAGCCTGCCCTCATTTCCTCGGCATTAAGAGAAGAGTCTTGAACTAACAATTCTTACATGTCGTAGCTAAAAAGATCATTCGTATGGGTAGCTAGGAAGAACTCAGGCGAAGTCATCCTACAGAAACCATCAGCAAAGCCAGTCCAGGATAAAACTGTTTTGCAGCTGAAACTTCATCTAAACTTCAGGTAATTTGTTGTATTGAGTTACAGTGTTGTTACTGACTGCCTTGGCAGCAGCAGTCGCCTACACACATGCTTTGTGATTGCCCCAGTCCCCTCAGCTCTGCTCCTATAGGTGTGGTTGCTCTGAAGTAACATGCTGGATGATACCTCTACAACCATCATAGCAACCACCACCACAGAACTACCAGAATGCAACACCAAAACTCCTACATGCCTGCATCCCAAAATACGATGACCTCCCCCTGAAGGACAAACACCCTATGAAAACTGGGGACATGAGTGGAACAACCACAGTTGTCCTGACTTTTGGCAGTGTAGTACCCATTGCTTTTATGGCTTATGAACTGGAACCTGGTCACCGTATGCAAGTGCCTGACTTCTGTTTAAGAAGCTCCAGGTTGACCATGACGACAGACAAAATGTCCTACAGGACATCATCAGAATCTGTTTCAAGGCATGCCTTGACCACCATCCTAGGAATCTGCTGGCCTGCTACCTAACAACTGTGACAGAACAACTTCAGGCACTCAATCTAAATCTGCACTGCTCTCAAAAGAGCAAATGTGTGTCTCCCCTCATGACCAGTTGTGAGGAGACTAAGTAGGTTCCGACCCTTTAAGAAAGCACTCAGCATGACAAAGCAAATAAGCACGGAAGAAATCAACAAGCCAGATTCCTGGCTGCACTGTATGACAGGAGTACCTTCTGTCCACTGCTCTACATGCAGTAAGTGGTGGCCAGTTCACCACCACTGAAATGACAAGAGCCTTGTGTGGCCTGGTCTTTGTGCACAGAGGTGAGGGGTGATGGGCCAGAACCAGGAGGGTTGCCGCAGACCTACCCAAACCACTACAGCTGATCCAAACCACTCCCAAGCTAGGAATTTCAAGGACAAGTGGGCAGACTTGCAGCTTAACAACAAAGGGTGCTATGACTTTTTGATCAACTAATGAAAATAAAGGCAGCATGAACGTAGGAAAAACTCACATTTCTAAGAGTATTAGTCAGAATGCTACTATGGATAAAATTGAGCATGCATGGGCAGTTTCCATCAAAGAATAATGTCCTTAAGGAAAAGTATCTTTCCCTATCAGCCACGTCTTTAAGGAAAGAAAACCAAAGCAGCAATTCCAAATGCATGATACGCCAGGCTTCCAGAAATGGCATACTGTTGCTACCAGTGGTGGAAGGCTGGTACACCAATGTCTTGCTCTGCCTCCCTCCCTGTAGGATTCACTTGCAGGGTACAAGGGCAGAGATGCTCTGGGATGTGGCTCTGCTGCGTCAGCAGTAGCAGTGTTTAGGCCAAGCTCAGTGTAGCCCTTGCAGCAGATCATTTTGGCGAGGTAGAGGGCATATTTCAGCAGCATTCACATTTCCTGTACCCTCATAAATGCAGCTACTGTGCTCCTGCACACGCTCATTTCTTGTCACTGCAAGTAAATAATGTTGGCACGCTTTGCCAAGCATTGGTCTGATAATACCGAGTCAAGCTAGACTCATTTCACTTTTACCACAGACAGGATATAAATTGCTCAAAACAATAATAAAGTTATTCATACTTTGGATACTTTGAATTCATTAGAATTGACTGAAATTGTAACAAACAATATTTATGGTCTTGTAAGAATATAATTTTAACATCCAATTTTATCAACTGGCAGACTAAGACTTCTATTTTGAGTCACTGGAATAAATCTTATTTTAAGAACAATTTATTTTTATATGAACCCGGGATGAGAAAAGAAGCTCCTTCTTCCAGTGTCTAAAACAAGTCAGGAGAAAAGAAGCAGGACTGAAGCACTGTCTTCCTTAAGGGCCTGAGGCCACCGTCCTGCTTCACCACACATCCTGAGTAGCCAGGTCAAAACAGACAAGGAAGGAAAGCAAACCACACATGCGATGCTGTTGGTAAGTATCCCATCAGCAGCCCCTCCAATTTCAAGCTAAGGAGACTCCATTTCACACATCCTCACTGACCTCAAGCAATGCCAAGCACCCCTCTGCCTACTTGTAATTCCACAAAGGATAACAGTTACTAATAGTAGGATGCCTTCTAAAACAGAAGAAGCAAAGCTGCGATATGAAGCAGTACAGCAGAACAAAGACAAAGAATCAAAGGGAGAGCAGAAAACTAGAAGGTTAATTTTATTGACAGCGGGTATTTCTTGACTATCAGATACAGGATGTTCTATTTGCGTACTCTAGTCTATAGAACATTCAAACCCAATTTTCTGTTTTAAAGCGAAAAAAAAACAGATTCTTCCATTAATCTCCTTCAAAATATTAACTTGTGCAGACCAGGTCATATCAACAGCAGTAAAAGCAGTGCCTTTGCCCCTGTTAATTTCAGATGCATTAGCATACTTGTGTGAATTAGCTGTGTAGTAAAATGCAATTATATGGTGTTTCTTAAACAAAGATTAAAAATATATTACAACTTCCAAGAAGAGGTTATGCCAACTGTTTTGTTTTCCACATTTGATTATAGTAAATGTCCTATGTTTGTACATATATAAATTTCACTAAGGATAAAAAGATATTAACAACTCACCATTCCAGCGAGATTTCCTCATCCTTTTAAAACTGCAGATGTATTGGATCTGTTCGTTCTATGAATTCTAAGCATGACCTTGTGGCTGCAGAGATAATAAAGCAATTATAGATTTGGGACCAGTAGGAAGAATTGAGGTCTTCTTTCTGATCTATGAATCAAAGGTTTCAAACAGTCTACGCAAATGTAGAACAGCACTTTTCAACTCGTAATACATCAAAATTCATTCTGTGTAGAAGGACATTGTTTTCAGAATCCTGAAAACATAATGCTCAAATAAACCTGAATTCCACTGAGTGCAACAGACCATTCTATTCAACATAAAGAACAAAAATACATCCGAAAATAATATTATAAAAGGTCTGAAGGTATCTAGCTGCACTGAGGAAAGTAATGTACACACTATTTATTTTAAAGGAAAAAGCAATATTTCATATCTCTCATCCTTGTTTTACTTCATAGCTGAGATAGAAGAAATCCTAAACTGAACCTAGGGGGTGGTTTACTACTTAGGAGGTAGGGACTTCTATTGAGACCTGTTTGCTGATACACTAAGACTTGGAGTTGTTGGAGCTGGCCTAGAAGAAAGCCACACAGATGATCAGAGGTCTGGAGCATCTTTCTTATGAAGATAGGCTGGGAGAGCTGGGCTTGTTCAGTCTGAAGAAATGAAGACTCCAGAGAGACCTTACTGTGGCATTCCAGTACTTTAAGGAGCTTTAAGGAGAGAAATCAACTTTCTACACAGGTAGTAAGTGACAGGGTAATGGGGGAATGGCTTGAAGCTAAGGGAGGGGAGATTTAGGCTAGATGTTTGGTGTAAGTTGTTTACTCAGAGGGCAGAGTGCTGATGGCAAAGCTACCCAGGGAAGCTGTGTATGCCCCATCCCTGGAGGAGCTCAAGGCCGGGTTGGATGGGGCCCTGGGCAGCTGAGCTGGAGGGTGGCAGCCCTGCCCACGGCTGTGGCTTGGGGCTGGGTGGGCTTTGAGGTCCCTCAGAACCCAAACTATTGCATGACTCTATGATTCTACAATTTACTTTTTCAGAACTTACTACAGGCAAAACTATATGTCTGAGGCATTATTTCTAGTAGGCTAACTTGAATTACCCTCACTGAACACATTACTCGTGAATTAGTCGCAAATTAACCAAACAAAGCCTCTTTCAAAAGCACTTACTGGAACAATTCATCCCCCATCCTTCCCTCTACCTTTTTCCGATGCACTCCAGCACTACGTTTCTGCCCTGACTGCCACTCTCATCCCTCCCCAGTGACCGACTATAGCAGAGGACGTGGCTAGGCGGCCTGAGCCACCTCCTTCTCCCGCAGGGCGCTCCAGAACGTCCGCTACGTTTCCTCTCACCTCCTCGGCCTGCCCTGCTCCTTCAGCCGGGGCTGGGCCTCAGGCGGCGGGACTGGGGGAGCCTCTACTCGAGGATTTATGGTACAGCAAAGGCAGGGGGAGGCACGAGGAGGCCGCGTCACTCTTCCTCTGCATAAAGGGCCGAGGGCGCGAGAGGCGCAACGCAGGGGCGCAAGAGGTGCGTGGCTGGCTGGGAATGTGGCAAACACCGACAAAAAGCGAGCGGCCCGCTAAGGGCAGTCAGCTGTGCGGTACAGCGGTGCCGCCAACCACCACAGCTCGGGCAGCAGCGTAGGCAGCCGCGCCCGGAAGCGCTATCCGCGCTCGCAGCGCTAGCAGTGAACGGGCTGTCCTGCTCGTGTCGGGGACGGGCTGTGGGGGGCTTCAGCCGCCGGCCGCACCGGGCAGAGGTGCGCGATAGGGAAGGCCGGGCCGGCCGCCAGCGCCGCGCTCGCTCCCCTCCCGCTGCGCGCCCGCGTGCCCCCGCCCTCTAGATGCGGGCACGCGCGCGCGCCCCCTGCTCCGTGACCCATTTCACTGAACAAAGGATTTTGCTGGAATCTCAGCGCTAGACCTAAAATGGCGCCGGCGCTTTCGCCCGCCCCCGCTCCCCGCGCGGGCACCATAGAGACGCGGCGGCTAGAGCGGCCGCTCCCCGTGCCTGCTCTACGCGGCCCCAGCCCGCTCTCGGTGGTGCGCGGCCGGCGCGGCGCTGTCGCAGCATGGCGGGGGAGGGCGACTCTGAGCCGGAGAAGGTAATGGAAAGCGGCGGGTGTTTCTCGCCTCGCTCCGCTCTGTTGCCGGCTGTCGGCTGAGGGGTGCCCGGGGTCCGAGTGCCGAGGAAGCGGTTACTGAGCAGAACGTGGAGAGCGGTCACTGCGCGGTGATCAGAGCAGGGATCAGGGCGGAGTGGGAGGCTGAATGGAGCCAGGTTGGGAAGGACTGCATTGGGGGGGTTAATTGGTTTGGTGGGTTGTTTTTTGTTGTTGTTGTCAGTATTAATTTTGCGTGCTCTTCTGCCGGGCCTTCTCTTTTTGGGTGAAGCTGCCGCGCCACTCGAGCTCTGGTATCCCCAGCAGTGAGCAGTGGCTGGAACCACAGCAGATGATTTCAGTACGGCAACAGGTGAAGGCCTATTTTAAAAGGGTGCCTCATGCAGCACAGATGCAGCACTGTACCTTCCTAGCCAACAACAGCGGTGTATTGGATGACCTCTTCCACGAGGGAGTGCTTGACATTATTCATTAGGAGATTAGACCGATACAGACCAAATCCCTTCTGTCTCGCTTGTACGCAGGGATTACACTGAACAGCTGATGGTTGTCCACAGAGGACACAGGTAGAGTTATTGGTGGGGATTCCCTTACCCGCCCACAAATCCAGCTGCTGGCACGTGCTTGTGTCCCTGTAAGTACAGCCACACGTGTCACAGTGATGCTGACCTGTTTCCAGAGCTGTCGGCCCTTCCCACGTGGCTTTCTGCAGTGTTCCGTCTTCAGAATCTAGCAGGTGAATGAGAAGAATGAAGAGCGGATTTGTTCTAGTTGATAGAACCATAGAATGGTTTGGGTTGGAAGGAACCCTTAAGATCATCTAGTTCCAACCCCCTTGTTACAGGTTGCACCAAACATTGCTCAGAGCCCCATCCAGCCTGGCCTCGCATGCTTCCACGGAGGGGCATCCGCAACCACTGTGGGCAGCCTGTTCACAAACCTTAGTGCTGACTGTGTTGCTTGGAGGCCTGTATAGAGTTAGTTTCCCATTCCTGGTTGTGTGCACATGTGAGGATCTCTGTCAGGTGGGATATACGAGTGGCATTCAAGTTAGGAGACTTAGAATGTGCCGAAGCCAGCATAGGCATCTGTGAAATTAAAAACAGATTTGTCAGTTCACAGTTGTGTTTACGAATGCCACGTGTAATTGCCATTTGAAGGTTAAATAGAAAATTGACATATAAAAGCCAGTGTAGGTTATAATTGGAGAGAGCGTATGGCTTAATGTGAGTAATTTTTACCAGTAGGCTCATCTAAGAGTCCATGCGTGTTATACACATAAATTTATCTGAACAGCCCTTGTCTATAGTAGGATTAGGATAAGAATGATGTTTTTATTCTTTATTCAATATAAGGTTCTCTGCTATCTGCATCTTTTCCAGTAATTTCTTTCACTTTTTTAAAAGTTACTTTTAAACACATCTACTTTTTCAGTTACTAAAATGGCACGACATAACTTTACCTGGTTGGTTGTGACCGTGCCCGTTTGTCCTGATGTAGGTTGGTTTTGGATGAAAGAACTGGGTTCCTTTGGGTTTTCTGCCTTCTCTTTCTTGGGGGCAATATAAGGGAAGAAATGAAGTAGTTCCTTTATAGTCTTCAATAGGAAGGATAGATCAGCAAGCTTATACAAAATGATGTTTCTTAAATCAATAGCTAACTCTTTCCTAACAATTCTTGATGGAGCTGTGCATGTTCACCTTTTGCTCAAATGTAAATTGGTTTGGTTCGAATATAAATAAGATCCTTGGAAGCAAGAAATCCTCCAGTATTTATCGTTGACTGCTAAGATGAATCAGTTTTACTGTGAAATTAGCGTGGTAGGCTTTTACAAAAGTCATTTTTTTCATTGAAATATTAATTGATATGGGTTGTTTATTTTTTTTCTCCTTATAGTCCTTCAAACTCCTTGGATTTCTCGATGTTAAAAATGTCCCGTGTGCACGAGAATCAGTGCTGTATGGCTCTCTGGGATCTTTGGTTTTGGGTCTTGGACACTTTTTAGCAACTAGTAAGTACTCACACCTTCTGTATCTTCCCACGTGTTGATTTGTAAAGATAAATTCATTCCTAATTTCTGTTAGGCTTTATGAATAATGGCAAGTCACCCAAGCTATTTCTCTGTTGGTTTTTTTTTTGAGCATTTTTGTCTCTGTTTCAGGTAGAGTTAGAAGATCTTGTGACTTTGCAGTCGGTGGCTTTATTTGCACAATGTTAGGATACTGGTATGTAAAATGCTCCTTGAATTTTGGCAGACCTTTGTTGGCTGCTTTGTACAGTGCAATCCTTGTGCGACCTTATCCGCTGTTTTTGGAACACCAAAAATAACCTGCCTAGCAAACTATCCTTTCTTTTTCTTCCCCAGATCATTTTTTTTAAGGGAAAAAATGTCTTTGAATACTTATTTGTATATGCTAAGGAAAACAAACAAACAAAAAACACCGTGCTGTTTTTCTTCTGTCCTGGTCATAAAGGCAGCAGAGTAAATGTTCATGAGGCTAAGGTCAAAACTGTAAAACAAAGCATTTTCCATTGGAATTGTATACTGTATATTCTCTTTCTTACTGGCTGAGTAATGTTTGCCTTAAAGTATCAGGTACCTTAGTGTTTTCTTTATGCATTATTTCATGATGCAGTTTGCTAATATTGTGTGTGGTTTCAAGTTTTCAGCTGGCTGAATAGCACTGATTTGGTACTGTCATAAAGCAGTGAATCTCATTTTTTTTTGTGTCTCTCTTTCTAGGTTTTACTGCAGGTACAATTTAGCCCAACAGAGGATTCGGCAAAGAATGCTTAAGGAAGGAATGAGAAACAAACTGTTATTTGAAGGCAGTTCTTTAGACCCGAAAAGAAACCAAACCAGCGATGAAAGAAGCAATTCATAGGAATTATGATAGGAATCTATGTGTGTGGTGTAATACCGCACTGAGGTGGTCCAAAAATGGCAGTGTGCCCTGTAAGTAGGTGAGATAACAAACTGAATGAATCATGTTGGTTTTCCTGGAAGATTTAAGTAAGAAATTCAGAGTGAATCTATTAAGTCTGTATATAAGCCTTCCTTAGTTTCATGTATGTATGTGACTATGTACACAGTTAGCACTGACCTCCTTGCTTTTGACTTGTTAAACATTTGGGAGTTGATGCTGTTTTGCGCAGTCTCAGGGAATCAGTGACAACATTTGGGGGCTCCTTTATCTTACAAACAAAGCTAAGTTGTAATTTCAACATGTTTAAATGCAAGATATTTTCATCAGCTGTTCTGAGTAAATGCATCTTGCAGTGCTGCTGTTAAGTGTGGCATTTGGAAAACAGGAATATTTAAGCAGAGGGTGAGTGCTTTACTTGTGCAAAGTGGAAGATACTGGTAGATTCTGTAACTTCAGATAATATATAGACACTGTGAAGCTGAATCTCCATCTGTGCAAAATGAAGAATAAAAACACCTCAGGAGGAATCTCACCTGTCTATGTAACATTTTTTAATTTCACTAAAGAAGATTTTTAAGACATTTTGTTACAGTTGGTAAAACAACAGTTGATGTGATTTATAAGTGGTGATGGCCAGCAGTTCATCTAATGAGGCACACTGTTAGTTGCCATGAATCTTTAGTTAAAAGAGCTATATTTATGTACTTTCTCAGAAACATTGTCTTATTTGCAAACAGTGTTAGCTCTAATTGCGTACTAACAAGAATATGAATGATGGCATAGTATAGTATGCCTTTGCTTACATGCTTCTGTCTACATAGTGAGAGTATATTTAGGGTTTCCACAAAACAATTTATAGTATATTACATTATAAGCACTTTTGGCCTAAAGGCATTAATTGAGTAAAAATAGTCCTTTCTCTTCACCCTAGACTTACTTTGAGTTTGTGACTCAGGTTGGTGGGGGCAGGGAGGTCCAGCTTTAAGCAGCATGGCTCTATTAACTTGGGAGTATACTTCAGAGTACTAAACCAACATGCTGCTAATACAAAGATAACTGAACTTTTACACTTAATGGATTTGCCTCGTACAAGAAGAAAACAAATTTGCATTCTTTACCATTTCTATTTGTACCCTATTCCTCTTGTTTCTTATGGAGGAGGTGAAAGAATGAAGATAAGTTTTATGGAGAACTTTCAGTTCAGTTGTTCATATTAGAAAGCCCTCAGAGACCTTGAGTTAGTACAGTGAAACATTGTCTTCACTGGAAAAATCAGGCTTGGAATTTGACTTTTATTTAGCTCTAATTCACAGGAGAAAGTGTTGCTCCTAATTTTGTGCTGTGATGGGAGATGTGCTCCTTCTCTTTGGATCAGGTAGGAAGTGTTGCCTCATAAGGCCCCTGGAATAACCATAGGAAACTGAGTGAGTACTTAACACACACTCCTATTTTAATACATGGTTGAGTTCTTTCCTATCTGACGTAAGACAAGGAACTGCAACCTAAGCAGGGGTCTTTTTGCTGTGAGGTCATAATTCAGTTGGGGAGGTCAGAAGACAAAAGCATCTAGATGAAAGTTTACTCTTTGGCAAAGATCAACTGTTGAGAAAGAAGAGAATATGGTTTTGTACTGCCAGGAAAGAAGGTAGCATGCATGCAGGGGCATCGTTCAAAATAGCTAAGTACTGTGACCACAGTGAGGAGAAAACAGCAGGATTAGATTATCTCCAGTGTTATTTGGCTCTTGTTTTGTGCTACTGTAGTTACTGCTACCCCTACAGCTGCTTAACTTCAGTATTAGTAATTCTGGCCAATCGCTGTTAAATTCTGCATAGACGTATCTGCATTGCTTAGATCACCAGCCTAATGCTACTTCACTGTACACAATATAAATTGAGTGTGCTTCACGCAATTGTTAGCAGAAAAAATGGGATAGGTTGTAATATGCAGCAGTCTGGCCAATGTGTTTGAGTTCCCTTAAAGCTGAGGTAAAATGGGGCTAACCAAAGGTTGGAGCCTTTGCTGAATGGAGAGTAGAAAAGGAAGCTGTGAGATGGATTTAGCTGCCGTGAAAGGGAGGGGTCTGCAACAGGAGAGAAGGAATGCACTGAATGTTAAACATGCACGAAGTCTCCCTACTTTAAGGCAATCTGAAGTGTCACCAAAGTACATAAATGGGCCTGTGGCATCTTCAGTTCCTGCACACCTTACTCATTGTGCTGCTTGTGCTACTGACACTCTTGGTGTTCACCAGTCAGGACTGCATTCAGAGCTCCTGACAGTGACAGGAGCTCACCACACAGGGGGTTGTACCCTCCAAGCCTTCCTGGAAGGGGAGTCACTGTCAAAGCAACAAGCAGAAATATGGCAATCTAAGTAAGGTGAATTGCCAGCTCTGTAATAGAGCTGTGTGTGATCTGAGTGCCTCTACTCTCCAGCACCCTTCTCTATAGCAGATGTAATGTTTTAGCCGCCAAAAATTGTGAAAGACTCAAAAGCCAAGAATTAAAATGTTTTAGTTGACAACAGAGGCAATTACAGCTGTCATCCTGAAGTTGTCAATTACAGCTTTACTCAAGCAGAGATTTTTAGGGGATAATGGTCTTTGATTTCTCAGTTCATTTTGCAGATTTCGAGGCTGTTTTGTTTGTCACCACCCATTCCAAGACCTAGAGTGCTGTGGAGGAAGGGTCACTTGGTGTTATTAATGAATGACTCTGGTTTTTGGTAGGGTGTTTTTTTCAGGGGGGTAACAATGAAGCATTAATGAGTTCCCAAGTGAAAGAATTACCCCAGCTCAGTAGATTCATTTCCATGCTTCTCTCATACCTGTATTCTGGAGCTTAGGTCAGGAGCTCGGTGATTATTAATGAAAGTTTGAAGCGGATACAGTAAAATTGCCTTGGAAAACTGATGAAAACAAGGTTTTACAGTATGTTTAGAAGATGAAAATGATTGTTTTCCAATGGTCAGTTCCTCAGAAAAGAATAGAGTCTGCTCGGGCAGCCCAAAGAAATCTGGAACTACTAATGATTATTGCTTTGCTTATGGCGCATTCATCCAACACTTTTTTGTTGAGGATCACCCTACAGTAGTGTTGGGAGACTGTGACAGAACTTGTTTTACTTGGTTTCTTAGATCTGATGTTGACTAACATGGTGTTCTTTGGTAATTTTCACAAAGAGATCAGCCCTTTCTTTCTAAACTTCAGAATGTCCCTTTGAACCACTACCACAAAGGGCTTCATACCCCTGCTGACATGCACAGCAGTCCTTTTAACCCAAAAACCCAGTCATCATTTTCTATGTCACCATCCTCCCATTGGGAACACCGTGCTTCCTCCTGCATGCCTCTGTCACCCATGCATGCATTCTTGAGACCTCCACCTAACGTTGATGATGCAGTGAGTCTTCTGGATCCACCTGATACAAGGAAAAAGGAATCCTCATATTCTATGCATGACAGACACTGTGTTCTTAATAGCCTAACCAAGGCTGAGCATTTCAGTGTGTCTGCTTCTCTGTGACTGTGTCTGTTATGCACACCTGCATCCATGCCTCTGGTCCCTATGGCATGCCACAGATGACAGATTGTTATTAAATTGCATACTCTTGGTGTGGCAGCAAAACTGACTGAATTCAGGAGAGTTCCATTACCTATACATCAGAAATGGCTTCCGTTTACTATCCATACTAACACAGAACACAGAAGACAGACACTGTTTGGGAGACCATTCACTCCCTTCCCCCACCAGCCCTTCAGTTGCTTTCAGTAGTGTGATTTTCATGTTTTGTTGTGGAATGAGATGGTGATGTTTGTACTCGGCACTGTGTGGTATGCTTTCCAAGGCGGTGTTACGTAGATATAAAAGCAAACTTCATTCCTGAAAACTTCTCGTTTGTTTCAATGGTCTGCTGAAAGAAACTCTTGGAATCCGTCATTTCCCTTCCACAAACGTTTCTTGTTTAAAAAAAAAATAGAAAAGCAATGGCAGGCTGCCAAGCCATGGAGCCACAGAAATATCCCGGGGCTGAGCCAAGCTGCTGCTGAAGCAATAGTAGCAGCCCCTGCCTGAGGAATGTCCGGGAGCTGCCAGAGACTTTGCAGTCTGCCCGCCTCCTGCTCCCAGCACGCGGCCTCCATGCCCGGCTCCACCACCAGCAGCTCACCGGTTTTCCTCAGCCCTTCAGCGCCTGGCAGGCCTGAGTGCCAGGGGTTACCTTCACCCGCTTCACCTCACTGCATTGGAGAAGGTGGCTCCTGTGGCAGCCAGGTATCGCAGTGAGTCTTTTGGCTCCGGCACTGAAATCCCGCCTTGTGCTCCTCTGAGATGCTCCCCTTCCCTGTGAACGGGCGATTTCCTGCAAAGGCCGTGCCTGAAGGAATGCCTTCTGGAGCCCAAATGCATTTTGTAATATGTTTAACTGTTACGGTCTTGGATATGTAAGTACAGAAATCGATCTTATTGCTCTATTGTAGTCTCTTCCTCTGAGGTCTCCCAGAGCAAACAGAAAATACACAAGGCATTTAACTTGCACAAGTCATTTCTGTCTAATATTTATTTCTTAGATGCTCAACTTACTACTTAACAATGTAATGAATATAAATTACTGTTATTATTAATCTTATTACAGGAAAGCTGCTTATACAAGAGTGTACAACAGAGGCTGGAAACCATACAGCAGCCCTGCTATATGGATAGTGCTTTCTGTGGATGCCAAGCTGAATATGAGCAAACAGTGTTCTTGTTGCAAACAGGGCCAGTCACAAGCTGGGCTGTGTCAGGAAGCAGGTGGCCAACAAATCAAGGGGCTGCATCAAAAGAGGAGGGGGCCAGCAGGGTGAGAGAAGTCACTGTCCCCATCTACTCTGCCCTTGTAAGGCCCCACCTGGAGTACTGCATCCAGATCTGGGGCCACGGCACAAGAAAGACATAGAGCTATTAGAGGTCCAGAGGAGGCCATGAAGATTATAAAAGGGCTGGAGCACGTCTCCTACAAAGGCAGCCTGAGCTGGTGAGGGGCAGCCATTCCAAGCCAAACCATTCTGTAATTGTATGATTATCTCCCAGTTCATGATGCTGTGTGCAACATTGCTGTCCAGTTTTGGGCCTTCTGATCGATGAGGTTGTTGAAAATGTGGAGGGTACTGGAAGAAAGGTGGAAGAATCTGGATTAGTCTGAGGAGGAACAGACTGTGGTCTAATAACTGTCCAGAATTATTGGTAGGGCAGCCAGGCCCCTCCTGGTAGTGGCAGATGATGTGGCAGGGGCTTCAGGTCAGGCATTAGGATGAACTTCTTTACTGAGAGTAGCACGGGATGGGAATAGGTTGCCTAGGCAGGCTGTGTGATCTCTGTCCTTGCAGGTTTTCAGGATTCTGCTAGATGAAGCCCCATCTGCCCCGACTGAGCACTGCTACTGTGCAGCTTCAATGGGAGGACAGACAGCATCTCTAGAGGGCTCTTGTGAACTGTTCTGCAACTCAGAGACGGCTGCTAGTCCTTCAGAAAAAAATATTGCGAGTCCTACTAGTTACCTCTCCCCTTCCTCTTTTATTGCCTTCTTAACACAAAGGCAAAAGTCCTTTTATAACACAAGAGCTTATCTTATCAACTTCACTCACCAGCCCCACAAAGCTGAAAGTTCAGTGCGGTCCAAATGAAGGTCCAGCCTGTGCCATAAGTGACATACAGGCGGGCTGGAAGAAAAGAGAATCAAATCTTCCCGTACTGCTCACCTTGTAAGCAATTAGCAGTACTTCAAGCACATGATTACACCTAACAACTTCTTTCAGGGAGTTCTTGGTACTGCTGAACCTTCTTACTTTAAACTTGTCTCAGGCACCTGCACTGTTTCATTGCTAGCATTCCACACTGCTCCCTGCAAGCACACATCTCCACACATCCAATACGAGTTTTTGTTAGAACTTAGGGGAAACTCTAAGCAAAGGGCTCTAGAAGAGTTAATGTAGGCTAGTGTAACATAAACTAAGGCCAGGTGCAGACCAGGAAAGATACACCTGCTTTTATAAGCCATATCAGTAACCATGGGTGTCCCAGTGAGGGGCTGTCTGATCCCAGCTATGGGCGAGGTAACTCCTGAAGCAAAGACTTCCAGATCCTTGTGCTAACTAGGAGGTGATCCACCATCACTGTTCAGTGTAAACTGCATCTTCCCTTTACCATGTCGTAATATTTTTCTATGTATGTGTGAAAATAGTTTCGATTTCAGCAACTTAGCACCTAAGTGATTCTGCAGATCAAAGACTGTCTGCTGAAGCAGGAAATGGAACAAAAACCTGCTGTAAGGTAGCTTGTGTGCAAGGACAGAAAGCACCCAGCATGAATGACTGCATTAGAGGTTTCCTACACTTGCCTTTGTTTGTTCCCTCTGGAAGTTTACAATGTGTTAAGCATTTAGCAGCTGTCTTTTTGAGCTGCTTCTGAGTTTGTGCAGCAGTTCACTCATTGCTGAAACTTCCTGCCACTCCCAGCGCTGGCACAAAGGCAAAAGAAGGCAGGAGTCACATACAGGCCCATGCAGGCCAGGCCCTGCTTTCCTGGCTGCCTCCTGCAGCCTTTAGCACGGGGTGCAGGTTTGGATGCCACAACGTTAAGGACATAGAACTATGAGAATGTGTCCAAAGGAGGGCTATGAAGATGAAGGGTCTGTAGGGCAACGTGTGTGAGGAATGCCTGAGGCCCCTGGGTTTGCTTGCCCAGAGCAGAGGAGCTGAGGAAAGGCCACAGCCATGGCGGGTGCAGCTCCTCACAGGGAGCGGAGGGCAGCGCTGAGCTCTGCTCTGTGTGACAGCGACAGGGCCCGAGGGAACGGCATGTAGCTGTCAGGGGAGGGCAGCTGGGGGTGAGGGACAGGGTCTGTACCAGAAGGTGATGGGCATGGAACACTGCCCAGAGTATGAGAGATATTTGGACAGTGCTCTCAGTTATGTGGTCTGAGTTTTGGGTTGTCCCATGTGGAGTCAGGAGCTGGACTCTACGATCCTTACAGGTCCCTTCAAGTTTGGAATAGTCTATGAATCCGTGATCCAATGACAACTCACCTTTGTAACAAGAGGCCTCCCTCCCCCACTCCCTCAGAGCAGTCGTTCCCATCCAAGGCTAGATGAGCTTTGTGTGATGAGGGACACTGCTCTAACCTCACCACAATGCTTTTTTTTTAACACTTGAATTGCAAAGCTACTATTCTAAATCTCCACTCTCCTTGCAGCCTTCTATCTGTCCCCACCCTCTGCCCCATTTCAGGGCCAAAGCAGTGTAAGCTGCAGCACAGCGTGCGTGCACTTTTTTTGCTTGTGAGAGATGCAGCTGTGGAACATCTGCCGAAGTCCTTCAGTATCTCCATCTGTAACTCGGCCAGACAGCTCAGGGCTCAGCTGCACTTCCACAAAGCACTGGCCTAGTTTTCCAAAGGGTCATGGAGAAGGAAACCTCCGCACTGTAAGAGATGACTTCATTGGCTGTTTCTATTACAAACAGAAGTGTCATAGAAGGAGATGTAAAAAAACAGCAGCTTTTATGCCACCGATACTTTTTTTAATCTCAGTGGCATGGACTGTACACAGCATCGCCACAATTCTGGTTTAGTTCATTCCACCATCAGAAAAGATGGGGCAGTGCTGAGGGAGAAGGGCAATTTTGGAATGTTTTAGCCAGTCAGAAATCATTCTGCCATAGGCAACAGGCACGTAGGCTCCACCACATGGAGACCCCACTGCCCAGTAACCCCCAGGCAGCCCAGCACACGAGCAAGGCTGGCTCCTTACAGCAGGGTCCGGCTCTGAGGGCAGGGCTCTCATAAGGAGTTCCAGAGAATAAGCTAGAATCCAACATCCCACAGGTTAGGGCCCAACCTCAGGTTACCTGCGAATGCTTTGGTGCCAGGCTTGAGGTACTCAGAGCCCCAAGGACACAGCCTCATGCCAACAGCAGGGTGTGAGGGGAGCGCCCATGTTACCCCACGTACCCTAGCAACTGCTGTGCGCAGAGGCTCAAAGACAACGCAAGTATTTGTTGGCTTTGCTTTCCGAATGGAAGCTTTCTGTCTCGTCTCCAGCATGGCCTCATACACATGGCTCTACAGTATAGCAGCCATAGCTGCAGCAGCAGCAAGATGTGAGCAGGCCCCAAACTGGGCTGCAGGACACAGGCAGAAGCACAGCCCTGCTCCTGAGGCTCACAGACAGCAGCCACCATGGTGCAGCTGTGGAACCAGGGCCCAGGTACTCCAGCTCTGGGCTGCATTACAAGGAGCCCTCGTCCTCACCCCCCTCCTGCCACGGTGTTATATGCCACGAGCATGTGCTACACCCCCACCAGCACCACAGCTGCTGGAGCACAGGCACCTCTCCTCCTGTAAACAAGTCCTTATAAGCTGTGAAGTTCCTCAGTATGACAGATGGTTCAGCCCTGCCATACTGACAACATGCAGCTGTGCTTTCTTTGCATTGATGCTACTAAGTTACCAGACTTTTTCAGGGAAATAAATGGCAATTGAAGTTAGTTGGAAGAGTAGTGATGTTCTAGGTAAACAAATTGTTTTCACGTCAAAATAAATCTCCCTTTTAGCAATAACTACTGCTAAGATAAACTAAAGGAAGTTTTCCCTTGTGGATGAACCCAGGCTGAACCAAGCCTCACACAAATGAAGGCCTGCTCTGCGATGAGCAAAGCAAGTACGTAAGACTCACATATCACGTTTCTGAACTAACTGGACCTCGATGGCACTTATGGCAGAAGCTTTAGGTTTCTGTACCTAACAACACAGGGAGCAGTTAGTGCTGAGTACCTTAGGGCAATGTTCCTCATTTAGGAGTATTCTTAGTTGAAACATACTCCTGTTTCAATGGTAAGCCACTTAAAGCCCTTCCTCTCTCTCCACTGTGGCATTAACACCGTATGTTGAACAGAGAAGAAAACAGCCCAGACTTTTGCATTAAAATACAAACTTTACAAGCACATAGTAAGTGTAGGCTCTTATATTTCAGTTTAAGACTATATAATTTTATAGAGTACCAAAATAAGCAAAGGATCAGCACTCCATACAAAGTGTTAGGTTCTTAGGAGGAAGGTAGAAGGGAGGTGGAATTTAATTACACTAAATTTGCTTTGCAAGTCTAAAGAAAATTCCATTTCAGCAAAAACAGAGTTGGGTTTATATTTCCCATATTTCTAGTTCATTAATGTTTCTTTAAAGACAACTTACATTGTTCTTGTTCAAAGTAAAGGGATGATTTAAAGCAGTATTAACAAGGAGGTGGTGCCGTTAATGTTTAATGTCAATATGCAATGTCATCTGCTATAAAAGCTAGAAGAGCAACACAACTTTATCGTTACTTTCAAGGACTATTAGAAATCGACTAACATTTGAGGAAGGTTTCAAGCACACTACACTGCCTCTAGCTCTACGCTGCTGCTGGTAAGCCTCTGCAATCTACTGTACACTGCCAGCAGGAACTCGGCACACAAGTTCCAACTCCCAGCTGCTGGCAGCAATGTTTTCGCACGTATGCTGTCAGGCCAACTTCAAGCAGTTGTGTTTCTTCCCTGACTCATGGCATTAAGATGCACTAAGTTATTAGCTAACATTATCGCTACAGTTTTACAAAAGCATAAGTCTGAACAAAACAGCAGTTAAAGCGCTCTGCTTCGCTTCAGGAGTAATTCTGTGACAACTCTCCTCTATTCCCTGCGGTTTCCTCCTCTACTTCTTCCCTAGTTTCTATTTTACAATAAATAGATTAAGTGGATTTACATGATGCAAGTGAAACTCAGACTTCTGCCCTACACATGTAACCGTTAAGCTGTGAGATTATACATGTGACACACCTCTAACAGAGCAACCACTGGTTTAGAGAATTAAAGAAACACAAGTATTTCAGCATGTACAAAGTAATGAGTTCAGAACTGTCCGACATGGTCACTTCCATACATTCTCTTCCTCTTTAGAGCGTTAAAGGGATTTTAGACCTTGATGGCAACAATCCCAAAGCAAGAGTAAAATGAATTTATTTTATTGCAAACAAACGTCTAGAGTTAAATTTCTCCACCCACTTTCTTTAAAGAGAAAAGGAATCAGCAGGCTAAGGAGATACACCCATTTGAGAATCGACATGATTAAAAATTAGATATAAAATGGGTGACTCACAGTTTCATTAGCTTACAAAATGGTGGAGTAACTACTACAAGCACACTAGGTATACAGTATTTGGTGGGGAAGTTATACAGACACACAGCTAACTTCATATAGATCCCATTAGACAACTGGATTTACAACAAGTTTTGTTTAATAAGAAATGGGCAAAGCCAGCTTCTTTTCAGAATCAAAATGCAGAACAAATGGAAAAGAAATTATGGTGGTGTACCTTCACAAGTTTGAGCCTCCACAAGTAACGCAACCAAGTTTTACAACTTTAAGAGCTTCTACATACACTCCACCTTCACTATTTAGCTCCAGGTTTCCTCTTCACCCCCAGTCTTATTGAGTTCCAAATGTTACAAAAAAAGTCCTAGTTTATTGCCAGAAACTTTTACCTCCCCCTTCCCTCCTCCCCACCCAAAAGCTTTATAGAGAGGATGGAGTGTAATATGGAGCTTTACATTATATATTCATGAGGGCTACGAAGGAGCCTCCACACGAATCTGGTTGCTCGTATTTCGATCGTATTTGTGACACGACTCACGACTGTTTCTTAGAAATTGGGGTAAATGGGGGAAAAAGGAGAAAATTCTTTAATAAAAAGACACCAGGTACAAAGCAACGTTTTACTTTTGTTGTGGTAAAAAAAAAAAAGTCACATTTTACAGATAAAATGTAGAACCCTGAAATACTGACACATTCTCTTATCGTGCACAATGCTGAGGTTCTCTTACGAATCACTTTAAAACTGCAATTAAAAATGTACAAAAAAAAGAAAAAGAAAAAAATCAACCCACAAAGCTTCTAAAAAAGGAACCCGCAGGCACTTCCTCTTGTGGAATGTTTAAAAAGTTAGCCTACTAAAGAAAACAGTCGACTTCTTGTGAAGGTTTGGGAGAAATATGTATCAGTTCATTTATTTGGGTATTCAATAATATCCTTGGTGATAATGCTGACTCCATGGCTTCTGACCCCAGAATTGCTGCAATAAATGGATAAATAGTTAATTTAACGCGTTAGTACATAACACACTTCTTACAGAACAAGTTTTCAAACACATGTCTAACTCCTCCAGGAACTTTTGAGATTAAAATCCTCTCAAATAGCAGCAAATCCCAAAACAACTGGAGGCGGTTACGTTCATTTCACAGTAGTAACAGAGCCAAATACTTCAATGCCATTAAGACCGATGCACCATAGCTGATACTTGATATATCGAGCCAGATTAAGCTTTGCAGAGAGAACTATTTATAATATTACTTGGCATTAGAAGATTCTGCTCTCTGGTGCTGGTTACACATTTATGTCCAAGCATTCTGAAACACTCAACTGTCAAATTAAGAGGAAAAAGTTCAGTTATTACTACTTACACCCTGCTGCCACTGGTTGTAGCCCTGAGATTGGTTTTTGTAGCCACGATTATTCCCCCTTCCTCTGAAGTTCTGCAAGAGGACAACAGTTTTGAGCTACCTCATCCACGCAGACTTTGCAGAAACACAGCAACACCAATCCTTCTACCGCCACCAAAACACGCGCTATACCCAATCTTTCAAATATCAGTAACGGGTCTGGGTTAAATACCAAAAGCCTGCCTCAAGCAGCTGCTTCTTACAACCTGCCTGTTTAGTGCCGGTGGTTCTACCCCAGACTCAGACTACAGTTGCCAATGGTTTGGAAAGCTGGCTAATCCAGTTTTGACTCACCCTATATCCAGCTACTAAACTGCACTAGGACAACTAAAAATACTAGAGCTTGCCTATTTTTAGTTAGGGAAGACTGTAGTTGCTATAAGGATGTTATCTGATCGGACAAAAGGATATGGGTCATACAACTTAAAATAGAAGAGTAAGATCACAAAACTTTAAATAAAAGCTATGGTACAAAAGACTATCTAAGATAAAATACTGCATTTCCCATTTGTATTAGACAAACCTGAGCCGTGTTTATTAGCTTGGGCTCCATCTGCTGGCTCTTCAGTAATCAAAATCATATTTTCAAGTGCTTTCACTGATACTTTGTCAGTTTCAGACTGAGGCTAGTATGTCTTTCATGATTTGGTACAAGATGGCAATACAAAGACTCTTTCCAGAGCAATTTTCAGAAAATTCTTTAAATGCAGTCCACTTTATCTTCTAAACAGATACACTCTGCCCTTAAGGTCAAGCAACTACTGATACTACTGATACTGCAGGTTGGACAGCATGAGGGAACAAAACCACTTGTTTGTATGGCTGCTCCTATATGGACTTCTGAACAACTTGTGCACTACCAAAAGCAGTGCCCAACTCTAGTTAAATTTAAACTGTTGGACTATAAGCCAGACTTAGACATAAACTGCACGGGGCAGCCCCACATTCTATAAATGAAGCTCAGACTATGAAATGCTTTACAATGGAACAGAAACAGAAAAATCTTCAGCTTTAATGGGACTAAGATAGGCTTACTAGGAAACCACTGCATCAGCATTTACTCTTCTTACAGCTCCAGGCATGTACTCTTAGCTAGAAACTTCTATCTTTTGCTGTGGAACTAAGTGTACCAAGCTTGCCACTATCCGCAGCTAACAAGTCTGTCAGCAACAGAACACTATCCAGAGTACTGCATATCAACTAGTAACTCCTCCATGACAAGCATTACCTGGTTGTAGTTTCCCCTGTTGGGCATTCCACCTCTGTTATAATTTCCTCTGTTTGAGTAGCCACCTCTGCTAGGAAAGACAGGGCCACGAGGATAAGGATAGCCAATGGCACCGCTGCTGCCGCCACCACCGCCACCTCCACCACCACCACGCTGTGGCATATTGCCTCCCCTCCTGTTGTATCCACCTCGATTGCCTGGGACTGCAGAGAAAAGTTTGCTCAATTCAAGTATCTGTTAGGCCTTAAGTGTTTCTCACGCAGCTACAGCTTCAAACAAAGACTCTTAATAAGGGTGAAAAACAAGATGCCAAAATTAATCGCAGAAATTCCAATGCAAAGACTTCAAAATAACCTTTTTTCCAATGATGGCCAAGCGATGTAAAGATACGAAATGCCCCCTTAATATGGCATTCTACACAAGGAAGCACTAAATCTACTGAAAGAACTGTACCTCAAACTACACAAACAGCAACATTTTTTGTGAAGCTCAGTAGTAACATGTCAGAAAATTAGCTTTGCACTAAAGAGTCAGGCTATTAAAAACTTAGTGGAGCCAAAATCGATGATACTGTCACAGAATGGATGCAATTCAATGAGAACAAGCTTTCGTTTCTTATTTTCACCATCTGTTATCCCCAAGTTTATACGCTTATTTCTAGGCTCACCTCCTCCCCTGAAGTTGCCACGCATGTTGAATCCTCCACGCCCCCTCTGCCCTCTATTAAACTGATTTTTATTGCTCTTCTTGTTTTTCTTTGAGCCAGTGTTCTGTTTCTTTTCTGGCGGAAGAGATTTCTTACTTTCTTCTTTATATTGTTCCAAGAGTTTCTGAGCTTCTTCTTTTTGCAGCTCTACATAGATTATTTCATCAAAACATTCTGCTACCTCTGGCAGTGTGAAGTTCCCTATAATTGCAAAAACACTGAGTATTCAGCATCTCCATTCAGCTACAATTCAAGCTGCATTTAACCACCTTTCTCTCTCATTCTTCCTCCCACCCCCAACATTCTCTCAGCATAGGGACAAAATTACGTAATTTGAGCAGTAAAGAAAGGTAAGAGTGACAAAAGAAATAAAAGGGTCTCCATGGAGTTGCCAGTACTGTTCCAAACCTTGAAAGCATTCTGCCTATGCTTTTTTTTTTCCCTTTATAAGCCTCCACTCAGAACATCGGTTTCTGCCAAATATGTCACTTAAATAGGGCACTTTATGCCAAGACAGCTTTGTGCATCTGCATGAAGCATATCAGCATAAATGAGTAGTGTTAAGGACTGCAGCAGAGGGAACACAATATAGTGTTGTCCTACAAGTTACAATAGTCTTCCAGTTTTGTTTAAGTACAACTGTTTAAGATAACGTAAATTTTTAGATTTCAGGTTTACTTAATCCTTTAAGCAGATATTCAGCATCCTAAAACACAGTATAGGATTATGTTCCATGCCTTTCATTTTGAGAACTGCATGCTCTGGAAGATCTTTTCCCTCCACCTCTGCCTTCTTTTGTGTTCTTTGCTTGTAGTCTTCATCTTTAGGGCAAACAACAACTGCTTTGCGCTGGAAGCCTGCAAACAGGCACATTTTTCTCCTCTGCGCAGCTGCAGACACATTTGTCTGAAAAAAATGCAGTAACTTACTACACGTAGCTGTCATTGTAAGAGTTAAGGAAGTCAACTTATGGTGTATAGACTTCACCTCTACAAGAGCTTGCATTGAAGTTTACAAATAACTGGATATAAAGAAGCTGCATAATGCAAAGTTACGAACGAACTCATATCAAAGTGTTACACTATTCCTCCCACATCCCATAGAAGTTCAGAAAAGCATTTGTAGTAGCATCTCAACTTTGCACATTAAATCAGTAAGTGAAACAACCGCTATTAAAATATAACTTTAATCCCACTTAATTACTACATTACAGCCTATAGCAAAATTCCTTAACAATTTTTTACTGAAGCTTCTACCTGATCCAAAATGAAATTCCGCTTCTTACGAGCTGCAATCTCAATGAATTTTCCAAGACACTGTGGAGCTCGCTGCAACAGTGTGTTAAGTTTCCCAGTGTCTGCCATCTGCCTCTTAAAACCTGCAACCTATAGAAATTTGAGTTATAGTAGACTCAATACATGCAACTGATGTTTTCCTTTGCTATATTTTCAACTGGCTTCGGGGATACAAAATACATGAACACAAACTTCTGATTCATTTCTTTTTTTTATAAGCAAAGAATTTGGGTGAATTGATACAGCTGAATCTAAGACATACTTGTATTACTGATTCCAAGCTGTTATCTTCTGTACTGAGGACAGAGACAAACAAATGGGTAAACATCAATTACTTATTGATTGATATTTATTACAAAAGAGACTTCAGAATCTGGCTACGCTGTGTATGAGAAGTAGCTCAGCACACTAACATCTTTAACACTCACAGTCAGTCAAATAATGATCACGTGTTTCTTAGATTACTTAGACTGGAGGGAATTCCCTGGCAGCCAAGGACCTTGGATTTAGAGCAAGTCTTTAAATGATCAACTTACCATCATTTTGTCCATAATAGTATTTGTCCCAAGAATGTTGTACTTCCCAGGATTTGCTGCTGCGTGTTTAGTTACCCATGTAGTCTTGCCAGCTCCAGGCAATCCAATCATCATCACCACCTATTACAACACATTCCGTATTTGATGCTAGCTCACAGATGTTCCTTAATAAGCAACTAAGCCTAGCAACCCTAATGGAAATCTAGTAAGGAGAGAGTCACAAGCTACTGAGTATTAAATTCTTCAGACAGAAATGTAAATTTTCAATAACAGCTTAAAATACAACACTTCGGTTCAACTCTCCTCAACAACTTCTGAGATAACCAGGAAACTTACCTCACAATCTTTCTTTTGCTCAGGTCCCTTTGGTCCTCGAACCCTGTCTTCCAGGGGGACCTCCTGGATGAAGGTATACTCTTCGGGTACAGGAAAGTAAGGTTCATCCTTCTGACCAAAGTTGAACTCAACTGCACAGTTATGGCAGAGAACATGTGGAAAGAGTGGGCGCCCATCAAGAACTTCCTTACTAATTTTGAATGCAACGCCAAGCTCTTGTCCGTTCTTGGAATATGAGAGCTCCACTTCATCACCATCAAAATTCTGTTTCACAGACAAAGCATTAGTTTGTGTAAAAACACGCACATTGCATAAAAACGCTTTAATATTTCACCACACTAGCTAGATTTATTTAACTTCTAATAACACAATTATTAAATGAAGTAAATCCTTAAGTTGGGGAACAGTCTTTGAATGTCAATGACTGTGCTAAGATGTGATTATTCTTTTCAAAGCCTTGGAAAACACAAGAAAGGTTGACAGCAGCCACTGCTGCTTATACATGCTACTTCTACCTTCTCAGTATGTTAAATAACTTGTCTTTCTTCAAATTTCTGTGGGTTTGATCAACCACTTCTCACATCAAAGCAGCCTGAAAATTAAAGGATGTTTTTCCTCAAAAGAATACTTAAGAGAAAACTTACAGCAAAACATCCAATCACATCATTTTCATCAAACTTCTCACCAAAGTCTTCAGTCTCACAATTGCATGTCTTTATTCCTTTTAGAGAATAGCCGTAAGAAAATTCTTCTTCACCTGAACAAGAAATTTAAACTTATTAAAAATCCTTATCTTCTTCTAGCTGTTCAGAAATGCAATCACTTCACAATTACTTCAGTGAACTGCTGTTCTAAATGTTTTCATTGATGCCAAAACAAGCCATCACCCCCAGAATAGCTACAGCTGTTTCTTGCATTTAAGAATTCAATAGTGTCATTTAAAATTGAACAACAGTTTTTTCCACACCCTAACCTTAAAAGCTTTATGCTACTGGTTCCAGATTCCTGGTGACAAAATGCTGAACTTCTAGCTAAAGACACGAGTAAGTATTTTTAAACCCTGAAGACCTGTTTGTGAATCAGTACACCTGTAATGCAGTTAGTCAGAAAGGCATTTCTGAATTAAGTCTCCAGTAGCACTTACCCCTCCCCATTTTAAAGGGAGTTTAGCAGACATTCAGCCTATGCGACAGCTGAGGATGAAGCTGCAAGGAACAAGCTAACAGCAAATGTCAAACACAAGAACTCAGATGGAATTTAAGTAATTATAACTAGAAAGTCGCTGCTATCAGAATGCCCCTATTTGTACACATTTTTCCGACATATCTCATCAGCAGCTATTAGTTAAAAATACAGCAATTATCTGTTCCCACTTATCTACTGAAGTTGTTGTTTGTTGTTCCAGCTCAGTTTCGAAATAAGATATCTGCCCCAACTCCAAGGAATAGTAACACAATTAGCTATGAATTTTCCTTCCCTGAGTAAGCCTTATAATCTCAAAATCTTGAGCAGCTAACCTTGTTTGCTCCCAGTACTAAACTCCCACAATGTCCAGGGAATAACTCAAACCCCTTTTCAAAACACATGGGCTACAATCGTTCAGTTTTACAGCTGCTTTTCTGTTAGTCAGACAGGAAAACTTCAACCACGGAGACAATATATAACACAGAAGAAATACTTGAGGTCTTACCAAGCAACATTCCACTTGTGTTCAGCGACCAGCCAACTCGCACCTCATGTATATCAATGTCTTTTGTATACAGGTGTTTAACAGGAATCTTTTCTGTAACCTATTTTTAAATTATTCATCAAAAGTTATTCAGTGTGTTTTTTTAAGATTCCAACAAGAAAGAAGCAATGGTAACATCCAGAACCTTTAGTCTCTGGTTACATCTTTACAAGTCCAAATAATATTTTTTTTGCTTAAATACAAGACTTAAGCATGCCTGTGAAATCACAGAGCAGTCACTAAACGTTCAAACCTCTTGACTGATGGAGATGCAAAACATCATATACCTTCAGAGCACTTACTCACAGCACTCTCTTGATAGTCAAAAATATCAGCCCTCTTGATACTGTGTTAAAATTACAGCCCGCAAGGAATATAATCAATTAGAAACTCTGCTACAGCATTGGGATTAACAGCAAATTGCTTTGCCAATAAAGTGTGGCATGAGATGAGAACACTTTTCTAGACAGAGCCGGGGAAATACTACACCCTTTTCCAGAGAAAGCAGAGATCCCAGGCAAATTGCCAACCACCAAACAACATAACCAGATTCAAAGATCTCGCCTGAGAGCACTGCAAGCTGAAGCTCCTCTAATCGCCTTTTAGAAAACAGCATCAAATTTAAGTAGGAAAAAAATCACATGGCCACCAGTTTCCACAAATGACACTTGAGTCATGTGACCAAAAGCTTGAACAGTAACAAGACAATAAGCACAATGTTTCATGTTCTTGTCCTCCCAGAGTTATAGTCACCCATGAATGGGATCACTACCAACTTAGCATGTGAGCAGTTCCGATTTGGAAGTAGTGGAAAAAGTGAACAGAATAAGCACATATCCACACACGTCTTCAGCAAATAAGGCTTTAACGCTGCTAAAAATAAAGATATTTGACTTTGTGACTCCTGATTTTCTTCCTTGACAAGTGGGAGGAATCTGTTTCTTATAAGGCTGACTGCTCTTTTCCATTCCAACCCTATAGGGAACTCCCGATCTCTAAGTTCAAGAGCTGGCTAAGTACTCACATTTTTTTGTGTACACCAGGCAAAATGATTCAGGCCAAAAGGGACCTCTGTAGGGCAGCCTCCAAACTCCCTGGGTATTTTGTTTTTGTTGTTATTTTGGTAAATCCAAACTTTTTGTAATCTTCATAAAGTACACAAGTGAGCTTCCCACTACTATTCTAATTCTTTATGTTTTGGTGCATCAAGTGCCACCTAAAATTCTCGGTTCAAAACTATGACAGGAAGTTACGTTTACATATCAAACAAAGCTTTATTTTCACATTAATTTCTTAAAGAGAGGAAGCAGTTTAGCACATTAAGACATCTTTCATTGCGAGTCATTTCTCAGCCTCATTACATAATGCCTTCTTTAAGATCTAAGACTGAAACAAAATATAAACACTATAATATTTAACACCTAAAACAGCTTCCCACAAAAACAAAAGTCTTACCTTCATCTCAAAGCAGACTTTGCCTTTAGAAACTCCATAGGAAGCTCTCCCCCCAGCCCAAAGGAAAGCAAAGCTTTCCATGGTCAGTGAGGAAGCACTAAACCGGTCTCTTGAGATTTTAAAATGCAGGTCACAGTTATCTGTTAACAAAAATCATTGCTTACTTCAGTTAAAAAAAGCAAAACAAACCCACAAAAGAAAAAAACAAAAAACCCAAACACCAACAAAGCACAACTTTCTCATTTCATGCATTAAAAGTGATTCCAGTTTTCCAAGGTGATTTTAAGCTGCCATTTGGTAAAGGCTAACCATCTTTCAGGAGAAGAACTGGACACACACCAAAGAACTGAGGAAAGCGCAACTAACAACAAACACGATTTGCACAGTGCCATCCTCCACTACTAAGTTCCCAAGCTTTTTTTGCCCCCCATCTGCATCAATACTTGGCTTCCATCTCATCTATTTCAACCTTTTTCGTCAGTTATCCAATGTAGCATATCTGGAATACGCACGCTGCTCTTGGAGCTACTTGCTAGATACATTTTGTCAAGCCTTACCCCTCATGTCTGAAAGCAGTATGTACAAACACAGGTATTTCTGTTTAAGTACTGGAAGTAGTACCATCTTCAGGAGATATACAGTCCTTTAGCAAGTCCAATTAGATTAAGCCAATAAAATAAAGTCAGTTAAGCACACAGCACATGATAAGTGAGCTCATTTTGTGTAAAAACAAAAAAACCCAACCAATCATCATCTGCAGTATGAACTCTACATCCTGAGAAAACCCTAGGGACCTTAAATGGAACCTTTGTTATATAGACATCTTCAGGACTGCTGCACTGTAAAGTCTCTAATTTATCTTCCAGTAGCTTTCAACATGACAACACAAAGTGGTAACATGAAGTGCAGAAGAAACTCTGAACCTACTTGACAGTTACAAGAAAGGTGTAAAATTAGCAACCAGAGTATCTTCCACCCTAGCAGAAACTCTACGTGATGCCCAAACATACTAAACTGCAGTTGCCCCTGTATTACTGGTAATTCTCAAACAGATGTTGTTTGCACAAAGCCATCTGCGGCTATAGTTAGGACTTAAACATTCCCATTAATACTTCTAGTTGTAGTAGGAAAACCAAAGAAAAGCAATCTGCAGAATAAAACGGTGTAGGTTACTTTTAAAGCAACACACAAGAATTTCTAGCAAAAATGTTCTTCTATGACACAAGAAGCACTTAAGAGCACTACACTTCTTACACGTGGATGGTCATACTCAAGAGAGAGCCAAGCTGTTAACAATTCACTCTTTAAAGCTGTGCTCGATTGAATGCTCCCAACAGCCTGCAGACACTTTCAGTTACTGTTTGTCGGTAACAGAACTTTCTACTAGATACAATAACCAGAAGTAGCTACTAGTCAGTTAATGGGAGAGTTAAGAACTCCCACAAAGATGGCTACTCACCAAGTTGGAAGCTAGAAGAGAATGGCATATTCAGCAAAATACGTGGCTGTAAACTAATTCCTCCTTCCATTTCTCAGGAAGAAAAAACCTGAAACTACTAGTAAATATGCCAAATGAAGCCAAACTTAAGGTCTCATTTCATGGAATTTTAAGAATCCGACAAGTTAATGCATTACCTGAAGTTTTAAATTCTACAGTAACAACTTATACTTACCCATGAGAACACACAGGTTTTTTACCCTGGTCACGGTGTACCACAGTAGTACTTACACAAATCATCTCCACACCACCTCCAAGTCTCAGAATACATGAATAAATCATTGATTTTTTTTTCCAGAAGACTTAAGCTGATTGTTAATTTGCCAGAAAACAGCAGAAGAAACCCCACACTTGCTGATACATCAGTAAGACTTCAGTGAGTTATGCAGGAAACTCAGTCATGGCGTTTTACTACCATACCTATCTCCTATAAGTACTTTAAGTGAGAAGCTGAAGTGCTGTTATCAATTTCTCAGGTTGTTTCAAGCATCATCTATACATACTGAACACTCAGTCAGTTCTTCCATATGCAAGACTACCATTTCAGTTAGGACTTCTTCAGCAAATTAGCACCTCACATACTTCCAGGTAAAAATTTAGCTGAATATTGTTAATATGAAGACTCGTGTACCTTTTGTATGCTAAGGTGCAAGGAACAAACATTTCTATGTTGCCTGGTAATGTAAATCACCAAACACTTTAACCCCATATTTCTGAAATGCGGGGCTCTAAGATTAAAGGCAATACTGTATCTTTGCAGACCAAAGGAAAGATGGGTACTCACAGGTATCGAGACACACCACTGTGTCATCAAAGTGTTCATCTTCTTCTTCAACAGGTGGTTGAGGGGACTTGGCCCTAAGAAAAAAACAGTGAAGAATGAAGCCAGGCACTCTTCCAGTGCAAGAGGAAATGCTTTCCTAGACTAAGCCCATCTTACCTCTCCTCACTCATCAAATGGTGCCCAGCATTGAAAGCTTATTTACCTGCTATACTTATTTTCTTCAATGTATTCAAAATATCCACGGCCGTGGTCTTCACGTGGTCTCTTGACACCCCTCTTTTTCTCACCAGGTTTTTGTTCCGTTTTGCCATCTCCTGTAACAAAAATCGATGACTTTAACAGCACGGAATAACTCTTTAGTCGGAAATAAAATCCAATAACGATGCTTTCGATTTAAGAAATCGCAAGAGCACCAACTGCAAACAATAGCAGCTCGTGGAAGAATCCCGTTTTTCACTACAATAATAACATCATCGTTTCGAGTTTTCTCCGCGGACTCGAAACCCATCCGCTAAACCGCTCCGAACCGCCACGGACGCGACCGCCGACGCACGGCGAGGCCGAGCGAAAGCCCGGGCCGTTCCCGTGCGCCACGGAGGAGCGGACACAAAGCAGCGCGGCGCCGCCCGGCCCGCACCCCGCCGGCTCCGGGCCGCTCGCGAGGGGACGGCGCGCCGAGCGCGACGGCGCCGCCTCTCGGCCGCCGTGCGCGGCGGGAGCTCCGCGAGGGGCCGCCCGGCCGCCTGCGGGGCAGGGATTCCGCCTCCGCCCGCCTCCATTGTACCAAGCCTTCCCAGCGCCATCCCGCGGAGCCCCGGCCGGAAGTGACGTCACGCCGCCCGGCGCTCCTCAGCACAATACAGCGCGCCCCAGCGGCCCCTCGGCGCCCGCCCCTCCCCCCGCCGGTCCCTTCCCTGCGCCCGCCCCTGCTTCCCCCGCCCCGCGCACGTCCCGCTCCCCAGACCCCCCGCCCCCCGCGGGGCTCCGGGCCCGGCGCGGCCTCGAGGGGACCACGCGGCACGGGGGCGGTAGAAGCTTCCCCCCCCGCCCTCTCCCCCGGGGGAGGCGCCCGCTCGCGCCCCGGAAACCCCCCTGCCGCCCGTTGCCCCGCTCCTCGCGGCGGAGGGGGGGGGGGGGGGGATTAACGGCTCCGTCCCTCCCCCCCCTTCCCGCCGCGCACACTCACCCCCAGCCGCCTGGGCCCCGGGGCGGCCTCCTCCGCCGCCACCTTCCGCTTTCTTCTGCTGCTGCTGCTTGGCGGGGCCGGCCGTGCCGGCGGAGGCAGCCGCCGCGGGTCCCGAGGCACCGGCAGCGCTCTTGCCCGGGGCCTCCTTGGCGGCGGCGCGCGGCGCGAGTTGCGACGGAGACTGCTGCTGGGTCGGCTGCTGGGCCTGGGGCTGCTGCTCCCCGTGCCCGTTGGCGTCCCCGGCCGCGGCCTCCTCCTCGTCGGCCAGCTCGTCCTCCCCCTCTTGGAAGCCCTGATCGTCTCCGTTCTCGTCCTCCTCCTCCTCCTCTTCCTCCTCCTCGCCGCCCGCCTCCTCTTCCATCGGGCCGCCCCCGGCCCCCGCCCGCTCGCCGTTCTCTTCTCCCAGCTCCATGGCGTCGCCATCGGCGGCCTCCAGCCCTTCCTCATCGTCGTCGTCCGCCGCCGAAGCCGCGGCCTGGTCGAGGCCTCCCCCCTGGCGGAGCTGCGCGGCGCCGCCGCCGCTCTCGGCCGCCTCCCCCTCCACGCTGCCGTTGCCGGGCTCGGCCGCGCTGCTGGCGGGGCCCCCCCCGCCGGCCTCCTGGTCCAGCGCGGCCTGGAGCCGCTCCATCAGGTCGGCCTTGAGGCCCTTGTCGGAGAGGCGCCGCTTTTTCAACTCCTCCTTCAGCTCCGACACCTTCAGCTTCTTCACGTTGACGGGCGAGCAGCTCATGGCGGCGGCGGCGGCTCGATCCCTGGGCGGCGCGCGGGCGGCTCTGGGCTCGGGCGGGCGGCGGCGGCGGCGGCTCTGGGTCGAGGCCCCGGCGGGAGGCGGTGGGCGGGTGGCGCGGCTGGTTCGTGCGGCTGCGGCAGCTGCAGAGCGGACCCGCCTGGCGCCAAATCCTTTCACCGAGCTCGCGAGGGAGACGCGCCTCGCGGGGCCGAGCACGCAGCACTGCCCGCCCCGCCCCCGCGCACGTAGTCCCTCCTTCCCCCCCCAACCCCCTCCCCCGCTACCGTAACGGCCGCCCGCGCGCACCCGTGCCGTAAATACCCGTCCGAGCGCGGCTCGCCGCGTGGCCCCCGCCGCCCTCAGGCGCGTGGCGGCTCCGCCGGGCCTCCCGAGCTTACGCGGCCGTGTCCGGGCTCGCGGCACAGCCGGGGGACGAGCTCTCCCCGTCCCGCTCCGCGGCCGTACCTGCGCCATGTTGGGCAGGAGGCGGCGGGAAGCCGCCGCGCGCACGGCTGGAGGCCTGGCCCCGACGCGCCGCGCTGCGGCCTTAACCCGGCCGGGCCGCGGGGCCTGCGGGGTCGGAGGCCTCAGGCCGGCTAAAGGCGCCCCGGGCCTGCGTGTAGGCCGCAGCAAGGGACAGCTGCCCCCTCCCTCACGCTGAGGCCTGTCGAGGGTTCGACAGCAAAGACTGCACCTCGAAATAGCAGCCCAGACGCAACCTGCTGAAAAGTTACATAAGGACAGCAGTAGAGCCAGACATCCATCTCTACGGGCTGCAGCAGTGAGAGGCACGCGTTGACCTGATCTTTAGACAATGTTTGCAGCAAGCCACGGGGCCAACAAAAGCACTTCAAGTGCATTAACTCTCCTACACACAGCAAGCACCAGTGAAGCTCAGCACAGAGCTGATCAGCTAACCAGCCGCAGCTAAATAGCTTACATGTACCCATCTTTCCCTCTGCACATCACTACTTGGATCTCTCCTCAGCCACAGAGTTGTATAGTGGGGATTTAATAATATACACAATTTGACCAAAAGTTACATTAAGAAAAAAAAATGCAACAACACTAGAGAGGGCTACAGTAGGGAGGCTGAAGGCAAAGCTAGTTATCACGTGCTTTTAAGAAGTTCACAAAAAGGGCAAGCCAGGCACAGGTACAGGTCACACGGCCTTCTGAACCACAAACACCTTTACTTACAGCCAGCAAAAGGGAGAAGATCTGAGGAAGTCTCTCTGTTTTAACTGTAAAAGTAAAGTGCTCTCTCTCTCTCTCTTTCTCCCTCTCACACACACTGCTCTGTCAGGCTGGATTGATCGCTTTTGGAGGAAACGTGACTCACTGCAAGGTTAGCTCAACCCAACTTCAGTCTTGTTGGAACAGAGACAGGAAGAGTTGCCTCATGCAGTATGTCCAGATTATAAGTTTTCCCTAGTATGAATGCAAGTTAGTAGATTCTATCTCACTCTGCTAGGTTAGAGTCTTTTAAGCAGGGGAAGAAAAGGACAGTGTGCATGAATACCAGGAAGATCAGTACACAATCAAGCTGAACAGATATAAATCATCACCCTCGTTCCTTTCTTTGCGAAAGGGCTATCTAGATTTGTCTGAGTGACAGTTCTGCCAAGGTGAGAGCAAAAATAAGCAGAGTCTACCTAACGCTGCAAGATAATTTACTACTGAAATGTACAGAACACAGAAAACTGCATTAAATTTAGATGTCATCTGCCTGTCCACCATCCAGGATTATTTTTCAAGTTTTGAACATAAAAATATTTAAGAACATACATTTCCAAGTCTTTATAGCTTATTTTATCTGCATCTCAGAGCCTTGCGTTGAAACTTTGATCTGGCCCAGCCCTTGTCACATGTCGAGCAACGTATCTAGAAAAGCTCCATTGGAACAGTCTGATAATCCCTTTCACCACAGCAAACTTTACGGATTGGTAGATTCTTTTAAGCCAGTTTTAGAGCTTTGAAAAATACCTTAAATTAGTGCACCTGCACACATTCACAGCGCCTGTTAAAGAACAGCCTCATTCAGAATCATATCAGAGTTTCACACGTAATCCCATTCCTAAACAATGTCATGTCTGCCTGCTTCAGTAACATGCTCGTACAGCTTCATACTTCTGTTACCATGGAGAAACAAAACAGCTCACAGCTTTGAGGCACATCAAGACATAACTTACCCTAAAGCATTCAAACCTGTACATAAAGGTTCAAGTACATAAACTAAAAATAACACCAGCCTGAAAAGTGGTGGTTTTGTTGCTTCTAAAGCTGCTAACTTTTATTAAACCACAAATAAGGGTGAACTTCTTTTCTTTTAATGCAGATTAATCCATATGATAGTAACAAACGTATCATCTAATGACAATTACACTGTCAAACGGTGAGCCAAGTGTAGCAGTACCATGTTTTCTAACTAGAGTATATTGCTACCCATCATTATAACAGTAAGAAATCTCAGCTGATCTTTCAGACACCAGATGATTTAGTTGCGGTAAGAAGAGGAAAATATAAAGCTAAGCACATAAAGTACACAAAACTGAAAACCTTATGACTACCTCACAATCTAAAATACATTTAAATACATTTTTTTTCCCTCTTTGAATATCTTTCTTACACATCTACCTCTGGGAAAGCCTCTAAGACATTCCTAGAACTCAGAGAGGACACGTGGGCTCTCGTGTGGGAAGTTTGCCACTTCCCTACCCGAAGTTAGAGGAGTAAAAAAGTTAAGGGGTTACCATCTCCTCATTATTGGGCCCTCTCCCATTTCACAGAGTAGATCCTTAACTCAGCATTTCCCAAACCATTCAGATACCACCTACATCAACAATTAGTATTTCATACTGCAAATTCCTGAAACAAAGTTCTAGAGGAAAGCACTGCTATGTATATGATAGCGATAGCCACATGAAAAACTGTAACATTAATGCTGATAACCACAAATAATCCTCCATGTGAGGAATTGGTCTCAAAATCAAATTCTCCCTTTATTTAAGAGAAAAACAACATGTGACATCCACCCATAAATAACAGATACAATTCCATGCTCCTCTTTTATTTCATCATGAAGCATCTTTTTTATGACTGCATTACCTCCTAAGTTTGGAGGGTCAGAAGGTTTATTTTCCTCCAAATAATTTTCCTGCTCTCAAGTTCAATTTGAGATGTTCATCCTACAGCTCTGTCCTTTAACAGACTGGTTATTCTAATTTCTCTAGCTTTTGTTTGTACTTCTTCAGATATTAATTAGATGGTCTCCTATGCCCCTTCCTAGCATTCATTCCGTAATTTACCCTTAGTCCTTCAAAATCCCTCTTCTCCCATTTGCTAAGAGCACAGGCAAAGGGATGACAGACTTCCCAAGGAGTGACAAAAAGAAGAGCAGGCTTTCAAACAGGATCTGACAGTTTGGGGATTCCCACCCATCTGGACTTTTCTTCACTTGAAGAATGTCTCACATAGGACCTGTTCCTTGCTGAGAGAAGCTTTGTGTTCTGAGGGATACCTGCCACAGCTATACCAGCTGCAGTGAAGGCCAGTATGTCATCTTTAGGCTGGTCCTACATTGGAGATAATTTCCCATGCAAGACTGCATTGTACAAATCACACTGCTCTTCAAATAACAATAATTCCCTGTCAGTGAGAGAGCCATTTGTACCTTTCTTTGCATCTTCAGCATTGCAGGAAGACCCACACATTTTTCATTGCCTTGCTATGTCTCTTTCAGCCTTGCTTTGTCCTTCTCTGGTTGTTCTTCTCATGCTTTACCCCACTTCTGACCATCACAATATGCTCCTGGTCTCTTCTGTATGTCCTCAGCCCATCTACCCTCAATTAACACTGCCTTCAGTGTTCTGCATTCAACACACCATTACTTTAAAGGAGAATATCATTCCCAAAATACTTTGCTGCCTTTTATGATAGCAGGGAGCATGTGGAGCAAGTCTTTCTTTCTCCCTTTTAATCTCCTCTCATGAAATCCTCATTAATCATTATTACAGCCAGCCATAAATTCAGACTCTTTTAAGCACTAATTTGTCACAAGCAGGGTTGCATGATAAAGAATCAGTTCTGATGATTCCTCAGCCATAAAATCCTAGCCTCTATTTATATAGATACATATCTATAGACACTACCAGGACGACAGGAGCCTGCTTTGAGAAGTACCACTATATACTTGTCCTGTTCTCCTTTTCCTTTGACATTCACTACCATTGTCAGAATCAGGATGCTGAACTAGACTGGACTCACCTTGTACTATCATCTCTTTTCTCTTCATGATATTTTAATACCCAATGATGTCCAAGTCTTGGAAACAAAAAGGCCATTTGCCATAATTAGACCTTTTAATTGCACAAGAACTAGATTCTTCTTTCATACCTAAGGACCGTTTAGTGCCCAATTACAACCAGGGCTAGCAGCATTCAAGGGACTCAAATTGAAGCTTCTGGCACTGGCTTGTTTAGCTATTTCCTCCTTGGTAGCATCTCTCCTATTACACTTCTGCATAATGCTCCCCTTCTGCCACAGTACTCTTTAGGCCTCCAGGTAGTTTCTCAGTCAAGGTTCAATTCACAAGTACTTTTTAAGATCCTAAGCTGAGCTAGGCTTAAACGGAGGTCTGTTTATGTAACACTCCAGCAGTCCCACCGAGCAGAATGATGCAAAATTGTTCTGGGACCACCAGTTACCCCTCAATCTGTCCAGATATTGGCTGTCTATACTCATCCTTGGCAGCATGAATCAACAAAGAGCAAAAATGCGTTACATAGGAGTTAATTCATAAGGTACCCAATTCAGAAAAAGACACCTACAGGTTTTTGAGGGTCTGCTTGTAACCTGCCACACACATTTACTGCTATGGAGCTATGAATTTAGAATCACAGAACCATAGAATCACTCAAGTTGGAAAAGACCTTAAAGATCATCAAGTCCAACCATGGGAAAATTAGATCAACTAAGCCACTCTGAACAGAGGTCAGACAGTGAAACAGGAGGTAGTTGAGGTCAGCTCCACTGTACCTTCCTGCTCACATACCTGAAGAAATGAGTGGCCAATGTACATAACTAAAACTGCAGGATCTCAGGAGCAACCACCTTAAGTGGGACAATTCAGCTGGCAGCCAACAGACCATGTCTCGCCTAATGCCACTTTTCTGGTCAACCTATTTTTCAAACAGGAAAAACAACTTACACTGAACATTCCAGTGACTTTCTTATTGGGTTTTCCTTCCATTCCTCTCTCTATCCCTTATGTTACTTATGCTCTACAGTAGAACCACTATGCTCTTCACATCTAGGGATTTTTTCCTTTTTTAATGTGTCTTTCTCCTTCCCCAAAAGAGGAACTAGCCAAATACCTTTTGTGGTACCTGAGCCCTGTGAGATGTTAGGCTATCTATTCTATTTCCAACATAAATGTGTATATTTCCAATATATGTATATATGGTGTGTTGGAAATAGAATATATATATATAATATATATATTTATATAACTATTTTTTTTTAAACAGATGCTGCTAAACAAACCCACTTGAAAACCCTGAAGCTTAGAAGAATATTGTGTGCTGACAAAGGATACTACTGTGGTCCAGCCACATACATTAAATCTGCAACAGGCAAAGAACAGTAAGCAACCTGTTTTTGAATATTCATTGACCCAAGTTAGCAGACTTTCAATGTGCCAGCAACAGAAAACTCTGTTTTCTTCCTGAAGCTGTTGATCTCTTTGCTTTTAAGTTGTACAGCCTCAGGAGACGTACGGGCAGACAGAGGCAGTTCCCCCAGACTTTTCCCTAGAGGTGTTTTCTACATAAGAAACTTGCCTGGCTGGGTGGGGGAGAAAGGGGTAGAAATAAATAAATAGATGCTAGGGAAAGTTTCTCCTCTCCAGGCACTCATCTGGCATTCCTGCAAGGCTGATGTTACAAAGTCCTGAGGTTCAATGAAGTAAAAAACATCAGAAATCAACTGAGAAAGTGCAGAACTGCCTTCTCCCTGTGCCTTGGCCTCATACCTTTACTTTCATACCTTTGGAAGCAGCATCCCGAAGCCTGGCTGCTTGTCTGTTATAGCCCAGAAACCAGTCAGCTCAAAAGAATAAGAAAGAACACTCAAGCATAATTGGTGAAAGATGAAAGCAATCTTCTCCTTTCCATCCTCTCATCTCCCATCACAAATATATTGATTCAGAAAACAAAACAAACATCACATCATATATTAGCATGCAGCATACAAGCATCACTGTATTATCTTTAAGGCAAGAAGTATAAGGAAGGTATTAGAATTTGGTTTTTGAAAGAATTACCTCAGTTTACCTCATTGAAAAATGCTACCTGGAAAGAAATGCCTACTTGGGTCAGGACAACTTTTCACAGACTGCTCTCTAACTTAACTCTGCTAGAGCAAACCCATCCCACTTCCCTTTATTTTCAAGATAAGGAAAAATAGCATTACTCCATGTAACAGACCGGTAGCAACAGAAATTCTTCTGCTCAAATGGTAACAGTGCCTGCTAGCAAACACCCCCAGGATATTCCTAGGAAAGCACCCAGTCCCCATCGAGCCTCATCAGACCGAGGAGCACCCCCCACCCACAGAAAGAAGGAAGGCACTGCCCTGACCTTGTTGCTCCTCAGCCATAGCCTGCAACAGCCCTGAGCAGCGCTCCACACCCAAGAGAACAGCCCTGCCCCGGGGTGTTATAACCCAGGGCCAGGTGGTCCCTCAGCAGCTGCTTTAAAGGAGCAGAGCTGCAAAGGGGAAGGAAGAAGGGGATCTTAGAGGCATTGTTTTTTATTTTTTCCATTTGTTCGTTTCTTTGTTCTCAGTAAAGTAGCCGATCCAATAGGTAACAAGCACCTGAACTCTCCAGTTAAAATTTTCTGAAGTCAATCAATAAAGCAAAGCAGCTTTTTTTAATAGCATCAGACCAAAATCCTTTGTGCAGCTCCCCGAATTACCGCCGTTTACAATTCAATGCTTTCTATCATGCAGCTTTTCCTATGTCCTGGGACCCCTGTGACTGCTGAGTTCATCAGAGGGTCAGGGCCTAAATGAGATTCTGGATTGAGTTGTTTTTTGTATGAAAGAGAACAGAACTGCCTGGCAATTGCTCTGCTAGACAAGGCATCTGTGCTTGGTCCTGCTGTCCCGTCCCCCCTCTCCGTTCCCCCCCCTTCCACTCACCAACAGCCAAAATTAACACAAAACCAAGTAAATACCAAGCAAGGTGAGCACATCATGCTGGTCATTGGGAGGAATTGTCTTAGCAATCCTATTAGCATAGTGAGGACAGTGTTTCTACAATAAAATAAGAGCTGGTTGCTAAGTGACAACAACGTGCTTGTCTATCCTAACATATACAAACTCAAAACTTAAAACTGAAAGGAAAATTAGAAAGGAAAAAAGCACATACGCAGCTCTTGCACCTTCAGAACAGAAACAAAGCTGGATGTCCACAAATAATCTATATTTTTTTAATTGCCATTGTGTTTCACATAGAAAAGGTTCAGCCAGTTTAGCTATGGACAGCACTGTGAAATTCTAATATATTGACACACAAAAAAAGGCAGTTAAAAGCAATACACAGAAAACCCACATGAAAGTCTTGAAAAAGAAGCAATTACACAAGGAAATGATTAATGTTATAACTGATCAGCTTTAAATGATACGAATGCCCAGTGTTCAGATGGCAAGTCTTCAGATGAATGTTTAAAATCAACTGTTTCCCCTAATCCTCTATTTCTCTCACGGTAGAGAGAAGCTGGACTCATCACAAAAGCCAACAGGTTTTTTAACTCCATAGTAACCAGCCCTAGCGATCCCTGTCCAAATTCCTGGGCTAGACAATACCAGTGCTTGTGCTTAATGCCATGCTTTAGCAACCAGGAATAAATCAGGAACCAGCTTTAGGAAATTTGGTCTATTGCTTATTTGAACTGCCCTTATTATGAGGAGATGTTTCTGTTAGCATTTTCTTTCATTGTTCTTTTGTTCTTTCACTTTCCTTTCCACTCTCTCCCCACTCCCTATTTTTTTTTTCACTCTTCTTGTTTACTGCTTATAACTTTCTCTATATTCCCTCCCCTATTTCTATTTCAAATACTTTCATATACTTCAAGTTTGTAATAATTCTACAGAATTTCACTCTGCTGAAATACTTGGCTCGAACCTGACATACACAGTGGATTAGAGCGTGACAGCCCACTTGAATGAAGTGAGTTGTAGATCTCAGTCTTCTTCCAAGTTAACAAGGGCTGCTTTGGAGAACGATACTCCACATAACTCAAATGGACAGCCAGAGGGTAAAGTGAAAGTGGGTCCTAATTCTCTTTCCACTTTTTTTTGGGGGGGGAGGGAGGGGCTGTAAACAAGTAACACCCACAGAAGACAATTTGGATACACAGAGATGAAAACTGTATAACACTGAAATCACAGCATCATAGAACCACAGAACCATAGGATGCTTTGGGTTGGAAAGGACCTTAAAGATCATCTAGTTCCGCATTTGTAATTATAAACTATTTTCTTTTTTTCACAGTCTGATGTTTTCTCTGAATTGGAAATCACATTTGATTTCTGTCTTCTTTTCCACTTCTTTTTTCTTCCCTTTTCAAAGTCCTTACTGTGTCTGCATCTGCTGAAACTGGGGGTGGAGAGAGGGAGAAGTGTGATTTACACTGGTGGAGCTTGCTGCTGAATTCACTGGTGTTACTTCTGTGAGGCAGAGCTAAGCTTACATATATGCCTCATGGCTAGGACTGAGTATGAGTATATTCCCCATGACTGGGATTTTTCCATTAGCCGTTTGGCTCTGTTGATATTTTCTATCACTCTTCAGGTGTTTTGTTTTGTTCTTTTTTTTCTTTTATAACTTTCCAAAACATAAAGCTCCTTTTTTATATGATGTTAATGAATATAACTTTTCTATCTAGTTATCTATTTTCATTTTTTCTTTCATCCTTTTGGTTTCTGCTGCTTCTCCGTTCAAGCATTTGACTGCTTTCTCACTTCTGTTCTTCATTTTTGTTCTATTTTGAAATCCTCTTGTGTAGGTTTCATTCTAATTCTTCTTTTAACAGTTAACTCACAGATCTTTTCCCAGTGCATGTCATCTGTCTTTCTCAACAGGTAACACATATTCTCTCTCTCTGGCTTCCAGATATTAGCACATTTATTCTTGATTTTCAAGTGACAATAGATGTGATTAATTTCATGCAATTATTTGTGACCACCAAGTTGACAAAAAGGAGCCTTACAAGCAAGAATTGTCTCTGAAAACTCACACTTAACATAAAATTATCTCTTACCTGCTGCCATCTACCAGATTATTGAAGGATGTTGTTGGGAGGATGGAGAAAATATGGAGATAACTGTCATAAAAACAGAACGCTTCTTCCCAAAATCAAGAGCCATAGGATTGCTGTTGGTGGCATTGGCTCTTTCATAACCAGTCATGTCTTATGCAGGTCAAAGTGCCAGACTTGGGGCTTTGTGTGATCTGTGAGTTTACAGAGAATGGTGGTTTGGTTTTTTATTTTTTTCTTTCGTTTCCTTTTCCCGCTGCAACTTTGATCTTACTGAAGATCACCCCTGCTGAGAAAAATGAGATGACTATTTACTTCTTCTAAAGTCTGGAATCAGAGATTCTTTTCTGTGTTTCTCATTTCTCAAGTCTATGGGGAAGACAGTAGCTCTAGGCTGATAACTTTATGCATTCATATTTTATGACAATGAATGTATATTGTAAAGGGAATAAAAACAGAGCTCTAAAAACCAGCTTCTTCCTTCTACCGTTGAAACAAAGTCATGCCACAAAAACAGAAAACCTCTTGTTGACCTGTCTGGGACCGTACTGTTTACTGATCTTCAGTCACTCTGGAAAGCAGATCACTGAAAACATGCTGAACATTTTGGTTGCTAGAGTTGTTTAGGAGAGCAAGAGATTCTCAGACTTGTAAAATTTTAGATCAGAAGAATTATGTGGATCTCCATGGCTACAAGATCAGTACCAGAGCATGCTGGAAGGCTTCTGATAGCCATTTTGGAAAGTTTCATATATAAACTCCATAGCCATACAGATTTGCCTGTGAGACCCAGGCTGTGTATATGTGACCACATATAGGAGCTCTGGGATATGGTTTAGTGGTTCGCTGTAGCTACACTAATGGGAGGACAGTTGGACTAGATGATCTTGTATGTCCCTTCCAACCTTGTGATTCTATGATTCTATGACCGTCAGTCAAAAGGGAGGACATGTCACTGCATCACCTTGTTCTTTCACCTTGTTAAACTTGCTGGTGGCAGAGTTAAACATCATCAAGGTGGCCCATTAGTGTCTTGTGACCTGGCAACCATGGCCATGTCTAAATCTCTGTGCAACATGGACTTCCAGCATGCAACTACTTCACTATGGGAAAGTGGAGAAGTGGTGATGCCATCAAAGGGCAGGCACCAAAGATGTGTATGCTTTCAGGGTCATCATTAGAGATGAAAAGTCAATTACATGTGTGTTAGAAAAACAGGGGTTAAAAGACTTAGGGTAACAGATGAGGTCTAGTAACAGAGACAGCACTTAATTTAACTGACAAATTCTGTCTAGCTTAGCTACAGTAGTACAAGACCTTATTGTCCCAGCAGCTGCAGTACTTGAGAAGTGACAAAATGGGATGTGTGATCACTCCTGGGTCACAGCTTTGTTTATCAATCTCAAGGATCAACTATGCTGTGCTTTGCAGAACAGCCAGGGTAAAGTGAAAGAAGGCAGAAGGAGGTGTACCCAGGGCATCCACAGACATTCCTACCTGATTCTTCAAATACAGATGGAGAGAGCTGTGGGAAGTAAGGTTACCAAGCATTGCTTCAAGTCACTGCAGCAAGTATGGTCTTCAGGCTTCCAGATGTGTGGTTTAAAGAACTATGCTCCCTCTCAGGTTCCACGCTTGGCTGAGCTAACCCACACTGGCAGTAACTAAATGTCTCAAGGTGGTGATGATGTACACAGCATCACCAATAAAAACTGCTGTGTCACAGGAACGTGTATGAAGCAGAGAAAATACATGTTCTGTTTATGTACTTTGATGAGCAATTCTAAGAAAATAACTATGTCACACTGTAAATGACACCACTTTTAGCTTTATTTACATTGAGCCTGTTCCTAATGGTTTACTGATCCTTGGCTTGAGATGGATGATTACATTTTCCACTTTGTAAATTTCAGTTAGCAGCTGAACTTAAAGTTAAAAATTGTGCATCTATTTGTAGCTCATTTTCAGCGACCTGAATGATTTTAGCCACAACTTCCTTGAGTGAGCAGGTGATTGATCACAGCTATCCTAACACTGCAAATCTTTACATTCTGGAGTAACCATACACACTGATGGTCACTATGTCCATTCAGCAACAGTGACTTACACAGTTGTCTCCCCCTGCATTCTGTGCAAGTATTTCTGTGGCTATTCAGCAAATGAGAACTTATCTCATGGTGAAATAACCCATTCCATACCCAGGTATGAAATACTTCAGCCCCAGTCAGTTGTTCTTACAATGCCCTTCTCCTTCTGTGGCCAGGCTATCACAACAACAGAAAAGGGTATTTTTTTAGTGAATCACTTTCCTATTCAGGCCCTACAATGGCCAAGCCCCAGAGCATGTGTGCACAGTCCAAAGCAGGTGAAGCCTTTGCTTGCCCTAGCACTGTGCCACTGGAAGTTCCTGGCCAACCCTAAGCATTTGTTATTTCTCTCTGCTTGAGCTACTGTGCCTAAGCGTCTCAGTAGACAAAGGCTTTTTATTTCTAGATTAATGATATATCTAAATAGCTACAATGACTAGAATGAAAAGTGGAAGAACAGTTTTCCTGTTCCCTAGGATGAAGAATACAGCAAAATGTCAACTCTTCTTGGTAAAATTGGCTGAACTTCAGCTTTTGACGGTACTGCAGTCTATTGTGGTATGACTATTTTACATTCATAGCCAGCATGCAAAGTCTCGGAGCACAGATTAGGTTTTCATTAATATAGTTATATATCTTTTGGCCACAGCACATCAAACCCCTGTTACTCACCAGGGAATCAAATAGGAGTTCAATTTCTTTCTTATTCTAAAGGTAGAGATAATATTAATTAGAAGTGTCTTAATTCTGCTCTATTTTTTCCCTCCCGTAATTCAGGAACAAAGTGTATTTTTATTTTGAACTGACTTTTATCTAACAACTGTAAATCTATACAAAAAAGTTTACGAAACATATTCAGTGCAATAAGTAGTTCTAGTTAGGTTAGAGTTAACATCATTTAAATGTGGAAATGAAGTTAATCTCTGCAAAGTTAAGGCTTATTTTTAAGTAATAATAAAATGTCAGGAATCTGGAACAATTGAGCTAACCATGCAATTAGCCCTCTGAATTAAAAAACAGACAATTGCTGAGATGAATGAGCACTGAGATGATGCTTATTCTACGAAATCAGCCTTAATCCTGTGCCATTTGTGTTGGTGGAGATGAATAAATGGTGAAGCAAATTAAACACAATCCCACAGACCTCACCCTTATTCCCACCGAAATTCTGAAGTTGGAACGAGCAGGTAGAGGGGCAGACTTGTGAAGTGAAATCCTCAGCACATCAAGTTACTGTCACTTGTTGTGATTTTCTCCCTACTGTGGACTTAAAAGAATAATGCTGCATCAGTTCTCAATACGTTATCTTCACAAACAGATGGTCTAGATTTTTATTATCTTTTTTTTTTTTACTGAAAACTTGCATTCTGGAGAAAACAGAAAAATGTGAACAGAAATATTTGAAGAAAATTGATAGGCTTTCTTATATTCATTTGGGTTTACTAACCTAGTGAGTACAGCAATATCTCCCTGCCTGAATAATCTTAATAAAAGACCTAAAAAAAAGCAGTTCTACTACTTATACAGTTGGAAGACTTTGCTGAACATTACAATTATGTCTCATCTCAATCACATGCTGTGTGTGATCATTTAGATGTGTAACCTCAGTTCTTTCTCTGAAAGCTGTGTTGTGGCTGGTGGCTTTGCAAAATATATATCGGGACTATTTACACAGGCCATAGCCTTCACATCCTGAAATTGAATGTTATCACGCAACAAACAATAGAACAAGAACTTTTCAGAAGGACTGTATTCAAGGTATTGATAACACAGTCATAACTCCAGTGTTCAATATGCTCATTCGATTATGGTTGTCCAAACCTGTGATTCTCTTTTTCTCATATATCTCTATTTTTACACAGCTTCTAGAAGACTGAATTACTAGATGGCCTCCCCTAGGTATTACATTATAATCAAAGAATGTCTTTCTCCTGTAAGAACACAAAACCAAGCCTCCTGGGTCAGATCAAAGGACCTTATATTTGAGTATTTCTCTATATAGTGAACAAGGCAAATGGCTAACTTGAATAATCTTTCTCAGCCTCCTATGAATGGCTCACAGACATCCTGAGCTACGGGTAGGAATATATTCCCACATATTCATATATATATATATATTTTTTTTTTTTTTTCCTTCCTAAGAAAGTTAATTTATTGATTTATTAGTATTTTATCTAAGGATTTTTTATTCTATTTATTTATTTATTTTGTAGGGCATTGAAACGCGAAGGAGTTTGTCAAAAGAAACAAAGACCTGGAAAATATCAGTGTTTGTCTTCATTTGGGGCTGCCATTGCCCTCACTTTTGTCTCCCACAGTTCCACTGACAAAATCTTGTTGCTTTGAAAGTCATGTCTCCCCACGCTGCTGGCTGGCACCTTCTAGGCTCCAGGGGAATGCAGGTGTCTTGCAAGGTTTTCAGTGGAGGAAGATGTTTCCTTCACCAGGAGTAAGACTCTTGAACTTGTCTCAGTGTTCAGTGGCAAGCCACTGATGAACATGGAGCGTGGGGAGAAGTATTCATGGCAACCTGTGTTGCTAGGCAGATGGATTATTGTGTTTTGTTCCTGCCACAGTGTTCTCAGAGATCCTGGCTTCATTTCTAGATAGAATCAATGGTAATAAAGTCTGAAGGTTAAAATATATGAATCTCTAGGGCCATTTCTGCTCTTGGGTGAGATGGGGAACAGCAATCTTGCACTTGCATATAAAAGTGAGTATTTTCCTGCTGCAGCTTCTCAGGCATAGTCCCAGAGGCTAAGCATTGTCAGTCATTTCTTGCCATTGAGGAATACTGCTGAAAAATGCCATCCAGTGGAATGAAAATGATTTCAGATGCTGCCATTTCAAGCAGATTTTGAACCTATATTTCCCTTCCTTCCAAGTTTTACTTACAGACTTAGCAAAAAATGGAGCTTACCACCTCTAAAACATCAATTTACCCTTACTGCCTTCATCCCTATTTCTCTCTCACTTCTAATTGCATGATTCGACTTCCTGCTCTTCCTGCTTGTGCCAGTTCAGATGCCTGACACACCCTGTGCCAAATTTCTTTATATGGCAGTAGCCTATTCAATTTTTGATGGATTGTTCTTTTGCTACTTCAGTGACTCATACCTACTCTCAAGGAATGGCACAGCCAGCATGAGGTAGGAGGTTGCATAGCCAGCAGTAAAGAAAGAAGAACAAAAACTGAAGAAACAGCTGGATCCTCCCCCTTTTCAGCATCAATGAACACTCCATGTCCTGTGGAACTGTATCTTCTGATGTAGTATTTAAGATCAGATTCTGGGCAAACCTTTGGGTAAAGAAGACAGAAGAGAAACGGCAAGGAACAAGGTTTGAGTCAGTAGTTGTGTTTAGACAATACTTTGGTTTGAAGAAGCTGTTTCCAAATCACTCAAATCAGCAGTTGATCCCAGAGAAAGAGAAGAATGGCAAAGCCAAATATAGTTCTGTCATTCATACTGCATGGGTGAAAAATGGCTCTGCAACACAGAAACAACTTCTCATTGGTAGGGCTGTACACTTATGGCCACAAAGGAGTTAAAAGCAGACTCCTGTCACAGAATCATAGCTATTAATTACTTTATCTGTGAAGGGCAAACAAACACACTTATTTATGTCTTCATTTTCATGGTCCAATGGATCCACGGAGAGAGTTCCACAGTGAAGGTCTTCAGCAAGTGGTCAGAGCAAAGATATGCCCAAACACTACAGTCTTGAAATCATGGGGGCAGTGAATTGTGGGGCATTACCATCACTCCTTCAATTTCTCTATGTTCTGTGTCACTTCTCCCATTTTAGAGATGCTTGTATGCTAAGTACAATTTCTAAACATATGTCCATGGTAGATATACAAAACGTGGGATAAGTTTGTGATAACTGAGAGGAATATATGTAATTAAAAGAGTTACAGAGGCAAAGGTACCTTCCCTCTATTGTACGTCAGTGGATTCAGGCTTTAAATCAACGCTTGTTCTGTACATATTTTTTCCCTGAGATATTTTTTGACATTTTTTAAAATGAAAAATTACAAGCCTAAAAGGGTATGTTCTCTTCAGAAGAGCTCTTTAAGGATCTTGCATGCAGCAGCTGATATTTCAAGCTGTTGAATTAGTAGTTCTGGGTTCCCTTTTGTACTTGCCTGTGCCAAAATGCGATTAGTTGTTTCAGCCCACTCATACCCTTGGTTTGAGATGTCTGTGCATTAAGTTAGAAAGGAAACAGTCATGTGGTTCGTGTCCAATATTTGATCTGCATTATAATTGTTAACATTTCTTTCCTACATGTTGCCAGGAGATTTTAAAGTGGTGAGTTCTCATTTTGAAGTGCTTTCTCATTCTGTATTTTATTCTGTTCCTGGAGACAGACAAGACACCAAAGCCGTGTATGTCAGGAACTGGGGGAAGAAAGGGAAACAGGTGCTGACATTTGGCTTCAAACTATTCAAAGCAAAAGGAAACTCCATTCTGGAGCAGGAGATGCATACTTATAGTAATTGTCCTGACTGGAATCTCAGTAACATGGGCAAGAGATTGTGAAATAGTCCTTGCTGAAATAAATAACAGCTGTAAGTGACAAAAGATTTTGTACCTAGGCTAAGGGTGCCAAACATACAGAAAAAATATCCAGGATTTGACCAGTACTATTATTTACTTACAATAATGCTCTCCCAAAGGAGCTATTGTGACAGCTAATGAGGGCCTGAGTCAGCTGCTACAGTAGGTCTAAGTGTGGCAAACACAACATGTAGTATCTGTTGCAGACTTCACAATTTCCCCTTTCTTTCTGGTGAGTTACCATAACTCTTGGAGGAAACTGAGATAAGTGTGTGTCAAATATAGTGTGTGAGGAAAGCGAAGCCCAAGTACTGCTGAGATTGCTGGGAAGATGTTAAAATAAAGTGGCCTGAGTGAAATGACTGTCTTACCATTTCATGTTCACAATGGCTGAGATCTACACAAAAACTGCTATAGAAACGCAAGAGTCTCAGATTTCCAAAGCAAGCAATATGTATTTTAAAGATGAACGTTGTCCATATTTTGGGCATGGGCTAGGCATGAAAATTGGAATGACTGGATAAGCATTTTTTAAAGCATTCATTAGGGGAATCTGGTAAACACTTCGAGTTAACTCAGCATTTGTGGAATTGCTCTGCATGTCCTGCGATGAATCAGCTGATCTGGAAAATGACATATGGAATCTAATCCTTGGGCACAACACTGAAGAACATAAAATTTCACGCTGAGAAGATGAGAGAAGTAATAAGAAAGCTCTGTGTTCGTCAAACAATGTATTTTGCTCTTCAGTTTCAAACACATGGCTAATCTACCACAACAGATCAACAACCAGCAAAGGTGAAGGTTTTGTATTTGGAGACACTGAGGGAACAAGAAATGGAATTGCATCACGCTGAAAGATAATGGCCTTCTGCTTCTGCTTTGCACTGTTCTCACTGAAACTTCAGTTATCTGCTTGAGAAGAAACAAATCCACGTTACCCATGTAGCCAAAACACATACTTGGAAGTACTCCGTTACTTTAATAAACTGCTCAAGTCTATAGGTAACCATTCAAAGGGATCGACTTTGTGAGAGAGCATAATCAGCTGTTTTCCCAAGAGACTAACACTGTACGTTCTGCTGGGTATATATTATACTCTGAGCTATGTACAATACAAACAGTATAAACAAATAACACCTACTGTGGGGAAGACAGTGCTTTGGTTCTAGGAATTTCCTTTAAAAATTAGTTCCTATGAATATATGGTTGCATCTTGTTGGAATGCTCATATTTATATTTTCTCCACTTCCACAATCATTTGGTCGGAAGAACTGCGCATTGCAAGTACGTCTGCTAAAATACACGGCTATATTTAAACTGTGTTTTATTTAATATCGCTGAGAATATTTTAGCTGTTTCAAGAGTGACGATATTTAGAATAAAATGTTCTTTCACTTTCTAAAGCTCAGATACAGAAATCTCTGCAATTGCTGGGAAGACTTCTTTTTTTTGTCAAACAGCAGATTGCTGGGGCTCATCCAAGTCTCCCTGCCAGGACAGTGGTGCTTGTGCCTGCCAATGCCACACGTGCCAGGTGTGTCTGCAGCGGTGGGTTCTGTCACTTTGCCATGGCAGGGACTGACACCCCAAGCCTTACTGGTCCCAGCTGGGCAGGAGGGTGGTGGGTTACAGCTGCAGCCTCCATGCCTGGGATCCGTGTTTGGGGCACAACGGATGTTTTGGAGCATTAGCACCCAGGACTGCGGCTGTCACTCACTGCTCTTGAGACCATGCAGTGCAATAGCTAATTCACTCAAAAACTCACTGCACTGCTTCACTCAGCTTTTATTTGCTGTTTATTTCAGCGGGCCCTGGGAACGCGGTGACTGGTTCCCAGGGCGGAGGGAAGGTTAAGTAGTAGCGTCTGTCAGCTCAGGCGCGGTGCTGGAGGCCAGGGGAAGCCGCGGTGGAGGCGGCGGAACGGGCGGAAGGAGGGGAGCGCCCGCCAGGCCGCTGCGCCCCGCGTCGCCACGGCGACGGCTCGGGGCCCGGCCATGGCGAAGGCGGAGAGCAGCGAGGGTAAGGCCGAGCACGGGGCCTGCCTAGCGGCGTGCCGCTGCCTGCGGGACGCAGCGGGCCTGGGAGCGGGAAGCGAGGGGCCCAGCCTTGGGTGACGGCGTGGGGCGGGGCCAGCCCTCCGCCAAGGAAAAGCGATCCTTGACTCGAGGGGCTCCGGGGCCTATTTTTAGAGGCGGGCGTGTTCTGCTTCAGGAAGCGCTGCCAGAAAGCGTGATTTAAAGGCGAAAGGTAATTCCTCCCGCAAGGGTGTCCGAGCGTCGTTTCCAGAAGGTTGTACGTTCTGCGCAGCTCGTAACAGTGTCGCTTCTGAATGCCGTCCTTTGTGTAAATAAACACGAGAACGTGGTAATACGTCACAGATTGCAAATAGAAATAGTGTAAAGAATAAATTATTTCGTATTAATGAGTAAAAGCAGTATTTTCTGTGGAAAAGTATAAATAGTTGTGGGGAATGCTGAGTGAGGAGTTTGATTTTGGTAGTATTGCGGGAGCCATTTGGATGCATTGCATTAGTTCAGAGGTAGGACCAGTGTCACAGCGGTGAGGTCTGCTCTGAGTTGTTTTTCATTTATGTTTAGTCTTGAAAAAGTGCATTCCTTCAGCATGCCATTTTCAGCAGAGAAGCTGAGGCACAGTGCTGGCAGAGGTAGCTGGAGATGGAATGAGAAAGGTTTGGAAATCTGCTGAGCCTTTGGAGAAGGGATAGTCTGAAGTACTGGGAAGCTCTGGCTCCGTATATATTTTGGGCAGCCACTCTTATGATGCTGAGCTTTTGCACCAATTGGTTAATCCATTGGCAGAAACTCTTGGAGAAGGGAGCTTTGGTAGTAATGGTGTATTTGTTTTTTGATTGTTTGATCAATAGCTTCTAATGAATTTTTTTAGTTTGAATGTAATTTTAAAGAAGTTGAAGCGCCGTGTTGCTGAAGACACACCCTATTGTTGATTACTTTTTAATTACTAAAGGTAGTTTATCATCCTGTAAAGAGCTGTTCCCAGGAGACCACCACAAGTTATCTTCTAGAGAAAAACTGTGCTGTCAAGAATTCCATTCCTGGCCCTTCCTGACAGATCACAGGAAGGTGGCAAGCTGGGCTTTGGTTTCCTGCCTTTAGGAAGAAGACAATGACTTGTAGCTCATGGATAGTGTGAAGACAAGGCATCTTGCTTCCCTTTGGTCACTCATGAGAATCCTACACTTTTATTGAGCAGATGAGTTTTCTTAATGCCTCATAGAGGTGTCTCATCACCAAGGCAAACTAATAGTGTCTCACCGAAGTGCAGAAGCATCCCATAAGAGGAGGTGGCTTATCTCCATGTTAGAGTTGCTCTTAGACCTCCTGCAGGTAGTAGTTAGGGGGCTGATTAGAATTCTCGAATCCTGAATTCATGCAGCAATTGTGCTTCTGACAAGCATTTTACATAAACACAAACTTCAGCTTTTACTTTATTGTGTCTCAAAGAGAAGAACAGCATTTGTTGTATTGTCAAATAATTAGTCTTTAGGGTATTCCCCTTGGTTCTTGGTAGAACTGTAGTTCCACCTGCTTTTGTGGTAAAAGTTTCCCTTAGGTCCTATTATTTTCAAGTTTGTCCTTGTTAAAGTTAAAATGCTTACCTTAATGTTTAACAGATATATTGGATGTACACAAGAAAAAATAGTGTAAGGCCAAGGCTTGCAGCCTCTTTTGCATGACGTTGATAATGTGTTACCCTCTAGCTTACATAATTGTGAATAAAATCTTGCATGTGTGAGTGCTAATATCATGCCCATGATATATGGAGCTGTATGTTTTATGCATGAATTTGTATTCCTGCATTTGTGCTTTCAGCATTGTTTAATTTTTTTTTTTCTTTATGCTCATCTAATTACATTAGACTGCTTCATCTTTTGCGTATTCGTCTGTATCTTTCTTCCCATCATTCTGTTTCTTTCCCCTTTTTTGCTACTTAATTCCATCTGTCTGTTCTTCCATTTGTTCTCAGGTACTTTCTTTATAATTTCACAGAACGTGTCAGATTTTCTAAGTTTTCATATCTCTGATCTCAGTGCTGATGTTACTAGAACCTGAGAGTAAAATGTCAGACCGGTAGTGCCTGAAGTAAAACGAGATGGAAGACAAGGCGTATTTATCTCCAGCTGGGATTTAAGAAATTACATGGAAGTACATAAAAGAGAATGTTCAGTGTGACTTTATCATTATGGTAATGTTGTGTATGTGATCAGTATGAGAGTTTTATACGCACTGTATTCTTTGTGCTAGTTAGCACATATTTAAAATGCAATTAATAAGTCATGAATTTGAATCCAAAAGGAAGTAGATGAAATATTCTGAGCTCCTGTTGCCCACCTTATCACACATACGGAACTGGACAACTGATTCTGGGTAACAAAGGTTTTCCAGAAACATACCTGATGGTGATGTGAAGAACTTAAGGAGATGGATAACAGCCATTCTCTAATGATGATTTTCTCTGGTAAATAGTAGTGGTTCTGGGGAATTTAACTTACTGCTGCAGTATGTCATTAGTCCTCACAGCTCCTTTTCCCAACTTGTGAAAAACATGCTGACTACTCCTGATAACATCCTTTTCTTCCAATTGTTTGGAGATGGCATCCAGCACAAGCTGTTCCATCACCTTTCCAGGGACAGAGGTGAAGCTGACTGGCCTGTAATTACCCAGATCCTTTTTCTTGCCCTTTTTGAAGACCAGAGTGACATTGGCTATGCCCCAGTCTTCAGGCACCTCCCCCATTCTCCAAGACCTCTCAAAGATGATAGTGGTTCAGCAATCACCCGGTGTGCTGATGGACAGTCAGCTGAATATGAGCCAGCAGTGTGCCCAGGCGGCCAAGAGAGCCACTGGCATCCTGGCTTGTATCTGGAATGGTGTGGTGAGCAGGACTAGGGAAGTCATCCTGCCCCTGTATTCGGTATTGGTGAGGCCTCACCTCGAGTACTGTGTTCAGTTTTGGGCTCCTCAGTACAAAAAGGACATGGAGGTACTGGAGCAGGACCAGAGAAGGGCAATGAGGCTTGTGAAGGGCTTGGAAAATCAACCCTATGAGGAGAGACTGAGGAAGCTGTGGCTGATCAGTCTGGGGAAAAGAAGGTTGAGGGGGAGACCTTATCTCTCTGCCAGTATCTGAAAGGTGCTCACAGTGAGAGCAGGGCATGTCTCTTCTCACTGATGACAGGTGACAGGATGAGGGGAAATGGCCTGAAGTTGTGCCTAGGTAAGTTTAAGTTGGATGTTAGGAAACACTATAGACAGGGTAGTTGAACACTGGAATAGGCTCCAGGTTGAGTCACCATCACTGGATGTGTTTGAGAGCTGTTTGGATGTGGTGCTCAGAGATATGATTTAGGGTTGTTAGAGTTAGGGTACTATGGTTAGGCTACGGTTGGACTTGATGATCTTTGAGGTCTTTTCCAACCTGAGTAATTCTATGGTTCTGTGATTCTCTGCCAGCTCCCTCAGCACCCATGGATGCACCCCATTGGGTCCCATGGATTTATGACCATTGGTGTTGCCTAGGCGCGCTTCCTTGACTAAAGCAAAATCTTCCATTCCCCACCCTTTCCTGATTTCTTGTTCACAGCGAATAGCTCCAAGTAGGATCCCAGAAGAGATCAAAGTTGGCTCTCCTAAAGTCCAGAGTAGCAATCCTACTTTTTGCTTTGTTTCTTCCACTCAGGATCTTGAACTCCACCATCTCATGGTCACTACAACCCAAGCTGCCCCCGACCTTAACTTCCTTAACAAGTCCTTCCTTGTTATTGAGAATAAGGTCCAGTAACACCCCTCCCCTGGTCGGTTCCTCTACCACCTGCATCAGAAAGTTGTTATTTGTAACCAATAATTGCACTCACAGCTCACTTAACTAACAGGACAGTTTCAAACCTGACTCAGCAAAGTGCTTAATCTGCGTACAGCTTTGGGGAATCCCATTGAAGGTGATAATATGATGCACAGGGTGTTAAGTGCACAGGTCCATTTAAGTGTCCTGCTGTATTGAGGATTTTAAATTGTTTTTTCTTTTTTCTTTGTGGTTTTCAGGGGTTAAGCATCAGCATACAGAAGTACAAAAGCTACAGAATGAACACTTGCAATGAACCTTCAGGCTAAAGTAGTTCAGTGGGTGAATTATCTCTAATTGTAAGAGGCAGTGTTTCTTTTGATGAAAAAATAGAACATTGGCATACGTTGTTAAAATAAGTAGCTTTCATAGGGCTCAAGCAAGGAATATTTCAGGTGTAGAAGAAAACCCAAATATATGAGATCCCTTAAAAAATCAGTGTATAGTCTTACCACTTGAGGATTTTGAGATGAATACTACTTCCTTTTGTTGACATCGCTGTGAGAAACTGTTTGAGGAGGAAAGCTGATATCTTTTATTAGGTCGTAATGCGATTTAACATGCGCCTTGACATCGGTTTGAGTTATGTTTTAATATTTGTACTTGAGACCGAAACAAAGAATAAATTGTGCCCATCTTTTATAGATCAGCACAGGCTGCAGACGTCTGATCCTCTTGGCTGTAGTCCTGCACTAGAAGTTATTTCAAATGCATGTAGAAGAGGTACTTGCAGATTGTCAGATTTCTTGTTTCCATGGCACATAAAATAGCAGAAGTTCTTCAGTCTGGCTGTACATCTAACTGAATTACTGAGTACAAAATTAGCTGGTTTGCAGAAAGGCTTTAAACTTTTTTTGTCTCTTAAACAATGCCAACCAGCAGATACACAGTGATGATAGCTGGAGAACTCCCACAAAGTCTCTCTCTAGCAGTAGTTAACGTGTTATTAAGAATTTCCATATCTGCATGCTAATTATTCTGAGATCTGAGGATTTATTTATTTATTTATTTATTTATTTGCAAGCCACCTTAATTTGTGTGAGCAGGTACTGCTTTGTTGCTATTGGCAGTGGCATTTGGCAGAGTGAGGGTGAGGGGCAGCACTGTGGCTACCATGTGAGTCTGCAGGGACCTGGTACAATGTGAAGGGCAGGGGCTTCCCAAACCCAAACCTGGCCAGCAAGGGTTTTGAGGTTGCACTGCGTGTTGGTCCCATGGGATGTTTTTATAAATGCCTTTTAACTGTAAATGTCAATCTTTAAAATAAATACAGATTTCAGCTCCTTGAAAATATGAAATACTTCCTGTCCGATGTTATGTAGGTATGGGTAGTATGCAGAAGCCCTGTAGATGTGAGGTTGGACAGGACTTCCTTGAGTCCAGCCTGCTGCTGCATACAGACATTGCTTTCAAAAACTTATCAGATTTGAAGCTTTTTGAAGAAGTTCCATCTTCAATATGATTACAGAAATGTCTTATCCCTTATTGACAATAAATATAAATGTCTTAAATTTGTCAGCTGAAATACCGTTCATATTCTGACTATGACCCTTATGCAAACAAAAAGAAAACTGGAGGTTCATATGCATTCATAATATGTAAAGAAATGAATTTAGCCCTGTGTGTGATGCTTTCAAGATAGCTCCTTAAGAAGCAAGTAGCTGCAACAAGCCCTCTCTAATCCCTTGCTGTTTTATTTCTCTTTGAAGCTGCTTTGGTTGGTCCAAGTCCTCAGGCCGGAGCAGTGCAGATAGAATGGCAACCAGTATAGAAGCTGTATTTCTGTTAGCCTATTTAAGACCCTTTCAGGCAACTTCAAGGACTTGTGAAATGTTATATCTTGGCCGTGTGTATTAGAAGTCATACTGAAAGGCTCTCCTTCTCTCATGATATTTTAGATAATTACGTCTTCCAAATGAATACAGCCATGCTGTATTCTAACATGGCTACTGTGCTGCTGTAGTTAAACTTCATGCTACTTTATGTTTGTAATAAATTACTTCTAAGAGCCCTAATATCCACTTTATGCTCGTCTCTGACTGATGAACACTTCGTCACCCAGTGTCAGTTTAGTGAGCATACCACATTTATAAGACACTCTGGGCTGACACATGTTCAGGCAGATGGGTGTGTGTGCTGTTGGTGACAGGTCAGTGTGCCCCACCAGGGCCATTCCCAGCGTTCAGAAGCACGACGCATGTCTCAGGGTGCACCACAGCGTGTGCATTACAGCCTCTTGGGCAGCTTGGGGGAGTGTGTAAGGCTGTGAGTGCTGGAGTTGTCCCTTGTGGCTGTGTAGAGTCCAGGAGGAATGGAACCTCTGCCTTCAGAGAGCACACATTACAACAGCACAGACTGCTTTCTGGCCCTGTGGCAGCCTATGTTAGCTCTTACTTTTCAGCAGCAGCTGAAGGTATAGTGCAACTCCCAGCGTTGCCAGGAGAGCTATATATCCTTGCAAGGCAGTTTGCCACTGGTGATGAAAGAGAATATGAGTATGGGCTAGACATAACTCTTTCATTAGCTCCCAGGTGTAGCTGGGATGAAAGATATGGAACAAATTGCAGCAATGGAGATTAGAGTTTTTGCTAGCTCTGAGCTGCAGCAGGAGTGCTGCCTGGTACAATTGCCAGAGTTGGGAATTTAGGGATGCACAGGATGCCGCTAATGGAGATTTATGCTGAGCTTATCTCTGCCTGATGAAAAGGAAGACTGCATGAAGCTGGTATTGACTTCAAAGAAAGTGTAGCAATTATTTTTTGCAGGCTAACAAACCTCAAGTGCTGTCATTTCTTTCAGATCACTCTAGGAAGGATAATGTTAAGACTTTCCTCAAGAGAAGTAGAAGATAGTAATTATATATTACCTGTGAATCACGTGTACAGGAAGCAGTCCATGTCTATGCGAAGGTCCTTCTTGTTCTCTTTCGATGTCTGGAAGCTATCTCCACATACTCTGCTCAGCAAACAAGGATGATTTTTGTGTTAAAAGGGAAAGGTTTCCCCCAGTCATAGTGCAGGTCACTGTGGCAAAGTGTGTTATTTCATCGCCCTCAGTGCCACTTGTACACAGTGACAGGTATTTGGCAACTTGTGTGCAGACACCAGCTAGCAGAAGGAATGCTTTGCTCCTACATGTAGGTTAGGGTTAGCGGTATTACTCAGAGCTTGCATTTTTGGCTCATAGAGCACTTGTCTTCATGAAGGCAAATTCAACTACCACTTGAGTAGCTGCAGAATAGATGATGAGCTTGGCTGGCTGAAATCCAGGTCAGAATTGAGACCTGTTAGGTCTGACTTGGACATGTGTTTTTTCTTGAGAATTCCTATTGGTGCTGCTTCCAAAATAATAATGTGCAGCTGTTGTGAACATCCAGCGGAAGGTTTGGGAGCAACAGGTAGCAAACAAGGCCAACTGCTGGAGGAGACAGGTGAGGCTAAATTCTGGGAACTACAGCTGAATATTTAATGCTGTGTTCTGATAGCAGTTCTAAAAATGCCACAGCTGCTCCTGACATAAACCACTTGACAGCTTATCAAATGAAAATGCATGTCGTTATGATCCAGGACTTAGAACCCTTTGGTGTGATGTAAGGTCACTGTAAGCGCCTCACTTCGGAGTTTGGAGAACTGTCTCGCTCAACCCTTCCCTTCAAGAAATGCAAGAAGACAAAATAGTGATGAGGTGAAACAGTTTCAACACATGACAAAATGTGAGGAAGAAAAAGAAAGCGGCTTTTTTTGCAAAGGCTGCAACAACAAATACACAAAGTGTGGGAGAACAGACTTGTGTGAAAGCTGGAGAAACCATTAAGGTCATGGCAGGTGCTGCTGTGTTTTGAAAGATGCTCAGGCATTTCTGCTGTACATAATGATGACTCCAGATTCTTTGAAACTCAGAGAGATTATTGCTACTTTTTGTCTAGAGGTTTGGGCGTACATGAGACATACCCAGCATGCATTTCTTTTTGTTCCCAGTACTGCACATTCTCCAGAAGTCAGCCAGTAAGCCCTGTGTAACTGCTTACAGTCCTGAACTCCTTAATACGGGGTCAATGATGGGTTAGGATAGAAGGAATAAGGCGCTTAAGAAGGTCAGGTCAGGGCATTAGCTCTCACTATTGACCATTTCAGAGCTCAGAGGGACTTTGTACTAGGATGATAAAAATTTGTAGGGAAAGGAGCCAGGCAGAGCACTACTCTAAACACCTGAGTGCAGCATCCGAGCAGCCAGGGGCATAGCAGGAGGTGGCAGAGGCAAGCCCAGGGCTGTGGTCAGGTGGAGCTGCACACAGTCTCTAGAGCAGCGGCTGCACAGCAGTAGACTGGACCTTGGAGAGGGCTGGGGGCCAAGTGTTCATTTGCTCATGCACTTCCCTACTGTTTAGAGGTAGTAGACCTGACTGGTCAAAGCAGGGAGCAGAAAACCTGTCTCCTATGCTACATATGTAGGGATCCAGCTTGCATTATCATTTCTGAAGGGAAGAGCTGCTGCCTAACACCAGTGCAGCAGGGGCTGACAGCCTCCACTGGGCCATTCTAGCAGGCATAAAAGGAAAGGCTGTAGTATAGGTGTATGGGAAATTGGTAATCACAGCCTGAACCTCTGATTAATCAGCTGAGGCAAGTGTCAGGTCAGCTGTGGGAGCACAGGTGAGAATAATTTAGCTGTGCTCCTGGAAGGGGTGGAGTTTGACTCCACCTCCTCTAGACCTCATTTAAGGGCTGACCACCACTAAGGCAGCATCTCTTGGAGATTGCTCCCTGGTGGAGAGTGCCTCAGTGTTTCCCAGCAGACTGAAGGCTTCCATATGGGTGAGTTTTTCCTGTAAATAACCTTTTGGATATTTACTACCCTCTTTACGTTATTGTCACTGTGCATATAGGTTACAAATTACTCACTAGAAAACACCTAAAGCTCTTGCAGTTTTAACCTGGATTAGTTGAACTTGTGGTTTTCTGGGTGTGCTGTTAGATCCAGAGCACTTCATCAGCAGGAAAATCTGGTGCAGTAGCCAAGTCCTGGCTCCGCTCTGTGTATCTGCCTTTCCAAGGCCCAGACTTGCTGCTCTTGGCTGGATTCTGCTATGGGCTGCTGTCAGGGTTCACCCCAGATGAGGAATGCCTTCTTTCCTCCAGGGTCTTGCTTTAAGTTGCTTTGGCTGGAAATGTGGTGCACTCTACTTCCCAACATGCAGCCCTGTCATACAAACCAGCCTCTACATCTCCATTTCTCCTCTGATACAGATGTATTCACAAATTTGTTTTGTAAAGTGAAAATGGGGAGGGGAGGGTTCCTCCCACAACAACAACAAAAAATAGGTATGTACTAATCACTCATCAAACTTCAGCAGGTGCTTCAGGTTTGAGAAAATTGAACTCCAGCTGAGTATAACTAGGTAAGATTCCATATCATTTCCTAGGATTGCAGGTTACTCTGCTGATGCTTATGAAGGTTGGTGCTTCAGTGTATATAGGTATCTATATAGATAAAACATAGGTGCACAGATTGCATATAGTAAAAGCATCAGAGCATATTTTTGGTGCATTTCCTGAGTTGCATGAAGTGCTTTTTTTTTGCATGAATTGATATGTGCCTGTGTTCACCACTCAGACTAACTGCCTACCAGGGAGTGGAGTTTTCTCTGACACACCACAGATCTTTAGCATCATTCCCCTCTACGTCCTAGAGTTAGCTTGTCATCAGCAATCAGCTGCTGTTCAGGAGCTGCTTTGAACAGCGGGAAGGAAACATTTTTTTTGCCTATGGTGAAGAGTAGAAACTAATCACCTTCTTAGTGCAAAATGAGTCTAATCGTGAAGGGCTGGATCTCAGTGGGACTTAATTTTTACTTCTTTGAGAATGCATGAAAATGACTTCTACAAAAAACAGTTAAACTTCTTTCTTCTTCTATAGGAGAAAGGCTAAAATTCAGTTTGCCTATGAAATAATCAGTGATAACATCTAGAACAGAGAGCATCCCTTTCCTAACTCTGTAGACTATAGATTGAACCCCTAGTCCAATAGCTTGGACTAGGTACCACTGTCTGCGAAGATCTTGGCTCAATCATTTTATATTCCACAAGCTTACAGCTTGATCGTATTGTTCTTTCCTTTTCTGATAGCTGCTATTTTTGTATTTTGCATGCTATTGGATGTTCAGAGTAGAGAAGAAAATATTTCCCAATGAAGAGAAGAAAATATTTGTCCAATGATTTGTAGAGCAGAGCATAACATTAATGTTTCAGCATATTGAGTTGACTGTACTTTACACTTCCTCTGGAGTTGAGGTCACTAGACAAAACCTAATGCATGTGTTTTCTACTACAGAGCAGAAAGGTTTTGTGTATAAGTCAGATTCAGATGGCTTCAAGATTTTCTCCGTGTTCCTTTCTGTTAGTAATTTTAAAATAGAATAACTTATATGCTGGAAGGCTTTTTTTCTTTGGATTGGGGAGAGCTTTCTGCAGAGCTTTTAAGTCAGACAGGTTCCTGAACAAACTTCACAAGGGCAATACAAACATTCGTGGTGAAATAATTTAAGGAGTGGTATACTTTGCTTTAGAATTAGGGAAGAGAAATAGTAGCATAACAATGTCTTGCTATCAGATCACCAAGAATTAATCTTAGTGAAGCTGCTTATTCTTGCCACATATTTATAAGGAAATAAATGTTACAGATTTCTTTTAATTAAAACTACAGCCATGTTATATATAGATTTCTATATGTAATTTTTATGCTCTAATTTCCCTTAAGTGTTGTGAAGTACTTTGGAAGAATTCAAATGAAACAGTGGCTGCAAATATTAAAGATGAGTTATTTTTGCCTTTGAGTTCATTTCTTTCATTCTTTTGCCCTGTACACCTACCTAATAGATTGGGGATTGCTATTGAGGAGAATGTGGTACAGGCTTCACATCTTTATGAATGGCACCACTCTCCTGTCCTATTGAAGGACTGCTACTGCATCTTGACACATTTATAGGATTTTAACTCCATATTAAACCTGTTGATTGTCAGAGGAGTAAGAACTTCCTTAGTTATTTCTGCTTGTTGGCCAAACCCTTTTTTGGAGCACACAGGCTCAGATCTTAAGCAGAGACTTTACACTTTTTTGTATGTTTTTCATCTCCAACTGGCTCAGATACTCCCCATAGCCCAACCACCTTCTCACCTCAGCTTTTTGCTTGGCACTGCATGGTGAGACAGAGCACTACTTGTGGTTGTGGGCATGACGGGGAGAGCTGGAATTTGTAAGGTTTAGTTGTAGGGGTCTTACAGAAAAGTGTTGGAGTAGTCTTAACAGGGTGACTATAAATTCTATGGCTTGGATCTATAAGCAGTAAGAGGAGGAGGTTCACTGAGGTTGAAAGGAGTTGGCAGGGGGAATCTCATTCTGGATATTTCAACCTGTGGGACCAAAGTGACTTCCTATCTTTTTGGTTGAAATAGTGGCAGGTAGAATAGAGATTAAATGACACTAGAGTAGCCAGGGGTTCTAAGTGTGGTCAATGATAGGATTCAGTACTTTCTGCTGGTGAGCCATGATTAGTGGATGGAGAGATCTACATAAGAGCTGTTGGTAAGAATCTGTTCAACTGAAAACAGAACAAGATGTAAATGACTCCAGATCTGGCTATCCGGAAAGAAGTTACCCAGTTGTATCTCTTGTCCTTTTGGACTGACCTGTTCAGTCAAAGGCAGCCCCATGTGAGAAAAGGTTCACCAGAGGTCACCAGAAACCTCAGGGTTTCATTACACCTGCTTTTAACCATAATGTGGTACTATAAAGAGGATGGAGTAATTAATGAGGTGTCTATATGAGTGTAGGCTTTTAAATATAAAATTGACCATGTTTATTAAAATATACCTGGAGTAATGTTTATAAAGACTGATGTTTCAGGTGTGTTGAGCAGTAACCTCAAATAATAAAATTAAATCCAGGGGTGTGTCCATCAATAAAACCTTAATCTTAGTCTTTACATAGCTTTAAAAGATTTTCAGGGTATCACTTTATGTAAATGTGTTCATCAGGCTGCACTGGAACAAAATCTTTTCTGCTGAGCAGCAAATACTGCTCCCTAGCATTTTAAGTGGTTGTTTAAGGTTGTATTCTTTTGATGCTGTTTTTTTTTCCTGCATATAATTTCTCTTCTGTGAAAGGACTTTTTGAACTATTGGAGCACTTGGCCCCAGGGAAGAAAAAGAAGCTCATATAGTTAAATAAATGGTAGCATCTAGCAAATTGTATTAACTGGAAATAGCTTTTTTAAATGCTCATTGCTCAAGAGTCTGGCAGAGCCACATCTATTTAATTGCTTCTGTTCCATACAAAGACTGAAGCTGTGGTCTGTGAAGAAGAAATTTCACAGCTGGGACAGGTGTGCTGCTTAGGGGCTGTCTTCAGATGAGCGTGAAGTGCTGGCGAACAGTCTAGATAATCTGAAGAGGAAATAATTGTTCTGAAGGAACCAGAAGACTTAAGCCCAACTCCCTGCTAGTCTTAACTGGTAGCACCTGGAGCTGTATCTAGTTCATGCTAGAACTGGGAAAAGTAGAAAAGGGTAGTACAATGAAGGAAACTGGTACTGAATACAATTCTCAGTTAATGTTTCTGAAGGACAGATTTTAAGACATTTATTATTCTTATACCTCATGTGGTAGAAAATTAAATGAGAATGAGAAAATGCAAAAAAAAAAAAAAACAACCCAAAACAAAACCCCAGCACCCAAAAGCCCCCTAAACCCCAACCTGACAAGTACCTGAAGGAGTTTATTGGTGTAGAAAAGGAAGTGGTATGTTATCCCTGTCTTTCTTTTTGCAGATCGCGTAGTAGCTGAAATTGAGAAAAAGATTAAAGAAGCTTTTGAGGTGTTTGATCACGAAGGAAGTGAAACTGTGGATGTCAGGTTTGTAAATATCTTCACATAGAGATATTACAGGTTGTAGTGCAGAAATAAGTAACTCCCCAAACTTGCATCTGCCTTACCAGAAAATGTAATTTAAACAAGCAGACAAGTATTTCTTTATTTGTTTGATAAACATTTTGCATTGTTCAGTGGTTGGAGACTGAGACTGACTTGAGAAGGGGATGCAGAGACTTATGGGGCCAAGAGGCAAGAGGAGGGTGAATCCAGTCAATAAGTCTGAGGTTGCAGTTACTGCTAGCAAATCTCTGCTCTAGTAGCTCATTTGGCTCTAGGTTCTGGGTACTGAATGGATGCCTTCACTTTAAAAATAATCTAAGCACATCAAGGAGTGTCCCTGCTAGTCTCTGCCATGGTTACATGCTCTCAGTAGGTCATCCCTGCTTCAGTGCAGTGCACTTAGCCCTCCTTCTCTGGGGTACTGTGACAGGTGGATGCTGATCTCATGAGGATGTGTTTTAGGAAGCTCAGATGTAACTTGCACGTAGGCTTATTTAGCCATACAATAACAGTATGTAACAATGAACACACTCAGTTGCACTGAAAGACCATGTGGTCAAGTATATTCATCTGAGCTAGTAGTTGTTAGTTGGGGAAGGAATAAGGAATTAAGCAAATACACAGTATTCATTATTGTACATCTACCGCATGGATCTGAGTGACTCCTGTTGTTCTTTATGTTAGATAGTGAATAATTGTTCTCTATTAATTTTCTGAATACCATTGGTGATTTAATAGCTCTCAGTCATATCCCCCCTCCATCACTGAAGTTCAGTGCTGAAGAGTCTATATATATTTAATCTTTAATGAGAAACTGTTCCATTCCTCTAGCCATTCATTTTGTGATGCTTCTTATACGCCTGTTTCTTTTTTTGGAGTGGCATGACCAAGACTGAGGGAATGGGATGGCCAAGAGGGTCAGGAACTGCATGTGCTATGGCCTTAACCTGCAATGTTGTGGAAGTAGAAACAAAATATACATCTAAGGGAGTAAAAAGATCATGGACTGTTCGACTTATCAGGGCATAACAGGATATGCAATACACAGCTAATGGACATCAAATTTAAAAGTTCTCCATGTTAATACTGATATTTTTGAAGTTTGAATATTTGACAATGCTACTTCAATTTCGTTTTAACATAAATATTCATAACATCTACCATTACTTTTGTCATAAAAAATTAAGCATGCTTATGTCTCCTTGAGTTTTTACAAGCTGTTGTCCTTGAAGATTACTAAAGGAATTTTTCATATTTCAAACTACAGCTTTCACAAGAATCTCACCAAATCTTTTAACTACAGTTCAATTAGTTAAATACTACAAAGGAAGGGGAGAGCTGATGAAATTATTTTGTCATTAGACAGTATGTGTGAGGAACTCACATGTGAAATGACTTTTCAGTTTTAGTAGGTAGGGGGAATTTCAGGACAAGTCTCCACATTTGGTTCAATTCTATTCCATCCTGGTTTTTTTTTTTTTTTTTTTTTTTTTTTTTTTAAGATAATTTCCTTAAGTCTATTGGTTTATCTCCATCCCCAGGGAGATGATCAATGCCCAGAGCTGGGGCTGCCCTGCTGTCCCCTCAGCTGCCTGCTCCTGGCTGGTTTGGTGGCATCGAGGAACCCCTGACCCTCACTGTACCATGCCATACTTGTTTGTTTGTCATTTACATGTGCAGTCTTGTCTGCATAGATGTAAAGTTTCTATGCTCTTCACTAAGTTCTGTGATGGATATTGAGAAAAATGTTACAACAATTAAATAATGCAAATAGAACTTTCTTTTTAATGTTTTCATTCAGCCAGTGAGTTATAACATGTGAGAAAGTGCATTCAGAGTCTATGTAACACTGTAAATGTACTGTTTCACAAGTAATTTTAATCAAAGAACAGTTATGACAGTGAAAAACGATTTATTGCCTTGTTTATTGCCCTAGGTTTGTGTTGCAGGGCTGTGTCACAGTAATATGACTATTAACGTCTGGTTATCTTATATCAGAAGGTGGCAGCACAGCACAATTCTTAGCCATGATTGTAGAAGTATGAGTGTTATTTCCTGAAATACCAGATAAATGTGAAGGATACAGAAAGCTGCACTGGCTTAACAGAATAACATGAGTGCTGGGTAACTCCTAATGCAAATACAAGAATTAATAAGCAATTAAGCCTGAGGAAGATAGTGTTTATTCTGCTTAGAATATATCCTATGTCAGCGGTGTCCATGATTTTGCAAATGTTGTCACTGGGAGTATCATATCTAAGATGAAAACCATGACACAAAATTGTCATTGTGTCTGACCTACAAAGCATATATGAACATGAGTTAATTTGAACTGTCATCTTTGTATACTGGACACTACACAGCAGAAACTGAAGCTGAACTAAATGATAGTCAGGAGGACAATAGAATTATCCATCTGTGCAGCAAGAATACAGCAGGGTCACCTCACTTTTGTATCTGTTGTCTTCTGCAGTTAGAGTTTGTATCTTTATAGCATTTAAAGCAAACATATTTTTGTCACTTTTCACCTCAACAGATTTCAAGGTGGTTTTTTTTGTTTTTTTTTAACTATGTAAATGTAGACTTTATTGCAGTTAAGCCTAATAATTACAGGAAATCAATTGAAAATTAACTTGCACTCGGTAATGAACACAAGCAATAAGGAATTCTTGGGAAGCCCACAGGTACAGTCATACTCTTCCAAAAGCTTCAAGATATTTAATGTCTGTAAAAGTAGGCATTGCTTACTGAGTCATTACATGTATGCAATGTATATGTATACATGTATGCTCCTATATGCAAGCTCTGAACTGATGGTTATATTCTCCACAGCCACTCTTGTTTTGCAGAATCAGTGACACAGATGTTTTACTTTCTTTCAGAGAGATTGGTTCAATTGTCAGATCAGTGGGTTGCTTCCCAACCGAGGCAGAGCTACATGAACTGCTTGCAAAGGTAAAGGATTTACATATTTTCTATTATCTTCTGTCTTGAACTGGTACAAGTTTGACCCTCCTGCCTTGCTATATGAGAAAGCTAAGTTCTTTTCCTGCAGGTGAAAAGAGGATGTTGTGTCAGGGAAGTGAACTAGGCAGTCTCTCAAGTTGCCGTGAAACAAACCTTTATGCTGTTGAGGGAACAACACTGATGGCTTAAAATGGGGAGTCTAACTGTCATTTACCACAGAAGGCCACTGTGACACTGAGCCATAGTGGAGGACTGTCTGTAGAAAATGGAGGGATGTTTTTGGCTGATGAAAAAGATTTCCCTAAATTGCAATTAGATTGGATACCCCAAACCCTAGACATCTAGCTGCTCTGGACATGCCATAGACAAACACTGGATGACTAAATAACAAAACTTATTCTTGAACAGGTATTAAAATTATACATAAAAATCCAAAAATATGCAGAGATGTGGCCATTTTTCCCCAATAGATTCTGTTACCACTGCACCTTAGAGCCAGCCTGCTCAATTTTCTGTCCTTCTGAGGCCTATCCCAGTCTTGAGATTTCTTGCTTGAGTACTTAAGCCTGCAAGTCAGAATTCAAACATAAAGACTCTCAGGACTTAGACGTCCTCCCAGTGATGTGGAGAGGTAAGGAAGTTCTACTGTCTTTCTGTACAGTTTTTTCCCATGCTGTAATTTTTATCTCCTCAACACATGCTTGTAATGGAAAGGTAGGAGTGATGGTGCTGTGGCAGGGTGGGGTTATTGCATGGGGCAAAGAAGTGGGGAAAAAGAATTCACATTGTTTTTGAAAAGTAGCATATCTTATAGGAATGGATGGTTCTGGAGCTGAGAAGTGAAAGAGGAATCTTCTCTTTTTTTCACATATACACCAGTGTCATGGTTTGACCCAGCATTTGTTATGGCACTTGTTATGTTGAGAGTTTATTGTCAGTGAGTTATTCTGGTATGAAAGTGAGGATATTATTGAATTGTTTGGATGAGCAGACTGGATGGTTTTTGGGTCTTAAATATAGTTTATATAACTTACCATCTTTGTGGATGTTTTGGGTTGTCATTTTTTGTTGCTCTGTTTAATGTAAGACATATATATTTCTTATATGGCTATTATACTTCATTTTCTGTCTGTGGACTTTTGAACTAACGCAATTTGAAGTACAGATGTTCCTTAAAACATTCTGTGTACAGACAGCTCTCAAATTTGTGATGCAGCTCTATGTTTAAGCAACTGAATGTATTAAGCCACACCCTACACTCTGACCCAGCTCCCAGGAGGAAGATGTATAGCTTTGTATCTCCCTGGCTCAGTTTGGGCATTTCAAATCAGTGCCTTCTATCAACCTGTGCTGTGTCTGTGAAGATCCTGGCAGGATGTGACTGTGAGACTACAGTTCAAGCATCCAGTGTCAGCACAGACAGGAGCAAACTATCTCCATCTATCTCCATTAAGAGCTCTGTTTGGGGATAAAACTTTCAACTTTTAGGGCAGAGATGCATCTGAGTTGTAGGAAGCAGTCTTTTACCATGTAGGAATGCTATGTGAATGCTACTAGAAGTCCATGATGTCTGGGGACTAATCTTTTAATTTATTTGAGAGGCAGTAATTTATGGACTACCTTATGACTGTTTCAGACTGCCCCAACTTCATCTATCTGCTTCTCTGGACCTTCTTTTCATGAACCCTCTCTGGCTACAAAACATGTGGAGGCAACAGATTCCATCCTTGAGAAGTACTAGGCTGGGACTGTGTTCAAATTAGCAGATTAAACATGCCCAGAAATATCCTTGGATACTGAAGCCAGCTGGCACAGAGCAGCCCATGCATATGCTGGTTAATGTTTTATGTTGGGTGGCTGTACAAAATGGCTGCTGGGGAGAAGTGTCCACAGTCCCAATGCCCAAACTGGACCTGGTAGCTGTTGGGCAAAAGGTTTGATGGCACAGGCCAAAACCCCACAGGGGAATGTGCTGACAGTGTGCTGAGATGGATGATCATGTTGCACAACTTGGGGATGCTCCAGGTCATACCCACCTTCACTAATATATTTGCTGTCTGAATTTTTCAACCTCTGCTGAGTTACTGTAGTGTCCAATTCTTTTGCACAAATGGTTTCTAAGCACAAGAGGGCAATATTGAGTTGTTGTAAGTTTCTGAAATAGCAGGCATGTGTTTTGTCTGGGAGATTATTTCTTCCTTTAATTTCTTTCTATTTGAGCATAAGCATTTCAGGCATATGTTCTGGTGCCATGTGTCATTAAAAAAAATCATATTGAAAACTTCCCTTGAAGTCTAAATCTGTAATTTTACTGCAGGACTCACCTCAATTTTCTGATTCTTCTATTAGTTTGCTAATGATTCATATAACCTACCATGCTTAAGTCTTATTTTTAGGTAGAAGAAGAAGAACCAACTGGATATGTTCATCTAGAAAAATTTCTTCCAGTGATGACAGAAGTATTACTCAACAGAAGGTAATGTAAACTGGGTCTTTAATTTATTGCATGGTTGATTCTGAATGATTGTATCTGCAATAATTTTATGTAACTCGAAGGGACACAGATATTTTAAAAAATAAGTTAGGTAGTGAGATTTTCAGTTCAAAATGATGTAGTCTACATAAAACTGTTGTACTATTGGTACAAATAATATCAGCTTATAATAATGTATTGTGGTAACGTCTAGCTATTGTATTTTTAATGTGAATCAGAATTATTTTGCTACTTCAACTCTGAAAATATTTTATGTACAAACAAGGTCCCAGGCATTACGTTGTCTGAGTTACAGTTGCTGAGAAGCAGTCGTTAAAGTGTATTTTTAATAAGCTGTATAAATCAGCTTCTTGTTCATGTCTCAAAGTGTCTGCCAGGTACAGTTGAATATACACAACCAGCACTCTGCTGGTCTAAAACATTTGCTGATCTACAAGTCTGGAGAAAGAATGCTGTTCATTATTCAAAGGTACATACTAATCTTTGGATGTATGCAGGAACTTGTGCTCTTTTGATATTTTGCACTAAAAAGCAATCTTACCTATAAGGAGTTTTAAAGGTAATAACCAAGGGTTTAGAGAGACTTAGTCTTGTCCAAAATCCTGAAGCCATTCTGTATACAGATCTCTTTTGGTGTTCTACACATGAAACAGCTATGGGATTTCCCTCAACTGTCTCACAGCATCCTGAGGTATGGAACACTTGCTGGGGTTGTGTTGAGTCCTTGTGCCCATGTCTGGACAGGGACCAATTGGTGTTTAATTCCAGCATTCTGGCACAAGTTCATTGCCTTCCTAGTCTTCTGCACCTTTGCCTTCTTTGGCCTTCATTGCCTGTTTCTGGTTTCACACTGATGTTCAACACTTCACAAATCAATGCCCTGCTGCCCTGGGCTCTCTCCTCCACCACCCCATTCACACAAACACACACACAAGAACACACACTTTTGTTGTAGGTGTTAACGAGGCAAAACTTTGTTGGGGAGGGTGAGATGTTGTAGGCATTAACGAGGATTCGGGATGTGACCTGATAGTACCTCCCCTGTTCTGTCCCCTACCTTTAATGTATCTTGGGTGTGCATTTCAAATGTACACTCTTGGGGAGTAGACGAAGTGATTAAAGTATATAAGGTGTTAATTACTCCCATTAAATGCCATTCTAGCCATCTTTCTCCTGAGTCACGGTGGCTTTTTTGGCCCTAGCGGGGTAACGCTAGAACCTGGGGCAAGGGGGGATGTTGAACCATGGAAGCACATGGCAATACACTTTTCCCAGGCTAGCTCAGGTTTGTCAAGACTCAATTTATCTTTTGGTGCCATGTCTATAGTTCACTTTTTCAAGTGCACTTGAGATCTGAATTGTCATGAATTGGACCAAATCCGTTTTCAAATCATGAATAATTTATTGATTTGAGTAAGCGACCGCAAACAAAAACAGCGCTGGGCGACCACGGGAGTCACAGCTCCGCACGTGTGGCGCACCCTCCCCCTGCTGGCCCCAGCTTTTATAGTCTCTCTTGTATTCTGATTGGCTGCCGTGTTGGCCTTCCACGCCTGCGCTCCCTTGTTGCCGGGCAGTATTGCTCCGAGTGGTTCTTCTCTTCTTGTTGATTGGTCCCATTCTTCCCGCCACTCTGTTCCCCGCCGCTATGCTTTCCCGCCACTCGTTGCCACGTGGCGGGTAGACAGAAGCCGCAGAAACAGGGGCGGCAAGTGCAGGAGCCGCAGGGGCGCTTACAAAACCCGGAAGCCCGCTTGACTCCGTTCCGCGCAGCCCCCTCCCCAACAACAACAACAACAACATACCCAACACAATGAACAAACTTTCACCAACTTTTTACATGAATCACTAAGAACAGTGTTTTTTAGGTAGTAAAAGACTGAAGTGGGTCTGGATGAAACAACCAAGCATTTTAAAATGAAAGCTGTGAAATCAGGTGCACTTATACACACACGCACCCCCAGTGCTGCTTTCTCAGTGAAACTTTGCCTATTGTCAGCTCAATAGACTGTCAAAGTCCCTCTAGGTGATCTGTTGCTTAGCTACCGGCCTACCTGGACAAAACTTTGTTTTCTTGGTTTGGCAATTTTCTGTTCCCTGCATTTTCTATGTGGAGTGATTCAGCAACTATTGATTCCTGCTAACTCACTCAGCTCAGACATGCAAAAGCAACTCATTTGGCACAAGGAGTATGGAACAGAAATACAATGAAGGACACAAGGGGTGAAGATATGGAAAGTTCCATGAAGTCAAACTGGAATTAAATGTTTCATAGACAAACTAGAAAGCAGGCTTTCCCTCTCTAGTACTCATACTTTATTGTTTCAGAGTACTACAACAGCCTTACAAACTTTAACTCTTAACTTTTCTGATTCAATGGTTTCAGCTACAGGCCTATTCCAGAAGATGTTCTTCTACATGCGTTTGAGGTCTGTAACTAAGTATTCAGGTACCTAATTGCTGGGAAAAAAAGTAGCTGATTCTTGATGTAATATGATTAAAAGCACAACAATTTTATCCCCTTTATTTAAAGGCTTTAGATGAGAATAAAAGTGGATACATTACTAAAGAGGAGCTGGTAAAACATATGACTGAAGAAGGTAATATGACTTTTATAATATTACTGTTTATGTAAATAAATACTACATGTATGTATGGCACCTTGTGGTCCTAATTCTTCAAGCCAAAACTTGCAGGAGTCTTCAAGCAATCCTGTTGCCTTTATGAGTATCTTACAGACTAGAACATTTCCCTGGTGAACAATGCAGGGAAAGAACATGTATCTGCCTTTTTGCAGATATTGTAAGATCTTATTATTATGGAGTTTTAGTTTTGTGTGAATATTTTGTGATTCTGTGCACGTTTATGTGCTTCCTAAGGATGTGACTCCTTTTTTCCTGCCTCTAAAACTTCAGTTTAGATTTCCAAATATTTTAGGTAATTTTAGTACTCATTCATTCCTGTGTTATCTTGATCTTAATTCTAGTGCCCTGTGCAAACAAAGAGATTCAAAGACCAGATTTAAGTTGTATATAGTGTAATTCTCAGTATCCCTTGAAGAGCCTGCTTTTCTTGCATGGCTGATTCATGCCTTCCTGCCTCAAGTAGAAAATGACAAGCATGCCTTGTTCAAAACTGGGTGTTTGGAGCTTGTGAACTAAATGTGGATAAAAGATCCAAGCCCTGTCTTCTTTCCTGAACTAGCTGGCTTGGCATTGAGGACTTCTGCATTTGCAGAAGTGAAGGAATTGGATTCTTTTTTCCTCCACATAAGCCCTGAAAAAATATCCTTGCAAGAGAGAAGTAGTAATTTGTCAGCCCTGAAAAGAATAATTACCAAGACAAAGCGTTACTTTCCTTTCTTTTTCAGGTGAACCATTTACTGAGGAAGAAATGGAGGAGATGCTTTCCAGTGCTCTAGATCCAAAAACAGATGCTGTTCATTACAGAGACTACATTTTAAAGTTGATAGTAGAAGATGCTGATGATCTCCCACAGTAGACTCCGAGGTGTCTTTTGGTAACAGCAGTGTAGTTTAGCAGTTGGTTGAAATTTCAGGTACAACAAAACACCGTGTCTGACCTTGCGCTTATAATTAAAATAAAATCTGTTTCCTTAGATTCTGTATATATATGTTCAAATCTATTCACACTTAGCAAAAGAGTTCTTGACAGAAACATTGTGTGAGATCTGGAAAAGGAATCATGGAATTTGGTTTGAAAAATAATGGAGTCAAGCAATGACTTTACAATTGTTGCTGCAAGAATAATGGAAAAGTGAGACCTGGGAAAACAGATGCTCAGTAGGTAAGTGAGTATTTTAAGATAACTGAATTGTGGGGGTGTGCTACTATGATAAAACTTTTGTATTTAAATGTGATCCCTGTTTGTGTTTTAACTAATGAGGCATTGATTGCTACTTTTGAAATAATATTACAGATGAATTAAATTTTCTGCAGTTTGTAGGTCCTGTCAAGTGCTTGCATTTGGTTCAGCATGAGCAATTAAACTGGACCAGTTAGTTCTGTTACGTGTTACCCATCCGCTGGCATATGGGATTTTGCTTCTGTTTTAAACATGTAGTTAACACTTGAACCATCATTAGAATCACATTTTCAAACAAAGTAATACTTGAGAACATTTCTGTTACTATGCGCAATAAACAGATCCCATTTCATAATCAGTTTGAAAATCAGGAGCTTAAATTGTTACAAACTTAAAAACATAGGATTGGAATTTGATTTTCATAAATGGATGAAGAATCATCATTTGAAAGATGTTAGTGTAGAATACTTTTCTCCAGTGCTTTTCCTGGGAGAAGGCTGCAGACCTCACTGCTCTTCTTTAGCATTTTCTTGATTGTTACTGTTCTGTTGCCTTTTAACATGAGCTATGCTTCACAAAGAAGAGGTTAGCTCAACTTAATGTGGTGAAGGCAGCAATCAGAAAGAGACCATTTTAAAATTCTCTTTTTTTTTCTGTATCTGGAGTTGTACTCCACTGACCTCTTCTTAAACAGTTAGGGCAGCAGAGTGTTAATACAAGTAAACATTTGGCTAGACCTTAGCTGGATTTCCACATGAGAATCACTATGGCACTGGTGCAATGCAGTCTTGTTAATACATTTACTATGCATTTCATTTCTTTCTCAGTAAGAATGAAAAACAAAGGTAACCATAGGGTTATAATGTATGAAGATACAGATTTTTGAAGATTAAAGTAAGAGCAGCAAAGGCCCATTAAAAAAATTATTAGTCTTCATTAATCTCTCTTTGTAAGCTGTGGTTATTTTCCCTAGGTGAATCTTTCTTCCATTTGATGCATGGTGTGTTGTATTCTCTAATGCAGCTGGCATGAATACAAGTTTCATTCATATTCTGTGGTCTGGGAGCCACTGTCAGCCTCATCTTAGATGTCAGCAGGAAGATGCTCATTTCAGGAAATCATTTTGTAGCTCACAGTGCTCCAGAGAGCATAATTTGTGTCTGGTAGTGCTACCCGAGAGGCCACCTCAGCTACAGCTGCATCAAATCAGGATGCCCATATGCAACACAGTTACAATTCCTAGCAAAGACAGGATCCTAACGTATATCCTTTAATGATATAAATATAACTTTTATCGTACCGTCCTCAAATGGAAAGGAAGAGGGTACTCCTCTGGCTTTTTTGAAGGGTACTACTCCTCCAAAAAGATAATATTTAAGTACAACAAATAGAAGCAAATTGCAATCTTGACTTTGGGCGTAAGCAACCAAATTCAGTTACCTGCAGTTTCCAGACTGTGGATGAAGGAAGGATCAAAAACCAGTCTAGGGACTGTTGGTCTGAGGGAGGCTCAAGGAGCCATTTTGCTATCACTAAATACACAATTTGTTTTTAAATTTTAAATTCAGAGGGAGAAATTCATCCTCATCTTTGAGGTTGACAAATGTAACTTTGTGCTGCTGTGTGGTTGTGAGCTGTCTCTTGCTATGCATCTGCCTGTCCATGCTGGCTGTTTTCCTTCTCCCCTCAAGATCAGGAACCGAGATAGAGGAGTGGATTGTGCCAAGAAGCCTCTAGGGAGAAACAAACCTAGTACCTGGACTAGGTCCACACAAGGAAGCAGAGCTAAAGCTTTGCAGAAACTGAGGAAGTCTGAGGCTTTTTGACCTAGATGTGGGAGAAAGAGGGAACTCATTACCAAGATATGGAAAAGAAGAGGAGGGAAGAAGATGAAATCAAAGAAGCATGTGCTGGAAACCATCTAGACATATAACTGAATCAGCAGGCTGTTTACACCACTGCTACAAGTTAGAAGCTAGACAAGACCCTACTTGTTCAAAACATGAAGTAGATTCAGCTGTGTCAGAGCAGATGTTGTATTTAGGGAGACCTTCTTCTCAGTCTTACTGATAGTGTAGAGAAACTCTTCCGGAAGCTGAACTGACAGTCCAGCTGCTTGTATTCCAGGTAGTATTTTGTTTCTTATGTTTATCTCATCAGCTTCATAGCTGTTCCAGCTGTTCCATTGCAACGCTTTATCTCTGCTCATAACAGAGGGCTTCAACATTGTCCCACTGTAACATATACCAGGATGGTATTTACAGTTAGGGATTGAGAGATGCAGCAGGTAGCTGTTGTGGAAGGAGAAGCGTGTCTCCTGGCATACTGGGTCTGGTAAGGGAGAAGATGAAAGCAAGGAACAGATGGGATACAAGAGAATGTTTTTTTACTCTCAGGACAGCCAAGCAGTGGAATAAGCTGCCCAGGGAGGTCATGATGTCTGTCTGTGGATGTTTTTAAGATTGAAAAGTACAAAGCCCTGACCAAAAGGATAAAGCCCTGAGCACTCTGATCTGATTGCAGAGCTGACCCTGCTTTGAACAGGGGTTGGACAAGGGACCTTGGGAAGTCCTTTCCAACCTGTGCCACGATTTTATAATCTGTGGAGCCATTTGTCAGATTCTTCTAATTAAGTATGGATTGTTGTTATGAATGAGTCCCTTCTGAGAGGAACAGAGGGCCTGATATGCTGACCAGTAGGGAGATCTGATGTATTTTGCTCTCCTTCACACATCCAATGCCTTGTTGTTTGTTTGACAGTAATTAAGATGGTATCAGCTGCCAATCTCAGGGTGTCACTTATCACTGGATTTGTTGTCCATGAAATCAGCACTGGCAAAACTTGTCAACAGTAAGGAGAGAAGGACTGAGGCATTTGGTTTTAGGGCAAGTGTAGCTGGGGGTGCTGGAGGCCAGCCAGGGCTGGGACTGGAAAAGGGAAGCTATGATTTTCTGAGTTCTATACTGTTATCACTGTATAAAAGTGAGGAGTATTGTCTCAACAGTAAGGCATCAGCTTGGAAGCCAGTTTTCATTTTAGACATTGCAGGAGGTATTGGGTAAGTCATATAATCTTTCCCTAGCTGAACTTTCCATCTATGAAGTCAGAGTAATTACAGAGAGACTGGGAATACCTACCTTATCTACCTGAACTGTCAACTTTTTGTATCACTAACTCTGTGCAATGTCTGTTACTGTGATGATCTGATCAAAATCAGTGCCTACGAACCTCCCTGCCATATCACAAAGTTCTCAGCCTTCGGGCCTTTTGTTTCAGGCTGTACACTCAGGTCACAACTTTTGAGCAGGTCAGTGTGCAGCAAGTATGTTTGTTTCCATTGAATGCAGCTCTGTTTCATAGTGTCTCATGCCATGATAGGCTTGACTGTAAAAGTAACTCTTGAAACATTTGGTCTTAGTGTTGGAGGAGGTGTAGGGGCACATCAGTATGAGGCATGTGGGCTAGGCTGATGTAAAAGCTAAATAAAGATGTAGATTGAAACAAAGCAGATTCTCCTGTTTAACCCATTTTGAAACCTGGGGCTATTATTTGGCTCAATATAGTTCTGGAAGCCAAGAAAATGTTATTCATCATGCTCAGAAGATTGATCACAGCATTTGTATCCTGAGGGCTGAATTCTGAAGTCTTTATTCAGACAGAACTGCCTTTGAAGTCAAAGGGAGTTCTGTCTGCAGAGGAGCTTCAGAAATAGTGATGTGCTTGCTCACAAGGCACTGTAAAAACCTTTTAGTCTCTGTAAAAGAAGTCTCATCTGTGGAAGATCTAACAGAGATGTACAACCAGCATGCAAGTTGTGCCACTGAAATGACCAGAAACATGAAACCATGGGAGTGGTTAGTTAATTCTTGTCTGTATTAACATAAGCAAGATTCAGCAAGAGTTAGGAGACAGAACTTTCCTGTATTTTTCAGACAACAAAAGGTCAAATGGAGGGATGCTACTGGAGGCTTAAAATTACTTTTTCCTGCCATTATCTTGGGAACACTGCACCCATAAGAATACACATTTGTTTCTGTGACTTCATATATTAAAACATTTATCCTAGACTGTAATTATTCCTTTCAGAAGCTGTTTTAGATCAGGCCCTCCTGTTCCAAATACCTGCCCTAATGATAACATGAGAGGAGACAATATGAAATAAGATTATTTCAGACAGAGGAAAGACTTGTATTATTTCCTGTCAACAGCAGTCTCTTTCCTGTCAAGGTAGCAGTATCCTTCAGTGCTGGATGGGCCCTAAACTTCATGTTAAGGTTTGTAGACATGACTTCCCCTGTAGACCAACCCTGTGATTAACATACTTGAGTGGAGTTCTCAAGCTTCCAGATATGCAGTCTTAGAATGGACATTTAAATCTGTCTGAGGTCTCTGACATTTACAAGTTGTCCAAGTTTTGTGCATTACAATAGTTTAAGTAAGTTTTACAGAGATGGATTACTAAGGATGTGGTAGAATCCAAGTGGAAGCAAGCAGCAAAGGCTAAATTTTAGCTTCATTTTAGTTTATAGTAACACTGAAGAAAAAATCAGTTTCTGTTTACACAGTGAAGCTGCACTCAATATTGCAAAGACAAAACTGAGAAACCTGTCAGTAGCCAGCTTTCATACTATGGTAAGTTATTGCCTTGAGTAGCAATGTCATTCTTCAGTGCTCCCTCCAAACTGAGAGTTGCATTAAAATTCAGCTCAAATTTGATTGAAAGCAGAAAACCTATCTCTAGTTCTTTGGGCTTCATCAAACTCTCAGAGTTTGTTAAGCTAGATGCAGTGTTTTACTGTCAACTGATAAGAGTGTCAAGGAAGAACTACCTGACAAAGTTTTATGACTAGTAGGAAGCAGAACACTGAAAATAGAGAGCCTTTGCCTCAACCATAGGGAGAGAGGAAAGGGGAAAGGGAGAACGAGTTGTCCTGCTCCACCAGAGTCAGAGGACACTGCAAAATATAGCTGCTCAAAATAGCTTTCATTTGGTTTACAGAGGCTGTCTTGATTCTGAGGTTTAGTTGTTTGAATGCAGTTTGTTTTTACTGATTTTCCTCTGGTGCTTCCTCATCTAAAGGCAGAATGCATTGCTCCTCTCTTCTTCCTTTTCTATTACTGAAACGTTATGAAGCTCAGACCGGGAGTAGTTTCATGACAGCATGTGCTCTAGCAACAAATGCTATCTGATTTAAGAACACATAAAGTGCAGGGGAGGTTAGGGTGTTGATAAAACCAGTCATGTACTCTTTTGTGGTTCTAACATTTGATTTAATTGTTGTTACTTAAAATTTCTATAAACAAGTTAGGAGTTTCCTCTGTTGCTCCTTTACCAAGGTAGGTTTGTTTTTGATGTCGCGCCTAGTACATAAACTGATAGCATCTATAAAAATGTGCTGGAAACAGGTATTAGGAACTGTTCATAGCACATAACCATTAGTTTTACACCAAGTGAAGACAGAGGTTGTTCCTCTTCATTTCCTACTGGCAACGTTTGTGTTTTCACAGGAATCTTCTGGTCCATTTGGCTAGAGCTGAGAGACCACAAAGAAAGGGGACAAGTGGAAGTGCATCTTTTGTTTTTTCTCTCATGAATGGCTGAATCATTGCTGTTTCTGATATGAATAACTGAAACTTTGTATTTTTCTTTGTACGTTCTCAAACAAGAAGGCATACAATGCCTTCTGGCAAAGTACTGTATCATAAGGTCGCAATTTCTGAATCTCTGCTGGTTGTTCTCACTAAGGAAGCAAAGGCTTTACAGTGATAGAGTCCCAACGGGGAAATGATGAATGATAAACTCTGGGCATTTTGAGAAAAACGTATAAGTTAGAAAAAGGATATGTTGAATCTTTACTCCTGTTACGCACAGAGTTCACTCCCTGCAGAGCTGATATCAATCATAGTTTACAAAGAGATGAGCTCAGGAAAAATATTTAAATTCAGAGAACAAATTCTTCATCCACAAAGCAAGATGGGGAGTAAAGTCAATAATGTGGCAAGGACTTGCAGAATGAGATTCATGCAGAATGGGAAGAACCAAGGCCTGCATTTAGAGTCTGAGGCATACAGAGAAATAGTGCCTTCCTGGCCTGAGGTTGCATCCTTTTAGATGCCATGGAAATGTCAGTAAAATGAACAAATCTGTAAGGAAATTCAGATAAGAGGGGAAGAAAGTGTTAAGTGGAAAACCGTTCAGTGGCAGAAGTATATATATTACTCTGTCCATAGACATTTAGTGTACAAACAGTTTTTCATTTTACAAAATATGTTCTCACCGACGTCTATGAGAAACTATCTGGGTTAAAGAATTTGTAGTATCTCTTGCAATGTTGCCATATTTTTGAATCTTTGAATGCCCTGGTTTTAGAACGTACAGTCAAACCTGCACTCAGTTCTCATTTAAGTAAGAAGAACTAAGCTGCCTTCCTTACTTCTGGCAATAGTTTACAAAATAATAAGAACAATCTGAAAGCAAGTAGTACTGGAAGGCTACAGCATGCCTTTCTAATTGCAGTTGATATGTGTTGTATTGACCTTTGTTGGAAGCCAAATTCTAGTTTCTGCTGTTCAAACATGATTCACATTTCCATAATCAGTGGGGTCTATGAGGTATATCATCAGAAAAGACAGGTGAACAGTGATGGGGAAAAGACAAGTGTTCTCAGACAGGCACACACACACAGAGCTTGCCTGGCCTTTTGAACAGCTGGCAGAGAACCAGATCTATGAAGCAGCCAATGAATGTATATCAAGTAGCATGAGAAGAAACAATGCATTCATCGCTGCTAAAATTTAACTTTGTAACTTACCTTTCGGCAATGAAAATTCGTAACAAGGATAATAAAAAGGGCAACAGAGGAACATTCTTTTCCTTTCTTTATTGGAATAAGCTGCTGTTTGTCTAGCACTTATGTGCACCGAGCTGAGACTGTTGACTTCACTTTCCTTTTGTTATGCTGGATATAGACCATGAGGTAGAAAGTTGTGCACTAGAAGTCTGTTCTGCTGATGAAATCTTTAAGTGTTACAACAGTTGTTTCAAAACAACAGATAAGATTCTGTTTGCATGACATTTTTCAGATAGTAGGTGTATTAAATGACTTTGTTCAGAAATGGCCATCTTCGATCCTGGCTGATCAAGGAGAGCAGTTTTCTGGAGACAAGTTCTCTACCAGAGGCAAAACAGGGCAGTATGGTTAACCTACCAAATTTCATGATATTGCATAGATCTCCCTCCCCTCTGCCTGCCCTGATTGCCGTGATGTATCAGACCCACGCAGTTAGCAAGCCAGCAGTGCCAAACTGTGTCTCAGTATATCTGATCTGTATCACGCTGGTTCGTTCAAAGGACATTGTTATTTCCCATACTGAAAGAGCAAGAAGCAAGCTGTGCCTTCTTCAGCAGGTACTTGTTTGGGTCAAAAGCTCACAAGCATGAACATAGTTTTGACTGCCATCTTCCTCCCAGAGAAAATGCCACACTCTGCAGGAGTTCTGGTGGCGTCAACAGCATACTTTGGATGCCTGCTAATTACAAAAGTCTGTAGAGCTGCCACGCACTGCTACATTCATAGATTAGAAATAGTTTCCACTTTTTCAGAGCAGCCTTCAATTACTCATTAATTGGGGCTTCGTGTTCCATTTTCTTGGCAAGGTCCGTGTTTGCCAATCTAGGGGTCAAAGAAAGTTACTTCCTTGTAAGCAGAGTTCCTTAGGACAGATCCTTCATATTTATTCCTCTTACTGACATTTTTAAGACCCTAAAAAGAGAATGGGTCTGAAAAGGAAGAAGCCCTTTCTTGCTACAGATGTGATGTCAAAGTGCACCTGCAAACAAGGGGCATTAAAATGTCATGTCTTGGCCCTAGCTTCTTGGCAATTAATATGAATTAGAAAATGAACTCTATTTGAAAGAAAGCAACTACATACCTGCTTGATGATGGCATTCAGAAGAATTTTAGGATTAGACATTTGTTCAAGGAAAACAGAAAAAAAATCTTAGTGATTGTGGTGTGTGCAAATGAATCCTCTACAAAAACAAGAATGGTAAGGTTCTTGAGTTTTAAGGATTGCTGTTAGCACTAGTCCATGTAACTAGAGAGAAAGAGTGAGAGAAAACTACCTTGAATATATAGGATGTTGAGTGTTCTTAGTTGACTTCAATTGTATGACCCGCTAAAAAAAACATCTTTGGCCCATTTGCACAAAGGAGTGTCAATGAACCATTATTCAAGACTGGTTTACAGAATCATTATTGGTAATGCTTAAAATTAAGAGATGTGTAAAACAGCTACTGTACGTATCTGCAGTGATTTCTTGTTTCACTTCTGAAAGTTTTAATATCTCCTTAGTGAATCAGAATACAACTGTAGTGCCCAATTAACCCCAGTTTCATTTCATTAGTATGCTATAGACAAAAAGAGAATTAGGTGTCTAGGCAGGTAGGCACTCATTAACAGTAAACAGTTCAACTTAGGAGAAGAAATATGCGTTCTTATTCCAGCACTGAAAATGGTAAGTACAGAAACACACAAAGAATCACACACACCTTTTACCAGGTTCCTGAATGCCATCAGGACCTTTCCTTGAAGAAGCCTACAAGCTTACGGCCTTCATTCCATTGTGACTGTTTGTACATTCTCATTTGCAAGGCAATTAGTAATTCTGAAGTTACCATATGGGCCTGGCTGCCCCATTCGTTTCCAGATTGATTCAAACAGCAGGACACTTTCAATGTTAGAAATTTTGGCAATGCTCCTTCCAGACCCTCTGGAGCTTTCTTCATCCTTCTTAGCAGGGAAAATATTTTCTTCCTGATAACTACATCATCTCGAAGCCCAAGTACAATGAAAGTTCCCCAAACAAAACATCCTTGCTTATATTCCTTCCCAGAGATCCTTACAACTACTCTCAAAAGATCCTTATCTCTACTTTGCCACTCTGAGAGGCAGAATGCATCTTTCCTAGAAAAAAAAAATTAAGAAACATTACATTCTTCCTTTTTCTGATTAAAAGCCTATTATGCTCCAGAAATGCTCCGTTTCCCCTGATGCATTCCACTCACTGGTACTAGTTTGTTCATCTATTTGTACGTAAACAACCTTGAAAGTTGAGAGGCTTACAGCATCTCCTCCACCAAGCAAAGATAAATTGTCATACACTCACAAGTGAATAACAATGCGGCAAACACCCGCCTCCCACTGGCGACAAGAACATGGATCAATACAAAGTCACATGAGCCTTTGGGACCCAAAAGGCATCCCGTCCTCCAGCCACCTCCCCACCCCTGCTCTGATCCTGCTAGAGAATAATGAAACCCCACAGTGCAGCAATGCTTTAGCCAAGCCTGGGTATGCAGTCAGTCTATGGGAACTTGGAGCCATCTACTCCACACTGACTTCTGTGCTCAGTGACAAAACTGCTCATCTGTTTAAACCTGGGTGAAACTCTTTGCAAAGCAAACCAAGCTCACTAGGAGCAGCAGCCTCGTGGCATCCCTCTGAGAAGCAGGCATGCCTTACTGTTCTTCTGCGCTGAGCACTCAGAGTTGTGCTCTCAAGCCTGAACATCCCTTGGTGAACAACACTGCATTCCTTTGGGTCTAGTCACAAATCCTTTCAGACTCTACTGATGAGTAATTTGTGTAGTCAGAGCAGGAGAACATAAAGAAGCTACATGAAAATTCATTGTTGTGGATAGGAAAGGGCCAAGAGGGTCGCTCTGTACCTTTCTTGGCCACTAACCTACATTCACAGAGATGCCAGCTCTAGCCATGGCTCTGCCTCTTCAGCTGCTAGCAAGCTGAAGAGAGTGATGCAGGGACCAATCTGACACTTTCAAGTCAGTAGGAAACCAGAAGCAGGTAACAAAGAGGTAAGGAGAAACGGCTGGCAGATGAGTCAGTCCATCATCATCCCTTTCCGGTTTCTTTATGAAGAGTAAAATCAGCATGAAGTTTAGCAAAGAGAAAAATGAAACATCAAATTTGTTTGAAATCCGTGTGCTGTAAGGCTCACTTTTAACCGCAAACTTGGTGGTAAGGGAAATGTATGAAATGTTTGAAGAAGTGTTGAAAAAGAGCTTCAGATGAAAAAGCTACTCACAGATCTGGTGTGCCTACTGTCAGGAAAATCTCTGGAACACACTGAGGTGATACCTTTGTCTTTACTTATCATGAATATAGTTCTCTGCTATTTGAGCACCGATACATTCACCACAGTTTTGCTGAGAGGCAGAAAAGAAATACTTGCTGCCTTTGATGCAGTGTTTCTTTTAAGGCATTTACACATTCAGTACTACGACAGCCTGTGATGCCAGCTCTCTGTTGGTCCGTTCTGCTATTAATGGTTCCTGCAGCAAGAAAGGATATAGCATAAAAATGTGACGATACAAACACTTCAGTGTTTGTTTCTCAGGGCTGCCTGTTCACTTCACTGTCTTATCTCTGCTTTCCCCTCTTCCACACCATCTGCACCACTTGCCCGTGTCCCTGGCTCCTAGGGTGGATGAATCATGTGCAGTATCTTTGCACTTGCTTCCCTCCAACAACTACTTTGCCAGTTTTTTAACTTTGGCACATTCTGGTATATATTCCTCCTGGTAATAACATTATTTGTTCATACCATGAATGCCATCTTCTATCCAAAGAAGATCGCTGAATATAATTCTTTTGGAAGCCACATTTTTCCTTGGCTCCTGAGACAGGAGAGTCTTTGAAGAATGTTTGAAAGGACTCGTTTACCCCCTGAAATCTTCAGCCAGCCTCTGGCATTTGAGAAAGCACTGCTGGCACTGTGCTAGGGCCAAGTCTGGCAGCACAGGATGCCATGGACCCCCCTCTGCATGGCTCCTCTGGGCAAGGCAGCCAGCAGCCAGCTTCACTGAGGACTTTGGTCACCGCCCACAGATGCAGGATTCAGCTCCAGCATTACCCTGGAAGTGACTCCACCAAGCCCAGCACAGCAAGCAGTTGATGGCTTTTCATAGTGCCTGCAGAGGCAGCAACAGTTCCCAGATGAGAAAAGGCTTACATCTTTTTCCTTTTAATACTGTGACTCTGGCTGTTGTTGCTCCGGTACTTTCCTTCTCCGTTGTCATTTTGAGTAAAAAATGGTATTGGTAGGACTTGGTGCTTTGAGACTCACAGGTACTCAATGTTGGTTTTCATTTTTCAGACATGTCTTTATTTTGGAGAATGCTGGTTGTGTCTGACTAACAGAAAATGGGATTCTGTCAAATGTCAGTATTTGAATGTATGAACTTGACAGAAATTGGCTGCAGACTTGTCATTGCACTGCATCCCACCGCACGGAATGACTGTCAGCTTCTCCATGCAGCCCTGCGTTGTGAGTATACGCATATGCATCCTTTATTACTTATGAAACACATATCAATATTGTATTAATAAGTAGGCATTGATTTTCTACTGAGAACATAAAGATTTATGAAAGTAGGCAGTGCAGCGTGGCAGAAACTATGAAAGAGGCTTCTAGAAAATCTATGAAATGCTTTATGTTTGAAATATAGGGAAAAAAAATCCCTTCCAAATAAATCCAAATAAGAAAGTCTTTTGTGAATAATACATTTGTTTTGAGTACTGAGCAAAGGCAAGATTTAAAGGCACCTAATTTGCAACAGACTGTGAATCTTGGACCAAATCTGAACACAAATGGCTTCCTTTTATATTATGGAGAGATTCGAGGAAGCTCCCAGTGGACAGAGGGAAGTACAGGCTAAACACCTGTGCAAGAACCCTGAGGCAAAAGGGCTAAGCTAAGCAAACAGGGAGACATGCCCCTGTCAGGTAGACCATAAAGCGTTCTGGTGAGCATTCAGAGTAAGAAAAAAGCATTTAAAATGTAGTGGTGCAGATCTGTTGGTAACAGCAAGAAGTGGAAGTTGTAATAAGGACCATTTAGAGCGTCCCTTATCTGTGTTACATCTCCCAGAACCAGACACTGTAACAGGGCTCGAGATGTACATGCCTTTCAGTGTCAGTACCTCTTATGCTGACATACAAGGTAAGTACTGAGACCGATGCTGACCTTATGCTACAGAAAATAGCTCAGAAACCAGATCATACAGAGGAAATGCCCAGTCTTAATTCTCCATTGTATCATACTCAACGCTTGTCAAGAGCAAGTAGAAAAACACACTCCAGAAGCCTGGCATATCCCAGGAGCATATAAAAGAGCATTATGCACAACATGAGAATTACAGCTGCAGTCCCTATGTCTGATTCCCTCCTATTCTGCACGAATCCTTAAATCCTGCAGAATAACTCAGGCTGTGGATATGTGCTGCTGCTATTCGAAAAGATAAAGGATTCAACATGTTCTTAACAGAGCTTCTCGCCGCGGCTTGACAAGGAGGTGGGAACAAGAACTGGAAAGGTTTTTAGAAAAGAAACACATTAAATTTGAGAAGTCCTGGCGGTTTTGTTTGCGGACCTCAGCAGTTCGCTGTTCCTATTAATTCTTTGTCATTATTACTACAAATGCCTTCAATTCCCTCTGTCCCCCAATGGCCTCCAAGTCATTAGTATTCCGCTTTAAGCAAGTATCGGAGCTGTCATGCATTTCAAATCTCCCCAAGGAAGCTGTTTAAAATTGTAAGTAAGACCTGATGCTGAGACTTATTAGCACCAAACTTGGTACCAAATTTTCCGGGCAGGCAGTGATGACTCTTGAAGTTACAGTTGCTGTCACCTTTTGAATCCTGAGATTCATTATAAATGTGAGTATCTCAAAGGATATATTTGATGCAGCCAACATTTCCAGCTCTCATAAACTGCTGTTTATTGATAGAACTGGGCTTGTGCCAGAACCTCAGATTCAAGTGACGAAGCTGAACTCGTAGGTTACGTTCAGTTGCACCCAAGCAGCACGATATATGCAAAGTCCAATGAAAGCAGCAGTGTTAGCACAACAGGGCAAACGTTCTGCTGTATGATGGAGAAACTGGCCATTTGTGTACTAGCTCAAAGGCAGATTATCTTCAGATGTGGGACGAGTACCCGGGCCTGCAGCAGAAGAGAGAACCTCGGGCACCACCAGGGCGCGCTCCGACGGCTGTTCTGAGCTGCTGGCCTGTGCGATGCTAACGTGCTCTCCCTGACTGCACGAGAGGCTGTAAGAGGAAACCTCGTGAACTTCTGCACAGGGGAGCCCAAAGAGACGGAGAAAGCATTGCACACCAGTGCTCCCCAGAGCAGGTGATAACCCAGAGGATGGATTCTTGGTAGCGTTTCTTGCCGGAGTGACATAGGCCAGCACAAAATAACAAGCAGCAGCAAAACAGCTCGAGCTAGACAATTTGGTGCATCTCCGCTCCCAGAAGTTCTCACACTTCAATAAAAACCTTTTGTAAATGACTCAAACAGCCCCAAGCGCTGACGGCAGCCTGCAGGAAGCTGGCACGGCGAAGCCCGTTCCCGCGGCCGCGCTGCCGCCCGTCGCCAGCAGAGGGCGCCCGCCGCCCGCAAACGGCGCAGCCGGCCCCGCCCGACCCGCCGCCGCCCCACAACGCCCGCGGTGGGCTGCGGGGAGCGGCCTCGGCGCCCCGCGGTGCCGTCCCCCCCCCCCGCCTCCGTCAGCCGCTGCCGCCCGACTAGGGCTGAGGGAGAACGGACGCCGGGCCGGTGCAGGGCTCCGCCGCTCCCAAAGTTGTCCGCTCGTGGCTGCTCCGTGCCCCAGGGCGGCCACCGGCCCCGAGTGGGCGCGTTGCTGCCGAGGTTCGGGCCGCGACAGCAGCTGCGCTGCGCGGCGAGCGGCTTGGTAAGGAACAGGCCTGCCGGGAGACAAAGCGACCTCCCTGAGCGCAGAAAAGCAGAAGTTGGGCGCCCACGGGACACCCCACGCCGCTCGGCGCGTCGAGCAGCACCTTGGCATCCCGGTCACGTCCGCCCTACGGAACGGAGCGCGGGGCCTCCGCGTGCAGAGCGGTGTGCGGCGGGGAGCCTTTGTGTGCCAGGTGTTTGGACACGTAGGTGGGAGCACGGGGCGCAGCCGATGCAGCCCGGCTACCTGGTGTCGGCCGAGATGAAAGCTTGCTTATCAGGAATGGCTGCTCTGCTATCGGAGCAACAGCCCGGTGAAGTTAAAGCACGGCACAGCATCGCGCACGCCTTCGCTGCCGGCAGGCAGCTTTCAGTGGTCCAAGGCTGCTCTGGCTGCCCGTATAGGGCCCCGGCACAGTGGGGGTGCTATGGAGATAATAACGGGAGCGGGGGTGAAGGTGGATGCAAATGGGGTTTGTGCTGCCCTCCCTGCTGCATCCTCCTCGCCCTTTGCATTCTGGCTGTATCGGGGGAGCCGGCACCCAGCTCCTTACTGCAGCAAACCAAGTAGCCAACTTGATTTGAGGAGGATTTGTCAGGAATGAGCGTGCTGTCTGCAGGGCTAGACGTCAGAGAGGAGCTGTAACCAGGTGCGCGTAAGCCACCAGCAGCTGGAAAGCAAAGATCGCTGTTAGAAGGGAAAGATGAACGGGGAAACAAGTCTGCGGGTTGTCATTGTTAAGAGATCGATTTACTGTGCCCTCGATTGCAAACTTAAATTAATACACGTAAAATTACAACACGGAGAAGAGACGCTTGTGACAATCGGAGACGCAGCTCGCTTACCCCTCCCGGTTAGGACCCTTGTGAAATCATGTCCATTAAAGCCCCGAACGGAGGCAACTAACCAATAACTGCGGTGGAAGCAACAAGGTTCCCCCCAGCCCCGCCTGCCAGCTTGAAGAAAAAGGGGGAAAATCGGCGGTGTCAATCAGGCGCACCGCAAAACAGCGGGGCCCTCCCCGCAGCCGACGCGGCCCCGGGAGCGGGCAGAGCCCCGCGCCGACGGGAGACGGGGGGCCGCGGGGCTGCCAGGCGCGGCCGGGCGGGAGGATATTGGCTGCGAGGGCTCGGAGGCTCCTCCCAGAGTCCGGCCGCCGAGATTTTGGGAGGATTTCTTGTAACTCACTTCCAAACCCGGTTTGAGGGAAAACAAGTTGCCGTCGTAGCGGAGGCTACGGCGCTCGCGCACCTCCCCGCAGCCGCCTCGGATGCTTCGCTTCGCTCGCGGAGGCGGGTCGCTACCGAGGGGAGCGCTCCCGCTCTGGATGTGGCTGTTTCCGTGATAAGCGTCGGCTGGAAGGGACCGGGAGGGAAGACAATGAGGAAAAGCCGGCCGGCCGAGCTCCCCGCTCCCCGGCATCCAGCCGAGGACTGACGGCGTTCGGCGCTCAGCGTTGAGGCGGCGGCGGCAGCGCCCGGCGCGGGGGCTTCCCGGGACCGACGGTTCCCTTCGGCTGCTGACCGGGGGGAGCCCGCCCGCGGAGCCACCATGAATTCGGTGGCCGGGAATAAGGAGAGGGTCGCGGTCACGGCGCGGAGCAGAAAATACGGGGTAAGTGCGGGCGGCGGGAGCGGGCAGCGTTCGGGTTGCGGGGTGTCCGGGTGCGGGCTGCCCTGACCGCTGCTCCTTCTCCCGCCGCAGGTGACCGAGCCCTGCTCGCCCACCAAGCCCGCCGCGCCCTTCTCCCCCGAGAGCTGGTACCGCAAGGCTTACGAGGAGTCCCGCGCCGGGAGTCGCCCGGTCCCGGAGGGAGCCGGCTCGGCGCTCGGCTCCTCCGGCACCCCGTCCCCCGGCTCCGGCACCTCCTCGCCGGGCTCCTTCACGGGCTCCCCGGGGCCCGCCTCGCCCGGCATCGGTACCAGCTCCCCCGGCTCTCTGGGCGGCTCGCCGGGCTTCGGCACCGGCTCTCCGGGCTCCGGTAGCGGCGGCGGCTCCTCGCCCGGTTCCGACCGCGGCGTCTGGTGCGAACACTGCAACGCCCGCCTGGCGGAGCTGAAGAGGCAGGCGCTGAAGCTGCTCATCCCCGGGCCCGTCAGCAGCAAGGTGAGCGGGGGGCCGCGCAGGGGGTCGAGGCGCGCCGTGTGCCGCAGCCGCGCCGGCTTGGGGCGGCTTTCGTTGGTGCTCGTCTTTGCCGGTGCCGCCGCTGACGTTTATGGGGTTGGTTTGTGCTGGTTCCTTCTTGGTCTTGTTTCCCTCTCCTATTTCTCTCTCTCGCTTCCATTTCTAGAGGGCTGCCGGGCTTCGGGGGTGCCTGTGACGGCACCTTCAGTTCGCTCCTTGCCTGCCTCTTCCCTTATGACTGTGGTGGCTTTGCATTATGATTTCCCATGTACTTGTTCTTAAGCCCGGTGAGGGGCAGGAAAGAGTGACGATGCCACACAGGAGTCGGTGGTCCCATCCACTTTTGCTCCCTTTGATCCTACAGCATGACTTTACAAAATGGCCCGAGGTTCGGCAGCCAGCTTTAGCCATGGGGCACCTGCGGTCTCTTGTCTGTGCCTTGTGATTCCAGTGAGAGGCTGAGCGTGGCAGAGATCCTCCCGTGCTTCCATGATGAGGCACTGAAATGCAGCATGAGCCTGAAGGCCACGCAGGAGGTCGTCACAGACCTTTGTGTTGAGTCCAGGATGTTGTTAGCATCGGGACAACTTGGTGGTGGTGCTCTCTTAAAAAGAAGAGCTAGATTTCCTTTTTACCGAAAGAGATCTGAGAACACTCAGGGCTGTTGTTGAGTAATCCAAAGCGTGCAAGCACTTCTGAAGTCTGGCCTTGGAGCAAACTGATCGTGAGTAGAAGCTGGAAGTCTTTGGAAGGACCAGGTTCTTTCTCACCAGAGACAGCAAGCTGGCATATTCTGGAATTCCCTGCTTTTGTTTCCTTTTGCTTTAGTTGGTTGTTTTTTGGTGGTTTTTTTTTTCCTTGTTTGATTTACATGTAAAGGTTAAGACTAATGGCCCTCCAAGAGTCCCCAGCAGCCCTTGGCTGACCTCATGCTACCAAAACAGTGAGCAGCGGGCTCCTCCATAGCAACCTGGCGAGTGTTGTATTGTGAACTGGTCTGCAGCTCCCACAATGTAATACAATGCGATTTCGTTTGCCCTGTTGGCTCAGGTACTATCAAATGATAATATTTACTCTTCCACTTCAAAGAGTTTTCATTAGTGGTTGCGATAAGGAGGCATCGTGGAAAAGAGCCGACTGTTCAGAAGAGGTCCCTGGTATTACTGTTGTGTTGTGCTCTCCATTATTTATTTATGTGCTGTTTGCCAGGGAGTTGGTGCTATCTTGAACAAAAGGTGGGTTCTCAAGGGCCGGCTTAATTGAATTATTCATGAAAAGGGCAAGGTGGAACCACAAAAGCTGGTATGGTTTAATTGGTTGTTAACACACAATTGGTTCTCTGGAAAGCAGCTCCATACTCAGATCTTTACAAATTTCAGGCCGTGTGATTTGGCAGTTCCTACCAGCTGTGGGTATGATGATAAATTATGGGTACAGATATGGGAGCCACCAGAATAACAGACTGGGGATGTAAGTCTTGCAAGACGCTTTTGCAGTGACAAAGATTTGTGAAGTATTTTCATAGTGATAGTCTTAGCCTTCCAGGGATGTTCCCATCCTGTTCCTGTTGTTAATTGTTCTGCTCAGAGTTTAGCTGATGGTGTTGTCCAGGCCAATCTTTATTCACAACAAGGAAAAAAAAAAATCCTTTTTCAGCCTCCCTTACCTTATGCTCTTTTCCTTTTCTGACACCTTTCTGAATCTTCCAGTTTGGTAGAGTTGCTCCTTATGAAACTGTTGCTATCTGATGTGTGGATGTCGAGTTAGGGGGAGAAGAGAAGCACAAGTAAGGAGATCTTTGAGGGTTCCTTGTTCACTGTACTTAACAGTGCTTGCAGGTTCAATCCTGTTCTTGTTCTCTACTCTTGTGCAGCTCCCTTCTGATTGCTACCTGGCTGCATCTGTTGGCAGAAACATTCCTGTCTGTCTCTACAACTCATACAAACTTTTTGGACTTGTGAATTCTGCCTTCAGTAAACACATTCCAAGACAGTGAGGCTTTGGTTTAGGGAGCATAGGATACAAATATTGTGGCTAGTACCGTTGACCAGATATTCAAGTTTGTTGATACTGGCACGCGCTTGGGAGCCTTAACTGTATCTGAGGTGACAGTGGGATGTTGATGTGGGCTCTGCCAGCTCAGCCAGGGCCTGTGTGCTGCCTCTGTGGGTAGCAAGTGCAATAACGGACAGGGGTTTCTCTCTGAGGGTGGGGGATATAATGTCTCTTATAAGAATGGAAATGGTCATGTGTAATTGGGAAAAAATTACTTCTATTTGGCTTGAGGCTGGAGGCTGACATTTTCTTCAGGGTACTGCAAAATATGTTCTTGATTGCTGCTGTGGAAATAGGTGTGAGGAGTGGGTTTGATCTAGCCATTGAGTGGAGAGGAAAAGGAAACTGATCCTGTTCTGGAGTCAGGTTATTCCCACTGAACCTGCAGTGTTTTACAGCTCAAGACTTTGTGTCCAGCAGTATTATCGATTACATGTGTCCATCTTTATTATTTCTAATGGCATATTTAGTATTTATTAGGAGAGTCAATTCTTTGAAAGGGCATATTACAGCAAGACAAGGGGAAATGGTTTTAGGTTGAAGGACAGAAGATCTAGGTTGGATGTCATGGGGAAGCTCTTTATTACGAGAGTGGTGAGGTGCTGGAACAGACTGTCCTGAGAAGTTGTAGATGCCCCGTCCTTGGAGTTGTTCAAGGCCAGGATGGATGGGGCCCTGGGCAGCCTGGTCTAGTATTAAATGGGGAGGCTGGTGGCCCTGCCTTCGGTGTGGGGTGTTGGAGATTCACAGTCCTCGAGGTCTCTTCCAATCCTGGCCATTCTGTGATCTTCTAGTCTACCAGATCTGGCTAACTTACATGACAGTTCTTCTTGATGTTGCTGAAGACAGCCAAGAGATGTCATTAGCATAATAAATATAGTCAGTGGCACTCGTTTCACATTTACATTGTGTTTAGAATGACACACAACTCCTGGGACTGTGTGTTGCAGAACAAGCAGAATATGAGGGCATCTGGGTTTTGACAGGTCTCATAGCAAACATTAGGATATGCAGTAAGCTACCTGAATGTGAACTTAAATTGATGCTTTCTACAGCGTGTTATCATGTGAAGGTTTGTATATATCTGCAAAGTGCAATGGAATAGTTCAGTGCTACATAAACAGACCGCTCTTTATGTGTGAAGCTATGTACTGAAGCTTTTCATTTCATATGGAAAAACATCTCTTAACCTGTAGCAAACTGCTGCTGAGTAGCTCATTGTTAGTGCCCAGGTGTGGAGCTTTTCAGTTTTAAATAGAAGCATTTTCTCTTAATACAGCAACAGAATGAAAACATTGGTGTGCTGTTGTTGTTGGGCTTTTTATTATTTCTTTTTGAGATGAGTATGGGGGATTGGCAAAAGGAAGAGGAATCTGCGGTTATAGTTGTGCTTCTTTATTTTAGCTGTTTAAAATACATCATTCCTTAACAAACACAAAGAAAAGAAGCTAAAAACACAAAGGGGGGGGGGAAGAAAGCTGAACTCTTGTTCTTCTTCTGTGATGCAGTTGTGCCTAAATGATGTGCAGCAATCATCTGCATACAAGGGGTTGTATTATGAGAATTGAATCTTGTTGTAAACCCCATATGAAGTACACCCGTGGGGAATGACAGACTCAAGAAGCTGTTATAGATGCACATTGTTGTTGGTATCTGAAAGAATCTTAGAGCATTTGGTGACCATTGTCTTTTTGTTACAAATATTTGTATAGTAATTTAAGACAGCTTTTATTACCATCTTAAGCTCTTAAGCTTTTTCTCAAGCTATATTTTCAGAAGAATGTCCTTCAAAGTTTTAGTATAGAAGCTAATGGCATCACATTCTATGCTTATTAGAATTCAAACACAGTCTGTTTGTCTTGCATTCAGACTTGTGATAGCCTTTCTTCATTGGAACACTAACCTTGTGGTTGTCTGACAAAGAAATGATCATATTTTTAATCAAAAAGTAGTTATGTTTATGCATATCAAATTATATAATGTGCAATCAATCAATTGAATGCTAAGAATGAGCAGTCCCAGACTGGTGATTCTGCTTTGTTAGTGTAGGATTGAAAAAATCTTGAATGCAGCCTTTAAAGCAAGAGGTGATTTGGCTGTGTAGATGTAAATATCTGCTTTGGTGTGCTGCGATGGGGTCCAAAATCAAGGATACTAATGGAAGTGCGAGGTTGATGTTAGGCAATGTATTCTGGACCGTCTCCTAGCTATCAGGTCTAAGCTTTGGAGTATAAGGAATGGCTGAGCTCCGGTTTAGCAGTCTGGCTGTGAATGGGGGAAGCACTGTGTTCTTTTTCTTCCTTTTTTTCCCCACAGTTTAATGTAACTTTATCTCGTGTTTTCTTGAATGCATGTTGTTGAATTGTCCTTTTCTGTTTAAGGGTGTTTGGTAGTCAAATAATTATTAATAATGAAGAAAGCCCTGAAGCTGGTCTAATTACTAATAGGTTCTTGCTAGTTCATAGCTACTTCAGAAACAGTCTCAGTAGACAGGACAGTAATGAACCCTTCCTCAAAGCTGAGCAAGTGGCAGAATAATGGAATTTCAGCTCTGTCCGGACCTTTAATTTGTGAACAAGCACAGCTAGGCTGTATGGTGACTTAATTCACTGTGCAAAAATCTCAGGCACCTAATCATTTCATCCCGACTCATTGCAATGCAGATAGGATTATTGCATTAGAAATGTGATTTTAAATGGCCTGAGGCAGTAATTTGTCAGCATTTGGAAGGATTAACTCCATTAACGTTTAGGCAACAACAACCATTCTTTTGTGTTACATCACAGGTCACAGTACCAATCATTTAGCATAACTCGTCTGTGAATCTTTTTTTGCCATTGAATATTTGCTGGCAAGTTGGGAAAACGTAGGGTACTTTGTTTGCCCTGGTATTATGGCTGCTTAAAGAGGTCCAGAGGAGACAAAGAGGTATGCCTTCACCTCTGAGAAATGAATGTAAACTCCTTTCTAGAAGCAGCTGGAGGTCACCTGTCTTACTGTCAATGTGTGAAATGCTGTAAATGTTTCTTTCAAGCTTGCAAATGACTTTGAGGTGAAGGTGAAGGTGCTGTGTTTTAACATGAACTTTTCTAGGCAGCTGTTAGCTCTGCAGCTTTCTCTGTGGGCTCATAAAGGCTCTTGCTGAGTGCTCTAGAATTTAGGGATAGGCTCATGATTATATCTAATGAAATACTTTCAAGAGATCATAGACTGAGCTATTAGGACAAAACTAAATAAGTATATAAATCTATTTCTTCCTCAAGTGAATACCTAGGGAGGAGCAGAATCGTGGTCAGATGGCTCTGTCTACACAGAGGCTTGTCTGTACATCTAAAGAAGCTACATTAGCCAATAGTCAGTACTTAGTTTGTAGTGGGCCTCTCAGTGGCGTGCTATTGAAATTCCTTCGAGGTGCTTTATACATGCTAATAAAGCTGTGCTGATATCTGAAATCGTCCTTTATCTGTAGATGGGTTTATCTCCCTGGAAGTATAAGTTGCAGCATTGGTGGCAATCTTGAATAGCGAATTTAGAATTTTTTTGTGTATAGATTTGGAAGAGAAGGGGAAGGAGATAAGACAGTCCATTCTGCATTCCCCAGACAGTGTTAGAGGAAGTGTCACATGTTACTGGTACAGCCATTGGCATTTAATGGGGGGTTCATGCTGATGCCAGCAGATTATTAGAAAGCTGCAATGCTGTTTGTATAGGGTTGAAAGACATCTGCAGTTCTGCCACATCAGCGATACATAGGCTTTGACATCATTCTATTGGGGTGCTTCCAAGCACCGAACTTGCAGTCTGCCACAGCAGCAAACTTGACTATCATGATCTATGTAATGATGTAGTAGGAAATGCAGCATCTCGCAGTGTGTGGTCTGCATGTCAAAATTGTGAGGGATGTTCTGACTTAAAATACCAGCTTAAATCTTAGTGAAATGTCATGCTGTAGCTTGGGAGGTATGTATGTTAGGGAAGTGTTAGAAATACAAGCATGTGGGCTTCCCCTCTGTGATTGGATGAGTAATTCCTGGTCTATGTCATTTGTTGCTGAAGCTGCAATACAGGAGCTATCCCTAACTATAGAAAAGCAGTTTGCAAGTTTACTTTGCAAACCACAACTTCCTTAATACAACAACAACCTGTAAGCAGAATGATAACCCAAGCGTGAGAAGTTTGAAAAGTGTCTTCCAAAATCTTCCCTATTACTGGTCCAGGCTTTAGTTGTGCTGTGACACTGATTGAAGCCGCAACCATTAATTAAGGTATTAATAAAGCTCTTCTAGAAAGCAGTGGCATGGCAGTAACTGCAAGCTGTCTGCTGTGGTCACATGCTGAAAAGCTTCTTTTCTTCAAGCCTTGAAAGGAATGGCAGTTTCATTTAGCAGTTTCTTAACAAGAGCATGCTTTCTGCAGCAATGCTAAGTTTTAGGTGATTGTACTACAGCTGCATCCTAATTTATGGGTTTATAGGACTGAAATCCTCAGTGGCTCTTTGCCTGGTTTCATTTTCAATGGCATTCTGTGCAACCTTTTTACATTAAAGCAGGAATTAAGAAATAAGTGAGCATAATTAGACTGAGAACTGTTTTTAGATTTCTTGTTTTATAATATCTTGTGTCTGATTACATATCTCAGGTATCAGTTGTACCAAGAAGGTAATGTCTTCAACCAGAATAAGTAGTGCTTATGTTTATTTCCTCCCTCTCCCCTTTTTAGCTGGTACTACAGTATAGATTAGTGATGCTTTGAGGGCATTTTTTTTAGGTTTCTCCAAGTAAAAGCACAAACCCACGATGTTTTCATAATGTTGACTGGACTGTTCTGAGCTTCAGATGGAGGCTTTTTAGAAGATCATCCAAGAAATGTTGAATATTGTAAACTAGCTTGTAAAAATGTGAGCTCTGAGTAAGAGCAAAGAAGGTGGCGGGGGAGTGAGAAGAAGGAAATGACGGTCCACATCTGAACCTCATCTTTTGGCTCCTATGAAATTGGTACTAGTGAGTGGATCCTGCCTTTGCTGAAATCAACAAGATTTCATTTAGGTCACAGCTCTACTTGCTGCATGCTTTATCAGGAAATATTTACATGCCCTTAAAGTAGCAGTCAAATGTGCTACTCAGGCTGAGCAGGGCCAAGAGGTCCTGGCCCTGTGTGGGCTTCCTAATGTGCTTTCCTATTCCTCTCCACATGCAGGTCACAAGTTAGCCATCCCTGCAGATCTCTTCTGTGAATACTTGGTAGTTACTCCCTGTCTTGGTTCTTAACAAAATGATGGATAATTCAAACATCTTCAATAGTGCTAGTTTCTCAACTCAGATCCTCTTAATTGAATGGTCAGGGAGTGAGTGCTGTTATTACAGCAGATGAGGGAGGCCATGATCTCTGAGAAGGGTAGTGATGAGAGCAGCACAGTGCTTAACTTCAGCTGTAACCAATACAGAACACAGGAGTATTTTATCTCCTGTATCTACTTTACGGAAGAGAAATTAAAGGAAAATGTGATATTACCTGTGTAAAGGAATCAGTTAAGAAAATGGTTTGCACCTTGGATGTAAGTGAAACTTACTGTTTTCTCTGTTTTCTAAATACAGTACAGTAAGGCTAAGAGCTATGTAATGTTCCAACATTATTGTGCTTTCTAAATTTTATTTCCATATTAGACCTGCTGTTCTGTTCAAGGTCTATGGTTGATCTTGCATTTCTTTAGTTATCAAATATTTTATATTTTCTGAGAGGGAAGAAAAAAAGATTTTTGATCCGAGAGCCCTTCAGGCTGTTTCTTCTTCTCAGCATTCCTCCAACAAAGGAGGTTTGTGTCTCTTTGCTGCCCTGCAAGTTGATAATTTTACTTAAAGACTGTGTATGTTTTGTTAGTGGCTAATGAGTGATCTTAGTCGTTGCATTTGGTATTTCAGAAATCATCAAATGCCTTTTTTTAAAACTATCATTTTTTTTCCTAGTAAATAAACCACCACACTGGACAAACAGAACAGTAACCCACTGTGAGAGTGGCTCTGGAAAGCATCTTGAATGATGGTGTGTATCAGAGGAACTGTGTCTTCTGGAGATAGGTAGTGTTGGGTACAGACAACTGACATGAAGCAATGTAGGTCTAGTATCTGTAGGAAAATCTTTAATTAAGGATAGAATTAGTTGAGCATCTAATTTTCAAAGTAACTTCAAGTGGAATTACCTTTATTTACGTTTGCCATTTACAAATGTTTCAATCTGCAGATTTTTTGTGTTCTGTTAATAGCAAGCCCCTACTGTAGTTTGTCTTTTGCCATGCCCCCTAGATCATGAGTACTTTGACATGATCATTTATTTCTGCCAGAGTATAAACTACAGCTTCTCTATCCTATGGACTCGCATAGGAACAAAATTTTGCTCACATGAATGTCGGGGGAGAAGAAAATGAAAGGATATTTTTGACATAGACCACAGAAAATATACTTTTCTGAAGGGAAAAAAAATAGAAGAAAATGGAGTGTTTTGAGTGTTGAGCTTTTTTTCATAATTATCAGACCATATCTCCTCAACAATGGAATTTGTTTTCCCAAAGTTCTGTTTTGTTCTCTCCCTCAACCTCATGGTTAACTGAAGATAAATAAGGATTCAGGAATAGAGCTCTTCTATTTCTGTGGACACCTGTGTGGTTCTGTTGGGAAGTGCTTATTCCTTTGATCACCACAGGTGTACTTCAGGATGAAAAAGAGGTTACTGCAGTGCTGAAGAGAATGGTTGTTCTGCAGACCTTTGCTAAAAGTGGGGAGGAACTTGGCCTTTGCCTCTTTCTGTCCTGGCTCCTGAAGAGTCACTTGGGCTGAATTCTGTCTTAATAAAGGCAAATTCAGACTTGATTATGTTGGATTTCTTTGGGCTTTTGCCTCCTAGCTGGTGTTTGTATGCTGTTATTTTGACTGGATAGTTTTATTTTAGTGTGCCTTGTAGCTAAATGAACCTCTGACCTGCTAAGTGCCAAATGCTGGAAGAATTATCCACTGAGTCCATCTACCTGATGGATTCCAGCAGAAAGCCCAGTGGGCAATAAGGCTGTCTTGGCTTTAAGCAGGCTCTGATCAGCAAGAAGAGAAGTCATTACTCTTCATTTCTCTATTAGCTTCACTGCTCATTTAATAATGCTGGCCAAAGAAAAACATTAATATCCTATTCAGAAGCCAAATGTGCCAAACTGGGAGCTGTGACTTGTGTGTTTTCCTCTTTTCTAATGGGTATCATTAAAATTTAACAAGTCACCTAAATCATGTTGGTATTCCCAGTGTTAATATTGCTGAAATTGCTGGCGGCATTCCCACAGGAAGAGTTAAGAGTTTGCTGGGGCTGGTGGCTGGCATTTGCTGCTTGGGGGGGAGGTGTTGAAACTGGAAAAAGCCCTGGTGCTGTTAAAGGCACAATGAAGTCTTTGGTGACAAGGGACATTTGCAATACACATATGTATTCTGTCCTTTTTGCTCCCTTCCCCCTTCTCTCCCTAGTAGTCCTAAAGCTGTCATTTCGGTTCATATGCATTAGATTTCTAATAGAAATTCTTGACAATAAGCCTGCACACATGTGAGCCTAGCAGGAAGGCGTACAAGTGTGCTGGTGTGCTAGTTGGTGCAAGTGTCAGATTTAGAAGATTGTTAGACTGTAGATGGCTTTTGCTAGAGGTCGAGAAGGCTAACAAAGTGGGAGATGCAATTAAAATGGTATTTGTTAGAAAGGAATAGCTAGCTGTCTGGGCAGGCTGAACCTGGGGAAATGATGGGTAGCTGGAAGGCCATTAGTGATGGCTTTGTAAGCAGTTTTGCAGCATGGGTGGTAAACCTAAATCCAGAGCTGCTCTTTTAGCATGCCTAATAAGACTGCCTAGTTTTCCTGTGTCAAATCCGTTTTGAATAATGGATTTGACAAATTGTGTGGATTTTGGTTTAGGTTTTGAGGTGGGAGAAAAGTTTTAGGTGGGAAAAAAAGGAGAGGAAGCTGGCTTAAGTGAGGTTTTGAATATGTTTTCCCACAGCCGTGAAAACAAGGCTGGCTCTTTAGGGAGTCATTGAAAGGTATTCCTACAAAGAGTCTGGCTGATGTGGAATATGATATATGATGGAACAAGCAGCTTATTAAAAATGCCTTTTCATTTGAAATGAACAGTTGGCATTTGACTCATACATTTCTGGTAGGAGTTAGGATATTAGTATTCTGAAGAAGTCTTCAGAATTCCTTTGCCCACTGCAATCATTTTTAGTTGTTAGAAGTATCCGATCACATCTCTTATCCATCCTTTTCCTGCTTGGAGTATTGTTGGGTTTTCGGCTTTAACATCAACAATTTTAAAAGCTCAGAAGGGTAAAGATAAGCACTTAGAGCAAATGCTGCAAAACATTTATGCATTCTAGAGGGATTTTGATGTTGTTTTCATTTGGGTGTTTTATATGGTTTCTTTTCTAGTCATGGTAGCTACAGAATGAAAGCTTGTAACTCTTGATGATGGAAATACATGGCAAATACACGTACTGCAGGACAGAAATAAGACAGTGGCCTCTTGTGATTATTCTGGTTACTTTACAGCCTGAAACAGCTAATTACTCAACAGAGAAAGCAGGTGGGAAAGCTAAAGCAGACTAAAGTGGCAGTGCAGCAACAGGTCTAGAAATGGTGGTGGGAACAAGCAAGACCAGCAACTGCTTACATGGGGCAGGGTCTGGCCTTTAAAGCCATGGAATCTGTTCCTCTGGTGTGTGGAGTAACCTGAGATGAGGGTAGGATAGGCATGCTGCAAGAAGTGCAGGACTTTGAGAGGGAGAATTCAGACTATGGAGATAGTGGGAAACAAACTGTACCTTGGAAGGGACAAGTGGCAAAGGAGCAGTGTTTCCATGGGAAAGTTTCCACTGAGGAAATGAGGAGTAATGGATGACAAACACAGCTACTTTAAAAAGCTGAGCTCATTGCCAGGGTGCTCTCCAGGTGTATTTTAAAGCTTCACAGAAGAACTGCATATAAAGGTTTTGTTTTCTTTATCACTTTTCCTCTTTGAGCTATTAAACAGTTCAGGAGCCAGCAAGCAGCTGGAGGAGCTGAGGGCAATTTGAGGGAGCTGCCTTTGGTTTAACTCGCTTCAGTATTTTAATTCTGAATTGGCTTTTTCAAAGGCTTACCTACTGGTGCATCCTGTAATCTAAAGATATAACTGGATTTTCTTCCATCTGATTCATCTTTTGCTTTCCAGTCTCAAAGACCCTCAATATGAGGCCTTAAACAGGGACTTGACCCACTGCATTCACAGCTTTGCCCAACGTAACAAATAACTGGTATGTCTTACTGCATCAGTATTAGGATAGGACATTCCAGAGTGTTGTTAGGAATTCACTTTTTTTTCTCCTTTCCTTTTACCACTCTCTGAAGGAAAGAAGGTTTGACTTTCACATTAATTTGAATTCAGATTTTATAGTAATATTATAGCATGTGCTCTAAAGGCATGCTGTTAAATAGCAATAGTTCCAAACACCTTATAATCAGAATATAAAAGACTTAAGGTGTGAAAGGAGAATTGAAGAAAGGGAGTGCGTTATTCTTGAGGACTGAGTGTGCTGTCAGGGATGGCTCTAAATGAAGCATTTTGCAGATTGGAGTGCTTTAAATTGCTAGCTTTCTTTGTCACTCCTAGTTGGTTACTTAGTTCTCTCTAGCTAAGGTCTGCTTCTGTCTTGCCTGTTTAATATTCCACTTAAGTATAATAAGAGATGAAACATCCAAGATGCCTGTATCCTCCAGGAGTCAGCTCTACTGATGTGAATACTTATGTTAGCTGTTTATAAGCAATGAACTAAACATGGATATAAAGAGGAGGGGGAGAAGAAGGGAGACTGTTGTGACTTCTCTTAATTTGCTGTTCCTTTTATCAGCAAAGGAAATAAATTCTTTCCTGTTTCCACTCTAAATGCACACACACTGTATAATAGGAATCGTTTCAATAACCACACAGTGGTAAGGCCCAGATAAGGATTATTTTGGTGCCTGAAATATCAGGGACCAGAATGTGCTATGTGGGAAGCTTGTGTGGAATCATGCTGCTGAGGAAGCAGTGTGTAGTAATGTGCATGGGTGACACTGATAAATGGCTCCTCTAAGCAAGCATCTGCAGCAAATTGCCAGACTGAGACTTCCCAGCATACCCTGAACCTCTGTATGAATGAAATCTCTGTTGTGCCATTACTTACCCACCTCCATGTGAAATGGGAGGATAGGATTCATTACTTTAGTGCAGTTTCCATGCGATTCTGTTCTCTTTACACACACGTATGTATGTATATATTCTTTTTTCTTTCTGCTCCATTTTTTGGCAGAGATGGCTGCAGAATTTCCAGTGTCCTTCAGCTGACAGGCTGTGCAGGTCTTAGAAATAGGACAAAGTCACTTTCAGAATGAAGTATAGGTTTATTTCATTTTTAGCTTCTAGAAAGGAAAAAAGTTCTACATCCCCTGTTCTTTGGTCAGACTCATGCATAATTAAGGCAAGTAATGAGGATGATTTGTTTTTATTGTGATTTTAATAGTGTGTGTGGTGGCTGGGGGAGAAAGGGGAATGTTGGATTTGTATTTTTTAAGAATCCTGATGGCTCTCTTCAAAGGGCAGGGAGATAGTCTAGAAATCTTTTTTTTTCTGCATAGAAGTCTCTCATTTTTATTTATTCATTTATTTATTTTGTTACCACTTGCATGGGAATTGCTAAGTCACAGCCTGAACCAGTGATTGAGCACCAGGTGAGGAGGCATGGCTAATCCAGGGAGCTCAGGTGCAAGCAGTGTACCCAAGAGGCTAAAAGGGACCTGGGGTCCTCCCTTCCTCACTCTCATTTTAGTGTTAGCAGCTGAGAGAGTAGCTCCTCTATTTGGAGATTGTGACCTTCTCAAGACTCTGCTGGCCTATGGAAAAGGTGAGCCACTTTCCCTGTGTTTCTTTTTGAGCTAAATCTTGATGGCTATCTTTACAAGTGTGCTCCTATTCTAGTAGAAGGCACTATCATTGTTCTCCATTGCTTCATGCCACTGATGCGTGAGAAGTGTTGGAGTTGCTATTTGTGTTGCTTCTATGTATATTTTCTTTGGACTTGAAACTGTAGGGTGGTTTTCTAGAATAACTTGTTGAAACTAAAACTCGGTTAACTTAAGCTTTGGTGGAAAGGCTTCTGGGATCGGGAATTTCTGACTAACCTAGAAAATAAGGTGAGGTTTCTTGATATTTGGAAATTATCAAAAAGGTAAGTTCCTTGCTCCTCTTAATTGTAGCTAATGCATCAAACCTTGAGGATCTGAGAAATCAATTTCTCTACGTTTAGTTGCCAGGTATCTAAGGTAGTACATCTGAGAGCAGCAGAAAGGTAGCACTGTGTCAGGATAGAAGAGCACATCATAGCTACCAGATTTCAGTAACAAGGACCTTAGCTGAAGCTTGTCTTCACTGGCATGATAAATGATTCTAGAGGAGGGAGTCTGTGTGCAGCTCGGGTTGTTCTCATCTGCTTTACTGGCTTTTTTGCAAAAATCTTTAGGTGTTTGTGATGTGGGATTGAACTTTCCACACTTAAAGACTTTTTTTCTTTGCTTAGCAGTAGACAATGTGTTCTATAGATAAACCCAGGTGTTTTGTAATGCTCCTGCTCGTTGAAGTCACAGGACTCCACACAGCTGCAAATACTCATGTTGATTGTACCCATTACTGGAGTACACCTGTAGGTGCCATCTAATTAAAATTTAGATCCGGGCAGCACTTTTTTTTTTTTTTTTTTTTTTTTTTTTTTTTTTTTTACATCTGAGAAGGAGAGATGCAGAACAACTTGATGAACTGGTTGTGCAAAACCAGGTCCATGTTTCTTACGTGCTTATGCTGTAGGTAAATGGAATTTTTCCACTCGCTGATATTGACATCTTGTTCTGCACCAGCTCTTGTATATTGGCTATGCGTTGGCTCTTTTGACTCTGTGCAGAGGGGGAGAAGGGAGTTTGTATTTAAAAGCTGTCTTCCTTGGAGGGATTGGAATATGGCAGTTAAATATGAAGTAATTAATTTACGATGATAAAGCTTTTAAAGACTTTGATTTCTGATTCTATGATTGCTAAGAGAAGCTGCCTCCTAGTTCAGCGAAGGGGGAAAAAAATGCTAATGGGATTGGGTGTTTTGTAGCATAGCTTTTTTTTTTAAGAGTGTTTATTCTCTTCCTTTTTTTTCCTCTACCTTGGACAGTTCATATCTATGAATAATTTCATTGTCCTTTGTTGTCTGCTGTTGTGAATGGCATGCTGTTAAGCATTCTGTATTCATGTGGTGTTTGTTAATGTTTGTTTTGTATTCTGTCTGCCTCTCTGCCTTTGCTGAGATCAAATGGATGGATGAAGCAAGACTTTGCAACGTATAAATGCCGTTAAACTTGAGAGAACAGAAAGGGGGCCTTTGTCACTTCATTAGTTACAATATTAATTGGTACATGTTGTTCAGTTTTCTTTTCTTGTGGAGAAATAACTGTTTGAATGCATTTTTTTTTACTTTTTGAAGAGTTTGTTTAGAATGTCATTGTCATGCAATAAATTGTACTAGCATATAAGATACCTTAGATGTGTTCTTTTTGTTTCTTAACCCTAGATGTTCTTTGTTAATGTTCTTTTTCGTAAGGTTGAAATAGCAGAAATGCCTATCTTCCTTTTTTAATTAATTCTTCACTGAGTATTATTTTGTTCTAATAGTGTTTGTTATGGTTTTCTTTGCTTACCCAGAACTATTTAAATATTTTTCTTATTATATCCTTTCTGATCCAAACATCTGCATCTCTGCTAGTATTCCAAACACTTGTCTAGAGCCTGTTTGTAGACCTTGTGATGCTTAGGCTGAGACTCTGAGATCAGTAGGCAGAAAACACCCCAAGCTACCCTGCTGCCTGCTGTTTTGCCAGCAGGTTTCTCTTGAATGAGAAACCAGGCTAATGCTTTGTTGTGCTTCTCTAGAGAGTGATCTCAGTCACAAATGTCCGTTCTGAGAAAGTTTCATTCTTCGGATGCATCATGTTAAGAAAAAGAAATGATTTGTCCTTGTGGGTAAATCACTTAACGGCTAGCAGGAAAGCAGGCGTTACATTAGTAGAACCTCTGAAGAGATAAACTAATGTTTTTCATTGTCCTGGATTCTCTCATTGAGTGTGCTCTATTAAAGTGCATGCTGTTGCTCTTATAGCCTACGTTTCTGTACATATTTTCACAAAAAAAGTCCCTGAGCTGAGAGTGGTTTTTCAGCTACTGTTTATTCCCTTGTTTCTTGTAGGCTACCAGAGCCATCTATGTATTTCTAGGCCTCATAAAACTGTTGCAAGACCCTCCACTGACTGCAGGGCTACGCAAAGTGCTTCTGAAATGGAATACACATTCGGTGTTTAGCTTATGCCAAATCTATGTAACTGGGTTTCTGTATGTCACCTTAACCTTGCAGAAATCCTCACAGCAATCATTCCTTTACAGAGTGGATATTTAACTCAAACCAGAAATGGCTGTGGAGGAGCAGCTGCTGCAAACAGGATTGCTAGGCTCATGCAGGGGAGGGAGGAACTGGTCTGTCCCTTCCCTTTGTCAGATCTCACTGGCTGACCTGTCCTGCTGTGAGGAATTTTCCAACTACTGCTTTGCATGAACTCAGGGAAGTACAAGTCAGTGGCTCCTGAGATGAGCGATGATCAGGGACATATCTATTAAAAGCAAGATGTTGCAGGGCAGTATTTTGTTTCTGTAAGTGCAAGGATGAAGAAAGAGGCTCATAGGCGCCTTTGACCACCATGCTTGGCAAGAGCTGCTGTCTCATGATCATGTATTTGCTCTGATATCTACTTGTTACTGGTCTGTTAGGAAGCAGGCCTAAAGTAGATGAGTAACTTCATGTAAGGCTGACCATGCTGTTGCTGGCTGGATTTACGTGTGTGCTTGTTTTGAGATGCTGATGCCTGGAGAGTCCAGCCTTCTAGCTCTCATTTCTAGATGCAAGCCATGGGAAGAAAAGTGGATTTTGAGATTGGGTGTCACCTATGCTTCATGCTCTGTGATGTGTTTTAAGGCAGGCATGTTTGGAGGCACTGCTCACTACCAGGCAGCACTGGATGTGCTTTTCCATTGCCTGTGGAATGGCTTATTAGGCTGCCTTTAATTTGAACCATCTGTAATGACCTGTGTGCACTGCTACAATAGTGTTTTTATGATAGACTTCCAGCAGCAAGCTGTGAGTGATCTGGAGACCAGTATGAGAATTAAGGTTTAAAAGAAAACCAAAAAACAAAACAAACAAAAAAAACCCAAACCAACACTGTGCAATAGGTGCACAATTAGTTAGAAAATCAGTGTGTTCACTGTCATCTACACAACCTGAACCACGTTTGGTTTTTTATTCTGAGGAATGTAGGGTCTCCAGTAAAGTTACAGGGTGCAAAAAGAATTATGTTGGTGTTCTGGTGTTTGTTAGAGGCTTCCCATGTGTTGTGCAAAGGAGTAACAAAGTTTGTTTTCCTTTGTCATAGCGTTGAAAGACCCTGTCAGGCAGTCTGAGGCTTGTTAGATCACTCAAAACATGGAGTTGCTAATTGGCTACAATCCTGTGCTTTCTTTACACACTGCTGTTTCTCTTCCTGTAGTCACCAAACAGCCTGCATATATTCCTTCCTTTTAAAACAAAAACTCTTATTCTCTCTGCCCCATTTTCTCTTTCTGATAGCTTTATTTTCTCTAACTAATGGCTTACTTGGATAGAGTTGCTGCTGGCTCTGATTATGGCAACTAACTCTAGCCCTAAGAAAAGAGCTTGTTGTATTGCTTGGCAGCCAGATTCTACAGGAGCTGATAATATGTCAGACTTCATTTTCTTCATTTTAATTTTTCTGATCATTAGCATGGAAAGCAACTTATAGAGGACTTTATCAATTTTCATATTGGTGAAGGTTATGGCAAAATTTGTTACCTTTCTTTTTCTAGAATTGCTGTGAATTCCTTGCAGTTTCTAACAAAACTGCAAGGGCTCTGGTAGGGCCTTAGGAAGCCTGTTGTAGTAGAATTGAGAACTACAACCAGAATTACTGTTGTGACAAACTCTAATGCATCTTAGACTTTTGCTTTGGTTTTGTTAAGTTTTAGTAGCGTCTCTCACTTGATAAATAAAAAAATAAAACTTAAAACGAAATAAAGGCATTTAGAATACAGTAATATCTTTAGAATGCTTGCTCATACTTAACTGAAGGCAGGCATGTGATCAAAAGCAATGAATGTTGAACACAATGAGAGTAAGCTGTGTGTGTATGTGTGTGTGTGTATATATATATATATATATATATATATATCTCAAAGCAAGCCTTGCACTTGGTACCAGGTGGTCTCAGTGAGACCCTCTCAACTAACATCAGAGGTGATAATGCAAGCAAGTGGTCCAAACTAGGGCAATGTGGCACAATTAAAACTTTATTGGGCTAACAGCAGCCTCCAGAATAGGCAGACCTACCATTTCATGCCATGAACCAGCAGAGTGGTAGTAAAGCTGCAATGTGTTTTTTGTACACCCAGAATCAGCTTGTTTGTGGGCTTATGCAGCTGAATTATGAGTATCCCCAAGGAAAGAGATCGTGCAACCTCTTTAGGCCATTGTTGCCTGGCCTCTGTAGTCTGTCTGACCAAGCATATGCTTCTGCTAACACTTAACCTGTCTGGTCTCATGATGGATTTGCTGGTGAGCTGGCAGTGCAAAACCAGCACACCCACCCCAAGTCCCTAGTACTAGCAAAAAGGAGGATAAGTGCCAGTGGTGTTACTCAATAAATTAGACCTTATTTCACCTTTGTTTTCTTTCAGTCTGGAGGCAGTTGTTTTTTAGAGCCAAATATCTACACCTAGTTGAATGATTAAGACATTAACTGCTCATCTGACCTCATAGTATTTGTAAACAGTGTGAATACACATCGCTACAGGCAAAGGAATTTTTACCCATAGTTTGACTGCATCATAAAAAAAATGTACTTATAACTAGAGGGAAACCCAAATTGGACAATTCAGATATCAGTCTTATTACCCTTTTGTTATCCTTTTCCATATATATATATATATATATATATATTTTTTTTTTTTTTCTTGGGTAGGTGGTAGAAGAATGGGCAGAGATGCCAATCTGATTATCAGAATGCTTATACTTAAAATTGGTCTGAAGGTATGTGAGGCAGTGTGCAACGGACAAGTATTGTGTTGATGATAGCAAGTCTAAATACAGAGTTTTGTGGTCTCCCAGTGTGTCCGTAAATGAGTTACACATAGCAAATTAAATACCACTTAATGGAAGAAGGCAGACTATGTAAAGGTCTGATTTAATGCTGTTGATACGGAGATGCAGGCTGCTTTTCTGCAGCTGTATGACATGAAGGACTTGCTTTGTCACTTAATAAGAGTGGCTCAAACAATCTGCTGCAGTATTCACCCCTTTTGAAAGGAGATGTGACACCAAGTGCATGGAGCTCTTGATTCTGTACTTCTGGTCAGCATGGGCAATGAGCCTCAAATGATATATGTGCCTTATTTTCCTTCAATTGCCCTGTGCTGTATCTATGAGCAAAGAGGAGTATCTGGATGATGGTTCAAATACTGCATCTGTGTTGCAATAGAGTGAATTCATATTTCACTGAGCTCTTGCAGTTATAACAAATTCAGCATCATTTATTAATCTACTGTCACTGAAAGATACCTGACGTTCATTAACTGGTAAGTATCAGTGATGGAACAATTTATGTTTCTAATGTGAATGGATGCATATTACAGACAACAAGGACTCTTCCTAAAGCACAATGAAATGTATTTAACTTGTCTGCAATTTGATCACAGGGGTTTACTGAAAAACAAAGATGTTTTAGCCATGAAGTACAACCTCCTTATAATACCAGTTTCTCCTTGGTTTGTGAGTTTACTGTGGGCTACCACTGCACTTCTCAAAATTATATCCTGGTCAGTTTACAGTCTTGTTACAGCTTTCCAGTAGCCACAAACCTTAACCTGATCTTGTGGTCCTGTAGGCCAAGATTTCTCAGCTGCAGCTTGTGGTGTCCAGTGATGCAGGAGATAGACAGGAAGAGAGACGGAGTTTGTCTTTGTTGCTTGTGCTATTAATTCACTTTCATTTCCTTCATGTTGGGAGTGGTGAGTGAAGGGAACCAACTGTGAGTTCCCTGGCTGTAACTGCTGTTCATGCTTTTGGGTTTAATTAAAAATGTATGCCTACTTCTGCCTGCTATAGGTATTTCAACAAGTTCAGGGAATCCAGTGAGTAAATATTGCTCTTTTTGTGTCGCTTACAAATCTTTTCAGGCTCAGTTAATTGCAATTGTGTCTTAGGCCAAAAAAGTAACTATAGATTGGCAAGGCAGAAATGAGCCCTGACAAGGGCTTTCACCATCTGGAAGAAGGTATGTATGCTTGCAGTGATGTGGCAGGAGAACATGGGTGCTATATGCCAGTTTGCTAACTGGGAAAATCCTCTACAGGCTGGTAACGTATGTTGGCTGGCAGAACTGACCAGCATTGTTTTTGTTCCACGGGTGGCTGTTGTACTGCTTTGTGAGAGCTTGCCAAGCATGAATGATGAGAAGAAAAAACACAACAGCAAAATACAACTGAAAAGCTGCAAATTGCTTTTTTTTTTTTTGTTGTTGTTCCCAGCTCATGTTTTCTGAGGTTCCTGCTTCTAACAAAAAAATAAAAAATAAAATCATCCTTAATAGGAGCCTTCCCACGTTCAGATGGTTTAAATAGTCACAAGGCATTAAGACATCTTTCAGTGTCTGGACTCAGTTCTAATAATAACTACAGTAGTCCAGTTTTGGAAATCCACCCAAATAATTCACAGATATTAATGCGTTGTCTTCTACCCTTTTGTCTACACTGAGGAAATACATGACTAGAGATCAGAGGTATGAAGGAGCAAAATGACCCATCACAGTCAAAAGGGTCTTGATAGTTTGGTTCCCAGGACCTGCTTTAAAGACAAGAAGTACTGTGGTACAGTGAATATTTGCTAACCTTATATGTGGATATAGGAATTCTCTTTCCTGTAGTGGCACAGACAAGCTATGTGGCCTTGAACAAATGATGCTACCTGTTTGCTATTTTTATCTTTGTTTCTTTGCACTGATTCCTTTTCCTGTCTGTTAAGACTACATTTGCTTTTGGGGGGAAAGGCTGTCTGTCTTCATACAGGGTGTGGAATAAGAGTTTTACATGTTGGTGGTTATTTTTTTGTGTTAAGTTAAAAAGGGGAAAAAAAGCTGTTATTCTTAAGTGCTACCACAGTATGAACATAGGGAATGTGGAAAGAGATTTAACACGAGTCACTCTCTTCCAAGCTTTAATTTCTTTGATGTGTTCTTGTCCGCCTTTAGCTCTGCAGATGTCCCTAGTGCTCTAGATTGACATGAAGTTTTATAACCTACACAGAATGATTTTTTTCTAGATTTGTTGCTGTTTACAAATTAAATGCTCGAGCAGCCTGAAAGCATGCTTGTATTCTTTCACTCTTCTCAACATTGTTGGATTACAGAAACCAGGTGAATTCCATAATGCCGTCCTGCTCTGTGTTTCTTGTAATATACTGCCTACCATGACAGCATCAAGCTTTAACTTTGAATGTAATTTAATGCTGGACCAAGACTGACTGTAGCCTTTGGTATTCTTTAAAGGAAAAAAAATGCGTGTGCTAATGTCACAAACACATCTCTTCTCTGAAAGCTCAGCAGTTTCAATCTGGCTGGTTGCCTGTGTAATGCTTGCTGACACTCAGAACTTTGCCTTCTAATTGTAGCAGGGGAAAGTACAACCCCCAGTCAGAGCCAGTGGTGGGGCAGTGGAGAACAAAGGCAGTAATCAATCTAAAGCCTAATTAAAGGCAGTGGTACCAGGAAATGATAGGGAACTCAACACCCTGACACTCAAACTTCCCTAATTGGACTAGTGTTCTTTATAACTGTCCCATGCTTTGCTCCGTGTTGCCCCAGCTATGATAGCAGTATCTCAGCCTGTGTTTAGTGTTTTGCTTTGCTCTGGAGTTCAAACCAGAGATAGTTAGAGGCATCCACTAACAATGACTGCTGTAGCTTTGTACTCTGTTTTTCTTTTTCCTAATAATATCACTTCCTTCATGATATTGATATTCTTTTCTTAAAAGAGATGGTATGCTAAAAGAACGTTGAGGCCTCTACTGCTCTCCTTTCACACTTTAAAACTTTCCTATGTTTGTTTGCTTGTTTATTTTAATTGGAGGCTTCGTTTTTGTGACTGATTGTCAGGGGAGAGATTTGCCTTGGTGGTACAATGGCCCTGCTTCTGGGAGTTCATAACATCATAACTCCTGTTAGGGGGAACAAATAAGGGAAATGGTCCTTTTGGATGCAGGGGATGGTTTTGGCTCACTAAGAATTTCATTTTAACAACGTTAAGGACAAATTCATTAACATTCATTTGAGTGGCATGGGTTTCTTCTTGAGATTAGAGGGAACTCCCTTTAAATAATTTGAACAGCTTGCATTTGTAACCAAGAAATGAAAAGCTACTTTCTACATCCTTGTAACTGTATGGCAAAATGTAGCAGTTACCACAGGAGTAGGAGGGGAAAAAAAGCCTACAAACTCTTTCTGAAAAAGTACTGGAAAGAGTTTGTTTTCTTTTAAATATATGTATGCATATATACATATATGAAGATCTATTGCTGCATTTAGGGGAAGAGAATTAGAGCCAGCAAAGAGCTAATGGCACCATAGAGGATTTGATTCTAAACTCTAGAAATTGTATCATTTTTTTTCATTTGTTGTTACTATTTCAAGTGTATGATAAGATCTTAGAAAGTTATAAGCTAGTAACATATTTTCATGGGCTTCACTGGAACGGTGTGTGTTTAGTGTGTTATCAACACACTTTTGAAGGGCTAGCCTGAGACTTCAGTATAGGCCTGATATCAGAATGGTGAGGCAGAGCCATCCCCTTGTGCTGGCTAGCAGTGGAGCACATGCTTGGACTGCTTGTTTAGTAGTGTGGGAGCTGTGTTTATGGGAGACAGAGGCATTTTGCCCATAAACATAAATGAGTCAAAACTATGACAGTCAATGCTTTTACTTTCAGAGAAACTGCAGTTATTTGCTGGTGTAGTGAGCTACTCATATAACTCTAGCCCAGGTATTTTTGTTTGGGAGTTGAATGTCAGAGAGTGAGATTCTTCTCTGTGCAGGGGAAAGGATTGTTATCAAGCAATGTTTAAAATGCAGATATTTAATATGCAAGCTACTGAATTTGTGCTAATAACAATTGAAACATTTCTTGTTTTATCCCACAGCCATATAACCTTTTTCTGTGCTTGGGTTTAACAGATCTGAGGGAACTAGATGGTTTGTGGACACAAATAACAGTGAGGTTGCTGATCTTTTGCATTGTCTACCACATCTGACTGTAAAATGAGCTCTGCAAATGAGAGGGCAGTACAGGAAGAAGTGAATAGTTATTTTTCTCCCCCCTCTCCTGGTTATAATTGGTTTTGATGACAATTCTAAACACTTTAAAATTATGTGAACCTTAAAGCAACAGAGCAGTGCTTACCCATTCATGCCATTTTGAGCAGAGCTGTTCTCTAGTACCTAATTACAATAATGGGATGAGATCCAAGTTTGAACTTCAAACCATTTGAAGAATAACTAATAAACACAACTAATGAGTAGGTTTTCTGTATATGTTAGAAACAATGTTTCTTTGTATGTTACTTTAAAAACTTGGAAACTTCTCTATTGCTTTTTATAAGAGGTGTGGAAAACTCTCTGCAGACCTGCCTGTCTCCTAGACCATCCAACCTCCTGCAAATTATGTACCTTGCAGACAAATATTAATTCCAGCAGGCCTGTCTGTAGCCCAGTCCAAATCTGTTTATGATCTTTCAGCACTCTGATATTGCCTGCACCCCTAACAAGAAGTATCAGAGGTATGCTGAGTGGGGGAGGGATGGGCGACATTTCAGTGCAAGTACGTTGGAAAAAGAACACCCACTGCTTCCTCTTGAGCCTCTGCTGTTTAACTCAATCTAGTGACATAGGAGTCCAGTTGCTTGTGAGAAATGATAAAAAATCAAATAACCGTCCCTAATGTGATGGATCTACAGTGTATTCTGATGCATTACTTTCAGATCCTTTTCACTAAAGAAGAGTCAAGATATGTTTGGGGAAAAGCATAACGAAATCATAACATGGTATTGCAGGCTGTGACGGGCTAGTGGATCATTGTTCATCATCTTAGGGTTAGTTGCATTTTTTTGTGTACTCTAATTGATTGCCACATCCTGGGAGTTAATAATGTATTTTGCTACCAGCAACATATTTAGCTGCAAATGTAGCTGGTACCAAGTTTCTTAGAGCAGAACAATCAGCAAAATTGAAGACTTTTAGCTAGCAAGGTAGGTTTTCCCATCTTTGTTCTCCATCTCTGTAGCCAACCTTGTGGTTCAAATCTGCTACATGCTGTACAAACGTGGTATATAGAATGCAGCATATCTTTGCTTAAATTCTTCTAACCTTGATGTGGAGAATAATGCTGACTGGAGGAAAACAATAATTAGGTATTTTGGAAAGACACTGAGGGGCTTTGCTGACTGCAAATGGAGAATTTTCCCCAGCTTTTGTGTGGATGGCAGATTCCTAGTTGCCTCTGAGATTCTCTGATAATATTGTTCTAAGACACTCATGTTTTGATTGTTGCACATGATTATTTGTAATCTTGAAACATGAAATAATAATTTGCTATCAGCAGACTGCATGAATTTCATAGCCTCTGTTCAATAGCTCTTTGGCTATTAACACAAAAGGTTTGGGCTGTAACTGCACTTTCCTTGGGCTAGTGGCAGTTTGCTCCCTTTCTGGCCCTAAGTGAAAGTGGATAAGTGAGAAGTCTTCAGTGGGAGAAGGTGAAACCCTGCACAAGACTGAGGCCTCTGCTTGACCTTGTGCTAGTTGCACATTGGAATCATGTTCATACTGTTTGGACCTACCTTATTCTACTTAAATATTTCAGAAGAACTGACAGAATTGTTAACTTTTTCTGATGTATGTTTAGATTTCTACTACATGTTTTCTGATCTGTAGCCACTGCTGAGCTTTCAAGCTTCTCTGCTTCACTTAAAGTTTCTCCTTTGATTTGTTTGCCATTAAAAGTCAGTATTTGTTGACACCTACTTGGTGTTCACAGCTGAAGTTCACTGGTAAGAGCTGTGAACACTTGCTGCCTGTCATACACAGTAGGGCATTAATTAAAGAGAAATGATGGACTCCTTAACAATGTTGTTTTCTGTTCAAGGCCAATCCTAATGTTTTCTAGTATGTTACATTTGATTGTCGTATTCATGATAGGGCAGGTTAGGAGTGCAAAAAAATACAACTCATTGATATTGTTTACTGTTTGAACACAATGTCATATTCTTTCTTGCTTCATTAGCACTAGCTGAGTTGTCTTTTGTTTTGTTTTGCCTTTGCATGTCTCTGAGCCTCTATCACATTGGTTGTTTATACCTTATTATTTCTGTCTTACGGTAAAACCTAAGTGTCTGCGGAAGCAGGGTTCTACTATGGCATGTACTTTGTGTACAAAAGGGTCTGCTGTCAACAGCAACAGCTTTTGAGTTAAGTCTGAGGGTGTAGCTGCCAGGATTTATTCTCCTGCTTGTGATATGAGAATACAGATTAATCATTTAAAAGCTATAGTCATCCAATATAGAAAGCTTTGTACTGTGGAAGGTTAGAATTGCATTTTTTAAACACCTGTAAATCAGAATCATTAAGGCTGGAAAAGACCACAAAAATCATATAGTTCAGTCACCGACTTATCACCATGATGCCCACTGACCCATGTTGCTGACTTCAGCACTTCTACATTTCTTGAAAGCCTCCATGGTTAGAGACTCCACTATCCTCCCTGGGCAGCCTTTTCAAATGCATCACCACTCTTTATAAGAAATTACTTTTCCTAATATCCAACCTGAAATACTCTGTAGTCCCAGAGAATGGGGTTACCAAGCCCAAGCTGCAGTCTCCCAGTATTTCCAGAGAAGGCAGCAAGACCTGTGAAAGATTTCAGGCCATGAACTGGGGTGATGGACTTTTAACACACTTAATATGTAACACTCTGCAAATACCAATGCCTGATTTTCTCCAAAGTATTGCAAGTAAAGAGTCCATTATACCAGAGCCAAAGGAAATTTTAGTATTACTAATGTTTTCTACAGAAATCTTCAGGTGAAAGGTGTTGGGAAACTTCAACACTTTATGGCTTAATAGTATTATTGCTCTAACCTATCACCATAATTGTGGTAGTTTAAATGGATTTGATGATTAAGTTACCATGACAAATTTGACGTTAATTAAAAAAAATATATCCATTTTGGGTTGCAAACTGTAAACACAGCTGCTTGTTCTGTTTTTATTGCTGAAACAAATGAGAGAAAATGCTGTCGTACTGATATAAGCTTCTGCCAAAGTCCCTGAACTTTTGATGGCTTTGGAAGTGGAGGGAAAGAAAACATTTCCACAAATCTCCACTCCTTTTTCTCCTCTGGGCAGCTGTTTTTATGACTGTAGGGAAACTACTCTGCAAGGGTTGTTCACCACCTGGATCATTATAATGCAATAACCTTTAGGACACTTCTACCCAGAGGCAAAAGGAGAGATAACTTTGGTGAATGGTCTATAATTCTAGGTCTTAGGTCTTTCACCTTGCCCTGTGTCATTGCTTTCCAATGTGTCTATGGGTGTAGGGAAGCTATTAGACTGAGAAATCAAAAGCAGTGGAATACTCTCACAGATTGTTACCATACTTTCAGATTGCCTCGAAACAGCAACACAATGAAACCCTTGTGTTCATATCATGACAGCCTTTTTCTGGGGATTGTTCTTCAATAAGGGTCTGTGCATACAGCCACAGGTCTCATCTGCATACGCTTAAACTTTCAGGCTGGTTCTGTCTCAGTATGTCCATACAGGTCAGTAATGGTGCTTGGGTGTAAGAAGCTCTGCTGTGAATGTAACTAAGCCAGGTACACTGGCAAGCACTTAACTGGCCAGCCCTCAGTCTCTGTTGGCTATGGTAGTTGGAAGCTGGAGCTTAAACAACTAGTGCAGTGTGGCTGTTGCAGCAGTCCTGCCGCTGCCTGTGGTGCCGGGGGATTTCACTTATGTATTCCAAATTGGTAACCTGTGCACAAAGGCAGCATAGCATTATGGCAATGGCAAATGCTATTTCTGTGATGTTAATGCACAAGCCCCCTTTCGTGTTCCTTGCCTTCATGTGATCTAGTGCAGGAAGCCTCAGATAAAATCATATATCCCATGCTCGCACAAATATGACTCTTCAGTCTTTAAGAAGCTACAGTGTAGTGACTGCAGGTGGAAATCCTTGATTGGTGAAACAGAACAGTGCCTGGATGCAGATACACATTGGTCCTTAGTTCTCTGTGGTCACTTGGGTTAGAGGGAAATGAATGCATGCCTGAGTACTTGTACCTACAGGCTTTTCTGTGCTCTTTTCTTTCTTCAAAAACCTACAGAGTTTTCTAACTATAATCAACATTGTGCTGAACTTAATGCCTAGTTTGCTGTTCAAATAATGTCTGGAGAAATTCTCATAAATTCAAAATAAGTTTAGTTTGGATGATAATATCAGAGTTTAATCTGATGGATATGGCTATGAAATAAATGTTTTGGAGGAGAGATCACATCAGAAGGAGTTATGTTGCCTTTATCCCTGCTATTTAAGAGTGTTTCAGATTTAACGCATTATCTGTGGTTGAAAGCATTAAGTGCTTTATTGGTGCTGTTGCATGGGTAGTAGTAGGAAGAAATCACATACTAGTGGAAGAGAACTTTTGACTTGACTGGTTCGGGAAAGGTTGGAAGTGGGATGAATGGGCAATGTAATTACCTATTCATTTCATCAAACATCCAGAAAAGATTCAGTAGAGCTGCAAGGCCCTCCGTGCTGGGCTGACCCCACCCCTGTGAACTTGTTCCTTCTTTCCCCACCCTTTTGGGATTAGGAAGGGAGTCGGAATACAGAGAGAGATGAAAACATCATGGGGGGGATAAAAAAAAAAAAAGGGCAGGGGTGGGGAGGAGGGATGGAGACTAAAATACCCTACAGCAACCAAATGTAAATGGTTTGAAGAAAAAAGGCAATGAGTTGCCAGTGCCTGAGCAGCTGCCATGCTGGCCTGCTTATCCCACTTGCCAAGCATGACAATATATGGTATAGGATGTCCTTTTTGGATGGTACCTCATCTGTCCTAGCTGCACCTTCTTCTAGCCTCCTGTCCATCCCCAGCCTGCACGCTGAGACAGCAGAAGGCCTTGGTGCTGGTCAGCGAAAGCTATAACATTGGCATCTTGTCAACACTTTCGAGCAGTGAGCTAAAACACAGCACTTTGTGTGTCTACAAAGAAAATTATCTCCATCTTTGACAAACCCGGTACAGTTTTACTGTGAGAGTAACAGTATGAGTGCTGGATTTCATAGTGCAGTAATTTGAAGGTTTAGCTGAGACTTATCTTGGGAGAAGAGAAGAAACCTCAATAGTCAAGGTTGCCAAGCTGTCCCAAGTACACTTCTAAGAACCTCCTTCTTCATTTTCTTTCTGTATGCTTTTCTTTAATTTAGCGAAACAGAGAGGACTTTATGTACTAAATACCCAGACAGATCTAGGAGATGGAAAGGATGCAAGGCTCTACGTATGGTTTTTGTTGCTGTTTGTTTTGTTTTCTGTAGTGCATTTTATTTGGAGTTAGCTGTGGCTGCAGACTACAGGTATCTGATTTATACATGAGTTAAAGGGTGAAAGCATACTTCCCATTTCTTCTCCTTTCAAAAATTAGATTAGGAGATCTACCCCTTATTTTATGTCTTGTGACTCATGTAGCTCACTCATGTTTCTAATTCTTGCCATAGAATGTCAGTTGAAAGATGTGGTACAGATACAAAATCACAGAATCACCAAGGTTGGAAAAGACCTAAAAGATCATCCAGTCCAACCATTCACCTATTACCAATAGCTCCCACTAAACTACATCCCTCAACACAACATCCAGTCGTTCCTTGAACACCCCCAGGGCCGGTGACTCCACCACCTTCCTGGGCAATCTTTATCTGTCACTCTGTTTGGATGCTACTACTTCTGGAAAAAGTAATGCGTACCACACTTATATTTGGTGGAAATTTTTCTTTATCCCCCAAAACATGAGCCAGAAGTGGAAAAAATAAGGCTGAAGTCCACATGCAGTTAATCTACTTACCTCAAGCTACTTAAAAATATCAAGTTTGTGATGAAATTCTGGACCTGCTCTCATCTGAGTCCGAAGTTTGAAAAATGTCTGAATAACGACTTGTAATTGCCATTCTTCCTTGTGTAAGAGAGCTAGCTGCAATTGCATGGAAAATACTGAGTGCGCCTTAAGGCTCTTCTCAACATGCGAAATAACCCTAACCTATAGCCTGCCTTTAAAAACATCAAACACGATTACTGGAGAGCCTATATTCTTTGGAATAAGCAAGAGGGCGTAGGAAAGGAAGAAAAGGGTCACATTGCCTACAGCAAGTCTTGTGCTTTAGGTAATGACGGACTGGCAGGTTGTCAAAACACAGACAGACGCTTCTGTAATGTATGAACAACACGGCATCAGAATGAATGAGCAGTGTTCTGCTTTTCCAGCCTCCTTCCACCCCCGCCACATTATTAGCTGCACTGCATAATTCCTGTGTGTGAAATGTTCTATAAAGTCAGTATGGTGCTTGTCAAAGTACCTGTCATTATACCCCTGTAAGGCAGATATTCTGACTGCTCCTGCTTTGGTCTGCTCCGTTTCTCTAGGGAAGCACAGCACAGTTGACTTAGATTTCAGAAGCAACTGTTGCCTGAAGTTGTCCCTTCCAAAATGTATTGATTGACTTCTGATTGGAGTGTTTGTAGTGCTGGGAGAGGTGTTCTTGAACCTATGGAAGAATGTGGATCACGTTTTCTTTTTTACTTGAACAATTCTATTAACTTTGAGTCAATTAAGATGGGAGATGAACCATTCCATTTATTTTGTATGTTCCTCCCCCCCCCCCCCCCCTTTTATTCCCCCCCCTTTTATTTCTACCTTTTCCCCATTCTTTTGTAAAAGCACTGTATACTTCTGTTTAAATAACAAATAAAAACACATTAATGCTTTTATCCCGATTAGGAAATATTCTTGAATGCAGGGTTTTAACGTGGTTATTTTAGTATTTAAACTCATGCTTGCAAAGATATTCTCATTTATTTTATAAGATCAATTTTTTCCTCACAAAATTAGCAAGTGACAGTTGAGAAAGACAGCTCCTATTCTTTCACGTTTCAGGTTGTATCTACATGGAGGGTGAAAATCTGTGAGGGTTGTACTGCTGATGGAAAAAAATTGGATGCAGAAAGTAGAGATCACAATGTTCACTGATTGTTCTAGGAAATCATTCACAAACTTGAGCTTTACCATTCCATTACAGATATATTCTGTGCATCTCTTTGCCTAGAAATTAATGCTTACCATCTGAAAAGCCAAATGCTTTTTCCTGAGAATAAAATGCATATGTTTAATTCAATGACTCGAAGTTTCAGTTCCGAGCTGCCTAGAGAGGGGCAGATTATGTTGCAAAGAATAAGAGATTCAGCAAAACATGGAAAAAACTGTTAGGCAAAATTGGGTCTGAAGTAAATGTTCATCAGATTTGCTAGGTGTAGGCACCTACATTATTCTACTCAGACAGGCTTTGGGTTACCTCAGATGGAGCAGGCACTGTTGATTTAAAGTGCTTTATTGGTCTTCTGGTGAACACTTTGTTTTAAGCAGCAAGTCATTTCCAAACATTTATTTCTTTTTGCTAGTGTGGTGTTTGTGTGTCAGTGTGATATGAGTCTAGTTCTCTCCGTGTAGACAGGATGATTTTGTTGGCAATCTGTGATACAATTATATGTTGAATCATGCAGTGAGGGACGATTTTTGGCCAGTGAGAAAATGACAATGATTGCACATAATAGCTGAAAACAATTTTTAATTTTATTAATGAGATACTCCAAACAGCATCTTGTAGACTATTGTCTCACTTAACAGCCATTTCGTAAAGAGTTAAGTGTTGTGTAATTTGCGTCTATTTTCCCTATTTATACTGAAATGACACTTGCTGTCCCTAATTACCCATCTTTCAGATACAAGTTGTTGCTTTTTAGTTGCTGTTTCCCATAAAATTAGTGGATATAAACACGCAATTTAGAGTTGTATTGATTGTCTTATCCAGTGTTTAAGTAGAAGCTTTTACTATGCATCTGTTTCTTTACATTTTGGGAATAGTAGCTACCAAACTGGTATATGCAACGCTAATCAGCCATAATTAATCAGTTCAGCTGAGTATTTCTACTTAGTTTCACTTAGTTTTTGGCTTTGATCTTAAGGACTCAGGTTCATGATAGGGGGAACACCGAGGCAAACCTACTTGTCCTCCCCCACTTGTCAGATTCTGCAGAAGTACATACAACTGAGAGGTTTCTGGTTTGTGTTTTTGTCCCAAATTATCTACTCTGAGAGGTATTACTGCTGGTTTCCTGTAGGTGGTGTTAAGTGTTGCATAATGATAATTTATCCAACTGCAGGGGAGGATGGAGAGAAATCGCATTAATTTTTCAGTTGTAACGTCCTGAAGTTGACTGATACCTAACTGGTGCTGCAGAAGCTCCATCCACAGCCTTAATGTTACTTTCTACAGGAAAAAGAATTATACAGATTTCTGACATAGGCTCAGCAATTGAGATGGACTTCTGTGTCTGTAGGTAAATAGTATAGATCTTCTGATTTCTCAGCTTCTGCTGCAGGAACTGGTATCTTTTTCACTCTGTATGTTTGTAAGCTGGGGGGAAAAAAGTCCTCACTTTATAAAAGGAGGTGTAAGTAAGATGTGTCACTATGCAGTTCTGGAAAAGAGCTATGGAGACAGTTGAAATTCTTCCTTATCTGATGACTTACAGAAATACTTCAACAGATGCTAACTAATGCAACTAAATATGGAGGGTACATCTACCCTCTATTTTCTCCACTCTCAATTTATTGCTGCTAGCTCTACCTTTCTGCTGGCTTGCTCAAGAGGAACAAAAATACGGGATACAGAAATATATGCTCAAAATGAAAGCATTCCACATAGCCGTTATGTCTGTGAAGCTGATGAGAAAATATTTGCTGTGACTTGTTTTGCTTGCAAATTTATGAGTAATTTCTTGAGAGTTGTCATGAAGGTCACGAAATTCAACAGGGAGAAGTGCAAAATCTTGCACCCGAGGAGACGGAGTGATCCCATGTACCAGTACATGCTGGGGGCTTGCCAGATGAATAGTAGTTTTGCATAGAAGGAATTGGAGTTCCTGGTAGACACCAAGTTGACCATGAGACAGCAAGGTGTTCCTTGGGCTGCAGTGTTTCCTGCAATCCGAAGGTGTTGCTCCTTTCTCTCCAGTGTGCATCTGTGAGGTCTCACCTAAAGTACTATGTCTAGCTTTAGGCTCCCAGTATAAGAGTAATGTGGATGTACTGGAAAGAGCCCAACAGAGGGCTGCTGGTGTGACAAAGGGACTGGAGCCTCTCTCATTCACTCAGAGAGGTTGTGGAGTCTGTCTTCTTCAAGACCTTCAAAAGTCATCTAGATGACATGTGGTGCTGTACAGTCTTTCACATGACCATGCTTGAGTGAGGTCCTGAACCACATGATTACTAGAGGTCCCTGCCAACCTAAACGCTGCTGTGATTCTTTGAATTTCTTACTTGCAGTGTCTCCCAGCAGTGAGTTTTAACACCTCTTAACTCTTCCCCTCTTCTGTAAAAAGGACTCAAGGAACAAGTAGATCTTGAATGAGCAAAACAAACATAGCAAACATAGCCCTTGCAGGGGACTGAACTGGTGGAAAGAATGGACTAAAGCATAAAAAGCTTGTAAATATGGCAGTTGGGAACAGTTGATTGAACTGATTAAATTGAACTTACTGACCTAATCACAGTTTCCTTCAGTTTTTTCCAAAAGGCTGCAGTAATCATAAAAATGAATGGTTTTCAATATTGCAGATTTGTTGGATTAGCTTTGGAGAAAGTGCTATTAGACAGGTGTATAATCAACACAGACCTGCAAACAGTAATCACTGGGTTAGAAATTATGGTCTCTTCCAGGCACAGTGAATATCTAACTGAACCCTGTAGTTAAAACACACCTTTTGTGATGGCTGGAGATGAGATCTTAGGTAGAAGAGGGCAGGGCGATTAACCCCTATTTAAAAACAAAACAATAACAAAATACAAACCATTGTATTTTTTTTTTTTTCTCTCCAAGCTTATTATAGAATTCTCATTTTCATTTTCTGTGTAGGTCTGCCTTTGATATTTTGAAGTACTCTTAAATTTTATGTGGGGATTGCACTTGGGTGACTCATTCACAGAAGGAATATCCATCAAGCAGGCCCTCAAATATTGTTGTTAGCAAGCATCAAAGGCTATATATAATAGATGCACGGTTAGTGTTGCTTGCAGGAGAAAATGGTAGTCTTCTGCAGAGGTACTTCTTTGCTCTGATTTTCCTGTGAAGTGTGGGTTGGGTGGGTTGGATGGGCTGGAGCCTTTCAATCTGTAGTCATGGGTGTATACTTGTTTTTTAAATAATCTTTATTATGCATATCCTCAGGAAGCCTGCATACACCAAAAATGCTTGTGTCAAATAAGAGTCAACTAGGAGGTAAAGCAAAGTCTGTGCTTTTTCATAGAAAAATCATTCTTTCCTCTTACCAAGAATTTCAGTCATTTGGTGCGTCATCTCCTTGTCAAAGTTGAGAAGTATTTCTTTTATTAAAGAAAGAAACCTCTTTTTATTTGCAAAATGCTTCAGCTTCTGTAGTGGTTGAATAGGAATGTGAGGGGAAAAAATAGAAATGAAGTGGAATTTAATTCCTCTTAGACAGTTACTCACCATTCATTTTGCAGTACACACCTTTTTTTAATGTGCATGTGGGATGTGCTTGGATTTGAGTTGGAGTGAAGCAGGAGTGTGAGTAGGGAACTGAGAGAATATGTGGTACTTAGTCTTTGTATTGCACATCCACCAGGCTTTCTCTCAGATAATTCTGTTTTGTCTGGGAGAAAGATTGGCAACTTGTTTGCAAATACTGGTGTGCTGATTTAATTTTTTTTTTTCCAATTATTATTTTTATTGTGACAATTATTATATGCTCTGTAAATGTTAAGAGTGTTGGTACTGAGCAAGAAATATGCATCTGAATCCAAATAAACAGCACTGGATAGAAACTCTGTTGAAGCTGGCTGTTCCAAAGGTGGACTTGTCCCAAGAGACTAGGAATCTGTAGAATGAGCAGTAAGATGTCTATTATGCTATCTGGTGAGTGTCTTCTGATTCCTCTATTTGAACAGCATCAAAGATTGGAGTTGAACTTCAAACGCTTTAGTCATTTTGTGTGACATACATTCCATGCTTTTCTTATTCTAGAGTTGTTTTTTCACCCCTCAAACTGCAGGTTCTGTAAAGGATTGGGATTCCTATTGTGAAGTAATGTGCCTCTTCCCTAAAATCTTAAACCACGAGTTTTTTCTAGACCTTAAGTCTGTGATCAAGTAGATAATTCTCTTTAGAAATAGTGTTATGTGTTTGACTTGGAGCTGTGATATTGCAAACAGAGAGCATCTCCTCTCCCTTCTGTTTGATTTGCTTCCCCAAGGGAACCATGGGGCATTGAAATACAAGATTTGATTACAAGAGGAGAAACTGACCTTCAGAGGTGGTACCTTCTGCAATTGTAGGGAGGGAGAGTAATCGCTTAAGCTTTAAGTTTATACTGGAGGTGAGAGAGATGTGCAAATATTGCTTAGAGAGGCAAAACACTTGCTCTCAACTACGGTCTTATCTGAATGGAGTTTAATGTTTTTCATTTCTGCTGTTTCATTTTTCAGGAACAGTAACTGATGTGGAAGACACAGTAATAGGAAAGGAACCTTTCTAAAACCTTTCCAGAAGCTGACATTTCATGCTGGGCTCTCTTGTCTGGTTGCAGCTGGTTTGACAGTTTACAATCTTGAGCTCTGGGTGCTGCAGCAACCTTCTTTCTAAAACCTATTGTGTTACTCTTCTTCCTCTTCTGTAGCTGCTTGATCAGTGATGTGTTTCATGAGGTATGGGAGTGCATACAGTTGCTACTTGTGTCTGAGAGATGAGGTATTTCCAGATCTCTAGCTGTTATCTAGGCTTAGCTGATGCTTCAAATGAAGCTTTGACATCAACCTCAAGTGGTCTGTGATGTAATCCTCTCTGTCCAAGGTCACTGCTGTTTGTGGGAAGACAGATATATATTTTTAAAAGTGTTATTTTATGTGCCCCTCTGAGTTTTGATGCCAGTTTCAGACACTTTATGGTGCTTAATGGCTGGATAAGAGTCTTGGAGAGTCTTGAAGCTCTCACAATTTCTTCACAATTGTGATGGAACTAGTGATCTCTAAGTATTTCTGTTCAGGCAGATAACTCTCTTAATATGTATGCTTGGGCCTAGGCAGTTAATCTATTTGTCAATGTAATGATCAGCTGTTACCAGCTTTCTGAAACTTGCATATTCAGGCTTCCATAAAAAAAACCTATTACTCGGTGCTTACATCAGGTGGTTGTTAATTGTTGCCTGACAGAATGATTTCCAGCCTGAGATTCAGCCTGCAGATCCTATCAAGCGTTGTGTTTCTCAGAGAGAGGAGCTTTAGAAATTTAGAAATAGCCTCAAACTAGCAGGATGAGGAAGTGCTAGAAAACCTTAGACTCTTTCCTTTCAGAATGCTGCAAGGCTGCTGCTCAAGCGCTCGTGCTTCTTCCTGAATTGGAGGGTTTTCTTTCTCCTTTTACCGGGTTAGTCACTGTTGCTTGGAGAAACAATTGGATGTCTTTATTTGGAAATGGAAAAATGGAATTGCACAGTAGTCTCATCTGGTGCCTGTAGCACTTTTTTTCAGGCTGATAAATTCCAAAAGAGCTGACAATGTGCTTGGTCTTTTATCCATTTACTGGTGAAAATGTTGTCCAATACTGGATCTTGAGTACCTTTGCTATGCTTCATGTTTTCCTGGTTTATCAGTAATTCACTGAGAATTATTGATTAAGCATGTGTTTTCTGCCAGCTGTGTGTTTCTTTAGTTGTAAACTGATATAAAACAGTATTTCCTTAGTCTACTAATGAAATATCATGAGGTACAGGTTAACCACATTAAAGGAGTTGAATTGCACATCTACTTTTATGCTATCTTCTAAGTCATATGTTGACTTGACATTGTTTTCTGACTTATTCTCTGCATGATTTGAAGCCAAGTATTCTTATTTATTTATTTTTTTAGTATTTTTGTTGATATCAAAGCTGTACTTACCGTACTTCTCGTTGCTTCCTTTTTACTGCTTGTAATTCTAATTCTGTTTGTCCTTTGGGGATTCCCACTTATCCTGCAGGAATTTTTAAAAACTGCTTTATTTTTTGTGTTCGTGGTACTTCTCATTAAACCATCTCAGCCTAAATATGTTCTGTGTACCTGCCTATATTTTCTTTCTTTTTTTTTTTTTCCTCCTTTCCTGTTTTACAATTCCTAGTTTTTATTCCAGATTTTAAAAAAGAAAACACAAGACTAAGGCAAAAGTAATGAAGTCTGTCTATGACTGTGCTGTGCCTTCAGGTATCATAGAATCACTAAGGTTGGAAAAGATCTAAAAGATCACCCAGGGGGGTTGAAGCTTCATGATCCTTGAGGTCCCTTTCAACCCAAGCTATTCTGTGATCATCCAGTCCAACTATTCACCTATTACCAATAGCTCCCCCTAAGCCATGTCCCTCAACACGACATCCAATTGTTCCTTGAACACCCCCAGAGTCAGTGACCCTACCACCTCCCTGGGCAGCCCATTCCAGTGCCTGACCACCCTTTCTGAGAAGTAATATTTCCTAATGTCCAGTCTGAATCTCCCCTGCTGCAGCTTGAAACGATTCCCTCTAGTCCTATTTCTCCACCTTCTCTCTTGGTTAACAAAAGACTTCCCTACACTAATGGATCAGTGTATTCTCCACCCTTTAATTCTAAATATTAAGCTAAGTTCCTTGTAGTTACTTCTTAATTTCCCTTGGTAGTTGCAGTTCATAGCCTTAGCCTTTCTGACTTTCACTTCTCTGTGCTTGTACTAGCCTCTTTATATTCGCCCTCATCAATGTATCTTTGTTTGCATTTTTGTGCCTTTTTTTTTTTTTTGACTTTTGAGATTCTGAAAGAGCTCTTGATGAAGCTCTGAGCTTTTGTTACGTATCTTGACTTTTGTCCCCAGAAGAACCTTTTGCTTTTGGAGCTTTTAATGTTACCCTCCTATAGAAAAGAGCTGCTTTTCAATCTCCCTTCTGATTTGCTTCCTATGGGAAGACAAGCTTGCCTACCTCCCCCTCACACTTTCTTGCTCATTTTTTCAGGATCACTTCAGTCTTAAATCTAAAATGCTTTTTATGTCTGCAGTCTGGCAACTAGTGGCATCTGCAGCAAGGAGTTCCAAGTGAGATCACTAATTTTGATATAATTGACAAACTAGGGTGACTGGAAGCTGAGGGAAACTTGAGTCCGGAAGGGCTTGTGTTACTCACAATCAGATTAATAATCAGGGGAGACACTCTCATGTATCAGGGCACAAATGAACCCCTAAATGAACTGGTATAAGAGATGGATGGACCGTTACTGTGATCAGATACAGCTATTTCTGTGCTTTGCTGATAACCTGAGGGGTGAAGAATTGGTATATGGGCTGTCAGAAAGAAGGGTGGAAACAACTGCCTGTTTCCAGTGCCTGTCAATACATGTACATTTCTGGATAAGGATTAAATAGTCATAATAAACATCAATGTTGCTACTGGCTGCGAAAGGGAATTATTTTTGTCTGTGTATGTGTGAGCTATGTATGGGATTAGATGGCAGTATATCTAATGGTGGTCTCCATCCAGAGGGATTTCTTTCAGGACTGGTGGAATTGCTTTAAATCTACTCTTATGGCAATCAATTTGTTTATAAATGAAATAAAATGAGGGCTATTTTGAAAGTAAAGTCTCCTATTTTATTATGCTGGCCCACAATGTCAAAGGCAAATGTTGGTGGTATGGCAACAGAAGCTGACCCCCCCCTGCCTCTCCCCCAGTATTCCATTTCATGTTGTTGCTGTGCTACAGGGGCATTCTGACAAAATGATGTCTGACATGGAAGTGCGTAGGAAGCATAGGTGTGGAACTGAATTCCTTCATGCAGAAAAAATGGCTCCCATTGATGCTCATCGATGCTTGCTGAGTGTTTCTGAAGCCCAAACAGTGCATGTGGGCACAGCGAGGTGTGGTGTGTTTCAGCAGTGGCAAGCATGGCAATTAGTTACTTCCACTGGTGCAGATAGTTACAAGTGCAGCATGCAGGCTCTTGGTCACTACTGGGGAAAATGCACAGCTACTGGTGGTGACTTTAAAAATAGTGTTCTGTTGCTGAGAATTTGCTCTATTAAATAGTGTTACTGTACTCTTTGCATCTGTTCCAGTTTTAATGGAAATAAATAGGAGGCATTACTTTTGGAGTGACTAACTTTATTATATATTCTAGAAATAGCTGTATATGTAAGCACAGAGGTAGATTCTTTAAAGATAGTTAAATATGCTGTAGCTCTAACATCATAGTTGGTATGTGACACATTCCTTCGCTGTTAGCCACCAGAGCTGGTTTCATGCTTATTGTCTGTTTAATTGTATTCTTGCTGTGGGCACCTTCAGGTGCTTGGCTACTTGAGGAGGCTGAGTTTCTGCGCTTCTACTGTCTGTGCTAGTCAAGAGCATGGTAAATAGCAATGGAGACTTGAGCTATAACGTCACTCTGACGTTACTTAAAGCACTAGCAGTCCTTCAGCTGCTTTTGTTTTTAATACTGCTTAAGCCATGTTCCCTTAACACCCTTTGCCTCAAGACTTCCAGTGTTTATATATATATATATATATATATATATATATGAATATTTATATATATGAATATATATATATGTATTTAGTAGTCTGTCACTTGCTATATAGTACACATTAGGCTTCAGAAACTAGGAAGTTGCTTTCCCCAGGAGTGCTTTGTTTGTTTGTAGGATTTGTCTGTTTCCTTACCAATTAACACAATACTTTTTCCCATGTTTTTAAGGGTATTTCTGTGGAGGAAGGAGTGTTATGCTTTTTAAACAGTCTTACTGTGAGGAAGACAGTCCACCCATTTTAAAAATGTTCCGGGGAACAAAAGATGTTCATATGGGCAGATCATCTGTTGTGTCATTATAACACCAAACTATTAAGTAAAACTGTCCCTCAAGGCAAATCATTTCATTTATGCTCCTTTGAATGAGTAACTTGTTTATTAAGATGAACTAAGTGGCTAAATCCGGATTGTAAAGCACACAAAGAAAAAGGATTTATCACCGCTATCTGGTAGTGGATACTTTATGTCTAGTGACATTAGTTTTAGGCTTAGTTTTAATATTTTGATGGATGTGGTGGGATGAAGAGCCCTGTCCTGCTTTGTAATATGCAATGCATTGTTTTTAAATTTTCACTTATAAAATTATGGTGGTAATTAATGAGAGATTCAGAACACAGATGCTTGCAGGGAGTAAGCAGGAGAGGTGAACACTATGCATATATCACCTTCATTCAAGCTCTTAAACTGAGTAGGAAAATATTTGGTATTCTTAAACAGGCACTGGATTTTCTTCTGGTGAATAAAGACAGAAAGACCTGGTCGTGTTGCAGTTTTAAGCCAGATTATCTATTCTATCATTAGAGGACATGGCATTCATTTCCACGAAGTGGTGTCAGTTCCTTCACTGAGGGGACAGAGGAAATAAAAGGGGAAAAAAAGGTGAATGTAATAAAGCAAAGAAAGAAACTGTGTATAAGGCATGGGAGTGTTTAAGAAACTATGTGCTTGTGCATGAGTTTGGAAGTGGTAGGCAAAAGTGTTCTGTGTCTGTGTTTACAGCTACACCTGGGATCTTGATCTAGCAAAAGAAGAGACTAAAGTTCAGGGAGACAGTGGGCAGGCAAGAATTAGTGGTAACAGTTGAAATCAAAAGAAAGTAAAACCCAGCACCAGATGGTCTAACCTTGTGTGGTGCTACTCAGTCATCTCATGGGGACACATGGTGCTGATTAAGCTTAAAAACTGCAAATAATGATATAAATTAGCTGGCTAGTGGTAGACTGTTTATGATCCCTCGCTTTGTGAAGTTTTGTTACCTCATCTGAAAAACATCAACTCGGACAATCATGTCTATGGCTTTTGGGAAATGACTTAAGGAAAGCCAGCAGTAATGTTGCTAATGATTTCTCCTTCCCACTCCCCTCATTCTTCCTCTTTTTTTTTTCTTTCACTTAATTCCCCTCTGTTATGTGCACTGTTATGCACACTGTAGCATTTAGCTCATTCAAACTGGTAATTTTTCATTCCGTTTTTCAACTTGAGCTTGGGCTCTTTGAGTTTGCTTTAGACATGGCTTTCTGACTCAGTTATGAAACTGAGATTTGGGAGTAAAACCTCTGAGAGGCTGTGAAGCTAAGTCACAGTGATGATCAGCCTCACTTCCTCTGCCTTTGAAAAGCTGAGGAAAGTGCAATAAAATATGTGAGTGGTAGCTGCCTTGTTTTACAGGGATTGCATGGTGTTCAAGAAATGCTTGGTCTTCAGCAGGGCACTTGAATGGCGCACATAGTGCATGTGCCCTTGACTTAATTTTATTTCTGAAGAAACAAGTGCTGGTAGATAGCTACCTAGAAACAAGGGTCATCTAGGGAAAGGATTAGATTTAGAAGTCACTGGTAATGTAGCCACCTCAAATATTGTTAAAAGTTATTTCTAAATCGTGGGCCAAAGTTGACATTATGGCTGTGCTGTATGTCGGAATCTGTTAATTCTGACCCTGTCTTTGCTGGCTGTCTTGTAATCACCTCTAGACACCTGAACAAATAGAGATAAAGCATGAATAATCTAATTGACCAGGAATACATCTACAGTAATTGCGTAGAAATCAGGAGCAATCTTTTTAGTGAATAATACTCTGCATTTAAGCTTCCCATCAAGGCTGCTTCTTTGTAGCCCACGCATAATTTATCTTTTATTTTGTTCCTTTGAAGGAGGGTAGAAGCAATAATCTCCAGAGCCTTCAGAATCCAGTCTTCTTTTTTTCTTTCAAAAGTCTCATTCCCTCAGAAGATGCAGGCATGGCCATTTGGTCTATGTTCAAAATAGACTGCAGTCAACTCTGCCATCTGCTGATGATCTGTTCTGGCATATTGCCACCATACATGTAATGTGGACTAAATCCAAATCATTTGAGGACATTAGGAAGATTCTTTCTGCTGCTATCAATAGGCTTGTGCTGTAAGTAGAGGTAAAACTTGACCTGGCTTTTGATAAAATCCATGATTTTTCTCTACTAGAATTTTTTTTGTTGTTATAAATTGGGATTCACAGATGAGAATTGTATTTGTTCCTGTTAGAACTTTACTAAATGTCGTAGAAATCTCTTAATTATTAACAATTGCAAAATGTGGAAGCTGGTCAGTGTTCTGAACCTGAACATCCTCACTTGCTGGGGATTTTAGGTGGTAAGATGGGATTGGATTTGTAAGGGAGCTAACCTTGCCTGCATTGTTGTTACAGTCTCCTAAACTTTGCCAGTTTGGTTGCAGCTAGAAGTCTCAGCAACGTATTTGTGTGCTGAAGAGTTGATGAGCAGGAGCCCTGCAGAAATAGGGAATCTCCCAGTGGTACTGTTTCTGGCTGTTGATTTGCATCTACATTGCTAATCCTTACCTTATTCTGTGTTCCCCTTCATTTTCTGCATGCGTGCAGTACCAAAACCTACCTTTTGAGCTCCCAAGCCATAGAACTGTGGAGGGGACAAGTGAAAGGAAATCTGCACCTAAAAAAAAAAAAGAAGAGCCAGAAGTAGGTGACTTATGGAGCATGCTATAATGATATACTATATCTCAAGATATACTTTCATGAACCACTGCTAACGCATTTGTAGTAGTAAGTTTTTTTTGTTTTTTTTTAAGGAGATGGGCTGGTCTCTAGAGGAGGGAAGGTGAAGAAATCGTTTGCACACCAAGCTGTATTTTAAGAGTTTCATGTCATCCTCAGAATAGCCAGTTGTTGTTTAGAGCATGTTTCTGGAAACTCGATGACTGGCATGGCAGATTTTTTTTTCCCTCCTCTTCCCCAGGTTCCTCAACAAGCTGTAAGGTGACTTGGCCTCAGCTGCTGCCAGGTATGCCTTGTATAAAGCTGCAAGGGGCTACTGTGGAAGCAGAAGGAACAGAATGACCTGACTAGGCATCGGATAGTGAGAAAATCATTAGAAGTTTTAGCCTCCAGTCCTGACAATACTTAAACATATGCTTTATTTCATGTACTGTGACTAATTTGAAGAAAGCAGTGGGACTTCGGAGGTTCTGCTTCAGTGCAAGGGGGAGATATTGCACGGCTTCAATATGCAGTATGGTTTTGATCTGTTAAATGGCACCAACTTTGCAAAAAAAAAAAAAAAAAAAGTTCGTTGCATTATATTACGCCCTCTTGATACCTCTGTGATTAACTAAAATTCCAAGAGGAAATTGAAGAAGTGCAAAGAGGGGGTGATTTCTCCCCAGCTGTGCTTTCCAAATGCACTTGATGCTCATTGCTTTCAAGTTCTAGATATTCTCCTTCTCCCCTACTCTTGACTGGAACTGCAAAAACAAACAAAAACCATTTGGTAGCAACAGCCCACATCCCCAGCAAAAGGGCCCAGGTGTAGGTTGAGGTGGAGGAATGGAGAGGAGAGTGAGTGGGTATGAACTGAAAGAGGTTCTTGGGCTGTGCAGTAATTCAAGCTCTGGCTTGGATTACTGCCAGCCGCTGAGGGTTACAATACTGTGGGAGGCAAGGGAAAGGGGAGCTAGACTGATTTATTTGGCAGTTAATTCAAGTGGTTTGTAAGCTTTTGAATGGTGAGCAATCAGCCCAGTAGGGGAGCTCTTTCACTGTGTCTTGTGATGCACGCTTGCTATTAAGTGTTTATAACAGAATAGAAACATGTTGTGTTAAAATAGTGTGTACTTAACAGGCATCCTGCTTCTTAGCTAATCTAACAGACATTCTGTATTTGGTTGGAGAAGTATAAGAAGTTGGCATGGCCTTTTGTTTTCTTAACCATTTAAATTCTCATTGACCTCCATTCTCTTAGGAATTAACTGAAAAGCTAAACTCGCAAATTCAGCAGCTTTTCTTAAAACCTTAAGTAGTTCAGTGACACAGACACTGAGAATGAGAGTATTGAATGTTTCTTTACCATGCTTAAATGCCAATCACCAAGTGTGGATTTTTATTTGAACATGTGCCATTTATTTACTTATTTCTGTTTTCAAGTATAAATTTTTGTTTGCTCCATTCTCAACTGTGTCAGTACTCTTGGGTTGTACCAGAAGTATTAGATATGGAGGTTGGTGTCCCTGACTGAGGCAGGAGGGTTGGAATGTAACGATCCTCAAGGTCCCTTTCCAACCCAAGGAAAGGATTCTGTGAAACCTAAAAGCTCGCTTATCAAAGCTAAGCTTAAGAATGCATGTCCCGGGGTGGGAATGGGTTACTTTAGGTGAAGGTATTTAATACTAGCTGAAGGCTATTTATCCACAAGTTTAATTGTGAAGTCATAGTAAATGAATGTAAATAATATACAATGTCCTCTAAAGTACTCTGACCCACACATCTTCTGTTCCTGATAGTTATCTACGGCTGTCAGGATAGGTGGCAAGATATAAATTTGGCATAAAGGAGAGATGGAAGATGTGGTAATGACTATTTGACTTATTTTTTTTTTTAGTGGTGAAGTAAGAAGCAATAGGAAGAGATTTCTAGTGGAGAACTTTGGAAGGTGAAGTGTTAGTTGCAATTGAGTGGTGGGAAATAGTTCTATTTTTGTTGATTTGTTTTGTTACAGTAAAATTTGTGAGCTCCTTCCTGCTGTAAATAAGCTTCAAAAGAAAGATTTGTGGTCAGATTGGGAATTCTGGACACTTTAATTAGCCTTTTATTCACTTGGCTACAGGCACAAAACTACTGTTAAGCTTTAAGTCTGGTGCTTAAAGCCTGGGGTGAGTGCAGAAGCTGTGTTTCAGGGAAGAGGTGTGTTTCTGCAGAGAATCTGTCCCAGTGCAAGCAAGTCTCCAGCAGTGCAGTTGCCAGGGCTTGCATGTGTTGTGAGGGAGGGAAGGATGTTGCTTGACTTCAGACTGCAGGTCTGTGTTGCTGTGGGATCTGACTGACAAATCCTGGAAAACTGCAGGTCCCTTCCCAGAGGAGCACCCTTGCTACTGGAAATCTCTGCTGTCTGAAGAGAACTGAACTTCTATGAAGGAAGCAGATGTCAGTCCTTTCTTTCTGGAATGAATAATGGAAAGTAAATAATGCATACTTTCATTTGGTGGACATTTTGTCTTTCTTGAAAAACTTCCGCTTGTTTCTCTCTTCTCTTTTGATCATATTCAAGGCTCCTTCAGTGGTATCAGTTGCAGGGCTATCCGTTCTGTCTTACTTGTAAAATCAATAACATATGTTAAATATATTGAGAGCTTTATAATCCCCGTAGTTTCTCTCCCTCACAGAGTTTGGTCTCTTAATACAAGTGCCTTTTATTCTTTAAGTACCATTAGTCTTATTTTTTTTTTTCTTATTACTTCAGGTTAGTTTATTTGATGATACTGTTTCTAGTCTTCTTAAAATATTCTTCACTCTTCCCTCAGTAACCAATTACTCTTTATCAAGCAGGTTTTGCTTGTCCTCTTGCTATTAGTTTTTCATCTGTCACCTGGAGCAAATATGAATTGCATTTGACCAAAACTTCTGGAGAGTACTACTTGTTCCTTAGCAAGTACGATATGAAATCTGTTTTGGTTTAGATTAGATATACAAGGGGAATCTCATTGCCTGTGTTACAAATGTTATATTCCTGCTTAAAAAAAAAAAAAATACCACCACCAAACGACTGTTGGTAGTAGATACTGAGCCTTTGTGTGGTTCCTATCCAAAGTAAAGGTGTGTTCAAAGCTGCCACACCAAATTAACAACTATATAGTACTTACCTCCTTCCAGCTGCGCTTTAAGACATAGACTTTGTAGGCAAAAGTAGCTATATTTCCATCAAAGTTAATTGTATGTTTCATCGGATAAAAAAAAAAAAAAGACACAACTGTTTCAATACAGCTTTACAAACAGTAGGCACAAAGGCCACTCCTTTTTTAATCTGTAATACTGAAATACTTTGTGAAAGTCACTGGTGCCAGTCTTGTCTTTGCATTCTTTTTGTCTCTGGAGAGGTTATTTTTACAAGTGTTTTCAGTAGACATGGCAGCAATTGTTAAAGTACGCTTTTTCTTACAGGTAAATAAGTGTTTACCTGTGAGAAATGAAGTCCAGCATTTCTGAGCCGGGAAAGTCTTGTGTGCTAAAAATAAGAGTTGCAGAATATGCAGTCAATCTCTGAAATAATTCCAGATCAATGTTCAACATATTGAGCACTATTACACGATATTTAAACAGCAGTATTTGTGTTGGATCTGGATCAAAGCTTTATTTATTTATTTATTTATTTTTGTGCTGTGTTTTAAATGGCTGAAGAATGAACAGGTCAGTGACTACAGATTAACATTCATTTTAGTCATTTCACATCTGTGTGATTAGCAGCAGTCCTCTTTCCAGACTTCACCTCTTTAATGCGGAGCTACCAAAGTGTAGGGCCTGTGTGTTCTGCAGCTGAGTTTCTAGGAAAGCAAAGACTATTCAGCAGATAGTGTTCTAGGGATTCATTTGAATGAAAATATACCTTAAAATAAGCCAAAGTACTTGTTCAAAACTGCCAGGTGATCTTTTGCTGCCCTGAGGAACTGACTATTTCTGCCTTCTCTTTGTCTCTTGGCTGGCTGCTGATGCAAGATATTTTACTTCTTACTCAATGATTTAGTTTTTTCCTGGGAAATTTTCCTGACGTTATTTCTAGAAGTAGAAATAATAAGAAATTGCTTGCAATCCGTTCACTACGTTGTTTGCATGCTGAGGAATTTGAGTAGATGACAATTGTAGACCTTTCATGGTCTGAATTGACCAGCATGTTTTGCTGTGTGGAAAGAGCTCTTGTGTAGTCTTTTACTTGCTGCAGAATAAATGGTAATGGCACATTGTTGGGTGCTGCAAACCAGTGAGGAATTTTTTCTTATGTGAGTGGAGACTTCTGCCTCTGTGGCTGCTAACAGAAGGCATTTCCCTGTTTGCAAACTGTCTTGATCTCTGAGGAGGTGCAGCCTCCCACTGCTGAATCTTAGGACAAAGCTGTCAGTAGGATGGAAGCTGTGAAAGTCCCGTAGCACCTATAGCAAGTCTCTGGGTGAAGTCACACAGAGTCAGCACTGAGACCAGAATGATTACCTCTGGTGATGTGTGGAACCTGCGGGTAAATCTTCATGCACTGACTTCTGTTTCCCTCTTAAAAAGAAACAGTACATGTCACAGGTTAAACTGCACAAAGGAACTCTGTGGAGTTCCTTCTATAGTAATGATTGTGTTTTTGTGGACTTTCTAAGCTGCTTTGGCATTAGCTTACACTTCTTCCAGTTAAACCCTAGAACTGATTTGAAGATCTGTATTTTCACTGTGTTTTTGTTTTTAATCCCCTCAGCTTTTCCTTTCTTAAAATTACAGGGGGAAAAAATGCCAAACAAAAACCCATATGATCTTGTTGGTTCTTTTTCTGAGGCAAGCTTGGCATACCTTCTAACTTTGAGGAATCTACCACATCTTGTATAGGTCCAGGCTGTAGATTTCTTTTATTTGCAGTGGTATTGTAACCTGTTGGCACTAAATATATATCCTAATGATGAGTTTATCTTTGCATGTGCTGTAGAAATATACCTAAATCTCAGTGAAGGATTCTATGGAGCTGTTATTATAATGATTTTCTAGATCTAACCTTGAATTTTTGTGTCTGAGAACATAAAAAATAATTTGTAGGATTGAGAGAGGCTCCAGTGGCCCCTATCTTAACTCAGCTGTCAAAAACACAGATATACCCCTTTCCAAAATCTTTATCATTTATCAGTTCTGGTTTGGTCTGAGAGCTCAACAGCTCACTTTCAGTTACCTCCAAAGAGTGCCTATGTATGATGAGGAAGCTTTTGCTAAATTGTGGTGGAAATGAAAGCTAAGAGATTAATGTTACTTTTGATAGTCTTTTAGTTAGTTGTAAAACTGAGTCTTTTCACTCAAATTTACAAGCTATTTACAATACCTCAATTTACTAAAATGTTACAGTAGTTCTTAACCTGAATTCATTCTGTGTCAAGCAAAATTAAATTTACTCATTTGGAGATTGTAGTTCTGTATTATATTCCTGCACATCCTAAGGCTAGAATTAGACCTAGTAATTGAAATACCTTGTGAAGTTCCATAGTTGGTTGAGTCTCCATGATTGGTCACTGCAGGCTCTTGTTAATGTAGTTTGTGACTGAAGTAGAGTGAAAATAATTCTACTGTATGTATCTGTTCCTATTTCCACTCCTTCAGCTTTAATGGAAATGTGTTGCTTTGTTCTTCCCTGTGTTACTTGCTATTTCTCAGCTAATACACAAGGAAGCTGAAAATAACAATGCTTAAACATGTGGAAAGTTTTTACTGCATTAAATCCAGCCTAAGTAGAAAATAAAGTCTTAGAAATTTAGCACAAGTGTATTTGTTTCTAACATGAGTGATGAAAGCATGGTTTGGACAAACTCTTGCCATGCTTATGCATTGCTCTTTTTTTATGTATCAGAAAGGAAACCTGGAAAAGCAGTTCATAAGAAAAGTGAGATTAAGTCTGAAGAAGGAAGTTGGTATTTGGTAAGATGATTCTAGGAGCAGTTCTGGGAGGGAAAGGGGGAGGAAAAGAAAAAATTATAGTAATTTTTTAGTCTACTATCATGGAATACATTTCAGTCTTTGTGCATAAATTTTAGAGGCACATTCTTCATATCATTTACCTCAGACAGCTTTTCAGTCACCCATTGGTGACTGATCATGGGATAACATTCTCAGTTCATTTCACTTGCTCCCAAATACACACACAGCTCCACACTGCCTTACAGATAAACAGCAAACTGTATGGTTCATGATATCTCTTGCACGCTTCATGCTATTCTGATTTCATTGAATTGACTTGCACAGTACTTGTACCTACTGCTGTAGGTAAGCCCAGAGTACTCAGAGTTTCAGATTTCAGATCTGGGACTTTTTCTGATGTATGAAGTAGGACAAAAATAATGAAGTGAATAAGCATTCTTTGTGTATGTGTGTGTATATACTTAAAAAAAAAAAAAAAGTGGAGGTACCTACTTCTAGGTTTGAGAAGAGGATTGTAGTTTGCTTATTTAAAGTAATAAAATGAACTGCTCCTATTTTAGGAGATCTAATATGCTCAAAGAGACTATTGGAACAGTAACAATGAGAAGCTCAAACATCTGTTGGAAGATAGGAGCCAATGTCTGTGAAAAGGGACCAGCAACAGCTTGCATGGGACAAAACTTCTCTGGCTCTTAAATTGAAGGTCATAGGCTGTTGTTTAAGCCCTTTTGCAATGTCCTATCTTTTAGTATGAATGAGAGAACAAATAATGACGGGAGCTGCTGCAACAAGTACTTATTTCCTTCTCCATAGTTCCAAGCTGTTGCTTTTGTGTTTGTTTTCATTTTTAATTGTTTCCATTCTTTAGTATTTGAATACATGAACTTGTTGTATTGGTGAACTCTTGAATTTGGAAAATGTCCTGTGTTGTAGTTTAGACACCCATATTTGTTGCTGACAAAAATTTAAGAGTCAAAAAAAAGGCAAAATAATTACTTGAGTTTTGTAATAAGAGAAATGTTATGAGCTACCACTGATGATTGCTTATTTTAGGAAATTATTACTGGAAGGAGGCTATAAGTTGACAAAATTCCTCCACATATTGATGCAGTGATGACAAAGTTGCCTTGTCATCAAAAATCAAATGGCTGGCATGATGCATACCTACATTCATAGTATGACTCCTTTTAAATCTATTTTCAGATCTTAAAATGTTGAAGCTCAGTAGTGTGTGGTAGTGCATGTGTAAGAGGAGGGAGGGGTGAGAATAGTGCTTTGCTCTTCTGGAGTTTTGCTACAGTGATTCTGAAATAACTCTTGCCACCTCTTGATGGTGTCCAACTGTTGGTATCACCACACTGGGCCCCGTGCAAGCTCTAACAAATGCTGTTGTCCCCAGCTTGTTTGGACCTTCTCAGGTGGGGCAAGCAGCTACTGACTGCTCCTTCCTTGGCAAATGGCGGGGATGAGGAGAATCATCTCCAGTGATCTTCTGTTGTTCTGCTTCACCAGGCCTGCTCCGCTATGCAGACAAGGAGAGCGTGTTCTTCCTGCCTGCGAGAGGAAACAAACGCACTTCCCAAAATTTTGACAGGCAATCAAATTGTTCTGTTGGATCTGGTGTTTCAGTTGATTGAATATGTTTAGGGGACTTATTTTTAACAACATGAATGATTGAATAGCTTTAAACATGACTGTACAACTACGCCAAATAAGTCTGTCAACACACACAGTATGTCAGAGACTGTTCCTTGTCTCTGGCTTGCTCTGGTTATATGATCAGAAGCTACTGGCTGATGAGTTAGTGCTGTTTGAGAGTTATTTGATCTCTGATCAAAATCCCACTTGAGAAAAACACCCAAAAATAAAAACACTTTTCCTTCTATAATGAAAAAAAGTCTGTTCTATAACAAACATTTTCTTTTTTTTTTTTTTAAGTCAATGTTGCATTTAAAAATTTTCTTGCTCTTTGATTTCACTTTTATAGTTACAAAAACAAACAAACAAACAAAAACAACAACAAACAACCCACCAAAAAACCCCACAATGATCATAGCCAGACTTGCTTGAGCAGTGTGATAATTAATTAACGAGGTGATGGGCTAGAGAGTCAGTAAATTACAGGGGGAATGAAAAAATACAAGGATACAAAGACAAATGTTGGTTTATTAATAGCAATTGAAAAACCTATGTCTAAGAAAGCGGATACTTTGTAGGCCTAGGACTAGAGTTTTTTTTTTATTTTCTGGAGGTAATGCCTGTCTTTGTCTTAAAAGGGCAGAAGTCCTCAGACCCAGCAAAGTCAAAAGTATAAGCTAGTTTTATGCCAGTCCACAAAGAGGAAATGGAAGATCTTTTGAATCATCAAGAAACGATTATAGGATGCTATGAATTTCTGTGTCACACTGCAGTTCTTAGAGTGAGAGTTTTTAAAAACGAGTGGTGCTGACATGCACTGGAGCTAGACAGTGAGATTTTCCAGTAGATTTTAATTTTAATGTGGGTGCTACATTCAAGGCAGGGTGGATCAGGTTCTGTCACAGTTTCTGGTAACTAGTTGAAATTTCCATTGTAGGTTCCACTCATTGGTTGCGCAGTCTCAGCACATTTTCTTCTGTGCCTGAATAAAACATGCTCTAGAGTGGCCCAAGATAACTGGGCAGCAGTAGTCTGTTCAGTGAGTTCAACCCATGCAGGTTACTTGAATCATAATAGCCACATTTCCCTTGGTGTGTAAGCTTAGAATATGCATTTTCTTCCATAAACTCCTGATCACTGCTTGGCATATGTCTGTGTACCTTGCATCTTTGCATATGTGTGTGTGAAATTATCAAATATGTTAAAAACTACAAAAACATATTGGTTTGCAGTCTCAGCAGAATTATTTAAAAATGGAAAAGGTGGGGGATTTTTTTTTTCCTATTTGTTTGCTATTAATGGATGCTTTCAAAAGAATGCTATGTTCTAGTGAAATCTTAGCAGTTGTTGTTTTTCCATATGCATGCACATAATTCACTCAAGCTATTCCCTGTTCTCCTCAGCTGACTCTGTTCCCTCCTTCCATTTAGGAAATTTGGTGTTCTCCAAAGCCCAGATAGGGGTTATCAATCATGTTCAGTATTAGGTTACTCACAGAAGAGAGTCATTACCTTTAACGTGTAATAACTGTGCCATGAAGATAATACAATAAAATCTAAGAAATGCAATTTAGAAGGGCTTCCTGCTCAAGCTTTAATAAATAAATAAATAAAAATGTTATAATCTCATCCTTAGGGTCACAGAAAATTTTGTTATTTTATTCCTTCTACTTTGTCTGTGCCTTTTGGGGCTGCTTGCAGACTAATACATCATCTGCCTGGATGGCCTCCACATGTAGGCCTGTTCCATTCAGCTATTTCTATAGAAACATCCAAGAACTCTTTCTCTTGTAGTATAGTTGCTGTGCTAAGGGCTCAGCGGCTACTGAGTTGGACTGTCATTGTAACAGTCCTGCTAAAATCTTAAGATTTGGTGAGTTACAGGGAACAGGACTATACTAGACCTTTTATATGGGCTTGAGACAAATCTGACAGTAGGTTACAAATACTACCCAAATAGAGATACTGGAAACATAGATAAATAAGAAGGCCTTTTGTGTTCAGACCTGTCCCTAGGGGCAGGGGCAGGGTGTGGAGCTGCTGTTTACTGCTTTTGTACCTTTTCCTTTGGCTTTGTTCTCTAGCATTGACACATTACCTTGTAATGGTCTGGCTGTAGTTTTCCAACTATATGTGACTCAAAGAGACCTGAGGAAGGTCCCACTGGGAAGGAGTGGGCTAGTGGTAAAGCTTCCTATAGTGTCTTGCAGTGCAGCTCACTTAATATTTGCGTCTGAAACTTGGTAGTTCAGCAGAAAATATGGTGAATTACCCTCTTCAATGGTTTTACCTTAGGCTATTTCTTCATATGAATAGTTTAAGAAAAACAACACCTGAATGAATTTGGGTTCTCTGTGGGAAATGTCTCTCTCTCAAAGTTCTGATAAAGTAGACCCCATTTAAAAACAGGCAGATGAATATATGGAAATCTCTGACATTCTTTTGCAGGATTTCTTCACAGTATTACATGCAAAACTTGAACTTGGTCCTGTTTTCATTATACTGCAGTGGTGTTATCTCTGGATGCTGAAATAATTCAGTAACAGTTCTCACTGTTTACGTGTAACTTCAATTTCAGAATAGCATCTATATCAGTTTTCAGAAGTCCTGTCTGGAATTTCTAAGCACTATTATTCTTTCTGAAAACACTTAAAAATCATTATAGTCAGGTACAAGACACTCAAGTTACTCTTCTACCAATCTTTATTAAGCATTATAGGTCAGGATTTGAATCCCTCAATGGCAAACACAAGTCAGCACACTGTGATTACTCTGTAGAGTAAAAAACCTGATAAAGCACTACGGAGTAGATCCAAAAAGAAAATTCTAGTCACTTTGCTGTAGAAAATACAAAGTAGATTTGTCAAATTACACCTATCATGAATTGGTATCTTGGCTTGAATTAATAAGATAAAATTATTTAGAAACTATTAGTTGGATGATGTTTGTTGATGCAATGTCAAATTTGGTCTATAAAATATCTTTTTCATTAAAAAAATAAATGCTCCTACTGCTTGCCAGCACTAGTTATTTTTTTTATTTTTTTTTATTTTTCTAGCTTGAAAAACAATTATCTGACATTCCAAGGACCAGATGTTGCTTCATACTGTAAAAGGGTAAATGTTGCAAAAATGAGAGCATGACTTTACTGCTTTTTGTATACTTTTGTGGTTAGCTATTAGGCTGTGTAACTGGAAGCTGCATCTGACTAAGAGCAATAGAGTTTGGAAACGTGCCAGTGAGAAAAGCATCTGGTTCAATCCTGACTCAATACTGGGCAGATGTGAGGAGATTGAGGTTAGGGACATGAGTAAAGATAGCTCTATCTTGCAGCAAATTAAATAAGATAGTGATATGTCCATATTTCATTTAAGAAGTTCCGATACTTGTGTTGTGTTTGTTTATATCCACTGATCTTGTAATGAGACTGCAGCACCAGAGCTTTAGTCACAAGTTGTTTCAGTGTTTGTCCTGTCCTTTGCTGTAAGTCAGAGGTGACAGTGCCATCCTGAGTATTCTGCAGCTGTTTGAACTAGCACTAATTTATCTGCTGATTCCGTGCGCCACCCTTAAGGTTTTGTTGTTGGTGTATATTTTTTACCTTTCATCCTAAACTGTCGATTGAGACAGCTCATCTTTCTGAGAAGTCTGTGTTACTATGTAGTTGGTGTTTTAATGGGTAGCTATTGATCAGGGCCCTGATGGCCAGCTTGGATGGCACAGGGAATGAGAAGCAAAGAGCCTTCAGAGAAGCTGTAAGTTGGTGGGAGGTGTTGCGAAGAAGTCTGATCTAAGAGCAAAGCGTGTGGTGATTTCTGGCTTGTAGCATCTTTCTGTGGAGGTATTCTCTAAGCCATGAGTTCTCACAGGGAAGCGAATGTAATCAGAGATAGCAAATGATTATTAGCACTGCACTTCAAAAGTTGCATCTCTAACTTCATTTCTCCTCTTTTGAGAGGGAAATTCTGAGCCAGATATATTGTCAAAATACTTTTGAATTGTCCATTGTGAAAACTGACAATCTTTGCTATACTGATAACAGTTTTAGCTCTGATGTTAATTAGGGCCAGGAAAAGAAATAGATGTGACTGGTTTAGATCTTAAATCGTTAGTAAGAAAAAATGAAGATAACTGGTTTGTTTAAAAAATGCCAGTCAGGAGGTTTTGGCATTTTGTATGTTTGAAGAGAATTTGCCCATTATAGCTTTAAAATTGGTTTGTAGAGCTTTTAGATTTTTAAAGCTAGAGTAGCATGTTAAAAAAAAACACAACAAAACATTACATTTAAGGCAAACCTTGTATATAATTTACCTTAAAAGGGACATGTGTCTTTTGTTTTCTTCGAGTAATATAGTATTCTTTTAAAACTGCATAAAACCCCATGTGGATGGTGTACCATTTCTGTGGGATTTTGCTCACTGTTTATAAATCCACAGTACAAAACCAAGACTCAAGTAAAACGAGATATGCATGAACACAAAGGCTATGTGTCTGAGGCTTTGTGGTTTCCTCTGAAATGGAAACTGGACATACAAATGTATGTTCTACTTCTGTAACTTGGCAATAGGATATCAAGCAGAAGAGCCTGTGAAACTGGGAAGCAAATTCTTTTCTCTGGAGAGAGAGTAGATCTAGGTTTTGAACTCTTTTGTTCTTCTAATGGCATTCTGTATTTTTTTTTTTTTTTGTATTATGACAATTCTGTTGTCTTTACTGTGGCCAAAACTTCAAGTAAAAACAGATGGAGAACAGGTAAACTTCCATCTCTCAAGTGTTCACCAACTATTTGGGTTTGTGATAAAAGTGAAGAGACACTAAAAATCTCAGTGTTAGGTCGTAGTCAAAAGAGGATGACTTTTAGTTTGGACTCTCAGTGGAACTGAAATGTCTTGAGCAAAGCTGGTTTTGTTCCATAGTTTACCTTTGCCTCTGCATCTTAGTTTCTTTTAGCTTTGAGTTTACCTGTGGTGGTTTGGCAGTGCTAGTTAAGAGCTGTGCTAGGGCTAGTGAGAATGCAGGCAGCAGTAATGTCAAGGGATTTGGGAACAAAATAATCTCAGGTAGCCAAAGGAATGTTTGGATGAAGTGGCTGCCTGATTTTTATTTTAGGTATCTGTGACTAGATTTCAGCCAAATGTACACTCACAAATCAGTTGTAAACTGACTTGACTGTTTTTACTCAGGTCTATGTAATGCATTAGTTCACTGTCATAAGATCATAGGAGAGGTCTCAAACATATGGAATATGCTTAATGTGATAGAGTGATCTTAATACGTTCTTTTATGCCTTCGCTTTTCTTAGCTTGAAAGTTGACAGTGGTTCCTAAACTGTGGGCTCACAGCATACTTGTTAGTGGTTTGAGGGGAGCAGTACAATTCTGTGGCACTGATTGTCTCCAGCTGCCATTCACATTAAGAGAAAGCCACAGACAGGACACACACTTGCCTCATTTCAGTTTCTGGCTCCCATCAGCACTGGGCTGTTAGAAAGCTATGACTTGGAGTGAGAGAGACTTTGCAGTGGGAACTGGTAGGGCTTCTGCCTTTGTGATTCTCTGGTAAGCCATGAACTGTCTGGTGAAAGCCTTTCTGGGCACTCTGAATTGCTGAATTTTGTTCCTTGTGACATGGAGGTTTTTTAATAAATAAAAAAAATTGTGGATTTCACCATGAGATTTATTTGAACTGTTAACTGCTGTGATGAAGGTGATCCCTGAAGTCTTCAGCACGAGCCTGGTAACAGATGACTGTGTCTGAATGTTATATTGGATCTGCTGCAAACAAATGATGTATTGCTTGAACAAATCATTTGTCTAGGATTTTTGTTCTGTAGTAGTGGGAACACTTTTACACAGTCCTTCATCTGATTATTTAATAAGGGTAGGTGCATTGGAAGTAGGTGCAACACCCCCACCAAAGCAAGCAACACAAAAATGCAACAATTTAATGTCTTAAATCTGTCTAATTATATCTGGATTTTCATTTATCTATTGATAGGGAAGTTCTTGACTGGGAAACAAAAAGAGAGACTTGTGCATTTAATACCACTTCTAGTAAAGTCCTGCTGTTCCGTTGTACTGAGCGATCCGCTTCTGAAAAACAGGAGGTTGAATGGGGCTGCTTAATCAATGTTTTTTAGTGGTAACCATCTAAAATGGCACACAAAGCAATCTGGGGTGTTAGAGCAGGCACTGCTTTGTCTCTTCATCATGTTTTAAAAAAATGACAAGAAAGGAACATTTCAGGTGCATTTTTATCATATTGGAGAACTGGCTTTTTAGGGGATTTAGCAGGATATGTGCTGTTCTGTGCCTAATGCTGCTTCTGTTCTGGGTACTCCATGTAAGTCTGTATTACAGGAATCTCGTTGCCTCACTGCTTGTAATCTAAGCCATGATCAAACTTAATTATATTTACTGATATAGACCCAAAATTGAAGCATGCTGACAAGGCTAGTCTCAACATAGCAGGGAGCTGGAGGAGTAAAAGTAAGATGAAAGGTAATACTGGGATGTGTGCAATGGTGTTCCTTGATCAGCAGCAGTGTAATGCCTTTAGAGATCCTGTGCTTGCGAGAAGTCTTCAGCAGGATATGAGACTCAGTTTCCTTTTGTGAGCAGATGTAGACATGGCAAGATACCTCTCCCTATTTCCCCCTTTATTTTCTTTGATTGATCAAATGAAAGCGAGGAGTGATGAGAACTTCCAGTTTTTCCCCCTAGCTCCCTACCATTTTTAAAGGTGTACTGTTGTAGTTGGAACACAGAAGTTGCCCCCTAAATCTATTCCTTTTCAGTCAGGCTGAAAGACTAAGTGTCAGGTAATTAAAACAATTAACAGCTGTCCTTCTCTTGCAGTAGTACAATAAAAACTTTAATGCTCTCTTTTTTGAGAAAAGCAAGAAGGTTGTCTATTAGTAATAAGAACAAATTATTTTCTTATAGGATTAAACTTAGTAGGATACTTATGGTACCAATTATATATTTCTTTCAGACAAGTATTGTTTTCTTTGTTCACATGACTACTCCAAGGGAAAACAGCAGGCAAACAAGATTTGTTCTTTGAATCTGTAACAAATACTTACAGCCTGAGCAGAAATAGAGTATCAGAACTTATGGATTCATCAGATTTTTTTTGTATGTGATGAAGGAAAGCTTGGAACTAACTGATGGGAAGTGCTATGGGATGTGGAATGAATATATGCTTAGGTAGGAACCAAAATGTGATTTGATCTTGTAGCCTTTCTTTCCTATTTTTATTTTGATTCTTAGTCTTCCATTCAGGGAAATAAGTGAGGCTTCCTGTGGGCTATTCATCACCTTTAATTTTCCATTAACATTTCTCAGACTCCTGGGGTCACTGTTATTGTTTCACGTATCAAAGGAAGTGTTATCAAATCCTGTTGTGGTGTACTTTTTCTCATTTTAGAGTAAACTTTTGGAAGGATTGGCAAAAAGAGATAAAAACTAATATTAATTTTCACCTCCAACTTGCAAAATAAAATCGCATATTAAGGTGAAATAACAAGAGATAGGTAAGATTGTTCATCTTGGTTATTAAAGACCTGATCTAACAAATGATGAGATATTGGAACAAGCTGTCCATGGTAGTGGTGGAGTCACCATCCCTGGAAGCTTTCAAGTAAAGGGTAGATGTGGCACTGAGGGACATGGATTAGTGTGCATGGTGGTGATGGGCTGATGGATGGACTAGGTGATCTTAGCGGTCTTTTCCAGCCTAAGTGAATCCATGATTCTATGATATCTGCACATATGAAGATAAGTGTAGTCCATGTGAGCACTGCTGCTGTTAATGAATGGGTAACATACCTCGCTGTGTAAGAGTGTGTAGGTACTCACTAGCCCTTAAATTGTCCATTATAGAAGAAACTCTATTGCTTTTGTAGCGTGAGACAGCCACTTATTTGTGTATGCTTCTGCCCTTGGGTGATTTAATTGCAGTGATTTAATTCACCACCTCTCTATACAGTCAGAAGTGTCAAATGATTTTTGAGTGAACTTTCTGTGGGACAGTGCTAAACTTGCTGTGGGAAGTGGCCACACATCTTCCACAAGGAAAAATATTTTCTGGAATCTGTGGTGCAACATCTGAAGAAAATAAGACAAATTACTAAAGAATCAGACGTGTCAGGATATTCAGCTATGTTTATTACAAACATAAGTTCAGCTTATCTAGCCTGAGCAAGGCAGGCTGCCTACTGCTGTACATCAGAGAAAGGATTCTCATTTTTGAGCCATTTTGTATGGGGAGAATAATAGCTTCTCCCTGAGAAGTATTTTGATTTTTTTTGATCATTGACATCAATGTAAATTTCATCACTGGTTTTGATTGACCATGTCCTTTTGGAAATCTCATTCTTGAGAGAAAGACAGCAGCCTAGATTTCTCTCTCACATTTGTACTGTTCTTGTGATGCATCACTGTGAGCTATGTTTAAGTGACTAGTTATGTTGAGTATACAACTGCTTTTTTTGAGGCAGTATGCTGGTAAGAATACCTGAAATATAGTCGGAATAATTTCTTTCACTGCCTGTTCAGAGTTAATGCTATTTGAGACATATTCAACATATGACATGCACGTATGACAAAGTAGTTATTTATTGTTTCCCTCAGAGCTCCCTCTATTTGCACCTACTGTTTTGTGCAATGCCTGTAATTAGAGGAAAACATTTATTTGTGAATTAAATTCCACTTCTCATTACTGAGATTCTCTTTAAATTTTCACCTGATAAATGCAGCCTAAGAATATCCAGTCTCGTACCCATTAGAGTCCTGACCTGCACATCATTAGCTTGTTGTTATGATTATTCTGCACTGGGACAACAGTGATTCTGATATTTACAATTTTGGCAGGTGTCACAGAGCCAGACCAGAACATGTGAAACATAAATGTAGGCCGGGTTTTAAAGAGCTGTGTCTGAATGGTGAGATGTTTGCTGGGATGAAATTGACTCTTGGCGAACTTGTTGACTTTTCCCTATGATTTTGCCTCTTAATGTTGTTCTAGGGCTAGGGTGAGATGCCTTGGCCTCGTGAAGCTGAGGCGTGTCGGTATGTGGCTGAGATGTGTTGTACATGTGAAAGGAAAGTTATCCTATGGCCGTTGCAGTAGTGCTTGCAAAGTTCCTGCCTTAACTCTGAGCTAATAGTAATTTGCTGCTGTTTCCTAAAGTAGAAATCCTTCCCTGGTTAAGTTTACTGGAAGAAGCCTGGGAGACTGGCTTTCAGTTAACAACTCCTCCTCATTTAAAAAAAAGCAACAACAATGAAAACAAACAAGCAAAACTACAAACAGCACAGCAGTAACAAAAACAAAACAAAACCCCAAACCAGCTAATCTTTTTGTTCCTTTGCCCATTTTGTCACCTGCTTCAGAGGCAGTCAGTAGCTGCTCAGCTTTCATAGGGGAAAAATAAAAAGAACAAGAAAGAACCAAGCAACCACTACCACTGGGGGGAAAAAAATCCCAACCCAAACCCCCTCCTTTTTTTGGTCATATGCCAGGCATAACATCCAGCCTTGAAAGCAGCTTAAAAACAAGGACTTGGGTTTTTTTCTTCTTTCCCACTCTCACCCACAGCACTTTGAGGTTTCTTTACTATAATATCCTTTGTACTTTGTAAGATAATTGCTAGACTATTTTTTTTTTTCTTTTAAGGGGAAAAAAAAACACAACAAAACACCAAAAAACCGAAAAAAGGAATATTGACACAGTGGCTTCTTTTAAAAGGATTACAAGGAGTAAGAAGACTTCCTTTTTGTGCCTGAAAGCACTCTTATTAGCCTACCTCTCTGCCCACTCAGGAAGCACAAATTAAAGAACATCTACCAGGCTCCATACAACCCTCCTGAGACCTTTCTTGTGACCTCCTGTGAAGCAGTTCCCTGTTGAAAAGGAGCCTGATTGCCCTGCAGAAATTGCTCCCCAGAAATAACTTCATGTTTCTGAAGTCAGGCGCTAAGTTTCCACCTCTGTGTAAGAGGACAGCTTGAAACAAATGACTTTCTAGTGATGAAGGATGGAGAACAGGCTAACATAGTTTCATTTTTATCCCTGCTTTTTCCCTCCCTCCGTCTCCCCAGATTTTTACAGTTTTTATTGCCGCATCCAGCTGAAATTTGTGAACAATTTGACAGTCCACTGTGTTGGTATTGCTGAAGCCAAAAGGAATGATTTGAGGAAAGCTGCAGTATAAGAGCCTGATTTATGCATTTTTCAAGTGGGAACTATTTCTTTGCTGCTGCTTCTTTGTATCCCCTTCCCTACTGCTTTTATTTATTTATTCATTTATTGGCACCCAGATATCTATCACTTTAATGTGACATACAGACTTGGACAGCAATTCTACTTCAGTAGAGCTTCATTAAAGCACTCTTCCATGGCATGAGATTTTAGTGGTAGACCTTTTCTTCATTTTCTTCATTTCTGTATGTACCAGAGGATGTATGTCTTCCTTCAACTTTGCCATATTGTTTTTAGACGGCAGCCTAATTCTGCAAATCTTGTAATTTAGTCATGTCTTACTCTTCTGTGCTATCAGTGCATTTTAGCCAGCAGTAAATATGTGCTGCTACTAAGAAGGCAGGGCATTGGGGCAAATTGACAAGATAATGTGGTGTATCCATTGGATAGACACATTAGATAGTTGTAAGAGTATATTTTAGTAATTGTTCTTATTTTAATATCTTACTTTAAAGTGTGTCAGACTGCGTATCAACTACTTGCTTGTAAAGCAACCACTAAGAACAACTTGTTGTAGCTCCTCCAACTTTTCAGGATAGGAGTTGAAGGTTAGTCATATTCAGCTGACCCAGTGTTGCTGGATATCGTGCTCTGCTCCTTAAAAGAGGGGAGCTCTGCAACTAAGCCTATAGGATGCAAGACGTTGGGTTACTTAACTGACAGTATACTTTTTCCTTAGGAAAGTCATGCAGGTTTATTTTTCAGTTGAAGCTTCTTATCCTCACTATTCTCAGCACCATTCTGATTGCCCCAGTGCCACTTTGGAAAAAAAAGTGGGGGCTAATAATTTTAAACTTCATGCTTTTTCAAACCATGCCATCTATTTGTGAAGGCCTGAAAATGAGTTGAGTCTTGATTCTTACTGTTGCTGCAGGTCTTCTGCTCTTTAAGGGTACTCTTTCTGATCAAGTGTGACAAAACTAATAGGCTTCTGTTGTAATATGTTTGAAGTCAAATATACCATTGCACAGAGTTTATCAGTTTCGTACACTTTTTGTTCTGTGGTGACAACATCAACATTCAGTAGTTCATTTTTACTTTCCAAGAACTTGCAAGTTATTTTTCATGCAAGTATTAGCTAGGCCTCTTCTATTTCAAAGATCTGATATGCAGTAGGTACACATTCTTGTAATGGAGTACTGAACTTGTCCTCAGAATTCATTTGGGATCAGGAATTGCTAGCTTGCTTCTAATTTTTGCGATCTGATTGGGTTTTAATGAAGCTGTACCAATATACCCAGGGTGATGTGACCTCCTTCTGCCACTGCATACTTGCCACAAAATATGAGACACTTCTGTTTACATCATATGCAATTACCAATCTCTATATCAGAATTGCACTGAGGTGTGTCTCATTTATTAATAAGAGTGAGAACATGGAGAATTTGCTCTGTCAGTCAATAGAAAGGTGCAGAGAGAGAAAAAAATCATAATATTGTCCAGGAAGTGTTTCATGTATCTGGAAGCTCATAAGGAAGATAGCTGGAATGGTAAGCCACTGAACAGAGACTGGAAAATGCCATTGAGTCAGAAGTGTGATACCAGGCAAGAGTATGGATGAGTTTTTAGAGCTAGTTATTTATGTCTCTTCTTTCATTCCCTTGATGTTAAATTGAGGCTTGGTCTAAGTCTGATCTCTCCCGTCATGTGGATTCCTACTTTGCCATTCTGCTTTGAGGGTGATCTAATCCTCCTATGACTTAAACTTTTCCACTAATCTCTATCAGTGCTGTAGCTGCCTGAAATGTATGGGTGTCCATCCCATCCATCCAAAGCTTTTAACATCAGGATGTAAAAAGCCTGTATTCTGAAGGACATCAGTAGTATCCCTGCAGAACAGGAGTGTTGGTATCCACTTGTGTGGTTCATAGGCCATGTGGGACTCCCAGATGTGTTTGAAAGGAAGGAAAATATGCAGTTAATGTGGAGGAGTATGACTGCCTGCAACAAAACTACCTGTTTTATACTTCATAAGCCCAAATTCAACAGAATGAATTTAGACTTGTGAAACTCATTAAGTTTATTCTGCCACATCTTTGTCAGATGGAAGGCCTGTGCAGTTAGCATTAGGGCGACATAAATATTTCCCCTTTATGGCTATGTGAATAATAAGTGGTGGGTATGTATGTTATGAAATAGTTCTGCCTATATTGTTATAAGATGTTGTGTGAATGGCTTTGCATTCTACAGCTGGGACAAGGAATTGGAGGTTGCCATTGAATTTTTGTTTGCGCGGTTAATGAGGAGAAACCAGTTATCAGTAAATTTCAAGTCAAAGTGCTAGTTGTACTCACATCTGTGCTGAGTATATGTTTAATTCTTGACGTTTTTAGGGGCCCGTACTGTGGATGATGCTAATGCAAAATCAATTTCATTGTGCCAAAGAACCTCAATAGACTGTTAACCCACTACTCATGGGGACAGCTGAGAAAGAGAGTCCCATTCAGGCAGACATGTTGCTTTTGAGAATAAGCCAGGGCAAAATTAATTTACAGCTAGCGAAGACCACTTCTATGCTGTGTAGAAATGAGTTTAGGTATGTTGGCCTGTAAATTATTGCAAAATGTAATTTTTTACTGGTGATTTTTACATACCAGCCTTATTTACTTCTTTTTTTCCAATGCCCATGTAACATCTATATGACTTGGTCTTGTGCTTCCATATCCCAGGGAACCATAGACACTTAATGCATTGTATTTGCTGTGAGAGTGTTGTTCATTTCAGCATTCAGAAATTTGTGTTTAAGCTTAAATGTATCTACTGTTTTCACAGTAATAATCATTTTTTAGTGAATTAAATGGCTTTAAAGTTAATGAACAGCAGCTGACGGGAGAACAGAATAGAAACAATTTTCTCGTTCAGTATAAACAGAATAATGTTGAAGACATCTTCCTAGCTTAGCTGAAGACAGTCAGTGAGGTTTTTATAGGAACTGGCATATTTTGATTTAGTTACTGGCTCTGTCCAGGCTCTGAGTTTCATTTCAGTATGATCTTGAGATGTTTCCTGGACATAAAGCTGTCACAGCAGTTGTGTGTTCATCCTCTGATGACAGAGGCCGTGTTTCTTCTTCAGTGCTTGTCGCTACTTACTGGGGCCAGAAGGGCAACGGTGCTTGACCATGCTTTATCTTCTGCTCTTTTGCCTAAGGAAAGTCGGAATCTGATGTTATTACCTCTTGAATGTAGTGTTTTCTTGTCATCTCAGGGTTGCTGCACCACTTCAGTTATTGAAGTTGGTGATTCTGAACACTTTGATGTATTTCATCATATCTTCTGGAACATCCTTCTGATCCTTTCAAACCACTCAGTGGGTTTAGGGTGTTTTTTTATAATCAGCAGGGAAAGACACAGCCCACCAGAGGTGATTCAAAGCAGGAGGAAAGCTTTACAAACTCATATCCACTATTTTAAGTAACCTGTCATCCACCTTTGTCTTTTACTAAGGTTTAAGTGGTGTTAGAGTGTCTCATCTTTGTGTGGCTGTGTTGTATTTTTTTTTTTTAATGGCTTTTTTATGCTGTTCAAATGCCATTCAGAAATAATTTGTATTTAATTTTTTGAGTTACACTGACATTTTGAATTGTAAAATATCCTGAGTTGGAAGGGACCCATGGGGACTGTAGCATCTAGCTCCTCACTCTATGTAGGACTGTTCAAAATTCAAACCTTATGTCTGAGAGTGTTGTCTGAACACTTCTTGAACTCTGGCAGATTGGGTCTATGACCACTATCTTCAGGAGCTTGTTCCAGTGCCTAACCATCCTTCCTGTACATGTTTGATCTTTACTGGTGAGAATACTTAGCTATAGTGCTGTGCAAATGAGAAATTGCTAATACTAATAGTTGTATTTTTTTTTTTTGAGGATACGTGTAGTTGATAGCCTTCCAGGAGAGGTGAAAACTTTGCCAACAGAACTATGTATCACCAAATAAATCAACTTGTGATTGTGCTCCAGTGTGCAATGTGTGTAGTCTTCTGCACTATAAAGGTTTTATTCTCATAGATTCTTTGAATGCAAACGATCTGCTACCACTAGTTGAAACGAGTTCCAGGTATTTGTCTTCTAGTAGCAGTAATAAAACTGTATTGTCATTTTGGGATCTCTTAAAATGATTTTATCACAGGTCAGGAAGACTGATAGTTCCTACTCTGAACTTTCTATGTAATGAACAGACCTTTCCTTAGCAAATAAAAGTTTCACCTTGTTGGCTGTTTTCATTTTCTATTCCATTTATTTCAACTTCCTACATCAGTTCCTTTTGTACTCTTTTTGTTTGTTCCTTTTCTCCCCTCACTGTATTTTTTTTTTTTTTTTTTTTTTTTTCTGGCCAGTCTTACAAGACAACATAAACCTTTCTCTGGATTTAAAGGAATGGTTATCAGTTCATTGAGAGAATCTTGGAGGGGGGGGAAAAAAAGATTTTCCTCACAAAAATTTTTTGCAAACTTACAAACTTTTAAATGAGATACACTTGTTTCAGAATATTTGATCTGGAAGTTTTGACTGGTGTTTATATTGGTCTCTATTTTTGATTCCTGGTGACTGGGCTTTGGTCATTTGCCAAATGTAGTGAAGATCTGTATAGTAACATGAGAGAGAACAACTTGCATGATAGTCTTGTTAGTCTATGAATTTATTTTATTGGGTTTGTAATTTTTGAAGAAGCAGACACTGAGGAAGTAATGTACTAATTAGATGATATTAATTTATTCAGGTATCTGATCAAAGGTTGATTGTATAAGGAGGTCCTCGTGAAAAAAAGAGAGCCCCCAGGAGCTTACTTTTTCTATTTCCTTCTGGATAAGGGGGAAATAAAATAAAATAAACCCCTATTTTCTTAATGTAAACTTCTCTATTGTGAAATTACAACATGACTTTCTTCTTTGTCTGCACATGTGAGAAAGGGGAAGTTCATTTTCACCATCCTCTAGCATTTCCTTCACGGTGACTGTTGTGTGTTGCGTTCACTGATAAAAGCTTGAAGTGCCATATATCAAGCAATAATATGTTTTATGAATGGTTTATTGAACTGATGAAGGATTGGAAAGAAAAGAAGTATTGTTGCATATTTATGAGTACTCCTTGGATATAGAAAAGTAAGGAAAAACTGGGGGACTTTGTGTGGGGAAAAATGGCAAGAGATGTAGTCTTTTTAGAATTTGGTCCTAACTGAATTATAGTGAGCAGAACTAGCCCTGAGCTGTTACAAAGATATAGAGTACTTTAAAGACTAAAAGACATGCTCTCATTGCCAGACACCAAAGTAAGTTGTTTGTAGTTAGAGGCTAAGGGGGAAAAAGTTTCTGGCTCTTGCAAGGTTTAGTTACTTTTCGTTAGTATTTTGTATTGGAAAAGACTAATGTGTTTCAAATTAGGGTAACTTGGGGTTTTGGATAGGAGCTCTCTAATAAACATAATCAAGAAAAGATATTCCATGGGGTAAGTTGCATAATATCTGTGTTTGCTAATGTGCTTTGTTCCCTGTCTCGCCAAACCAATGTGAGAATAATCTACAGTTTTTTTTAAACTGCATAGTTGTCTTTTTCTCTGCCACTTACATGTCGAAGCATTATTTTGACTTCTGAAAAGACTTAAGTAGCTGGATACTCTGGGGAGTTCAGAGTGACCAGGAAAGAGTCCATGGTGAAAATAGGGTGGAGAGCCCAAAACCCCTTCATGTTTGCTCACATAATACCTCTGTAGTCTCTGACAGCAGAACTGGGAGAATGAAATAGAATACATCTTTTTGAAAACTGAATTTTGTACAGGGATAAAGGGTCAGTGAGATGTCCTTGGTGGCCCAAGTTGGAGAACTCCTTGGTTGTGCAATGGGTCTGCAGTATGTGTGTTGGCAGAGCCTTTCCACAGCTTCGTGGTATGTATGACAACTATTTCCATTGTGTGGGACTTTCCACACTCTTGACTGCTGTGACACCACTTACAAATGTTGTCTTGGCACCTAATTTCTGCAGGTTAGTGTACATTAAGCCATTACATATATGTCCCTACCTGTGGAAATCCTTTGCAGTCCTGTATGGCTACACGAGGAGCCACCTGACTGAAGACTCCTTGATTTACCATAAAATTCCTTTTTGATTGCACCTACTGGTCTAGGTAACTTGCTTCTGGATTAATCTAATGAATAATGTCCTAAGAAGCTCCAAATAAAATGCAACACAGGAATTACTTTCTAGTTTGGGACCTGAAAGGCATTTTCATGTGTTGAATCAAGACATAACCTAAAGACTTAGGGTACTGTCTGAAGTCTAGCGGGATCTCTCAACAGTGATAGCCATTTTCCACCTGTGTAGAGTATTTACCTAAGAGCTGCACTGCATCAGTTACCTCATTTTTAGTACCTTCTTTGAAACCTGCTGTAACGTTTCATGTTAGATGCGCTAATATCTGTTCTGTGACCAATTTGTACACATACTGTGATTTCTGCACTGTTACTGTAAATGGAAGCTAGGGGATTTCCTCCTTCCAGAGAAGGGAGAATGACTTTTCATTGCTGTGATGAGTCTTCACATTCATTTCCCAGGTGCCAGCCTAGTGAGTATGCCTAAAAATGGAATCTTGTCTTCTAAGTAATGGTTTTAACTCAGTATTTGGCCCCTTGCTCAGTTTGCTACATATGTTCTGCTGAGTACTGTTGCCAACAAGGAAGCTAGAATGCTCCAAAAGAAATGAAAAAAATGTGTTAGGAGGTTCCATCTAAGCATCACTAAGCACTTTTTCACTGTAAGAATGACTGATCAGTGGCACAGGCTTTCTGGAGAGGTTGTGGAGTCTCCTTCCATAGAGAAATTCAAGGTCACTTGGCCATGGTTCTGGGTTGCTTTTTCTGGGTGGCCCTGCTTGAGTGGGATCAGATGACTTCCAGAGGTTTCAGCCTTAGCCCTTCTGTGATTCTGTTGCTTTGATTCCCTCCCTCAAGTTCAACAATCTCTCCTTGCCTCAGTCAGAATGAGGAGCTTGGGCAAGGAGTGCACTCTCTGTATTCTCTGAGTCTTATTTGTCAAGAAGGAGGCAGTTATTCTTTATTCACTGAACTATAAATTCTTGGTGTTAAACGCAGTTCTAAATGTGATTAAGGGAGTAACTTATACTGAATTCAAACCCTTTAGATTTATTTTCACGTTGTCATTTGGGAGCTGACTATATATGTTATTTAAGTAGCAAAGAGATCTCTGTCAATTTTTAAAATGTTAACATTGATATGAAGAAACTAGATACAGTGGTTCAGGACAGAGACATTTCAGGGCTTAATGTGGTGTTGGAGCGCTTGGCCCACCTTGCACATCTGACATTTGTTGCTAAAAGTAAATGTGAAAGCAATTGCATATAAAGCCTAGCTGGGAATACAGGTGCTGGAGATAGGGTGGGATATCAGAGATTTGCATTTATTCTGTAAGATGTCAACAGAAATAAAATGACCTTAATATGCAGTAGTGTATACAATGTATGTATCATAGTATCATAGTATCGTGCGAGTTGGAAGGGACCTTAGAGATCATCTAGTCCACCTCCCAGGTTTCGAGCCCCCTGTGTAGCGAAGCGGCACTTCTACCTCCTGCTCCACAGGGGGGATTCGAACCCGGGCCCTTTGGTGCCGCAAGCAGCACTTTATACCACTGCGCCACCGGGGGCACATTCTATATACATATACACATATGTATATAGAAGTCATACAAACTCTGAATGTATATGTGGACATATCCTGAGTTTATTACAATTATATTTGCACTGCCTACCAAGTGATGGCTCTGTAATCCTTATCTTTCTGTATCTCTTAAGTTTCACATAGTAAATTCACAAAATGCTATAGAAGTGGATTCTAAAAATAAAAAGGTATCTGGTGGAATTTTGGGAGCATGCCATAACGCATTCTCTGAATAGTGACATGGGTGAATGAGTTAACTTACAGTCTTTAATGTACAGTTCATTTGAGAGAACCAAAAGCATTTAAAATGGGGGTCAAAAGGAGTGGGGAGGAGTAGGACTTCCCAGCAATTCCAACCTGCTGGTCCCAATAGTAATCAGCGCAGCCCTCAATGCAGACTGTGTAACCATTAATAACACAAAAAGATCCTCATGTTCTAGCATCACTTCTGGAAAAGCCATACACGAAGCTTGTGTATCACTGATAAAATATGTAAAATAATTTCAGATAAAGTCTGTGAGCTTGAGAGTCTGTTCTGATAAGACACTGCATAAATATGTGGAAAACTAAAATGCTTGTAATAAATTAAAATCTAGTGATAGATTTTTTGCAGTGCAGCTGTTTTTCCACCCAGGCACTTGAAGTATGGGGTAACAAAAATCCCCTGTACTTTAATCATAATAACCAGGACCACAGTATGTTTTTGAAGTGGTCTGTGTCCTTACAGCTTCCAGAACGTAAATGATTTTTTTTCTTCTTGTGGAATACATGTAGTGTTATTGCTAGCTTCAGCAGTGTGGTGTTTTAGGACTCTTGTTCCCATGTTAGTTTGTTCATTGAAAAAAAAAACAAACACAAAATAGCGAATGGGTTGTTGTAGAGCAGTCCCTATCCTTTGTCCTGGTTCAAAGAACTGACTAATGTTAGGCCTCGAATTTAGAGGTAGCTGCAGTGAATTTCAAGAAACTGCATTAGATGACACTCTGATGTAGAAGTCTACTCTCAGATGTCTCAGTTTAAGCCAGTTGAATTAGGGGACCCATCTATGATTGTATTGATCATTTTCTGTGCAAGATAAGTCATTAAGTAGTGACCTGAGTCAAGAAAGGGAGATTTGACCTTCTGTCTGGTGGCACACTGCACTAAGCAGCCTTGTCATAAAACAGATTGTGTGACAATGTCCAGAAAGGCTCAGGCTCCCAGCTCAGGTCAGTGCCCTCATCATTTAAGGCAGATTTCTACTGGACAGGTGGGCTAATGCCAAAGCAACTGGTCATGCAGAGAGTGATTTCTTTCACATCCTTCTGGTTCTGCATTCTTCCTCTATAATCCCTGTACCTGCCTTCACAGTTGACTCACTCCAATGAGAGCTACCTAGGGCAGAATGTGCCTCATGGATTTAGATCCTTCAGGAAGGCCAGAAATGAGTAGGGTGAGTGCCCTGACTGACAGAAAGGGAGAGAGTGGGAAAGGGAGGGATGTTGACAGCACCCCTTCACCTCACCCACAACTTCTCTGTGTCTGCAGCTGCTTTTGGTATGCTGAACTTTGGATCCACAAGTAGCATGGTGATGGCTGCTCAGTAGCACAGCTTCTGCAGAAGGAATAGAGAATGTCTTATCTTGCCATGCCTCTAAGACAATCAGTGATACTTCTGAAGGGATGCATGTTTTAAAACCCTGGAAAGCTGCTTTGTCATGTTCTGTTCTCCTTGAGAGATATAGCCTCATTGATTTCTGGAGAGAATAGTGCACTAACCTTAGCAACTGGGAAGGCTTTAAGGATTTGAACACAGGTCTGGGGCTTCATAGTGAGAAGATATAATCTCGTCTGTGAATGAAAAAAAAAAAAAGTATATTTTTTTCATGCAGGGGGAATTCTGTACATATGTAGATTTTTAGTATTTGTTTACTAGTAAGAATTTCAGAAACCACTAACAAGGTCTTTTTGGGGGGGCACTGGTTTACTCAACTGATTCTAAATCCAGTTTTGCACGTATGTCAAATTTTTCTTCAATTGGGTTTCATTTCTGAATCTATAGAGGTGAATCAGTAGAGGAGAATGTGGTGCCTGAATTTAAAGGGAATGTCTCAAAGCGATAAGCTAATTGCGGTGGGTACCCTTTGGTAGAAGGTAAAGGGTAGATAGGTTTAATCAGTGCATTTCGAGAGCAGTGCCACAGTGTCTGCCTCTAGAGCTAGCAGCTTCATTCTTTCAGATCTCATTCCCATTTCTCTATTGATTATGTGGTGGCTTGGTACACAAGGAGCCTTGTATTAGCTGAAGTCATGATCAGTGTCTTTAATCTTTATAAAGATTGGAAGTCCATTCTCCTCCCTGCTGGTTAGAGAGCTTTTCAGTTGACACTGTAACCTGATGAACATTGTATGTTGATTTGAGGCTGGGTAGTGTTACCAGGCTCTACTGGAAGTTTTTTCTTTCCCCTTCCCTCTCTCTCCCTCCTCCTATTTTTTTTTTTTTTTTTTTTCTTCCTTTCTTCCTTTTGCATGTCTCACTTGGGGACTATTTGGAAAAAAGATTTGTAATCTTAGCCTTCATCAGACCACACAAGTCAAGAGGCTGATCCCCTCTTGGGCTTGTCAGCAGTCAGCTTATTCAGTACTGAATGTGAGCTGCGGTGGGAGTGGGAGAGTGTTTTTAGCCCACACTTTTATATCGGTGTCATGGGGGGCCAGCAACACTGTGCTGTTAAGCAGCAAGGGCTCATTATGTAACTGTCCCCTGTGGTCCCACAGCAAGGGCTTGAGGCTTCTGTTCTCAATGAATGCATGCAAGGATGGAAGGGGAATGCTTGGCCTCTTTTGGCTCTGAATGCTTTCAATGAGACCCTGATGAGAATGCTTTCCAGCTGAGCCCTGTTGCATCCTCCACCCTTGGAGTATCTTGACATTATGTGAGGGTGCAGAGAATGGAATACAGGCTCTGGAGGGTGTAACAGCTTGGATCAGCACAATGTGGGTCCTTTTGAACAAGTGTAATAGTCCTGAATTGATACTGTCTCTACCTTCTGAGTTAAGGTTGTTGCTTTTTTAAATTGGTGATAGCAACAGATGAGGTTATTAACTACTCCAACTCTCCCTTATTGCCATGTGTCTGGCTGTGAACATATATACTAAAGCATATGTACCAGCCCGGAGAAGTGCTGTAGTAAATGTTAGACTGTGTTGCTGACTCCTTGCTGTAAGTCAGAAGCAGCAGTGTTCCCTGAGGATTCAACAAGGCCCACAGAATTTTATTTCACCTTATGCTGTGTAGTGACGGCATGGATTGGGTTCAGAATAGTTACAGGAATACTTCTTTGAGGAAGCTGTTTATAAAAGTTCCGTTCCTCTGTCCCAAGGAGCTGCCAATTGCTGGTAACTTAAGGGACATACCATTTATGAAGGTGTTCAGAGGTTGGATGGAGCCCTGGGCAGCCTGATCTAGTATTAGATATGGAGACTGGTGGCCCTGTCTGCGGTGGGGGGGGGTTGAAGCTTGGTGATCCTTGAAGTCCCTTGCAACCCAAGCTATTCTACAGTTATATGATTTATCTGTGGAAGGTGGCTTGGCAAGTTACCAATAGCTAGCAAAGGTTTTGTAATTCATATGATGCCTTCTTGTCCTTGTCAGCTCCATCCTCATGGTTGCTTTTTCAGTCAGGCTACAGGTCCGCAAAGGTTTCTGCTGTACCCATGGCATGAGTTGCCTGGCAGCCAAGTGGCTTATCTGGAACCACTCCAGTCCCTTCTTGCATGGGGACAGCTGGATGTTTGGCTCAGTGCTGCTGTGGCAAGTGCCTTCTGGATCACCCTGGGAGGAAGCAACCACAGGCAGGTTCTTTGGCATCTTTAAAAGCCACAGTGAGTGGCATTGGAGCTCTTCTCACATATAGCCACACTCAGCAGCCCAACAGATTCCATCCCGACCACAGCTTCTTGTCTGCTCCATGAATCTTCCTGCACTCATTAGCCCCTCAATGTGTCCCTGTCACCTACCCTTGGCACAAACTGTCAAATCCTGTGCAACCTCTTCTCCCAGCTCCACTGTAGCAGATGCAGTCTGCTGAATTAGAACTGAAGCATATGCCAAAGCATACAAATTAGTGTATAGTTTGCATAGAAAGTTACATGCACATACGCACACAATTTAGTGAAATGTAACAGGCATGTTTGCAGCAGGCTTCAGAGAAAAAGGCTGTGTTGAGGGCATGCCATAGCACTCATTCTACCAGTTGAGCTATGCTGGCATACTTAAAATAATATAAATACCCATGGTTGGAGAACAGAGTTTGCCTGATGCTAAGATGTCCCATTCTCATATTGTATGTGAAACAGTCATGACAGTGTAGTTATTTGCCCATGGAGAGAGTTGGCAGACTTCTTTTTTCTATGTTCTTGTTTTTTCTTCTCTTTCCCCCTTGCATGCCCAAATACATATACTGTGCTAACAAAACAGAAGTTGATATTGCAACTGGAGTGGAAACCTGCAAACAGCTTTCCTCCTGAAATTATTCCCAGCTGAAAAGCTGAGCTGTGCTTTTACTTCCTGCCCTGTATACTAAGTGGAATAAATGTTCTTTCAGGAATGCCATAATGCCCTAGGGTTACTGTGCATGGAGTTGTGATCATTCAGCATCCTTTATGATAGATTTTAACTTCTGTGGTGTTTTTTTTTTTTTTTTCCCTGATTTTTAGTTTGTTTTTATGTGTTTGTAATATTTTCCTACAGTTATAAAAATGGTATAAATATATCTGAAATACTGTACATGAGAAATGTGTACTGTATAGGAGTCTCTTGCATCTCACTGGAGCCATTGGGAGTGATAAAATCCTAGGGAAGTGCCGAATTTCACTTCTAAAGAACAATGTCTTTGATACGTTACATCTCATTTAAGAGGTTCCAGGGATCACAGGCAATAATTACAAGTTACTCCATGCTCACAAAAGGAATTAAGCAAAAGTATAATTAGACAATTTGATAATTAGATCATTAACTAGCTCTTAATATAATTGTGTTAATGGAAGCGGCTTTAAATACAAAGCTATTTCTGGTTATTCTCTGATTTTATATCAAAGGTGAGAAGCTTTCATGTGCAAGTATAACCCACCCTGACTGTTAAAATAGAATTTCAAAGTCTTGCACTGGGATTTTTCTTTGCTCAGTTCACATTACTAACAAAAACAAAACCAAATGCTAGTAATAATGGTAATGCACATCCAGTGCATCGGCATGGAATTGATTAGCCTGAATGTGGGATTAGTAAATCACAGGATGAAACAGATTGGCAGACTTAAGTGACAACAGTGGAAGATGTTTGCTTGGTCTGGGGCCTCTGTACCTCTAATAGCCCTAGGAAGCCTGGAGCAGGACTGCAAGAGGCTGTGCAGCCAGAGGAAGGAATATAGATAATGTTTTACTTGAAAGAAAGAAGTAGGATGGTGGCGTGCTCCTCTCTGAGATTTCCAAGATGCTGTCACTGAAATGTAGTGTGATGTTGGACACAGTGGGAGGCTGAAAAATCCTAAGGTGCAAGACCAAGCAGGGAAGCTCTTTTATGGGTGGAGAACTTGGAGTGAGAAGGAGGTTGAAAATGGTAACTGGCCAAATATTATGGCAGGGAAAAATATTTAACAGATGGAAGTGGGACTGTGAGAGCTGACATGGCTAGACAGCAGGGGACACTAGCTGCCTGTGGAGCAAGTTGCTGTCAGCACCTGGTATGTGGCTACTATGTAAGGCAGCAGCCTGCTGCAGGCCTGGTATGTGTCAAAGAGGATGTTTCAAACAGGTGCTGTCAAACCTTAGAGCTGATTGTGGGATGCTCTTATGCAACTTCTTTCCAATTGAAATACAGCATAAAACCATTTGGGATAGCATTGTAGGGTACAACACACTGGCAGATGTGATCTTCCTTCTTAGTCAGCAATTCTAGATCTTTGCTGACCCTGTCAGTTAGCCCTTCAGATTGTTTGTATTAGAAATCAGCTGGAAAAAAATGCTTCCTTTTGTAGATCGTTCCTTTGCTTTCCCCTTCCCTCTTTCTTACTATCAGTTTCAAGTAGGTATCGCATCTTAGATTGCATAATGATCTTGGGAATGTTCTCCACAGTCTTACCTAGCCCTCCAGTTTTCACACTGCCTGCTTGCTTGATCTTTGTCTAGTCATGTGGAGAAAATATCTCCTAAGGAAGGCACGTAGCACCTCTGCAGTTGCTGAGATTCATGTTCTTTAGTTCAGTTAGGATAAAAAAAGCTGTTGGAAATCCCCAGTCAAGACTTGTGTGAGATATGGCTGCTGCTGAGTGATAAGAACAGATTTGTGTGCAGCTTGGAATGCTCCATGTATGCAACGATTTGAGAATCATTTCACAAGGGAGACTTGTTCCTCTTTCCAAATTTATGTTTTTAATGTCAACTATCATATGCAAACTGAAAACAGTGGAGAAACAGATTTATTTCAGATTTTCATGCATCTCTGTGAGCTTGTGTGGGAGAAACTTCATTATTGCTATGAATTGACAGTTTTCTTTGTGATGTACTTTCCCAGAGGTTAGGAAGAAAAATCTCTTCCTAGATGGCACACAGATGAACTCCATCTGATCTGAATAAATTTGGCAGGCTTTTACTTGAGATTTTGCTAAGATGAGTATTACTTGGGTTGTTTGGTGTTTTTACATTCAAGGACGTGAAAGAAAGCCAAGTTAATTGAAAATGTGAATTTCCAATGGCTTTGTTCAACAGCAGCGAAACTTTGCATATAGAAACACCTCAGGTTTTAACTGACCATATTAAGAGTTGTAATAAAGCTTGTGATGTATTGATTCCAATTGTTTCATACCTTTGGCCTTCCCCACTCCTCACCAGCCATGCTGCAAAGGATAGGAATCTGATAGCAGTATAAAAGACATTATGATCCTAAGTGAGTGTTGCTTCAGGAGAGCATATCCAAGATGATATGCAGGTAAATGCAGATAAAAATTATTCAGCTTTCAGGATAAAAAAAAGTGGAAAAAAGAGCATGAGGCATGCAAAGGTGAATCTTTATACCTATTATAAAAATTGACAGTAATCTCTGTCTATTTTTTTCATCAAAACAGTGATTTCAGTTAATTTGCCTTCAGTTTGAAGATACTTTTCTCTCCACACTAAGAAGAAAACAGTACATAAAAGAGCATGCAGGGATAGTTTTAGAAGAACACAATACAAAAGTAAGCAGAATAGGACAGAAATCTTTTGGTTTTCTGATGAATGTCAGCTATACATGTGCTGAATCTGAAGAAAGATTTGATAAAACTATATACTGAATATCTCCTCTGAGAATGGAAAAGCTGTCTAATGATTGTTTATTTAAAATAAAAAGGACATGATTCTTGTTTGAATAGCATTTACAAGAGATTTCAGCTTGCTGCAAATCCAATTATAAATCAGGAATAGAGTAGGGACATAGGTGTCATGAACGCTGTCCTGACCTTCAGACTTGCGATGTTTAGTTAGCATTCTTCAGGTATGAGAGCTGTTTCAGAACTAACTGGTTACAATGTCAGTAGCCACTTGGTACTGGAGTTCCTTGAAGAACTGTAAAGCTTTTCTCGCAGGAAAAGCTAGCTAAGTTTTGAAAATATGGAGGTGTTTTATAAGAGTAGCTGCTACTGTAGCCTGGTTGGAGGTACAAGCTATCCGCTTGATGATCATCAAAACTTGGAATAATGGGAAAGTATGAAAAAGCCAAAGAAAATCAGAGATTATTGTAGTATTTTAACAGATCTGACCCATATAGGTCAGTTATGTTTTATGATTGACCCAGATAGGTACGAAGGAGTGGGTCTGGGATGACATAAAAGACAGTGCCTTTGTGAATGGCACTCTGAAGGTTTTTGGGGGGAAAATGAGAAAAGAAAGTATGTTTACATTTGCCTTTCTGGTGATGAAAGTGTCTAAATACCTAGTTGATAACACTAATAGTTCCTAAGTTTTTAAGAGTGTCTAAATCATCTAATTCTAACAGTAATTGGTCAAATTTGCAGCCAGCCCCTAGTTTAGTGAAGAGGCAACTATAGCAAGTGAGTTCTGTGAGGTGGCTGAAAACTTGAGCAAAAATGCATCTGTGATGCATTTAGTTTTGATGAATGATGCAAGGAGTACTTGTGGCAATGATGCAGGAAAGTAATAGATCAGGGTGAATAATCAATTGAATGCAAGCTCACAGTGTGCTCTGATGTTTAAGAAAGCAAATGCAATCCTTCACCATTCAGGCTGGAAGGTACCAGATAGGAAGGAGAAGATGGAGCTACTGTTTTTTATGGTACATCTGGAGAGCACTATTTTTTTTATTTCTCTTCTTTGTGCACAAAGGAGCAGCTGAAAAACTCTGCCCCTACAGCAAGGGCTGAGTTTGTCTGCCATATACCTGTAGCAGTGTCTTTCCACAACACCTTTTGTATAGGCCACAGATTCAGCCTGGGCTGCAGAGCTCCGGGCATCTGTATAGCAGAGCTCATCGGGCAAGGCTTGGATCTCCACCATTGAGTGTATATTTAGAATTTCCTGCTGCTATTCTATTTCTTCTTCCCAACGCAATTAAAAATCTGGCTGCTGTCTAGCTATAAAATGCTAACACAAACACCTGTGAACCAGATGTGTACAGCTGTAAGACTGTCAGTGCTGATCCATCATCAGAGCCATAAGCCGATTCATTGGGCAGTTGGAAAACAATTTGTTTTTTCCCTTTTTCTGTCCTTCCTCCCCATTTTTAATCCTTCTGTTTTCTCAGTGTTTACTCTCTACTGCTTCCTGCTGCAGCAAGTTTGTGGGGTGAATCTTGCTCAGATATTCTGTCTCTTTCAGATAATAAAACAAAGAACCTAAACCATAAGAGTACTTTTTATTTTCTGTTTTCTTTTCTTTTCTGGCTGCAGAGTGGCCGGTTTATAATGACAAATGATAAATTAAAGTCAGTATTATATGCTAGCTCATGAAAAACTAGGTGAAAAACAGTAATGTGAGAACTACACCAGGCAGGATTATAATTTTCCTTCCTCACCTCTCTGAAAAAACTTAGACCTGTGGGATGCAAGAATATTCTAGAGAGACTAGTTGTAGAATGGGAAGCAGTCTTGTGGCTTTTGTGAAGGTGAAGGCTCAAATCAGCAGGAAAAAGCAGTTCCTCAAGCTTGAGGGACATAAATGGTAATGGCTACAGATGCAGGATATAGTAACACTGGTGGTTTTACTGCAGCTCTCTTTGCAAGGGCTTTTTGAAAACAAGCTAATGTAAAAGGTCTTTCTTATTCCCTTACATGTTCCTTATGAACTTTGTGTCCTTTTGAGCTACTTACAACTTTTCAGTGCAGTAACAATGCTTACAGGGGGATGTTCCTGCTGGAAAAAGAGAATGTTTCAGAAGGATAAGAGAGAAATGGTCTCCATTTCTAGCAAATATCTTGAAATAGTTTCATTTGCTCAGCTGACATGGTGGTAATGGATAGTTTATGTGAATATGACAGATTATAGGAGTAAGGTAAATCTCTTATGATGGTGAGGGTTGTGGACTTGCATGGTGAAGGTGTCTACCATGTCATGCTTACTTGAGGAAAAGTCCCACTGACTTCAGCTTATTTGAACAAGCTTTTTCTTTAACAGAAGTGGTGCTGTTATAACCATGAAGAACAGTTTTTCAACTGTTAGAGTTACGGGATGCTGAAAGCAGCAAATCTGAAATGTAGACTGGATGATGAGAGGAAGAATATGCTTAAATTAAGGTGCAGATCACTTGGAAAACAGCCCAAATGCCTCTGGAAAGGAAAATTGTAAATACAGAGTTTTTTATTATATTAGAATGTTCACTCTCAAGACCAGATGATGACTCAAAGTTCCTTTCCACCCAGCTCCCTAACTTGTCCAGGTCTCACTGAGTGTCAGAACAGCCTTCTGGTGCTTATGGTGTGTCTGGAAACCCACCTCTTCTAGGGCAGAAGTTTGTTGCTTTCCCTCTGCTTCTCCCCTTACTTTGTGAGGTGTATTATATACCAGCAGTCATTGATGCCTGGACTCTCTCAGGTGTGAAAGAAATCCATGAGTTTTTTGTGAGCATCTCTAAGCAAAAGCTGACCTCTGTGATCTAGCTAGTGTTGGCTGTTTTGTTTTTCCCTGGAAAGCAGTGAATAATAGTGGTGCTGAAAATTAAATTTGGTAGGAAGGTCTTGAGATTCGTTGTAAAGTTGACTTTTCTCTCAAGTAGTGGGTAACTTGTGTAGCCTATGTTTGACTGAGCAAAATACTCTTCTAAGATTTGGCATGAAACTGTATTACTGTTGGCTTACTTTCTGAAACAGCTAGTTTGCATAGAAAGTATTTACTTATTAATCTCTTCTCATTTATGTTGCATGTATGTAGGTTGCTCCACAAGTAGTGCCTCCTACTTGGGAACCTCAAAAGATACAAAGTGCTCAGTAACACCGTCTGATAATCCTGAGCTACAAAACATTTCCACATAGTCATGGCCACTAGCTGTGCATTTTCACCAGTGATGAACGAAAGCCTGCATGTGGTACTTGTAAAAATCTGCACCCACAGAGGAGACCCACTGTTCTGCAGCTCCTGCAATGATATTGTTGCTGGGAAAATGTCAACTAGATGGAAGTAAAAAAAAGTGCCAAATCCAGACTATATGGTGGCTGCGGTAGGAAAGTCTAGTCAAAATTGGCAGTATGCTCCACAATCTTAAGACTAGAATGGAGCTTGGTGTTATAGTGTTGTAAGAGAGAAGTCTTCTCTGGCCTGATCTCGGATATTTGAGCCTTCAGCACGGGTAGAGTCATGATATGGTGGTCAGAGTTGATGGTTTGTTCAGGGTTCCAGCAAATCCGGAAGTATCGATGCTATTTCAGAAGACAAGGCATATCACTTTATGGCTGAGGCCTGTGTCTTGAGCTTTTTCTTTAGTGATCTCATATGTCACTACTCCATGTACTGCTATTTTGACTTCAGCCTGTAGTAGTGACACAGCTTCTTGTTGCTGATAATGATGCAGTCTAGGAAACTGTCACCTTCAGCATCATAGAATCACTAAGGTTGGAAAAGACCTCCAAGGTCACCTAATCCAACCATCCACTTATGACCAAAATTTTCCCACAAAGCATGTCTGTTATTATCACATCTAGATTTTTCTTGAGCACCCCCAAAGACGGTGACTCAACCAGCTCCCTGGGCAGTCTGTATCAGGGCCTGACCACTCTTTCAGAGAAGAATTTTTTCTTAATATACAACATGAACTTTCTTGTCACAGTGTGAAGCCATTCCCTCTTGTTCTGTCACTACTTACATGGGTGAAGAGGCTGGCCCCCCCACCTTGCCACAGACCCCTTTCGGGTAGTTGTAGAGAGCAATAAGGTCCCCTTTGAGCCTCCTATTCTTAAGGCTCCTCTTTCCCTCAGCTGCTTCTTATAGGACTCCTCACCAGCTTTGTTGTCCTTCTTTGGACAATGCTCCAGGGCCTCAAAGTCTTGTAGTGAGGGGCCAAAAACTGAACACAGTACTTAAAGTGTGCTCAGTTTAGTTCATTGCTTGCCTTGCGCATTTGTGCTGCAGTTCATGTTGCGACTGATCTAAAACTTTCAGACCTCTTACATGGTTTCATCTGTTTATTCTAGGAATGGGAGTTTATAGTAATGCTGTTTATACTAAAGATGGGTGAACCATTATAGCAAGTGGAGAGATCACCATGAACCTTTGCCCTGAACTCAAATCAAACTCTGTGACTTTATAGTCCTGTTTCAGTGTTCAGTGTCACTGTACTTTGTTCTGTCAAGACTGGAAACAAGTGCCAAAATATAAATGGTATTTCCAGTGTCAGTAGATATGCTTGTGAAATCTGAGGCTGTCATGAGAGTTTATGGAGTTTGAGACCTCACAAGCTTTGGTTGTGAGCTTTCTAACTCCTGCTGCTTAGTGCAGCTTACCCAATAGGGTCTGCCCATCACTATGTCATATATGCCTCTGGAATAAGATGCTATTTTTTGAAATAAGTATTCTGTGGGGAAATGTGTGCAGATGAAAGACTAAAACATGAATGTCATGTAGCTGTGTTTTCCTGCTATTCAAACAAGGAGGTTGTGACCATCCAGTCTCAATCTTTTCTCCAATATGTGTTGCAAATCTGTTGGCTAATTCTTCTGTGAAATTATATTAGAGCTGTCTAGTTGTATTGGTTATTAATATACAGATGGTAGCAAATGTACAGAAAGTATAAGTAAAGGAAAACTCACCAGTGGTGGTGCCTTGGCTGAAGAAGCTGGGGCAGTCCTCACTGGTGAGCAATCTCCAAAAGATACTGCTTCAGTGGGAGTCAGCCCTTAAATGAGGTCTCAGAGGGGATGGAGTCAAGCTCCACCCCTTCCAGGAGCACAGCTACATCACTCCCACCTGTGCTCCCACAGCTGACCCCATACTTGCTTCAGCTGATTAATCAGAGGTTCAGGCTGTGATTACCAATCTCCCATACACTAGTGCAGGAAAACAAAGTAAACTTTCTTTGGGACTCTATATTTGACAACAAAATATGACTAACATGTTTCTGGAACCTAGGTTTCTCCAAATTTATTTGCTGCTGATGAGGTTTCATGGTTTCAGGTTCCATATTTGGATCCAGTTTTGAGCAATCCATCTAGTAGAGTCTGATTAGTAGAGCCAATTATGCGAATGATCAATTCAGGTGGTGTCTGTTTTCCTCCTTTCTACTCCCAAGGAGGAACTGTATTCCTTCCTCTCTCTCCCTGTTTATTGTTGTATCAAAGAATGATCTGATGTTTGTTTTAACAATGGGATGAAGCTGAATTCACTGCTGTCCAGCACTCCTTAGAACTGGTGTGCTACTTGAATGTTTATATCATACTGACATTTGCTTACTTTAGAGAAGGCTTTATTTCCTTGGAATATTTATCATAGTATCTAGGAATTTCCATGTTAAACTGCTGTGGGATCTGAATGTTGTATATAATTACCTGGGTTCAAGGCCAGTTGCCTAAGGGAAGTTGATTTTTAAAGAACAGAACCAGCTCTGTGGCATTAGTGAGATGAAGTAAGAGCTGGCAAAGATTTTTCTTGGACTGACATTGAGCAGCCTGGAAATAAGATTTATACCTCACTTCACATGTATGGATAGCTTTGTCTGGTGTATTATGGGAAAAGTAGAGAAGCCTCTCCCTGCGTACCTGGCACCATGGGTGGCAATGATGTGATATTTGATGTGATCTGTTGACCTAGTTATAGTCTTGGATAGAAAATAAGATTTGACATTTTTTCCTTCCTGCTTTCTCCCACCTGATCTCCACCAGTCTTCTTTTTTCTGAAGGTTAAGGGGGAAGTTGATGCAGAATTCAGTTCCTGCCTTTCTGATACACAGTGATGCTCTGACCCTCTTTGTACGTGGAACAGTAACATCCACTTTGAGACTTGATCAGATCTCAGCCTCCTGTTGTTTCCCATCAGCTTATATGACTCTCTTGGGCATCTGGGGCTAAAACTGCTCTTTTTCTGCTGTGCATAAAGAGGCACCATGATTTATGAATCAATTAATCACTGCATGCTGAGGGGCTGTTCACGGTAGTTAAACAGTGAAAATAAGATACTTGAGTATATAATAAAGATGGATCATAATGAATATGACCTTCTATTGCTGAATTCTCTTCCTCTACTAGTTTTTTTTTTTCTTTTTTTTCCTTTGATGACATGGAGCTCATCCAATTGCTTGACAAAAGTGGTCTCTATTTGTGATTTATTTATTTTTTTAATCTTTCAGTTTGATTTCAGTTTGCTACCAAATCTGATAAAGCTTCAAAGCAAAAAAAGAAAAACCGACTCTGATACTACTGCCTGTAAATCTTTTTCATAGTTAGAATAAAATCTGTCTTTGTGTCCCTAGAACTTAAGGATGGGAAGCCTGGCCTGCAAAAGCACTTAATTGAGTGAAATTGCTGATCTAGAACTCCTGCTTTTTTGTGTGTAAGAGATAACTTCAGACTAGTACATTAAAAATATTAGTTTCCATTACATAGCTGCTGTTTGCTCTGTTTAATATGTACATAAATGCTCTGCATTTGTAAGACTGCAAGATACTGTAAGAAATAACCAAGTTTGGTGAAAAGCCATGCTATGAATGCAGTTTGGCTCCATGATTTACTGAAGCGCTGTGCAATTTGAGCCAGCAATGGCTGTAGTCAGGTTAGAGTGGCATATTTAAAATGCTGTTCATTAGTTAAGGATATGAGGCAAGAGGGAATCCAATCACATGATTTTGCCCCCAAAATACATTTTCCAAGGAGGAAATTGTTCATTACAAATGATGAAATGATAGTGAACCTTGATGATTTCACTGGAGTTGCTCTTGATCTTACCTGTGTTACTAAGAGTAGATTTCATCCAAGTTAGAAATTAGGTGCAGTGGTGTGAAGCAAGTCAATTCGTTTTCCCTGCCATGTAGTGAAATTTGCAGTGGAATTATAATCTTTATAATTTACCATTAAAAGTAAAATGTATTTCTTTTCAACACAAGCTAGTGTCTTATTTTGTTTAACCTGTTACTGGCATACATTGACTGTATCTAATGACTTCTGTTTGCTTGCTAAGTTGATCTCAGAAATTGGCTTTTGAAATGCACAATCAGCAGTAATAATGTTTCACTGCACTGACTGTAGTTAAATATTTCTCATCTGTTTCCCCTCCCTTCTCTGTTTTTTAGGACCCAGGCTTCTCTTCAGTGATTCATGACAAACTCCAAGTTCCCAATACTATTCGGAAGGCATGGAATGAGAAGGACAACAGATGTGACGTTTGTGCCACACACTTGAACCAGTTGAAGCAAGAGGCCATTCAAATGGTGCTGTCCTTAGAGCAGGCTGCCAACTCAGAACATTACGATGTCTCTCCAGGATCCCCCCCACCCCTCTCTAATATCCCCTCGCTAGTGGGTTCCCGGCACGTGGGCAGCTTGCAGCCCAGGGACTGGGCGTACGTGCCTGCTCCTTATGCTACATCTAATTATACAGGCTTCGTTCCCAACAAACACAGTGGAAAACCCAACAGTCTAGGAATTGTTAATGGGGTGGAGAAGAAAAATGGCTCTCCTGGACACCAAGCCAAGGTCAGCTTTCAAATGGCCACCAGCCCCAGCAATGGTAATGTTCTCAATTCTGTGGCTATCCAAGCTCATCAGTACCTCGATGGCACTTGGTCTTTGTCAAGAACGAATGGCGTTACTCTATATCCCTACCAAGTAAGTAGTTTTAAATAACAGAGCTTTTTCTTATTTTTTTCTTTTCTTTTCTTTTTCTTTTTTGTGGTTCTATTCTGTAGTGAACCTGAATCATATTTGGACAGGTCACTACGTAAGTTTGATCTAAGAAAAAAATAAATAAAAGAAGAACGTGCATTAAGAAAACCAAATAACTAATTTTCCTAATAAAAATTATTAAGTCTAGTTGCATTCATGATAATTTAACTCATCTTCTCTGAAAATGCCTTTTGTTTATCTTCTGATAATGTTAAGGACCCGAGGAAATGGACAGTTGTATCAGATGAGGTTTAGACTAGACATAAGAAGGAACTTTTTCTCTCAGAGAGTGGTCAGGCACTGGAATGGCTGTCCAGGAAAGTGGTGGAGTCTCCATCCCTGGCGGTGTTCAAGAGGTGTCTGGATAAGGAGCTAGGAGATATGGTTTAGTGGTTTTCTGTATGGTAAATGGAGGACAGTTGAACTAGATGATCCTGTAGGTCCCTTCCAACCTTGTGATTCTATGATTCCTAGGTAGTTTATTTTGTCTTTAAGAATACTCATTAAGGAAGAATCTAATACTCAGAACTTTCTGGACCAATACTGTTTGGCTCTAACTGGCACAAAGAGTGTTCCCTAGCATTTTCCTCTCCTTTAGCTAAACTTGAAATAGAAAGGATAGTAGCTGCAGTCTGGTAACAGCCTCAACACCTTCCTCTATACCAACCAAACCAAACAACAAAAACAACCAAAAACCCCACTACCCCAGCAATGCTAGTTTGTGATGGACAGTTGGTTGATGGTAAATTTTATAATCTTTGTAAGATTAAAACCTTCAAATACTAAAGTTCTCACTTTACTTGAGTGTCACATTTAATTGTCCGGTCAAGGAATTATAGTGATAGTTCTTCACCATAAACACATTGCAAGGATATAGGTGTTTGGTTATGTAGTATCTGTATCAGACTGGAAATTAATCAAGTTAATTATATTTATATTAATAAATAACTTTAACAAGTGATCTCTTTGTAACTTGAGGTAGGAAGGAGATGCAAGCTTTGATTTATTTTTTTCTGCTCTTAAGAAACCAATTTTATGTGCTATATATTTTTTCAGAACACTTCAGTTCACTCTTCTATATATGACAAATATATATATGTGTGTGTTTATTATTATATATATTTTTTTACTGTTGCGGTTACAAAATCCTGCTGGAGGAGAGAGCTGTGAGGATGAATCTGTTATCCTATCTTAATTATAACTCTGATTTTATTTATTTAAAGGTGAATTAAAATAAAAAGAGAGAAACAGTAGTTATTTGTAAATATATACATATTCACTTTTTCTTTCCTTATGAATAGTGATTAAATAAACTTCACTGCGTATTAGTTTAGAAGAATAGAAAATAATGAAAAGAATCTATTGGGATAGAAAGCCTTGCACCTCACGCAGAAGTACAGTGCTCTCCATTCTGCATTATAATTTTGCCTAATTGATGTCCAGAGTGAACTCAGTCTCATTGCTGTAGACTTAATGGCGCCTGTTTGTAGGCACCTCCCACTGTAAATTAGTTTCTGTTAGACAGTCCAGATAACTTGACAGAAATGGTTGAGTACCCTGAAACATGACCTTATTTTCTTTCTGAATTATCACCAAAAAGTGAAACACATTAGTCTGGAAGAGGCAATTTGTGCCTCAGAACTGATTCATTACAATTTTAGACACTAAAAAAAATATTCTTATTATTGTAATTTCTAGGATGTTGTTTATTTCTTAGGATCTTCTCCAGACTGCCTTGAATTATTACTTTGTTGGGGTGAATGAATTACAGCTTTTGTTTCAATTCTGCTGAAATAAATAAGTGTTGTGATATTGTGGGGCTCAGATGCTGCAATAGTATAGCGTAAGTCTTAAATGATACCCACTATTCAATCAGTTCTGCAGAAAAAATAGTTGCTATCAGGAGTAAAACAAGTGCAAATATACATTAGTCAATTTAGTAATTTAGCATATGTTTACAACTTGAAAAATAGAAGTAATACTGTCTAACTGGAGATTGTTGTCAGATGTAAAAGAGTCTCTGTCATGATACAGACAGTTCAACACTGGAAAAAATTTCTTGGAGGCATGTTGGGAACTAACTGTTGGTACCTCCTTAGAACAAGTCAGGAAATTATCTGCTCACAATTATTTAGGCAAAGTTGACCCTACCTGGGGATTACTCCAAATGACCCCGTCAGTCCTGACCAGTCTTGCTTTATGTAACTCCACATTTAGCTACACTTTGACTAGACCTAAAGATCTACTTCCAAAAACTTGTGATCCTCCCTAGCCCTGACTGACAAATGAACAGCTGATGCGGTTTTCTCTAAGGAGTTGAAAGAAACTTTGCTGGCAAGTAGTCCTGCTATGAAACAGGTAACCACATGCAGGGAAAGGGAACTGATTAATCTTAAGATATATGACCCATTATGAACCTCCTATTAACACTGGAATGCTGAAATGATTACTTTGTGAGGGTAACTGTAACCCATTTCTGTTGAATGTGTGTCCGAAAATATGAACCAAAATTCAGTACAATGAATAGAGTCTGGAAATTGTGCTGTTTGAGTCACCAAAGGATAGCATTTGGATACATACCACAGGGATCAGGCTGTGTTCTAACACTTGTAAAGGCTTCTGTTGATCTCTTTGTATCTCAAAGTGATTTCAGTTCTTCCCTGCTGAGAGAAAATTGTTGAAATTGTTGAGGTTTTACCTGTAATTATTTTTGCAACTTCTGATGTGAAATCACAGTGTTAAGTACATGTCCCTTGCTTACCAGTTATTGTATAATGCTTTTAAAGTATGAGAAACTATTGACTTCGGGGTGCAGTTGCAGGAGCCATAAGTACCTTGATGAAATGACTGCTGCTACATATATTTATACTGACTGATTTCTAAATTGAATGCATAACTTTTCTGTTATAACTTCCTCTTTTAGCCTGAATGAGCTGCATAGTTCTCCTGTGTTGCTATGCCCCTAAACCTGTGAAGTGTAGCACTAACTGCTTTGTGGTTTGAACTGCAGAATGTTAAATTTCCTTGGTCCACGGGGCACCTTTGGTTATCTTACTGAAACTTCATCTTTTAAAGTTTTAGATTTTAAGAAGATTATGAAAATTCAATATAAAATCAGTAACAGCATGATTTGTAGATCTGAGTGACAGGAAGGTAAGAGAATAAACAGATCTAGGAAACTCCAACAGCCTCAGGAACAGCGTGGGCTTCGGAAGGGAGGGATGGGGAACAGACAACATGGCTGTTGATGTGAGTGTATGGTGAGAACCTCCCGCTTCTGACCTTAAGGTTGTGAAACTTGAATTTGGTACAGTAAAAGATGTATATGTAAGGATTTGAGTAGGGTTATTGTAATCATAATGATAGTGAAAAAGTACTTCTTTCTCTACTGCACTTGAAAAGACCTTTTTGACCAAAAGTTTGGAAAATGAAATCTTAAACTACATAGTGCCTCCTGGCCTCGGGCATTATGATCTCAAGCCTATTGAGAGAATTATCAAAGGCTTTGTTTGTGTACAGTTGATGAAAGCCTACAGTGTTTTCTGTTTCCTCTTTATGTAAAATATGTGTTTAGAAGAATAATGTTCTCTGAGAAAGAACCAGCTTGTTCTGGAGTTCTGCAGTGATGAATGATTTGTTTGGAGTTTACTTAAGTCATGGCTGTCTCATAACACATCAATTCTTTCAGGCACAGCCTTTAAAAAAGAAACTGGTAATGATTAGATTTGGGCACAAGATGAAGAGTTCAGATACAGAGCCAAAGTCTATGTGAGAGGTATTCTCATACAGAATTTTGATGCCAAGGTTTTTTCATTGTCTCTACTGTCCAGTTTACTTCTTTTCCACTTGCTGCTGCTGTTGCTTCTTCAAGTGTTCAATGTGATAAAGCTAAAACGTTAGTGTTGCTACAACACTGCCTAAGTAATTTAAGCAGATTCTAAAACATAGCATGATTTCTGTATCTTACATTGTACTTGCTGCATCTGTGGGTTGACAGGTGTCTTCCTAGAGCCAGACCCATTTTGCCAAAGCGTCTTAGCAAAAAAGGAAAAGGAGATCTATATACTGTCTTTCCTAATACCATATTCTTATATGCCCACACGTGATTCCGTACAAGATCTGTAATACAAGAGTTATTTTTTTTTTTGTCTGTGTTCAGTTTGGTTTTGGTCCAGAATTTTTTGGCTTCTCTTCAGTCACTGAATGAATGTATGAGATCTACATTTGAGTGCGGTGGCACCCTGAACAATGTAGAAAATTTTGTTCCTCTTACTGACAGATTGTAAATGACAATGCTGAGAAACTCTTGTACTTATTTTTTGGATTTTACATCTAGACTCTAACAGTAAATTAACTCAGAGAGAAACTGTATGCTGGGAGTGCAGGAATTGTTTCCTAAGCTTGTTTGACTGGATTGAGAAACAGATTGTCAGACAAATTCATTGACACTCAAATTAATATCCTCACTTTAATATCTCAGTTGCCCTTCATACATTAGTTGTTATCTCTGAAGTAGCTTTCTTCTGACTAAAAGCCTTTTTAATCCACATCACTAGTAATTAGATATGACCCTACTAAAGTCACAGTATGTCATCAGCTGACGTTTTGCCATGATTGTTTGATCATTGAATTTGTATGTTAGACAAATTGGTTATTTGTATTTAATTCTATCTATCCCCTCAACTAACAGCCCAATGGTGCATGGATTTTCTAACACCATCAGGAGGGGAAACTGAAATCCTTGCTAACTGATAGAGGTGTTTCTTTTTTCACATTGCTCTGGGGTGATTTGATCTTGTACGGCAATTTTTTATGCATGACTTAATGACCTTAGAATCATTTCTTTTTCCCTTCACGATACCAGGATGATGAAGGGAAGAAAGAAGTAGAAGGTATCCCATGGACTGAAAATAACTAAGTAGGCTTATCCGATGAGTATGAAAACCCCATGACTCTGATGTGACATGAGGAAGAAATCTGTGGACTATTACAGGAGTGAATTAATCCTGTAACTTAGTGAAAGCCAGGAGATCACAATTAAGGAGGATTTGGAGTTTTGGTTTTCTTCCCTACTTTATAGATTAAGAATTTCTTCCAAGTATGAGTTTCTTTTCTGAAATAATAGCTGTGCTGATTACTTGCATCACTGAACACAAAAATAAACTGAGAGAAGATATGGTTTAAATGATGCAGAAATGGGATGGAGATAGGCAGACAACAAACAGATTGATTAACACACATTTCTCTTTGTTTCCTGTACTGTAAATAATGTGGCACGGAACCACTGACCAAAAGTGGTCAGCTTTGCCTTACACTTAATTTTATAGTTCAAGAACATATTGATTCAAAAATTAAGACAGATTTTAAATTGATGTCTTAAAATTAAGACATTATTCAGAAATGAGAAGAAGAAACACGCTTTTCATGTGATATACAATTCTGTGGAACCTATTAACATAGAAACAGTGTTGATGCCAAAAGCTTAGGAAAGTACATAAAAGGAAGTATGTGCTTATGTAAGCTAAAAACAAAAGAAACAAACCACCACTGCAATCTTTCTGCTACTTGAGTAGTAATAATGATAATAATACTAATAAAAAATAAAGATAAGTTGCCATACAGCATAAGGTGATTGATATCTTGTATTCCAGGGAGACATTTTCCTTTAAATACATAACTAAGGACTAGTATTCTTGAAACCATCACTGAAGCCTTCCAATAAAGGTGCAACTAGGCTGCTTGGGGGAGGGATTCTGATGTACTTTGTTAGCTCTTACACTCTTTGTCCCTCTGTTCTGGAAGTGGCCCTTGAGTGGCAGCTGGAGAAAGAGGCTGGATTAAAGCATGAACCTAGAGACAGATAAACACCAGATGACAACTGTGCTGTGTTTTGGATGGATTCCTGTAAAAAACAGATCAGTGAAGAGAGCTTTTTCCAACAATTTCAACAATATTGCTGGGGCTCAGAGTAGTTGTACATTTCATATTTCTTTATTTTTATTCCTACTGAAGTAAGTGAAGATTCATTACTTTTAAAAACTTTCTTGAGTTGAATCATTAGCAAGAATGATGTGCTGATCTTTAAAGCTGCATAACAATTCAGTCCAGAGACTGATATTACTTGTGTGTCTTGCTGTTGTTCTGTTAAAGCAGAGAATATAGAGATGTTTGCTCAAGGGTAACTCATTCCATCTGAGATGTAGGAAGAACATGGGTTGACAAAAGAATTAGGAAATTTTTAGTAGTTTTCCTTTAGATTCTTAAAGGGAACCAGTCTTCACACAAAGAAGACAAAAATCACTGTCTTCTCTCCATGGTAGAGACATTTGTTTCTCAGATTGGCGTACAGAATTCAGATTAGATTTAGGGACATCATAATAAATTTGTTCTTTTGATTTTACTTAGGAATTAGGAGCTGGGCTTTTAAGTATGAAGAATTACATTATTGTGCAAAAAAAAAAATCAACAAAGTTTCTTTTTTTTTTTTTTCCTCTTCCTTGATGCTATGCTTTCAAGAAGTAAGGAACAAATATCTGGGGGCTGATGTAACTCTGAAATGTGATTCTGCACAGTTATTATATAAAGTCATTGTTTCCTTTTCTCTGAAGTGTTTCTGAAACAGTATTGGAAGTGGAGCATCAAATTCACTGCTGGCATAGCTCTTACTTTAGTTCAGCAGATTTGAATTAAAACAATTGGTTTTTCCCCTGTCGTGAAATAGTTGAGCTGAAAATTTTTGGTGTAATGAGAAAAAAGGTCAGTAGAATTGCCACTCTGGACTTTAAGAGAGAAAACTTTGAGCCACTTAAGGAGCTAGATAACAATGTCCTATGGGAATCTTCTTTAGAGTGTTTAGAGGTCCATGAGAAATGGACACTTATTTCTGGAAATAATATCAGGATTCACGTAGTAGGCTTAACATGGATCAGTATTATGCCCTTGCAGCCAAGAGGGCAAACTGCATTTTGGGGTGTGTTAAACCACAGTGTAGCCAGCCAGTCAAAACAGGTGATTGTCCCACTATTTAGCAGTGATGTGGTTTTGAATATTGAATATCTGGGCTCCACAATATAAAAAGGATGTTAAGGTACTTGAAAGAATCCAGAGCAGTTCTCACTGGTGACAGGTGACAGGATGAGGGGAAGTTGCCTCAAGTTGTGCTAGGGGATGTTTAGGTTGGATGTCAGAAAAAACTTTACAGAGAGGGTTGGGAAGAATAGGCTCCCCAGGTAGGTGGTTTAGTCACCATCCCTGGATGTGTTTAAAAACCGTTTGCATATTGTGCTCAGGGACATGATTTAGCAGAGGGTTGTTAGTTTGGGTAGTATGGTTAGGTTGTGGTTGGCCTCAACTATCTTTAAGGTCTCTTCCAACCTGAGCAATTCTGTGATTCTAACAAAGCTGATAAGAGAGGGCTGAAAGGCATATCTCATGAGGGGATCTAAGGGCACTTGAGTTGTCCAGTCTGTAGAAAAAGGAAGCTAAGATGTAACCTCATCACTCCCTGCAACTTCCAGAGGCTTGGAAGTAGAGGACGGTGCTTCACTTACGTTTCTCTAGCTTCTCCCAGGTAACCAATAATACAGCATGTGGTAACAGCATAAAGTTTCCTCTGTTACAGGTTTCTGAAGGAGGTGGTTTATAACCCATACCTGTCAGTGTTTAAAAGTCATTTGGGTAACGCCCTAAATAATATACTTTAACTTTGGATTATTCCTGAAGTGGTCAGGTGGTTGGACTCAGTGCTCTCTGTAGGTCCTTTCCAACTGGACTATTCTGTATTCCAGAGCATTATAAACTTGAGAGATGAGTGTTGTCAGATAAAATACGTTCAAGGCTGAACTCTGCTTTCTCTCACTCTGGGATAATTGTCTTGCAGCTGGCATGACATCAGTGTAGTAGAGATAAAAATGAGATCAGTGTCAACCGTATAATACCTGGTCATCTGAAGAGTGAAAACAGCAGTGGTGATGGAAGTGGATGTAGAATTTTGCACTCCAAGTAGTCTTGGCTTTCCTTTGTGCTGGTGAATGGAAAGGTTTTTTTCTTCCACATGCCTTTGATCTAACCCTAAGCTGAAGAGTCTGTTGGAATTGCTCTCTTGACAAACAAAAGCAGAAGGCTGATCACACAGCAACTTTTGAACTTTGATTTGCATAATGCTATTCAGTGGAGAGTAAGGAAAGATTACATCCATACAGGGGTGAGGAAAAGATCACTCTCACCTAATGAACCCATCTTTTTAAAAAATCTGCAATGTTCTCTGAGGAGAAATGAAATTTCACTTCACCTTTCACACCCAACTAACCTTTGCAGCTGAACTTAGAACTGCTCCAAAGATTGAAGGGAAGGGAGACTAACGAGTTTCCATCTTCCTAGAAATTGGTCTGTGTTCACTGTACTTTCTGTCACTAGGAAATCTCAGTAGAACCATCCATAGCTCTGTTTTCATGGGAATGCAGCAGACACTATTGCTCGTTTCATTAAGGTACTTGAGGACTTTGGTTTCATACATGAAAACGATAACCTGACTGTTAGATGTGAACATCCAAAGACCGCTGTGCTGTAACTGCAAGGTATTTGTAGCATAGACAGGGGTGTAGATGAGGTGTTCCTGTTGTGACAGCTCTTTAAATCAAGTAAATATCTGTCACGAGTGGGTTTCAAGTTATTTGATTCTTTTTAAATTTGTGAAAATTGCAAATATGTGTGTTTGTTACATAGCTGGCTAAATTTATGCACAGACTTTTGACTAATTGGAAAGACAGAAAAAGAATTAAGGGTTAGAACTATACCTAATGACATTGCCTTTGCTCTTCTAGCTTCATGGTAGCTGCATTGATCTCCAATGAGTGTGGTTTGGAGTCTCACTGGATAGTTGTAATGCAGTCCTGTGATATAAATTCTGCAAGTCCTTTGTATCTTTTACTGCACTTTCTACTGCTTTCTAAAAAGATCAAGGCTATTAAAAATCAGTCTAAACTCTGCTTTTATTGAAAAAGATTTCTTTTATAGTCATGTACTGTGACTTCCCTCTAAGGAAGATATAGCTAATATATATATATAATATAACCCAATTTGAGACTTTCTGTCACTGATTTATTTCCTTCAGAATTAAAGAAAGAGAAGATTTTTTTAGTGACTGTTCTATTTTCATAAGATAGTTGTTTTGCTTTTTGACCTCAGATACTTTTGGTCAGGTCAGAATGTTCAGTTGTCAATAGCTATGCAAACTTTGAAGGACTGAAGATAATGTTCTTATTGTGGCAGAGGGACATATAATACCAGCGGAAGTACAAGAAGGGATTGATAATCACTATGAATTTTGTGGGTGGATTTGTGCAAGTCTTCCATCTTTGCGGTAGTTTCTAAAGATGTAACAAATGGCAGGAAGAAAAATTGCAAGGCTTTATTATTTATTTATTTATTTTATTTATTTTTTCTTTCCAAGCCTGGTAAATTTCAGGCCACTGGTGGCTGCTGGTTTTAAGTGCAATCTTTGTGTGTAATCATCTGTGTTTTGTTTTTGTATATTTTCTCAATTGTGGTATAATACAGAAGACAGAAAATAATTCAGTTGTTATTAAAGAAATTATATAGAACACATCTGAAGAAAATGTGTAGTAGTGAGATTTCATCAATTTTAAATTGATCAGTTCCTCTGATCACTGCCAATGCACAGGAAGTAAGAAATGGAAGCAACGCAATTCTCATTTGTACCATGAAAATATATTGTGGCATATTACATAGATTAGGAGATTTTCCAGGCTCAGAAATGTGGGTTTCTTTGCTTCCTCTTCCAACTCCATCATATTGTTATACCTTAACTATATGTTAGGGGTCTTTGTCTCTTGCTGCCTCCTCAGTGCTTTGCTCCTGAAGTAGTGAAGATCTGCACTGGGACAGAGGATGCTGGTTCTGGGGCCTCTAAAGATGTCAAAGATTTCTAAATGTTTAGGTATGAGAGAAGCTAAAAATATCCCAGTCAGTGATGGGAAACTGAGGTTGATTGGTTTTAATCTTCAAATAAAACCCGAGTGGATTTTTTATCGTCTGTGTAGAGTTTGTGCACTTCAGCATTTATATCAAGGTGCTTTTATGTTTTCTGAAAAGGAAAAATGAAACAAAAACAAAAAAGCAAAGGCTTTGTTTTATAAAGAATTCACTTGAATGTATACTCTTGGGAAGATCAAGGTCTTGGAAGTTTTAAATTGACCTATGAAATGTTTAGAGTTTGGTATTATTGAAACTTATTCTTTCAACAAGCTTCTGAGTCCAGTGTATCTCTCTCCCACTATTTACTTAATCTTACTCCTTAAAAAAGTGTTTTTTTTTTTTTGTTTTTTTTTTTAAAGCTCACAACTCAAAAAAAAAAAAATAAAAAAATTAGTTCCAGCAAATGCTACAATCCTGTCACCCTCATATGTTACTCTGATGCTCCTAGGGAATGTTCCATAATGATAATCTTCTGGAACTATAAGCTTTTTTTCCTAACCTTTCATATTCGCCTGTTACTGGTGGACTGGTGGATAACTTTGGATGCTGTGTGCATGAAATCCATTGTAGAAGGGGTGCTTTGCAGGGATGAGTATTTCAGTTCCAACCCTCTGGATTGGTGAAAGAGTTACACTGACTGTTTTCTACAGTTGTGGTGAGCAGAGCAGTTTAGTGGTGGAAAGTGTTCTAGAACCCAGTGAATGTTTTATTTAATGTATACATATATTGATTCTGCCTCTGATCTTTTGGGCATTCTTGGTTTGTTTTCTTTATTTGTGTACATATGTGTTTCTGCTTATATGCACATAAATATATCTTTTCCTTTCTCTTAATTTCTTCTTAGAGAGACTCCCTTTCTGCTTCCAAGGGAATGTGCTGAGAAACAGGATAGATTTTGATCTGAAATCAACGTGAAATCAAGTTTACTTCTGCATGTTATAAAGCAGCAATCATGTCTTTATGCCTTTAGTAATGTTATGCCATCCTGCTAACATTAAGAAAATCAAAGAATCAGAGAGCTTTGAGATTTTAAAGTTAATATTATGTAATGGGGAATGTTTCAGCCACCCTTAAGAATACTTGTTAACCAGTGGTTCTAGAAAGAGTTCCAAGAGTGGATCTTTATTATCCTGTGCATGGAATGGTCTTTTCCTGTTGGGAGCTAATTTGTGTCCATCTTATGTTCCCTTTGTCCTGGTGTAAACAACCGTGCAAAATAATTATTTACTGTTGAATATGTCTGTACTTCACAAAATGACAGAGACCTTTTTCCTCATGTATATAGATTACATCACCTCACTCCCACTGACCTTGAGTCAGTGATCTTTCTTTTGGCATGTTGCTGTGGAGCAGAAAATCAGTTCATGATGGTTTATTAAAATTTGATTAAAATAAAGACTTCCTTTCAAAAACAGATTTAAAAGTAACTTCTGAAACTTTTATGTTACAAATTGTGTAAACAAGTTGAAGAGGAAAAATCCAGAACATTTCATGAGCAAATAAAAATTCTCAGTGGGGTGCTGAGAGCCAAAATGAAAATTGAAGATAACCATACGGCATTTATTACAGTTCAGCATGGTTTCCTATATTTCAGATGATTAGCCTGTTTGTTGTTGTTATATTTGGGCTTCGTTAAAGGCATTTAATTAAATCTATTGTAAATCTGTTTTATTCCCAGTGGGCCAGTTAATGTAATCTCACTGTTTGCTTATAAAAAATATCAACCAATGGTTCCTCAACTAATTTGAATCAGTGTTTATCTTTAGACCCTAGTGGAGTGTGCTTTGTCAGTTTAGGTTATTGTGTAAACTCCTTGGGGCCGCTGACTTTTTGCTATCTAGAGGAAAGATGCTCGTTGCTGCTGTGAGTAAAAGGTAGAGAAATAACTTGTTGAAGATTATGTAGGGTGACTTTTATGAGGAAGAAATGAATGTACATAGTCATATCTTATAGTTACTTTCAGATAATTTTCATAAGTTGATATTTTCTCTTTATCTTCTGGGTTTATATTGTTAAATTTTCCAGGGCTTTGTTTTATTAAATGTTACTGGGTAGTCCTGTCTCTTAGGCAGACAATGGAAAAAGTGACCAGAGTATGTAAGGGATCAAGAATAAATATTAGCAGATGTTAATGGTAAAAGTTAAGGAATGGCAAGGCTGTAGTGAGGCAATAATTAATATCAAGAACTGGAAAAACATGCTGTCTATGCACTGTGTGCCATTTTAGCTATGAAAATAGGCACAAAGTGTGCCTATGAATAAAAGAATAAATAGATGGCAGTGAGCATTTTGAAGTTAAACACATTAATTGGGAAGATGCATGAGACTTACGAGCGTAATTTATTTGTCTTTTGCCCTTCTTCTTGGTAGTAAGTGGCTGATATGAGATCAGCTTCATTCAAGCTGTGTGGAGGCTACCCTTGGGTTGGTCCGAGTTCTGTTTTACTGGAGAATAATTCTTTAGGAATTAAGTAGTTATTATTTGTTCATCCAGAGCCCTCGTGATAGTTTATACTGACTGAATATGAAAGAATATCCTCTTTGAGGGATTTTCACAGATTTAGTGCTACAAGTTAAGAATGTTAAACTGTTTCTCCTGCTGCCTTTTCAGGAAGTGCTGCAGAGTACAGCCAAACTATAGCCAGCATCCCCTTTCCTTCTGTCATACGTTTTTCAGGACCATGCAAGTTTGAAAGTATCTGTAGCTTGTATTTTCCAAATTGATGACTGATTTTCTGAATGTTGCCTGAGGAAAGTAAAGGAGTTTCAGCCTAAATCTTAAATCTGCAATGAGAAGAAGATTTTGTTAATCTGATATTATTTAGCTGGTCAAGAGAGATGAGGAATGATATTAATTGCCCAATCTGCAAGTGAATGTGCACTAAATTCTACTTGAGAACTGATAGCACGTTTAAGGTTTTCTGAGTAATAGGGGTGACCTACTGGGAAAAGTGGGAGTGTGGTTTCCTTACTGTAAAGCTATCATAGTGAAGATGGATTATGATGGTTCCTGCAGACCAAAATGTACTGGGAAAAAGGTCATTGCATGCATTTCAATTAAATGTTAGGCCAGCTTTGGCTAATGTGATGTTCAGCATGGATCCCTTTAAGAAAAAGATTGAAATGGCCAACTGAAACAAACGTGTTTGAAAATGTGACAGAAGTTGCATGGAACAACAGGTTGCAAAAACACAAGTAGCTTGGAAAATAAAAGTAATCTAGAAGTGTATGAAAAAACCTGACAATACATTTGGTGTTGTGTAGGGAATACCCATTCAATTTGGTGGAATATCATTGCAGGCGCATAGCCTGAAGCTCACACATTGATCTATGTTGAATTGTTGAAAGGGAACTGGGACAGAGGGAGGCAAGGACCCTGGCAGTTTACAGCACACACTGACAGAGCTTAATTCGGTGTTCATTTGAGGATGTGTTCCTTCTTTTTTGCTTTCATTAGTTGAGACAGCAGTAAATCTAGAGTAAACAGAAGAGAACAGCATAACTCAGCATCTAGTCATGCCTATAGAATGCACTGCAGGAAGAGGCCTCCAAGTCAAATACTTAGTTTAGTGATTTTTATGATAGCCAGTAACAGATGTAGCACTATACAAACGAAGGTAATAAGGCAATCAAACCTATGCCTTAAGGCATTCACCTTCAGGGCCAGGAAGGAGCTGTTTCTCTCTGGCTAGTGGTTTTGTTTGAAGGCTCTTTTGACACCTTTTGAATCCTTTTCATGTATTCCTGTTAAAACTGTTGGCTGCTGCTGTCATAAAATAATTTTAAAACCTCAGCAGGACATTTTTATTATTAACATGAAAGTAAGACAGGTGTTCAGGTATTGTGACAGAGATTAGAAAAACGAACCTTGTTAAATGGAGAGGTCACTCCTGCTGATGCATAGCTTTGTAGAGCTGACTATTTTTTTTAATATCCACTGCATACTGACTCCTTTGGAAATGAGGTAATTTCATGGCAGCTCCTATTAACACTGACAACTGTGAAATTAGCTGCTGCTACAACTCAGTTTTGACAACATAGAAGGGTGGGGTAGCTACACAAAGCCAAGGGGCAATGCGGTTCAGCATGACCTATGCTTTGAAACAGTAGATAAGTCTGTGGTTTGTGCATCCACCAGAAAGTGGAATTTTTCGGCATGGAAGCTGAAGCTAAATGCTATTTCCCTGTGGAGACAGAGGAACACAATATTGTTATGCTTTTTGACTTGAGAGGTTGTCTGGGATCAAGGCCTTGCAAGGAATTTGCACTGAAAAGATATGCTCTTGACTTTGGAAGAGTGTATCAACATCTCTGCTTTTGGGAAGGAAATATAAATGTTTCCCAAGCAAGTGCAAGGCTCAGCCCTGAGCCTTTTCCTGATGGAATCTGTCCCCTCTGAGTGCCTCTCTTGCAACACCAGACTGTAGGTGCTTCTTGTTTCCACTGTGCGTTTTTATTTTTATTTTTTACTGTGTAATAACCAATTCCCTGTATTTACACTTGTGACCCACTGAACCCTTCTGTACATATGGTGTAATTTTTTGAGCAGCTCTGTATGCAACATTGGATAATGGCTCCTATTTGGGCACCCAAGACTCCATCAGAAAGTAACAATTTTGAATGAAAAGTGTTTGTCACAGCATCAGCTTTAAAATAGTTTCATCCCAATGCTATTGGAATATTACCCTAATCCAGTTTTAGTGTTCTGACACACGAGTAGCTTGGTAAGTTTCTAGCAAGTTTGCTAATACGTAATAGATGTGCATGCCCGATTTTAGCAAATTCAAGATGAGCTGACTTTGTTTCTTTCACTTAACTCTAAAAAAAATGATTGCAAAATAAACCAGACTATCTTGCCACTGGCTGTGTATCTGCATGTGGACAGCTGTCATAATTCCATGCCTGAGTTGTTCTAACCTTTTGATGAGATGGGAGGCACTCAGAAAGCCAACTGGCTCCTTGTGAACAGCATTACAAATGATAAGCTGAAAGGATCACCTGAATATGTGCAGCTTCAGTGATGCTGTTTTTTTTTTTTTTTATTTTTTTTTATTTTTTTAAAAAAGCACTTAAATGGATACAGAAGCATTTTAATAACCTCATAATCTCACCCAGGAGAGTGGCTACATTTCCTTTACAAATGCTTCACGTGGAAATGAGCTCAAACAAAACCAGAAAAAAATGCCTTCTCCTTCGGGAATGAGACAGTTTTCTCTTTTTAAGAGGAGAGATCTTACTTCAGTGCAGGTACGCACTGGAAGAAGACATACTGCAGTATTGATCAATCTCAATTGAAATGCCTAGATGGAATATGTCAACATAATAGCCAGACAGCAAAGTTTTAACACAGTATTCCAGTTTTTAAACCCTTTTTATCCTCTTGCAGATTCTGGTGGAGTTTTTTAAAAGAGCTGAGGACATTCAGAACCTTAGGTCTGTCCTGAAGTTAACAATGCATTGAAATAAGCATTTTAATTTTACTAAGTACTGGATTAGAACATACAAGATTCTCCTTGGAGTCCGTTCAAATGATTAGTGGTTAACTTTTCAAAGCAGTAGTGAAAGAAAGCTGCACGAACAGTACTGATAATCATTGGTGTCAGAGGTTAACTTTTATATAATCAGTTTTTAAAAATGTACTTCGACATAGAGATGATTTAGGAAAGTTTATGGAAAAGGATACTACAAGTATACTTAAAATGTTTGAATCAAGAAGGATTTTCAGTCTCTCAGCTTAATCTTCTTAAATGTCTGTATTACTTTGTCCAAAATATACCTGGCTTCCAAGTGAGCTGATTCTTCACTTCAAGCAACTGTTAAATAGTCACAAACTTGCTGTGCTCTGTCTTGGGCTGAAGCTTCTACAGACTTTAGGAGATTGGAGTCTCCTGGAAAAGTCTGAGTCTTCACAATACACTTCCCATAATTATTTTCTTTTGTTTCTAGAGAAATCTAGTCTGAACTTACTGTGTTCTTGTGTAGGAATAATGTCACTGCTGTTGAAATAAGGCAAGACACCTTTCAGTGCTGTAGCTTTCCATGGTAAGGGCAATTTGATTTATAACCTTTCTGAGATTGATATGTGAATTTATTGGAGTTGTACTTCTAAATTATTAACTACATAGGTAACTTCAAAAGTAACGCCTCCTATTTACTTCCATAGAAACTAGGACAAATACAAACAGCACAACAACACTGTTTGATAGGGGAAAATCTCAGCTATGAAACACTGTTTTTCAAAACAGCCACCACCAGTAGCTGTGCATTTTGGCCAGCAATGAACAGTAGCCTGCATAACATGAAGCAGAACAAGAAGCTGTTCTGCTGGAAGTGACCTGCTGTTTCACAGCTGCTATAGCAGTGTTGTTGCTAAAAAGCATCACCCACTACCTCATATCCACTGTTTGGTCTTTATTAATATTCAGCAAGCATTGATGAATGTCAGTGGATGCCATTTTTCTGCATGTAGGCATTCAGTCCCACCCCTTTGCTTCACATGCACTCCCATGCCAGACGCCATTTTGTCAGACTGCCCTACTGCTGCCATCTGTCACATGGCAACAACATGTAATTGAATATTGGTGGGGTGGTTCAACATCTTTTGCCATACCACCAATATCTACCTCTCGTGTCATAGGCCAGCATAATAAAATAGGATCCAAAATTCAAATGATCTGGGGAAAAAAGGTAACTAAGAAAAAAATAATGTAACTGCGAAGTTACTTTATTTTGTGCTTGTGCAAAAGCTTATGCCTTGGATGCAAGATTCAAGTCCTCTGGTTACTTTAAAGTACTTTATGTATGATCGTATTAGTTAATGCACAGAGACATTAATGCACTACTATCTGCCAGTACTTCTTTAGTTAAACCTTTGGCTGCAGTTTATAGAAAAACTGACATTTGTAATTCTTTGCAGTGGAGAATTCAAGCTTCAAACAAATTCAAGACAGTTGCTAGATCTCTGAGGGTCAAACTCACACGGCCTTCTGTGAGTAGATGATAAGAGATGTCAGGCTTTCACTGATCCTGTTCCCCCAAATGTGAGCTCTTGTGGTGATTGTGTGTGTTGCTGTTGTTTGTTATGCCACATTTTTATGAAGCGATCAGTAGGGAAATCTCTGTGCCTGTCAGATGTATTCTTTTCACACTGGAAATGAAGTAGTCATATCCAGTGTGGTCATTCCTCCACATTTTAAAAGAATTTGATCATATGTCTTTTAAATAAGAACTGATGATCTGATTCCCACACCTATCTGTGGGAAAAGTAATGGTGTTTTTTATTGCTTACTCCCTTGCTAGCTGTAGAAAGAGTTTGCTTTCTGGGTCAATAATGCCATTTAAGTTAAGCCTGCATGCTGACACTGGTATCTTCTGGAGCTGCTCTGGTCAACTGACAGTGAAAGGTCAATGGCTTACAGATTGCTGTTTGTGATAGAGAAACATCTATAGTAAGATCTGAAAACCTTATAATGTTTTGCCATTGCTGGCATGATAGTAACTGATCAGAGAAATGGAAGTGTGTTTTCATAACAAATGTATTGGTCCTGCACACCATGAACTCGAAAGACTTCTGCCTCACTTCATTTGACTGTTGCGTTATGTGTACGGGCTCAGGGCAGCCTTAGCTTTCTCATAAATCGCAATGTTATCTCCTTGATGAGAAGGCAAGCAGATTTTACTGTGCATGTGCACAGTGTTATTGGGAATATGCTAGCTAGGAAGCCTTGTGTTGCTGTACTGTCCACAGAAGTTTGACCTGTGGAGCTTGATGAATGAGAGGGATATTGGGATATAGCTGATAGTACTTTACTGCCCTACTTATAAGGGCTTATATGTTAAACTTATAAGTTTGCAGCTTGCAAGTGTCTGTCCATGAGTAGTCTGCTTCTCTGCTGTGTAGAGAGTGAGAGGACCCTCCCCTTGAGGCAGCAGTCCTTCCAATGGCTTTCTTTGGGTGCAACAGGAAAGGCTGATAGAATACTGAGGAAGGTGAGTTATGATAGCTGTTGTTTTTTTTCTAACGCGGTGGAGGCTTTACCTTTCAGAAAACTTGCTGACGATAAAGTAGTAGCCAATAAATAAAATGTGAAGGATGCATCACGCATATTGTGTTGTAGGAGTAGTGTAGACTGGAATCTGCAACTTTCATACAAGGATGCATTCACTGTAGGTGAATACTTAAAACCACATAATTTACCCCCTGTAATATTTTTACATTTTTGTTTTCCCTTTTACCCAATAAATGTATCAGTAACAAATGAGAGAGCAAGAAGCAAGCCTGGCCAATATATTTTCTTATTCAGTATAGAGATTCCTTTTAACGTAGGTAGAATACTAACTATTCTTTCCATAGTATGGTTAGTTTAGGTGAGTGTTGGCAATTTGGGAACACTGAGTTTGTTGCTAAGCCAAATCATCATTGCTAAGCCAAATCAAACGTGTTAAATAGCTATATTTTTTATAGAAGGACATAAGATGTGGCTGCCACGGTCAAAGGTCATCTTTCTTCTGGGCAGCAGAAAGCTGGAGAGTGCAGTTAAGCTCTAGGTGCTATCATGGTTACTAAGTAGTAATGTTTAAGTAAAAATTGTTTATGCTAAATACAGTCTGACTCTTCTTTAGAAGCGAAGCCTAGAATAGAATCATAGAATTGCTCAGGCTGGAAAAGACCTTAAAGGTCATTGAGTCCAACCACGACCTAACCATAGTACTGTAACTAACAACCCCAGCTAAATGGTGTCCCTAAGCGCCACATCTAAACAGCTTTTAAACACATCCAGGGATGGTGACTCAAACACCTCCCTGTGGAGCCTATTCCAGTGCTTAACAATGCTTTCTGTAAAGAAGTTTATCCTGATATACAACCTAAACTTCCCCTGGTGCAACTTGAGGCCATTTCCCCTTGCCCTGTCACCAGTGAGGAGAGACTAGCCCCATTCTGGAAGAGAGCAATAAGGTCTCCCCTCAGCCTTCCTTTTTCCCAGACTGAACAGCCCCAGTTCCTTCAGGCTCTCCTCACAGGGCACATTCTCCAATCCCAATCTCAATACAAAGTATTGATGTATTCAAAAATATTTCAGATCTTCTGTGGAATTATCAATAAAGCAGGAGGAAGGCATGCCTGAGAAACTTCTCAGTTTTGGTTTTCACAGTGCCTTTGATAAACAGCATTTGGTGTGTCTATATCACATACTGCAAATAAGATCCTGAATGTAGCAGATATTGTCCATGTCTTTTTTCATCCTTTTCCTCATTCTTTTGACAGGAAAAGACTATCAAGAATTGCTATCTTGCTCTTGTTCACTCAATCCCTGTATTAGCGGTCTGTGATCTCCTGCTGTAGCAGCTTCGTATTCTATGTGAGAAAAAGGTCATAATAAAATGCCAAGTTACTATGAGTCTGCATCAGTACCCTTAGCTACAGGAATTTGTTGCTGTTCAAAAATGTTTTTTCTATAGGTGGATTTTGTCCTGAATGTTATCTGTTGTATTGAGAGGTTTGTGGTAGATATGGAGCGTGTCCCTCATACTCCATGGTATGCTAAAGCCAACTGACTTTTTGAATCGCTGTTGCTTTTAAGTTGTTTTGATTAAATGGTGCCATTGTTCCTTTTTGCCCTGTGACAGATGTGTAAAAATTAATTTGTGAGTTGTGTATGCAGTAAAAGTTTCCTCTCTCTATTCCCCACTCCCAAAGCCCCACTTCAGTTTCAGTGAACTCTCTATCAGATATACCTCAAAGTGTCTGAATCTCTGTTTAACAGTGATATGGAAAGGTGCCTGACATGGAAGTCAGCTGTTTTCACATAACTGGTCCCAGTAACATGCTAGAGTTATGATAACGAAATCTATAAAAAGTCAGATTATCCGCTTTTCTCTTTGTGGTACTTAGCACAGTTGATCCTAGCTGTTACCTTGTTCCTTGAATACTATGATAAAGAACAAAAAAGTGCAGCCAAAAATTATCATGCAGAACTTACTGCATGCTTGTATGCAAACTTACGTGATTGGTAAAAGGAGTGATGTCATTATTTCAAGAAGGGCTCAGATCAAGGAGCCATATTTTAGGAAGAGTATGCATTGTTAGCTGATGTATTCTCTTGTTGAGAAATGCATTTCTGCATTTACTTGATTTTTCTTGAAGAAGTGAATGAGGTACTTTGAGATGTCTTTTTTAATGCCTGCTTCATCACTCCCACAGACCATCATCTAAAGAATTTTGGCCAAGCAAGAATAACAACTGCATCTTGTTATGACTCAAAATTCTTTTGAGCCAAATGGACTTGGCTAGGAAGTAAAAGCTGAACAGAAGAAGAGCCAGAACACCTGGTTGAGGACAATGGAAGACTTGTAGTTAAGCTGCTAAATTTGTGTTCTAAGCAGACATACAAGAATTTATGATGGTTTTGGAGTGTTAAAGCTTCTGGGGAGGTATTTTTTTTATAGCTTCCCTCTCATCTTATAAGGGGGAATCTTTCACAAGAACCTGTTTCTTGACATTTAGACATCCAGACATTTGCTTTCTAAAATAAATCTGGCAGTTATTTCTTCAAGATTTATCATGTGAAAAATTCAGTGCTGCTCTGAATCAAGAGTGGGCTGCCAAAGAAGTCATTCATGAGCTTGCATTTTTATGAAAGCTTTCTATTGTCAGTTTCTTTTTGCTAGTGGGCTTCTCTTCTGAGAACAGGATCTTCTACACAGCCTCCAATGTCACTGTGAAACATCCTCAGAAGTTTATCTTGAATTTGGCTTCAGATGTGGATACGTTTCATATATTTCTGTATATTTAGTTCATTCAGCAGTCACTGAAGTGTACTAGATTTCAGGAATGTTCATGGGCATACTTCACATCCTCCAAAACAAAGAATGTTTCACTTCTTCCATAAATGTTGACTTCAATTTCTCTGGCACTACCAGTTGGAGTCTTCAGTAAGGAGCTTTAGAAACATTAATGAGATTGACTGTAAAATGCCCTTATGTAAATATAATTAACCTCATACTGCAGATGGCAAGTTTTATTCACAGAATCTCTCTTTTATTGCCATAGGAAGAGAATCTAGCCTGTCTAACCCCAGTCATTTAACTCTATTTCCTATGAAATAGAGAATTTAAATTGTGACTTATCTCCAGCTCATGCTGTATACTGCCAGAAAGCAGAGAAAGAAGAGGTTAATGGTTGCCTCACTTTTATGAGACAGGCGAAAAAATGGGGCTTGGGAGGGACATCTGTCTTGTTCCATGTGCACTTAAAAAGGTTTTTATTGAGGCATGAAAGGTTGTGTTGTTCCAGGCTTTGTCCTTTTGTTGCTTATCTATTCACTGATGTGCTGCCAATAATTCAATAAAAGAATTTCTTAAAATATATTCTATTAATTTATCTTAAATCTCATGTATATGGTATGCGGGTAATCAAAAGGCAAGAGCTGAGGGATCTGTTTTTCTTTTCCCCCTTAAATCCAGAAACAGTATCTAGTGAAAGAGGCACTGACACTGAAGGGGCAGATTTGGGAAGCATCATTGCCAGGCATATGTTATTTACTCTCTACCACGTGCCCCTCCTCCCCATCCTCAGAAATCAAGCAAATAACTCCCCAAAATTGTTTGTTATCTAAAAATCGTGTTTTGATAGTTATGTCTTTTGAACTAGGATAAAGAATTTTTCTAAGATTAAATATATATATATATATTATTTTATTATTATCACATCTGTATATGCAAGAACTTCAGCAAAGAGTGTTGGAGTAGGAAGAGATTTTTTGATACTATGGCTGGAGGACAAAGCAAGTGGGAAGGAAAGATACTTCAAAAGCTCTCTTCAGTTTAGTATAACAGTTTAAATTATTTCCACACTCCCTGGTCGACGAAGCAAAAGAAAAAAATGTAGAATTAGATGGTAGTCTCTGGATACTTGGGTATGAATTATCTGAACTTATTTCTGTCCACTGTCTTGTGTATATCTATTGAACTCTTGTAAAATGTGAGGTTTTTACAGATACTGTGTGCATGTGTCTAGGTTTCAGGTGAAGTGCTTACTCTGTCTATCAACCCAGTTATTCTGCAGTATAAGCAGTGCAGTAATGAGCACTGGACACCAAAAAGGCTCCCAGCCTGGCTAAGGTTTGGCATCATACTTTGTGCTTCATCTCCACTGGCTGAGTGTCCAAAGGAACAATTCTGTAATTAGATGTCATAGTTTGTTCTCCTGCTCTTGTCTTGATATAAGTAGCAGATAGCAGCTTACGGAGCTTATTCAAGCAAAACTGGTTGTTCCATTTGAGGCTGGATGTTGCCATATCACTAGGTACTTTTGGGTGTTTTGACTTGTATGGCATGGAGTGGTGTTGCACACTTCCTAGATGCAAATCAGTAACATTTTTGAAAATTAGGAAAATATTTCAACTTTCATTGCTTCTGGAGGCTTGAAAACCCAACTTTGACAGACAAAGGAAACTGGAAACCATTTCTAGTTTAGGAGATCCTGGACTGTGGCTTAAGCAAATTCTTTTGTCTTAATTTATCTATGCCTTGTTTTAAGCAAACTAAAATATGGTCCTATTTTGGTATCTTTCAGTGTATACGTTTGGGAGTTTGATTCTGAGAAAACTTGCACTGAGAAGTAGGTTTATTCTTAGAAAGTGTCACTGTGGGTGAGAAAACCACATCGTGGTGCCAGACCCCGGGACCTAAGGAGTATTCAAGGCCAATTTGCCCCATTATGAATGTTCATCCACTGCAGCTCTGGGAGAGCTCTCTATTCATAGCTGTTTGCACTGGAATGCTGTTTTTCATAGTTGCTGCATCATGGTCAACATCAACAATGGCTTTCTGCACCAGAGTGAGTTGTGTGAATGAAAAAGAGGGATAGCTGCCAGGAATTGGTGCTTTTCCAATAGGCTCTTGTGGTCAGTACCATACAGATGTTTCACAGTTTGCAGTTTGAGCAGTTTTACTATGGTTGTATTTAGACTATTCTATGACGTGATAAAAAATAGTAGTACTACTGTCAAATCATAGAAACATCCCCACACATGTCCAGAAATATATGTTATTCCTAAAATGAGTATTATTCATATATTTTCTTTCTTTGTCCTTCAGGTTGTATGGTACTCCACAAAGACAGACTCTGTAAAGATATTTGATTATTTCCGGTTTCTTATTCAGTTCCTTTGCATTTTTTTTTAATATAAGAAAGTATGGCCTTAGTACAGTCTTTAAGTTACTCATCCCCATTTATTAAAAGGCATGAATGTATGTTTCCCTGGTTGATATCTATTCCTGTTTGAGTGCATAGGTGAGAACGAATGGTCTACATACATATTTTTCTAAAACAATCTCATGTCTCCTAGGTAAGAGAGCATTTGATTTTGGACTGTGTTAATAAACCAAGCATCTGGTCAGCTTTTGAAGAAACTTTAGTATAACACTTTACAGGAAATGTACACACTTAGTGGCTCTTTATTTCTCGTGTTTGCTCTGTGGTGTTCTTGGTAATAGCCTTTGTGGATATGAGTTTGGATCACCTAAAATTCTCCAAAGCTATTTAGTTATAACTTTTTTTTTACCATGGAATGGTATATATGTTTTGTCCTTTCCCGTTATGCAGTTGGCTGAAGTGGCTCTTTCAAGCTTTGCCATCTTGCGCTTTCAGGGAATCTGCTGACAGAGATAGAAATATGCTGCAGTGGCTTGTGGAAATTTATATTTGGCAATAGATGGGGAAGTTATGATTGCAGTTGAGACTGTCGTTGAGATAAGACACCTCGTTAGCTTAATTGCTATCAGGTTCCTGTGGAGTGAGTGTCACTTCCTGTTAGCACTCAGCACTGTCTGTATTGAACAATCACCACAGAATGATAGAAGGGTTTGGATTGGAAGGGACCTTTAAACATTGTCTAATTCCAATGCCTCTGCCATGGTCCATCACTGATTTCAGTTATATAAAGTGGATGGTTAATTCTGTCTATATGTTCTGCTCTGAAAGAAGAGCCTTTTAAATCTGTCAACTTAGTAGTGGCTATTTTAGCAGATGATGAAAATGGTTTCAAGGTAATTAGGGGCGATGGGGCAAAATTTTGTGTGGGTTAATTCCCTGCAAATACAAATAACTGAGTTAACAAAAATGATGCAAACTTTGGCAATTCATTGTTTAGCGAATTCAAGTGTTTTGGATGCCTCAGGTGGCCTTAAATAAGTTAGTATAGCATTGAAGACTCTGGTTAGCTGTATATTGGAAATAAGGGGAGGTACTGGCAGGTAGACTAAATTCCTGAGTTTTGACAGTAGTATGGGATGATTTTAAGTCCACTATCTTATTGGTAGCTTCTGAGAGCACTGCTTAGTAATAAAGTGAACCTGTAAATCAGAAAGGGGCAGTGTGCAAGAAACATGATTAGGACACTTTTAGAAATTTAACTTATTTCTCATAAAATACAGTGGCTAGTGTAGTACTCCTGTCCATGAGGTATCACAGTTAATTGACCTCAAATATGTAAAATATGGATGAACTCTTAGACTATTTTCTAGCTGTAGCAGAATGGGCAACAGCTAAACTAAAGCAAACTTAGCTGGAAAATGAGTTAACTACAGGATGATTTCAAATAATTTTATTGATGCGGCTCACAGAGATATCTTCCTGTTGTTGTGGTGACATCACCTCCTTATTGTGGTGATAAAGATAGGCACAAAAAATGAAATAGAATGCTAAAGACTGGTTCTAGCAAACGTTTTGCAGGAGGAAGGAAGGCTATGCCTTGGTATATTGCTAGCATTATCTGTTTTTCCCAGGCAGAGAAAGGCTGTGATGAGTTTTTATAACAGAGATAAAATGCTGACTGGCCATCGGAAGAATGAAATTGTGGGGTGTTTAAAGCCTTTTAAGAAAGCCAATGAAAATGAATGGTAATGATAAATAGTCTAGGATCCTAAGGGACTCCTTCCTATGCTGTGTTGGCTTTCCTGAAGAAAGGTCAACAAAAATAGTTATGCGCTAGCACTGTGTTATCATACAAAGGCAAATAAATGTGTGTTTTCTTTTTCCTGAAGTAAAATATATCTTACACATATCAAAGCTCTTTTGGTTACCTTAATGTGAAACCTAAAATGGATGATGGTTTACTCTTTCCATGTGGATGGAAATCCATTGACATTATTGACATTTGTAATGATGGGATTAATTTATCCCATTAATTTTAATGCAAACAAGGTTAGGTCTGAGACAGTAATGTAGATGAGCATGACAGATGCAGTAAACTTGTTCTTAGAGCTGCAAACATGTAGTGAATGAGATTCCTCTCTCACTCCATCTGCAACCCAGAGGTACTTCTGGGTGAGGAGGGGTCAGCTAGTGAGATTTAGCTGATTACACTCACTGCTTTTTTTTCTATCTTCAGATATCTCAGCTTATGACAGAGACTAGTCGAGAGGGCCTGTCTGAAGCAGCATTGAACCGGTACAATGCAGATAAACCCTCCTTGTACAGCTTCCCTGCTTCCCAGAGCACATATGTTGCTGCTGATGTATCCACAGGCACCTCGGTGGCAGCATCTTTTTTTGCCAGGTAAGAAAGACCTCTCAGATTTTACTTCTCTGGAAATATAATTTATTTCAAAGGGAATTCTGTAGTGAAGACGTGGGGTTGACTAACGACAGCACATGTGTTAAGAAATGTATCCATAGATACAACCCTATCACAAACTTGCTGAATTACCACGAAAATGTTTAATGCACCTGTGTGCTTTTGTCTCTAAGACAGGGATTATACTTCTACCTTTTTCTTTAAAATAACACTTAAACTCTCGTTTTGGGTTAAAATGTGGTTGCATTTGCGTAACAGTGCCAGATTTAGTGTGATTTTTTGAGATGATTCTGCGAAAGAGATGAGTGCGTCAGAGTAAGTTTTTGAGACAGGCAATAAATTGTACTGCTGGTTGGAGGGGGATAGTTCTCTTTGGCAGGCAAACTTCTGACTTCTGTAGTGAATTTTACTTCCATCTAGGCAAATAATCAAGACTTATGCCTACAGATGGATCATTTGTTGTTTTTTATTTCAGTTTCTGACATGCTTTGAATTGACCTAACAGTCTAAACTCAGCCTCAGACTGCACTTTCTGTTGAGTATTGAGCCAGTGTTTCCAATTGAGGAATATTATGATTATCTTTATTAATTTGTTGGTAAAATGATCTGCTAAATGGGCATAACAAGTGAAATATTCACTTTCAACAATGGAAATATTTTTTCTGTGCAGAAATATGCTTTCTAAAGAGCAGTCTTTTCAGCCCACTTGAATCCTGATGTAACTGAGGAGGTTGAAATAATCTTTGACTTCTAATACTCTTCAATAATTAGAAGATTGACTTGAGAATGGTTACGGAAATAATGAAATAACAAGAGAATAAGTTATTTTCAAATGACTCATCTGAATTTCAAAACATTGAGTGAATTTATGGGTAACTGCCCCATATTCAAGTTAGCTTCTTCCCCCTCAACCAAGCTAATTATTAGTAATTCCACACAATTCTATTTCATTCAAGGCAAATGGAAAAATTACAAAGTTGATGAATTTTGAAGATTGTAAGTCTGGAATGAAGGTATTCCTCTCCTATTTTCTCCTCACATGAGGACTGTATATGTTCAACCAGTGTGGCATGATAAATGTATCATGTAAGAGGGTGAATAGAAGAATTTTTAGAAAAGCCAGTGAATGTTTTTTGGGATATCTTCAATGTTTTCCCTTAGAGATTTGATGCTGCATTAGCAAATGTGAATGAGGACAGCGATCATGATTTACTATCCTTTTCTATTCAATTTCATGCATTTTAAATTAAAATTGTTGAATGCAATGTCTAGCTCACATGGTAATGTCTAACCAAAGCACACTTTGGGATTATTGCGTATATTAACATGAACTGATTCATGAAGATTGCTTAACTCATTTGCTGTTCATTGTTGAATTGTTTTACGCTGGTAGAATTCATTTTCTCTAAATATGCGCAGCTGAAATGCTGGAAACTGACTAAATTTACTCAAAATCCAAGGTGAGAATCCCAGCATTTTAAGCAGCACTCTAGCTGATGGTGTGTTCACCATCCTTGGTTCAGAAGAGAGATGCCATGCTTAGGCTTTTTATTTTTAAACTGTACTTAGCAAGATTGAAGGGACTGGTTTAGTTTGGATTATTACATTTGATTAGTATAATTTATATGTCTGTTTAGCTCTGGACTTCATATTATTTCATCTGCTGATAGTTCAAGTAGAAAATCTAAAGAAAATCTTTACTGCATAACATTTTAACAAGGAAATCTACAACTTGCTTTTAAATGTGGATCCTCCTGTTTTCTTTTGTATCTCTTGTGTCTTGTGCTTTGGTGAAGTTTTGGTAGAAAGGATAAGAATCTGCATGTTATGTGTGTTATGAAATAGCAGTGATTAGGAAACTCATTAAAATGATGCTGTGTTATAACAAAAAAAGTCATTCATTCCAGATATGAATCCTTTGAATCAGATATGAATTTTTTGGATGTGCCCCTTGGAGTAGTCACTTCCAGCTATGCCTGTTTGTACATAGTTGCATGTGATGTTATGGTCAATAAGGAAGATTTTTGTACACACAGAAGTTTGCTAATTTGTAATTGAGATTGGAAGTGAAATAATGGAAAATATTCTTTTGGAATTTGGATCGTATCACACAGCATTTCACTCCATTCCTTAACAGCAACGCAGGCTTCAAATGAGCCTCAGGTATAAGTCATCCATCATCATGGAAAAAAACCCAATTAACTAAAATGTTATAGCATGAAGGAAATGCCAAGGCATTCATGAGAACCTTTGGTTGTAATTACTTGAGAAACATTTGGAGTGGAATAGACTAAGAACTAGGAACTTACCATTTTTCTGTTCTTGGGTACTGCTCATCCAACAGTGCTACTCACTGACTAGTCTACAGCTGGCAATGAGCTATGGAAAAATTTCTGGCCTCACGAGACTTCTCATTTATCTCAATATTTAATTGCCATGTTTCATGACTGATACCAAACAGACTGTCCAACCATTGAAAAGGATGGCAACTTCTGTGAATTGTCATTTGTTGGGATACTGCTGCAAAATAACCTATAGATAGATTTCCCATGGAACAGTATCTGGTATGTTTTAAAGAAACAGTGAGAACTGTCCTGTGCTGGCAGGTTTATGAATATTAGATGTTTAGGATTGGTACATGAGTTAGCTTCTGCTTCTATTTTGAATCTTTGTCTTAAGAAGCACTGCATCTTTGGACTATTGCAGCTTAAAGTATATGAGCCTTGCATCTTCCGAGCATGGTGTAGGAGTGTCACTATCTGCTAAAGAAGAAGTGTATTCCATTGCTAATTTTACCACTGGTCTGAGGGAAGGGCCTTATATTGCTGGTCTCTGTGGGGATCTAGCAGGACAAGGAGTTTTGTACTAAACCTTGTTTTGCTCTTATCTCTGCTAGTTTCTACATGGGGAAAACTTCTGGGACATGGACTTCAGCTTTGACCTAGCTGTTCCATAAATAAACTTCTCTTTCTGGATTAAACTTTTCTGTTGATCTAACCTGTGGAGTCTCAATAGTCTGTCAAAGCATGATAACACAAAGGAGGACCTAGAAGTCACGTACATGATGCTACTCTTGTAGATGCACCGAGGCATGTATGTGTTTTCCAAATCCAGTATAGAACTATCTGGAATTTTGAGTAATGTCTTATTTTTAGAAGAAATAAGAATAGAAACCTTTAGCTTTATATATAGCTGATATGTAGCTGCTCAGCATGAGATAATTTGAGATAATTTCTAGTTACAATGACCCTCCATTCCTGGAAAAACTCTGGTGACCCTTTTCACACTCAGTCCCTGTGACTGTTAGTTTGGCAGTTGGGGGAGGTGAAGCAGTGCTGTACTAGAAAGGGATATTGTGAATGTTGTGTTCAAAATGCTGCTAACTGCTCCATGAATTTCCTTTCCACTCATGCAAGTGCTTTTTTAATTAATTAATTTCTTATGTTCTTTGATGACGTAGAGCTCCAGACACCTCAGAACACTGAAACTCATGCATAGTGGATTTCGCACACGTGCGATAAGTTATCAGCTTGTCATATAGCTTTTGACTTTTACTGTATTTTTCTTATAGATGCAATATTACAGGGCTTCTGTTGAAGTCTGCTCAATCTTTCTTCCTATAGGGAAAAAAAAATCTCTGACGCCTGAAGGCTCAGAATTGAAGAATATCAGAGCTTACTCTTTTCATTAAAGGTTAGGAACTGGTTTAAACAAATTATACCATTTTGAAGTCCAGGCTTGAATTTTTCAGTCTAGTGGAAGTTCACGTAAATGGCAGTATGGGCTTGTATACATGCAGCAAAAGTATGTAAGAAGCAGAGGCAGTGGCTATGCTGCTTTTCTGTGTCTTTTTCATAGCAAGTTTTGATGAGATTTTGAGTATTTTAAAACGGTGTGTCTGCAGATATAAAGAGTGATGGACACAGCTGCTTTTTCAAGCTATGCAGTAGTTCACTGGTTTAGGCACTGCTTGATAAGTTTTAGAGGTCAAATAGTGCTGCCCTCAGTGTCCCTAACAGAAATGATTTTCTGAGACTTATATGAAAACTTATTTTGATTTCTTTCTGTTTAGACTCTTTCATTAACTGAATAAACAGGATAAAATGATTAAATTATGATCAAGCTCTCAGATATTTTTGCAGACTATGTATTTGTCATAGTTTTATTAAATCTGATCAGAATTTCTATTCTTTTCTCTAATCCTTATAACGTACTTGATAATAAATGAGTAAAGAGAAGGTTAAGATTAAAGATCCATGAACTGTCTGCAGGAATTCTGACAAAAAGTTTTAAAATATCAGTAAATAATTTTTACAAATATTTCTGCCTTTGAAGACTGTATTGGGGCTGAATAGTTGGGAATCTTTCTGTGTCAGTGATCTCAGTCAACCTTAAAGACCAAGAAAAAAATATCTTAAATAGGCACTTAAGTTAGAGCGTACCATTTTGGGGGCTGGTTTTTCATACTTGGTTGGCATTTAACAGTAATATAGTTAGACTTATGTTTGTAAGCACTACTTTTCTGTGTTCCCCATTGGTGTAAGAGCCCTAACACACACTGTTTCTTCCTGATATTGGTGTTATTTCATGTGTATTAAGTAACTGCCAGTCAGAAAAGAATCTTGACTTCTCCAAAGTCAAACAAAGCCAGTAGTTAGGACATAAGGAATACACTGCCTCTTTTTCTCTGATTTGATGTAAACAAAAACATTCCAGCAGAAAAGACCGTGCTGCCTGCATGAGTAGCCTGGTAGTTGCATCAGTGGTTTCATGTTGAAAAAAAGAGTTAATTGTCACATCTGGACGAGGGAAAGCAGAGATATTTGAATGATCTCCAATTTTGCATGTTACTGAAACAAAAAAATTAAGAATCTATATTCAGTTTAGACTTGGGCTGGAAATCTGCTTGTGATATGTTTAACTTGGCATTTGCTGTAAACAGAAATGGTTTGAAAATTCATGCCAGTTAGATGCACTTTTTTTTGGTTAATAGATGTTATTCAGAACTTAAAATTCAACTAATGGACCTTGGTTTTTAAACAGGTTTTTGGGAACAGCCCATAGAACCATGAAAAGAAATAAGCTAAAATTACTCTTAGATTATCAGAGCCCTGTACTTGTAGGATTGTGTTCTCTGATTGGCCTCAAAGGATGTAACTGATAAAAGGACGTAATTCCTCTTTGTATTCTAGTATCAAAAGAAGCCACTTCAGATTTACAGAGAGGTTTACTGTGACTTAACAAGCACAATTTTCTAGACTGTGTTTTATTAATAAATATTTAGAACTTGTACATAATCTAAAAAATAACTATACAGGAAAATGTATTCACCATTGAACAGAGAAATTGGAATTGCAGTCCATGAAAGGTGTATTGCTTCGATGTTATGCCTGTACTGAAATATGTTGCACCTGCTTCTGTGGACTGCATGAGATGAGTGTTTCACATCTGTACTTGCTCCACATCTGGTATGTGTTGTACCGATGGTGATGGCAATGAAGTCATCAGTGAATAATGTTATTAACTGAATAATGTTATTGAAGTGGCCATCAAAATTTGGAGTTTCTTGTGTAAGTTGACTTTCACAGCTTTTAGTAATCTTGATAATGTTCTAAATAAAGCTTCCAATCCTCTTCTTTCTCTTTTGAGACATTATATTACTTCTCTATGATGTGATAACCGTTTCATTTAATGAATAGCTGGTTGTGCAAAGCAAAGAGCAAGTACCATCAAACTTTTTGAGGTATTGTTTTAAAATAATCTTAAGTGTACTTCATTATATTCATCAATTATGATGTACATTGCCTGAAAAACGATATATTAACATCTTTCTGATCCCTGTAAGAATATGTGGTGCTTAGTAACATCTCTTTTTCCCTGTAACTGTGTGAATGCATTGCATCATTTTTATGTACATAAGATTGTGGATGCATGTTCAGTATTCATTTACATATTAACTTCTTTATGATCAATTCTGTTCATTTTAAAATTGAAAAAAAACAACAAAAACAACATAACTTGGGGAGACAATAGATTTACATCTATATAGTGAAAACGCTAAGTCACAGCTTGAACCAGTGACTGAGCACCTGGTGGGAAGGCAGGGCAAACCCAGGGGAGCTCAGGTGCAAGCAATGCTGCAGAGTGATCAGAAGGGGTGAAGCCAGGATCCGCCTCTTCCCAGTCCTTGTTTAAGTGTTGGCAGTGGAAGCGAGGGCATATTGATGAAGGTCCCTGCCTACCTGAGGCCTCTCAAGGGTAAGCAGATTCTTTCTTTTATTTCTGTGCCCACGGCTGGCACAATTGAGCATATCCTCACTTGCTGCAGCCTAGGGCTTTGCTGCAATGCTGTTAGTGCTACACGTTCCATTGTGTTACAGCATTACAATATGTATATAAATTTTCCTTTGTTTTTTTCTAACTGGTTTGTAGACCCTTTCAAAGCAGAAGACAACCAACACTTTCTCTCCTTGGTATTTAGTAGTGGCCTTTGACTAAAGTTTCTGAGATGTTACAGTGGCTTTCCCTGTTAGTGCTTCACTGATTACTGCCATTACAGATAAGAAACTTTGGATCTTTAAATCACAGAGTGGGGTCGCATTCTCGTTTCAAGCCTTGTCTTGAATGATGTGAACTGATAAATATTTTGTATTAGATAGGAGAATTTTGGATGCTGTGATATGTCACTGAGGCACTGATTACTAGGAGGCACTTTTTTCATAGACTTGCATTCTTAATTCTCACAAGTGATTTTGAACATTCAACACAAAAGTGTCTAGGTGTATGAAGTCTAAATTCACTCTGCTCTCCATATCCTATGCTGAAATAGTGGTAATTCCTTTAGTTTAGTGGTAACCAGCGTAATTTCTTTCTGATTTCAATAAATTTCAAAGGGGGGGATGACAAAGGATGGGTTTGGCCTTCTAATTTCTAAGAGCTTTTGAGTACTAAGCTCTTTGAAATGTGAACATCCACTCTCTGTTGATTTTAGGAAAACTTAGAAGGAAATGAGGGTATTTCCTTCTCTCGCAACTCCTCAGCACTGCATTTCCTTCTCTCACAACTCCTCATTGCTGCCTTTTGCTGCACCTGACATGAACACTGAGAATAATTGCTAGCAGCATATGCAGTAATCCTGCAGCACCTGTTACCAAAGATTCCTGGTATTTAATCTTGGCTTTTACACTCAGGGCAGTGGAAATAAAAATGGACAGCATTAATCTTCTGACTTCTAGTATAGCTGTGACTGCCAACTGTAGTAGATGCAGCTTCATTTTGATTTACTGTTTTGCATATTTCCTGCTTCCTTTAAACCTTGATGTAGGACATCTGATTTATGGTGTCTCTGTCTTGGTTTGCAGAGAGAGAAAGACGAATGGATGTAGTTGTGTTGTGTATAGCAGAAAATTATGGGTAGCACCAGTTGTTTTCCTCTCTGTTTTTAACACCACCAGACTAACCTTCTCTCAATGGGACCATAAATCCATAGTAACAAGATTTTTTCCTAAACACCTGGAAGTTCAGAGCGGCAAACTTTTTATTCTACTTATTGGTTTCCTGTTTCAAGAAGTACTGTTACAATTCTGTTCAGGTAGCCTTGAAACTCCAGCTGTGATATGCCCTGTCTGCAGAGTTCTTCAATCAGCTGCTCGAAGATCCAATTGAAATGCTGATATAGTCTGCCTCTTTTATTCAGTTGCCTTTTTTCAGCTATTTTTCTGCTTAAATTTATTCCATGGATATAAATGTCCATTTAGGGTATAGACAAAGAAATTCACTTAGACTGTGTATTAATCATCCTCATTTGAGTAACCAGATTAAAGACTGATACTGGTAACTAGTAAGACAATTTCTTGTTTTACTACCTCAGAAGTTATGAGAGAAAAGGACCAAGTCAAGTTACTCTATTGTTCCAGTTACATCAATAATATCTTTGAATTTAGGAAAGAATGACGATTAAGAGGAAACCACAGAAATCTAGGCAAAGAGAAAAAAATAGCAGAAATTATTTCCATTTTATATCAGAATACCTCTTTGTATGCAAATACAGGGGAAAAAAATCAGACAGTCTTTCATTAGAAAGAAAAAGTACATAAAAGTTGGACAATATTGTATCTTTTGTTCAGGCCATCTGTAAGCAAGCTGTGTTGCTAATCTGTCCAGGACAGAGCATATCAACACTGTATGTAAGTTCAAAGTTGCCTACTTCTGCCTTTTTTTTTATTTATTACTGAAGTGGAAACTATAAATCTAAGCTTTTTCATTTCAAGAGCTGTTTCATTTCCAGTTCTTCTCTTTTACCATGCTTTTGCCTTTCTGTGGCAACATCGACCTTTTATTATGACAGAACTACTTTAATTCAACGATGTGATCTTGCTTGAGTTATGTCCAACTATGTGTAAGACAGCACTGTCAGGAGATTCCTAAGAGCACAATGACCTTTGGTTTAGGACAGTTAATTGGCTTTGGACTTCTGTTTTGAATCTTGCTTGAGTCATCTTGGGTAATTCCGCAGGACACAACATAGTAGAGTGTGCTCCAAAAACTAGCACTTCTGTAGGCATCAACTGTTACCTGTCATGAGTGAGATGCGAGCTGTATGAGATGATACAAAGATCATTTCTTGGAACTTCAAGTTTAAAGAATCTTAGGATTTCACACACTCAGATCCTTGTGCTTTTATTCCCCCATATTTTAATGAAAGTTTTAAGGGTGCTTGTGTAATGAAAGGTGAGAAAAATAATACTCTAATACTTCCACAAGTTGAAGAGAAATGTTCTGTATTACAGAACTCATGGAATAATGTTAAGAATTGATAGGATTGGGGAATGTCTCTTCTGAATTAGGATGTGCATTGGAATTGAAAAAGCAGAAAGGAGAATATAACTCTAAGTGGAAGTAGAAGACTCACTAAATCATGATTACTATATTTATATATATATAAATTTAGCTAGATGTGATTGGGAAGTAGGTTATGTTAGATTTTTTCCTTTTTAGTAATTGAACTTCAGAGGGCTGTTTATGTTTTAGCTATCAGTATGTAGAATTTTCATTTTTGCCTTATATGCAAGAAGAGGTGGGAATCTGTTTTCTTTCATAGTTTCCCTGGGTACATATCTGGTTTGGTAATGCATTGTTTTCCTCTTCTTGCCATCTCTTATCTGTTTCAGAAAGTGTATCAGCATAAATCTTAAAACAATGAACCTCATAAACAATACAAAAAACTCTAAAAAGTTATCAGTTCTTTACTTCTTTCTTTGCATTTGGATTAAGGATACCAGTCAGCAAAGATGATGGATGTTTATCACTGACATGAGCATATTAAAATCCTATTAGAGAGAAAAGAACCTCTTAATATTTTCACATCAAAATTAAGATGAGAAGCTAGCAGCCAAAGCTGAAATAAAAAACATACTGTATCTGAAGTCAAAGGCTTGGGGTAAATGTATGTACTTGAAAATTACTGGGATGAAACCAATGTTAAAAAAAAAAACAAAACAACAAAACAAAGCAACACAAATCCAGCTGTTTCACTTGATGCATCATAAAATCTGAATAAAGTCCTTCAAGGGCTCTTATATATATGTATATATGTGTGTATATATATGTGTGTGTGTGTGTGTGTGTGTGTGTATATATATATAAGCGAGAGACTTTTTTGTGTAGTTACAGCAACATCTGTTTCCCATCTCTGGGAATTCAGAGAATCCACAGGCACCGACATGCTGTCTGCTGCAGAGAAGCTCTACAACATAGACAAATGCTTCAGACAAGTGCTCGATATGTAATATAATTGTCTGCAAGCTGGAAAGATGTCAGTGTTTGCAGGGAAGAAGCGAAATCTAAATCAGTAACATAAGCAATAGGCGCAGCCCTTGCATAAGATTTCCTTTGTTCATCTGTAAGGAGGGGACTGATAAGCTAGCAGCACCTAAGTCAGTAGGATTAATCAGCTAGAGAAGGTAAGCAAGGCATAGCAAAAGGACTCAGCAGTATTTTACTGAGGCTATATCTTTCACAGAGGGTGCAAACAGTGGAATGGATAAACTAATTGTTAACAAATTTGAGCCTAAAATATAAGGGGCCTTTTATGAATAATGATATTGGATTTAGTTACTGTTGAATGATGAAGGAAAACAGAATTTGTCTTCATTGTTGTTTCTGCTTCATCACATTTTTCATTCTAATGCCTTACCCTTTCTATAAACAGGATTTGTGTATATGTAGGTTATCTTACATGAAATTATGTTACCTCATGGTAAAAGTTTGTTACATACTATTGACACCTGGTGTCACAAAGCAAAATCTTCAGGATGCCATAAATATGAGTATGGATACAGCACTGATTTTCTAGTCTGTATTGTGTTTGGTGTGTTGTTGCTTAGTAATATGCTCAAGGTAATGGAGAGGCCATGTAAATGTTGTACTTCTCTTATGGGTCGAGATGGACTCAACCTCAGTATAAGTCAAATATAAATTGCATTTAAACACAGATCTGTACTTGAATGAAACACTATGTTCATTCTAGGGCACCTGCTTGTGCGCATATATATACAGAAGAGATGATGGAAAATATCCTGTAATCCCCAGAGGACCACCATTGTGCTGTGTGAACATACTTTATTTTGTATAGTAACCTAGAGCACCATGCGTTTGTCCAGGGAACTGTAGAACTGCATTCTAGCCTCCTTTGAACCTGAAAAGTGTTTTGTCCATCTCATTCTACCTTACCATTGCTCCCATAATGTAGAAAGGAATGTCAGGATGTACAGGGCTGCTGGCAAGGAGGGAGAGTCCCTTCCCTAGGCTCAGAGAGCAAGATTAGGCTGGCTGTAGCTGCTGTTTGCCTCCTTCAGCTGCCTCCTCTAAAAGAAAGAAGTGCCAGCCACTGTGTGTGAACTGTAAATCGGTCCCAAGAAGAAAGCTGGGGCTGTGAGTCCATATTTCACACAGGTCCCTAGTTCTGTGCTACAAAAACGCTGTGGTTGTGAAAGATGTTATTTCAGAAGTGTCTTCCTCAGTGTTACCTATGGATCAGCTTCTATTTCTGGTGCGTGAAACTGGCGTGTTGCTGAGCCAAGTTCTTGACTCTTCCTATATCCTTTATGTAGAAATTAGGTTCCTTGCATGAATTTGTGACTTTATCATTATCTGAGCTGCTAGGAAATCCCTGTAATTAAGGCTTCTTATGGACTGAGGCTGAAGTTTAAATCTGAAAGATATATTCAGACTAAAAGTTTCAGCTTTAATTTGTGTTACAAATAAGTGCATTGTGAATACAAGAACCATAAATTCCTAGAGTAAAATGTTCAAAATTGCTGAAGAGATCAAGTTTCCAAGAATACTGAGGTGAGAATGATTTGAGAACCTAGGTCCCTGTTTCAAAAATTGAGTGCTTATGAGCTTAAGTAACTGTCACTAAAATCCGGACTCCTGAAGTTATACTAACTTCTGAAAACTGTACCTCTGTTGATTACAACCTTTTCAGCCTTCCACGAGACAGTCTTTTATAGCTGTGCTCTGATTCAGATTTATCTCTGGTTCTGTCACAAAGCACTATTGCTGTATTTTGAAAATTATTTTTAATTCCTTACAAATAACTATAGTAGAACTCCAAACACACTATAGAATGTGCTAGCTCCAAATCTGAAATGGAAGATAGCTTCCAATATCTTAAATGGAAACATCCTTTTCTTTTGATTTGTGCCAGCTCATTGTTTAGTAGTATGGCAATTGTACACACATATCCCAGATGTTCCTGGGAACAAAATTCCTCCTTAATTTACAGCAGAATCCAGTTTTATCCCTTGCTGGCTTTGTGTTTGTCAAACATACAGATGTTTAAAGCCTTATACTCAACTATGCTACAGTGGTCTTTTGTATGCCTCTTAAAAACTGATGTTTATAAAATTATAAAATAATTCAGGTTGGAAGGAACCCCTCCAGGTTTTTCTAGTCCTATTCCCCGTTCAAAGCAGGCCCAGTTGTATCGTATTGCTTACGGTTGTGTCTCATGGAGCTTTGAATGTGTCTGGATGGAGTTTGGACAGATTTCCAGAGTCTCTGTTCCATTGGTTGGCCATACATTCATGGTGAAAACAAGATATTTATGTATAATTGGCACTTCCCATGTTGCAACTTGTCTTTTGCCTCTTCTCTTGGCCCGATGTATCTTCAGGAATGCATCTGGCCTGTTCTTTAAAGCCTCTTATCAGCTGTAGACATCTCTAAGATCTCCTATTTACCTGTTCAGGACAGAGTAAACTCAGATACCTCAACATATCCTTGTACTTTACGTGTTCCAGCCCAGTTTTCCTGGATGTTTGTGGACAAAGAAATAATTTCCATTGAAGAGAAGGTAATGGAAATATACTTTCAGCGAGATAATGTTCTAGAAATATAAACTTCTTATTAAAGTAAACCTATCTGTGGTGCCAACTCAGTCAGCTTTTTTCTGGGGCTCAGAAAAGATGCAAGATATAAGATTTCAGATGTAGTTATTTCTACAGCTAATATTTTCTCTGCTGTTCTCATAGTGAATATTAGTGTGGAACACCCATGGTGGTTCATTCACATTTGCAGTCTTTGGCTGAGAATCAAACAGCATTGACAGCCCCAGCCCCTGTTTCATATCCTCAGGAATCATTAAACATTGATGTTTCATGGAAAAAGCCATCACCACATGTTGTGCTGATTTGGACACCAGATGACTGTGTAGGCCACAACAGGATTTTTCCAAAATCTGCTTCAGCCAAGCAGTTATTTATCTCCTCTGTCCTAGTAATAGATGTTCACCTGTTTCTTGTGTGCGAGGATTCTTTCTTTTCTTTTGTATTTTCCCTCAGCTCTGGCTATCCAGCAGCTTTTCCTGCAAAAAACTATCTGCTCTGCTCTGTACGTTTGAGTTGCTTTTTTAGGACTGAACTGTGAATTTAAGGATAAATAATATTTGGTTTTGAACAGCTACCTAGCTTCTGTGATGCGATTAATTCTCTGCTGTTTTTTCAACCTCTTTAGCATTTTGAAAGCACCCTGTTGCTCATGCCAGTCTAGTTATGTACCCTGCAAAACAGAGCACCGTATTCAAATTAATAAAGATTAATTAGTAAAGAATTAAAAGAATGAAAGATAATTAATGCCAATCAACATGAACTTACGGAAAATAGCTCTTGTCAAAATGACTTGTAATCTCATCAGAAAGAAATATCAAGTGGAGTTGATTAAATATAATTGCATTGATGTGAAATTTGGAAGTTGAGGACTCTTAAGTCTACTGGGTGTGTAAAAGGAGGCAATGGCTAAGAAATGAAGGAAGAAAAGCTCAGAGTTGAAGTATGTCTGTACTGTAAGACAGTTTTAACAATTGCAGTTCTAAGACTAGTAACTTCTTAAATTACTATTAAATTTTCTGTCAACATGAAGGTCATACTAGTTGCTGACAAATAAAAAAATCTAAATGATGATTTATTTACATGAAGTAATACTATTAAGGTAGTGTTTGTGGAAAGATCTCCATCTGAGCGGGACATGGGTATTCAAGCTTCATCACTTTGAGAAGAGCCACAAGAAGTGTTCTACCTGAGGATAAACTTGAGTGAAATTGAGCTTAAAAGAGCTATGGAGATTCCTTCAGGGCACAATTTCTTCTTTTCTATGTCTTTATTGTAGGTTAGATTTAAAAGCTTGTAATTTGTCTCTAACTAACTTCCAACATCATGTTTTAATGTCTATTAAGTATCTCAATTTCACTGGCAAACAAAAAAGGGATAAAAATTCAGGGATATAATCCATGTCTTTCACCTTTCTGTCCAGTCCTTACTTTCTTGATCTGGCACAAAAGGGTCAATTCTGACTAAAATATTGTGTTTTTTTTTTAAATTTTTTTTTTTTTTTTTTTTTTTTTTTTAATTAAAAACTTACCAACAAAGTTCTCCTGCACTGAATCCTTTATTGCATCACTGTGAAGCTACTATAATGATGTGCCAAGAACAAACTGAGTTTGTAATGGTTGGAAACTAAAAATTGTAGACTGACTTGTTTTCTTGAGACACAAAACTGCAATGACTAAAAATGCAAGTTAATAGACTTGCTGTGTTTCTTTGCTCAATGTGATTGCCTTTATGAAAGGTTCTGAGAGAGGGATGCCAGCTATGAGAGATGTGCCCTTTGCTTTCAGCAAGCTCAGCATGTCAGTGATACATCTCTCAGGGTGATGGGGTGGGATGCTTTTGCTTCTGTTTTTTTTTTCCCCCACTGTGATAGCAAACATGTCTACTAGCCAACTGTAATGCTAAACTCATTCAAAGGTTCAGAGAGAGAAGTGGATTTTTTTGTGGTTCTGTCAAGCAGCTTGAATCACATTTGAAGCTATTCACAGTGCAAAATTTATTTTGATTTCTGATTTTTTTTTTTTTTTTAATTTTAATTTTAATTTTTAAATAAATCTACTGGGTAACGTATCTAGGAAGTATCAAGTCCACCTTTAGCAAGACTCTCGTGCTCCTGTAGTGTTCCCACATGTTGTCCCTCACTTGCCCTCCCTCAGTTGCTGCTTCCATTACACAGTTGTTAGAGTGCCTTCTACAAGGACTTCAACAGAAATGTGACAGCATGATAATGAGCCTGTGTCAGAGCATTGGAGCTATCCTTGTTTCTTACTGAGAGTAGCAGTTGGAATAGAGGCTGATGGAGATGCCAACTATGCATAATTAGGAATAATAATTATCAGATTAAATGTTCCTCATTTTTAAATCAATAAGAGTTTTTTCCTGTCAGCTCCACTAGTCAAGCTTTATCCTAATAAGGAGTCAGACCTGCTTGCCTTCTCTTTCTGATCCATAAGCAGCAGCTAGCAGTGGAAAGGTAGAGTAAAATGCAGTTGATCGTTATGACTCATTCACCACGTCATGGGCTCTTCTACTGGGATCAATGAGAAGTTGGTGAAATGACGAGTTCTTCCTTGGTGTTTCCTTAATTCATGTGCCAAATTCCATGTTCCTCATGCTGCTGAGTTTATATTAGTCTTGCGTTTTTTCCACCATTTCTTTGCTTAGAATTGTTTGCAATTAATAAGATCTCCTAGATACAGGTTTTCTGAATTTTGAAATATGTGAGATAATAGTAATTGGTCAAGACAGCTCTGAGACTTTTGATTATTTTGCCAGCTCCCTGGTTATCTGTATAGTATCTGTCCCTTCAACTGAATGGATTAAAAAATCTGTATATGGCTCATGCTTTGAAATTAGTTATGCTGTAATCTTCTTTAATCATCTTAAGTCTTCCTCAGTTTCCCAAGTAAAGTCAGGAAGACAAGTATATGTTTAAATACAGATATGGACAAAATTGAACTTCTGTTTACATGCACTTTATTTATATGCAGTTTGTCCAATAGTATTTTGTAGCTGATTACAAAAGAAAGGAGCAAAAACATTACCTGGATTCCTCTCTGTACTTTAAGAGTTGCAATTAAAAATTAATTTACTCTGAACTCAACCTGGAGAAGGAAGTGCATCGTGTAGCCATTCCAAATATATTCCTTTAAACCTTTTAGCAATGTATAAAAGAGATAGACAGACCTGACAGCAATTTAGCTATAGTCTACTAAAAAGAAAGAAGATTCAGAGTGTTGTGTTTTTTTAAATGCGCATTGCGCATATTCATGAATAATTGTTTAGCATTGGGATGTGTTTTATGTTTTTCTATAGAAGAAAAGATATTACTGGGTTTAGTGTTTCTGTTTTTATTTGAAAGTTTCTTAATCACTCCATAAGTGTGGTTCTAGACATCTGATGTCAGGGTAATTAAATAACTAGGATTTCAGCCAGCCCCCTGAGTGGTGTGACTGGTAAAATTGTTTTCAGTGTGGAAGCTCGAAGTGTTTTCTGTGTTCAAGTATTATTTCTACAACTATTGTTCTTCAGCCTAGATGAATGTCACCTCAGAAGCCTTTTATGTTAAACTTCTGGCAATAAAATCTATTTGGGCATACGTATATGTGCATAACAGGGGGAATGAGTGTGAACAAATGCATTTTGCTTCTTTGGAATTAATTGTTTTATTTAATAGAAGAAATTCAGATCTTTTAATTGTCAAACATCACGGAATATTTTAGGCAGTACAGGTTGTAGAGACTGATCTAGTTCCCACTGAAGTCACTAAAACTCTTTAATATGATGGAAATTGGGTCATGTTCTTCATAAGATATCAGACATCTGTTTGGTGGTATTTATTACATTTAAAATAGTGCTAACATATATTGCATTATTTTGGATTATAATTATATGTAACTTTTTTTTCAATTCTAGCGGAAACAACTTTGACTCGTTTTCCATAAATATTTGTACAAAAGGATCTTGTTGGCAAAAACTTGCAGACACAAATGTCTGCTGATCTATGCGTTCCCAGCTGAAGTGGGTATTCTGAAAATGCTCCTTGTTTGTCTGGGAGTCGGATGGGAGGCAAAATTTACATTGTGCAATTTATCTCACCAATCAATTCCTTTTTTGTTGTTGAGAAAGAGCAGTGATAAATTTTCAATCATCTATGGACCGTTTTATGCATCTGTAAAAGTAAGTTTTTGAGTAGTGTCAATTAAGGAAGATATACTTAATAACCTAATTATTTCAGAATTTGGCAATGATGGGTGTTAGGATGGACCTTACATAAGTGTAACTTTCAAATCTCACTATTAAAACAACCTGGATTTGCACTGACAAGCTAGATATGAAGAAATTCCCATGCCATCTTCCAGTTTCTAGGAAATGTATTTCCTTATAATTGTCATTCCAGTGTGATGAGCAAGAAGGAGTAGGTAATGAGTTCAAGGAATGAACCAAGGGAACAATCTGGTCAGAAATAATACAGCCGTTGTGATCTGGTATATATATCTTTACTGGTAGTTTTTGTCTACTGGATTTGTTTACTGTAGCTGAAATTGAAAGATTGGAGTTTCTTTTATGCCAAGGGAGACTGAGATTACAGTCCGTATGAACAGTTTTTTGTGAGGTGAAGGCACAGATAAAGTCTCCAGTGCTCTAGAGGAAAGTCTGTCTGGCTTTTAGCAGTGACAAACTGTTCAATAAGCAGTCTTCTATCATCTATCTATCATATATCTACACTATCTACAAAGTTTTTGTTGGTAATTTACGAGTCTTTCATATGCAACTTTGAGAAGATGAGAAATTAGTGAATGTTAAATGTGAAATAAAAGATGTGGATCTTCTCATTTGCTGTCATCTGACTGCACTGCCAAATGGATCTGACCTCAAAGTCAGCGTATCTGGCTGGCCTACAATTCAGGGGGCTGCCATGTCCCTTTCTATCTCTATCCCTGAGATAATTAAACAAAGGATCTTAACATGGCTGCCTTCTTCTTCTTCATTTCTCAACCTTTCAGGACTTCTGTAACTTGGCATAGAAGGGCTGATTCTTCCATTTGTATCAGAAAAAAGGCAGTGTATGCTAGAAATGGTATGATTTTCATTAGCATACCACAAATTCTCCAGATCACTCAGTGTGAAGTTCTTGTGGCCGTTTTAATCTCAGAGTAACCTCTTAGCTGAGTGTTTTGCCTTCTTTCATTTTATATTTTAATCTACATGGAATAAGGTGGATTTTTTTTTTTTGTTTGTTTCTTTTTTGTTCTCTCTCCTCCCCGAGGAAGGGAGCTTTAACTTTACGGAAACTTTGTAGAGAAAGTATCTCTGTTTGAGGCTACAGCTGATAATTAACTGGGTGCCAGACAAGGTAGTTTAGATAGTAACATAAGAAGAATGCATACTCATTAACTCCATATTCCTATTAAAATCAAATTTATTTTCTCTCTCTCTTTTCTTTTTGGCGTTTGGATTATAAATTGTACACAGTGTCATGGGCCACTGGACAGTCATCTGAGTGCGGTTTGCTCTGAATAAATGATGGTGAACAGTACTAGGCAAGCCTCATTCCTTTCAGAGATAATTTTAATTAAATTTCAATTGACCTAAAAAAAAGGAAGAAACTAATTAAAATTATAAAGAGGTATTTCAGTTGACGTAATCTGTCAGTAAGAAAAAGAGAAAATCAATCTGCCACGGAATTTTCTGGCACCACTTGTACACAAAGCCATTGCATTACTTAAGCAGAAGTATCAGATCAATGCTTCTGTGCACAAAGCAGTTCTGAATAGCATCAATGGAGAGCCTTGCTCTGTTAAATAAATGTTAGCTCCATGTTTTCTTAATGTATGATTTTTGTCACGTATATTTAATGCTATCAACGCAATTCCCTTTACTGCTCTTACGTGTCTCCTAAATGTCCCTGAACCAGTGGCCATGGTAACTCCCGCTCACTGTATGTTAAGTTACCTCCAAGATTGCCTTACTAGGGCTGGTTGTTAATGAGCATCATTTGCCTGTTCACTTGTACAAGGTCGTTCTTAATTTCTTTCTGGATTTGGCATTAGCTCAGCATTGAAGAATTTCAGCCCTAACATCTCTTAGATGCTTTAGCTTTTAAAAAATAAACTAAAACATGTATACGTGTGTGTATTTACATATAGTAGTGCTTTGATTAGTACTTTTCTGATCTGATGTGACATCTTATCTATTTGCTATTGATTTACTCATCTTTTTATTGTTGAAATAAGGATTTTTACTAATTCATGTCTGTTCACTATAAATGGGGTCTTCCTGTACACTTTTTAGTTATGCAGATAAGATCTGAAAAAATGCTATATATTTATTGCCGTCTGTTTGCCTATGGGCTCAGTGTATGGTAAATGTGGAGTGATATTTGCATGCAATGATATAGTTGTTCTCCTGTTAATTCATTAATTGTCCATCATTGTTCTACTAACAGACCCCTACTTCTATAATGCATTCTGCAGACTTAGCTAGATAGCCCTATGTGTATCAGCTTTATTGGAGCTTCCCTTGCATCTGGGACATGACTTACTGAACAGCATGGCCAGAACTACTGAATAGTTGGACTCGATGATCTCTAAGGTCCCTTCCAACTCGCACGATACTATGATACTATGACTTGCTTTTTAAACAAGAGGTATCTTGGAATCAAAGCTAAAACTGTTTGCAGTTTTCTGCTGCATTGGGATCTCAGTTCCAGTTCTGTGAGCCAGGCTTGTTGTTTAGTAAGCTGATGCAGAAATAAAAGTGAAGCATGAGAATTTGGACCAAACACCTTGTTATTTTCAGATTCATTTTTCTTCTCAGAATCAACAGATTTGCAAGTGGCCAAATGGGAGATCACTGCTGAAAAAGGCTTTTTGGCTTCTGTATCAGTTTACAAATGCACTTTTTTTTTTTTTTGTTAATTGTGGACCTTGAAGTTTATGATGCTCTTAAAGGATTGTAACTTATGCAAAATGTCAAATTTTACACAAGAGATTGAGACAGGGTAAAATTGTCATACATGATTGTGACTTCTTTTTGTCTACCTTATAAATAAGGTAAACTGTGCTTTACACTAAGTAACTTTATTCTTTCTGGATTTTTTCCTCCTCTTTTTCAGAGCTTGCCCTTCACATTCTAAATTAGAATCCTTAGCTATAAATATAGGATTTAAAAGTAGCAAAAGAATATAACTATTAGCATTACAGAAGCCATAAAACCATGAGAAAGAGGTTATCTATGTCGCATCCATTATTTTCCTTCAGGAGGCATGGGGTTGTACGTGCATCCTCCACATGAAAACAGACAGCACATGGCAGCTCACTTATACCACAGCTCCCATTGGGATTGAACATGTGAGACAGAAGGGGCACAATTTTTTTTTTGACTTGAATGTTTCAGGCTGGCAGTAGGAGAAGAAAAATCTTGTGAATTTAAAGCCAGAATTAATTTGCTGAGGATAATTGAAAGACAGTGAAAAAGGAACCTCATGCTGCCTCTTTTAGCTACATTTTGGAGTGGAAACAGCTGGAGGGTTCAGGGCTTACCAACCTGCATAATATGTGAAGAAAATTAAATGGTGCTAGGTTGTTGCTACTTTGTGAGAAATAGAAATGTGGTTTCTGGAGCAAAGAAGAGAAAAAGTCACATGAAGGATAATATTAAGACCTGTTCGATTGCACCTGAAGAAAAAGCTGCAATTATAGCAGAAACCGTGCAGTATCCTGGGCTGAATCAAAGGAGAGGTGGCTAGCAGGGAGGTTGGAGTTCATAGTCCTGCTTACTCTGCCCTTGTGAGGTTTCCTGTGGAGTGCTGTGTCCAAGCATGGGGCACCAGCACAAGAAAGAAATGAAACTGTTGGAGTGGGTCCAAAGAATTGTCTCGAAGATGGTCAGAGAGCTGGAGTACCTCTGTTATGAGGACAGTTTGAAGTACCTGGACTTGTTTAGTTTGGTGATAAGCAGGTTCTGAGAAGACCTCATTGCAGTCTTCCTGTATGTGAAGGGAACTTGCAAAGAGGATGGGGACTGACTTTTTACACAGTCTAATGGTGACAGGAAAAAAGGGAATGGCTTTAAACTAGGAGAGAGAATATTTAGATGTTAGGAGGAAATTCTTTACTGTGAAAGTGGTGAGGCACTGGCACTACTGCCCAGAGAAGCTGTAGGTGCCCCACCCATGGAGGTGCTCAAGGCTGGGCTGGATGGGGCTTTGGGCAGCCTGATCTTGTGGGTGGTAGCCATTACCAAGATAGGGTGTTGGAATGGGGTGGACTTTAAGGTCCCATCCAATTTAAAACACTCTATGATTCTCCAGGGTCTTTGCTGAAAGTAGTGCCTCCTGTTTGGTGGTATGGATCTTGGTGGGATGGCAGTAGTACTTGAACTTTCCCATCGATGATCCATTACGTGTTTTTGCCATATGACAGATGACTAGAGGTGCAGTCTGATAAAATGATGTCTGGCATGGAAGCACATATGAAGCAAAGGAATGAGAGTGAATTCTCGCACGTGGAAAAAAAATGGCGCCAGTTGACATTCATCAGTACTTGCTAAATGATGATGGAGACCAGTGAGTGGATGTGAGCACAGTGGGGTGATGTGGAGCATTTCAGCAGTGGTAAAAGTGATGTGAAGGCAAGCCACATTCCAAACAGCCAAAAATACACAGCTAGTGGTGGTGATGATTTGGAAAACTATTCTGTAGCTGAGATTTTGCTTTATCAAATAATGTTATTGTGGTTTTTGTATCTGATGTTGTTTCTGTCGAAATAAATAGGCATTACTTTCAGAGCTAGATATGGTTTTGTTTCTAACACCTTTCTTAATGCCAACTGTGTGTACGATTCCCAAGGTGGTTCAGCAGCTGCAATAAGTGATTGTCTTGATTGTCTTGCCTGATGCAAGGGTGATACCTTTACATGTTTTGGTGGAACTGTATTCGAGCTAAAACACATTTCTGTATATGTGAATGTAAGTTCATATTTTTAGTTTCCATTGAATAGATGAAACCATAGATTTGTATACACTGCATTTACAATTGTCTTATTTTGGTTCTCTTTATCAGTTTATTTTTGAAGCATCTATGTTCCTGGTGTTCCCATTCTTGATGTAGCATAAGCACATACGAGAAGAATATGAATAAAACCCAGTTGCTTTGATAGTATTTTCTTAGTGTTGTAGTCTCTGCACATTTGAGTAAGGCACCTCATTATGTACCTTAGCGCCTACTAAGGCATTATAGTGGAAATGCTCAGACACGGCTTGAACCAGTGATTGAGCAGCTGGTGGGAAGGCAGGGCCAATCCAAGGGAGCTCAGGTTGCAAGCAAGGCATTTGAGTGGGGAAGGGGTGGAGCCAGGATCTGTCCATTACCAGACCTCATTTAAGGGCTGGTAGTGGAGGTGAGGGCATCTTTTGATGGCCATCCAAAGGTAAGCAGCTCTTTTCCTTCATTTCTGCATCCATGGCTGCTGCATTTGTGCTCATTCTCATTTACTGTAGCCAAAGACTTTGTCACTCTGCTATTATCATCCCACTGTAGCATTACAGGCATGTGCTTATTTTCACTACCTGTTAGAGTTTGTAGTGAAATTGCAAGATGTTGAGGATGCACATCAGTGATTTTTCAAACTGGGATCTTTCAATATCAACAGTGTTTCTTTCAAGGGGGAGCACCAACTAATGAAGATAGCCAGGTACTGATTTCATGAATGAGTACATTCATCTTAAGGCCATCTGGAAATACATGAAAACTACTCCAAAAGTGGTAAAAATCACTGGAATAGTGGTAAGATGCCATACCAGTTCATGCTTTTTTAAGGTATGTGCATGGTTTATTTGCCCTTGCAAGCTTTTTTGGCTAGATCACATAATATCTGTTCTTCTACCATTCACAGAAAACCCAGCACAGAATGTTCCTTCTAACAATTTAGCTAGATCAAGAGAAATGCAATTGCATGTTTTTCTCTTATTCAGACCGAGTTGTACTGCCAGGTATACTGAGATTAAGCAGATGTGGTATTAACAGTTGTGTAACCTTGATGGTAATTTTTGAGGATTAGCGTAAGAAAGTATGGAGGCTCAGTTATGACAGAAGTCATAAACAATATTAAATTGATGAGTTGATTTGAATGTGTCTGTTGCTTACCAGTTCCCACCAGGGACTGCATGCTGTTCTGGCAAAACCCACCCACATGATGCTGGGTCCCCCCCATATCCCACATACTCACAGATGCTGGGTATATAGCGAAGTCCAGGCTGATAAATCTGTTGGTTGTATTAGTTGGGCTCTACACTGGCACTGCAGGAAACAGCAAGAAGGGTACAGGTAAAAGCATGCTGATGAATCAGTGATGTGACTCTCGTGAGATGAGGAAATATCTGTAAAGCTTGTCTGGGGGGAAAAAAAGAAGTGAGAAAGCCAAGACTATCATAGATATTTGCTGGCATGATGAACTTTCGCGTGTCATTTTGTGTTTTCTTTGATGTGGGTCATGGTCTGCTGATATCACAGTAGGGGTGTTTTAACAAGTCCCAGTAAAAGAGAACTGTGTATGTATGTGGAAGCAGCTGTGCAGATTTGAATGGATGTTAGAGTAGCAGAACAGTCAATGCACTGAGACAATACATTAAGTGAGACAAAACTAAATGAAGATATATAAATACGTTTTCTCTGTGATAAGGAGTGAATCTGTATAGTGGGAGCTCTGCTATTCAGTAACTTGCAGCTTACTTCCAGGATAATGTCTACTTTCAACCATAATAGCTTCAGAACAGTCTCCCCAGTATGCTGTAACTGACAGTGACTGCAAACACAGTGTTAAGGAATTGTTAATCCTCTCTGAATTGCAGCCCTACTGTGTTGGTGGTTAGCACACTGCTCTTGGTTTACATTTTTTCCATTGTAACATAACGCTTCACTGGATTTTGAAAAACGCAGCAAAACCTTTGAAGATGGATAACAATTCTTTTTTTTCACAACACTACAACCCTGCATTGTGGATGCAAAGGGCAATGAAGTGTACAGGCAGGAAAGACATTTAGTGGATAAATGGGCAAGAGATCTGTTCAAATGCATTTCTGAGAGTTGTCTAGAAGAATGAGAATAATATGATACTACTGAGGTTTGTATTGCCATCAGACCCCATTCTACACAGTCCTCTACTTCTGGTTGTTCATAGTGGCTGTTTGACTGGGGAGCCTCTTAATAAGTCAAATTAGTACTGAATAAAATCATGAGAAAGTGCCTGTACTGCCAGGTGGATTTTCTGTTGCTCAGTCTTGCAAGTTCAGCACTGATGGCTTGTGTGGGCTAGGTCAGAAACTGACAAAGGTGGCTTAACGTTATGTTAGCAGTTTCAAGCATCAAAATGAAAAGCACAAGATGATATATTTTCTTTTAAAAAGCTATGGTAATTTTATTCACAGTTTATTTAAAATGTAACTTAAAGAAGACTGTGGTTTGAATTCCAAAGTCAAACTTGAATGAGAATGCTTAATAATTTTGTCGGTTTACATGAGCATGTCAATTATTAATATACGTGGAACAGAGATGTAGACATGGAGAAATATACTTGTACACTAACTGAATTATTCCCTTCTGAGTTCTTTCTGGTGGGAAATTATACAAGATATTATGAAGTCTTAGAGTGGAAATCAAAGAAACGTCACCCTGTGTGATTGGGTGTAATGGCACCAAGGGAGCCTGAAAATATTGTCTCAATTTATCATTTTCAAGACAAGCAACTTGAATTTTAAATGAAGCAAGAAAGCCTTCAGAAATAAGCTTCATAAAGCTCTACTTCTACACTTCTTATTTTCCTAGTATGTTTGAATTCTTGGCTGTTAAAATATCCTTTCAATGTTGTTGACTTACTGCTGTTTTATCATATATTTCTAGCCAGAAAAGGAAACTAAATATTTCTTTTTTGCTCCCTTCCACTGTCTGTCAAAAAAACAAAACAAAAATGGAAAAAAACAACCCAATAAGCAAAACTGCTGATTTATTTATTTTTTCTGAAAGTTTTGTCTGTTTGAGATAATAAAATAAGAACCAGCATGGATTCCTCTGTTGTTTTCGTTTTGTTTTTGCCAGTTAAGTATTTTCTTATGCTAATATACCTCATCTCTTATTGAGTCCTTTTCACTGATAGCTTTCCATCCTGTGCTCTATTATAACATTTTAAATTATTCATTCATTTGCTTTTCATTTCACCTTTCCTATCAGCTACTAAGATGTAGGAAGTGAGCTTTCGTGATTGTCTTTTCCTGCATGCTGCCCTCCTGCTTTTACTTAGGCCGCTGTTAATAGAAACATGCAATAGTATGAAGCTTACTTGGAGGAAAGTGCAGAGGAAATTTTTCAGACATATTCTTTTTAGATTGCTCCTGGTGAGGGCTAAGGTGTTTGTTTTATTAATTAAAAAGTCCAGTAGAATTTGGTAGAGAGGGCTATCTCCTACTGATAGATTTCTTTAAAGCAGCTTATAGGATTTGAATGAGTAATGCCACTGTGCTATAGAACTCAATTAGTTACATAAATATCTCTTTGAACTCTCCTATGACCCATATGTAGTTTGGAGTAATTTCTATAGAGTTTAATTTATTTCAGACTTTTATTGGTTTCTTCCTTATTATATTTGATAGGAATTTCCCATGAGAAGAGGATAAAAATCCAATGAAGTATGATTTGGAAAAAAAACAACCAACCCCCTAGTTGTATGCATTCTTTGTAGAAGAAATGTAGAACTGTATTCTTAATTGATAACATAATAGACTGATTTATCTGCATGCATTCTCAATTTTCATTTGGGGAAAAAAATGTGAAATTACAAGCACTTTTGAATTATAAGAAGCTTTCTGTAAGGTTGAGTAAAACTTTTAAATATTGTAATGGAGCACAGATGTGCTTTGCTAATTTTCTCTACCTCCTGAATGTCAAACTTACATTATGATATCAAATATGCAGCATTACATACAATATATACTTCGTAAGATAAATCATAGTGTCAGAGTAAATGAGAGGGAGAATAACAGTACAGGCTCTAGCACTGGGACCTTAGTATGTCTTACAACTTGCTGTGCCTTTCAATATGTATATGTATGTATATAAAAATACATACAACATAATTCGCAACTTAAAAAAAAAACACAACAATCAACACCATTGTTTTTATCTATATTTAGAAGAGTTGCTCTGTAAGAACTGCTTTCTATTTATTTTCATGGAAACTACAACAGATACAAAGAGCAGTCACACTGAATTCTCTGCTACATTGAATTGTCTGCAAATTCTCTGCTATGAAGAACTATTTTTTGACGTAGTCAATGCCATTCACTATACATTTTCTGTAGTGATAAACAAGAGCCATTCAGAATATGACTTGTCACTACTGCTAAAATGTACCTCCCACTGCCTCATTGTGCTCACATCTGTTTGGTCTCCAGAAACACTTGGCAAGTCTCAATGAATGTCAGTGGGTGCTATTTTTGTCGCCAAAATTCTGTGACACACCTTTGCTTCATATGCACTTCCATGTCAGACACCATTGTGACAGAGTGCTCCTCTGCTGCCATCTGTCTCACAGCAAGAAAATGTAATGGAATATTGATGGGAAGGTTCAGCCTCTATTGCCACAGCACCAAAATTCACCTTTGATGTCGTAGACCAACAAAATAAAATAGGAGGCATTACTTTTGGAATAGCCCTTGTAAATATATTTATAGCTGGTATGTGTTTTACAGGTTTTGAATTTTGTTTTCTGTTGTACTTTATTCCCAAATTCTAAAAGGATAGCATGCTGTATCCCATTCACTTTTAAGCTGTTAAGTCTCTGTAAGAGTTCTAATCTAGGGCTGCTGAAACTTTGTTTGTGATTTGGACCTTTCCAAAGTCAGCCATGCAACTGTGCATGGGGGATGAATTAGTGGTGAATATGCAGGTAGGATTTGAGCCCTAAGTCTGGCGTTCCCATACAGGTTGAGAATTTCCAAGGCATACTTGAGCTTTGCACTCCGATAAGTCAAGACACAGAGCATTCAGCAGTTTTTTTATGTTGTATGGAAACATATGTGTGGACCACTTGATGGATAAGAAAATTGGATAGATGCTCACACTCAGTGTTACTATCAGTGGTTTGAAGTCCAGATGAAAAACAATGGTGAATGGTGTTCTTGGGTGGTTAGTACTGAGGATATCACTATTTAACATCTTTGGTGACCTGGACAGTGAGAAGGAGTGCTCCCTCAGCAGTTTAGAAGATGATACCAAGATTTGTGGTAATGTCAATGCACTGAAGGGAACCAGTGCCATCTGGAGGGACCTTGATGGGCTCAATTGGTAGGATAGTGCAAACATTGTAAAAATGTACAAGGCCGATCTGGACTGGGATAATCTCAAGTGCAAATAAAGACTTGGTGGAGAATGGGTTGAGAGCAGCCCATGCAGTTTTTAAGTTGTGTGCGGGTTAATTAAGATCAGATATAAGGAAGACATTCTTTACTCTGAGGGTAGTGAGGCAGTAAAACATAATGCCTAGAAGAGCTGCAGATACCCTATCTCTGGAAGTGTCCAAGGCCGGGTTGGATGGCACTTTGGGCTGCTTGGTCTGGTGGAAGATGATACTGTCCAATGCATGTGGATTGGAACTGTGTGATCTCTGAGGTTTCTTACAACTCAAATTGTTCTATGATCCTGTAGACAGAAAGGACACCAACTTCCTTTCTTTCTTGTGTTTTCTATTTATGTTGAGACTCCAAGCCCCATCCTTCTGAATATACATTTTGTATGATGTATAGGTGCTATTTTTACATAATTTAAAGTCCTATCAAATAAAACTCTTGTGATTCATAGCCAGTTAACTTGTGAGGGAAATGAAAGCAAATTACAGTATATTTAACACAATTAAACTTTACAAAATCTACAGTTACAGCAGAATGTTTAGATTTCTAAACATGTTGGATGCTAATTCAGTAAACATGTGGCAGTTTTGTTTAGGTCCTAAATGGAACAACCAAAGATCAGCAGCTCTGTTTAAACCACTTCTCTAATGGGAAACTAGGCCTCTAAACAAAGAGAAAGCAGTGATTGTCTAGTGATATTTTGCCACAGGTTAAATAGATAACTGAAAATGCGTCTTTAGCCAGTTGGTTGAAGTTCCTATGTTTCAGACTTTCTTCCTTGCAGGGGTTTTGTTTCTGCCATCTAAGGCTTACAATCAGTATTGCAGTACAACTGAGGGTGTTGGTCATATTGCACTACTTGCACTTTCAACCTAATTATTCTTGTATGATCGAAGAAGCTAGAAATTGAATTGGAAACCTCAAGGGTCTGTAATGTGAAAACTAAGCTGGAGATGCTAAGGTTATCACTATCAGCTTGTTATGCTTAATTAGACGTTGAGTAGCAGATTATCATTTACTTTACCAGTGTCAAAACCTTCATTAGAAATGAAACTGTGATGAAGAGGAGCATGTGGTCAACAGAATCTATGAACCATAACTAAGGTCAGTTTATCTGGGCAATGACTGGAAAGAATGAGAAGAGAGAAATGCTGAGGCAGGCTTACTCCGGGTGAATAAAATAATGAATTTAAGTTAATACTTCTGGGGAGCTGTTGAAATAACACTTTTAGGGTGCGGGAGCTGGGAAGAATGGAGAGCTTGCAAGTCTTAATACCTATTGATTGATGCAATTTCCTTTATACTTAAACTAAGTAATTTAAGGACAAACAAGATGAGTCTAATGTAGACTGGTATCCAGATACAAGCAGCAAGCTTAAGGGAATTAATGTTTTGTGTCTGTAGACCAGTGGTGGATTTAGGTGTCTTTTCTCACTATGGGCATGGTATGTCATTTCTGAGCCCTTGTTCAAAACTCCAGCTGCCAGTAATTCCCCATATCTTATTCATACCTGGCAGCTAGTGAGCTGCAAATACCTGCTCAGGTAATTTCAAATTAGCTTCAAACGAATCTTGATCTTTAATTGCACACTTCACTGTTGTGTGAATATTGGAGTAGCGTGTATTGGGCTTACCATGATGGAGCCTTTCCAAGCCTCAGTGAGCAAAGTCATTCCTATGTGCGTGTGAAGTCTTGTACACAGGCTGGCTCTGTTAGCTCTGATAACCACAGCATTTGCATTTTCACCCTCAGCTGCTGATTTACTCTAGCGCTTTCACATCAGATAGCCTACTTAAACAGAGCTAACAGACAGATGAGGAGCAGTCACTAAGAAATCTGTAATAGCTTAGGTGAGCAGAGTGAGATTTGTGGGTAAAGAAGTTTAGAATTTTAGTTAAAATCATTAATTGTTAGATGCAAAAGAGCTATAATGCAATAGCAGTTTTCACTGATTTCCAATGTTTATCTATGGTAGGTAACTGGTATACATTAGCAACAGCAAGAAATTCTCATTTATCCTTAATGCAGACTATTCTATAGTGAAACAATTCTAAATAACATGAAATGTCCTTTCAAAGAGGCAAGAGTTATGCACCTGATTTGGATTTCCATTCTGCTCTTAATGCTAGCTCTCCTACCAGCTTCAGTGGGAACGTTTTAGTATAAACTGAAATAGAGGAACAAAAGTGTTTCTTCTGAATGGAGCAGTACAGGTGAACAAAGTCTTGTTGCAGTATTCTGTTAGCAAATGCTGCATAGTTTTATTATGCAGCAAGAAATAATGGCCTTACACATTGCTTGTTCTGAAAAGTCTGGAGTACTGGAGTTTCACTGGAGTACTGCCTAAAACAATATTGCAATTAACAAAGGTTACCCCAGACAGACAAATATGTGTTCTACAGCCCTGTTAGGGGTTTGCTTTCATTTATTTCCGAAGCAGGAAAGTATCCTACTTGGCACTGTGGAGATCTAAGCTTCAGCTTTTTCTTACCGTAACTGATCTGAGCTGGTGGACTTCATAGTTGTGTGAGAAGTCCTTTGTCTTTTTCTGTTCCCCTAGAGAGCCATGATTACAAATGTGTCAAGATAGCTACATACCAAGTAGTCAAAGACCTTTAGCATAAAGCAGTATCACAGCCTGCTCAATATGTTTTTACCCCCTAAATCAGACTGTAGGTTGCATCTGTTGCTTCCCAGTGCTGACCTGTGTCTTGTTCATGTGCTTTGGACCATGCAACAAGGGGAGGGAGGAGAGTGGCCAGGAGCTAGCTGATGATGCTAGAACAATTTGTCTTCCTACAGCTTGCTCCTGGCCCCTGGACAAAGACCAGACAGGAAGGTAAGAGTGTCAGGGAGTCGCCTGTAGGTGGATAAATTGACTTGACAGGTGGCCTTGACTGTGCTCTGTAGGTCTGGCATAAGCTGATGCCTGGGGATCATTCCCTTATTAGGCTTTTTGAGTTTTATGGATTGGTGGCAGTGGTATTGATGACAATGATTATGATGCAAGTGAGTGGAGAGTATTTCTTGCTGGACTCCTAATAAAGTTAAACAAAGTTTAACAAAAGTAATATGTGTGGCACCTGGTCTGCTGCCTGCCAAGATCTTGAATGCCTTGGGCATCTTGGCGGTACTTATAGATGCAATTGCCAGCAACTTGTCAAAACTGACTTCATTTTCTTTTAAAACCCCCAGAAAAATCTCAAGGGAAACCTGGTGATCCTCTAAGCCTATCTGAATAAATACAGGTTCCTGTCCAGCCCTGAGATTATACTGAATGAGAAAAGCTAAGATGGAATACTATCTGAGAGACAGGAACAAGCATAAAGATGCTCTAGCTCTGTGTGACAGTGAAGGCAATTCATGCTTTGTAAGAATCTGTACAGCGGTACAGTGAATGCTAGAGACATCAACTTTGCTGGCATACTTTTCCCTTTATTTGTTTACTTCTAATTTTATACTTGTTGTTACTGCCTGCTGCAAAATATGTATACAGCTGGGACTAATAACTATTTTCTTTGACTTAGTTATGAAGGCAAGTTCTGTAATGAAACCTTGAATTAACGTCTTCCCTGTCCATTGGCAAGTTTTTTCAGTTTTTCCACTTAATGAAAAAGATCCCACATAGAGAGAAAAACATTCCCTGGGTGAACATATGGAATATGCTTTACTGTGGACCATACATAGATGTCACAAACAGATCTTTTTTTTGTTAGTACAACTATGATTATGATAATTATGATCTTTTATCATGCAAACAGTCTTAGGCAAGTATTTGAATGCATAGTGCATTTTATGGTTCATGCACAGTAGAATTGTTTTCCACAGTCATCTTCTGTATTGGACTTGATAGTACATGTGTTTGTTGGTAGTGTCATATTGTTACTGATTTGGTTTACATACTTACTGGTTAGCTACTTGGTCACAAATGTACCCCATCAGAATTTGCAGTAGTTGTGTACAGAAAAAAAAAAGAGGCTTAAAACTGTTAGCCTGTGAAAACTGGAAGAGATTTTTGAAGTGAATTAGTTACTTCTTTAATGTATTTATATAATATGTGATACCTAAACAGAAGGTAGGAGTTCAGTGCAGTACCTGCTAAGTGAGTTTCTGTGGCCTGTGTTATGTAGGATGTCAGGAAGAATCATAGGACAATAGTTACGACTTTAATACCCCAAAGTTTCTTCTATAATATAGCTTATTCAGAAACTTGCTCTACTCTTTCCTTGTGCAGAATTTCACAAATTAGGCTGGTACCATCGCATCCTTCTGTTTTCATAGAAGCTTTAAAAAGGCGGATTCATGCAGAGGCTGTACACTGAAGAGTGTTTGTAATACATTTGACTGTTGCTATGGTAATTATTGTCAGTATTCCTCAGTTTAAAATATAATGAACTATCTTTGAGAAACTTCCCTTGCTGCAGCGAATGATTAGGTGCATACAAGCTAATACACACGCGTGCATGCCGTCACCATCATTTATACCTGTGCTTCTATGCCAAATTTCCAATTTCAATCATAAATTCAGTGATTTTATTTGCAACGTTATGCATGTATAGTTTTAAAGGAATTTCTTTGCCTGCTGCATTTGGAAACTATCCCTGCCTTACATTAAAAGTTGTTGCCTGGCTCATGAAAACTTTTACCATTATTTACCATAATTCCACATTGCAGTTGGTTGTCCCTTATGCAGGACAAGTGGGAAGCTGAAATAAGCTGAAAAACCCAGCTAGTGAAGTATTGAGGGGAGACAGCTGAGTGGCCGCTTACACGAAGCCAACATTTTGACAGTTTGGCTAGCATTGTGCTGGAGCTGCTAATCTAACACTGACTTCTGCTGATCAGACAGGAGTCCAGGATTATTTGCTCAGCCAGAGCATCCATCTGTGCTGCTCTTCATTGCAGCTAAGATGATTTCCAAAAAACCTATGGACTGAGGAAATGTTACCTGAATTGTTCATGTGGGAGTGTGTCAGTTTGGGTCTGGCTTGTCTTGTTAGCTCCAGATGGAACTGCCCATGGAAAATCCAGCCTGGCCCCACACAGAGCTATTCAAATGTGTCTGCTGCACACATCAACATGTCCTTCTGTGACTGGATCCAGCAGAAGCTGATTTCTTGGGCTCCGCTTCAAGGGCTCTCGTGGTTGGTGTTGTATGTTTAGTGGAGCACTAAGGCATGTAGCTCTGGTAGGTCCTGGAGAGGCAGAATGGAGATGGTTGAATTGTTTTGAAATACTGGAAGACTGACTAAACTTATGAGAATTTGGTCTCAGAAAGCCTGTATTGTTACTTGAGTCCTGTAACTGAATATAAGTAGTTTTTAATACTTTGTCAGTTCAGCCATAGGAAGAAGACAATCTGCATTGAAGCAATGATTGTACGTAGAAGATCTCACTTTCAAATTTTGTAACGTCTTTACTTCCAGAGCAGTTGGGAATAGGGTTTATCTGGAACACAAAGTGTGTAGATATTTTTTATGGGAGTTTAAAACATTTTATTGTTGTCTACATTTTATATTGCATTTTACTTTAAGCTTTTTATGAAAGAATTTACCCTTCTCCTCTCCCTTAAAAAAGCTGTTTATGATTTTATGTGAGCTAAGTTCTCTATAAGACAAGGTGTTACTGATGGTACAAAGCTGTGTGTGCCTTTTGTGAGGGAAAGATTGTCCAGTAAATACCCCAACTATTTCTCTTTTCTTAAATCAAAACTTTCTGTTATATCCCTTCTACAATAAATGGTTTTAACCAGCCATGCTGCTAAGACACTGGAAGAAAATTAAGAAATTCTCGGGAAGAATTTCTCAAGCAGCCCTTGACTGCAAGGAGAGCTGAAAGCATTGTATCAAGAAGCACAGAGTTGCAGGGAAGGGGTAAATAGCCTTATCTATAGGATAGAGCCTCTTGAGCACTTCAGAGGCTTGTAGATGTGGTGCCCTTGACACTCCTTGACCCTTTAGACATTCTCAGCACACACAGTCTGTTCTAGAGAGCCTCTACTTCATGATAACTGATAAGATTCCTGACAGTATTGTTTAAAGGAACAGGATTTGTAATGAGGAAGTTTGAGATCATTTATCCATGTGCATGTTATGGATCATTCAACTGTATTAGTTAATTGTGGTCTAGTGATGTAATTGGAATTCTGGAAACATGAATTAGTGTCATCCTTAAAAAGAATCAGAGCAAAGTGACATTTTTTATTGGTTATTCCATTTAGGTATAATGTGATTTCAGATACTTGTAGGATTATAACATTGAGTCCTGACATGATAGATTCTCTAAGTGGCTAGATTGGCTGCTTGATAAAAATTAATAGTGAAGCAGGTCAGTCATTATATTCTGAGGCAGAAAAGATCTTTTCAGTCTTATGTCTGAAGATTCTCCCAAAACACCACTTTACCAATCATTTAAGCATAAATCAGGGTATTTTAAAATCTAAAAAATTAAGTAATACAAACAGATTAAATAAGCATTTTGTTGATTTATTTTTTTTCCCAGTATTTCTGGATTTATTATGGCATGTGCTCTATGAGCTCTACTACAGTGGACTCCTTGTACTTAGCATAAGAAATAGAAACTGTTGATCCTGCTTCAGAGGTTCAAACTCAAGTTAACAAAACAGTTGTTTGAAGAAAAAGATCAGAAGTGAGCAAGTAGCTGATGAGGTGCATTCCTCCAGTTGGTTCCCTTAGTTTTCTGTCTGCAATATGATGGTTGTGCTGTTCATCAAGCACAATATGAGAAGAATAAATGGAAATGAAAGAAGAGGGAACCTGGGAGCGCAACACATGAAGATGATTGGGAGAGCCAAGGCTGGGGAGGCGAGTTGAGAGTTTTCTTTGTGTGGTCTTTATCAAATGCAATTCTGCTTTGCACAGCTGTGCTAGTGGCAGCGCTCAGGATTCTGCTCATTCTCATCTTAAGTTGCTTTCTACAGTTACAAATCCAGGAGGAAAACTTAACATACGAACTGAATGAAAATGCTTTGTGACTTGGCTCACGACTTGCTCAAGGACTGCTGAGTATCTGCTTACAGGTCACAAGTAGGAATGAGTTTTCTGTTTACAAACAATGCATTAGACTGCCCATGTAAAGAAAAAAAGTACAAAATGTAGCATCACAACTTATTTGAAACATGAAATAGTTTGTAATCCAAGGACGTTGCACTGAGATTTTAATACTGTAGGTCATGATGCAGAATAAACTCACTAAACATCGTAGGCACGATTTCAATGGAAAGATGCAGATTTTTTTTTTATTTTATTTTTTTTTTTTCAGTTTTATGAGGAGCAGATGTGTTTAGCTTCTATGATTCACTGTTTTGAAGCTCAGAATAGTGCAGGTAGTATTACAGAGTGGAAACTTCTGGCCTGAAAGACGAAAAAGCACGGGAGAAAGAAGAAATAAGATGTCAGGGCTTTGCTTGGTTGTGTGTGAAATGTAAGGGGTGTGTGTGTGTGTGTTATTATAGTCTTAGGATTTCTCTTTCCTTCACTGAGGCTCCCCTGACAGTCCTTGTCTATGAGGACAGGGAGCAGGTGGGTGCTAGCATTGAGGGACTTGGCAGAGCAGCTGCCCGTCTTCTTTCTCCCTGTCCTTTCTGACTCCTTCTATCAGGAGCAGCTTTCCTATTTCTGGCCCAAAAGTGGCAGCCTTCAGTGATTGTTTCTGTAACCCAGACTGAATTCTCTCTGAATGACCAGCTGAGGCTATGCTGAGTTGATATGAATAGATGAAAGTGGTATATCCATGTGCTTACCCACTTGTAAGTCTTTCTATTTTTATGCATACCTTATCAAATCCTTAAAACTTGTTCTTGTCTCCATCTCTCACAGTCTGTTGTTCACGTATGGACCTCTTGACTAGTGTAGACAGGCATGGGATAAGCAATTGCCTGTGCCTTTTAAGAGTTACATGGCCATTTGACACTTTGAGAAATGGATAGTTTGCAGGTCAGCATGGACCTGAAATGGACCAGAAGTTGTCCCCAGGAGCTGTGTTCACATACATAGGCCCAGTTTTGAGGGCTGAGAGAGTTTATCTAAATTCCATACCTTGCTCATTTTGGGTATGAGCACAGGTACAGCCATGGGTTCAGTTAGTGATTGGTGGCACTGTAAGACTTATTCTGGTTTATCTTCCCCACATGTGCTGCAGGAGATGGCTTTTGCTCAGAACTAGCACCCTTGCCTGCTATAATTATTACTAGAAGATACTACTTCCAAGGGAGGGTTCTTTGGTAGTCACGTGCAAGAAATGCATCTGAGTGCTGGTGGATGCTGTTGGTCAGCAGAACGTCATTTGGCTGAGAGAATGCTTCACTTAATGCTGAAAGAATGGATTTCTAAAGACCTGTTTTTAGTACTTAAAGAAGCAAATTAAAGATGCATACAAGCTTACCTGCTTTAACATTTCCTAAAAAAAAAACAACAACCATCTAACCATACACCTTTATCACTTCTTTTTAGTGCCAGGAACTTTTTACCTCTTCTTAATTTGGAGATGAGGGTTGTGTTTCCTTTCTGTATGTCTAGAGTATAATAGGGTAACAAAACAAATAATAGTTATAATCAAACTTTTGGCTATGGTGAGAGTGGTCTTGCATCTAGGCCTTTTACTTCGTATATAGGAAACACAATCTCAAAAGGTATACTGAAAGAATCAGGGCTCTTTAAAGTGGAAACTGAGAAGGGGGAAAAAAGAAGAGAACATTTCCTCTGTGTTTGCGAAGGATGGGACAAATTATATAGCAAGGATGTTTCAGATTAGACATTTGGAAAACTTCCTAATAGGAGGACTGGAGTGAATTAATTAGGAAGTCTGTGAAGTTGACACCATTAGATGTCTTTAAAACTGGAGTGGTCAGCTGTGGTCAGAAGATTCAGACCTATCAGAGCAGTTCAAAAATTTTTAAGACAAGTTTTCACGATACAGAATAAATAAATACGTTCTGTCCACAGAAACGGAAACCGTTATTTCAGTACAGAAGTGACTGGAATATGAGGATATAACTGATGGAAACTTGTGCTTAAAAATAATATCACTGCAGTTTTTATTTGGCTTTGAGTGGTTTTACACTGTGGCTGTCGACAAAGAATGATTTAGATGGTGCAGATAATTGCAAATGGAATTTTCTGCAAACTTTGGGCAAATCTGTTCATTCACCGTGACTGGGTTTTGCTGCTGAATGGTTTTTCTGTGTGCAAAGGGAGTTTGTGATGAAAGATTTCTCTGTGAAGGACTTTATGCAAAGGGGCTGCTCTATTTTTTTCTGGTTTGGGACAGCACTGCACAGAAAATATCTTCTGACAGTGCACTGACTCTGTTGACTGTGAATGCAATATGCATTAGAATTGCAGCAGGTAAATCATTCTGGATGAGGAGGTAATGCCAGCTCTGTTGGACTGCAGGGTGCTCAACTATGTTTTGCATTCTGACACATTTTCGGAGCTCCTTCATGATTTCCAGTTGCTTCTGTTTGCCTGTACTTTGATTTATAATTCACATAGTTCTCTTCATGTGTTATTCTCTGCTTGTCTTTATTTCTTTTCCATGTCCCCCATGTACCAATCACTGACGTACCAGGTTCCATGATGTCCCCTCTCTGACCATGTTTCCTTTGCATACCACTTGATTGATACCGCTTGAAGGGAGTGTATAAATAGGAGGGGGAACAACTTCTTACATGGGTTGATAATGATGTGACAAGGGGAATGGTTATAAACTAAGACAGAGGAGGTTTAGGTTAGAGATTAGATGAAAGTTTTTTACCTAGGGGGTGGTGTTGCACGGCAACAGGTTGCCCAAGGAGGTTGTGGATGCCCTATCCCTGGAAGCATTCAAGGGCCAGGCTGGACATGGCTCTGGGCCTCCTGTTGTAATGGTTGGCAACCCTGCACATAGCAAGGGGGTTGAAACCAGATGATCTTTGAGGTCTTTTTCAACCCAGGCCATTTTATGATTCTGTGATTGCAGTACTAGCACCCGCAGTCCTAACTGGATCAGGCTGCTGAAAAGCATACTACATGAAGGAGACCTCTATTGTTTTTTCTGACATTTTGAAGTTATAGAGAATTCACACTTAGGAATGGAAATACTGAAGAGCATTAGAAGTCATGATAGTGTATGTTCCTGTTCCTGGTGGATACACTAATGAATAAATGTTTGGTTGTCTTATTATGAAAACTGAGCTTTTTATGTCTTGAGATGTGGGCAGATGTTTGGCTAAGGAACAAGTATGGAAGAAAGAATTCATTCTCAGTCAGGAAAAGAAAATTGATTTATTGGAAGACAAATTGATGGAAAGTAATTATAAAGGACAGCATACACACAGCTGCTTCTGAAGTTGAAGACATGGAGACAAACTGCATGTGCAACTCAGGATGGTAGTAATAGTTTTGTACTTTCTGCCAGTCTCCTGAGTAGGCTGTATTAGTTGTATGTTGTAGTATTAAACTAATTTATATGCAATGGTGGATTTTTTTAACTTACCAGCTGATAAAAATTTCAATGTCTGAATTCTGACAGGTGTTAACTTAGCATAGGAATCTGATAAAGATCCTCTCAGTTGTCTTTTGGAGGAGTTGATCTCTCTCTGTAGACTGAATAGATGCTAGAGGTACTACTTGAGAAGCCAAATAAGGTTCATGTGCTTCAGCATTATGTATATACTCCTTTTTTATGCTCTTTGTCTCTCTGCAGATGACATAAATGTGAATTTATGTGCAGATTTAGGAAGAGGGAAGAAAGTTACTGATTCAGCATTTGGTACTCTAATTATTTGCTGCTGCTGTCAGAAAAACCCTTCGGAGAGGATCCTAGCAGTGACTTCTGCTCTTGGACTCCTTTCTGAGCTAGAGAACATTAGTGTTGCCTGAGGGACACCATGGCACTCTTCTAGTAATACATAGGGCTCTTGTCAGAGAAGAACTTCAATGCTTTTAAGCTCTGGTGCTGTAGTAAATGTTAGAGGTCTGGTGAATTCACTAGGAATAGGCTAACCAACAAGTAGTTGCTAAGCCCTGTCTAGTCATACAGTGTAGCTGCTGTTTTAAATCTTATTCACTCCCAAATATTATCAGTTTTAATGAAAATTCTTAAATAATCTCCACAATTTGTAGTTAGAATAGTTGCCTCTAAACAGCATTTTCACTGATTGCTGCTGCATGGCTTACTGTAAGACTGCTTTCTATTCAGAATGTAAATTAATTTAGGTTATTACCATTTGTCTCAGATTTTGCCGATTAAGAATGAAGAAAGATGGAACAGTATTATTGCTTTGAAAGTGACAATTAGATATCTTGTTCTGCCTTAGGTTGCATTTCTGTTTGCTTTCCTAATTTTCTTTGAATACTGTTTTGCATTTTTCTGTCTTTTCGCCTCTTTTATCTTTCAGGGGATTGTCAGCAGAAAATTCTAATGTAATTATTTGTGGATCCTGTTCTTGCCATGAAATACCTTTCTTGCCACAAACCCCTGTGACAGACTCCCTGTGGTATTTCTGGCTGACATCCTCCTAGCTCTGCAGTTTTCCTACCCGTGTTCTGGTCATGTCGTTGAAGATAAGTAATATAAAAACCCCTTTCTGTAAAAGATAAAGATCCCTAAATGTTAACTTTAACTGGCCTGACTGGTGAACATGAGATGCTGTCTGTTGCCCCATGCAACAACATGAAATGTCGTAGGTCTGCTATGAACTGTGGTTTAGAACAGCGGGTCTGAGTAGTCAGGTGGCGGTCACACTGTCACTGAGTAGATATTCCTGTGGCTGTGCCTGTTGAATCAGGCTACGCTCTTAAGAAGCAATGACAGGTGCTAATGAAGCAAAGGCCAACCCATTGCAGTAGACAGAGACAAAGCAGTATCTGTTGCGTTCCCATTTCTGTGGACTGTGTATGTCAGAATGTCACCAAGCGTTGAACTGGCGCATTAAGCAGCAGTCATTGCAGAACAGAAATAACACTAAGAAAATTTCCTAACAGGAGAGGTAGAGGAAAGAAATATCCTGGAGAAATGAAGGAAATGTGTATCCAAGTTCTTGGCTGGATTGGGGTGTCATTTTATCAGTAGTATGGATTTAGCGCTAAGGTCTGCTAGTTCAGTTGCTTAGCTTCAGAGAATATATTAACAGGATCCCAAAGCCTTTCTTCTTGTTGTTTTTCTTTTGTTTAGTTTTTCTTATGTCTTAGCCTTCTTTAGCTGAGATTCAAGTCTACACTAGATTTTCAGGGGAAAAAAAAGGATAGAAACTTTTTTTTTTTTTTTTTTTTTTTTTTTTAAAGAGTAAGTATTAGGTGGAATGAAATTTTTCCTTTTGGAAAAAGGAATTTCTTTTAGCAACAGAAAAACCCAAGTCCCTTTGTCAGAACGACTTCTGCAGCTGCATGCGATTACAGCCTTACTAATGAATGCTGGAATATATCAGTGTTGTATATATCAGTCTGACACCTCATACTTGTATGCATCTTCAGTCAAATTGCAGGAAAACCATTCATAGACATAGTGAGAAGAATCTAAAAACAAAACCATATATATGTGTGTGTGTGTGTGTACATTTATTTATTTATTTATTGTCAGAAAGTCTAACATGAGCACGAAAGAAAGACATGAAAGACAATGAGTGGTATGGATTTCAAGCAAACTTTGGAGGTTTTTGACAGTGAGCACAGACACAGCTTATGTAGCTAACATTTTGACTTTGTGGTCAGAAGAGCCAGGTTTCTGCTAGAGAGTTACATGTCATAACAGTAGATTAGTATATTTGGTTAATCATTTGACCCATTATTAAATAATAATGAAAATATTACAAATGTCAGTGGAAAACATCCTTTAGTGCTGTAGTAATTAAGGCTTTCCCAAACTTTTTCATGACTCTGGCTTACTCTGATGTGGCAACACCAGAAAATTTCTTTATTTGACAGCTGAATTTGAACTTGGTGAAGTTTATCCTTAGATACTGCTTCATAATGTCATCTTTGTCAGAGTCTCTTATTTTAGTATCTGTGAACAAGATGCAACTCCCATGCTGCTGCTGCTCAGAGCTGCTCTGTAGGACTGGCAAGTTGTTTTACTGATGAATGTTCTCCATTAACCACTGGAGTTGTGTGGCTGTGCAGCATAAAGAAACTTATGTGGTCATTTCTTTCATGCCTTTATTTGCTACTTAAATTGTGTAGGAGTCTGTCCAGGCCTTATTTATGTAGGTGTGTTTAGAGTGTGAGAGTAATGAGATAGAGTATCCTGTGCTTCTGTGCACTGGAAGGACAGAAGTAAACTTGCTCCCTCTCCTCCCACTTTGCCTCTTCAAGGGGTACAAATTATCTAAGAGAAAGAATGATAAAGGTAAGTTCTTCACTCTCTGGACATATGCTATCATCCACAGAGGAGAATTGATTCTGTGTGAGGTAAGATGTACCCCATAAGGATGGACTGCACCTGCTCCCCAGTCTTGGCTTCTCTACCCAGCTCCCAAGAGGTTGAGAACTATCTCCTTAGCATTTCAGAGCTCATAACTGAATGAGCCCAATCTACTGATACTGTCAGTGAATCCCCTTGTTTCAAAGAGGCAGTGCCTCTATAATTATGTAATGCTCAAAATTGTTATTTTTATAATAATCCTTGATGATTATTAGGAGTGCTAGTTGCGGAAGCATACTGCTGCTGTTTTTCAGTAGTCAGTTTATTTTTACAACCAACATCTAAGGAAAGCATCTGTGGTGACAGAACAGTTGAATCACTAAAAAAATAATGTAGGACAGTAGTGAGAGATAATTACATGCACCTTCATGTTAGAGCAGCACAGAAAATACAGTAATGGAAAGGAAATTGATTTGTAAATCACAATGTATGGTTGATAGTACTTAAGTCGGGTGTTGTATATTTAGACATTTACTATTCAGTCACTTTAGATGTTACAGAAATCAAGTAAAAACTCTTCAAAATTTGTTCCTTTTATTATTGCAAAATAACAAAAACAAAAAAAAAAACAAACAACAACGCTGTATTCAATCTTGAATGAGAGAGCAATGCATTAAAAAAAATAAAAATAAAAAAGACTATGAGAAATGAACACAGTTTCAGATGATGGAGAAAGCCAACTCTTAATCCTGTTTGTGGGCTTGACTCCAGTTGGGCTAGCCATGTGGGTAAGGGAAGCAGGATTTGGCACTGGGAAGCAATAATGCTGAGGAAGTCATAGGCACTGAGAGATGGAAGATGCAACAGCTAAAAGCTATATTCTGTGTTTCCAGAAACACTGGGATGTAGAAAGGAGAGTTCTTCTCTCCAGTGGTGTAATATAGGAACATGGGGAATACTGGCTGCATTGTTTTGAGAGCAACTGAAAAACTTAGGGAGTTCAGAGGAGGGGATTAAAATAAATTAATGAAATGTAATAAAAAGGACTAAATATGTATAGTTTGGTTAAGTGGTGACTAATGTGTCCTGAGGGAAAGAACAGCCCACAAAAAATACTTGAGAGATGGAACTCCCTCAAAGAGGGAGAAAAGAATTATTTAGCATAAAGGATGAGTTCTAGTTATAAGTAAATGGAGGAAATAAAACAAAGAAAAACTTAATCTGAATATTGAGAACAATTTCCTGAATGAGAGCCCTGTTGTTGCTCCCTGGAATAATCAGCCCAAAGAAGCGTGGGAGCCTGACTTCTCCCTGTATTAAACACTTGGCTGAAAAAATAGCACGAATATTCAGTGGGAACTGTCTTAGCCCTTGCAAGTGGGAAGAGAGAGGGTGGTATCACCATGGGCTTACTGCCCCTTGATTCCCTGAAGGAACAAAACATTCCTGGACATATTTTTCTTCCAGATTTTTATTTTCCCCTGAGAAATCATTTCAAATTTCACAGTACATCAGTAACTATAAATATAAGCAGACATGGGTCACGGTGTGCCCTGGCAGCAATGGAGAACACCTGCACCCTGGGCTGTGCTGACAGCTGTGGGTCAAGGGGAGTGGTTATCCCCCACGACTGTGTCTGGGCACTCTGTCCAACTTTGAGCCACACAGTGCAAGATGCATGGAGAAGGTGAAGGGAGCTCACTGGGGCACCACCAAGACCCTGGGTTGAGCAGGGGAGTAGACAGAGACCACCCTTCCTACTGAATTGTCCTGTGATCTTATGCAGCATTAGTCTGGTTTTGCTGGATACCAGCAATGTACATCAGACAATCTTTAGAAGTTTTTCTAAGAATGACTCATTCCAGTTTGTCTTACAGTAAAGTATGAGATAATGTACAAGCTTAGGAAGAGGGAAAAGAACTCTACTGGTATAAGGCCTGATCTTCCCCCCCCCCCCTGTTAATAAGGTCCTCACAGTTTTACTTTGTACAGTAGCCATGCCATTGGACTACACTGATAAATGATTTCTCCTAGGAAAGAAAGTAAAATTGATTAAAAAAAAATGTAAACAGCATCGAATCCTCGAGGCAGTTCTGTTTGTCTAAGCCATGAATGTGTCAGCGTTGCGTGTTGTCCCCACTGTTTCGGTGCTCCCTTGATGACAAATTCCTGCTGCTGCTCTCACTCGCATCCCTTCTGTGCTAGCGATGCTGCTGGCAGTGTCTTTCTTCCAGGCAGGTTGTGGCGTGCTGGCTGTGCAGGCAGTATGAGATGCCATTCCACTGGCAGCTAATGTAAATGCCGTCTCTCTGGGCTCTTGCACACATGTAGGGAGATGGTGCAGTGCTGCGCAGAGCATCTCTTTGCTGGTAGGAGATCATGCTTCACTTGCTCTGACATTCTGCCTCTTGTGCTACCATTATACCCAGACCAGCTGAGCATAAATTGCTTTAACATCTGAATTTTACGCAGGTATAAACAATTAATGAGTTTGCAAGGCAGTGAAAAATTAGGCTTCAGATCCTCAGCCCTGCATGTTGTGTCATCAGCCCTGAGCAGATGCTGTCAGTATGTGAATGAGGAGGAGACATGCAACAGTGATTTTTAAACTCTCAGTAGATTTTTTTTTTTTTTAATTATTGTTATTATTATTCTTATTTTGCCAGCACTCTTAAATCAAACTGCATTTTGAAAACTGAAATTGAAAGGTATGTTGTGGCAACAACTGGGAGAAAAGTAACAGGCTGGAGGGGGGTGGGTGTGAGGTAAAAGAAAGGGCCACAGTGGCAAAGAAGGGGCACAGGAACTCCTCCCTCACACTGCTCCTGGCTACCTCTTGACTTCATGCCACAGTGCGCTGATGCATCTCTCCTTCCCTTCCCCCTGCTGTACGGGCACAGCTCTGCACAGGTCTGTGATGTGAACTGGAGAACTGGGGTAGGAAGGCAGCTATCTGTGTTGTGCTTGCTGCTCCTCTGCCCCACAGGCTGTGGCCAAGCAGGGCAGCTGGATAACTGTGGCTCAGCTTCACTGGGACCTGGGAGCCTTGGTGTTTTGCACCCAAAGGATTGGATTTGCTCTTCATAGCAGCCTTTCTGACAGCTCAGGTTTGAAAGTATATAAGATAAATATGTGCTGTGGCCAGATATACTGTGTACTCCTTACTATGTAAATTATGCTTAGCTCGTTTAGTTGCAGAGGTAGAAATTGCATTATGTGCACGTGTGTATCAGAACAGTGTATATTTTAAAAATGTAACCTCTTGAGCTGTCTGCAAGGGAATTCTTGAGTTACAAGTTAAATGGAGTTCCAGAATGCCGTTCTTTCCCTGCTTCTCCAGTCACATGCACTTTGTGTGCCTTGGTCCTTCACACATTTGATAGCTGGGAAGAGAGAAACAGATGCAGCTTCTTTAAGGAAGCTGAAGGGAGGTGTTTGCAAAGTGCTACTCAAAACCTGTCTCCTTGTGAGAAATGTGTTGCAGGAGCAGGTATCAGGTGGGATGATGGGAAGTTGCTGTGAAATTGAGTGGGGCCATGTTCTTGGATGAAGTCTATTCAGCCCTGGCAGCGTGTGCCAAGGGAGTTGCAGCTCTTCCATTCCTTCTGGCTTTGATTCATCCCTGTGCATTTGGGGATCTGTGTGGCTGTCTTTTGTAATCTTGGTACTGCTGCCCTTGAGGAAAGCTGCAACTCTAGTCAGGAACATCTGAACAAAATGTTTTATTATCACACATGAAGAAAAGTTACTTGCATTTGATTATCTAGCCATAATGTAGTAATGATAATGGTGGATTGGAAAGCAATTTCAGTAATGCAATTGTAGTTATTTGGATGGTGAATCAGAGAAGTTTTATTACATTCTTTGCTTTTTTAAAATAACTTTCAGTATGCCCATTTTAAAGTGTAATCAAAACAGCTTGCTTTCTTGGGTTTATGTGTTAGTTACTATGAGAAGTTCCTAGCATGGAGCTATGCAGATGTTTTATGTGTGTGTAAAAGATGTGCCTACATGAGTCATTCTCTTTTAGGTTCAGTATGGCAAGAACTGATTGGATCAATATAGTTAAACATTACATTAGCCGTAAATAATACTTATGGTTATTTTAACTTGCTATTTATTTATTTTTATTAGCTGATCTAACTTTCATCCTTTGTTTTTTTTTTTTTTCCTCCTACTTTAACAGTCATTTATGAATTAGAAGGGTTTTAGTTTCACATCTAAAGAGGCAATTTTATACTAATTCAGGATAAAGAGTGGGACAGATTTCAAGGACTCCATGAAACAGCTGCTATGAAATCATACAGAACTATGTGGAGTGACACCAACTTAGATTCCCTGAAAATTTGCCCCAGATGTACTGTGTATAGTTATATGTTAGTGCATAAAATGGTTTTCTTCTTTTTCCCGGAGTTTTGTAAAGCTTCTTGGTGGCACTGCCTTTCTGTGTTATAGTATTTCTGAGCTGTACACCTGAGCAGCCTGGCGAGAAGCAGCAGTGGTTTGCAGGAGCGAAGCTCCACAACCCCAGGTAATACCCAGTGAATTCTTCCTCTGATTCTGGTCAGGTTAGTGACTGAAGCTGTGTGAACCATTGGTTTTTGGTTTAGTGGCAGAAATGAAAACAATGAAATTCTGTTTTGAGTTAAACACAGCATTAGGTTTCAATCTGATACAGATTATTTTATTTCTCTTTTCATGTATGCTAAAGCTTAAAAGCTTATGCATATGTAGCTTTAAGGCACTGAAACATTTCACGGGACATTACAAAATTCCACTACATCTCTTCCTCCTTCACATTTAATGGCCATAGTGGTGAGGGGTTGACAGTTGCACTAGATGATCTTAGGGGTCTTTTCCAACCTTAATGTTTAGCTGATTCCCTTCTTGTGACCAAAGCCACTTGCCAAATTGTGTTTTGCTTGGCTATTTGTCCAAAATATGAAGATCTTCTAGCTTCTTTGGTAAATACCAATGAATGCTTTGTGCTCTTAAATGTCAGGTTTTAAGCTGTGAACTGAGTGGTAAGAGTAAGTCATCACAGTAAGTGACATAAAAGAACCCTTAACCTAGAAATCTAACAAACTGGGGACCAGATTCTGACCCATGTTGCTCTTTTTGTGTTAGTAGAGGGAGCAGCCCTGATCAGCACTGTATCGCTTGCAGGCTAAGATGTTTCTTGTTAACTTTTATATGGGAAGGTCCTTCTCCACCAGGGAGCAGACACATACCCCATGCCTCCCTAAAAACATGTCTTTCTCTTCTGAAGAATTCAGACCATTGTTGGGGGTACCGCATGCTGACTGCTGTCCCCATCTCCAGGCTTGTCATTTGAAGGAAAGACCTGTCTTCCTCTCATCTTTGGACTAATTTAGATGTTACAGAGGCTTAATCTCCTTGACGTTTTCTTCCACTAATTCACCCTACGAGGATTTATGTAACCAATATTATTAAGGGACTAATTAAAACTAATAATTTTCAAGTGGCCGCACATAGTTATTTATTCTTCCTTAGCTTGTGGCAATGTGACAGACGGTGTTCAAGCATCCAGAATAACTGTGCCTGCTTCCTGTTACATAAGATGGGTGCTTAAAATAGACTACTGAGACGATTTCTGTTGGTGCTTTTTTACTACCCAGCCAGCTTCAGAATATCAGAGAATTGTCCTTATTTAAGCCATTGTGACTGCCCTTCTGCTGAAATCTTATTTAATCTTGGTGAAAAAGAGCATGAAAACAAGCTTTTTCTTTTTTGTAATTTGACTTTTTTCTTGTGTCATCAGAGAGAGAGATGGCATAGTCACATGCCTTTCATACTCCCTTGGTTCCTAAATGTATTCAGACAGCCTCTGTGTGCTTGCAAGCCACTTTTACTTTCATCCAGGTACTCAGAAGTTGATGTAATTCAGTCATGCATGAAAAGATTACGTTGCTATCTTGGTGAACAGTGATAGCGTAGTCATGTCCTGCCCTCTCAATCCCAGTTTGGCTGCCCAACTGGGCAACTTCCCTGTGAACCTCTCACCAGATCTGTCATTTTAACCAGCTTTGTTCATTGCCTCATTGTCTTCTCTTCTAGCCTTAGGGCTTTCTGTAGTCTCCTTCAAGTTACTGAGTGTTTTCTGCTTCCTTCAGTAGCAACAAGGATACACATGAGTGTGTGTGATGAAGCCCATAGGTAGGAATCTGTTTCATAACTCAGACAATGCCTATTCCTGAAATGTGTTGAGCTTCTTAAGGTCCTATTAGTCTCAGTGGGAGCTGAGCGCATGTCACAGCTCGCATCACGGGAGGTGCTTAGGTCCTTGCAAAACTGAACTTGTGCAGCAAATTTATCATAAATTCATAAACGAGTGAATCTTAGATTGGCCTCAGTGAGCTTCAAAGTATGCTGCTGTCTCACAAGATTCATTGAAACTGCCCTATTGGTATCGATTTGCATTTAATGTGATGTGCACCTCCATGCAGCAGTAAAGATGTGAAATATAAAGGTACAAAAAGCCCCCATGGATACACTGTTTCTCCTGGTACAACATGCTGTCTAATTATGTGTCACACAGTCTACAGTTTTTCTCTCTGTACCTTCAATTTCAGAGGCAGTTATCTAGAATAATATCCAAATAAATCCAAAGGAGAATATAAATGAGCTCTAGCCTGGAGAACAGAATGGCAAATGAAAGTCTAACTTCGTGTAGTGAATAGGATCTCCTAATAGGGTAAGGACTGCAACTTCACTCTTGAGTAGCTGCAGGTGCATTAATGGTGGGCCTAGTGCATTTTACCCACCTGCTGTGTTTCCAGTATTATTTGATTAAATGACTTGATGGGGCAGTAATGGGAAAAAGTTAAAAACAAACAAACAAAAAACAAATACAAATGTAGCTTTTTAACATACAAAAGCATCTAATAAAGTGACAGGAAAAAGAAGCCACTGATATTGATGAGTCAGAGAGGAGAAAGATCTGTGGGCTGGTAGCTTTGTCTAGCATGATGTTCTGCTATCCCAGCTTAAGTGTGAAGCAGGGTGGTGATGTCTGTCCAAGCTAACAAGGCCCATTGCCTGTCCTGTGTTCTGCAGTGTTTCTGCTCTTCAGTCTCTGCAAGCAGGACTGGCATGGATGGAGATGAGCTCAGGGTTCAGGGTAAGCTGGTTCAATCACGTTTGTGTGTTCAGACATAACCTAATAAAGACATTTTTTGGAGAGGGAGGGAGGCGTATTTCTTCTTGCTAAAGCAATTGTGTCAGTACAACATCTTGCATAACTGCAATTTTATCATTAGTTGGTACTTTATATTATATTCTGCTATTCCACTTGCTGAATGAGAATAAACTGTGCCAGAATAAATACCTTTACATTAAGAAGGTTGTTTGCTATAACCACACAGCTGAAAGTAGTGTAACTTTAGTGTTTAAACTCTGTGGCTTGTTGAGAGTGCTTTTTTAGGTCATGAGAAGGGAAAGTGTTATGGTATTCTGGTATCTGCAAACAGTCTTTTAGAAAGTGCAGATTGCAATCTCTGTTTGCTGGGTCGGAGGACACAGAAAAATCAAGGAGGGAAGATGAAAGGGGGGGAGTCTGCCTGGAGCTCCTCAGGGTTCCACACTGTTTTGTTCTGAGCCCAGAAGGCCTAAACTGGTAAAGCTAGGCAGTCTAAATAAGTTTCAAATGGATACCTTACAGATATAACAAATACTCCATTTTTATCTTAAACTTCAACAGGAGAATGTTTTACTACAGGGGAGATGGAGAGTTTAATACAAAGAGAAGATCCCAGATGTGTCAGATCACCATTGGGTTACATCATTTTAAGTATGCTGCCCATTCAATAAGGTTTCTGTCCTCTCTTGTTTAAATCAGATAAAAAAGTCAGTTGAGAGCGGAGTCTCATGACATTGGAAACTGAATTCTGTGTTTTATCTTCTGGCTAGCCATAGTTACAGTTAGTTAAAATGACCAATATGCCAAGTGTATCAGGGATGATCAGATTTTCAGAATGGAAAAAAGGGGTAAAAAGCGTGACGAAGCATTTGAATTGCTTGTGCCCTGCTGTAGATAGCTACGGTGAACAAAAGGGAAGAATGTGATTCTCTGTTATCTTTTGGTTTGGAAATCAAAGTATACTCAAATCTTTATTGCATGCAGGATTTGATCTTCCAGCTTACCAATAACATGAACTGCAAGGTGTTAACACAGACAATCAGTTTTTTTTTAAAAGGTAGGAAAAATCCATTGCGCATATTCCTCACCCAAAATGTTTAATTTGCCATTATGAAATGGGGTATCAAACAATTCCAGTTTGAACTGATGTGTTTCAGGGTTCTTTCCCAGGACCAAAACTGATACCTTGTAGTACTCAGGGCACTATATACTCTAGTCCTTCTTGCACAGAGCACTTATTCTGGAAAAAAATGTAACAAAAATATGAATCAGAATTTCGTGTATGATTTGTGAGGATAAGAAAGCCCTGTCTGTGGAAAGATGTGGCAACTAGCTTAGGAGATGGGCAATTCTGGATTGTGTTTGTGTCCGTTTGCACGTTGAAAATAGGGAAGAAAGAGAATGCTTCAGTTTTAAAAATCAACAGCAATACAAATTGTGCAAAAGTGATTTTATTTTTTATTTTTGTGGTAACTGCATAACATCATTTAAAATGTTTGAATTATCACCTCCTTGGTGGTGGATTTCTCATGGATTCATGGTTGGGGAATGGGCTTTCATTTTGGCTGTACTGCGTGAAATATTCACACCTGATTCTCAGTAGTGCAAAATGTGATGTTCCAGCATGCAGATGACAAAAATAAATCACAAAAGTATATCACAACAGCAAGATGTGTCACAAGAGAAAGAAAATCTTTAGTTTTCATCTTGAGAGAAAGGATTTTTGTGGCGTGCATTTGGCATAGGCCTATGGGACTCAGAGGCTGTAGTCCCCTTAACAATCCAGAAGAGCCAGTAAGACCCTTGTCTAATTTGTCTGATTCCCTCCATCCAGAATCAGTTTTGGCTGTATTTTATAAGTATTTAACATGACTTAGTGACAATGAGTTCATGTAGAACAGAGGGTTGCATGTGATTATGAATTGATCAGTAGAGGCTGATGTTCAAATGAAATCAAATAAATAAAAATATGACACTATGATAGGATGCATTTAGAAGGCTTTTTGTTTTTTTTTGCTTAAAATTATGAATCGTTCTAAATAATGTAAAAAAAAAAAAAAAAAAAAGGTTTTTTTCTGAAAATACTTTTGCTAAGAACCAAGCATACATGCTAAGCACTTGTTTACTTCGAAGTTTGCATGAGAAGTGCTTTCAGAACTGAAAATAAATTGGCTTTCACTGGAATCTGTGCAGGTAATAAGAGAAAAGCTGCAGATTAAAGTAATTCTATCTCCTACAAATTCTGCTTGTTGATGCCTGGACCACACCTCTACTGTTCACTTCTTCCTGGCAAATGCTTACTATTTTATGTGATGTGTTTAATTCCATGTTGTTTTTCATTTCACTTGACTGGAAATAGAAAAACAAGTACAAAAGGTTTGCTTAAGTAGTAAAAATAATTGCCAACTATTACCAGTGTTTTCCAGTTTCATAATTTTTCTCAATAATTCATTCTGGAGCATGATTAATGTAGGCTAAATATTAAGGTCAGCTCACAAAGGAGCTAGCAGAATGCTGAGCATTCTTGCAAGAGGCTAGGCGTGGGTCCCTTGTAAGATGAGGATGTTTGGTTCCTTGTAGAATTGATCTCTGAGGCTTCAGAAGTTGGAGAGAGAAGGACTTAGAGCACGGAAAGTGGTGTGGGTGAACTTTTTACCCAACTTTTCCCCTGTAAGAAATGAAGATTTCAGTCAAAGTAAATTACTTCATCATCTTCTGCTGATTTAGTTTATTTCTTCTCAGATCAAGAATCAAGGCCTTTAAAAATGTGTTTTGGTTACACATTTGCAAAAAGTAGATTACTTTTTTTTTTTTTTTTTTTTTCTGGAAATCTGTTTCAGTTATATTTAATTTAATATTCTAAAAACAAAACCTTTCATTTTGGATTGAATAAATAGCTGAGACTGATACTGACTGATTTGGTTAAAAGCTTTCAGAAAGAAGATATTTTGTAAGACCAAAGACGCGTAATACTTTTGTTATTCTGCTGTCAGAAATGCATTTATGTGTTTTATAGTTCTGCTGGATCAAGTTAACTGTAAGGGACCGCAGGGTCTTTCTAGTCCCGCTCCCTTAGTCTTCTTAGAGCAAACTTATCTCTCAGATCTGATGGGTTGCCTAGGGCTTGATTTGTTTGTGTATTAACATGACCCCATGGCAGAGACTGGACAATTCTACTTGTCTGTTCACAGAATATAGAATCCTTTCCTTTAACCCCATCTTAAACCTCTCATTTTTCTGCACATGCCCATTACCTCCTGTCCTCCTGCTGCGCACCGCTCTGACGTGCCTGACTTCATCAATACTGTGCCCTTCTTGTAGGTACAGGGGGCATGCTCTTAGTCCCTGCCAGAGGCAGAGCAACCAGTTGTGTGATTTTGCTGAGGAGATCTACATTAAATTACTGTTTGCCACGGTTCAGGAATTATGTTTCAGCAGAGTAAAGGTGGGGTCATAATATTCTGTTCCTTTGTTTTCTTTGCTTTGTTTATAGGCTATTGGCACAGTACTGATTTTAGTAAGTCTGCAGTTTGTTAATAGCAGGACCTCCATCTTGGACCTTAATGTATTATGGATAGGCTCTAGTAGCTGAAGAACTAAATTACTTCAGGAAGATGTGCAAGGTGACTTATTAAATAAACTAGAGCTTCTTTAAAAACACACTCAAAACAAATTATACATTGTAAAAGCCATGCTATGCTTTAAGCTTGTACCTTTTCAAATCGTGTGCTGTATGTGTCTTCCCAGTGTGTTTTTGCTGGGCTCAGTAGAAGAAAGGTGTATTTGGAAGGGCCAAAAGAATGTTGAGGAAGAAATGCAAGCCTTGGCTATGGGTTCAAGATGGATAAAATATCATCCAGTAATTGAAATATGGATGTATTTTAAAACACTCCCTTGTAGTGGTGCCTGTTTTATGCCACCACTGAGGAGGAAGAAGAAAAAGCCTCTCTTGAAGAACTATTATTATTTCTAGGTGGTGTCCTAAGTAAAAGACAGGACTTTCAGGAACTCTCAAAGGAAATATTTCTGACTATGACAGAAGATTGATTGCTCATCAGAGCTGGGCTTAAGTGTATTGAATTTCATGCATCTACGTTGTCAGGATATTTTATCATTTGTATTCAGGTGTTACCTTAAATACAGTGGCCTTGGAAATATTAATGAGGCAAAGAAAATGATAAAGCTTACCTGCCGTTTGGCCTTTTCATGTATCTCTTTAATTGTTCTGCCAACCAGAAATTTAAACAATGACAAATTGGGCTGTGAATCTGTGTGCTGGCTGCTTTCCTTCCTGGTATCATGAGAGGTTTTTTACTGGATGGGCCAGAAATAAAGCAAAATAGTTTTCCTTGCAATGTGTGTTCAGGTTTTTTAGCACTGAAGGTAATAAAATAACCTCGATCTTCTAAGGCTTATAAAACTTAAAATTAAAAGAATGCCTTTATGTGATTTTAAGGACCGTTATTAAATGGCCAACGGTTTGTCGGCCTCATATTGCAAAGCTTCTCTAAGTCAAATTTCTGAGTTATGGCAATAACTGTAATTATTTCTTGATGATGAGTCAGCGGTGGGCTGGCTAACCAGAAGTCCTGTCCCATGGGTTGAGGTTTGCTGGGTGATCTCAAACATGAGGGACATCTGTTTGCCGTCCAACCCTGGTGGTACTTCCGGCTGAAAACAGTGTAACAGTACGTCTGTGCTCTAGTATGTTCCAGCTAAGTCTTGAAGACTGTGACAGATCCGTGTATGTTTCTTGTTCTACAAAAGAGCAGTGAAAATACAAAACACTGAACATGAATTTTAATACTTAGGGGCAATGGTAACATCTTATGATCTAAATCTTAAGTATATACAGGCAATAATGCTTAACACACAGATGGAGATTGTTTAGGGACTTTTCTTGAAAGATACTACTTCCCTTTTCCTAAATGTGTGAGATAGAAATTAGTGCTACTCTGTTCTGTGGCTATCAAGCTCCTGCCTGTGCAGTTTCTCCATGTGACTTGAAAATGCATTGCCAAGTAACCATGGCAGTAATTGGTAACTACTTACATTTGAATTCCTTTGAGTTACAGTATATGTAGCTGTTTTTCTTCCTGTATTAAACTGGTGCTAAACATCTGATTTTATTTTATCCAAGTATAATGGTTCAGTCTGCCTCATTCATTAAGTGTGCAGTGACGCGATTCAACTCATCCTTGCAGTTTTTCAGTAACGGGATAATGCTGTGATTAGTAATTTGTGTGACTACCATTTTTTATAAAAGCAGTTTTCAGATAGAAAAAATTAGTTAGATTAATCATAAAAATAACCTCTGTGTAGCCTTTAGAATAAATTAAGCAACTTGTGGTCTGTTTTCTGTGTTTTGGTGCTGAACATTTTCCTAACTGTTGGTAATTTCATCTGGTGTTTTGTGGATCAAACAGTAATGGCATGAGAAGCAGTTTATTATCTTGTCATATTCTTGTATAAAAGTGAGTTTCACCCAAGTAATAGTAGTATAGAACAGAGTCCTCTGTCCAGCAGTAGGTATTTGTGTAAGACTTGAGCTTCCCATTAAGCTATTGATCTTCAAGTGTATTGATTTTCTTCATCTTGGAGGAACCAAGAGCGGTTCTGATTTACACAAATTTGAACTTGATATAAGAGCAAGGCTGAGCTGTTAATTCCACTGAGATTACCTGTGTACAACAAGCCTCACATTTTATAAAGCATGTTCTGAATAAGCCCTATTTTGAGTGTGTGTTAGAATTAAATAATAAGTTAAAAATAATGAATTTCTGGACAGTTTTAATACAGTTCCTGGGGAGAGCACAGTCGCTAAGGCACTGTGGTCAAAACATCTGAATTAACCACCCAAGAAGTAAAAGACTGCAGCCTGGGATAGCTTTATTGTTGCTATGAAATTGAAGGCATGCATACAAATAATGAGAACAATAAGGGGCAAATGTTTACTGGGCATTAGAGAGATGTTTATTATACCTTCTACAGCATAAGCAGAAAGTGCAAATTATCTCCAGATTTTAAAGGCATTGTAAAATAATTAAACACAAATACTAAGGATCTTCCTGGAACTACAAATCTAGAAAATGTTCCTCTGAGGATTCTTATTTCATTCTTTACATTGCTCACTAAGCTGCAATACCACAGCCCTGGATTTAGCCACATAGAGAATTACAGTGGTGTGAAGTTGCCTTGATTTTCATTCTTAGCTCATAATTCCTGTTATAGGGCAATGTCTGTGGGCTGGGACGTGGCAAGTTGACTGCAAGTTTTGTAGCTCTGTCATCTTGCTTTCAGTTTGGTTGATAAAAACTCATGTAAAGATAGGCTAAAAAGCCTTTGAGATCATTCTTTCTCTGCTCCGGGAGCAAGCTTCTCAGGCGATAACTTGTTTGCAGCGGATGATGAAGAGGAACCTTGGTCCCCCTACACCAAAACACTTGTTAGTTAAACATCCCATGAAGCATCTCCTGAAGAAGCTGGCACAGCCCATGGCTTGGACGGGTACACTCTTTGCTGGATAAAGAACTGGATGGATGGCCAGACCCAGAGAGTGGTGGTGAATGGAGTTAAATCCAACTGGCAACTGGTCATGGGGGGTGTTCCCTAGGAGTCAGTACTGGAGCCTGTCCTGTTCAATATTTTTATTGATGACCTGAATGAGGGCATTGGGTGCACCCTCAGTAAGTCTGCGGTGACACCAGGTTGGCAGGAAGTGTTGATCTTCCTGTGGGTAGGAAGGCCCCAGAAAACAATCTGGACATGCTGGATAGTTGGGCTGAAGTCAATGGGATGAATTTTAGCAAGAACAAGTGCTGAGTCCTGCACTTTGGCCACAACAACTCCAGGCAATGCTACAGGCTTGGGGCAGAGTGACTGGAAGACTGTATAGAGGAAATGGACCTGGGGGTATTGGTTGACACTTGTCTGAACATAAGCAAGCAGTGTGCCCAGGTGACCAAGAAGGTCAATTGTGTTCTGACTTATATAAGAATAAGAAGTATAAGAAGTATTGTATAAGAAGTAGAGTTGCCAGCAGGAGCAGGGAAGTGATTATCCCCCTGTACTCAGTGCTGGTGAGGCCACACGTGAGTACTGTGTTCAGTTTTGGGCCTTACACTACAAGAAAGACATCAAGGTACTGGAGTGTGTTCAGAGAAATGCAGTGAAACTGCTGAGGGGTCAGGAGCACAACTCTTAGTAGGAGCAGCTATAGGAGCTGGGATTGTTCAGCCTGGAGAACAGGATGCCCAGGAGTGACCTTATCACTCTCTTCTACTACCTGAAGGGAGGTTGTGGCAAGGAAGAAGGTTGGCCTTTTCTTCTGTGTAAGGTGATAGGACTGAGGGAATGGCCTCAAATTGTGCAAAGGGAGATTCATGTTGAATATTAGGAAAAATCTCTTTCTGAAAAAGTAGTTAATCACTAGAACAGGCTGCCTGGGGAGGTACTGAAGTCACTTTCCCTGGAGATCTTGAAGAAATATTTAGATGTTGTACTGAGGGACATAGTTTAATGGGAAACGTTGGTGATAGGTGAACAGTAGGACTGAATGATCTTGGAGGTCTTTTCTAACCTTGGTGATTCTGTGATTCCATGATCTCTCCTCTCTTTCCTGTGGAAGCTGCAAAGAAATGCATGGTACTAAGGAAGCTATGAGTCCTTGCCAGATCATTGTCCTCTAATTAGGAAGATGATTCTATGATTCTATGAGATTTTGCATAAAACTGTATTTAGTAACATGTGCCTTGGATTTTAAAGTTGGCAATGTGCTTACCATGGTAATTCAGATATATTAGCCATGTCATATAGGTATAATTGAGAGCAGTCAGTAGCACGAAATAGTTCAGTAGGTTAAATCAGTAGAAGCCAGCCTTAAGTAAGTTTGAGGAAAGAAGAAAAGGAAGGGAAAAACTGATACAGACAGGACAGTGGTGCATGTGGAGCCTCACATTTTTGTCATAGTACCTGTAATGGTCATATTAGCTGTAATGTCACTTCAGTGAGCCTGTATGATCTATATAGATGACAGGGAGAACCAGAATCTCTTTAGGGTAGATGATGTGCCTGCAATTGGATAATGTGAATGTCACCATTAGTGTCTAGTTTGTAAAGGCAGCAAGTACCTGATAAAATTCAGTATCTAAAGATCCTCAAAAAGCAACTGTAAATTCACCCCGTGTAGCCAAAAAATCATGACTGCCAATTTTCATGGAACAAGGCCTTATATGATTCTAATTTTGCTATATCACTTTGTTTCTGATGATATAGCTACATAAGGACCTATATGATGTGACAACTCATTGAAATATGTTTACTGGAAACAGAAAATACACCATGAACCCACATTTGCAAACATGTCAGTTGGAAGTGGTAAAAAATACTGGCAGACTTCCAGAATGTTCTTGTTTGACATTCCATCAGTTAGTTAAGATACAAAGCAGATTATAATTTACCAAGTAGGTGGCAGTCAACAATTTCTACATTTTCTCCAGGAAGAATTATAGACTTTAAAAATAAATATATATTTTACATTAAAAAAAAACAACAAACATTATCAGCAGGGCTTATTTGTGGAGGACAAGGTTGAGCAGTGTTTTCTTTCACTGGCAGGTGGCCGATCAGAGACAATAGAAACTGATGAATATGGGCATTTCACACTGAGTAACCAACACCTTTGGTCACAATTTTATGTTACTGCTAGTGGTGTATTTGTACATGCTTGGGGACTTGGTTTGGGAGACTGATTTCCAAACTAAACTTCTGTCTGTATTTCATCTCAGTAGAGAGATATATCAGCAAGCAAGGCAGTTTTGCATTATTAAAGGTAGTGTTTTAATTACTAGAGCAGACCATAAATCTCCTTTGATTAAATCACCTTATAAAACCAGACCATCTTGAGGTAAGCCACCCTTTCGCATATGAAGTTCATGCCTTGCTCCCTCAGAATTGCACCTAACAGAGAGTGCTCTTCCTATGAAATGAAATGTATGCCTCCAAACAAAGAAAAGAGATAGATTTTCAGTTTTAATTCAAATGTTGAAATTAAAGTTAGCTAGTGCATAATTATTTAGCCTCCCTCACTTATGTGTCATTTTTTCTGTGGAAAATAAAATATGAAAGTGAACATAATTTCAATTTTTATTTTGTCATAGAAATACTGGTATATCAGCTCACTGGACTCTGTGATCTCAAATTCTGTTTCCAAGAGTAATAAATACTGGATGCAACATAGTTGAATATAAAACTCCATTAATGAATAATTATACAGAGATGTGCACCTAAGGAAATTTCACATGTCAGTGGTAAAGGGTTTGTCAGGCACTGGAGAATGAGTCAGTTTTACTTGTCTATTATGATCTCTGCTGACACAAATGTGAATAAGATTTTAATTATTCACATAGGTGTCCAGTCTCCTCTGAATCTAACAAATCTGTTGACCTTACTGACCTCTGCTTTGACAGCAAGTCCCTGAGTTTTAATTTTGCCTTGGATGGTACGTTACTGAAAACTTAAATAGGCATCTCTTGAATTTTATTAGCAGTACCTGCTTTCTTACTTAAATGAGAGGAAACAAATATGCTATGAGCTGTCACAACTAAGTCCCACAAAGTTGATCTCTTATGTGCATTTATGCCTGCACTAGTCTGTTTGAGCAGAATGAATGCAAGCATTATGTATTGCAGGGAGGCTGTATTTCCTTTAGCAGTACAACAGATTTTTGTTACTGTTTTTTTTTTCTCCCATGACTATTGCTTAGCAAAAAGTTGGTATATGAAATTGTCCTTGGTTTCTTGAAATTGCTTTTTGTGAGCAGCCAGTTAGAAACCATGAATGTTCAAACTGCTACTTCTACCCTGTTTCCTTGTAAAAGCAGTACTGTATTACCCAGATACCTTTCCAAAGTATTTACAGTTTTCCACAATGCCTTTTATTTTGTCTGAAAACCTTCACCATCTTCATACTTCATTTGTTACTACAAGTAATATGAATAACTTTCTTAGTAGAGATGCTTGAGTCTCCCATAGCAGGTGCCTTTCTTCTATGTTAAAAATGAATTATTTAATCAAGTTCTATTAATTCATCTCTTTAGATCTGCTGAAAGGTATCTGAGAGTTTAGAGGTAAAGTGTACTCTTTGGAAACTTATCTAGAGTACCTCAGTTTCTTCTATCAATACACAGATGATCTTCAGCTTTCAGAAAGTTTTCATCAGTCTTGAATTGGCTTTCACCTTTTAGCTCGACAGTGAATGTGTCTGACAATCCCAACATACCCATGAAATTTTGAGAGAAAAAAATGTCCCCATTTCTACATAGGTGGGAGGTGCAAAGAATTTAAACTGCCTCCAGATACGCCCTATTAAACTTGTGTTTTGCAAGGAAAAAAAAAGAGCAAAGAATGTTCCTTTGAGAAATAAATTCAGTATTTTCAATGGACCAGCTGGACTCTCAAACCACTTCCCCCTACCTGCCATCAGTTTGATTTGGAGTGAACTTTAATCAGCATCTTGATCTTCTGATTTATTATTTTTTTTTCCTCTGCTGCAAATGTTTTAAGCTTTCTGAAAGTCTCCATTTGCTTGTTTATATAGAGGCTTTCAGGAAAAACAGTACAAATTAACTGTAGGTGTGAATACTTCAGTGAAAAGGCTTTAAATTGGTCTTCCTTTGGAAGACAGTGCAGTTAAATACATTAAAGACACTTGTATTGTGAATGTGTGTGTTCACACCATGGCTCAATACTGTTTAAATTACCCACTTAATAAGTGTAATTTGGATCAAGTTTCTTCTGTGCTTCTGAGGGCTCTGTCCCTCTCCCTGTTTCTCATGCAGTGTATCAGCCTGTGTCATACAGGAGCTCACCACTCACCCCTGTGTAGTTCACAGATGATATTTCTTGGCTCAAATGAGATGTAAAGTAAGAAAGAGTATAACCAGCTATTGCCAGCATGTGAAACCAGTCTGCTATTGTCACCATTAATGCAGTAGTATGCACAGTCTCAAGCAGAAATCAGAGTCCTATTATGCTAGTGACTAAATGAAAACAAATTAGCTGGCTCCTGTACAATGAGCAGAGTATGAACAGCTGCTAGCTAGGCTGGGCTGGCAGCAAGCTGCAGCCATATTGGGTCTCCCAAGGTCTATCCTGGTGCTTTTCCAGAGAGGTCTGGTGGCCTAGAGAGTCTGTGTGGGAGAGCCAGGCTTCTGACTTGCCTGGAAGAAAAAAATATGACAATTTCTAACCTATACTAGGTCATATGGCCAAATCAGCTGCAGCTTGTGTGACAGGCTGCATTCAGAGTAATGCTAAACACCCAAGCTGAATGCTTTTCTTCATGCAAACATGCTTACAAGAAAGCCACACTGTGCAAGTTTGTGCTGCTGGTTAAAACATACTTCCCTACCTAGTTAAATGCTCTGGGAATTACCTGAGGCTTGTTGCCTTTTTGATCTCTTTCAAAATTCAGTAAAGTCTAATACGGCTCATAAATGGTTTTCTTGCCCTCCATTCATTGATTTTTCTCTCCTTGGGGAAAAAACAGAAAACCCTACGAAGTTGTGAGATAGAGTTCATTGCTTTTTTTTGTACGTTTTACTGGTTGAAGACCAAAAATATAAAGTAAAATTCAGGTTCTTCTATTTGAACACAATTGCAAAGGTTGTAGCTGTCAAAGTAGAGCATAGCTGCAAGGTTTTGAAAAGACTGGTATCTTTAAGAAAAATGCCACCTATGGGCTTGATCGGTTCAATAAGTAGTTTGTATTAAACTATCAGCTTTGAAAGAGAAACCGCATAATGTGCAGAAGCATTTAGTGATAGAGAGAGGTAATGGCTCAGTCAACTTAGAAAATGTTTTCTAGGAAATACATATTCACCTAAGGCTAGTCAGTGAGATCATAGTGAGTAGAACCTTTATTTGCACCTGGATTAATGAGCTTGACAATGTAAAAACCATAGTAAATTTTTCAGTGTGTTTAATACTTGTGTGTTCAGTTGTTGCATGTAGTAAGAGATTTTGCTTTAAATGTTATACCGGAGCCAACAGTATGTGGAAGCTGAAATCACTGAACCCTCTCTAGTCATTTAAATGTTACTAGGAAGAGAAGGACAAGGACAAAGACAAGGAGATAATACAGAAACTTCTGAGTTGTAATTCTGTGTCAAGTCAATTAAAATCCCCTACTTTTATTAAAACCTAATCTATCTGCAATTGCTTTGCATTTGCCATAGGCTAAAAGAATACACACTGGGAATGCATGCAGTGCACTCACGATCAGCTGACATATGGCAGCTTCATGCCCAGCAGTAATTTGTTCATGTGTTTGAGACATCTGATACAAATGCAAGGTACTTACATACCAGAATGAAAAGTATATGTATACACATACATTTATATGTGTGTGTGTATGTATATTTTCAGTCTTTTTCCCCTAAGTCCTTGAAACAAAGTAATCACATTCGGAAGTTCAGAGTTAGGTAACATATACTGATGCCAGCATAATGGAACGAAAGTTTCTTTAAAATCTAGTAGGATTTTGAGTTACTGGTCTTGACTGTCAGACTTTAGCAGGGCAAGGAGAGCTACCATCAATATATACTTCTTTTATATCTGTCTCAAGTCACAATCTGTCTGCCAAAGCAAAGCTTGAAAGTAGCCTCATGAATTATTATATCCAGCTTTCCTTGGAAATTATGCTCTAGTTGACCTGCACTGTTTAAAATGTCCATTTTGCAAAAGGGGCAGCATCATTAATATCAACACTATCCCTGGATAGTGCAGAATGAATGTGTTGGAATAAAACAGCTGCAACAAAGGCTGGGTGTTGAATTGTCTCAATTGTAAAAACAAAATACTGAATGTTTTTGTTCCAGAAAATCTTAGCTTTTTAATCAAACAGCATTTAATCTATATGAACTTTGGTGTTTGTATCTAATACTGTAGTTTAAAAACAGTCTTCATTGTTTTCCCTACTTAGTGGTTAATACAGTTACCGCTGGTATGATTGCCTCTCTCTTATTGCAAAAAGCAATATTTTCATTGTTCACAGTTTGTGCAGTGTTTAGATTGTCTTATAATTTAGGAATTGCTATAAATTTAAAATAGCTCATGCACTTTTTATGCCTCAGCAAATCTACCTGAGCATTTAATACTAATTAGCATCAACAATGACTGCTTATATCCAAACACTGCACAGGTATTCATTTTCCAATTGGAGATTTGAGAATGACAAGCAGTTCTGTGTCAACCACTTGGTGACTGAACTGAATTTTATAATAGAAATTGGCATACAGCTCATTGATTTAATTGGAGGTTCAGGAGCTTTCTTGCAGGCTGACTTGTTTAAACAGTTGAGACAGCGACAGAGGCTGGGTTCAGATCCTACTTAATGCAAATTATACCAGAATATAACCATAATAATAAAACTGTTGGAATCAGAGAGGTCAACACTGAGATAGATCCTACGTGGATGGTAACCTGGTAATTACCTTTATTTATTCTTGATTGCTTGTGTTGATGAATTTTGGATTGTTTTGTCTTACTCTTGTCATTTTTCCTACAGAGCTGCTCAGAAATTGAATCTGTCCTCCAAAAAGAAGAAGCACAGGCCTTCTGCATCATCTGTTCCTGAATCTCCTCTCTTCACTACCAGCTTCAGCAGCATCCTTCAGGCTTCCCCACCCCCTGCACCACCTTGTTTGTTGAGGGCAGTCAGCAAAGTGAAAGACACTCCTGGTGTGGGCAAGGTAGGCCTTACAAGTATTCTCAAAATTCTCATTTTCTGCAGGAGATTATTTTCCTTTCTTGGGATAAAACATCCAGGGAATTAGAAGAGTATGTCCTTTCTTGCATGAAGTGTACTGCAACTGGTCCCTGTACATGGACAAAGGACTGGCAATATTAATTAGTTACAGTGTGTGAACTTGTGATTGGGTTGAAGTTGTCTTGAACACAGGCAGTCATAATTGTGCAGCATTATGTTTTGAGCTCCTGGTTACAGAAAGTGCACCTGCACTGGAACCACTATGCTACCCAGTGGTGACAGTTCCATTCTGTTAGCATTTGTGGTGCGGGTTGGTCTCTGTGGCTGTGTTTCAACTGTATAGCAGGTGCTTGCTGTGACATATTCTGGGTTCCTGATCCCCTTGTTGTTCAGGCTGGTATCTTGGCCGAATGACTGTAATTTACTTCTGACTCATGTATCCTGGCTTTCTTCCAGTACATTCAGGACAAGGTTTGGTCATACACCTGAACAAAGCCTATGCTAATAATGATGAATTACTCCTTTTTTCCTTCTGTCATGTTACTTCCTTCCATTCTCTTGGATCACATCCTCTTAAGATACTGTTTTGGTGCATACTTGTAATGGAAAATGGTTCAAGCATTGGATAAGGTGGTTATATATTTTGCTATTACTTTCTGATTTGTCTGAGTGGCCTTTATTCCCTGTCGCAAATGGAAAGCTTGGTGCATTACATCTGGGAATGAGTGCATATAGTTGCTGAGGACAGAAGTTTGCTTTAATCAAGGTAGTTTCTTATGCAAGCATCTGTGTACATGGCTTTTCCGTATTCATCAGATACAAAGCAGAGACAATGAGTTTGTTGCAAATTCTGTCTAGAAGAGAAACTATTACGCGTAATCTAGGAGTACTGAGCATAGGATGTGCTTCAGCATTTCTGTCACTGATTTTGGATGTTCACTTTGGGAAATTGCACAGTTCTCATTTTTTCATAGAAAATTAGCAGTATTATTTTTGTAGCTGCTCTATGCTCATTTGAAAAGAGCCCGTTGGGTTCCCTTCCTGCAGACTCCCTTTCTTTCCTCTGGCCTGCACAAAAAGTACAGATCGGTTACAATCTGATCAAAGTAGTGATGGCTGCTCTCATTTCAGCAGGAAGAGGAGTAGGCTTTGACCTGTTGGTGTATGAACCTGCTAAGGAAAATAGCTTCAACAGAACATCTCTGAGAATTCTTACATTTCTGTGCTTGAGACTTGTAATACAAATAAAATTTCTATTGAACAATCATGAAGGACGTGTTCAGGAAAACAAGGGACTAATTTTCCTTGTTGAAAAGCACAGATACATTTCCAGTTGGTTTTCACCCTTCTTGAGAAAAGGGCCTGTATGTCTGCACACATGGAAACCTGTGAAAGCACTGTAAACTTGTCCTGGACTTTTTTTTGCTCCCCTTAATTTGGAATTCTAGCAAATAGGTCTTAGAAACCAGTTTTACAGTATGCCCAATTTGCTCCTTCACCAACACCGTATGTCAGAAAAGGGTCTGGACTTTTCAGGTGTATAAGTAAAACAGAGATTTTGCACTCCAGCAAAAGAAAGAGCTATCAAGCACGACAGAAAATCAGGAACTTTGAAGCATAGATCTTCCATGAATAGAATTTACAAAGATTCTAATCTTGTTGCAAAATTGATGACAGTGATTCACGTAAAGTTCTAAAGTTTCTTAGGAATGGGTCAACTGTCTTGTACAGACATAACTTCTTTGAGTGGGAGGATTCTACTATCAACAAAATATTTATTTAGAGGTTAATTAGCCAGCTCAGTTAGTATGGATATGGATACAACTGAAAAGTCTGAAGTGGAAAAGAGAATGCAAGGGCTGCTCTGAAAGAAATGCCTGCTGTTTTATGATGCTGGTGCACAATATCAGAGGCAGATGTTGATAGTATGGCAGTAGGTTTTGAACCTCCCATCAGTATTCCATTACATGCTGTTGCTGTGTGACAGGGTAGCAGAGGGGTATTCTGAAGAACAGCATCTGACATGGAAGTGCAAATGAAGCAAAGATGTGTCATTGAATTCCTCCATGGGAGAAAAAATGGTACCCACTGACATTTATCGACACTTGCTGAATGTTTCTGGAGCTCAAACAGTGGGTGTAAGCGCAGTGAGGCAGTGGGTTGTGTGTTTCAGCTGTGGTGACTGCAGGTCAGCTCTGTGAGTGTGGGTTTTTACAGGTACAGTATACAGGGTTTTGTTATTCACTGTTGGAAATGCATAGGGAATGGTGGTGACTGTGTAGAAAAATAATGTTTTGTAGCTGAGAAGTGCTATAATCAAATAGTGTTATTGTGCTCTTTGCAGCTGTTGTAGTTTCCATGGAAATAAATAGGAGGCATTACTTCTGGAACGAACATGTAAATTAGTGCATGTCTAAGTTAACATTTTTTCACAGAAAATCCCTGGCAAAGCATGCTGTACCTTACTGGTATTTGGAAGAAATATTATTTGAATACCAGCATTCAGCTTTGCAGGAGGAGAAGGAGGATGAAGTAATGAGAATCAGCATTTTACTGTGATGTTAGATACACTCTGGACCCTAGTGGAAATACAGCATTGTCAAAGCAAGGTAGTAAAGGACCTAATCTCCAGAATATCTCCCTAACGTGAATGTTTGTGTCTATATTGCAAATAAATTAGCAGTGGTGCTTGTACAAGTTGTGACATGCACATTTGCTTTGGCATTGCATTTGCTGGCAAAGGGAGCTGATCCCCAGGGAAGCAGTCTGTTATCCCTACAGTTTTCTCTTGATAGCAGTGTTTTCTTTGGGGTTGAATGACACTCAGCTCTGTAAGCTACCACAGCCCAACCGTCACTTTTTCTTCTCTCTGTGCTGCCTTTGAGTTATTGAATTCTGAGCTATTGTGCAAAGGAGAGTGGCAGATTGCTTTTGCTGGACTTAGAGTGGCACAATTCTGGATGACTGTACATGCTGTTTCCCCAAGTCCCCTCATTGTCTAGAACATAATCAAGTCTGTTTTGTTCTTTCTGACAGTGAGCCAAGAAATAAGAGAAAACAAGCAGGCTTTCCATGCAGGAAAAACAAAGTATTCCATGACTCAGGTTTCCTTGGATTTGCTCCCCAGGCTGCTTCCCTCTTTCTCCCAACCTCCCATGTTATATTAAACAAAAAGTAAACTAAACCAGATTTTATTTTATTTTTTAAATGAAAACCTGAAATGTTCTGTCAGAAATCATGTTTTTATTCTGACTTTCCCCATTCCCTGCGAAAAACAGCTCAAATGAAAAATTTGCTGCCAGCATTAGTAAATGAGTTGTTTTCAGGTGGCACAAAGTTTAGGATGAATGGATGTGGTCTCTGTGCTTTCTTTCATTTATTATTTTCCTGTGCATGCCATTACAGAACTCTGCCACTGAAAGGTATTTGATATGTTTGGGGAGAGAATAATTGAACTTCACTTACATACATTCTTTTATGTGAATTGCTTGTTGGTGCTTGTTAATCAGAAAATGAAATAGTGAGGTTTGCTCATAAAAATCAGCCCTCTGCAATGGATGTTAGGGAGAAGTAAGTCATCACCAAGGTTTCTTTGGCAAGTCATTTCAACCTAATAGCAAAATGGACAATATTCACTATATTGTGTTTACTTTTTATTTTTCTGTAGCAATGGGGTTCCTTTTTACAGAGCTTGGTCCCATTTTGCTAGATAATGTATAAATTCAGACAGGAAAAAGCCACCAAGGCCAACAGTGAAAAAAAGCACCAGTTTCTGCAGGAAGACCAGACAGACAGGAAGCAAGAAGAAACAAAGAGATATTATTGTTCATCTTCATAGTGGTGTCTTCAGCCCGTCAACAGTCTAATATTAGATACCCCTTGCTGAGCTTTGGTAGGCATTGTAGAAGAGAGATTATTAAAACCTTTGAAAGGGGAGTAATAGGTTACACTGCAGATACTTCTGAGGAGCTCTTTCTGAGTGTGTAGGGGAGGGTAGGAGGCAGCACAGACAGCTGTTTTGATAATCTACTGAGTTAGAGATTCAGGAGCCAGTGTTCTGGCAGGGACTGAGCACAGGGCCTGTCCTATCTAGGAAGGGCCGTGAGTGGGAGTTGAACAGGATTACGAATTAAGTTCTTTACTAGGAGAGTGGTGAGGTCCTGGAGCAGGCTGCCCAGGGAGGTTGTGGATGCCTCATCCTTGGAGGCATTCAAGGCCAGGTTGGATGGGGCCCTGGACAACCTGATCTAGTAATTGTGGAAGTTCGGTGGCCCTGCCAGGCAGGTTGGTACTTCGTGATCCTTGAGGTCCCTTCCATTCCCAGGTCATTCTGTGTGATTCTGTGAACAGCAACTGTGGCTAAATGCCAGGAATGCTTGCAAAATGCTGGCAGGTGAGCTGGTGATGTGATAGACACTCCTGAACCATTCTCCTTTCTCTGATGTATATGTATACATACTAATATATAATATATAATTATAATATAATTATATAATATATAATTATAATTATAATATAAGTGCTTAACCTGTAGGAATTTAATCTTCCTTTAAGTAGTATCATATTAAAAATAAAAAGATGATCTTATGTCATACCATCCCACTTTGTGTATCAACCATGTAACATACTATTCTTTTGATCCAGGTGGCTGATGAAAAAGCAGTGCTTTGCAGTTTTTCTGTTTAAGGAAAGTGATTCTAAAAGGAATGGATCAAATATGTTTAACACGATTCAGCTCCTTTACAAAGTAATACAAATTCTTGCATGCACATGGACAGAAGCAACCAAAGTTAGTTTTCCCTCTTATGCCACTGTGATCTTTCAGGCAGGACTTTGATATTCCATTCCTTCCCCAGTTTTAAGGCTTTTCTGGATTCTATAGTACCAAGCTTTTCTTGTCTATGTTTTTCTTTCTGCTTTTCTACTTGACCTTCTGTGACTTTCTTTTGTCAGTGCCAAAGGTAACAGTGAACAAGGCCTGACTGCTCAAGCCAATCAGGTTTCTGAGTAGGTTCAGAACTGTCTTTGGAGGAACAGAAGTACATGCCAATTCTCTGGCTTTGCAAACTTCATTTGTCTCAGCTAGCCACTGCCTTAAAATTGTACTTTTCAGTAGGCAGAGCAAGAATTACTACACTGGCCTTGACATGCTTTAATCCAAGTTTAACAGTACAATATATACATTAATAGTAATTATTCTATGGGCTATAGACTGTATGAATCATAGTTTGAACAGTATTTGTCAAAAGATGTTTTTATAGCTGTGTTCAATCTTTGTATCAATTCAGTGACTCATGATTGCAAAGATGCCTTGAAGGGAGTGTGTTTTGACTAAGCCCACAAGATACAGGAGACATCCCTTTTGATTTTGAGAGTTTGCATTTTGACCATCTGATGCAGATGTTAGGATTATTTTGGCTACATTACTGTATACATTAAATTGATGTCTATGAAAACCTGTATTGTGGTCAGCAAAAACAGCCAACACAACTTGCAAGATACATTCTGTAGCTCACTTTACTGCCATCCATCTTGAAACTTTGTCAGAGAAGTTGTTCTTTTCCCTTTGCAAAGTAGAGGTTCTCTCTCTTTTATCATTCAGGTGCACAGGAAGGAAAAGTTAACTGTTACATGATAAACCCTTTATTACAGAAAGCAATTTCTGTGGTGGAAGCTGTTTTTGTCCAAAGTTACCATGGTTACTGAAATGGAGGGGAAAAAGAATGATCCCTTGAGGTGTTTAAAGGAGACAAATGTGTTCATCATTGTTGTCAACATGATTGTTGTATGAATTAGTTAGTTAGTTCTGCTTGGAATTAAATCCAGATAGCCTTTTGCCATCCAGATGGAGTTCTCAGAGCTAGGGTTTTCCTCTCCAAATGTATCAGCAGATCCAGTCAGAGGCCTTCATGGACTTCATTTTAGAGTTCTGCTAGGTATCCTTTTTTTCAGAGGAGTTTTAATACCTCAAGCTGCTGTAAGAAAAAGATGAGAGTAATAGAGCCTGCAAGAATTACTATAAAATTAATTGTTTACCTCCCTTAAATCATATTTTTAATGCAGTTATTTTGTCTTTCTCTAACATAAAGTCAGCTGTGGTTGTGCAAGTGCCATCACAGGAGCCTGTCAGAGTGCATTTAGGTCGGCTGTGAGGTTGAAAGAAAGATGTCTTTTAAAGAAATTTCCACCCAGTCATGCTTCCACAATTTAGAGAGTAATTGCTGTTACTTTTCTTTACAAAGTGTAGGAGCTGCTGCTTGTGGGAAACAAGGAGTGCATTATCAGCCAAGCTTGCTATAGGAAAACCTGTCCCTCTGCCTACACCAGATAAATCCTGCATGGAAAAGCAGGGCTGCATTTCTGCCATATAGTCTGCCCTGTTTGGGAGGGGAAGATTAGGCCTCAGCCCATTAATGAGCCAGTCTATGGATAAGCCATTCATTTTGGCCCACGTGCATGCAAGCTGTTGAAAGCTTGAGAAGTGTCCTGGCAACTTGTCACTCCAGGCAGCAGGACTGCCAAGGTTAGTTGGTGAGGAGCAGATCCTGTAGAGAGGGAAGTGGTTTTCCAGAGCATTGAGTATGCAGGCAGGGGGATGGAGCTGGCACCAAGGAATATGCTTATGTCTGCAGTGGGGATGTTCTTGCATCTCAGTCCACAAGTGGAGCAGTTCAGTTACATGGTGGTATGGTTATATGCTCTACCAATCCAAGTACTGTGCTTGGATTCTGCTGTCTTTTTCTTTCTTTGTTTTTTTTTTTTTTGCCTCTGCACTTCTTCCGTAAAATAAACATTTCCCTTTTCACTTGGGATCATGAAATGAGCAAGGAAGAGTTCTGACTTGAGAGCAACTTACAGCCCTTAAATGAAGCTCTTTGTTATTGAAAAAAGCATCTCTATTTCCATATGTTAATGTAGCAGAACTAGTAGTCTAATTCAAGCATCAACTGTCAAAGACAACTAATATGGATAACAGTGTTGCCCAGTAAGCTTCTATTTTTGTCTCAAAAAGTAATAAGAAAATGTTATTATTAGTGACAGCTTTCTATATATGTTTAGAAAATGTAGTTATAGGGGAGCTTGTGAACATAAGAGGTGGGTGGAGGGTGTTTCCAGATGGAATTGAAAGAGAAAATGATATCAAAGTGGGATACAGCTTTTCTCATATTTCATCTGTCTCTTTGTTAGAAGAATCAATCCCTTCTGTGGTTGTTTTATAGTACGCTTCACATAGGGAAAGAGCTGTAAAAACTTAATTTTGTATTGTTTGCCTTGGCCTGTTTTGCTGGACTTTTGTGTAAACATTGAGTATCAAAAGAAAAAGAGATTGTTTAAATCAATTCAGGCTGGTGGCACAAAGTTTTGTACATTCCTGAGTGACTTTATGTATACAGTGCTCCCTGCATTGTCATGGATGTATGACTTTATGCCCAACAATTCTTGACTTTCAGGCAACTTTGTTTTTATTATCAAAGTCACTTGTTGGTGTGAATGATCACAATTTGATTAGGAAGCACTATCAGATGGCTCAATTAGTTTTGGATTTTCCATTGTTGTGAACCTTCATTAGCTGCAAAAATCTTTAACATTGATCCCATACTAACTGTGCTTTAAACATGTTTTCATGCTGTTGAAAAGCATCACAGCACAGTGGCCACACTTAAAAATCTCTTAAACATTAATGTTTATGCAATTGGAGTGAAAACTACTGGAATTTTTCTAGAATAAAAACTCATTTTTTTTTTTAGACTGATTTCTTCAATTGTATTTTCATTTCCTCTGGTTTTCAGTTTCATTTATACTGCTTGTTGATATTTTGTGCTTCCTTTCAAAGACTCAGTAGTGCTATCTGAAACGTCCCCTTCTTCCCTGCCCTTCCCTCCTCCACAATATCTCGCCCTTTTAAATTGCTGTTTAAATCCACGAAGAAGAGGTTAATAAAAATCAGGAAAGTCAAGGTGGAAGGAACTTAAAATTACAAAGGTGTTCCTTGGACAGTGCTGAGCAAGAAAATGCTGAACAAATTGCTTAAATCTGGATTGCAGTTACGTTTTCTGAGATCTTAGGTAAATTGCAGGCAGTGTACTCTAAATTCTCAACTGTAGACCTTATTGCATTTTTTTTTTTCCTCTTAAAATTTCCTAAAGCTCTTATCCTCCTCACTTTTTCTTTTGTGTTTGACTCCTCTCAGCATGTGTCCAAGAGCAGAGCTCAGTGGGGACTCTGCAGAGGCTCTGCTGTAGCTCTGATGTAACATCATGAACTAATGATTGGGCTGAGTCTCTTGATTCAGCTGCAAGGTTGTTCTGCTTTCCATTATCCTAAAAGTCTGGGTTTTATCTCATTTAGTAAGACATTGGTAAGACATTGACTTAAATAGATAACCAGCCCAAGTGAGAAAGAATCTAGCATGAACTCTATCATAATACTGGAAATACCATTAGATATAGCTCTTTTAATTCACTGTCTCTTTTTCACCTCTTCGTTAAAGAATCAAACCAACAGGGGGAAATCTCTTTGCATACATTTACTGTATTTGCCTATTTATTTATTTATTTATTTTTACCTTTTTTTTATAGGAAGCCCTCTCTCCATGCCAAGTCATTATCTGTCTTTTTCCTCACTATTTAGAGCCTCAATTATTGCACTCTTAGGCTGGGATTCGTGGTGCTAAGTAAATTCATTGCTGCATTTCTGATCTAGGTTAGTCATATAAACTCCTCCTATAGATAAATGGAGAAAAATGCTGCCTCTGTTAGGATGGGCAGACTTTCCTACAGAATGTTTGCTTTATTTTTCACTCGACTACAGGGGTGACTGTAGACTTTTGCCTTAGAATAACTGTTTTTACTCCTTTAAGTAAGGTAGAAAAAATCATGATTATGAACACAACCTTTTGTGTTCTGCTCTGAACCTTTAATTTCAACATGAAAATAGATACCAGGAGAAATAATAGGAAGATACTTGCAGAAATTTATTTCTGACAGGATGGACCTGTAAAGCTGGTGGCAGTGCACACACCTATTGGGTAAGAACTTTTGGTCTTCATATCCCCAAGTGGTCATTGCTTTGTAACTAGAACAGTTAATTGCTTTCAGTGGAGACTCCTTCTCAAAAAGGCAGGTAGTGTGGCTTGGGGTTGGTATCATTACATTAGTGAATATGGATTCTTGACAACCAAGTGCTGTTTCATTTTCCTCATGTATGCAGGTGTTTCCTCTATAGTGTTGCTAAAGTGATTAGCAATTAAAAGACTTTCAATTGGTTAGTTAAATATTAAATACCAGATATGAAATGGGATACTTACCAGTGTTCTTACTTGCTGATATGAAACAGTATTTCAGTTGGATATAATAAAGGTAAAACACAATTTAAAATCATTGACCTGATCAATTTTGCAAAATCAGGAGATTAGTTAGAACAATTTTTAAGGTTTTCTGTCTCTTAAAACATCTTCTGTGGAACTCAGAAAAGATAAATTGAGGGAGAGAGGTGGATGGGGATGTATACGTGCAATACACGCTGTACATACAGTGTGTACAGATGCATCTACTAACATACATAAGCGTGTGTATATGCGTATATTCATCTCTACCTTCCCTCAGTGTGATGGGAAAGCATCGCAAAGATCTCTGTATGCTCAACAAGTTACCTGAGAAACTGAAAGAATAACTAGCTATAGTTTTGCACTTGTTTATTAGCTAGTGGCTTGTTTTAAGAGGAAGAGTTTGGTGTTCTCTTTAAAGATACTCACAGTAACTTCTCATGAATTTTAACCAAGAATGTTATCCTTCTTGCTTAGGTCAGTCCTTCTCTACATTGCATGATTTTTCTCTTATGTGGTGATTGAAAATGCTCATACAAATGGCAGCATTTTACATTACTTTCTCTTGATATCTGTGAGTCTCTATTACCCTTCTGTAGATCTCAGTTGATCTCATCCATATTAATAGCTGCTGGATTTTTCCACAGATCAGCTCAATTTATAATATTTGTTCTGAAGGGCAGATGCTTAGTTAGAAAAAGATGTGGTGTTGAAATGTGGTATGAATTAAAAGGCCAGGAGAAATTCTGTACAGTAACCTTCATAGCAGCGCATACTCTGTTACTTAAACATAAATGTGGGAAAACTTTAAAAACTGTTGATCCTTTCTTCCCTACCTCCTTTTTCCCACAGAAAATATAACACAGGTATTCCCAACTGCACAGTGTAAGCCTAACTAACTTTGTTGTTATTAATGTCTCGCCCCCTTCTTCCACCATTTGGTGTTGCTGGGGGATTAGGCCAAATACAGATCTCGATTTGCAGCAGGATTTTTTTCTTGACTAACTCAGCACCCCAGCCCAGGTTGGAGAAGCAGCATGGCTAATGCAGCTGCCTTCTCTCCTTCTCCCTCTCCCCATGAAAATAAATACCTTAAACATTGCATTTTTGTCTTTAAACTTCTGTCAGCTCTGAGGAGCAGTGCTAAGGTATGTGCTGGCAAGAGATCTGACGGAGGCACCGAGGCTGTGGGTTGCTTGGCCACACACGGAAGGAGAAGGCATGCACCCTGATTGATAACAGCATGTGCAGATGTGATAAATGTGAGGAGGCCCGGTCTGCTTTTTGGGAAGCTGAACAGCAACACAGATGAGGACGTGGGACTCCCCAAGGGCCTTGTGCTCGGGGAGCAGTGGAAGTCATGAATCTCTTTGGATGGAAAGGAGTTATTCATCATAAAGGCTATTATGCCATGTGGGGCATTGCTGAAATGGAACACCATCGTGCTATTTCCTATCTTATCAGGGTGTATTAATAATGCAGCAGTAATAATAGAAGTACAAATTAAAAATAACTGGATGAGCAGATAAGCAGAATTCTTGTGATTAAGGGGATCAGGAATTGCTTCAAACAGTTAATTGCAGAGCAACACATAGAGGGAATTTGCCTTAGCTATTTTGCCTTTATGATTTTTCTTACTCTTCATCTTATCTCTGCAAGCATTATTTCTGGGGCTTTTACAGAGAGACTAATAGGCACACTATTTCCTCCCAATTTTAGACTGTTCTTTTTTTTTAATCTCCAAAGGAGTGAGGTATCTTTTGCTGATCCATCTAATTCAGCAGAGACTAATAATGCTGAATAAGAAGAGTATTCTGATTATTAGCCTTCCTCTACATAAACCGCTTATCATTTTCTCCTCCCACTTCCAGCCCACTACATAAAGGCAGACAAGACGTTACAAATGTGAAATATTTGGGATTCAGAATGAATTGACTGTTCCCTGGAGGTCTGTAAGCTCCTTTTGAATCACAGCAGCATGAAATCCCTGGCGTTCTTGAGTCTCTCGGGGCAGAGCAGTTGGGCTGAGCAGAGAGAAATGTGGGCATCTGGATATCCAGCACCCAGGTGACTGTGCTCTGCTTCTGTCCTTTCTTGTGCAGCCTGTGTCTGCAGAGCTTTACCCGATTTTAGGATAGTGCAACAATTGTGCTTTCAATTTGCAGTTGTTATGCACAGCTCCATGCAAGCAATGCTGACCCAATGAGATAAGGCTAAGAAGCCCATGTGGTGAAGTGCCTGATGTGGTGATGTTGCAGAAGCTTAGCAAAGAACTGCAGTGCAAATGTTATTTCACCATTTTTCTGGAAATTGGTGAAACTAGCAATATTGGAGCTCAGCATCACAGACTGTAAATCTTTTGTCATCCTGCTTTTACCATGGTTTTAGTGGTCCAAAGCCTAAGGTGAAGCAGTGCTAGGATGTAAACTATACTGATCAAATTGGAAGTGGGCAGATTCCATCCACCTGTGTTTACTTTTGAGAAAAACAATGCGTGGAATGTTTTCATCTTGTTAACTAGGTGACTGAAACACTCTGAGCATATGAATTAAGGGGGGTGGTAAAATTTTTAGAGATCATAGCCTACCAATAAACTGAGTGTCCATATAAAGATAACTGCAGTCATATCACTTAGTCCATCAATCCCAATCCAAGTTCTCTTCCTTTCATTTCCTTCCCACAAATGTTTTCTGTTTACCCATCCACTTATCTGATGCTCATCTTATTGCTACTGACTGTTTCTGGTGTCACTTGCTGATCTCAGTTAGGCTGTTGCATCTCTACTGGCTGGGATATTGTTTTGGCCATCACTGCATCCTCAGTGGACCTTCTACCTGTGTCTGTTCCTGTGTGAGTAGTGCATCTTAAATACTGATACTCTTCCTCATTCCAACCCTTCACCCCTGTTTTTCCCTATGTGGTTTACATATGCATCAATAAGAGTTTTATCTTATTCATGCATCTAGAGGGTGGAAAATGGAAATGCATAGCCAGTTACCAAAAACTGGAGATAAAGCGTACAAATTGAAGCTGCTCTTCTCATAGACTGGTCTGTGAATTCTCAGACAGTCATCCCAAAAGAACAGTTAATCAAACAATCCTTGTTGCAAGGCATTGACGTCCTCTGCTGTCTCTTGAGGACAGACTGTGGAGATTCAGTCAGACCTGCAGACTGTACCAAACAACGAAGCTATTAATATTTCTTTTTTAAAATTTCCCAGTTATTATCTAGACAGATAATGTACAAGGTGGGTGCCTAGCCTGAATGCGCATATATATATATGTATGTATATATGTATATGTATTTTACTTTCTTGTGGAAGGTTTGTAAGAACAAAAACACTTCCCAGGCTTGTTTGTACCAAGCTTTTGTGTTTCAGTGTGTTTAAGATTTGCTATTTTTGCATGTCTGTGTTACACAGTGATGTATATCAGTTTGTCCTAGAGCATATGGATAGAGAGAACATGTCCTGTCTAAAAGCCCAGATTTCCTTTCTCTACAAATTACACTTACATTCACCTTTCTCAAGCATCCTTCCACTTATCCACTTATGTAGAACTTATTCCCTCATGGTCCAATTATTTTTTTTTTCTCTCTTTTATTTTTAGTTTACTACTTGAGATGGAAGAGCATTCAACAAATTCTCTGCCCCTGTTGGAAAGCTTCTAAAAATATGCAACTAAGTAAACATGTCCATTACTCAGTCCAGGATCAAATGACCTGACAGGACAGATAAAGCTGTGATAACACGCTCTTTCCCTCCCTTCTCCCCACCACCTTAATCCTAAAGCACTGCTGCCCACCCATACCCTTCATTCATCTCCTTGGAGGAATGTTAGCATTCTTCCCTAAGCAGCAGGGTCAAAGAGTATACCTTACACTGCAGTACACTTCCTTGTTTTGAAACAAGTGAGTCAAGTCCAAATTTGTAATGATTGTTCAAAGTCCAGCTGATAAGAAAATCAAGCCATGAATAGTTAAAGGCTGGCAGCTGGTTTTCATACTTTCAGGATACTAACCTTTCGTACTTCATAGCAAGCAGTATTTTCAGTAAATTGTGGAAATTCTGAACTGGAAGGTAAACTGAATATTCATCAGGCAAGTGTTACCGTTTGAAGTCACTTTCTTTAAAGATTAGATGTCTAAACATACTTCTGAATGGAATCTAAAGGCTTTTATACCTGTGTAAGGTTTTCTGAACCAATAGAACCCAGTTCAGCTGTGATTCTCACAAGTAGTAGGCAAATGTTGCAGTGAGTGATTCCTGGTCACAGTATGCTGGGACCTGGAAAACAGAAAGATAAATTGTAGTTTGCCTTGCCTGGCTCTGCAAGCCTTGCGGATTGCTGGCAGATATGCTGCCCTCTACTCACGGCAGCATTATGGTAACAGAAATTCAAGGAGTACATATGACAGCAGTCACCCCATAGTGAGCAAGGGACCCTCAAGCATCTGCCCTTTCCTGTGTCCCCAAATGGAAACAGAATAGAAAGATACTTTCTTAAAAGAAAATGGTAGAGTTTTAGACTCCAATATTTTGAAAATCCTGGCAGCTCAGGATTCAGAGCAGTGGAGGGAAGGCTGTTGGTGGTCTTTAACTGAATAGACAAATAGATCAGGAAAACCATAATGTGAATTAGCAGTCTTGACTGAGAGCCTAAGATGAAACAGACAGAGTCACTAAACAATCCTCGTGCCCCTTGAAATGGCCCTGGCTAAATAGAACTGAGATATTTTAATAGGTAAATTGGTCTTAATACAGTTTATGCACAGTACCTGGACTGTTTAGAAAAAAGATTTTGGCCTCCAAAGCTGTCAGCATGTCATCTTCTGTAGCACTTAATTTACTTCATTAGAAAAATAATTAAAACAAAAATAAATCTTGCTTTGTGTGTATTGGGCAGGCTATCCCAGCAGTCATGCCTTTAGCTCAAATCCTAAGCTGTGCTTGCAGAAGTCAGACAAAAACACCTCTGTCATACAGGTACCTTTTAATTTACACAGCCCAGATAGTTGCCAGAGACCACATCAAGTACAACAGGGAGGAGGAGGAAGGATGAAGGGGGATTATAGTCTGGCAGGAAGAGCTTCATGTTAAGTGAGATGTTAATTTGCATTTGCTGATATTTAGTTGAGTTTGGAAGTAAAGGCTGTTGCAACTCCATTATATACAAATGTTTTTACTTATGCTTCTGTGTTCCCCTCCCACTCCCTCCCTGCCACTAAGAAGCCAATTTGTCGTGTTCTACTCATCTTAGGGATAAAACAGAGAAAGAAAGAAGCAAACCTTCCTTTCAGTTCAGGCTGAAAAAAAAGAACAGCCTTACCCTTAGTTCCATCTGGACATGCCTTTGTCATTGTGGTTCAGACCTGATTTCTTTGAAAAATTTCTTTGAGTCACCATTAAAAATGTCACCAAAGAAAGAAGGTAAGAATGAACTGAAAATTCTTAGACCTTGCCTGGCTTAGTGCTTTGCCTTAGCAGAAAGTATACAAGGTGACAGTTAAATCATTATCAGAGACTAAGGAATACTTTTCATGTTGTTGAGTAAATTGCTTTATTTCACCACTTATATTCATCAGGCCTTTAAATTGTGGATCTGTAAGGGCTGAACTTACAGTTCCTGGGTTTTCTGTCATTTGAATTATCAGGGAGCAGAAGCAGATAAGATAATATTAAAAAAAAAAATACAGATAATAGAAGGTGGTGTAATTGAATCTGAATTAGATACAGAGTACAGGTCAGAGATTAAAGCAGCAAAGTCTAATTATGGAATGTTCCTTGGAAATAATTCTTCCTTTTGATTGTCTGGTTTTTGTCTTTGAAAATAGTTGTAATTAGTGCAGATGATGAGATGCGGAAAAAAGATGGTATAAGCAAAGGAGACTGATAGCTGAAGTATCAAAAGTGTCAATGGAGGTTTGTTAAGGACTAGTGTCCTGTGCTCAAATGCTTTCTTTTTGTTGGTTCCAGCTGCTCTATATCACAAATATCCATGTTTTTTTTTCGTATGGTCCTGGAGAGGTTACAAAGATATTTCTGATATATTTGCATTGATTCTGCTTTAAGCCCCCTGAATATTGTTCTCAGAGGACATTCATTGCTCTGTGCTTTTGACAGACAAAGAAAAATAATTTCCAGCTGAGAAATTAGGTGCTTCTGTGGACTAGCCTTTTAGAATAGTGTCTGCCGTCAGAAAGGCTAATCGTCCAAATGATAGACATGCATGGTTAACTTTCCTCTTTATGCTGACTTGATTGAGACACGATGAGCATGCTGCTGGCCTTTACAGTGGATAATTTTGTTAGAACAATATCCTTCGGGAAAGGCTTTTATACAGCAAGGATGACAAGTGTGGCAAATTGCTTACAAACCCCAGAACTAGAGGCTTCTCTTTCTGAAAGCTGCCAGCCCACAGTGCGGCAGTGCTACAAAGCTGGAATTCAGTAGCTGTTCCCGCTGCTGTAAAAAGTGTCCCTTTTTTTTTTCTTTGTTTTTCCTTCAATTCTTTGCTTATTTTCTCAGAAGGTTTGTTTTCAGAGTGTCAACAAGTTTGGGAGGCCAAGAGTACATGAAAACTGAACAGAACCAAGTGTTCCTGATGAGAACTACTTGTTATTATGCCATCAGGGACAGAAGTGATCAACTCTTGATTAACTGAAGTAGGGCGCTATCTTCTCCCTTCCATTCTATTTCTGTTACAGAAATATGTATACAGCCTCAAACCCTCTGCTTGCTTTTTGTATTTCTCACTTCTGATGAAAGGAGAGTCAGCTGCTGAAACCATCACATTTCATGACATTTCTCAGAGACTTTGTACTTCTGTTGCAGCTACTACATAGCTGGTGGTGAGCTGTTCTTCTGATATGGTGAGGACTCTAGTTCTAATTGCTTTTAATATCATAAACAGAATGGTCTTTGCAATAAAATGGAGAGACAGGGGCAGCATGTCATTACCACAGTAGGTGACAGATCCCAAAGGATTTATAATCTAATTTCCTTCATTAATGTCTGTGATATTTAGCTCTTCCATCCTGCCCTTTTGCTGTCTGTGCCTAATTTTCAGGACGCTGTATCATGCTTCCTGTACACAATGCATCCCCTGACTACATCTTGTTTTGTACAGTCCATTCACATTGTCTTTCTCAATGCCACTTTTTTACTCTTCCCCCATTCCCCTCAGAACAGCCATCTGTGTTGTCCTCCTTTTTTGGAATCTGCCTTTTTCTCTTGCACCAATCAGTGTCTTTACTCCCATCCAGCTTCCCCAGTGCAACCTGCTGACATTACTCTGTTATAAAAAGAGATGAAGATGCCTGAGCCATAGCTGAAGACTGATTGAGTAGATCAGGGCAGAGTGAAACTGTGAGTGCAACTCTGCTGATCAGTACCTACTTATATCTGAAGATCTGGTACCTAGTATCTTAGATTCTTCAGCCTAGTTCACTGTGTCTCATTTTCTTTGTGGCTAGATACGGCAAGCAGACAAATATTTGGTTTCACTCTTGTTATGTGAAAAGAGACATGCAGAAGAACTGTAATTGGCTCAGATGCCATTGATGCAGAAACAAATGTCTGTATTACACTTGAGATATGACTTGCTAGAAACAGCGTTTTATTGGACTTATCAGAGACGGAAGCTTCCTACCTTCTCAGCTGATGCTGCTGTTCTGTCTATGCAACCAGGGTGATGCTACCAGCTTCTCATTACCTCCCTTCCTGACCTCTCTCTATTGCCTTTTTGTGTGAGGATGTGCTGCCATTTCTCCCATAACACTTTTTATTTCAGCTGGTACATTTAGGATGCATTTATATATAACAAATTACATTTAGCTCCCACACTGGTTTCTCTTTTCATAAACAAGCCTCACAAAAATCTCTGTGTTGGGCAGTTACATATAAATTTGAACCTTTTGTTCATAGAGAGGATAAGGTAAGTGATGGATTGCAATAATAAAATATACCAGTGTATTGCTGTGTATAAACTGGTCCCTTATGGTATAATATACCTCTTTTCAGCCTTATATCAACAAAATGCATTCATTTATATCAACAAGGCATTCATTTAGAAAAAGGAAAAAAATATCACCTAATCTGAAAGTTACAGCCTAGAATTAGTACAATGTCAGGGTTAGTGAGACATACAGACACCTCTTTGTCTAAACTGTGTGCCAAGGAGAAAAAGGCCAGAAATGACCTTTGTGGAAACGTTGAGACCACAAATGAAGAACCTCATTTTCACTTCTAACAGAGCGTGTGCTGAGATTTCTCAGAAAGTAGCAAAAGCTGAATAGGCTCTTTTGGCTTATACACACAGAGGGACACAGCAGAGTTCTTATGCTTTTCCAGTTGCATGTAACTGTAGATGTTGTGTCAGCATGTACGATAGCAATTCTAGAGAATCATTCAGGCAAATCTTGACTTTTCACAGCCTACTCTTCCACATCAAGAGAACTGTTGTCATGTGGAATTGAAGTAAATCATGGCTTCTATTGCAACTCTCTGGAGATTGTCAGCACAGTCAATTCATGTGTTGTGGATATTGTTGGAGCTGATATCACATCACAGATCAGAATTCATTTATAATATTGGTTTGGAAGTCGGATAGAAATTTATGCTTATTAAAAAAAACCAGACACCAAAACAACAGCGTTTATCATTCAGCCAAAAAAGTAATGGTGGATTTTCTGTCATCAAACTGACAGGATGTTACAACTGCTGTAAATAACACTGACTGCTAAAATCTTTTGGTCTCTCTGGTGTACAAACCAACCAAATATGGATTAACTATTTTCCTGTAATGTGGTTTGCACTAATCCAATGTCCTCTGATAACAGGAGAGGGTCTTAATTAGAATATTTTGGTTTCTCCTCTGTATATGCTGTGGTTTCTCAGAAATCACTTCTCACCTTCATGGAGTTCAAAGTAATATTTCAGAATCTGTTACCTGAATGATGCCTGAGAACATCTGTGCAGAGCTTATGTTGGGATGTTAGAGTTGGATGCCTGTCCCGAGGGACAAGAGTTGGACTTGGAAGAATTTGGAAGGTAATGGAAACAAGATGGTCAGATTACTCCTTAGACTTGAAAGTCTGCAAATTGGTGTTACTGTGCCACATTCTTAGTCCCTTGTGTGCTTCGCTTTATACAGGAATGATGTGAGGGGTAACAGGGGCTCTCGGTGGACCCTGACCTTCCTTTTGTATTAGCACATGGTTTGTTCACAGTTGCGAGAGCAGTACAGATGCAGGGCTGCTCTGGTGCTCTTTCAATGCCCCTTCCAGCAGCCTTTGCTTTTTACCTGAAAGTCTTTGGAGTAGCACGTACTTTTTCAGCATTTGCTTTGCTCATGACATTCCTTTAACACAGTGATCCCATCTGCAGCTGGGCAAAAGGAACAGATTTCTCAGATATGCTGCTGTACCTTGGGAGACCCATACTTTGTGGCTATTATGGGAAGATTAGATTCAGCAGCTCAGTGACTCTGTCAGGCTGCTGCAATGAAATAGAGAACCTGAACTACTTTCTGTTGTTGACAGGCAGACAGACTGCTAGCAGCCATCTGAATTGAAAGGTCTCATCTTCACATTTTAACAGAAGAAAAAAAAACCAACACTGGAAAGAAAGCATTAAAAGTGACAGTGGTAGAAGTTAGGCTCTCTGGTGCTCTGTGCCATCATTCTTCCCCAGATATCATTATGATCTAAAACAACTAACCACTTTTCTTTCTGGTAATGTCACCTTTGCTATCTTGTGCCCCTTTTGATCTTCAATTTTATAGCAAAACTATTAGTGATTGTCAGGAAGGAGAGGGAGAGAGAGGAGAGACTGAACAGGAGAAGCAGTAGTGAGCTACTTTCATAAAATACAGGCAGGTTGGTAGCTGAATATCTTCACTGAGATAATTTTGTAACAAAACAGAGGACTGCCTATCAACTTAGATGCCTGAAAAGCCTCTGTTCCAACTGAGGTTGGAGTTAGCTAGTGAGTTGTCAAGAACATCTAGAAGTGTCTCCTAAGTACTTTGGTGCTTGAACTTGTTAGGATTTTCAGCGTGTATAATTAGCTGAACACTTTTAATGTTGGTGTTCTTCCCAGAAATCCACGTTTACAGTCCAGAGACTTTCCACACTTTGGAAGAATCTACATCTGGTCAGATAGCACCTAAGCACAGTTGTGCTGCCAGAGATGTGCCAAACAATTTTAACACGGCTCAAGATCTAAGCAAGCGTGTCAAGTCCCAAAGATTGTGTGAGACCAATAGCGGCTGAAGCTCTTAACAAGCTCTTCTATGACTGGGACTTTATCTCCTGGTTCTGAAGCCTAGTGAAGCCTCCTTCCAACTTTCTCCTGCTGGCTGGAGGCAGAAGAAAGCTGAATTTAACCAGACATCTGTTTTTTGACTCCCTTGACAGACATTTTATATCCTCAAGGATATACCCACATAGGTTTTCTCTTAACTCTTTCAGCATGTATTTACTTACAGTCTTTCACTGTATAAACCAGTCTGTGAATTTGACTCTGTCACAGAGCAGTGATGATTTGAGCAGCCCAGACTCAGAGGAAGGAGGAATATAGAACAGGAAAAAGGAAGTTATGTATGTCTGTAAGGACATTTAAAAACTCTTGATTGGGTGAAGGGGCAATATTTAATTGGTTCACAGTAATTTTACAGTGTAAGTGATCATCTCAAATGATCTCATGCTAGAAAATAAACTCTCCATTTCATTTCTCCCTTTTTCGTATATTTGGAACCATCTGAGAAAGCTGTATGTAAAAGTTCTGAAGATTCACAGCTTGGTGGAGGGAAGATTGATTTTATCATTTTATACAGACATATACATCCACAGACAGAAACCAACTCACTGCAAGAGTCTATAATAAATGATTCTGATCCAGAGATTCTACGTAATTAGATTAGCCTTTGGCCTAGCAAACACCTCATAAAGTTCTGTTAATACAATGTGAAAGGCCTGGTATAATAAAAAGATGAATTTATTGTGGATTGAAATTGAAAAAAATAAATAAATCTATTTTTAAAATGTCATGGAAATAAATCTACTCAATAAATATATTTTCCAGCTGGTCACAATAAGAGTGGTAAACAAGGAGCGCTCAAACAGTGGTCAGTCTCCATGTTTTTAGTGCAATATTTATCTAAGGCTCTCAGATGATACAGATTTCCATTCCATTACACACTGAAAAAATGATATTCAGTAGCAGTTACTGTTGTGATTTTTATCTTTGCCATCAGTGCGCTCAGTGCTGATTCAGTGAATCAGTTCTCTAAATCAGACTGAGAAAACAGATTGCATGTAGGACCAGGATATGGACAAGGTCCAAATAGAGGAAAAGTCTGAACTGTGGCATTAACATGTGGATGAGAGAGCAGAAGTTCTAGCAGAGCATGGCAAGGCTCTATTCCTGCACCCATACTTGGCTTCAGTGGCAGCCTAATTTGTTCTCTGAAGACATTTGGAAAATCCCCATTGACATCTGATGGCTGTTCCCTGTGGTATCAGTGGAAGATGTGTTGTCTGTCAGTGCAAAAGGCAGTCCTATATGGAACGTTTTTTTAAAGTGTGATTTACTATTACAACCCTGCTTTTTTCATTGTGGGGCTGAAATGAAGTGTGGCCTTGTTGATACAGCATGAATGCAGCATGAGTTTTTATGAAAGCAGACAAATGGCACAGTAAGTTAATGCCATAGCCTATCTCTAGACATCTGGGTTTACACCCATGCTCAGACCTTGTGTATGAATGAGTCTGGATTCCCAGCAGATGCTTTAGCACACCTCATTCACAGTACTCCTGTGTGTTTTGGCAGGTCTCCATCTCTGGCCAGGAGAGGCTTGGGATTGGAATAGCTGTAGAGGTTTTTCAGGTGAGGAATGAAGAATGCTGATAGAGAATTTCAAGAAGATTGTTCAGACTATGACAAATGGATAAGTATTCCACCCGTTACAGGCAGTATTTCTGGTAGTTGTGTGGACACTGTAGCCATGCCATTTGGTCCAGGCAGTTATAGTCTGTATTTTTATGTCTTCTTTGTGGATGTGAATGATACCGTAAAAATGGTTCTGCAAGTTTATCAACTACCTAGCACTTACACTCTTGGTAATTTGGGAGCAGATTTTGAAATATCAAGCTATGTACAGTGCCTTTTTTTAAAATAAAATTTCATTCTGCAGAATTCATCAGGAGAGAGCACTGCTTGGCCTGACTGAGAGTTGAATTTGTTGACTGCTGAATGCTCAAAGCAAAGAACTGATCTTTTCTCCTCAAAAATATTACTGTATCTTGTAAAGTAATTAAGAGTGTACACCTAATGAGTCATAGTAGTAAGGCCTGAAGAATTGTTTTGTATATGACTATATAATGGAGTAGAGGAAATGAGGAGAAACCCTGTTCTGGAAGACACTGAGCAATGCTGGAAATGCAGGGGCAGATTCTTTATTAACACCTGTGGACAATTAAGTGACATGATGTGGTGGGATGCTTGATTCTTCCTAGCACCCTCTTGGAACCATAACTGCAGAGCAAATTCTGTTAAGGTCACAGCATCATCTAGATACTAGAAAATGCCCATAAATCCAGTTACAATCTCTACCTTAATAGCCTTATGTAGTAGGGAATACTGCACACTGAAGAGAAATACTTGGTATTATCACTACTAGAGTTACCCTGGTTTTATTTCACCATTTATCCATGGGATGTTGGGGGGGGGAGAGGGGGGAGGAGAAGGCATCTTCATCCCTTTATCACTTGCAAACCTTTCCCTTACTGTAGTCCTCAGTAATGCAGCAGAAGAGTTCCCAGTGTAAGCAGACTAGCTGATTATAGATTATTTCCCATTCTGGGGAATCATACTGGCCATACTGATGAAGATGTTCCAAGTGTTCAGCCATGCATAGGCTTTCATCCTTCCTTTGTCCTAGGTCATCAACAGGCTTAAAGCAATTGGTTGCATTCAAGCCTGGGGGCAATGATGCTCTTTAGCTGGCCCTCTTTTTTGTGAGGAAAACAGTGGTGGAGGACATGGAGGAGACTCATAGTCCAAGTCCAGCCTTGTCAGTCCCCATCTGCAGATATTCTTCTTTTTCTAAAGAGTTTGACTGGTCTTATATGTTTTCCTTCTATTGAGAGGAACCCATTTTGAGGGAGTATTCTGACCGTGATCTTCCTTTTGTATTTTTTATTCATTATTTGTAATAGAATCTCTTCTTTCTAGTCTGATAAGATCCTGTTAGTCTTCAAGAATTACACTGATGAAATCCTATGATTATCTGTCTTGCCTGTAGTTAAAATAACTGTGGCCAGGATTTCATCTTGTGTATTTTGGCTTGTCTGTGCATAAGTACTAGCTAGAATTTTAAAAAGATAATAAGTTATCTACCTGTCATTTTTCTTTATAACAGTTCTGTATGCTCCTATGTTTTTATTCTTATAATAGCATCTTAGAATGGCTTGGTTTGGAATTGTCCTTAAGGACCATCAGGTTCCAAACCCCTGACACAGGCAGGATTGCCAGCTACTAGATCCAAAAACTTGATTTCCTTCATGCTTATAAGCTCCCTCTTAACGCTGGAAGGCGGCAAGGAAGTATCCGTACAGCCTTTTCTATCCCAGGCTGATCAACATCAGATCCTCCTTGTGCAGTCTTTGCAAAGGCTATATAATAGAGATTTCAACATGCTTTTCTAGGTTTACACACGAAAAACATTCCTGTTTTCAGACCCCCTGAAAAATGTAGGTTTGGGTTAGTATGTCATGTATGCCGGTTCCTATTCAAAGTTTTCTGCACAAAAAAAATCTTGTTTTTTAAGCTGGATTTTGGGATAGTTTTTATTTAGCTCATATTGTTTCATCCTAAGATGATAAATTGGTTTTATTAATGGGGAAGTGTGTTAGATACATGTAGTTTGAATATGCATCTCTAGAGAGTGACAAAGTGTAGATTAGCTCTACAAAATACATGTAATACTACTTAAAAAAGACATAATTATGTGCATATATAAGCCTCTTTATAAACATCAGCTTGCTCAGTCTTATTTTCCTCAGTTTTTATTAAGTTTAATATAAAGTTTTTTAAAATAGTATTTTTTTCTCCTGGGTTTTGCTTTACACTTCTGGTATTTAACTTTTTTAATGCATGCTCAGTTAGTAGGTCCGGTTCTATTAATTATCCTACATCATTTTTTATATTAGTTGCGATATTTATGAATAACTCTTCACTGCTACGTCAGTTATGTTAGTCCTCAGTAATCACTAAGTCAGATTATTTAAAAATGGACGAGATTGTTTGAAATTTGAACTTATGATTAGGTCAGGAATAGTGGATATTTTTTGAAGAAAAAAGCAAGTTTATAGTATTCTATAGGTATAGAGTGCTTTTATTACAAAATTATGCTATATTTATGAATATATAGTTTGCATTATGATTTATATATTATGATTTATAAACGTTTGTAGACTCCAGCGTTTTTTTGAGGCATATATTAATATAACATTTTAAATGTAATCTGCTAGTTACTAAGTCTCTTATATGAAGGCTATAGAAAATAATGACTTACTGAAACAGCAAATCGTAGGATGGTTTGTGTTGGAAGGGACCTTTAAGATCAAATAGTTCCAACCATCCTGCTATAGGCAGGGACACTTCCCTCTAGACCAGGTTGCTCAAATCACTGGAGAACCAAGGTAGTAGATGTGTAGGACAGACTTCATTATCATATTTAGGTGTTGGTATATCTTATAAATGTTAGAAACCTTTCTGCCGGGCAAGCTATTGGGAGTGATACTAAGTTTTCCTTATTTGGAATTTGTTGTAGATGAATGACATCTTTGTCATGCTTTCGTCTCTTTGGGATATTATTTTGGAATATATTCTAGAGTGTTATGGTTTGTGGATGTTCATACAGTAAGAGACATAGTAAATTAGACTTACTGTGTGTCAGTGAGCTGTACAGAAAAGATTTGAACCAGAGACCAAAACAGTTTGGAAAGAGTTATTACAATCTGTCAAGTCAATAATTCACATTTTAGAAAAGCCCTTGGTATAAATTTACAGTTTGGATTCATTTTACAACCTATCAGGCCATTAATCAGGGCTTTGTGAGGTCCCCTAATGTAGTTTTATATAATCTCTATTTTTATGTTTTGACATGATAGACTATAACAGCTTAATTAAAATAATATTGAGAGGTTTACTGAATCCTACAGTACCAAGGACATCCAGAGTTAGTCAGTCCACTGAAACATACCCTGTGTTATACAGTGAATGGATGTCCTCAAACATCTTGATGGAGAACATGTTTTTTGCAACATCTAGAAAAACTGGTGGGAAGTAATGACAGAGTGAGTTTCCTTTGATTTGGTGACATTGCATGCAATGTTCTTATCATAAATTGTACTTAATATTAGCTAATGATTATTAGCTAATTTGAAGTCCACCATCTGGAAGTCCAAGGTAGCAGTTTTGCTGCTCCTCCAAGAATTGAAAACTGTACCATTTCATGATCACTCTGTCCAAGACAGCCCCCGACCTCCACGTCTCCCACCAGACCTTCTCTGTTTGTGAACAGCAGGGTCTGTGTTAGTGAACATCTGAATCAAAAGCAGATATAATTATATCAAAAGTAAAGATGGCCTTCTTTCCAAAACAAGATCTGTATGTATCCTTATTTTACCTTGTATAGCAAAGATACTACATAAGAATGAAAAGCATGGGGCTATTAAAGAAATAAGCACAGAGATGCATAGTTTGCCTCCCAGGTGAGTGCTATGATGACCTTCTCTTAAAAAAATGAAGGGATGATTGTACAGCTATAATGCTGGTCAACAAGGGATACAGACAAGTGGCTCCAATTAAAAATCCACATTGTTGATTTTTCATTATAAAACTTGTCCTTGTGTCTGCGACTCTACCTTAGGCTTTCCAGCTGGACAGATATTTGGTTCATTCTGTCTAAATGTGGTATTGCCAATTCCAGGAACTATTTGGAAGGATTTAATGTAGTGAAAGAAATGAGGAAAATCTAAGTTGATCCAAGTTTTGGCTTTGGCTCCACCAGTGAAAAATTTGAATATTGTTGTGGTTGGCATGCCTCTCCTTTGGATTTTGTCCCAAACCTGGCCACACTCTCTTTCTGTGTTTCTCACACTTCATGCTGATGTAAATGATCAGTCTGTACTCAGGCAATGTCACTTCAAGATATACCTTGTTCTGGCTTTGTGGTGTAAAACCACACCAGACCTTCATCAGACAGGCAGGCAGTAGAGCTGTTTCTCTACCTACTGTTCACTGCTGACTGAGGATCACTTTTAGATTTGGAGGGTGAATATTTCATCAAGATTCATTTTATGCTGCGCATTAAGAAGCACTGTGTTATTTGTTGTGGTATCTTCTCCCTTTTATCTTTCTGATGTATTTCACCTTGCTTGTTTGTTCTGTCTATCCCCTAATCTATTGTGGGAAAATGGCTCTTAAAAGAAAAAAGAAGAAACAAGCTTTTTTTGTCTTCATTAATCTCTCTACTTTGTGCTGAATGACAAAATGTTACAAGGCATCAAAGATCATTTCTTCCTTGATACTAAGCTACAGTAGTGACAAGCATGGAAGATGAATTATCTTAAAATGAAAGATCCCTTTATTGCCGGAGAGAAGGCTAGTTGCTTCCATCATTTGTGAAACCTGTGCACTGACTGTTACTTTCATAGCCATTGTCTGGCATGCGGTGCCACCCATGACAAATAGCAGTGTTACCATAGAAATTTTTATAGCAGGTGAAAAAGGACCTTTTAAAGAGGTAGATTTAGAAACAAATTCTTCAGTGTAATAGCTGGGATATCTCTACTGGTATCAGTAGAGATGAGATGTCTCTGCAGGAATTGTTACCCACCAAGTGCACCAACATCAAGGGAACTCAGTTCTGAGAATGCTGAGCCTCATTCTTGTCTCATGGTGACATCAGCGTGACCAGACTGGAATTGATAAGAACACAGAGGAGATTAAGCAGCTGGCTCTGTCTCCCATCTCCAAGGAGGATGGAGTCATAGAAGTGCTGCCTGCCCAGTTTCACCAAGGTCCTGTACTTGTTCTTATATACCACCAGATCTTTCTTTCTGTCTCCATCAGGAAAAAATAAACCGTTAGTGTAGTTCAGGCTAGCTAATGTTAAAGGCTTCCTGAGAGTGACTCCTGAGTCATCACAAGCTTGATCTTTAGAAACTATCCATAGGTGATGCAGTCCCCGTGCTGGCAGTAGTTGCAATGCAGGGAGCCTTGCTTGGGTTCGGAGCATCTGGAATAAGATTACAGATTTAGCTATTCAAGTCAGTAGGATACCTAGAAAACTGATGAGTCTAGATTTAGGAATTGACAAGACAGGATCACTTTGGCACTTATGTCTACATTCTTTATGTTCTGTAGGACTGAAGCAAACTTCAGTGAACCTCTCCTTTCATCATCTTGCTCGTATTTATCAGTAATGGCTATGGCACTTAACTGTTGCTATTGCTGGATGTACATTATCAGCAAAGGAAGTAGAGCTGCCATGTGCTTCTCTGTTAGATCATTCACTAGGAAAAAACATAAGCTTTTCCTAACAGTCAAAACTATTTTCTCCTTTGAAACTTGCTTCACCTAGGTATCAGGAAGAGGAAGCATGTTTTACCATTCTCTTGGGTTGAAATGTTTATCCAGTTGCGTTGTTAAGGTTTTGAAACCTGAATATGAATGCATTTTTGCATTTGTATTAAGCAGCGCAGCCTGTCTGCAGCTACAGTGAGAACTATTTTAAAGCTGCACCTGGAAAACAAGACAGATTGATCCCTTATAATTAGGAACTTAAGAGACAATGTAGTAGTATGGCAAAGTTTTGCTTTAAAAACCTCTGGTAATGACCATAGCGTTCACACTCAATAAGTCCTTATTTTGTGTTTTGGTTATGGAAAAAGCTAATTATGCTCATTATAAAAAAAAAAAACCAACATATTTTCAGGTCTCAGCAAAACTCTTTTTTTACAGTTCCTGTGAACAGCAGCTGCAGGCTATCAGTCTGGACCCTTGACAAATGGTTTTGACATTTTGTACAGACACCCCTCATGAAAAAGGGTTTTTATTTATTCTCAAATGTTGAATTCTGCATTATTGATCAGGTGCCATTCATTAAAGGCTGCTACTTGCTAGCAAGAATTACACAGTCCTTAACCTACACATAACATTATGAATTACACTGTTGGTGAACATCAGCATTAAAGCAATGTTAAGGTTGCATGATTAAGTGTGCAAAAGTCAGGAAATAGCATTAAAAGTTGAAAACAGTGGAAGTTTTGCTTGAATTAAGATTGCAGAATGTCTTCTGAGGGCATGCACAAAGTCTGTGAACAAGCACTAAATATTCATATTAGGGCAAGTGGTTATAGTTACCAGTTCATTCACAAACACTACCATTATTTATTTGTCAAAGCATTTAACAGGGCAGAAAGCAGTGGATGAGATCATTAGTGGTAAGAGTCACAGGGCTCATGGGTACATTGTTGGCTGTTTCTTGCTGCCACAGAAATGTTTTCATCAAGTAAGTGTCAGTAGCAGTGCTGTGCTGTTAATCACAACTACGCGTGAAAGAAATCAGTGGCTCCCTATGGCATGAGGCAAACTACATTTGTCAAAGTACCATTTTTAGTTCTCCCCTGGGGGTTCCTGCTTAGTCCTCTCCTCTCCTCTCCTCTCCTCTCCTCTCCTCTCCTCTCCTCTCCTCTCCTCTCCTCTCCTCTCCTCTCCTCTCCTCTCCTCTCCTCTCCTCTCCTCTCCTCTCCTCTCCTCTCCTCTCCTCTCCTCTCCTCTCCTCTCCTCTCCTCTCCTCTCCTCTCCTCTCCTCTCCTCTCCTCTCATTATTTATTTATTTTGTTTGTTTGTCTGGTTCTTCACTTCTGTTATTTAGCTCTAACACTCTGGTTGTATAATCAGATGGACTGGAATCAGTATCATTCAGTACTCTTTGAGTGCTTACCTGAATTTCTTCCCTTGGAGATGAGCTGTGTCAGTACCTGTAGTCAGGTGCATGCCCAGTAACCAATACTGCATAGTACAACACAGAGATCATTTGCACTGGCAACATAGACCTAGCTAACATGTCTTTGGATTTTTGCAAGTAGGAACATCTCTGTATCCTCAGAAGCTGTGTTTACTGATCCTCGGGTATTAAAAACTGACTTTCTCAGATGTGATTTTTTTGCTTTCCTTGCCTTCAGGGATAAGAGTCAGGTGGTTGTGCCTTCTAGTGGTATTGCAAATTTCAACTCTTGTGTTCTTTACTGATCAGAAAGTAACTGAATGACAGGACTTGTTAAAAAGGAATAAAGACTGAAGTAAAGAGGCTGCTTTGTTACTAAGAGATCTATTGAACATTTCTAACACAGAAGTTGTGTGCCATGCCAAAAAGGACAGAGTGGAGCTGGAAGAGATAAAGAACAATAGAAATAATAACATATATGGAGCACTTGGTCATGAGAGTCTTTGCTTAAATCACAGACAGCTGAAAGGAAACATTATGGAGTGCTGTGCAACTCATAATGATCCAGACAGCCTAAGGCAGTTCTCTTTCCCAATTGGAAGAACTGGGCTACATCAAATAAAGTAAGCAGGTAGCACACTAAACAAAAAGGAGAGATATAGAGATGTAGATAAGGTGCAGGAATCCTTGGCAGAAGATATTGAGAGTGCTAGAAGCTTATGTCGATCCCCCAAAATAACAAGGAATTCAGGGAAGCAGAAGTCATTGAGTCACTAAAGGTAATGGTTCCTGCTCACAGTGTTTCTAAGTTGCAAACTGCCTATGCCTAGGAGAGTTTTCTTAGGTAACATTAATTCAAGGTTGCTGTCTTTTTCATTTTTTTCCTGAACTTTATCACTGGCTGCTGTTCCTATTACTTAAAGCCTCAAATGTGGATGGAGCTGGGAAAGAGGGAAAACCAGTGATTATGAGAGCACCAAGTGAAAAAAAGGGAGAGTGAGCAGTTAAAGAGTAAAAAAACATGGAACAAAGAGAAACACTAAAAATAGAAGTCTGGTGGTTTCCTGTTACTACCTGGAGGTGTGAATGCTGCCTAAGGATGCACACCCAGGGATGTGATAAGATGAGAGACTAGAAATATATCTCACTGTCACTACAATCCCTCCCTCAGACTTCCTCCTTCATATTCATGGATAGCTTATCTAGCTGCAGACAGAAGGAGGATCATGAAGAAATCCCATGTCTGAGTGAGGCTTCAGCTTGTGAAGGTTTTTTTAAAAATAGCTGAGGAAGAGAGCATCAGCAAGGGGATCTGGAGGAGCTGAGGGAAGCACCTTGATAAGTTGTATATACCCAATGGAGACTTTTGGGGTATACTTCTCTCTCCAGGCCTAAAAGGAATTGCAGCATCCCACAGATCACAGTAATGTCCCTAACGGACTGTAGATTTGGTGCAGAGCACAAGATCCTCAAGGTGGACCATCATGGCCTGTGGCTTTGCCCTGATAGTATGAGTTCCCCCCAGCTTGTGTCTTTGTGTGGTGGAGAGTGAAGGAAATGGACCAAGTAGCATGGTGAGCTGTGGGAATATTGGCCAGGCACAGCCAGCAGTGAACCAGTGGGATGTCAATGCAGCCTGCAGCAGTGGGAAGCTCTCAGAATCGGTCCCTTTTGGAGATGGTATGTTACAGATTTATGTGAACCTTTTTACAGCTTATAGAGTCTTTTGTTCTCCTGTCCCAAACACAGTAAATAGTCCTTTTCATTTCAGAGGCATGCAGAATCAAGCCCCACATAAAAATCTGCTCCACAGATTTCTTTTAAGGTTCAGTAAATGTATTTCTAATTATAGGTAATATGTAATGTTACAACTGGATCTCATTAATTCTAAGTGCCTGGCTGTTTAGGCTCTGTAGCTATTGTGACTCCCTTTACCACTGCCAAAATGGAAGCATGCAGGTAGAATTAAACAGGATATAACATGGAAGAGAAGTTGTATCAGTTATATTTATACCCTGGGAAACATTATAGCCTATGGTTATGGCATAGGAAGAGGAAGAACTAGAATTCATATAGTCTATTTAGGAAAAACGCATTTCCTGGGATCGTGGATCATTCCTTTATTCTTATACTTTATTTCTATAATTGGAAAATGAGTGTAACTGTAAATAGGTCATAATTCTGTCAAAAGCCATTGCAAAGCCCTGCAGCGTGTTCAGGTGGATGATTTACTAATATGATAAATAATTTTCATTGCTTGGATTCAGAATAGTGGTTTTATTGTTTCCTCCTTTTTTGAGTTTCCTTTTTTTCATGCTTGTTCCTAACAAAGGTCAAGTTCAGATCACATAGAATTCCAGGTGAAATAAAAGATGCTATACTGTATTAATTCTTGCTAAAGTATCTAGCTCTAATCCTTGAAGCCTTGACTGGACGTTTCGTACCGCGTTTGGCACTGCTGGGTGGTTATACTCCACTTCTTGTGACTGGTTTTCTGCTCTGAGTCCCTAAGCGTATATTAGATATCTCACCTAATACAATGACTGTATCCATTCATATGGACTCTCTTCAGTAATACCAGCCCCTTGCTGTCCTTCGTTTTCTTTTTCTCTCCACGAATTCCCAAATATTTTTGCTAGTCAGTACCATAAACCATACCTTCTGTATACTGTCTGTCATTACCAGTTGCCACTCCCAAGCTCTCCTCATCTGTTTCCACATTTATCTGCATTAAACTGCAATTTGTCACCTCCTTCAGCATGGCTTAAATGATGTAAATCCTTATTTGATTGTATTGCTGCTCATTATTTATGGTGCTATGCTGTATAACATTATGTGAAGACTGGCAAATCTTTTGTATGCAGTCGTTGAGATCATCTTTATAAATAATGAAAAAGCCTACAATTGTGGTTGTACATCTTCTGTGCAATACCTGTATGTACTTTGTCCTTGTAGCACTGAAAAGACTTCTCAAAGGCACACATAAGAGAAACTTTGTCTTTTATCTGAGTTCCCTCCACAGAAATTCTTGTTTCCTGAGACAAAAAACAGAGAGGCTTGTTCATCTGGGAGTTCTTATTCTCCTGAGAAAGTACATAATGTGAAGCCCTCAGTGCCACCCTCTCTCTAATTAGACATGAAATAACCTGCATGCTTAAAATTGTTGAGCCACATTCTTTCACCTTTTCCATAGCTTCACAGAAAGGAGAACTGGATTTCTTAGAAGTAATATAGCAAACCTGATTATCAATGAGCATGTATGAGGTATGCTACTGTTGATGTTGCTGCTGTATTCTGTCCACACCAGTCCTTGTGGCAATGGAGTCAGTGTAGTTCTAGTGTGTTGATAGATTTCTTACGGGAAACTCTGAGAGGAAGAAGCAAGAATCCTTTTAGTCTCTCTGTGCTACAGCAGCATATGAGCATCACCTATAAGAGCCAAGGGACTCGCACTGTATGCTCCCTTGTGTTTGGGGGCTGATCATAACCCTATGTAGGCAGCAAGAATGATGCAGCCTTGTCACTGATCATGAGATGGCATAAAGAAGTTGCTTTAAGAAGGCTTGCTTCACTGGTGTTGCAAATGTGCTTTCTTGATCAGTCTTGTAGGATCTGTAGATGCCAAACCAGGCTGGAATGTGAACAGAGCAACACTTGACGAATCACTTGCTTTGGAAGTCAGTGCTGTACCACCTGAGTTTCTTGTATTTAACTTAAAAGAAAGTATGGACAAGCTGGGCAGTGTGCTGTGGCTGGGAGTGTAATGTAAATTAAAAAGGAGCAGGAGACATTCCTATGCAAGTGCACTCAGTCATCTCTGTGAACTGATAACAAGGGTCCCCAGCAGGATGTTGGGCAACTAGATTGCTTTCCCAAGACCGTCTTAATAAACCATTTGATATAGCTATACCATATAAGAGAATGAGAGTTACAGGAAATGATGTTGGCCATTTTGTGCCAGATAGCACAAAATGCCAGAGGACAGTTATTGCTATGTTTTATTTTCTAGATAGGTACTCTGTACCTAAAGAGTCTTGTGAAATGGTTGTATTAAGTAGCAAAAAAAGGAGGAGAGGAGGAGGCAGGAAGTTCTACTGTAAAAGGTGACTGAAGCGAAGCAAAATATCTGTTTGATTTTGATAGGTAGAGATCCGATGACAAGGAAATGGGAAGCACTTGAAATTCATGGCATCCAGCTGTACTTGCTGCTCAACTCAGAAAAATAAATTCTTATCAGAGTGAGAGAAGCAGAGCAAACTTTTTGTCAGTAGTAGTATATTAGAGGCTTAAGTAAGCTATTTGCTGTCCTTACCAGTATGTTTCTGCAGGTCCATGGCAGAGAAGACAAGATTTGCCAGCTGATCCTGTGTTGTTCATTGGGGATTGTTGAAAACTCTTCTGTGTTGTGTTTGTTGTTGTTGTTGTTCCTATGAGTGCACCGGTAACAGTGACACTTAAGGATATTCTCCAAAAACAGGTGAAGTTTACCCCCATACATCATCTGAGTTAGACTGTTGTTGGCCCCATCGTAGTTGCAGATACATTTCTGTGAATGCATGTGAAGAGCATCGGAAGCTGGGAAAACTCCTCCTGCTTGAGGCAAAACACAGATTGCCCCAGCTGTGCAGGTCTGAGGTTCAGACTTCCTTCAAAGATATCAGAAACAAGGTAAAGGAAAACAAGGAACACACAGTGTCTGTGGCTCGTAGGGAAATTTAGGGAAAGGTTGCTTCCATGACAGGATGATTCTTACGACTTCTTTTTAAGAACAAAGCAAAACTGCAGTGCCTTATGGTAATTTGGTAATCTAGCAAATGCTGAAGTAGCAATGTGACAGCTGAGTGACTGGGCTGATGGGACATAGATGCTGGTTTCAGGAAGCGTAGGTACGCATCACTACACCAAATTACAGGATCAAAACTCAAAGCTACTGCTGACATAAACAAGACAGAGGTCACTGAGCCATGCCCTGTGACCTGAACATATTTCACACCAGATTTTGCTGAGCTTATTAATAAATGTGCATCATGCATTTGATAAGGTTAAGTTCTTAAGATAAGAACAATATTATTAATGTTTGGTTACAACACACTTAAACTAATTTCTGTTATTGCTGGAAGTGCAAATCAGTTTTACTGCTGTGCAGGATGGAGTTAATGAGCTAGTAAAGGAAATGTTTAATTGCTTGTTACAGCAATCATGAGAAGGAAACAGAGACACAATTGTTTAAAAAGAAGAAAAAAGAAAAGAGAGAGACCTGTGAGCCCTAATGATTTTTAATTCAGTTGTTTCCACTGCTTTTCCAAAGCAATATTTTGCTGCTTGCAGTAACAGTGACAGCCCTTTCTGTACCAAATGTAGCACTGAGAATGAGGCTTGTGCACATGCGTTCCTGACCAATTTACATCAGCATAATTTACCCAAGGTTTTCGAGTTATTTATTTATTTCCCCCATTTGTTTTAGCACAATCAGTTAATTGTCTCATGACCTGTAAGGCAAACCCTTTAAAATACTTAACAGACCATTTCTTGATTCTCTGGACAGTGTAGACAAAGTTACAGCTTTACATCCATCACACTACAGATGCATGTGCTTATGCACTTGGGATGCCATAGATTTTCTTGTGCTGTAGTTTTTTTTGTGGCTGCTAAGACAAAAATACATGCCTGCCACCATTATTTACAACTGCAACAGTGAGAAATTACAAAACCCACTCTTCATTAACCTCCAATAAGGCTGTTTTTGCAGCCAGTGATTGCCATTACATTGATGGAGTGCTAATGCAGCTCAATAGCCCCAGTTGGCCTGTCTCACCCGTGACTGCATCGCAGCTCCTGCCTCCTACCACTACCCAGCATACGTCCAGCAGAAGCTGCTCAAATGATTGATGAGAAAAACAGCTCATAAAGGCAAGCACAGTGCCCAAAGCAACAGCTGTCTAGCCCTATCCTTGCAGTAATTAGATAAATGAACCCCAAATGAAATCTTACAGGCAAGAGTAGAAGGTAGTGATAATATCCCCATTGCTTCTTTTGCCTCATTCCAGCCTCTGTTTGTAGTTATCTGTCTTTGGTACAGATTTGACACAGCTTACCTCTCCCCTCTTCCACACTCACTTCACTGCTGGTCCTGCAGACAGACCCCTGCAGACAGAGGAGACACCAGAATGTCAATTGCTGAAGCTGGGCTCTTTTTTCTTTCTTTCCCTCCCCTCCTCAAATGTACAACTTGTTCAAATTTGCAGAGCCTGCTGAACCTTTGTCCTTCTCCTCTGAGGAGGATAACAAAAAGTACATGGTAGGTCACAAATAGTGTTTACCAGGAAAAAAAACTTGTAATTAGCAAATACAATCTTCAAGAAATAGTTGATGTGTTCATAGGGATGTGCAAGATACAAAAGGAGGAAGTAAACAAATATGGTTAATGCATCAGAAATTGCAATAGAAGCAATTAAAAGCTCTGCATTTATTTTTATGGTACAGAACCAGTGTGGTGTCACATCAGTGCTCCCTTGATGCTACTGAAGGGTAGCTAGGAAGGAACAGTAATTTTGTAATGCTAATAATCACGATATGCAAAATAAAAGTGTGTATATAAAATTAGATATAGAGATACAGAAAGTAGCTGTGCATTTTTGAAGAACAGTTTATATAATTTAAATACGCACATAATCTCTCTCTATATATAAATAGAAGAAATCCATCTCAGGAATAATACTGTGGAGGTAAATGACTGCAGATTTCAAGAACAGAACAATTCTTTGCAGGTAGAACCTGATAGCTCAGGGAAGGAAATGCGGGTCCTGCTGGATTGAATAGCTGTCAAATAAGACCCTGTGAACTCATAGGAGAAAATACAGTAATTTTTCAGCATGAGCAGAATTAAGAAGTGAATTTATGTCCTAGAAAAGGCACAATAATGATGCAGAACAAGTGACCTCTTTTACTCTCTCTCCACTCTTAAGCTTGGTTAATTCTAGCTGAGTTCAGCCAGATTTACAAGAGTGTAAGCTTAGATCAAAATTAGACCCAGGTTGTTTGTTTTATCAGCAGCACATGGCTCGAGAAAGTGCTTTCATCTTTCCTTGCAGAAACAGTCAGAGGTGCGTCTAAGAGTGGGCGCTGCCAAGGCCTGATCACTGGGATTCAAGTAAGAATTTCTGGCAGACAGAGTGGTCCCATTAATCACAAGTGCTATCTCTTAAACCCTTCAATTACAAGAGATTAGTGGAGAGCTGTAGCATTAGGGTAAAACAGTAATGACACGCAGGAAGTGAAGCAGAAAACCTGCTTTCTTCTTAAGAAGTTGTTCAGTTGACGGTTTATTTAAATATAAATTGCAGGCATAAAGTATTAGAGTTCTTAAACTTCACTGTTCAGTTAGCTTCAAATTAACCATACTGTACTTCCCCAGGGCAGCACTGTGATCTTCAACCTGCCTGTTCCTTTAATTGAAGTCTTTTAAAGTCCATTAGGTTCCTGCACTATCCCCATACCTGCCTGAATTATGTTCTCCTATACTTGCACTGCCTTCCCTGTGGCAGGGATTGCAGGAGCCAGCATACCCCACTACCCTCAGTCATAAATTGCACGAAAGACTATGAAATGGCAGAGCAGGAGGCTATCTTTTCCCATTGTTTCTAATGCTGTTGCTTAGTTGATTTACTGTCATCATAATGATTATTGAGAAATGTTTGCATGAATCCTTGAGTATAGGTAAGGTACATAGTGGTATTTAGTAATGAAGTGTCTATCTAATTGCAACTGCTTGCTCTTTGAGGCCTGGGTACACGCCTCTCTTCGTACCAGCTGCATACAACTAGCTTCAGAACAAGTGATCCAGTTATCAGGATACCCACATATAGTCATTGGAGTGCTCCTCTGCCATAACAAACAGGAAAAATAGATCTGAAAACAAAAATCCCAAATGCACAGGAAATAGAAAAGTTCATGCTAACAGCATATTTTTCTTCAGAAATGTCTGTATTTGCTAGAGTTGAAGAGCCGACTGGTCAGTTTATGCTGTTAGACATCTCCTGGGGCTTCTGTAATGAGTTCCTTTTTTTTTATAGGAGTTCATTCAGTTTATCTGACGCTAGTAAGTTTTTAGGATTTCAGTTAAGTTGGCCTTTTACTCCAGGGAAAGACAAATGTGGTACCTGAGCTTCTATTGCTATAGCTTCTGGAAGTTAGGAGGACTTGCAGTATTAATTCAGTTGTATGTGACAGGTATTACTCTGATTTTGTGTGAAGAGGCTTCATCAGGACCCAAGCTGGCAATGCTGTTCTGGTATAAGGCTGGTAACTGAGGTTAAAATGAAATGCCCATGCAGTTCGTCGCTAGAAAGGACTCTTAGACTGCCTCCGTATGAAGTGTTGGTAAATTTTGCCTACTTTCCATTCTATGAAGCCTGAAGAAACTTACCCTCATTGTGTTCAGTGTTCTCTTTCACCCACAGTGATCAAGGATCTGGAGGGCATGGATTTGTAGCAGCCAAAATGCACACAAAATTATAAGGAAATAGATTTCTAAAGCAGAACAAGAATGTTATTTAAAGTAATTGGAGAATGACGGTTATTTTGGTTTTCAGCAGATGAGTGTAGTACTCTTAATAAGCGACATCTGTTTAAAAAAGTAGTATGGAGTAGAAAAATTGAGCTCATCAAAAATTGAAAACAGGAAAACAGATGAGGACTGATATTGCTGACTTTGTGGTGTCTGCAGTTCCTCACAGGGAGGGAATGGCATGGAGCTGTGTCAGGGGAGGGTCAGGTTGGGGATTAGAGACAGGTTCTGCACCAGAGGGTAGTTGGGCTCTTGAACAGGCTGCCCAGAGCGGTGTCACAGCACTGAGCTGCTGGAATTCAAGAAGTGTTTGGACAGCTCTCTTAGAAATAGTGTTTGAGTTTTGGATAATGCTGTGTGGAGCCAAGAGGTGAATGTGATGATCTACATGGTTCTTTTCCAATTCTTTTCTATGATTCTATTCTTTCCAATTCTGTTATATGATTCTGTGCTTTATTTTCTTTCTCCTCCAGAACTCACTGTTGTCCTTCTTTCTTTGCTTACCTGATTAGTGCCTCCTTTCTGAGCTGCCAGGGCAACTAGAGCTGGAATAAACATACAAACCAGGCCCAGCTCTTATGGGTTGTCTAGGGGTGTTGGTGGCCTTTGTCATCCATAGAAATTAGCTTTCCTTGGGTTGAGTTTATAAGATTTTCTGGAAGTACAATAGTAGGAGGGGCTTGATGTGACGGTCTGCTATAGGACAAAATACATGCAGGTGTGAATAGAAGGCAAGGTCTGGCAGAGGGGTGATGATTGCTTTGTAAAGTTCAGGAATTGATTTGTCTGCAGGTAGAGAATTTATGGGGAGAACTAAAGACAGATTGATAATCATTCATATTATTTGCATCTAAATTGCTTGCTATCTGGGCTAAGAATGCAGTATAATCTCATTAAATCCATGAAGAAATACTTCTGTCTCAGAAATATCTTATTATGTACTTATTTAATGATTTGTGAGCTAACGTTTTAACAAATCTTTTATTGCATATTACAATCCACTTTCTTGACAATGATTTCAAAGTCTGGCCATTAAAACAGGATTCTTTTCACAACTCTTTGATAATGACACTTAAAACTGAGCAGTTCATCTTTTTGCGTTTGGGTAAAATTTGAAAGGTATAAATTACAAATATGGCTTTTATATGCTTGTTTTATTGATCAAACTGCTCCATAGAAACCACAGCAATTCCAATGGTTTAGCAGTCTAGATTACCTTCCAGTCTTCTTAATTGGCCCACTAGAGTTCATTTACTTTTCAATTTATATTGAGAGTACGACAAGGTTATGTAATATCTCTTCATTGTTCTTGAGTAACATGGACACTAAAACACTATGAGATTCCTCATAAATTCTATATGCACAAGCTGCTTGTTGATTTAGATAGAGACAAGTTCTGGCTTTATGCAATAGGCATTTTAGACCAAATTCTTGTGTCTCACACTGACTTCCATGGGGCTACAGCAAAGCTAGTAAGATTTGGTTGAGTGTTATGAGTAAGTTCATTCACAACATCAGAATCTAGCTTATCAAATGACGTCATCTTCTTGTGTTTGCCGACAGGTCAAAGTCATGGTGCGCATTTCTTCCACGCTTGCCAGAGACACATCTGAGTCCAGCTCTTTCCTAAAAGTTGACCCCCGTAAGAAGCAAATCATGCTCTATGACCCAGTCACCTGTGGAGGTCAGAATGCTTTCCAGAAAAGGGGCAACCAGGTTCCACCCAAGATGTTTGCTTTCGATGCAGTTTTCCCACAGGATGCATCACAGGTAGGCAAAATATTATCGGAATAGTTATCTAAACAGTAGTATCCATCAGAGCCAAACTGATTTCAGCTGTGATAGATGTGTTTTCATTGGAGTTAGCTAGAGTTGAGTTTTGTCAATGTCATTAATAATGAAATAAAATTATTAGATTATATCTAAATAATTGTTGGCTTTCTTTATTCCTTACTGTAAGCAATTGGTCCTAAAATCACATGTGCAATAAGCGTGCTAATTGTTGCCTAGAATGCAAATCCTGAATATCAATAACTTACATATTTAAAATTGATTATTTGGTGTATACAGCAATCTGATCAGAACTGTGGTTCTTTAATGCTGTACTCTATTCATTATGAAGTCAAGGATTATTTGAACAGTTTACAGTAGGAGGATTGGGATTTTAGTCCACAAATCTCTAATCATGTGTATATTGACTTCTCATTTTTTATTAGACTTTGATTTGATGAACCATGTTACCCAAATGTCATGAGGACTACAGTAAAAGAATAAAGTTACATTTCAGAGTATGATCAGAAAACAATACTGCAATGCTGCTTCTGTACCCATAAAATAATCACAACTAGGGCACAGGGCCAGCAGAAGAACCAGACTATGATCAGATCAGTAGTTCCATCCCTGACCAAATTCTGTTCCAGGCAGCCAGCACCTTCCCAGACTACTGCCTGGACACAGTTCGGGGATGCGGTATACCATCACACACAGAGTGCTTCTTTGAGGCTGCCCTGTCTTGGGGCAGTAAAAAAGTTCAGATTATGAACAGGAGTAATTTGATTCTAGTTAGTCTGTGAACAGTGCCCTTCCTGACCTAACTTTTACTGTTATAAGGATCAGAAATACCTAGGAGATAATGGATGTCTAGTAAGAGAATTTATGTGATTTACTGTTTAAAAATAGAATGCTTTCCAGTAAACCCTAAACTGTTATTTCTGATTCTGTTCAACCCTGTATTGATAGCCAGTTACTGCAGAAGCACTGAAGACTTTACAGTGTGTCTGAACCTTAGCTCTAAGAATGCGCAGCGTAAATTTGTGTTTTACTTCTTAAAATACTGCTGTAGTCTTTGCGATGGAGTCTACTCCTGCTAAAGGCAACAAAGACTCATAAAAATGTAGAGAAAAACCTAGCTTATACCAGAGGCCGTTTTTTCCCCCTTACATTGCTTACCTACCTGCTAGTAAAATGAATTCAGTCCATAATTGGGAAAGTAACAGAGCCTATTAAATTTTCTCAGTATGTGCCTTTTAATTAAAAAATAAATAATAATAAAAAAAGGCCTCTTAATAGGCAGTTCTGACAAACCAATTGAGTTTCTCCATCTCCTTACAGGATGTGCTTTTTGTTTAACCCCAGAAATTATGTTAATGAAATGAAACTTCCTTGACAGAACAAAAGTCCTGTTTCATGTACTCACACACATAATATCACTACCATCAGAGCATCGATCACATAAATGAAATGAGCAGGATTAGACCTTTCGATACTTAGGCATGGTATCTGGAGCACTGATAACGTTATGGCTATTTATACTGAAAACACTCTGTTGAATTTCCTTCTTATTATTCATAGTTTTTTTTCTCTCACTTTTTGTTGTGCCTATGACAGGCTGAAGTATGTGCTGGGACTGTGGCTGAGGTGATCCAGTCAGTGGTCAATGGTGCAGATGGCTGCGTGTTCTGCTTTGGCCATGCCAAACTTGGTTGGTATTGTCTCTATCTGAACAGCAAAGTGAATATTTGTAACCCAAGACTGTTAATACTTTATGGAAAACAAACCTTCACTTATCCTTGATTTGCTGATACATTGCATGCACGACCTTACACCACATCTTTACCTTTCATTTACACATCTCTCAGTTTGGCATAAATGTTGGACAACATGCTCTTTGAAGCAGAGACTGTCTTGAGTTGTTGCTTCATTCAGTCCCCTTAGCGCTATAGTAATTTTTAGTATTCTGTTATCTTCTTAATTAATGCTCCAGCAGGGACCTATATTTTTACAAGTGTGCCTGGAATTGAGACCACTTATCCAAGCTGACCCCAGAATGCCTCTGGACCAAGAAAAAGTAACAGTAGAATGAGCAATTGGATGTTTAATGTTTTTGACTTCCCAAAGTCTAGATGGCAGGTGAGATGGAAAATAAGGCCGCTGGATGATGGTGTTTCCCAAGTGCTGTGTGTCCAGCTAGGGCTTTGGTGGAGCTTAAGTTGAGTCTCTGCAGTTGTTTTGTTGTCCTCGCCAGTACACCAACCATGAACACACCCAGATGTTGCCACAGACGTATACATAAAATATCATTTTCACTGGTCTTTTTCCACTTAGATTCAATGTATGAAACAAAACAAAGCAAAACAAACAAACAAACAAATAAACAAAAAAACACACAAAAAAACAAACCAACAAAAAAATCACACAAGTACTTACCCAAAATTATATATATTTTTATTATTTGTCTTAGAAATTTAGGACAGGTTTTGAACTTGTCTATATATACTGATATGTAGACAGTTCTCAGTCAACAAACTTTTACAGCAGAGAAGCCAGAGCTACACTTGCAGAGTTAAACAATAACGAAACAGTAGAAACTTTACACCCAGATATAACATTTCTTGTTGTGCACCCACTTCTGCACCAAATGATCACATGTGCCTGTATTTTTTTTTTTGTTTTTCTTTTTCTGTATAAAGATACATCTTTGTGATGCTTGGATCAAGGTTATATCAATCCTAGACCCAGTGTGTAAGCGATAATGTAGTGTTCTGTAGTAGGTTAGAACAGGTTGCATATTGATGTGGTTAATGCCCCATTCCTGGAGACTTAAGGTGAGAGGGGATCAGGCCCTAGGAAACCTGATCTAGCTGTGGATGACCCTGTTTGTTGCAAGGGAGTTTGACTAGATGGCCTTTAAAAGTCCCTTCCAAGTCTAAGGATTTTATGAGTCTAAAATGGCATTCAGGGTACACCGCACTCACAGAATTGCAAGCAGGGCATTTTAGAAACCATCGCATGCTCTGCTCAATTTACGTCGTCGTTCAGCCATGGTAGTAGCTGCTGTGCTGAGTGGTAGGGACCTGTGTACCCCATATAGGACACGGGGCATGTCAGAGGAACATGTGAGATAACAGTTTGTTGAAAGCAACTCAAGATTTCATCTGGCAGTTTGAAATGTTCTCCATTTTCCATAAATTGTTTGTCTGTCTGTCTATCTCCCTTTTCTGAATGTCCTTTTTGTAGTGAAGAAGTTGTTATCATGAGGCTGTGTATGATAAGATCACTTTGCAGAAGGCTATGAAAGACTTTCTCTGACTCCCCATTCCTGACAGGGAAGTCATACACCATGATTGGCAAGGATGATTCCATGCAAAACCTCGGCATAATCCCTTGTGCCATCTCCTGGCTCTTCAAGTTGATTAATGAACGCAAAGAGAAGACAGGAGCACGCTTCTCAGTCCGGATTTCTGCAGTGGAAGTGTGGGGGAAAGAAGAAAATCTCAGAGACCTGTTATCAGAAGTTGCTACAGGAAGCCTGCAGGATGGCCAGTCCCCGGGTGTCTACCTTTGTGAGGACCCTATTTGTGGCATGCAGGTGAATCCAGTCTTCAATTTACATGAACACAAGCATTACGATTTTTATTTTCATCTATCGAGATGGTCTGAATTCAAGAACTACCCAGAATGTAGAGTTTATAGAGCTGAAAGTGTTTACTTTAAAGCATGCAAGAACTTTATGACCTGCAGCTGCATGGCCATCTGCTCTCATGGCCTAAATATTTGTACCTCTGGTATAACTGATGTTGAGCAGGGGCTTGTGTTTGCAATAAAATGTGAAAGCATTTAGTGCAAACAAAAATTCACCTCATTCTTAAGAAAAAAAAAAAAGGAAAAAGAAAAAAAAAGTGTGATCTTTCTTTTGTAAAACAAGATAAAATATTTACAGTACTGCACAAATAGCTGGAGGCCATTAATATGGCTGTTTATCTCTTTATAAACATTATTTATAGTACTTGCATTAGCAATGTTGTAGGAAGCATTAATCGCTACTTATTAATTGCTGCCAAGACAAATGCCTGAGTTGGGCAAGCCAAGAATAACTCCAACTCTTCTCAGGTTTGGAGGTTTATCAGGAATGAGTAACTGGCTTTTGTATTTCCTGGGTAACCACAAGAGAGGCTCAGTAACCCTTTATGTTTAATTTTGATTTGGGAGACAAAAGAGGCCTGTGCTTTCAACTTGTTCTCTGTGATGGAGTGAATCTGATTTTTGTATGACCAGATGGACAGAGGGTAAAACAGCAGGATGGAACATGAGTACATTATTTTTGCCCTAACTATAATGGCTGCTTCCATCTAGAAACCGCAAAGCCGTTCTCTCCAAGTATGGGAAAATGAAGGGAGGAAGAAAACAGATTCTGTCTGCACCCTGTTTCCAGCTGCAGTCATGATTCACATCCCCAAAGTCATAGATTATGAGATTTTAAACAGCAAGTAATAAAGTTTGTGTTTTCTCTCTTTATGGTGAAGCCACCACAAAACTTCCCATTTTACTCAAGGACTGGAAAGTTTTTTGTCATTTTAAATAACAATCAGAATTCTCATTTTTGCTTGACTCCTGTTTTTAGCGTGTTATGAAATACTTACATTGTCACAAGGGATCTCACTCCCTGCTATGCAGTAATGGGTGCAGTACAGAGAGTATACAAAGGAAGACTCAAGGTCTTCACATTTCCCATTGGGGTGACGGATGACTAATTTTGGTCCGAATTAGCACAGAATACTAATATGTTTTATAACTGCATAACCTTTTCTTACAGCTAAATTCTTCACAAAGATGTTTAAGCACAGTAACATTAATAATAATAGATATTCCACTTATATTGGTAGTTTATTTTCGCATACATATATACAGAGGAGCCATAGGCTAAGGTAATTATTTTAGATCATGGAGAAAAGGTAGCTTCATGAGAGGTTTATATTTCTCTACAGTGTAAAATACTGCATTAAAATAGGACCAGAACCTCTCACTGTGTGTATTTGTAAGACACAGTGATGTTCTGTAGTCTTGTCCTACACCTGAATTTTCAAAATCCTCTAATAAAAGGAAGATGTTATAGCCATATAAATATGCATAATCAGCAGTGTTTATAGCAAATGAATAATCACCATATGTCATACTGTTTGTCATTGGGCCTTTCCAAGTATGCACATTCTCTTGTTGCTTACATAAGTGAGATCCGTCCACAGAATGGCCTACCTTCTGCTAGCTGTGTTAACTCCTTCTTGCCCCTCAGCCTGCAGCTGTGTTACATCATCCTGTGCAAAGTCTTGGCATTATCCTGCCTCAGGCTGATTAATGATCACAAAGGGAGACAGGGGCACTGTCTTCCTTAGAGAGAACTTTTAGCTGTATTAGTCAGTAGGTAGTAAAAAGCCCGGAGTATGGGAATTCATCACAGTATTTATGCCAGACAAAACAAGTCTATACTACGGGCTGAGGGCCAATTCTGCATACTGTTAAAACCGATGCCATCAGTTTGCACTGTTACATGTGCCTTCCACAGGCAAGCAAATCTTAGTTGATATGAAACACACATGCATTCCTTAACAACATGGTGGGTTAATTATATCTGCCCTCCTACACTGTCTATCGCTTTGAAGAGATAAGAGCAGACTGGTGGCAGTGATTGAGGTCTGGCAAGTGGGAATGCATGCACACTACTTGTCTTGCTCTGGTTAATGGATTGCTCCATCTTGTGTGCAGGTGCATGGGTGTGTGGTGTGAAGGAACATGAGAGTGGCTTCTATTCTGTGTCTCTCTTCACATGCTGTGGGGCTGAGCAGATTTGATCCTGCTGTCTCAGTTTTAGCTGCAGACTGTTCCCTTCTAGCACCTTCTGATGGGTAACACTTAGGCCTGCCTCTGCCAGTCTTCACCAGCTGTTGGGTTTGATGTCTCATCCACAACAGCTTATTTTTGTTTTAACTGTCAGGAGGACACAGTAATTGTCAGTGCAGGAAAAAGAATGTAGCAAAAATAATAAACTTTAATAAATGGCCTAAAATTCTGGGGAAAGTGAAGGAACAAATGTATGTATCTATCCAGCCCATGGGACTGTTTCTTGCCAGTGTTGGGAGGGTCTCATTCAACAGGCTGCTTCCTCTTTTCCAGTTCCTTTAGAAGGGGGGCTTTTCTACAGCATGAGTTGACTGCGATGGATGTCTGATAGCACTGACTCCTATGGGAGCCTCTGGGTAATTTCTTCCCTCTGTTAACCCTTAGCTCCAGAACCAGAGTGAGCTCCGTGCCCCTACAGCAGAGAAGGCTGCCTTCTTCCTGGATGCTGCTATCGCTTCACGGCGTGGCAGCCAGCGGGACTGCGATGAGGAGGATCACCGCAACTCCCACATGCTCTTCACACTGCACATCTACCAGTACCGCATGGAGAAGAGTGGCAAAGGCGGAAGTAAGCTGCTCCCTCACTCCCTTCTCTTTCCTCCAAACTTGCTTACAGATGGGCCTCGAGTAGGCTTTTAAGCAGTGTTCTCTAGTGGTAAGGATTAGCAGTAGTCTGCAATGGGGTTGATCCAGCAGACTGCGTGCCCACCTGGTAAAGATCCAGCAAAGTCTATGAAAGGCCACTAGGGATCATTGCCATCAGTTGTCAGTTGAGATGTTTTCCTGGAGGTATTAAAAGTTAGTTCTTAGCACTGTGTTTACATGGAAAAGTTCTTCAGGTTAGCTTTTAGCATTATCTTTACTGATAGCTCCAGGACTGAGATCATTGATTAAAATATTGTAGCCATGGGAATTCACTGCCACCATCATATTGGCCATTCCAGTCCAGCACCTCAATATATAGAAGTGTGTGGGAGCTGATTCTGGCAATAAGTGAACTGCAGCTTTTCCTGGAGATGCACAACATTTTAGTTACTATAAACCAACTGTATGTTAAGGCTTCAGCCTGAGGGTTTGCTCCCTCTCTTTGCCAAAGACTCTCTGACTTGAGTATTTCTGTTTCCCATTTGTAAAGGAGGAAAATGGTACCAGCCATGCCTACTTACATGTTGCCATAATTTTCAAAGGTTTCATCTGACTTGCATCATTTATATTTTTTATTATATTTACCTTCTGTTTCAAGTCTCCCTAATTGTTTATAGCTGGAGATATACGCAGGTGTTTTTTCCCTCAGTAAATTCCAGTGATAAAAGGATTATGTCATGGGTGCAGGTAGATTTTAGGGTAACCTGTGACAGTAATATAAGGAGCGTCTACACCTAAAAGCCAAAATTTTCTGTTATTATTTGTTAAATTTTATTAAAGTAATCTTCTTTATATATATATATAACAGAGAAGTAGTATTTGTTTGAAAGACACCTTTGCTTTTTGAATTGATGGGCCTAAGCAGTTCTGCAGATACACATATTTCAGCTCCTGTATCTGCATTGGTTATATGTATTAAGAAGTAGATTGCACACAATTACATGTAACAGGCGAACATCACTGGAACATTAATGTCTAATGTTTGAATGTGAAAAATTTACATTTACTTTACTTACAATGTGAGAGAGAAAACCACAAAGTTGCTCTAAATGGAAATACAGTTTGCATGTGTTTAAGTAATAACCCCAGTAGAATTGGCAGGCAGAAAACTCAATTAACTAAAGGTTTATTAATTAACCACCCTGCGGTGGAAAGGAAAACTGTGAATGCTGAAATGGACTGGTGCATACAAATAAAGATGGCTGATTTTAAGGGAATTATTATTACAGTTATTTAATACTCCCTGCTTTTTACTACAGGCAAGTACATGTACATACAGTCCTTTGCTACTGTTTCCAAATGCAATTAATACAATGGGAAAAAAATATTTTCCTGTGGCCATAATGACTCATTAAGAAAACAAAAAAGAAGAAGACGCGATCCTTTAAGATTATAATATAACATGCTTTGCCCACTGTCTGCAGTTACTTTTTCATCTTTTGGCCATACCAACTCCTGTCTTCAGGTTTCCATATCTGAGTGGCCTCTCAAGCCAGGCAGGGTCAGATCTGGCTGATAATTGAATGAAGGGGAATTCCAGCTGCTCATAAATGGCACCTAGTGATTAGCAGTGTCTCCTGCTGTAATGAAGTACTTCTCAGAAAACAGCATGCAGACAGTGGAGATATAGAGATTCCAGTAACAGGATTAAAAAGAGCTAGGAAAAAGAAAAGAAAAAGTTACACAGCTCTGAAAGGATGAGATGAAAAAGCTGGTTGATGCATGGTTTTGGCAAAAAATGACAGCTAGATTAATGCGTAAGTACTGTACTTACCTCGTGGTTGGATTCATTACCAGGAATGTCATGAAGAAGACTTAGCACTGTTGAAAGAAATGGAACTGTGGCAGAACTGACCATTCTTTTTCAGTTTCAGCACTGCAGAGTCCCTGTGGCCACAGATGAAAACAAGTGCTAGGATGTTCCACTTCTCTCTATAGTGCCGGGCACATTAGTGAAGAAATTGCCTAGCAAATACATTTTCAGATAAAGCAACTGGACCGACCATCCTAAACACAGTTCTTATTTTGACTTGTAAACTAAATAAGAGCAAAAAATCCTGTTCTTTCTCTTGTTCTGGGTTTCCTCAGCCTGTGCAGTAGGACTGTGAATGCAGAGTAACTGAAGTTTAAAAGCCAGTGATTGCTTTCATTTTGTTTCGTTTCCACAATGACTGGTAATCCTAGTAATGGAAATATTTATTAAATATAATTCACTAAAGCCAACTGCAGTCATTTTCAGTATCAGCTGAACTTGTTTCTCGAAGTAAAATTGCTGGAGGTTTCTCACAAAAACTAACATCAGCCTTCTGAAGGTCTTAAAGGACTTTGGGGTTCCTGTGTCTAAGGACACCTAAAGGGGAGGCAAAGATTCAGAAGGAGTGAAGGTGCAGCTGCCTGTGTGGCAGGGAAACCTGACTTCCTTCAGTGAACTCAGGCATTTGGTTCATTTGTGGGTTAGGGTTACTTCCCCATGAGAACCTCGTAGAGCATGGTGGTGAAATGTCCGCAGACATATTTAATAGATGGTAGTGTGATTTAGGGACAGCATTTTGAATGTCTGGCCACTAGTATTTGTTATAATCAGATACTTTCTCTTTATTTCTTTTTCATGATACTCAGCATGACTTTACCAATATTGCAGTCTGATGTATGGAAGTCCTCTATTGCCAAATACCTGATGCAGCAGAAAAACTAACAAAGCCTGAAAGAAGTACTTTATTTTGTCAGCTGTTGACAGATGCTGGCTACACCATTGGAATATAATTCTCAAATTCTATAGCATAAACCATCTCTGCAGAAAAAAAGTCTTCTTTCTTCCTTCCTTATTCTTTTTTTTTTTTTTCTCTCTTCTTTCTTTTCTTCACTTTTTTTTCGTTACTTTGCTGCTCTTTATTTTCTTCTCTTATTCTTATGTTTTTCTTTCTACTTCCCTCTCATTATTCGTATTTCTTTTCATAAAAGTCCACTTCTATTTCTTCATCATAATTAGCTGTCACCTACAACTGAGCACGAATTATAGAATTCTGCATAACACATTCCACAGGAAGGCTTTGTATTTTTAAAGAAAGAGCAGGGTTGTACAAAGCAGTGAGCTTTGTGTTTGGCAGTATTTGCAAGACAAAATCTTACTCTCTCCTTATTTTTTGAATGTAGATTGACATGTTTGAAGTTACAGCTAAGTTGCATACACCTTCAGGAGCAAGTCTGCAAAATAATATGCCGTATCATCTTTTTTGTCAATAAAAACATATTTGTAGTTGTTAAAGGATTTCCAGTGCAAAGAAGTGTATCTAGAAACTTGTTTTCTAAGGTCTCCATCATGGAGTATGTAGTTGCTCACAATGTTGTATTTTCTTGATGACAGATCTCCCCCAGTTCTAATGTATGCATTTATTTGGAGGTAAGGTGCATAAGTTAAGGTGCTGTGTTGAAATGGCTGTGAATTTAATTGCATACAGATGTGAAAATATTTCTGTTTCTATTTATATTCAGATCCTCAAACAGTGCTCTTAATGTTTAAGTATTTTCCTATAGGTTGCTTCTAAACTAACTCTTGAGAATAGGGAGAACTGGTCATAGAGTAGATAAAGAAAAAAAGAATTATGAAAAAAATCTATAACATTGTCTTGAGAAAATAGGGAATTAGAAATACTTCTGCAAAGTCTACATAATCCCTATCCCTGAGTTCATAAAGCAACCATAGGTTTCTTGTGAGAGCAAATCTCTGTTAAGCTTGGTGTTTCAAATGTAACATCCCTTCATTTTAATTGTAGTGGTATTGATACAGAGGAAACAAGAGGGAAAACCAGGATCTGCTGTCAGTTTTAGAGGAACTACTCTCATATGAGAACAACTTTTTAACACTACACTGTGCATAACACTGCAAACCTTGTCTTAGCCCAAACAAGAATGGAAGAGTAAATAGGCTTAAAGGAAAGCTGAGTATCCTGTAGGTCTCATGGTTCCTCTGAACCTCCTGTACTCAAGTTATGAAAGATAAAGGAAAAGCTGGAGCTACCACAAAGCCACTGTTCACTAAGCAGCAATTCCCAAACTGTAGTTTTCTTATCAGTACAGTAATCACAGAGATGGAAAGAGAGCCAGCTCTATAGCTAATAGAACTATATTAGAGAATTAAAAAAAAAAGCACAGTGGTGACTGCCTGCCCCAGAGTTAAACTTGCAGGAGTGGGTAAGTAGTGAAAACCTCAGCAATTTTTGAATGAGTCAACAGTGGACAGCAAAACAGTCTGAAAGTGAACCAACAGGATCCCTATGGTTTGTTACTACTACCATGAATTAGGAGGAGTTTCTGGATTGTCTCCTCTTTGTGAGTCATGGCTAGTCTTTTGCTTTCCTGGGAAACTGCTGTTGGAGGCACATGCTAACCATCTGCTTTCTTTGTTTATGGCAGTGTCTGGAGGTCGCAGCCGCTTGCACCTTATTGACCTGGGGAGCTGTGTGAAAGTGCTCAGCAAAAACCGGGAGGGAAGCTCTGGCCTCTGTCTCTCATTGTCAGCACTGGGCAATGTCATCCTTGCCCTCGTCAATGGAAGCAAACACATCCCATACAAGTAAGTGATATTCTGCGCACTTAATGAGTGAATGTTTGCAAGAAGTTGCTTTTCTGCTCCTGAGGCAAACTTGTGGTAAGCAGAGAGACTCCTGGGGTCAGCACAGTCCTCTTAAGGCAGCTGACAAAACGTTCTGAAGGTTCAATGAACCCTGATCTAACCTTGTGTCTGGTAGCTACACTGTACTTCCTGTTAGGGTTGCCTTAAAGATTTCAAGGATCAGAGTTCAACATATGAGACTTTTGTTTTATAGGATTCTTCAGAAGCATTTTTAATGTTTCAAAGCATCTGAGATTCAGTTTTGTATTAGCTCCATTGAGGCAAAATTTGCTCCCATGAAGGATAGAAATAATTATAGTGGACATTATTTTACTGCTCATGATGCAGATTTTAGTTTCTCAAAAGTATCTGTCACAATAAACACGCATCTTTGCCATGGGATTATTACTGTGATGCAAAGATACTTTACACTTTATTTGTATGTGGTTTGAATCTATCAGCCTTTCACTTGATAAAAAAAGAATTAGGCCCTATATGTTACAGTAGACAAGTGGCCTTTGTCATTGCAGGTATCTTCTGGGAAATCAGAAGAAATACTCACTTGGTAGATAAATTTTTTACTCGTTTCTCTTTATTGTTGTCTCGAACCATTTGTCATGTGTATAGGACTTAAAGCAAGTTTGGACTACATTACTCAGTCCAGACAGTCACAGAGCTTTTCTTTCAGAGAGGTCTTTGGTATTGCGTGAATTATTGCTCTTCTCTAGCCTAAATCCAAGGGAGTAACAGCAAGCCTTATAGGAATGGCTTGCAGTAGCCTCTTGTAATCAAACTGCCATTAAATGTAACCACTCATGGAAGATGTGTATTCTGGAATTGGGAACAGTAGGATGACATGGAGATTGAACTAAGAAAGTTATTCACAGAGTATATTTTGTCCGTAAATTTACCCTTTTAGCCATTTTGAAGGCTGTAAATGTGGTTATTTCTCAAATTCATTCAAAACTGTAAGATATTGGCTAGTTTTACCTCTTTGGTTTAGTCTGCATTTTGGAAAATGAAGATGAAATGAGTTTGCTTGTAATTTTAACAGTTATTTTCCGAAGTTTTTTGGCAGTTTGGTCATAGAACATGATGTTCAGAAATATTCCTGCTTCTGGAATTTAGTCAGGTTGAAATTCAGTTAAGGGTCAACCAAATTTGTGCATATAAACATTCATAAAGTGCGTTGTGGCTCATTCATCTGGTTGTAGTGTGAAAATAGCTTGAACTCTACAATTCACAAAATGCTGTTCAGTCTATGCTTATCTAAAATCTATCCTTCTTGGTAGGTTTTATGGATGGAAGGGAAGACAAACTGTAGAAATAATAGAAAAATGATGTTAACGATGCTCCCTATGCTAAAATTAAACATACAAGGAATCGCTACCAAGCGCAACGGCTGTCTTTCATTGCATGCCCAACTGTGAGAAAAGCACAACCAAACATCTTGCTGCTCTAGCAATCTCCTTCTGCAGCAATTCCCAGCTGTTGCACTTCAGAGTTTCCACAGCTAGGAGTGCCAGCAGACCTGCTCAAAGCTTCTCTGTACTGCTGAAAGAAGGCAAAAGCTCTCTTTAGCCCAGAACCTTCTCTTCTATCTGCTCCTATAAGAAGAGCAGTGGCACTGTGAGAGCAAGCACTACTGCTCAATGATCTGTCAGTGCAGGTGGAGAGGTAAGGAAGGAGGGGTGTGTGTGCTGCATTGTAGAAGCTGAATCCCATAGGCTGGTTCAATGCATGCTCAGTAACACCGCTTGTTTACAGCAACAGCTCACCTATCTAGTTGAGATCATTTCCCTTCCTGTAGGAGCATTCTCTTTCATTGTTAAGGATAAAATTAAAACTGTTGATGAACATTTGTGAGTAGTACTGAAGGAAAACAGGCAAGTGTTTCCTTATGCGAATGCACTGTGTGTGTGGTCTCAGCTAATTTCCACGGAGCAGGAGACAAAATGGAGCATCTTTTCTCTATCTGAGCTATTAAAGAGCCATTAAGAATTTTGTGGCAGCCTGTCAGTAAGCAGCATATGACTTCCTGGGAGCCTTGAAACATCTGAAAATGTAGATAGGTTTTTTCTTTCTGCAGAAATGTGTTTTCCCAAGCTGCATTGTCTTTAACTCTATTCTTTGTTTGTATTTGAACTTTCTCCACAGGTAGCAGTTGTAGGGAAGAGCTTGTTTGGATTTATTGTTGGCATAAGCAGATGCTGCTACATTGCCTTCAGTGGGCAGTGTGTTCATACTAGGGATTAATTTGCCTCTTTGTTTGTAGACTCTCTGGAAAACAGATGCTGATCTACTGTATGTTTTGCACTTTTTTTTTTTCTTTTTTTTTTTTCTTTTTTTCCTGTTTGTTTCAAGGCTAGGGAACAGGGAGAGCCACAAAGTTGGAACCTTTCTCCCTTGGGAAAACAATTGGGAATTGTGATACAGATTGACTCTAACTTGTCATTAAAGCTGCAAGAAAGTAACGTAGAAAATCTGAAGCATCAAATAATGCAGGCTGAGGTCTTGCCCTGCAGTCAAGTTAAATTCCACTTACATCCAAGGAATTTGCAAGAATCCCTGTAAGAGGCAACCACTTGCAGCTAATAAGTGGCTATGCCATGGTTTTTGGAAGATTGTAGCTTTCATTTATGTACTTAGAAGCCATCTCCAATATATCAGTGGGCTATCTATTTGTTGCTAATAATGTCCAATTTCGAATCTTCCAAAGCACATCATTCTGTCACAGTATGAACCAGTGAGTTCTACGTTCTACCAGCTTATAAAAATAGAATTATTTATTTGACTTAAATACATCACCATTTCATGTCAGCAGTTTCCATTGCTCTTGAGTTATAAGCAAGTCTGTCAGAAGACTGGATAAAAATTATTTCCTCCTCGGGAATTTGAAATAACTTTCCAAATTTTATGAAGATACTTGCAGCCCCAAGGAAGAGCAAGGAACTCTGCCCTGAGCATGTCTGCTAAAGGAGATTTTGCTGAGCTGTAGTAAATACTGATGCCATTTTGTATTTTTAAAAATGTTTCTGCTTGATGTTAGGGCTGGTTTTTTTTTGCCTCTGATTTCTAAGAAGAATGTGTTTTAAACCCTCAAATGAATACACATTTGCACAAACTCCAAATACTGGTTTATATAGCTCACTATTCAAAAATTACTCCAGTTGCTAGGCAACAGGAGTGGTGATAATTCATGGTAATGCTGTTTTGGAAATAATCATTTTTATACATTTTAATGGCTACGAGAAAGAAAGAACTGTTTAGAAAACTGCAAGGCTGTATGAATTCCTTTTTCAAAAATTGTTGCTTGTTTTACCTATTAGGTTTTCCCATTAATGTGCATTCCCAATGTGTTTGTGTTTCTGGAGGCACCCTGTATTTTGAGGATGCTCATGCTTATCGAGAGACGAAGTGTTCTTTGTAAGGTAAATAGGAGTGAGTTGGAAGAATGAATTTTTAGTCTGTACTTCTTCTCTTCTCTCAGATGTTTTCAGGTCCTTGCATATCCAACATGATGGTACTGGTGTGCTTTGGTTTTTTGTTCCCCCGTCTTGACTACAAAGAATGAAAGATTAAGTGATTGATACACAAGAGGCAGAACCACCATGTTTTAAAATCTAATCTGGTCCTTAACCAGTGGGCTAAGTTTTTTTATTATTATTATTTTTTATTTTCTGCATTAACCATCTACTTATGTATTTATTTATTCATCCCCATTTATAGCAGAGAGAGAGAAAAAAAAATCAGTCAGAACTTTGTAAAGGACCTTCAAACTCAACAAAAAACGCAGTTGACATTTTAAATGTTATGACTCTGGAGATTTCTAGAGTTAAGGGCTCGCACAGATGGTTTTAATGGCATGGGAAGTCTGGCTTTTTTATGCCCAAAGGGGGAGTAATAGACTACTACCACTTCTTTTAAGAGCAGAGGAGAAAGGGGGAAGTGCTGGATTACAGTATTTTTGTATAGAAAATGAGCTTAAAGAATATGCTTTATGTCAGGTATCTTCTTTAAATTGTTAGTTGATTATTGGGATAAAAGCAAAATTGAAGTTTCGATGAATCTCAATCCAGTGAGTCAGATTTATTACTATATTACCAATTACCTTATTGGTTGGATGTGTATGTCTACCTAACTGCTGTTGTTTCATCTTTCTAAAGAATTGCATGGAAAAAGAACTGAGATATCTTTAGTACGCATCTTGCCTTTACATGTATAGCGTGAACTAAAATATTTTTCTCAGACAAAATGTCAGTGAAGACTTTTCAGGAAGAGATAAGAAAAGCAAAAGATCACTTCAAAATAAATTTAAAGGAAACTGAACGCAACACCTGGATTTAACTGATCAATAGCATGTAGGCTCTGCTTTTGAAACCCTACTTGCATCTTTGCCATTGCTTCCTCTGTTATACTAAAAAAAGTGTGAAGTAGGGTTTCTTTCATGGATGTCAACTGGGGAAAAGTGAAGTTGTAAAAATAGACCAAGTGTTAAGCTGATGTGCAAAAAATGATTGAAGAGGAGAGTTCGTTACAGCAAGAAAACACATCCAGTAGTGATAATTTTCTTATGCTCTCTTTCATCCCTGTGTGAATCAGGAATGATTTCACTGGCATCAGTGGAATTGCAGCACACAGAAAAATAAAAAATGATGGGACATGACAATCAGACAGTGTGCAGTGTACAGCAGTGGAAGATTCTGACAGTGCTTCCAGTATGCCTGCTTCTAAGCATACAGTAGCACCATGAGTTTTTCTCTGGGATTACCCTTGCCAGTAGTTGCTCCTACTAATGCAGTTCTTGAAGGTGTTCTCTGCAGAGCAAATTGAGCAGCTGCTGATGAAAGGATTGGCCATAACAATATATGGAAGGGTATTCTGTGTAAGTGAAATGATATTTAATGGCCAGTATTGCTACCTATTGGAGTTCTTATTTCCAGAAGGACTCTAGTCAATTATTAGTATTCGTACTGGAGGTTTTATCCTCAGTTACAAGCTTATACTATGTCTCAGTTTTATGGGATTCATACGACTGAGTCTGCTTACTGGCCACAAGAAGTTAATGACAAAATTGAACTATATGCTCAATGGAAAATCTATTTATTGGTTACTTCACAGGAGTCTAGACCATAAATTACCTATGTTTTTATTTGAGTGATTTCAGTTACTTAAGCTTTTTACTGCGGCATTACTATTTTCTATTGCTTGTTTTTGCTTTTCCCAATAAGAACATGATACAAAGGTCACAGAAAGCCTCAGAAAAAAAATATGCTGTCTTTGGAATCTGCAATCTTTCTGTTTTAATGTAGTAGTTAATATATTAGAAGTAGGTGAAGAACATTTTTGCTGCTTTACTTCAAAAAATGTGAAAGCAGATAAATGGAGGAATGAAAAGGGAAAATGAGGACATGAGTGACAACTGAAACAGAACCCCAGGACTGGGAAGTAGTCCAAAATGGATGGAAGAGCTCCAAGAGACATGGGGAGATAAGACATAGAGAAGGCACCAATTCTCAGAGAAGAACTGGGAAGCAAAGGAGAAAATGAAATGAGCCCATTCAAAAAGAGGAATAAGCCTAAGAAGTACCCTTGAGTGATCCAGTTGTAGGAGAACTGTCAATGGAGATTTTGTTTAATGTGAAATAGTTCCTAATTAGCTATCAAAACCATGAGCTGCTCAGAAACAAAAGAAGTTTTCTGTGATGTTGGCAGCCAGATCATATGGGCCAGAGCCTTGGCTAACAGGCGCTGAGGCCACTGGAGCATTGCCATGTTGCACCAGCTGAGGACCTGGCCTCAGGTGCATGCTCTTTGACACTAGCCAGAGTACCTTGGCAACTTGGTAGGGCAATACAGTTGCTAGTAAGAGATGTGCACTGAAACACTGTCAGCACAGATATAATGAGGATCTGGAGCATCTGGCAATTATTTTCACTTTTGGGGGTTTTCTGTAGTTGACAGTTTTACTAGGCTGAATATCTGTCAATTTTCTCCTTTATTCCAGGGCCCTGTATAAAATAGATGGAATCAGAGATGTGCAGTCTGTGAATTTAGGAGAACTTTTTACATTTTATTAATTTAATCTACAGCTCTGGAGCAGGAGGGTAAAGGATTTTGCATGCTCTAGCAATCAGTGTTGCAGTGTTCATCAGCAATGTACTTTATTGTAGGACAGTTTGTACAGCTGATAGTGTAGATTTGAGCTTCATCTGCATGTGTTACAGTACTGTGGTTCATCCACAGGTTAATGAGAGAGTAGACAAAATTCTCAAGGAAAGCTTCAGTGGAGCACAAAGTCACAACATGCCATTCCCCAACTTTGTATTTTCAGCTCAGTTCTGTCAGACTGGCAATGTGATAATTATTGAAGTGTCTGTATGTGTGTGTGTAAGATGCAAGTGAGTGTGTAGCTTTCACAGCAGACCTCAGTTGACAAGACTTCATTCTGCACAAGTGTTCATGTGGGAAGAATCAGGCCTTGTGAGTTAGCTCTTGTAATTCTCTTTCTGCCACTCAATGAATTACTTCTTTAAAGATACTGTAATAAGCAAATAATGATGGACTGCAAAATGAAATGGGAAGGGAAGTGCTTATGGTTTATAGCAAGACTTAATGGCATTTACTAATTGTGTTTAAATAGTCATTCCTATCAGCAGTAGATAGCCGTATCAGTGAAGGACACCATGTTGGTCCAGGGCCAGCACAGCCCTGACCGGTAATGAACAAGCAATCCTGTAGCATGCAGTTATTGCTGAAATATAACTTGATTAGAACCCAAATAGGCAGTTGTGATGATTTCACATACAAATGAATCTATACTTAATTCATTAAAATGCCATTTTGAACCTTGATATTGTTTCACTAAGGTACCCAGCAGTTTATTCCCACCTGATCCATGACCGGTACAGGCTCAATTGAACACTAATACGTTTTCTTCCATGGCAATGTGGTGCTAATTCATTTCATGTGTAATTGAACAATTTTTAAATAGCCATATTCTTGGAATAACTAGATCTTTTGCAGTGTAGCAAATCATCAAAAAGCATGTAGTAGTAATTTTAATTAGTCTTAGTTCACATTTTTTTTCCCTTTTGTTTTGGTTATATCTGGTTCCATGAACAGTTCCATACAAATATGATCAGTGAAATTAACCTTCATTTCCCTACTGATCCTTTCCCTACACAAAACTGGTATGACTTTTGGCAAGAAAGCATAGACATCTTCCACAGACAGCCAAAGATAGTATCTTTTCTGTGTATAGTGCCAGCCCCTACAATGTATTGTTCAGATTTGGGAGTCTCACCTCTACAGAGAGGTTACAGGCTAGAGAGAATTTAAAGGAGAAACAAGGAGGATTATGAAAAGCCTGGGATGAGAGCTGCTTACCTGGAAGAAACTGTAACAGAAATAAAGCTTAAGAGCTTGCAGGGGAAAGATTTCTGAGAGAGGAGATGACAGTTGCCCTGTAAATATTTCAAGGATGTCCGAAATCTAGCAGTTGGCTGTTACATGTGCATGACATTTAGAAATTTTCAGTGATTTCTTTCTCAAGACTTGTGCCCCAGTGACATGAGATATCTAGATCATTTCTGTACTAGATGATTTAACTCAATTAACTGTTTTTCTTCCTTGTTCATTTGGTTATACTTTTATTAAGGTCTCTTTCTCTTTGACACTCTTAATCAAAGCACTTGATCCACAACAGTGTAAGTCAATGGAAGTCTTTCTACTGGGCTTTGACTTAAACCCGGAGATTAGAAAACATGCTTATACCTAATTAGATGAGATAATCCTCAAATCCTTGCTAGGGGATATTGTATACTGTAGTTCATGTTCAGTATTTGATGACTAATGGCTTACTTTTTGAGAGAGTTAGCGTGTAGATAAGTTTTGCCTAGTAATAAGATTGTTTGGGATTGCAAGGAATGAGTCCCACAGAGTGAATCAGTGAATGCAAAGACTGGAAATGTAGTCATCTGATGACGTTGCAAATAAGGCTGTGACCATGAATTTGGAGCTCAAACAGGTTATACAGGAACTTACCACATAAAGTGGGATTTGTGCCACTGAAGTGGTGAAAGCAGGACTATGTGATTTTCCTCTTCAAAATCAGAAATACTTATAAATGGTATTTGCTACCTTAACTTACAAAATAAACAAAAATGACACTTGCATTCTCCAGACAAATAGTTGAACAATGTTTCTTCAGACTGTTTCTTTTCTCAGACACTTCTCTGTTATGAAGCTTAAATGAACCCCCTCAGTGGAGTGGCAGGCCTTAGAAGCTTTGAGGAGAATAATAGGGTAGCAAATGCTGAATACATCAGCCAGTTTGTCAGATTGCTTCAGGAGCACTGGAACAGCGTCGCACCCGCAAGATTTTTTCTTCCATACAAACTTATAACAAGGTTCTTATTTTTGTAACATGTTTGGTAGGAAAGCATTGAAGACAATCCCCTCACTGCCCTTCAGATGCCAACCAGCTTCTGCTGGATGATCAAAGTTTTCTGACTGGTGGTTGCCTCTGGGCCTGTACACAGTGAACAGATGTGAAGTGAGTTCTTTAAAATATGCATTGACTTTTCAGAGTTAAGCAGGCTGGTTAGAACTAACTTCTGAAATATTAAAATTAGTTCCCTCTCCTGCTGCAGAACCAAACTTGTTATTTTAATTTTTAATTTTTTATTTATTTTGTACGGGCCACCAAGCAACATGTTTTCCAGCAATATGTGATGAGATTTGCTAGAATCAATTTCAGACAGCAGGTTTGACTAGCTGAGATGTATTTTGTCTTATCCCATTTTGTACACCATCAGCAAAACTTCTACCCGCTATATTTATAATCATGGATTATTTCTGAGGAGACTTGAGATACTGAATGGTTTCTCTTCCTATTCCTTAGTTTGTTCTCTTGGGCAGAAAAAGAGCTTTTCTCATTTTGCAAATCAATGATAAAATGTACACCAGTACTGGCAAAAATATCAGCCCGTCTGCCTCCCTTCAGTTTCTGGCTCTGCAGATCAGAGAGCCGGACAAGTAGGACCGTGTCAGTGGCTGTTCTGGATGCTGTTACAACCTGAGACCTATAGAGATACAGACTTCAGTCTCTATAGTAAAAAAAAAAAGGGACAGACTGGGAGCCGTGGTAAACACAAAGGGATTCTGGGGCTCAGGAGAGGAAGCGTGGTGTATTCTACTTTCTGCAATAGCAGATGCTCTCACTGATTGAGACTGTCGCACTGCCTGCACCACAGGCATTTCTGACAGCTTGCAGCACTCCCAGGTGTCCTGCCTACCTAAAGCAGCAGTACTGGAGGACAGGGATCTCTCACAGCTCCCACATCCTTATACTGAGGGCAGCTCAGGCTGCAGTAGGCTCCTGCACCATTCAATTCAGAGACAGCTGGAGAGCAAACAAGGGCAACCACTTACAGCTGAAGCTACTAAAAGCACCTCATCATCTCTCTACCTGGGACGTGAAGCTCCCTGGTATAGTCTTTTAAGGACAGAACACAGTTTTCATGTCTGCCTCCAGCTATAAACACAGTAGAAGAATCTTTTCTGTTTCAAACAAGAATTTTCATGGGCTCCTTGTGATATGCTTTGAAGTTATACACCTGCACAAGAGGAATTAGATGCAGCATCCAGGTCTGTTACCTAACTGGTGTATACAGCATGGGAAATGTGGTTTTCTAAGGTATTGTTGTGTTTTCTAAGGTATGATGTTACAGAAATAACTGTGCTTCTGCAGAAAGACACTGTGCTGGGAGCTTTTTGCACTCACTCAGACCACACCAACATGCATCTCCTGAGTCCCGCTCACTCTCATGTATGGGTATTTCTGGAGCAGTGGAAGATGGTTCTTGTGGGAACTGAGAGCAACTGTGCCATAGTTCTGCATGTAATTATATATATATATATACATATATATATATATGCATGCACAAACAATATATTCCTGTAGTGTGTATATTTCACTCAGGTGAAAGAGAGTCTTGTGGAGTACCAAAGCTGAACAGGATTTGACTCTGAAAATGCATGTCTGTGAAAGAGAGCCAGTTGGCAGGCTATGGTGTTTTTTGCTCCAGTGAGATCTGTGAAACCCTGCCATGTTTTTTCAGCCAAGAGTAGAGGTTGTTTACTGTGGAGTGTGTTTTACATACAAAATGAGGATGTTCTTTGGTAACCCTTAGGATTGTTTATCATACAGAATGTAAAATGATCAGTTACCAGTTTAACTAGCTTTTGTTTTTTCTTGTTGGCTGACTGTTGCTACTTTAGATGCCTAAATGTTGTGTAGTGGCATTTAATGGTCTTAAGATACATTTGGTTGCAGTCCTTTATGAGTTCTTCTACCTGAGATTATTTCTGTGTGCATCAGACGTAAACTTCAAGTAGGTTACACAACCAGTCCTCAGTGGCTGTTTGTAGGTGCTATGTCAGGTCCTCTAACATTCCTCTCAGTGCAGCAAACCCCATAGCAGTGAGGGTGCTGTCTGTGTAATGACTGTTGTTGCTGTGACTCTGAACATGATGCTTTTGGTCTCCCTCCTCTATAAGCTACCAGGGGCTGTCACTTGTGTTCCCAGTAGGGTCACAATATGTCCAGTTAGGGCCATGATGCTTCTGCAGCACCATGGCAGAACTTCCTTGGCCTCTTGGCTGATATCTAACACTTGTTAAGCATACTGTAAAAAAATTGAAATGGATTTTTTCATCTTCCTAAGAAAATTCATATTTCAGTTCATATTTTCTACCAAATGTCTTTTTTTTTTTTTTTTTTTTTTTTTTTTTTTTTTTTTTTTTTTTTTTTCTTAGAGCAAAAAGCAAATGAAGGCAAAAATTACAAGCATGGTAGCATGTTTCTTTGACAAGGTTTGCTATTGGAAGCAGGTATCACAATAAGGCTTTCTTTACAAACTGGCTCTTTGGATTAAAGAGGCTACATGGATAAGTAAGATTTTATAATGTCACACTCTTACAAAATATAGTATAAGCCTTGAAAAAGTATTTTTAATTCCACTGTCCCTGTTCTGTCCATTAGTGTTGCTCCTATGTAGAGTGATACCTGATTGTTTTAGGGAACCTTGGCTACAACACAATGATAACCATCTAGATGTCTAGTAAGGGAACCACTGTCCTGTTGCTTAATATGTCCCTCTAGCTAAAGACCAGAGAACAACAGGTAACTGAAGAGAACAACAAAACTGTACATCTTTTTCATGTTTACTTGAGGGCTAAGAATGAAGAATGTTTCAAGCTGTTTGATATTACGGTAAAGTAATCAATCTAACAGTAATGGTTTGGATATGTGAGAATCATTCTGACTGGCAATTATACATCTCTTCTAAGCACTCAACAGTTATAATTTTATTTTTATTATATTTTATATTATTTTCTGTATTGAAGCCTGCTCTAAGTTCAGAACATAAAAACTTCCATCATAATTTTATGTTCCTAACCATACAGATATAAAATGAATTACTGCGTGCTTCATAAGTATTACCAGTGTAATTTTCTTTTACCTTAACACATCTCCCAGAAATATAAAAATCAAAGTTTTTCATATTAAAATATAATTCCATAATCTAATCAATTCTGTGTTCTTCTCTGTATATTATTTATATCACTAACTGGAGCTTCAGATCAGTTCCCTTCTATAATTTGGAAGTAGAGTTCTGTTCTGACAGAAGCTAACTAATAGTATTACTTTTAAATTTTATTTTAATTATTATTTGTTATTTACAATAATTTATTATTATTTTGTTATTACAGTAAAAAGGGACTGAGTTTATGTCCTATGCTGACATTATAGATGATATGCTGCCCATATCACATTTCATGGAATTTTGCAATACCTGACTGCAGGAGTAAGTTCTCCTATCTCCTGTTATCTCATAATAGGCAATGGGAATATGTATGGTGCTTATTTCTTTCAGCTCCTTTTTCATAGTAAATGAATATCTGTCTGCCCTGTGGTCTGGTTGTGTTCATCCTGAGAAATTTCTTGCTGTTAAATCTGCAAACCTTTGTATATTGAAGTAGAGAACATTCTTCCGAGAGACCTAGAAAAATGGGAAGAGGGCTGCAAGTCCTCATTCCTCTTACTGTGCAGGATCTATCAAAGGGAGATTTGAGAAATGCTTTCTCCTTCTAACCTCAGTATGAAGAAAAGGTCTCTACCACCATTATTAGGAGAAAGGCTTGGCTTCTTCCAGATAAACTATTATGCTCTCATAATCTAAAAGTCAGGCCTAGATGAGTGTTGAAAACTTAGTGTTGTGAGCTCAAAAAACTTGCCTACTGGCTGTCAGCCATTACCAAAGTTATGAACTGCACAAGTAGATATCTGCAATGGAGAAGTCTGAGTGGTTGAATTAGACTGTTGTTTTTTTATATCTAGTATGTAATGCACTAATATGCATTTGGAACACCTCTATATTTAGCTTGTTTAAAGTCCTATAAACACTGTTACAACATTGGCATTGTTGGGTGAATCTCATTCTCTTCAGAAAAGAGAAATCCAACACAGCTAGATTGGAATGAGATAGTCTCTAAATGTAATCTTATACTGCTTCTCTTTTTTTTTTCTGTCATTGTTCTCATCTGTTTATATTAATTATTAGATATAGAGTATTTTTATATCCCATCATACCCTTAATTTATGTGGACTTTGTAGCATATGGATCAGACACATTTTCTCACCCTTTCCTACCTACATCTTACAATCCTTAAACCTATGCGCTCATTAACAAGTGTCACAAATTATGAATAATCCTGTCTTATTTCTTTCTTTATCTCACATATATATCAGAAGTAATTCTTATTTATCATATAATTTTTATACAATTCTGGCATATAATTCTAGAAAATAACTATGAAGGACTTGTTGTCACTGCTGCAGCATCTGTAATCCATGGTTGTTCAGAATCCAAATTCTGAATCCAGTTTCTCAAATACTTTTTAATAATCTCAAGAAGTATTGGGAGAGGAGGAAGTAGACAACCATGTTTCTGATTCAGGGCTATTCCAGCGGCCCAGCATCCCAATTAAAACCTTCTGGTGGCTTAACTGGCAGCAGATACTCCAGCATGTATGTTGGGCTTCCCTCCTGCCTGGTGTCTCTGTGGGTACAGAGTCATGACCTTATCTCTGACATGTTCCATCTGCTATCCGCAGTCATATTCTTAGGAATCTCTTATGCTAGACTTGTAGGAGTGTAGTAATTGGACAGATCAATACAGTGGAAAGGTGCTACAACAAACGTGGGATGATGAAAGGACTGGCACAATTAAGAGGTGCTATAAAGGAAGGAAGTAAGGAAAGAAGATTGCTCACCCATATCAGAATATTCTGGGGTCACAGAAGAAAGCTTCACTAAGGTAGTGAGATTCTTCCCCAGTTGCTGTCAGCCCTTAAATGCAGTCTAGGAGAGGTGCAGCCAGGCTTCACCCCTCCTGGTCACACAGATTAATTGCCTTACTTCCCAGGGCTTACCTGGTCCTTTCCCCAGGTGCTCATCAGAGGTTCAGGCCGTGACTCAACATTTACCATACAAGGAGACCTAATGGAAATAGTGTTTTGACTGCTGCCTTGATGATTGTGATCCTAAACATTCTCTGTTATCATATATGATGCTCTTTTACATGGTGGAGAAAATCTAGAGATGCGTAAAGCTCTTGTTCTTTTATGTTTCCTTTTATGTTTGCTAGGTCTGAAATGGGATGATGTGTACTGCTGTGCTAATTGATTAAATGGCATCTATCATAACATAAGAGATCAAACAGAATTATTTTTTCTCCTCTGTTACAGTTTAAAGCTCTCAATTCTTCTCAGATCATTAGCATATAATTTTCAGATGAGCTAGCCAGAAGGTCCCTAAATAAAAATTAGTAGAAAAGATTAGCTTGGAAAGCTATACTGGTAATGAGCTGTTGCGCTATAGTAATGTGCTAGGTTTATAGTTCATATCTAGCCCTAATCAGTGATAAGTGCAAGTTGTCAGCATTTGATAGCTAATTGGTGTTCCTTGGAATTACACTGTGACAAAAACATTGAAATTAAAGTAAGGCTTTTCTTTATGTATGACAAGTTATGAGTTAATTATAAATATTTAGGTTAAATACACCTCTTAGCTAAACTATATGCAGATCTGTTGCTCTGAGGGAGTATTCATGGGTCATCAAAACATCTTTGGTCCATTTTGTATCATAATTTAGTCTTCTTGGAAAGTGATACAATGTCATCTTTGCAAAAAACAGAACAGGACCTTTAAGCCATTTACTATGTGTTTAATGTGTCATAAATCACATGCACACAAGCCCTAAATATGGGCTACTGGAAAATATTAACAAGGCAATAATGACTTGAACTCTCATAACAGCCCATTTGTTATTGACTGTATTTACTCCACATTCATTTGAGAACTGCTATCCTCCCACAGAATTAATTGGACATAAAATCATAATATAGATCTGAAAAATTATAAAACAGGAATAATTTAAGCCACAGGACATGATGGACTCAAAAGCTCAACTGACTTGACATCTGCAAGCTGAGATTTTTGTCTCTGCACAGCTATAATTAGGTGTCTCTAATCACTCTCATAATGCTAATATGGCAAATGTCCTGTCTGTCCTCAGTAGCTGGTGCTGGGAATGACTTCTCTGCACAATGCTGTCTTTTAAAACTGTGGAGTCTGAGGAGATCCAAAAGTGGGACTGGCTCTGAAGTACATGCTGCAGAGTTTTTTAGCCACTTTCTAAGTGACTGAAGCATAGTATCATCATGCCATCTCTTTTCCAGTCATCCCAATAGATTTTTTAATTGGCTGTTTAATTGACCATTTCCAATCAAATTTAACATGGGGATAGACCTTCAGATCTTTGAAGCCTAGGCAGGGCTCCTGGGACAGGGCAAGGAATACGGCAGAAGCAGGTGCCCACTCAGGCTGGGCTGTGAAGGTGTGAGGCAGCACTTATGTGCTGCATTGTGTGCAAGATCACACAAGGAGTTGAAATTGGAGATGAGTCAGGGTGGGATGCAGCAAGGAGAGGCCATAGGGAGTATAGAGAAGAGGGGACAACAGAAGTGTAGGAAATGGAGAAACATAAGTCACAAACCCAGAAGAAACCATTCTTCATTAATTCCTCTATTCTCAGTATGACTTGTTCATTTATTCAGAGCCTCGCCATTTGAAGTGCAATTAGATGAATGTATTTTCCTGCCGAGTAAAATCCATACAGTCTACAGACAAACCCCTCTCTAAATGATTTGCTCGTTGGTGTGTATAGGTGGATAGAGAGAAGAGAGGTGCTGAAATGAGTTCCCTGCTAGATGTTCTGAATTAAATGAATGATTTTTGCTATTGCAATAGCTACAGAAGTTAGCATTGAAACTTTCAGAAAGTCCTGCTACCACACAAATTCAATATTAGCATTCATATGTTGGAGGAAGAAGTCCCGAAGGCCTGAATGAGTTGAAACTCACTGTGGAGTAAATACAGACATCAGATACTGTCTTCTTGGAGGGGGAGCCTTGAAAAGACTGTTCCCAAGATATGGAAATATACAATAGCCATTTATGCATTTGCGTTCAGCACTCCTTCATGACAGCCCTGGATATAACTCTCACTTGTTCTTTTTTAAGCATAATGATACCTAATGTTTGATTTTCTGGGTGAAAGAGTGGTGGTAAATGTCATCTGTCTAGATGTGAGTAAATAACTGAATTGGTATCCCATGAGAAATTATTTGGTAAGCTGAAGAAGATGGGGAGCTGTAAAATGTATCTGATAGTGAAGACTGATGGGACAGCGGTAGCTTGCATTAAAGTGGGAGCTATCAGTGTAAAGGCCACCAGGGAAGATCCACAAGGATCAGATTTGGGAGAGATTTTATTTAGTGACATTATCAGCAGCCTTGACACATAAAGCAAAAGCATGCTAATCACCCTGGATGGCTGCACAAAACTAAAGTCATCCTCTGTACAAAAGAAGAGCATCAGATGGGAGCAGCTGTGGGACTTGAGGGCTGGAGAATAGAAGAGGGAAAATGGCCTGAGCAAGGGCTTGCCTTGAAAAACTACTAACAGTTTCTACTGAAATCTGGGAGCTCATCAGCTACACAGAGGAGAGAGATGTGTGTGCCAATTGAAGTGTACTGGTTAAGAATGATAGATGTTCACAGGTGATGTAACAGTGAGAAGGCTGCAATGAAGTCTGCAAAGGCATTAGGAATGACAATAGGAAAATATTTAATAATTAAATGATGAATTCAGTCTGAAACAAGTACAGGAAAGACTAGCAAAGGAAGCAAAGACAAATCTTTTTATGAGAGAATATTAAATGAATTTGTCTTGCATCCTCAAATTGAGGGAATAAAGAGTGTGGGCAGCAACATGTCTGTAATTGCAGCAGGAACATTTCCATCCCTGGGAAGGGAGAGCATTGGAAAACAAAGGGCTATGTTGGAATATGGGTAAACAGGGGAGTAGATGGCTTCCAGTGTGCTGCTCTCAAATAGAAGTCTGGGTGGGCACTGCTAGGAATTCCTAATGTTTTTAAGGATGGATCTTGTAAATGTTTAAGGAGGATTATATGGTTCTCTCTACTGGGTTGGGGCAGAAAGTGATAATTCAGTGTCTTCTCACCCCAACCATCACCCCCTTTTTAATGACAGACTCACAGGAATCCATGCTCACAGAAACAAGCGATGCATTCCTCTTCCCTTCTTCTCGGTGGTTGTTGTCCATATGGCCTCTTTTAACAGAACAATTATAATTCCTCTTGCCTTCTTATGTCTCCAGACACACTGACCAGGGATTGACGGGATTCTGAGGAATGTATTTACCCATCCTTAGAAGAGCACAGCAGGCATGCGGAGAGGATTCAGGAAGGAGGCTGTAGAGATGTGCTGTAAACCACAATGGCACAACACTTAGAATAAAAGAAAGGCCATACTGATTTAGGCCAAATGTCCCCTAGTATCCTGTCTGACTAAATTCAATAGCAGATGCCAAGAAGAGAGTGTAAGGGTAGAGCTTTGCCAAAATATTCTTGCAATATCAACTACTTTCAGCTGCAGGAATTACTGAGCTTCAGCAGCAGCTCTGTAAACAGAAGAGGGACCTTCCAGGCACATTGTAAATGAGTCCAGTTTGAGGCTTTCTGAAGAGAGTTGAAGGTTAAAAGGAGCTTTTTATGAAAGACTGGCTCAGCTTGGTTTTGAAATTCTATTTTAACACTTCTGGGATTTTAAACAGCTAACTCTTCAATAGATAGCTTTCTTTTCTTTTTTACCATTTAAAGCTAAATACATACAAACACTGGTAGTTGAAGTTTGCTGTCAGGCACTCACAAGCCTGCTCTGACTGCCAATCTTGTGGAGAGGTAGCTATTAGCATGGAAATACTTGAATTCACAGTTGATTTTCTGAGTGTAAGAGATGCCTATTGAACACCAAAGCATGCTCTGGTTACCTCGGGTAAAACTGCAAGCTAGGGTTAGAGATATGTGAGTCTATGGAAGAGCCTGTCTAATTAATGGTATTATAGTGGGCAAAATAAATCCTACTAAAATAAAGAATCCATTTTAAAGAGGAGGAAAAAACTCTATGTGATATGAAAAATGCATGTACCTCATTAATATTTTAAATAGATGAAGATAGATGTGTTTGGTACAGATGATCTCCAAATGGTTTACATGATAAATCTATATACATTTAAAATCATTACATATTGATTCTTCCACTTTTATTTAAAATAGGAAGTATTTGCATGGAGACTGGGGTCCCTCGGGTTTTATTTGGAGTCCCCTCTGAATGAAGTATGATGGAGTATTAGGAGGGGTCTAAGAACCAAATATGTACTTTTCTTGTGCCTGTGTTTATAGATGAGAAAATTCCCATTGCCCTGTAGCAGCTGCTAGATTTTGCCCCATCCTGCCAAAACTTATTAAACACATCATAAAACTGCCTGTGGTTCCATGGTTTAACTTCATTCCCATGTATTTGACTTCAAGAAGGGATTATTCTATTCATCATCTCACGCATCCTGTCACTAAGTCTGTAGAAGCCCATTTTAAATCCCGTTGAAGCTTATGGAAGCCTTTCTGTTGATTTCAGTGACAGCTGGGTTCAGACCACACTGACATGGCTTTCAGCTCATAAAATCTCAGAATTGGAGTTTCTTTTCAGACATCACCAAAACCAGGCAAGGGTAGAGTTTTTTTGTTAATCTCTGATCTTTAGTTGGAGTTCATGATAACATCCTCACTGGTTGTTACTTAGTCTGTTTCATCACATCTCTATATCAGCCCATTGTGAGAGTAGCTCAGCCTATTTGTGGGCAGAAGTTGCTGATGGCTATTCATTTTTTTTTCTGAAATGAGTTTTTGGTCTCTCTCCAGTTCCTAAGAAGCTCACCCCACCCCAACTGGTTGTTGGCAGTACAAATATGGAAGTCACAGGCTTCCAGGCCAGAGAAAGAATGTGTGAAGTAGACAACCAAGTCTAGACTTAGTCACCTTGTTATTTATCCTGTCATTTTCAGAATATTAGTGACAGGTGAAACCTGCTGTTTGTTTTTTTTCCTATTCTGTGCAGGAGTTTGACAACTCTACAATAATGCTGTGGTTCAAGGCTGCAGGGGGCTGGCATATAACATCTTCCTAATCAAAATGAAAGATATTTTGCTAGGTGGCCTTCCAGTTTCCTGAAGATGGCATCTGTTTATGCTAGCTCCTACCAAGTGGAGCGGTTTCTAAAACTGAACAACAGTCGTTTTGTTTTCAGGTACAGCTCCATTTGGGATTGCAATTAGGATAACTAAAGCTGCTCTCCAGCACAGGAAATTGGGAAGGTTACACTGCCAAATTTTTGGCATCTCGATGGAGGAGTGTAAACTACTGCTGTCAGTGCTGCAGATCGAATGAGCCTAACCAGAATGAAGTAATTATGAAATCCTCCCAAAATATCATGAATATTCATGGATCAAGTACAAGCATTTGAAGTTTGTTTTCGTGCAAGGGAATAACCCTGGTATTGCATTCTTACTACATATGAAATCATAATGCTCCTTGAAAGAAAAGGGCACAGTGCTGTAGCTAGCTCCTCAGGTTAACAGGTACCACTGTGTGCAGCAGCAAGCAACCTTTCTGACCCCTTCCAAATTGTCATGCTGTGTTGACCAGGAGGTGGCCAAAGTGCTTGCCTAGTTGTCTGGGGCATGCATAACACAGGGTCGTGCTGGTTGGATGGGCGCGTGCTTGTTGCTTGCACTGAGGTGACTGCTTCCCTGCCTTCTCTGCAGGGGCTGTCACTGCTGGTAACTCTTCAGCATATGTCACCTCTGCTGATGGCACTGGCAGCAGCTGAACTGCAGGAGCTGAGGCTTTCCAAAAAACACCCCCCTTGTTTAGCCTCTGGAATACAGAGATGAGAGGCTTGAATTAATTGGCCATGCCTGAAAATGGCAGCCTTTGGCAAGAGCCCATGCTGAAAACCACTGTTCGACCCTGCAGGGCTGTGGGTGCTGGGGGGAAGCAGCTCTGACAGCAGAGATTCTGAGTGGTGGGAACAGATCCCAGCGCACTTGCTGGATGTCGCCTTGCTGTGCTCAGGCCACCTCCCCCATTAGCCACCACAGGGATTATGGCTTCTGGATCCTGTCCTCAGAGGATGGAGATGAGACAAGTCCTCACTTTACTTTCTTGCTGTGAAAGAAAGGATTCCTATTCCCTTGTCACTGACCTATAGGTGCCAAGTGTTGGCCAGCCACTCTTTGTGCTGTCAGTTCCCAGGATGAGCAGCCCAGATGAAGCAGGCAGGCTACTCAGCTCCCGCAGGGGCTATTCAGCAGTGGCTATGACTGTTGTTTTCCCATTGAAAGCAAACATATGGCTTCAATGAGATAAATGAAGCCAAATTTATACCTGCAATGCTTCCAGATAGGGGGAGCCAAACAAGAAAGGGCAAAGGAGGAAGGCTTTTTCTTTCCCTTTGTGAGTGAGCCTCCATGCAGGGTAGAGCAGAGCCTTGCTACATGCAAAATCTTTAAATTATTTAAATCCATATCAATACTGGTTTTAACTGTGTGAATCTTTTTTTCTCCTGTAAATAACAGTCTGTTTATTGTTCAGGTTTTCCTAACCACTGGCATTGCTGGTTTAGGGGGAATCTGGCTTTAACTTCAGCATACAGTTGCAGAGCCTAATTAGCTCCCTAGATTAATTGCGCTTCTGTTTTTCAGCTGAGAATTTATGAGGAGCTGGTACTGTAATGAGACAGAGCAGTAGGATTCTTTTTATCTTTGTGCTTCGTTTGTGTGTTTTTAATGGTTCCTTGTGAATGAAGTTTTGCTCTGTGCTTGGAGTTGGAGATGGAGTCCATTTTAAGTTCTTTCTTCTCTCTGACACTGCCAGTGGTCCCTGCAGAGCTGCCTTGCAGGCCTTCCCCTCCTGCCCACCGTTCGGACATGCTCTGGTTGTGGTGTCTAAGACATTTGCATCTCTAAGCTCTCATCTGAGTAGCGTGTTGACCTGTAAATAAGGGGTAATGTCTCTGTTCAATATTCCCAAAGTGAGACATTCTTCCATACCAAACCACAGACATTCATGTAGCTGTGCTGAAGACTGTGGGGAACTTCTTTCTCACATTGGATTAATTACTTAATTGAAGCCAGTGCTGGTTCAGCTCTACTGCTGGCACAAAGCAGAAATGAGAAGGATGAGGGGCCATCTTTCTCTCTGCTTCCCTGGGGCTCATATAAAGGTGTGCAGCTCAGACCTGGGCTGAAACTATCAGAAACTGTGAGTTCTTTAATTTGCACAGGTAAAAGAGGGGCAACTTTTGCGATAGCAAGCACTTTATTGTGAGATAGATCTAGTGTGGCTAAAAATGAACTGCTGAGATTAGTCTGCAGAAGCTCCATACTGGGGCACTTGTGTGTTATTTTTGGGTAGTGGGCTACTTCTTGCCTGGTTCATGAGCTGCTAAAAGTTTCATCAGCTCTGGGAGCAACTTCTACAGAAGCCCTTTTGTGGTCAGAGGGGCTGTCAGTTTAAGATAGAGTAGTTGGAGCTGTTTGGACTATCTTTTTATTAGTTTCCTGTCTTTGGTGAAAAGAAAGAAAAGATGCTATTTTGTGCACCTGTCACATGCACAATTGTTCGGTAACGTGAAATTTCCACCGAGAGCTTTATCAGTCCCCTTGGCCTCACTCTACTGCACACACTGCTCTTATTTCCTCATTCCTACTATCAAAATTATTAACAGAAAGGAAAGATGTAGCTAAGCAAACCATACTGGTTCTTCCTGAATTCCTGAATTCAGCTGTTAGTAACATACTATTTTGTTTTCGTACCTTTTAAGCTGTACATTGTCCTCTGTAAACATTATTGCTGTGCAATAAGAGCCCTAACCAAATGGAGTGTGATTCTCTCATTATGCAAGCATTTATTACTGTGAACAAAGCAGTGCATTAGCACAAGGGAGCAGAGTTAAGACATTATGATCAAATCTAACTGCCATACTTCCAGAGATTTTTCCTTTGACATGACTCTATAAATAATTAGACTACAAGACACCTGAGGGCATACATTGTCTTATTCTGTAACAATAACACCTTGAGAGAGTTGACAACATTTTTCTTTTGGCCAAGTGCCTAGGAAGACACCAAGGTGTATAATTAATAGAGAGCCCAAGCACACACCCTTGCATGTCCCAATGCTTATTTATAATATTGCATTCTACCTTTCGAGAGTGTTATTTCTATTCTTGATGGTTCTAAATAGCCAAAATCCTTCAACTAGTGGGATGAGATGAAAGGGAAGACCAGGAAAATATTTTCTTTAAGGTAGGTAGCAAAAAGAAAAACAGAAACGAGTGAATTGTATAATAGGATTGGTTAAATAACTCTGCAGCAAAATCAAGGTTCCGAGACTTGAGCTGGATCTTCCTTTCCAGCATTCCCTCCATTTGTGGAAAAGCCCTATACTTGTCTCTCCCACGCAAAGAATGAGATGCTGGGCAATGCAAATTCCTTCAAACTTGCTGAGCATAGTTTTCTTCCTGCTTCATTTCCATTCACAAATTCTATTTCAAAGCCCTAAACAAATGCAATTATTGTCTGCCTCTTCTCTGTGTAACGCATTTGGAACACATTATCAGCATGGATTCTCATAAAGTGGATGTCAGAAGGCTCTGTCCAAGCTGTGCCCCCTCATCCAGGCCTGAATGTCACTTCTGCAGTATAGTGCAGTGAGAATGCAAAAATATGTGGGGGTTATAGAGTACCTTCAATGGGTATCAGTGAGAAGCAGAGGGAATGTGAGTGGAGATAGGGGCCCTGATGTTTACATGGCACCAGCGGAGGACATTAAAGAGAACAAGAGTTGAAGAAAGAGAAGATCAGTACTGGGGAAGGGCAAGTAATAATGATGCTGGACACAGGCAAAGTCTGGTACAGGTAGTTAGGCCACAGCAAGATAAAATTGAGCAGTGCTAGGCTACTTCAGTAAGGAGCTTGGGGTGAGAATTGTAGTGTGGGACTGAGACTGAAGAAGGATGAATCAGGGAAGTACTGTTTATCCTGTGCGGGGATTGAGGCAGGGGTCTAGTGGAAAAATGCTATCCAGTTGTGAAATTAAAAGACATAGTCTTAATGCACACAGTCAAGTGGCATTTAGGCATTGTCCAAACAAAGTTATCATGATCTTGAGTACTTCAGTCTTCTAATATATGATTCTATTTTGTTTCAATCTGAGTATAATTAATCAATTGTGAAGAAGGAAAATACAAATATATATATGAGGCATTAAGATGTATGTTTTTTCCTTCTTGCTGAGCCAGTGAAAAGATAATTTATGCTGATCCCAGTTTGCATGGCAGTCTCAGAAGATAAGAAATAGAAAACACTTTGCTCACTGCAGCACATATCTCTTTTTAGGAGATTTAATATCTTTTAGGGATCCTTAATAGTAGCTATTAAGAGACACAGAAGATAGCAATATGGGTCTTCTGGGGTCTTCCGTAAGGTGAGAGGGTGAGGATAAGAGAGTAGCCTGGAGAATAGACAACCACTGCTACTTCATGGGATGAAGTGAATCTTTCTGTCCAGCATCTGCACAGTTCTTCCTTCCTTTCTCCTTCCTCTACACCATAACTACTGACACTCTTCTTAGAGGATGTGTGAGTGTAGCTTTCTTTCTCCAGGGCTCCTGCTTCTGGATTTCTCCAAAGATAGAGCTTTGCGTAGTTTATTTTGGAATTTTATCTGTGTGGAATTATAGGGAATAATTAGCAGTGTTTTACTGTAGCCATGGTGATGTAAGGACCGTGGCAAGGAAAGATTTACAGTTAGAGGTAATGCATTTTGTTTGGCCAAATGCTGCAGTTAGAAAATCAAATAACCTTTAAGTACTGAAAAGGCTGCAGAATGAGTTTGCTGATATAAAGGCTTTGGCATCTGAGTATTTTTCTGTCCTCACCTTCATATGCTGTTCTCTGTGTTTTGTATTCCTAAATTCATGAGGAGTTATGATAAATGTCCTAAACTATAAAAACATTAGTGGATAGGATGGAACTACATTTAAAAGGAAGAAAGATGCCTGCCTGTGTGACCTGGCATAGGGAACCTGCTTTGGCAGGTGGGTTGAACTTGATGATCTCTGGAGGTCCCTTCCAACCCCTACAGTTCTGTGACTCTGTGATTTTGTTTCTGTGAAAGATATATAAAATGGGGTCAGTGTGCTGCTCTGGCATGTCAGTCCATTTCTCTTAGAGCAGATCACAAATGGATCATTTCTATTTCCAATGCGTCCCTGAAGATCTTCTATTTGCTACAAAGAAATTGATGCATGAGAAACGTGCACCCAGAAACAGCAGCTGTTCTACATTTCCTATGTTTAAGTTTGTTTTGCATGGGCAGAAGATAAAAAAAATGTTCTTCCCTCTTGAAGCTCTTTTAGTCCAGACCTTCCCGTTGTAAAGCTTGTAGCTTCACAGGAAATATTGTTTTTACAAATACCAGATCACAAATCACCTGATGAATTAATTTTCTTTTTCATGCAGAAATGCCATGTCAGCACACAAAAGAGCAAAGCATTTACTTCATGTCTCACACTGTATGACAAGCTAGTTCCAGTGAGATATCCAAAATATCAATAATTTTATTTGTAGAGGATAGTGTGAGTTAAAAATTAATAGTTACTAAGCCACACATCTGTGTTAATTATGTTCCCTTTGATTTTTAGTCTTTCCTTAGGAGTTGGCAGGGCCTATATTGAGACATCAGTGTACTATGAATAGGTGAACATTTTAAGACAGTGTTTAGAATTGACAAAAATATGTTGTATTGGTTGTTAATATACAGATGGTAGCAAAGATAGTAACAAACGTACAGAAGTAATAAGCAAAGGAAAACTCACCAGTGGTGGTGCCTTGGCTGAAGAAGCTGGGGCAGTCCTCACTGGAGAGCAATCTCCAAGAGATGCTGCCTCAGTGGGAGTCAGCCCTTAAATGAGGTCTCAGAGGAGGTGGACATCACTCTCACCTGTGCTCCCACAGCTGACCCCACACTTGCCTCAGCTGATTAATCAGAGGTTCAGGCTGTGATTACCAATCTCCCATACATATGTGATCATTGAATTTCTTCTTCTTTGTTTTATTCCATGATGTACAGTACTGACAGAAGGTGAGTTATTTTGTCTACACTGATAGTCCAGATACAGGCAGTATTGGAGGAAGCTCTGAAATTAGAAAGCAGTATTGGCTGGACTTTGTTGCTGCTAATTTTCTTGCTTTAATTCTTAAAAAAAATTCCGCCCTTTAGTTTCTTTCTAATATATGTCACAGCATTTGAATTACAGAATAAGGATTTGCTCTGTATCATCATTCTTCTCGCATGCATGTATTTCAATGCAAGGCAGATGGGACAGATTATTTCATATTCATAATGCATATAGCTCTAGGAGAGCCGCACTGCAGCGTGCTGATGCTGGCTGCATGGGTTATGTATTCTCAGGAGATCTACATGTTCAGAATGCATTCTTTTGCCCTTTCCCCCATCATCTCCTGTTTGGCTGTGATAGAAGCACTAGCAAATGAAAGGCTTGTTATTGATTTCTGTACAGATGTTTATAATTTCCATGTAACTCTGCATTGGAGTGGCAGTAACTGATGTACAAAATTTGACATCTTAATTATTCCTTCATGGAAAGGAGGGCCACTAACCTGAGGTACAGCAGCCTATTAACTTGGGATCTGTGGATTCAAAGCAGCCTTAGGTCACAAGAGAAATGAGTGAGGCCATCTCACTGTAGTCTTTATGGATATTTGCTTGCTTCTCAAAGCTGCCAGATTGTCTTCAGTGTGTCTGGAGCAGAAGGAAGCAGAAATCATGAAGCAGAAATTATTTTCCATCTAGTATTGCTAGCCTAACTGAAATCACAAGTACTGTTAAGCTCAGGAGCAGCACATTTTATGAGCCAGCAGTGCAGCGTGGATCTCCTAGAGCTATATGCCCCACCTTAATGCGAGATGCAACAAAATATGCATTCCAAGTGCTGTACTTTACCCAATTAAAAAGAGAGATTCAAGAATTCTGATGTTTGGCAGTTCTATCCAGCGGACATAGGTTAATCTCCTAGAGGTTGCAGCTTTATGCAGAATTCCCATGAGCTGGGAATGTTAAATGCATGACTAAGGGGACACATGAACCATAAGTATTAGCAGAGATTGAACAGCGACCCCCAAAAATCTAATGCCAAGCCATTGATAGTATTGCTGTCAGGAAGCAATTGCTGCATGCAATTTATCAAGCATAAGTAAACATCAGGCTGCTGTCTTTGCTTTGAGCCATGTGTAACTATTATCTACAACCTTCGGTGCAGGAGAGGCTCTCTTCAAGCAAATACATTTCCCAACTGGTCAGCTATTTGGTTTCTTCATCCAATGGTTAAAGCTCCCTTAAAAATACGTATTACACATTTTTACTACAGGATTAGATGAATACCACACTAAAGTTATATATGCATCATTATGCTGTTAGAATTGTTGCGCTTGATGATTCCAATTCTTAGTCTAGTCACAGACAGCCCCACAGTTAGGCATCAGCATTTCAAGAACTATTGAAATCTGAACAATAGAGTAAATAGCAAGAACAGAAAATTTGATTCCTGCTTCAGCAAAAGAAAAGATATAAGAAGGAACAGTTGTGAGAAGTCGTAAGGCTTGACTGGTTTGTATTTCACCAATATCATCCAAAGTTACTTCAGTGATTTAAGTAGCAGCATTATTGAATTACACAGAGCCCCAGCAGGCAAGAGAAACTTTGGGTCCTCTAATCTAATCCACTACACTCTTGTCTCCTGGAGCTAGTTCTGTGTCTGTTTGTACACTGGAAAAGGGCAGCACTTTACCATCTGCTGCAGTGACTCCTAAGTCTCCAACACTGGTCGGCTGTTCTGTATTCACCAGTGGTAACATGAAGACGTAAAATGGGAACTGGAAGCATAAAAGAAGTTTAAGTGGAAGTCCAGAGTCTTTCAGCATGCTCAGCTGCAGATACAGGATAGTGCAAACCCGAGGAACAGAACTAATTAGAATTCCATTAAAAAGAGGAGAAAAAATTTTGCCGAGACCCGAGTCACATCACAATGGTTGAAGTGAAACCTCCCTGGCTAATGTAGCCTTAATTCATTTTATTTTGCAGAGACAGCAAGCTCACCATGTTGCTTCGAGAGTCCCTGGGGAATATGAACTGCCGCACCACAATGATAGCTCACATTTCAGCTGCTGCAGGGAACTACGCTGAGACGCTGTCCACCATCCAGATTGCATCCAGAGTCCTCAGGATGAAGAAAAAGAAAACTAAGGTAAGATACATGTAACTTCCTTCTTGTAGTGCTGGAAGAGAGAGCAGGAAGGACTCCAAAAGATCCTTGATGGGGCAGCAAGGCATGTAGCAAAATCAGTAATCAATTCCAAAGCGCAAAGGTTGTGTGTGCCCTGTCCTAGGCGAGTGGCTCAGAGCACATAGCAGAGACCAGGGTAGTGTAAACGCTTCAGCATCAGAAAGAGGAGTGTATACAAACATATCTGTCTTAACAGGTTTTTAAGCTGGCCTTGTTTATTGAGATAGCTGAGAGTGTAAATCTTCAGTTGTGTTCTTAGTACTAACGAAATAATAAGGAACAGTAAATTGGGTTTAATAAAGCGATAGATTCTCTGTGCTTCTCCCAGGGAGTAGGAGCAAAATGAACAGCGTTGATGCCCTGTTTATACTGACTGCCTCTAAATATGAGTGATAGATTTTCCAAAAAGTAAAGTGATGGTGGGCTTTATCTAATTCCATGCTTATGGAGTCCTGGTTTCTTCTGTATAGCTTGCAACGTGAACTGCATGCAACCAGTGAATGTCTGATTTAAACTGACAGTCTTATGGATTGAAAAAAACTTTGAAGAGAGACAACTGAAGGGATTAATTCCACACACCATCACAGCAATGTCCCCCCGTGAAGAGATTCATTTCATACACCATCACTGCAGTGTGTACCCAAGGACTCCCTTAAACATATTATTCAACTTCACACACTGGCATTATGACCAAAAGGGACTGTCTTTATTTTTCTGTGCCTTATTTCTGTAATGAGTTTTCTTGTTCCTGTTCACACACAAAAATAGGAATGCCTTTGCCAAATAACCAGTTTATTTGGTTGGCCTAAATTAGGTGAGGGCTCCTGATCTATTTATTCAGTATGTTATTTTTTTGGAAGCCTCATGACTGTGTGTGGGACATTTAGAGTTGGGGCACTGAGTATTCTATTGAACACTGCTGTATGTTTGCTGTAAGACTGGATATAAGAAGCTTCAGAGCTCTGTGCCTTAGTTTAGAGATTTCCCAGTTTAGATGTATCTTTGTTGTGTTTGCATATGCTTTGTGCAAGGAGCTGTTTGCAATTCTGAAATGTCATGATCTCTGTCTCTCTGGTGTTGCAGTACACATCGAGTTCTTCTGGAGGAGAGAGCTCTTGTGAGGAGGGCAGGATGCGGCGGCCAACCCAGCTGAGACCTTTCCATTCTAGAAACACTGTTGACCCAGACTTTCCTATTTTGCATTTATCAAGTGATCCTGATTATTCATCCAGCAGTGAGCAGTCCTGTGACACGGTGATTTATGTTGGCCCCAATGGCACTGCCCTTTCTGATAAGGAACTGACAGATAATGAAGGTCCCCCTGACTTTGTTCCTATAGTTCCTGCACTGCAGAAGACCAAAAATGAGGGCAGGCTGGAGGAAGGCAGTGAATCAGGGTCCAGCACATCTGAAAGAGATTGCCTGAAGTGCAACACCTTTGCAGAGCTCCAGGAGAGGCTGGATTGCATAGATGGCAGTGAAGAGACCAACAAATTTCCCTTTGAAGAGATGCCTGCTCAATTTAGCTCAGACCAGATGTCTAAGTGCTCTGTCTCAAGCCAACTGGCAGAGCTTAGTCACTTACCAGAGTCAGATAAGGAAGATACAATGCCAGAATGTCAGCATCCTGATAGAGAAGCCAAGGAAAATATAAATGCAACCCCCAGCAAAACTAAGAGAAATCACTCTCCTATTCCTTCTGGAGCTCTTACTAATATTTCAGCTCCTCCTTCTCCCAGGAGTGTAACAGGCAGCTCTAGTAAAGAGCTTAGCTCTTGCCAGTTAGCACACAGTACTAGCTTGCAGAGCAGCAGAGAAGGTCTCAACACCTGTGGCTTTGTGGAAGGGAAACCAAGGCCAATGGGTTCACCCCGGCTTGGCATTGCGAGCCTCTCCAAGACATCTGAGTACAAGCCACCAACTTCTCCTTCCCAGAGGTGCAAGGTCTATACACAGAAAGGAGTTCTCCCCAGCACCACACCCCCACCAGCTCCCCTGACTAAGGACACTGAGATGGCATCTACTGAATCTTTGTTACAGCCAGAAATACGAACCCCACCTGCAGGAATGAGCCCTCAGATCATGAAGAAGTCAGTGTCATCCAGCAATGGGGATTTTGAGGAGACCAGTCTCAATGAAGATCAGCAACAAAACCATTCTCCTGAATCCAAGAAGGAGATTCTAAGCACTACTATGGTGACTGTGCAGCAGCCACTGGAGCTGAATGGGGAGGACGAGCTGGTGTTCACCCTCGTAGAAGAGCTAACCATTAGTGGGGTCCTTGATAATGGGCGCCCAACCAGTATCATCAGTTTTAACAGTGACTGCTCTGTGCAGGCTTTGGCCTCTGGGTCTAGGCCTGTCAGTATTATCAGCAGCATATCCGAAGATCTTGAATGTTACTCCAGTTCAGCTCCTGTATCTGAGGTCAGCATCACACAGTTCCTTCCACTTCCAAAGCTGGGCCTGGATGACAAGTCCCAGGATGATAGCAGCAGACGCTCATCTATCAGCTCATGGTTGAGCGAAATGAGCACAGGGAGTGATGGTGAGCAGTCATGCCACAGTTTCATTGCCCAGGCATGCTATGGGCATGGAGAAGCAATGGCAGAACCTCCCGTCTCTGAGTTTGCAAACACCATACAAAGTACCAGCATGATTTGTGTAGGTGACAAACAAAAGCCAGCGACCGACAACATGCTTATATTGTCAGAAATGGGGGAGCAAGCTTTCAGCAAAGTGCCACCCATCAAAGGCTGTAAAATATCAGCTCTAGGGAAAACTACTGTCACAATTAAAAACACTGCAAGCCTCAGCAGCTGTGAGGGCTACTTCCCAATGAAGACAAACATTACTGTTTATCCATGTATTGCTGTTAACTCCTTCAAAGCACAAGACACTGATGATGCTGTATCGGCAGTAAGTGCAGATCCAAAGGTTGCTCACCCCCATGAAGGGAAAGAACCCAGCGCTAAAAAAGATATCAAATTTGAAGATCCTTGGCTGAAGAGAGAAGATGATGTAAAAAATGACAGCTCTGGGAGCAGTGATGGGTCGAGGTCTGACATGAACACAGTTTCAGCCAAACCTGAGCAGAGCACAAAGCAGTTCTCAGCAGACAGGTTTAGCAGCAGCAGCAGTGGGGATGCCTCCGTCTCCCCAGGATGTGACAGTCTGAAGAGGATTGTGGATGGGTGCGAGATGGCAGCATCTGGCTCTGCAACCCAGAGTCCCATTCATTCCAGTGATGTCTTAAAGGGCGGCAGCCTCCCACGAGGGATCCCAAAGGCAAGCAAGCCAGAGGAGCCTGACAGTCACCTCCATTCTACTGCCTCCGACAGCAATGGAGTTGTTTCTCCTGCCCATACCCAATTTTCTAAGGCCAGCCTAGACAAAAAATTGGCCTCTCCCAAACATTGTGTTCTCACTCGCCCCAAAGGGACACCTCCTCTGCCTCCAGTGAGAAAGTCAAGTCTAGATCAGAAGAACAGAGCCAGCCCCCAGCACAGTGCTGCCAGCAGCACCACCAGTAGTCCCTCTGGCCAGCCTGCACCCTTCCTGGCCAGCTTCCCTGAGGAGCTGATTGCCAAACCAAAGGGTCCTGGCATTGACAACAGCAGCAACAACAGCAGCAGCAAGCTCTTCAGTGCCAAGCTGGAGCAGCTCGCCAGCAGGACCAACTCCCTTGGAAGGTCCACAGGAAGTCACTACGAGTGTCTGTCACTGGAAAGAGCAGAAAGCCTGTCCTCTGTGAACTCCAAAATGAACCCTGGCAAAGACACCACCATGCCTAGGACTGGAAGGAGCATCAGCCGCAGTGTCATGTCCTCACCAACCAACTCAGCTCTCTCCCAGTCTGCAGGAGCCTCACCAAAAGCTGGACAGTCAAAGATCTCTGCAGTCAGCAAGCTCCTGTTGGCAAGTCCCAAGGCTCGAAGCCTGTCTGCCTCTGCTACCAAAACACTCAGCTTTTCAACCAAGTCTCTGCCTCAGTCTGTTGGGCAGAGCTCCAGTTTGCCTCCAAGTGGAAAGAATATGTCCTGGTCAACACAGTCCCTCAGCAGAAACCGAGGCTCTAGCCTTGCTTCTAAATTGCCCCTTCGGGCTGTGAATGGAAGGATTTCAGAGCTGCTCCAAGGCAGTACCAGCTCCAGAGGCTTGCAGCTGCGAGGAAACGTGGAAGCAGATGAGCGTGGTGGCCTTCACGGAGAGGAGAAGCCGGCAGTTCATGTGCTGCCATCCCCTTACAGCAAGATCACCCCTCCCCGGAAACCTCATCGCTGCAGCAGTGGTCATGGAAGCGACAACAGCAGTGTCCTGAGTGGGGAGCTGCCCCCAGCCATGGGGAAGACTGCCCTGTTCTACCACAGCGGAGGCAGCAGTGGCTATGAGAGCATGATGAGGGACAGCGAGGCGACAGGCAGTGCCTCTTCTGCACAAGACTCAATGAGCGAGAACAGCAGCTCGGCCGGTGGCAGGTGCCGGAGTCTCAAAACACCGAAGAAACGATCAGCCACAGGTAAGCTTGAAGTGATGTGAAAGGGGAACACAGACCAAAGCAGCTAACTGCTTCATGGTGGGGAGGCCCTTCCTGAAGGTGGGCTAGTAGATCAGTGCCAGCTGTGTTTGCAGCTGAGATAGGCCCAGGCCCTGAGCTTCCTCCAAGCAACATGCACAAATATCTGCGTTTGCATTGCCTATACAGTGGAATCTCTTTCCCACCCATTTCACTTAGGTTTATTTCACATTAACAGAACTTTCTCTACAGTTGTTTCATGTTGCTAGTGGCTGTTGCAATCAAGTATATATTTATACAAATATTCTTCTGATTTTATGCCAAAAAGATGCCTTTATGAGGTGGTGAAATGTAACTGTTACCTTCAAGCACTTCAGACACAGATTCCTCTCTTGGTACGTGTGTGGTTCAGCAGCACAAGGCCAGAGTCCTGCTCAAAAGCAGAACCTGCTGGGAGCTCCCTTTTGCTCCTTGTGCCCTCTGTATGCCCAAAAGGTGCAAGATGCCCTGCTGGTCAAACTGTTACTTCTTTCTTCCCATCCGTTTTAGAAGATGGAACAAAGTTATGCCCATGCCATTGAAAGATCATATCCTACCTGAGCCTGTTGGATTTTAACTTTTGATTTACAAGTCCTTCCTTTCCAAGTAATGTTATAGTTACTAAGGTATGCTAGTAATATCATAAATATGGGCACTTTTGCTCAAACATACATGCAAGTCTGAGAGCATTTAGTCATCACAGAGAGGATCAGAATCCCCAGTAGCTTTCTTACTGCGCTTTTTAATCAGATAGCAAGACCCTGCTGGTCCATGCCAGGAGTCCATGATGTTGCAGCTTGTACGTCTCACCAAGACAATAGCGTTTCATAGGTTTGAAGGAAAGGGGTGAGGAACATCCATCAGCTGGTCACCTCACCTTTTTTCTCGGTTCTGTTTTCCCTACCAGAAGTGTAAGTCTTGCCTAACTTCCTTCCTTTTTTAAAAAATGCCTATAGATACTGGAACTGGTATATACCAGTATTTAAGATATCTGTGGCTGCATATCCTGCAGTAGCTCTGTGTAATTCTCATAGAGTTCCTAATTCACCAGCTATTCTCACTTGCTGGGTTACTTACTTCTGGGATTCATTTAGAATGAATGAATGAGGGAGGCATTACCCTCTCTTTCTTTAAGCTTTTGCTGTAGTAGCAGGAAGAACATGTGCAGCACAGATGTGAACACAACAGACACCACAATTAAAACCATATTTAAAAGTGCATGTCTGATAATACCTGTTCTGAGGATACATCTGAAAGTCACTCTGCATTGTGCAAGCAAGGGCCAAGTGATGAAATAATCTTCCTGATGCTAACTTTACATTCTATGAGAAACACTCTCTCCTATCCCTATATGTATAGCTGAGAAGTATTGGTGATGGTTGCACTGGATGATCTTTTAGGTCTTTTCCAACCTTGATAATTCTGCGATTCTGTGCATATAACTTGATTTTCCTCTTTCTGATGAGCTACTCTTTTAGTGACTCCCTTCAAATATAAACTTCTTAATGGTAACTTAAGGGAAAAAAAGGACAATTTTGTATATTGTGGAAAAGGAATCCAAAGCTACCAGAGTGCTGGGAGTGTACTGTCAACTGACTGTGTCTTGTGGAGAAGCTGTCCATATGATATAGACTTTTTCCATGGGATATTTGTTTTTCTTTGGATTCTGTAGCAAAGATTGTGTCTCTTGCTTTCTCGTTGCTTTGATAGTGAGACAGTTAAAGGCATCCAGTAACCATTCTTGAGAGAAGTCCATCTGCAGCAGACTCTATAAGGGTCACTGTCCCTTTCTCTAGCATACACCACAGTTGGTGATTTTCAACAAAATTTGAACCAGGAATAGATGCAAAAAAATCACAATTCCTGTGAAAGCAGAGCAGCTGTGCAGGCGAGGGAAAGCATAGGAAACTGCAGTGTAGATTCATCCATGTCAAACACAAGACGCTGTCCTCCCTCCCTTGGATCTAGCCAGCTTTGATCCTACCTGGCTGAGCAGTGATGGTGATCTGCCATGCAGTGAGGATATGCAAGGGTAGTCAAGCAGAAAGCTTTCCTTAGTGAGGCAGGTGGACAGTCTCAGCTTTGCCACTGTTTTACTGCTAGGTAAAATCTGACCTTTTTCATTAAGTACAACTTTCTCTGTGTCTGACAAATGTGTGTGTTCAGTCTAATTTCTATTGTGGCTTAGTTCCTCTTTCCCTTGTCAGCAATGTTGCAGGTGCTTACCATTGCTAAATTTTAACCACTGTGATGGAGCATTTTCTGTGCATAGCCAACATCCTTGCAAGATGCTTATCCTGGTAGGCAAAGCAAAACGTGGCACGTTGACATCCCTCAAAGTATGTGCAAAACTTCTCTCTTAATTGAGTCTGTCACCTGACATGGAGAGTTTGCAAGCATGTTATTTTTGTTGTTTTGCTTCTAAGAGTGATTCCCTGTATCTGCAGGTAATTCCTATATTGGTTTGAGTGAGTTGTGTTTCTAAGAGGAACCAGTTCTTTTAATGCAAATGGAAAAAAAAAAAGATCTTTATTACTTTCTATATCTGTAGCAGCAAACCACTGCCCAGAAATTCATAATCCTTCACTTTCTTGTAACCCAGCTCTGGTTTGAATTTCATCCTGCGGCAGTAATATCATAATTCTGTTTTGATGTGTTTGATAATAGTATAATTTTTCACATGTCAGCAGATTTATGATGGCATAAAATCGGGATTATTACCTCAATGCAGGAGAACATGAAGGAGGATCTGAGATATAAGGAAGAATAGAGCTGTTCGCAAACATATTTTTATTGCATAATAAACAACAAAATATGCAAAGGTTTGCAATCTTTTATCCTCTGTAATTTCTCCTGTCTGTAAGTTTGTTCTCATCTGAATCATCTCTTGCAAGGAACACTTTTTAATGAAAACGATAGCATACAAAGGTTCTGAGCTCTTGAAAGATGGATATTATTTTAATACATAGTGTCAAGAGCATTGGACCTTTCCTGATTTGCAGTCACAGATCCACTGTGCTGTAATGGATATGGCACTATAGATATGCTCATTTCAGGTCAGGCAACCTTGTCCACTTTATTTATGATTATTATTAGCAGAAATGCTAGCTGTCAGACACGATCATCATGAATCAGCCCAAGGCTCCTTTAAGAGAAGCTATAAAGAGTCTTTAGCAGAATCACCAGCAGCCCTGTCAGATCTCACAATTACTTTTGAAGTTCTGACACATTGGGGAGACATCATTTTTTTCTTGAGATTAAGATCTTGTCTTTCAGTGCTTTTAAGTGCATTATTTTTATGTGGAGGTGCTTCTGTGCTGATTGTCAAACGTGAAGCATCAGACCTACATTGGCAGCTTTTGAAAGATAAAGCTAGATGATATCCTTCAGTGTAGCCCTGGGTTAAATTTTGGGCTCCACATGGGTCCGTGTACAATTCACTGACAGCCCAGTGCTGTGTAAACAGAAGTAAAAAAAAAAACACCTGAACAACGACAACAAAAAATAAAAACAACAACAAAAAAAAACCCAACCCAATTATTAGCCCCTTATAACCTGATATCTACCGAAAATCATATGTCTATATCATGAACCACTTAAGCCTTCCCCCTGAAGTAACCTTTTATTTTCATAAACATTTCTGTCATTGTAGCTTTCAGCATTGGTCAGAGCATCTGCAGCATCAGCAGAGACTGCCCTAAAGCGATTGCTTACAGCAAGAACAGAGCTATTTAGCCCTGATATATTGCTGTATATTTCAAAGCTTTGTGTGGCCACCCTTTAATCCACCTTGTGTTGCACATATTACTCTAGATTCCATTTTACAGGCGCAGAAATCAAGGCGGAGAGCTTTACTGACTTACACAGTGCCTCCACTAAGTGACAGCCAGATCCAGGATTAAAGTGCAGGCACCTTTGACTCCTAACCTCAACCCTGACTGACTTGGCTGCACATCCTCCCTTGCCCTTGCTGAACACCAGAGACAAGGGTTTTATCTGTTATTTTTTGTGGCGCTCCTTCCCCCTTCTCCATTCACATGCATCTGTGCAAGTGTGTTTGCTCGCATTTATTTGCTCACTCTGTTAGCATTTTTCCCGTAGGAAGCAATTGGCATCTCAGCCATTTTCCTGGCTCTGTCTCCAGTCTCTCTCTCAGGGAGGCAATGCTGTCTTGAGCAGAGCACTGAAGTGTTGCAGCATAATCATCACTAGCACCAATTATATATTATTTTTTAATACCTCAGAAATTTCAAGTGCAATGGCTTCATGCTGCTCCATGGAAAGGCAATGACAAGGATGCTTTTATAGTACAAACTCTCTTGTGTCATCAGGAAGTGCATTCAGACTTAACTCCATTTTAACCAAGCTGTATTTGTACCCTGCAAACACAACAGGGATGAGCAGGAGGCAGGGCGGCAGGGAAGGACTTGGGAGATCTGTATTGTGTTCCCAGTTGTGCTGCTGGCTCGCTCAGTCACCTTGGGCAGTCTGCGTAATATCTGTTGTCTGTATCCAGCTCACAGAACTAGATCATGGCCTTGTGGAAAAGCTCTCAATGCAAAGCAGCACTGGGTGATTTCAGCCATGCAGCTTTGCTGCTGCTTCCAGGTGTGTGATCCCGGCAGCTCTAAGCTAGCAGCAGTGTAAGAGCCCAAGCTTTAATTAGATTTACTCAGCATAGCCAGGCCATTTGTATTCCCACACAAATGCCTTGCTCGTGTTTTTTGCCCTATCTTACAGAGAATTTAGGACTGCCAGATCTGCCAGGAGGCCTCCCCTGGGGATGGCAGAATGGGAAGGGCTCTGGGACAACGTGTTACAAGATAAAGCTTTCAGTGGAAAATGTAGGGATGTTCCTGAGGCTGTTTGCTTTGCTGTTCCTTTTGGGAGCATGCTCAGGTGCCTGAGGGAGCCCCAGTATATATGACATGTGGTGAGGCGTAGGGACTGTTGTGTATCATTGCCTGCTTCATTCTGCTGAGCACGGAGCCTCCTCTGCTGGGGAGGGTCTTCCCTTTGATTTCTGTGCCCCAATTGAGGTTTGTCAGAGCTGATGGCAGAAGGGTGAAGCATGCTGGGCTGTGCTCTGTGTCCAGGCAGGCCGGGGGAGCAGCCAGTACGCAGTGCAACATGGCAGTGAAGGTCAAAGACATGAGAAGAAGAGGTGGCTCATGTGGGAAGGAGGCACTGCCAAAAAAAAGTCAAGGCCCTGGGGAGAGAGTTCTTGTAAAGGGCTTCTATATGGGATTGCTCTGGGCCACTTTAGCCTTCCAGAACACTGTCACAGAGCATTGGGAAACAAAAAACTAAGGGTCGCTTTTGTTGGTAAGGCCAAGTCTGAACAAGACTGTGGAAAGACAAGGTCTCCAAATGCTGGTTTGCTGATGTTTGAATGTGTGCCCTGTATTTCCCAGCATCTGCAGGACCGTGCTCCTACCTGTCTGGGATAGGATTTGCCTCTGTGTGTGTGTGTCTGTGCTTTAATCTTCTTTGCACAGAGAACCTGTCTGCCTATAGATAATTAAAGTTTCTTGCTGCAGCAGTTTATTGCTTTTGCAGTAAAGTTTCATGACTCCTTGCGGCTCTTTTGCAGTTCTGAGTTTTGCTACCAAAGTAGAACAAATTGCTACATGATTTTAAACACTTTCATAAAAAGACAGACTGTTAAGACATGACAGTAATTATCTGCAATTAGAGCGCCTGTTTTGTTCTTACCTCTGTGCTCTGGATTTCACTGCTGGGTTGGTTTTAAAGATGGAGATTGCAGATTTCCTGGAAAGCCCTGATAGCTCCATATTCACACACACCGCCTCTCTGGAAGCAGTTAACCCAGTCCACAAAAGCAGCAGAAAAAGCCAGGGGCTGATTCTGGGGTCTGTAAATTATGGAAGTCCATCTCCAACCAATATTACAAAGCAACATGTTTTGAAACATGGCCAAAATGATAATGCTGAAACAAAACGCCAAGAATAAGAATCTGAGCTTTTTTTTTTTTTTTTTTGCTGAATCCAAGTGAAAAGGAATTTGGTTCATGTTTAGACTGCCTAAGGCACTGTGGGGAGCTGAAAATTGCCCTTTGTATCACAAAGCTTTAGGGCTTCTCCAGCATTTCCACTTTAACTTGCTTACAATTGACGATAGCTAATTGATATCCTGCATTATTCCCTTACCATGACAAAGAATGTTAGAGCCATACAGCAAGATGTTGTTTGCTTGCAGGTGACCCCTTTATGCATATGACTGCTGGCTGGGAGAGCAAGAGGAGGGGCAGCGTGGGCTTCAGCTCCACTTTTTTTTTGTTCATTAAAACAACAGCATTGATTTTCCCAGGTCAATGCGAGGCCATTTCATGCAGCAAATCTGTGTTGAAAGGGATCAGAGTAATCATTTTTTACACGCTTGACTACTGCATGCCAGCACTGAGCTTTCAGCCACATGAACATAGGAATGATTTAATAGAGGAAATGGCAGCAGGCTATTGTGCACAGTGAAGGCTTCATGTAACATGCATGACTGAGTCACACGCCATTACGCGGAGTGTAAATAAAACCTGCTCCTTACGCTGCCACAGAATTAGCTCATAGGAATGCCTCTACCACTGTCCCATCATGATCTAATGCTGGGGCTGCAGAGCCCATTCCTTCTCCATCCTCTGTCTTTGCTGGCCAAGCCACTAGCAGCACAGGCATTTAGCACATTATGCAGTAACAGTAACCAGCTCCTTAAGTAACAACCCAATGCTGAGAAATGCGTAACAAACCAAAATCCAGAGCAAAAGGAGATAAAGATGTAGAAAAGACTCTGGTTGTTTTTTTGGTGGGGATTGAGAGTGCAGAAAGCGCAGCCCCCGTGATGTACATCTTCCCTGAAGCATCTCCCAGATTACTTGTCAACCTGCCACGCTGCAGGAGGGCTGCTTCCTCATCTGGTTTCAGCAGTGTTCATTCACCAGCTCTAAAATGCCCTGAAAGGCTCCTTTTAAAGTGAGATGGTAATTCAAGAAATATGGTTAAAACTGAACAGGATGGGTAGAAAAAAAATTAGACGTAGGCTATACCTCCAGCATGTTTGTTATACATATAGAGGTTCCTTAGATAGACAGAAGCAACGTGTCTAGTGTAGCTATGAATGGAAAATTATAAATAAGGGTTCCTTTATTCCTGCATACAGCGAGCAGTTCTGTAGAGCCCCAAGTGTCCTTGTACTCCTTTACTGATTTGCAATGGCAGGATTGCATACAAGCCAACACTGAATAAGGACTGAATTGTTTTACGGGGAGGTGGTCATAGAAGACTCTGTTCTTAATGACAAATCCCATTGACATTTTCTTTTCCAGCTCTTCAGGTGTAATCTGAATTACCAGGATAAGCAAATGGAATTTAGATTTTCTGGCAATAAATGCCAGAATTCTTTACTGGTTGCAGTACTAACTTCAAGGTGGGCACCCTAAATATTTCTGATGAAGCCTCCATGCTATCACAACAACTTTCCACTGGAAAACACTGGCAATGACTTGAGGAACTGGGGGAGGATCTTAGCATTGCACAAATTGTGTCAAAATCCAAGAAGGAATGAGTAGCTGATCTCTTCACTGAGAAAAGGGCACTGTAAAATAAACTAGGAGGTGGGAGGTCAAAGGAAATGGGAGGAGTTGGTTCAGTCATGGATAATTGCCCATGAAGGCAGACCCTGTAGGAAATGTGAAAGAGAGAAGTCAGCGTAGCATCTTCAGCTCAACAAAGCAGCTGCCTTATTGTTGGACAGGGAAGAGCAGCAGGAGGAACAGACAAATGATCTTTGCCAGTCAGCAAACAATTTGAGTGGAGGTTGGTGCTATTGTTCCTTGGAAGTGAAGCCACAGAAGGAGTGATGTTGGCTCAGGGGTACTGCTCTCCTTAGCCAAGATTAGGTTTTTGTAATCATGCTCAGCTAGAATGGACTTTCTGTTGAGAAACAAACAAACAACAAAATGCTGACCAAGATCTGCACACAGTGGCAGTTTTACCTCCACAAGCATGCAATGCAGTGAGAATAGCTTTGGCTGTTCATCCTGCTTTTAAGATCACACTATAAACTTCTGGAATTATACGGTATCAAATTATAGTTTCATCTTCAACAACTTGAAATTCCAGGGGCAGTGATTGTTTTGCATTTCATTCAGATGCATCCCGCTTTGAAGAGTGTGGGAATACAAGAAGGACTTTACAGAGCAGCTATACAAGTCCTTCTTGTATTCCCACAGAAGAGATATGCATCATACTCCTTTTTGTGGGTATTTGGCATTTAGTGATTTAGAGGAGGGTTGTTAAGAGTTAGGGTACTATGGTTAGGTTGCAGTTGGACCTGATGATCTTTAAGGTCTCTGCCAACCTGAGTAATTCTATGTTTCTGTATGCTTTTTGCTTTTACCTTTTCCGCATAAAAGATGCTCTGACTGGAATATGTTCTTAGAAAGCAATAGAAAGGGAACACCACAAAATATACAGTAGTTAAACAAAACCAGCTTTCTGCCATGGTTAACAGATGCGTTTATGAGCACATGCCCTTATGGAGTTGGGAGTTTTGCTGAGGTCAGTTGGTCTTCTTATCCTTGAAGTTACCCTTCCAGACTTAGCTAGGTCTGTCTGTGTTTCTAATACTTTAAAGATGAAAGCTTTCTCTGGACATATCTGTGCTGCAGTGCGTTGTAGCTTCATTGCCACTCTTCAGCCAGATCCACTTTCACACTGCACACATTCACTCCTCTGTTGCTCCTTTTATCTTAATTAAACCCTGTCTGGTCTTTGACGGAGCTGAACCTGCCGGACCTTAACCAATTGCTCAAAGTAGAAAACCGATCTGCTGTATTCTAAGCGTTTTCAGGGCTGTTTCACAGTGTGGTAATTCATGCTGAAGCTAAGCTTGAGACTTGGAAAACTGCATTCATTTTAGCAGTTGGTTGTCTCTGTGTGTTGATATGGATGAGGAAGCTGTCAGCTGCTCTGTGGCACTGCTTAGGCTGTATCTCCTGGCTGATCCAGAGTAATGCGAAATCAGAAAAAGCAGAGACCAAATGGAGGAGTCAGTGGCAGGAGTCTTCTGTCAGACAACACAGTCATTTTCTGTACCTGGGCTAAAAAGCAGCCTATTAATCAGTGTATATTTTAAATAACTAGATTCAGTTTTGCCTTCCTGCAAACATGCAATGCTCTGCCTGATGGCTCAGCCCTGTCTTACTGCCTGGCTGTGATGGGGGCAAAACCCAGAGGCTGTGCAGACACAAAAAGCATGATAAGCTTATGCTAGCATACGTCTTGCCACAGCTGTGGTCTCTATCTCTTCACTGAAGGATATGGCCTCTTAGAGACTGTCTCATGCTGGTGCTCTCCTTCAAGACCCCAGGCTTCTGGTCATTCAGCTAAATGGGTATGAATAGAAATGCAATGCAAAAACATTTACTGTAATTAATACTCCAGTTACATGTGTTTCGCTTTGCTCCAAGTAAGAGCCTGGTGGTGTCCTCATGGCAAGGTGAATCAGATTCATTTGCATCGCCCGGGGAACTGCTGCCTCTATAAGCTGAGGAACAGCAAAGGTAGGAAAGAGGTTGCTTTCACACTCAGACTACTCCTCTGAGAGGCCAAAAGCAAAACCCTGAAAAAAAGTGCTTTTAGAAGTAGTTAGTGCCTAAATCCTTTTGGTCTCATCTCAACTTGAAATGAACTTAGTGCCATTCACAGCAAAGCAAGCAGAGGGCTCACTTCCAAGGGGGGCTGAGCCCTTTGCAGAATCTCTTGCACACAGCAAATAGTAATGGTCTGCCAGCCCATTTCATCTCCCTTCATACACACAGCTGCTCTTGCCCTTCAGTTGCCTCTCTCTGGCATCACTGATGTCAGCCTCAATACAGCACTTTGTTGGTGCCTTCCTAAACCACTTCTCTGTTGTTGTTGCCAATTGTTAGCTATGCTGACATTGACCTCCAGTGGTGTTTCAAAAGGTCTAAAAAAACTTGTGCTTGCTATTATTTGTAAGGCTTCATTTGTTCTGGCATGGGCTCATTTGCTGGGCTGCAGTTTGATTAGAAGCACGAGTATGATGGATGTGACAGGATGGGCAGGTCAGGGCTGAGGCCATTTGGTACAAAAGGGCTGCCTGTTTGCATGACTTGGCTTGCTCTCCTTTTCTTGCAGGGAGTTATTTTGGATGCACTGGAATAAAAGCTCTGTTTGCAGATAGGCAGCAAGACAGAGCATTCTCCTCCATGTTAAAGCTAGCATTTACAGGTTAATTGCTGATTACTAGCTGTTGGTTTCTAGCACAGACTGCTGCACTCACAAAGCAATGATAGTTCACAAAGTTGTCAGGTGAGAAATAGATGCCCATGAATGAAACTGATGCTGGATACTTGCAAATCCAAACACTAAGCAACCAATGGATTATTATTATTTTTTTAGTTTTCATTGACGTGTGAAGTTGGCAGACTTTTTGAAGCTGTGCACATTCAAGTTTCAATGAATACAGTGCTAAGGATTCCTTTAGATGATTTTATCTTGTTTTTAAAATAAAATTTGCATGATCATTCTGCATCCCCTCCCTTCTGGCATCAGTTTTGTTCTTGCAGCCAAGAGAGTCAGTTGATAGTTTCATTTAGACTTGCTGGCTTTGGCTTTTGTTTTTGTTTCTCCCATCCCCTGTATCCCTGATGTCTCCTAGGAGAGACGGTGTCGGCTACAAACCCTTTTATTTTGTCTGTAACCCAGCCACTGCTCTGATTGAAGTAAACTGAGCAGGAAAACGTAACTGGTTGTTTTTCTGTTTTTTTTTTTTTTTTTTTTTTTTTTTTTTGCACATGTCTGTTCTTTCTCCCAGCAAACCATATGCTCAACTTCCTTACTGCTGCCATCAGGCCAGTGATGTGCTTTTTCTCCCTTGCTTTACCTGAGGCCCTGACTTGGCAACTCACATGGCAGATGCATTCCATATGGCTAGGCTTTATCAACCATGGTAAATATTCTGCTATTGCAGTGCTCCCATCCGCTGTACTGGTATCATAAAGAAGAGCTATTGACACAGACACAGTGACTAACCCTTCTGCCAGTCAGCTGTTACTGCTTCAGCCTTGCCCTTTGGAAGCGCTAGGCTATATGTGTAAGTGAGGAGTGTTTTAGAAAAAATACCATACTGAACAGAAACGAGGCTAACTCAATTCTGTGGCAATTGCTGAGATTAGACATACATACATACTGCAGGCATTTTGTCCTCTCTAGTGATTTTGCTGCCCTAGCCACTCCAGAGTGCTGCTGTGCCAAGGACTAAGTGTTGCCGTAGTAGTTCCTGTGTAGTAGAAGAACTAGGGCATCAAAGTGCTTTTTCATGCTACTATAGGAAAAAACCACCCCCAACAATGGCAGCAACATGACCGTACCTCCCCTAGAGATGGGCTGTGGAGAGGCTGGCTGATGCTTTTACGTAGGCTGTAAAAACCAGCACCAGAGAAGAGAGAGGACAGCAAAGCCAGACCAGATATCACCTGATGCTCTGGCCCTTTGGCATTATATCTGTACATTCTGAGACCTGAGCTAATGGAAGCAGATGCAACCTCCAGAAGCTTTAGGGTACGTGTGCCCTCTGAGGATCAGATCTAACTGTGCTAACACAACATGGTGATTTCTGTATTTGCAGGCTCACAGAGACGGAGACTTATTCCAGCTTTATCACTTGACACCGCCTCCCCAGCAAGGAAGCCTGCCAACAACCCCGGGGTCCGCTGGGTGGATGGGCCCCTGCGAAGTGCACAAAGGGGGCTGGGGGAGCCCTTTGAGATCAAAGTCTATGAGATAGATGATGTGGAAAGACTCCAGAGGCGACGAGGAGGAGATAGCAAGGTGAGTGAGATCCTCATGTGCTGTTTGTCTCCTCTTGGAGAGAGGAATTCAGATCAAATGTGCAATTCATAGGACAGCAGTCAGAACTGTGTAGTATCATACGTGGTTAATGGGCAGCAAAACTTGTATCTCATTTAAGACCAGTTGTAACTCAAGTTATGCCTCCTTCAGTAACAGCTAACAGACATTGGTCTCTTGTATTTTTGTCCTTGCTAATAGTCTTGGTGACTCGTGTGCTCCAGCAGCTCTTCACATTTCTACGCAGCAGTGGTGCCACAAGTGCTTTGATGATATTCTTTCCAGAATAGCAAAGCTTCTCCTGCCAACCTCACCCTGCAAAACTTAAAGAAAAGTTGGAGAATTGTAAAGACCAGCTCTCGAGAAGTACAATCATGAAGAGTATCTGAAATTGGTCTTTTTTACAGTAACTGTGTATATGAGCTTTACTGTAATTTTAAGGCATTTTTCCTTCCTAAGCTCCTGTCATTCAATTCAGGTTGCTGGTGGTGGTGTCATCTGATACAGTTTTACATGGAGAAAAACATCACTGCTTGGGGTGGTGTTTCTACTAGACTTGTTTCACACAGCAGATTTGCCTACACAAGATAGAGCACTGATGAGCCCTTAGCACAGCCTTGGAGCAGTTTAATTCTGGTAGTATAGCTGCCCCCAGCCTGGTTATGATTGCCAGCCCTCACTGTGGTTTCACTTACTACACATCTTGATGAGTGCCACCACTTACAAATCATATGAGGCCAACAGGAGTGCATCCAGACAGCATTGCAGCCTGTGCTGTTACTGTGCCCCTTGTGTTTAAAGATGTATTTTCATTTTTAATGATGATGAATTGATGGAACTTTTCACACCAACATCATCATTTTCTTTAGGAATGTTTAGAATTCCATATTGCTACCAGCTTTTTTATTTGATGACGTGACTGCTGCATTTCTTACACACCAAGCAGAGATATGCTTAGGATTTCAACACAACAAGCAATGGATTTCCTTTTCCCAAGGGTTTAGTTTTTTCTCAGCCAAACTTCTGTTGACAGAAACCAGAAATGTTTTGCTACAGTTAATTCTGATTTCAAGATGCTGTGTGGTGTTATTACTGTTTATTATTAAATAGCATTGCAAAGAGTCCAAAGCTCACTGATCAAAAGCATCAAAATAATCAGCACAATAAAAATAAAAGAGATGATATTTTGTGCAGTAATTCATATGCTTCCAGAGTTAAATGTCTCACTGTTAATATTACTGTTTGGAAGATGGTTTTGCTGAATGGATCTGGGTATTTCTTCTCCTCTTCACTTGTTCTTTCCCTGCTCATTTTTCCTGGATGGCAGGAAGTGATATGTTTCAATGCCAAGCTGAAAATCCTGGAGCATCGCCAGCAGAGAATTGCTGAGGTCAAGGCCAAGTACGAGTGGTTAATGAGAGAACTGGAGGTGACCAAACAGTACCTGATGCTGGATCCTAATAAATGGCTCAGCGAATGTAAGAACATATTGTTTACTGCTTGAACTTATAAGTTTCCTTTGTTTTATTTCACCGTGAAGTAGAAAGGTTTGCTAAGATTGAGATGCGTGCTACTGTGTTTGTAGACTGAAATGAGCTGACATATGACCTAAGGACAAAATTTAGGTTGACTGTATTTCTAGAACTAGTCCCAGTAATTCTTACTAAATCTTGATGGTAGAACTGAGCAATCCTTTTTGCCTGAGAGCTGAATGTTAAAATGGTACAGTGTTGTAACAGTGAATATTGCCATGGGTAGATTATCATTCACACCTTTCAGCCCACAGATTCCAAAAATGAGATAGATATTTATTTTCTGGTCCTCAGATCACTGAGCAATATTATAAATCTACTCTTTTACCACAAAGTAACACTGCAGAGCAAACTTGTCCCTTGGCACTGGTGCGTTTAAATGAAGAATGAATTTGGCCCATTTTCTATAACTGCAGATGTATAAAGTTCAGACCTTAGAAGGCATTCACATTGAGATGCAGAACCTCAATACCTTGAAGGAAAAAGATAAAAAGCACACTGCAGTAACCGTACAGCATTTTTTAGTGTTAGGGAACAGACGAACTTGTGTTAAAAAGCTCTCAAAAAAAATAATAATCATATCCAAGGGGTAGTTTGTTTGGTGTTTTTGTTTAATGATAACTGCATGGGGTAAAAGCAGGTTGGGTGCTGTGTCCTAACTCTTCCCTGGACAACTGTCATAAGAAAGTTAACACTAGATTTGTACACCCTACAAAACAACTACAGTATAAGGCAGATTTAAAGACCAGAGATTTGTACATTGGCTTTTGGCCGTTGTCATGGGGTTACCCCTAGATGTAAGTCCGTGACAGGGGGACACAGGCCCCAGGAATAGAAAAAAGAGAGACAAAGGAGCAAAGGGGACAAAAAAGGAAAGAGCTTTGCCGCACAACCCAGCCAGCCCTGAGCCACGCGTTTCGGGAGAGGGGGAAGGGCGGAGAGCCAGCAGATTGTTCTGACAAGGAGAAAACAACTGCAATGATCTGAGGAGGAACGGGAATTTACTAAATGTAACCGAATCAAACAAAACGAGAGAGATGAGAGCAGCCAAAGTAGGAGTTAAACCACAGCAGTGCGAGGGAGGCACATGCTTTGCTCCCTGGAGAGCTGAGAATGGCCAGAGGCAGAGAGCGGCTGGGGTCCAGTCTGGAGTCCCACCCCGCTTCCTCCTCTCACCAAGTCCTCCGGGGATGCCGTCCCTCTCTTCCAGGAACCCAAAGTGGCAGTAACACAGAACCAGAACATGGACTCTTTAACTGCCACCGTTCTGCATGATGTTCTGATGTGGAATACCGACAACAGAAGTCATCAAATCACAACAACCATACATTGCCATTCACTGACGTATGATGCCTTTGCTTCTGATTCCAGTGTAATAAATGCAGGAAGCCTCAAGGATAGCACAAACTACAGGGCTTAGATGAGATGTGAAGTGTTGGCTAAGATCACACAGTTCCCACACAACTTCCTGGAAGCAGCTGCCAGCTGTCTCTGGCAGCAAAAGGGAACCTATGGTAGTGTGATGTACACACCTTCTGATAGCACTCTTGAACAAGCTAGTGAGAATTGCCCAGAGCAGGGAGAGGTGTGATGAGCAAGGAAGTTGGAGGAGTCAATACATATCATATAAATGCATGATGCTAAAGCAAGCTCTGAATGGAAACAAAACCAACAGAAATGGTTAAAATCAACTTGGCCAGTTTTACAGTCCACTGATGAATTTCTCCCATCATGTTCAACTTGTGGGTTCCCTGTGGGAGCAAATGTTAACCTTAAACCCGCAGGCATTTTGTGCCCACCTGGTTTCCTTACAGTGAACCATGTGGTTGCTGGAGGAGCAGTCCTGTTGGCTTTCCAGAGGGAAAGATGGAGTGTGGCAAAACTCATCTGCTGCTCTGGAGAGGATGGCAAAACATATCACTCAAGAAAGTATTTTGTGCAATCTGAAAAGTAATTTCACTAACAAGCCATTTTAATAGCCATTAAATAATAGACACAACTTTTGCAGACAGTGGGAAGTGAAAGATAACGTTTTGTACCATACAGATGTTCTTGAAGGCTTGAATTGGATCCATCTCTCTCAGCAACTAGTGCTGGGTTTTTTATGCTTTTTCTGTTATTTTTTTCCCTGCAGTCGATCTGGAGCAGGTATTTGAGCTGGATTCTCTGGAATACCTGGAGGCCCTGGAGTGTGTGACTGAACGTTTGGAAAACCGTGTCAACTTCTGCAAGGCTCATCTCATGATGATCACCTGTTTTGACATCACCTCTAGACGCAGATAAAGAGCGAACCTCAAGAGAATTTCAATGCACATCTCTGCCATCCTCCTTTCCCCTTCTGAATAGCATCCCAAAGACAACAGAATGAGGATGAAGGTTGGAGTCAAGTCTCAACTGTGTGTATGAGAGATTTGCTTTACTATACAGAAGAGTAGTATTAAAAAATAACAGGACATGCATGAAAAAAATGAAGATAGAAGGATGTTGATTCTCTTAGCCTAAAAGAGCACTTTGAGGAACCTATAAGGACATGTCTGTAAATAAGAACTGCTGGCAGAAGAGACTTCTTTCCCTGCATTAGCTGAGGGAGGAGGGAAGGTGGTTACAGGACTTCCACTTGAGAGGTTCATTAGAAGAAATCCTATCCAGAAAGACTGTTCAAGTGCCTTGCAAATCTTTATTATCCAAACATTTATGTTCATACTTTCTTGTGTACAGATGGTGCTAGTCAAAAGATGAAAAAGGAAAAAAAAAACAAAACACACTTTTGAAATGTACTTACAGCTTGTTTTTCTCTTGGTGTTTTCTCCTGTTTCAGAATTGCTGTTTCTAAGTAACTTGTGTTTGTAGAAATATTTCCTAATCAGTACAACATATGAATAAATGTTAACTGTCTTTTGTTGTTAACGGAGTAAGGCCACTCAAAGCGAAATTTGGCTTCCCAGATGACACACAAATATTTCTAGCAGTGAGCAAGGTTTGCTTATATGTTCTTCTGTACAATCTTAAGTGTTAGAGGGCACAGTGATTTTCCTAACCTACAGGTTCTGCAGTGTGTGAGGGAGGAGAGGTGACATTACAGTGAAGTAAGTACCTTTTGCATTTGATTTAACCCCCATAACATGCTTTCTTTTTCATGTAATTTTAGCTTTTTTTTTTCTTTTTTTTTTCTTTTTTTTTTCTTTTTTTTTTTTTCTGGCTAGAGCTAATGATGAGAAGGTTACTTTTATCTTAACCCCTTTTTCTGGGATTAATAACTCAATGGAAAATTACTGTTCAGGGTGAGGGCTCCCATGCTTGTCAGTCCAAAAATGAATGATTACTTTTGTCCTTCTTGATTCCAAGACTGATAAAGTTTAACTTTGCCTTTCTTATGTCCCTGGCCCAGACATATCTAAAAGATGCAGAGATGTGCAGGTTATGTTCAGCTCATCTAGTCCAGAAATAAGCAGGAGTAATGGTAAGCAGATCTAGTAATTCAGGCATGATAATTATGATGTTTTCCTAATCAGCACTCCTTTATTTGAACTATGACAAAAATTACATTGACATCAATGGGTGACATCATCTAGTGGGTGACAACCCCGCTCATGGTGGCGGGGGGCTGGAACTGCATGATCCTTAAAGTCCCTCCGAGTCCAAACCATTCTGTGATTCTGTGATAAAAAGGATGAGGGTCTGGGCCTCAGTGCACAACCAGAAATTCTACTTATTTGCATCTTTATTGATAAAATAGTATGTGGGGAGAAACATCCTTTGTGTTACTTAAAGAAGTGTGTGAAGTTTGCATGTTAATTATGTATGAGCGTAAGTAATTTTTTTTCCTACTTTTTCTTTTGTATTGAAATAATTCGTTTCACAAAACAATTCTCTCACATACCATTGTGTGACCTTCCTGTTGGTTATCAGAAAGTAAGGACAGCATTCGACATATATTCAGTATGCATCAATTCATCAATTTATTGTTCCTATTTATAGCTCTTTACCTGCATCATCATCACATTAATGTCATTTTACAGTATGCCAAGCATCAACTACCAGTGAAAAAAAATCCACAAAAATACTGAGGAAACAGTGCTATTTCTCTGGTTTGTTTCTCTTTGTAATGATTTTAGTGATGCTTGTTATGTATTGGTTCTGTTGGGCCTTCTCCATAGATTCCCATGATTCCTGTACAGTTATACAGAGCCGTGGCAATTGCCTCTGCGGTACTGTGCTGGATGAAGACCCAGTACTTGGGGGATATGGAGCATGTCTTCTTTTGTGGATTCAGTCTTGTAGAGTCCCAGATTCATGCTGTCAGGTCACATACACAGAAAAGAGGCTTTCCCAGCAGCTCCCATCTCTCACTCACCTGTGTCCACAGGTAGCCCTGTAGGCTTCCCAGGTTGTCACTTGTGTCTGTTCTACTTCTGTTTCCCTCCCTGGTTACTCCTCCACATTAGATTCCCCACCGTAGTCATGCAAAAGGAAATTACATTTTGCCTTCTGTAAGCTTAAGCAATTGAGAAAATGTATTTATTAGAAAGCGATCATTGGGCTAGATGGATCATAGAACCATAGAAATATAGAAACATAGAATCACTCAGATTGGAAAAGACCTTAAAGATCATCGAGTCCAACCATAACCTAACCATACTACCCAAACTAACAACCCTCTGCTAAATCATGTCCCTGAGAACTGCATCCAAACAGTTTATAAACACATCCAGGGATGGTGACTCAACCACCCCCCTGGGAAGCCTATTCCAGTGCTTCACAACCCTTCTGTAAAGTAGTGTTTCCTAATATCCAAGATAAACTTACCCTGGCACAACTTGAGGCCATTTCCACTCATCCTGTCAACTGTCACCAGTGAGAAGAGACTTGCCCTGCTCTCGCTGTGAGCACCCTTCAGATACTGGAAGAGAGCAATAAGGTCTCCCCTCAGCCTTCTCTTCCCCAGACTAATCAGCCCCATTTCCCTCAGTCGCTCCTCACAGGGCATGTTCTCCAAGCCCTTCACAAGCCTTGTTGCCTTTATTTGCTCCAGGATGCATTATCTTTCCTCTGCTGAGAACCACCTGACCAAAATGTGAGTGTTTTATGTACTGGGGAGCTACTGTGAGATGATAAATGGCAAGTGGTGCAGGTAAAGTGAACACACACGACAAAGAAGCATAATAGAAATGGTGTCTACATAGCCATTATTTTAAATATTAAGAGTATATGTTAGCCCTTCTTAGCAGGATGGATCAAAATTTCTTCCTGAAACCAAATGGATTACACCAAGGAAGAATTTGGCATACTGAAAATTATGTAATGACTGAGCAGAATCACACTCCTTACTAATATTTTATTTCCGAGGACTTGATTATAATGGCCATTAACACTTCTGTCACATACTAGTATTTGTATCCTAAAATCAGTAGTCATCTCTTCTTTTTTTGACTTTCTGTCACTGCATTTCAAAATCTGCAGCTGTATTTTTGGGAATTGTGGTGGCTTAATGCATACAGGGGAATGTAAATTTGAGGAGATATGACATCTGTGAAACATCTTCTTGGTTAAAATTGCTTTTTACTTTAGAATTTATTTTATTGTACTTATAATATCTGCAAAACAGATAATTGAAAACATCATGTCTGTAGTAGCCAGCATTTTACAGAGGACCCATACGCTCCTGCAGGTCACCCCTGAAGTCACATTCTTTTAGCAATTGCCAGTATAATGCTGCTTTATTCCTGATTTCATTAAAAGTCATCAAGTTACCCAAAATATACAAGAGCAATGTGAGCGGAGTCCTTAATTGTTTGCATATTCAGAAATCAATCTTATTTCCCTGGAACAACTTTAGTGGGAAACAGCAATGTTAATGCAATTAGAAGTGAAGGTTATATCTCTGTTCTCTCATGTAATGGAGGACCACATATCCTTATTATCATGTTCTGCAGTGACTGCAGAGCAGCAGCCATTAGTCTGCATTACCATAGCTAGCTTCAGATCTACTGCTTGAGTAGTCTGGGCCTGACTGTGAAAACTTTTTCATCTTAATGTGCTTGAATGTTATTTCTACAAGGGGCAGAACTTGCTCTATGACCACAAATTCAGTTGAGGCCCCAGATTTGGGAGTTTGGCTGCAATCTGAATTCACCCATTCCACTGGTTTCCACAAGTGCTGGGAGCAGGACAAAGCCTGGGTCGTTTACCAGCAGCTCTGGAGCTCTGCTTCCCTTAAGGGTGTGGAAGAACCCTAATTGATGGTGCGATAGTCATAGCTACCTGTGGCTTTTCTCCCACCATCCATACTTCGTATTTGCTTCAAAATGGCTTCTTGTCAATTCATTCACACCTAAGGAATCAGAAGTATTGTTTCACAGAAAGACAGGCAACAAACTGGTACCCAAGCTGTTCTTTCTTAGCTCTTTACTAAAGCTGTATGCTTTAGGAGAGACCTAGTCCTTTTAAAGAAATATTTTCTTTTTCATTTATCTCAATAATGTGGTTTATTTTAAAATAGCATTATTACCATAGCACAGGATTCAGATTTTATGACAACTGAAGGAAATGGGCTTTCTAATACTGCCTTTTACAATTGTTTATGGTTTTCTGTGTTTTTGGTTTTTTTAGTGAGCTAAAAGTTATGTGATCAAACCAAAGGACAGTATATACATACAAAGAAATGCATATGAGCATAGCCTAAGGGAGACACCCCACACACATTACTGTGAGGAGACTGCATAACTGGTCACAAATGGCAACAACGCTGCTCCTCAGCTCCTCCAAGGTTTGCCTTTTTAAACCTTTCTCCTATCACTCACCAAGATGAAGTTGACTTATTCCACACCACAGGGAAAACTTATGCTTGAAACACTTTTGAAGGCTTCCTTCAAAGGGCCTTTATTCCTGCTGTTCTTCAGCCTATAAAGCTGGGTTACTGCAGTTCCCACGCAGAGGCTGTCATTGAAATGTTAAGGCCTGTCAAAGTAATCCAAAAAAACCACTCCGTATTTCAGGGTGTCACAAATTGAAGGCAAGATATCTCACAATCATCACTGTTAAATACAATTTGTGCTTTTCCGTGGTGCGTGTACCCTGGTCACGTCCATTGAAAGCCAGGACTCTTAGCCCTATGTGAGATGGAGCTTCCTGTCAAGTTCTCATTGTTCTTAAAATTGTAAGGTGTAAGTTTCCGTGTTGCAGAGTACTGCCTATAGCAAATGTTCTCATAAACCAGAGGTGGAGTGACCCCCTGCTGCCCATTCCTATGGCGAGAATGGTCACACAGTATCAGGGATGTACCAGCTCACTTCAGAGATCAAAGAATTTCTACCATTGCATAATGATAGAAGAGATGGCACTATTTCTCAAAACCACGGATAGATGACTTATCTTACCTAATCCTCACGTCCCTCTAGCCCTCATTTTGTTACTCCACAGGTTTTTGTGTTGGCAACACCCAGCGCTTTTTGGAGACACAAGGCTGGACGTTGCTAGCTATTACAAGGTTTGAAATAGGCTTTCAAATAACTATGGCAAACAAAACTGTGAATGATTTGTCAGTGCAAAGGTAATAATCTCTAGCTCTTGCATTTATTGTGTGCTCATCACAGGGTTATCTAAACCTCCATACCTGCTCTTGGAAATTATAAACCATTTTATTATTGGCTTTATCTTTTTTTTTTCTTTCTCCTTCTCAAGCAACTTAAAAAAGAAAAAGAAAAAAAGAAAGAAAAAAAAAAGGAATCATTTTGCCTTGAAAATGTAGCACTCTTATCTTGACCCTGTTGAAGTCAATATGGAATTTGCCAACAGCCCCACTAACAGCAGACTCGGTCTCACTTACACAACATTTTGAAGCTTATAAAGGGAGTGATTATTCCACAAAGAATAGAGGTGCTGAAAGTGAAATAGTAACATTCATGATATTTCAAAACCACCTTCAAAACTCTCAGACAGGAAAAAAATAATCCCCAACCCAAACCATCTTACTTTGAGTGGTCCTACTTAAGTATTGAGCAAACTTTATAATAATGGTAATAAAATGGTGCTTGAGGCAGTTTCAGCTATATTACATATCTCTATATACTATCGATATGGATGTATTCACCCTCTCTATTGTATATGTATGTGTGAATATTTACATATAGCACACATACATATATATATTTTATGTATGCATAGTTGCTAACTTTCCTGAGTAAGTTTTACTTTTTTCCCCTCCCATAGCTGAAACTGCTGGTTACTAACATCCACATCATATTCTATGTATGAAGGATATAATTTATTTGTAAACTCAGGATGTTCTTGTTTTATAGAGTTGCTTGTATTTTATAATTTATTTACACATCATGGTTGGAAATGCTGATCTAAGTGCTATGCATTGAAGTGTATGTTTGCTAAATTCATTTCACTCTGTCTGTGGCTACGTTCTTTCTCGGTATTATACAACAGTATAAAATGGAGCTAAAGGAGGAGACAAAACGATGGATACAGAACATATGCTGGCCCCACCAGTGGGCGATTCCAGAAGAGGATGTATCAGTAGTAGATATATCCATACTTTATCAACTAAATTTTATGGGAAAAAAAGAAGAAGAAAGAACAGTATGAGGACAAGTTCAAAATGTGGAACGTCACAGCCATTTCCAAGTTGGTCAACAAATGCATTGAGCCTTTTGCCATTAAAATTGTAAAGGTTATTGTTTGCTGGCTAAAAAAAAAAATATCCCTTCTGTGGTATCTGAGGTGTGAAACATTGTCAAAAATATGATGTCTGGAAAAAAAAAAAAATCAAACTATAGTGGCATTAAATGTTTACTTTTATCTTACCGATATATCCGCCTCCCCCTCCTGATTTGCTTTGGATAAGAACATTTATGAAATGGCAGAGAAGAAGGTTCTTTTGAGCTAGCACAAGGTGATGTCCTGTTAGTAAGAGTGAATTAGATCAAACTTGAAACTGAAATGCCCAAAGGGGTTCTACTGAGCAAGTATTGCTGAGAAGCAGATTTGCCAGAGAAAAACAATAAGGAATTGCAGAGTATGATAGCAATGACAGAAACACTGCAACCAAGCATAGCACCATTAACTTCGCCCCTGCTGCTGTCTGGAAACAAAAAGAAAACACAGCCAGCAGGTCTGAACTAGTTATCTTTATATGTAAGGGGGTTATGGATATGTGCTTCCTCCTATTAGCAGGCATTTCTCAAACAGTATCTGTGAGCAAGGAAACAAAATTGAGACAAAAAAATTATGAAAGTGTGTTCCGAATGTTTCATCTCTCACATCTGTGTCAGATTTCCCTTGGCTGCCATGCAGGTATATTATACAAGGTGTATGTTTGTGTCCATTACTTCAGATGTGTTACTCCCTCAGAGAGGCAATGGTGAGCTTCCAGGAAGGTGTCTGCAATTTCTGCTTGCTTGTATGGTACTCCCTACTGATAATCAAGAGTTCCTCGCTTGTAAGACAAGATGTGAAGTAGCTCTCTGGGCAAACCTTAAATGCTTGTAAACCACTGGGTGAGTGCCAATAAGGAAATTCTGCTCTTCACATTGGAAGAAAACAAGTCATACTTCCTGTGGGGAAGAGAAAAAAGGAAGCAACTTAACATCTCCTTTAAGACTTGTCAAATGCTGACGGATGATTCCCTCATATGCCCTGTGCTGGGAGGGACAAGTTGGCGCTCCAGGAGTCTAAAGCTTTGGTTGACATCTGTGTGCATTTAAATAACCCTCCCTTTTGTGTTGTTATTATACCAGCTCAGTGACAGAGATGGCAGCCTCAGTGGTAGGGGATGTCATCACCTACAGTGACTGCCACTTATTAACTAAAAATCTTGAGGTGGCCACAGAAGCAATGCCTGGCCCATAACAGCATGGGTTGGCAGAGGGGAGGAGGGGGTTCCTCCTCTCCTAGTGGCAAACCCTGTATGACTCTTGCACGACTTCAGCTGTTGCCCCTGGGCCAACAAATTTACATGCTGGTGCCTCTCCGTAGTTGCTGTAAATGAAGATAAACAGCCATTCTTTCATCTGTGGGCTGTTCAGAGCAGCTTTGATTTGCTGTAAAGAGCTAAAAGGCTTATTGCCTATTTTTGAGGTAATTTATCTTCATTGCTGTTATCATGCAGCCACATCAGTATAAAAGAGCCCAACGTGCCTTACAGTGACAAAACCAGAGAAAAAATGGGTTAGCACAAGTCCTAGACTTTGTCTGAGAGAACTGATGGTGATCTCTATACAAGCTGAAAACAAAATCAATTCATTGCTGGCCAATTCTGAAGTCTTGGAGAGCTTAATGCTATGCAACTCTGGTATGAAGCAGGACTGTCAGGAAAAGTTTGGGACATGGAACAAGAGCAGAGGCACATACCTGACAAAACATGGTGCCTTAATGAGGCATAGTTGAAATGGTTGGTACCTCTTGTAAACTAACATCTCAGCCACGACCAAGTCTTTGAAGTGAACAACTTGCCAGTCTGAAGATAAAAGCAGAAGAAGGTTTAGCAAGGAAACTTGACAGGGCTCTGTCTCCTGATGATGGTCCTGAGCAAACTTCCTTACTCCTGGAAAACCAGGGTGAGAAGAACCAGAGGCTAAAGCTGGTTCCTCTCTCACACTGGCCCATAATACACTGGGGCCATGGGACCTCATCTCATTTTAGTTGGCAGCACAGACTGTCTTTAAGCCACTGTGAAGAGAGGGAAGAAAATTAATCTCACTGCTTCACGTATGAACACAAAATTAATGTTTATCTTCTCTAGAACAAGACCATCTGTGAACGGATTTCATGTCTTATGATATCTGTTAGCATTCATGACAGTTGCCAATTTGGCAGTTTTGGAGGCTGACATCTGCTATTTAACCAAGCAACACTATGCTGGGTATGGCCAGGCAAATGCTTTACAGTGCCCAAAGACCAAAACGCATAAAAGCATGTAGGTAGCTTGGAGATCCTATCTGCTTTTCCTTCAGGAACAGCTCTGGCAAATGGTGACATGGGTACAGCCCTAAATGGTCAAAAATAGTTGGTCCCCAATGGACATTTGTCAAGGGAAAAGATTTGCATTAATCTTCTTGCATGTTTACGTGTACCTCTTTCATGGAACCGTATAGCATGGGTTTGGCATCCACACTTCACATTAGATTGCAGATTCCATGCCAGCCAACTGGCAACCAAAAGTATACAGCTGTGTGCACTTGGCATACATCCATATTCCCATTTCTAGCTCCTAGCTTCCCAAGTACAGCCAGACGTGTGGGTGTGGTGTGTGGGACTCCTGAGCTTGCTGTGGAGAGAAAGTCTCACACCTCCAAATAAGGAGGACCTTTGTCATGCATTTTAAAGGCACCAGGAAATGTCCTTGTCTCACCTCTGCCCTGCTTCATTCTCTGAATGACTGGAAACCAAGGTGATGGGGAGAAAAGTGACATTTCTCTGGTTTATCAAAAGATTAATTCCTCATTGCAGTTACAATAACACAGAGAATAAATGCATGAGCGCAGAAACCAGGCTGTTCATGGCTGTTCTCCTCCAGCCTTCAGCAGCTCTGTGTCATCCACCCAACAAGCTGCTTTGCTAGCCGCCCTGGTGCTTGTTTGAAACAAGAGTACTAAGTCATTTACTTCTATCTCTTAGCTGGGCGCTCAGGGATACAACCATGGAGAGTGGGAGCAGCTGCAGAAGATTCACAGCCCTGTTTTTATTAAAGAGCCAACTGCCCACTCCTAAACTGTATGTGATGGCAGCCCTACAATGCCCAGCAAGTTTCACCTCAGGAGCCAAGCAAAATACTGTAAACATCATTCTCTCCTAATTTCCAAGGACAACAGAATGCAACACAATTAGGCAAATAATTGACAAATAATAGTTCATCTTCTTGCTCTGCAGATCATGACCTGTGCTGCCCCAGGGGGCTGTAGTTTGGACTCCTGCCTACCATGAGTTTCCAGAGACTTGGAGAACATTTCTGAAGGTTATATGTAAAGCCACTAAGATGCTGTGAAATCCACAGAAAAGCTTGTGGAAAGCATCTAAGCCTGTACTTCGCATCCATCGGACTCTGTTCTTTTTGTTGATATGGCTGAAACAAGGGAAGCACCAGTTCTAGTCTTTTTATGTGACAGCACTGCAATGACATAAAGTGATCTGCAGGGCAGGAACAAACACTATATGTGTACTAAATAGAAACCCAGTTCAGCAACAGGGCTTCTCACCCCAAATTTCTCCTAGGGCTGCAGTTAGTGCTAGAGTAATATAGGGCAATACAGCAGTGCAACAACTGTTCCAGGACTGACTTATTCTGTGAAATACTTATTTACTGCCATTCTGAACAGTTCCTACCTTCTATACCTTGCTTGTATGTGTTGCTACTAGTTTGCTTTCCAACTTTGTTTCCACATTTTTGCAACACATGATGGTCCAAAGGGCAGGACTCCTATACAACATATTAGCCAAATAATTGTTTGAGTTGGAAGGGAACTTAAAAGACCATCTAGTCCAACTCCCCTGTAATAAACAGGGACATTTACAGCTAGATCAGATTGCTCAGAGCCAGGTTCAACCTGACCTTGAATGTCTCCAGGGACGAGGAAGCCACCACCTCTCTGGGCAGCCTCTTCTTGAAGGCCAGACACTGCAAAAGCCTCAGACACCCCATGACAGTGCACTGCCAGGGGCCTTCAGTGGGGACATCATCTCATTTTGGGATTCATCTCATCACATTGAGAGCAGAAAATTCACTGGGACTAAGAGCAGGGAGGTAAACAAACAAACCAACCCTCTATCATCTAAAAGCAATGTCAAAACTAGCTACGAAGATTCTCTGATTTATCTTTTTTCCTGCTCAAACAGCAACTTTATGTAAGATTGACCCATGCACTAAGCCATGTTGATCTCTCCATAAGCTCTCACCATAAATCGTGGAGGCCATCACACTGCCTTATCTTGCTGGGCTTGTAAACCTTTGAGCTTCAAATTGCCTCCATGACCCCAGAAATTCTTCCCTGGGCAAGGCAGAGGATGCCTTGGGGCTTTTTTTTTTTTCTTTTTTGTAATAGCGCACCAATGTAACTTAACTCAAAATAACCAAAATGTTTCAGATGGGGACAATTTTTCTAAGAAATCACATACCTGGCCACAACCTGGTTTTACTCAGATATGAGGCCATACAGGCTGCTGAGGAGCTGGCCCAGCCACTGAGGGTTACCTCCTGCATGAGCCTCTGCCACAAGAAAAATTCAGAGAGTTCTGGTGCTGGATGAGGGGTGGGCAGGGGCAGAAGCTGAGCAGCTGCCACTGTGTCCTGCCAGCTGAGTGCAGCAATGGAAGCACCTCTTCCAGGGCCAGGGTGAGGCTGTGGATCCCTTCTGGTCCCAAGCTGCTACTCTGGCAGCAACACTCATGATGGCTGCTTTGAGATGAGTGTGTTTGTGGTGCCTAGTAGGACATGGAGACTGATTTCTGAGGAAAAATAAGCATCACTTGCCATCTCCTTCCCCTACCAACAAGTCTGTGCCTGGGATCATCTGCAGGCCTGAGCCAATTCAGGGTTTCCACCATTTCAGTTTGGTAAAGTGCTTGAGGTTTTTCAGAGGAGCTGCAGATGGCACATGAAATTCAATCCTAATGGCAAGTGGCACTGTAGAGCCATGGGTGCAGAGGAATGGCTTGTAGTGCAAAGCCAATGCAGTTGCTGTGGTCTTCTTCTGCCTGACTTGTTCTCCTACACTTGCCAAGAACAGAGCAGCAAAGAAAACATTTCTGTGTCACCTCAAAAATGGTAACTGGAGGTGGTAGCCCAAGTCAGCGTTTGCATGTCGGGAAGCATGCAGTGAGCAAGGCACCAGTTCGTCACAGAAGCAGAGGTGGGAATCTCCAGGCTGCTCCAAAAACAATGGCTACAGAACCACGTGAAAGGCTTGGGGCACCTTTCTTCTGGACCATGAGAAATACAGTATGTTCTGAAGTTGTCCTTGGTACGCTGCTGCTGCTGACACAATCCCCATACATCCTTCTCTCCAAATTGGAAAGATATGGATTTGATGTGTGAACTGTTTGAAGGACAAGGAACTGGCTGTGAGATCACATCCAGACAACAGAGATCAGTGACTCAGCATCTGGATGGAGAATGGTGACAAGCTGCATCCCTCAGGGATCAGTACTGAAACTGGTGCTTTTTAACATCTTCATCAATGACATAGACAGTGGATTGAGTGCACCCTCAGCAAGTTTCAGGGTGACACCAAGCTGAGTGGTGCAGTCAACATATCCGAGGGACAGGATGCCATTCAGAGAGACCTAGGCAGCATGAGCAGTGGGCCCAAGTGAACCTCATGTGGTTCAACAAATCTAAGTACGTGGAAGGTATTGCACCTGCATTGTGACAACTCCTGCTGTCAGAACAAGCTGGGGGATGTAAGAATGGAGCACAGACCTGCCAAAAAGAACTTGGGTAGATAGTAAGCCAGACATGAACCAGCAACATGCCCTCACAGCTCACAAAGTCAACCATATCCTGGGCTACATCAAAAGAAGGGTCAAGGGAGGCGATCCTGCCCCTCTGTTCTGCTCTCACAAGACCTCTCCTGGAGTACTGATCCAAGAAAAGGAGTGCTTCCCCTGCAGAAAGAGGCTGAGAGAAGCTGGGGCTGGAGAAGAAAAGGCTCCAGGGAGAATTGATAACAGCCTTTCAATACCTAAAGGGAGCTACAAGAAGGAAGAGGACAGACTCTTTAGCAGGGTCTGCTGTGACAGGACAAGGAAAATGGTTTCAAACTCAAGGAGGGGAGATTTAGATTGAATATAAGGGAAGATGTTTCGTTGTTTTTTTTTTTTTTTTTCCCACAATTGGAGAGTGGAGACACTGGAACAGGTTGCCCAGAGAGGTGGTTGATGCCCCATCCCTAGAGACATTCAAGGTCAGATCCATCTTCCATCTGCCAGCCATAAAGCAATGCATCATCCTTGTCTGGTGGCTGGCAGGCAGCCTCATCCCAGACCTAGAACCAGAATTCCTCTGGTCTTTTTGATTTGCAGAGGCTTTCTATTGACAGTTTAGTTTACCTTTCTCAGTTCACACATTTTCTTGTTGCACTACAGGTTGCCATATCAAACAAACAAAAACCAGCAAGGCCAGCAATCAGCACAGGCCTACTTGCAGAAAATACATAAATCAGATTTTTGTCTGTTTTTTTACAAGTTATGTCACAGTCTCCACTGAAAACACTTGGCAAGGGAAAATAATTATTTGTATACCTGCATTACATTGACCTTTTAAAATATCAGTATTTACTGGTGCCTTCCACTGCAGATGTTAAATTAACATTCCCCATTTGTAATAGGGAATCACCTTCAGTCAGCATTCCTGGTAGCATGATGAGGAGCATTACTCCACAGTATTGGGCACCTTGATCACTGTTCTATATAGGGTTTAAGCTGGGTACAAGAATTTTTCTCCAGAGCTGGAAGTGATATTGAAAAAGAGACTGAATAGGGAACCCAGTGAGAGAAAATGAATTGCTAAGGCAAACCCCAGTAGCCCATGGTTGCTCACCTTCACACAGTCCCTGATATCTCCAAGAACTCAGCTTGCAGGCTACCAGCTGCCTCTCAGTGTCACAGAGGCCGGTTCATCCTCATGCAATGTGATGACCACAGAAGCCTCTCCATCCTCTGCTTGGCTGCTCTGTTGCTCAGCAAGCACTTTGCACATGCCACTGGGGTATCTGAAGTAGGGCAAGGGACAATGCCAAGCAGGAACAGGCCAGTCCTCACCTATTCCATCATCTCAGCACCACACCTGGCCCCTCCTACAGCAGCAAGGCAGTGCTCTAATAGCTTCATTAGAAACAGCTTCATTAAATGTCAACATGCAAACACAGAAAAGAGCAGAGCAAAGACCCTGGGGGAGGGAAGAGTGGAGCTCTGCTAATTTTCTCATCAGACACCCTTCTACATAACCACCTCCTGGCTTCTGCTCTGAAAGTCAAGTGGAATTGTCAAGAGGAATCACCTGTGATTTAAAGAGCAGCTTTGCTCCAAGAGCTATGTAAAACTGCCACCTTCCTATTCACAGCCTCTGGGGACAGGGAATCAGAGCTACTGAATTGAAGGGGCAGAGGCAGAAAACATTGCTCTTTTCTAAATTCTGATCAGCTCTGAACTGAAATGCAGATGGGAAGCAGGTTCTTTAGTTGTGAATGAAGTAGACCACTATGTGCTGCCTATCCAAACTCAGGAGATAGCGGAGAAATTTAAGCAATGAAATCATGTGATTATCTCCCCTTCCTCCTCCTCCAGAGGCAGGAGATATTGTGCTTTTCTTTGCAAACCATGACACTGTGTAAGCATCTTTGGAGTTAAAAGGACTTGAGCAGGTTGCTTCAGCCTTGCCATCTTGCTGGAAGCCCCATCAGAATCTGGTTAACAAGGAGCTGCAGCGTCTGAGACTACTGAAAAGCTTGTGTATGTGCTCGTTCCTTTGCGTATGTGCGTGTCTGCAGCTATATAGAGATATATTTAAAAGAAAGTTAATTGGTCTCCTGGGAACAATAAAGAACTTGTTAGGTTCCTCTGTGTGAGCAGTGACTGTATGAAGCCTAATTACTGAGTCTGAGTTATTCTTTTTGGAGGGGGAGGGAATCTCTAAGGTCCTTATTAAAACCTACAAAAAGTCTAAAGAATGATGGAATTAGAATTGATTGTCCATGTTGATCACAAGCGCAGAGCAAATAAAAATGTTGAACTCACCCCATGAAACACTAATGGGGGTCATATAGGTATGGTTTACACATCACTATTATTGGGAAAAACAGAAATCACTGTGCTGAATGACAGGACTGGGGAATAGAAGATGGCAGATTTTCAGGTAACGTGCATTCATTACGCTTGGGGCAAGAAAAACACACTCGGTTGTTCTTGTAGAGACCATTTTGCAAAGCATTCATCTCAAAATGTATTTTCAGCACGATTAACCTTGTAAAATCAGAAATGAAAAGGCCAATGGGAAAGAGAAAAGAGGCTCTCTAACTTGGCTTTGGTCTGAAATGCCCAAAAGCATTTGGGATGTTTTTGCACAGCTTTCTTGAGGTGGCAGAGGCACAGCTTAGGCAAAGGCGGCTTGCCAAGTGCTCCTCATGTGCTGCAGCTTTGTTTTGGAGGAACTGTAATTGCAATGAGAAAAGCTGATGGTGCTTTTCTATCCCTTGCAACCCACAACCACTGATGGCAGGACTGAATGGAGCGCTTCTGCACAGCACTGCAGCCAGGCTGGACAGACTGATGCAAGACAGCTGTTACTTGGTTCACTATGGGGTCTCTCTGCAAAATGTGGCAGCTGGGTGCTGCTGCTCATATTTGACCACTTCTGCAGTCACTGACCCCTGGCCTTTGTTCTGGAACTTTTTGCCATCGTGGCATTGTGTGACCTTGGCCACATTGATGCATTTATCCATGAGCCTCATTTCTCTCAACTTTCTCTTTTCTCAGCTTTCTCAGTCTTTTCTGGAAAGTACCTGGAGATATTTGGAGAGCTACATCTCTTCTGCAAATAGCTTTCCAGCTGTCCTACAAATAAGGCACTAAAAGAAGGCAAGTAGATTCTTAAGCCCTCACAGGTAGAAGCAGTGACATAAAAATATGGAGAATGTCACAGCTCATTCCTTTTTCAGTTTTTGATCATTCAGTTTTTTAACAAACAAACAACAACAAAAAGTAGAAATTTCCCAAGGATCAGCAACAACAAAGCTGAACTATGAACCTATGCACATCAGTGTTGGTCTGACCCCAGGTGATCTGCCCAAGGTCACACACAGTTCCTGGCACAATGGAGAAGCCAAACCAGAGCTCCACATCCATAACTGTAAGACCTTCCTTCATCTCCTTGCCTTACAGGAGATTTATTTCTGAATCAGGAAAAAAAATCCTCATAATTGGCACAACCAGAACTCTGCTTGTTATAAGTTTTGCAGTGGCCAAGAAATGGAATATACCATGCAGGAAAACAGCCTCTGTGTTTCATAAATATGCTATGCAGAACAACAACAACAAAACAATAACAACAACAAGAAAGCTAGCTTAAAAAACAGAAACAGCATAGAAATGGGTTGCAGCTACAAAACTGAGTAGAGTTTTGCTGGCATAAACCTGCACACAGCAGACTGTACACAGAGTGACAGACTCAAGGAGGTCACAGTCTCCTGCATGTTCTAGCTTCTTTCCTTTCTACCACCTCTGCTATGCATTGCAAATTCTGTTTGCTAAGGACCTAGATTTTTTTTTACTTCTAACATCATTAGCACACCTTAAGGGAGTATAGATACAAAGAGCTGCACCATGTTTAAAGAGCACAGTTTAGGGAACTGGTGTCATTTTTGACAGGCTTTGTTTCACTGCTATCAATTATTCTCAGAAAACCGTATCATTTCCTCATTCTGTTGGTACTGCATTTCTTCCAAACCAGAATATAATGTAGTGCAGTTCCTTTAAGGGCAATCTAACATTGTTGCTCCTACAGTAGTTTAAGGGAAGGCAACATATCAAAAGTAACTCAAAATGTATTTCTGAACCTTCAGGCAAGACCAAATTACCATTACTTTCCAAAGGTGCTGGAAAATCCTCTGACCTGACCTGCTGGAAGCAAGCAGAGAGCCTGCCAGCATTATTGATACTGTTGCATTTAGCCTCATTCTGACTTCAGCATCTCTATCTTAGCAAGCTGATTCCACCCAAAAAAGTTCTCAGATATTCCTGAGGGCCAAAACGTGATGCCTGTATAAAGATAACTGCAACTACTTTGAGCTTCAGTTAAAATCCTTGCTTAAAAATGACTGCTTACTTAGCCAACACGTCTGCATCCCTGGCACACTTGCTTTCTACTGCACTTTCGAAATCTTCCTGCTGTCACAGGCCAGCCTTCTCTGCAGAAAACAAGCTGCAGTGGGAAAGCTCTGAGAGAAAACCTGCCAGCGACATCTCCCCACAGCACTAGCAGCCGACATGTGAGGCTCCAAGTGAAACCACTCAATAATCAATTGAAATCAACCACAACACCTGATTCTCTCCTTGACCAAGCTGAAAGAAATGAAAGTTCTGTATCAACAGTAATGAATATGAAGCACTAATTATATCCCTGCACTAAGGAATCTGTGCAGAGCAGCCCAGAGAAGCAAGGCTGGCAACAAGGCAGCGTTCTCAGGACCCTGACCCAAAATTGCTGATTGGGCATCTGTCCCCTACAGCTCTACGCATGGTAGTACACATACCTTCAGGATGCTCTGTAGCCTTTCTCATCCAATGCCGGGTAAATCTGACCCTTTCCTAGCACCTGTCTTTCCCCGCTGCTGTGCTTGCACAGTTGTGGTGTCCTGTACCAAAAGGCAGTGCCACAGTTTGGACATACAGACGTATCTGCATCCACGAGAGCTGGCGGGTATCTCCTGCTGTACAAATCAATGTACCATCTTAGCGCACACTCTGAAGTTCTTTTCATTCACAAGTCTTAATATTAGATATAGAATCATAAGATAACACAGGTATCATCTTTAAACAAAGACACACATTTTCAAATATAATGTGTCCCTTTAAAACCAGAAAACAGCTCTTAAAGACTGAGCACCTCTCACATTTCCTGATTGCCCATCAATGATGCCACAGCTTTGTCAGAAGTCCCAATAAATGCAAAGGTCTGACCTCCCTCCCAGACAATTTCCTCTTCATAATAGCAAGAAGACCCAACCAAGCAGTGAATTTCTGTCAGGATTATTGCACTTCTTGAATGGCTGAGATGACTCGGCCTCTGGCCTCAAGCCATGCTACATACTCCAGAAGTGCACTGCATTTCATAGGTTATTGCTTGCATATTACTGCCGGACAACTGAACACTCCATATGCTGGAACAAATTCAAATGCCTTGAAAAGAGATATCTTCCTCAGTGTTGGCATTCTTGTGCTGGGGCTGTAAATTATGCCCAGAGTGTTCGTTTTCTTTTTAAATGTGTTCCCGTCTCATAATAATTAATGGTGTCAAGTTACTGGTGTGAAGAAAGCCTGACTTTATAACAACTACAGATTAATGAAATAACAGTCATGGCTGGAGTAACAGCAATAAATTGTTGAGAGGAGTGACACACCTGGAGCGATATATTCAGGGGCCTTAAATTATCTAGGTTCCAATGTTCCTCATAAATATTTGGCTTTTGTTAACATTTGTTCTATGTTAAAAGTGGAAGACAGCAGCGCTGGTAACAGCAACTCTCCTGTGAATGAGTGTGGGGAAATGGAGCACCGTATGCTTTCCAAGAAATGCTCCTCTTCCCCAGGGCTGATCTCCTTGTTCAGCAGATGTCTGCAGGCCTTACAGCTTCAACACAAGGCCATGTGTGCTTGGTGAGAGGGAGAAGAAAGGAGATGAGGAAAAGAGGGGAAAAAAAACCCACATATAGTTGGCCTGACAGTACATTTAACCAGTATCATAGAATCATAGAATCCTTAGAGTTGGAAGGGACCTTTACAAGTCATCATCCAACTCCTCTGCAATAAAGAGGGACATTCACAGCTAGATCAGGTTGCTCCAAGCCTGGTCTGGTATGCTGGACTGCTCACGTGCTTAAGTCTCAGTCTTCAGCCTGCTGAAAATCCTACTTAGTGTGTACTACAGTGTCTACACTCTCAAATTTGAAGTACAATCTGGGGGAAGTGGGCACAGTAAAGCCAAACTCTGAAGGCTTAGACAGGTCTACAAACCACACCACGAGCTTCCTGAGCATGTGCTCAGTGCATCTGTCTGCTATGCAGAAGCAAATGGGATGCCACACTTCTCTTTAGGTACTTGACTGAGTGTGTAGGTGCTGGAGGTTCAGAGGCAAGCAGCACTTCTGTGCACTAGCAAAAGGTTTTTCTTCAGCCCTAAAAGAACTTCACAGTGATACAAGGATGCTTTTACAGCCTAGTCACCCTAGAAACCAAGTCATCCTAATTGCTTATTCAGTGCAGACTCATACTGCATATATAAATGCACCTCTAGAAATACAAGATGTGATTTAGAATATTGGGAATCTTTTAAAGAGCACTGGATCTTGCTTTTGGAAACTGCATCTAATGGGGAGTCAAAGGGAAAAATATGATCTCTCTACTTATTTATAAGACTACATCTTGAAGTGCTGGCATAAACTGGTGCAAAGAATTGACTGGTCACCTCAATTGAAATTATATAATTTTGTTGCAAATGAAGGTGATATGTGTTTCTCAGTATTTATTATCAATTAAATCATTTGTTGTAAATGGATAATCAAGTGTTACCATCTAAATTAGCTGTCTGGTAGAAAAAAGTATAGGACTGTGTTCTAGTCAACAAGCATAAGATGTAAGGCCAGAGATCATTCAGAGATAACAGAAAAGATACAGAAATCACTACCTAAAAAGCATGTGAGAGGAGCTCAGCAGGAAGTTGTGTCCTATATCACTGAGATTCCAATTTGATTCTCAGATCTTCCTACATTCAGCCTTATTTGGATTTGAGGTTCTGGCTATTAAATAAAAACAAATTAATTTTTTCCTTGCTTTATGTTTAAGTTCGTAGTTTTATCAGCATGTCCTAAGATCAAGCACTAAGACTTACTCACTACCATTTTGACTTGTAGAATTTAAAAACTTTCTGAAAACATCACATATTCCTCCACACATTAACTCAATCCAGAAGATCATAGAGAAAAACTAATAAACACTGAACACTTTTGTCAAGAAAGCAGGACCTGATGAAAAGATACCAAAATCACTGAGAAACTTCTTAACATAACAAAAAGAATTCTGAATCCTTTCTCCTTGAATGTCTTATTCTCCAGACTGGGATTTTATTCAGTGTACTTTCATGATGGCCTCACACTGTTCCTTTAAGTCCATCAAGGCTTGCATCAGGCTGTGATCTGTCCCATGGGTCACCTTCATAATATCATAGGCCTGGAGAAGAAAACAGAAAGGGACAAGTTAGACATTGTGCAGACCATGTGCAGGGGTTGGTAACTGCAGTGGGGTATGGATGGAAGTGCCAGCTCTCAAGGTGGGGGCTTTAGAGCGTGGCACAGTATCTTAAGTATCTCAAAACCTATAACAATTCGTCTCTGACAGAGGAGGAAGTACTGACACATTATTCTTATATGTTAAATCTTCAAAGTTCACTAATGAATTGCACAGAAGGATGTTTAGCATAGCAGAGGAAGGTGCTTTTGCACTGAGGCATGAAAGCAATTTTAAGATTGATCACCTATGGCTCCCAAGGTTTTGATACATTATTTCAAAAAAGACTGTGGTATTTATGTGATATTTAGTAGCCACAAAGTCCTATAAGTAGAAATGGGTTAGTGCTTAGCAAATAGAATTAAGTGCTCAGACTATAGATGGAGAAACGACGTACAGCTTCAAACAAGAAGAGTCTTTGGAGGAATGAATGAAATCCTACTTCAAACTTCTGGAGATGGACAAACGTGGAAATTCTGTCATCACTTTTTTTTGTTTCCACTTAGCTGCTTTTTTAGAAGAAGAGGTAGGCACCAAAATGTCGAAAGAACGAGATGAAATAGCAGTCAAAACAAAACAGTGCGCAAAGAGCTCTACAGAGTCAACTTCTGAGCAGCTACAATGCCCTGCTACTACATGGTAAAACACTCTGTTAAACAGAACAAAGGAAATCCCTTCTTCTGCATTAGAAATGTCTGAGAAACGTGAAACAAAATCTGAAATCCTACTATTTTTTGCTGTTTTATTTTAAGAGAAATACAAAACTCTTAATGGTTTTGCAAAACATTTTCAAGTCATAATTATTTTCCCTGAAAAGATTTGCTGAATTGTTTTTAGTGTTTGTTTTCCCTAATTTAATATGTTAGGGTAATGGTGCAAACAGCAGGCCCTTAGGTGCTTTATTGTTGAGCATAAGGTATTCAGCTGTACAACAGCTTTATAAATATAAATAACGGAACAGGTAGTACAAAAATCATTAAGAGCCTGTCCTTATCTGACAGAGACTGCTAGGTAAAGATGAACCCTGCTATGATGTAGGAATGCCTGGATGACACAGAGCAGAATAGCTGAAGGTTGGATCCTGTGCATGCTGCTGTGCAGCACAATGTAGCTAGACTCAGGCAGAGTAAGGACAAGATAACTCCAGGATAAAATGGCAAGGTATACTGGCTAGAGATCCAGACATATTTGATATCTGGATGGCCTGATCAAGACAGGTGGTGGATCTATTGTGAATGTCCCGTGTTAACAAGTTGTGCATTTGGACATGTCTGGATGTCAGGGCATAGTCCCAGGGCAGCTGACCTTGATCTTCATCCCAGCTACAAGACAAAAGCCTAGCAAGTAGTGATGGTTCTGAGCAGCCTGATACACAGCTGGAGATGTCCAGCTATTATATGTCTCTATTGTAACACAAATTCCTTAATATCATACCACCTACCCTGGAGATAACACTAACATGGCTGACTTCTCTCTCACCTGCAAAAGTTCATTTCTTCAGTATGGCAGTTAAATGTACCCAGTCTTTGTTGTTTTGCCTCCTTCACAGAGAAAATCATACAATATTCTATCACATACGTTGAACTACAAGTAAGAACCAGGCTATATTGAAGTCAGAATAACAATGACTTCTGTAATCCTGAAGGTATACTGGCATGAAGTTATGTAGCTATTTTTTGCAAAGATCAGCACAAAATTAGGGGTAATTTCACCTCCAAAGCAAATGTTTTGTTACTGAGGATGTATAAAAGGTGCGGAGAAATATGCCAACTCTCTGACACCCCTTTAATCTACAGAATCTTACAGCTAACCAGCAGAGCTAAGGCTGAGCAGAGTCTTGTTCTTGTATCTGAGAGGAAGACCACACACACACCACAATCCTAATTATGAAAAACTACAGTGATTGCAAGGCAGCAGCAGAGGCTGCGGCGTCATCAACCACACTGTCTCCCTGAAGAATATAAAACCCATTAGAGTAGTGGTGTGACTGTTGCTCCATGAATGCAAATGAAATGCAGCACAGTCATTTGCTCCTGATTTACATTGGGATGGGATGGGATGCCCATTGTCACAGCTCCCCGCAGATGCAAGATGGCTCCACTCCATCACAGTGAAAGCAGAAAGCAAATGGCCATGAGCTGAGGTGGCATAAAGTGAAGGCTGACATGTAAGAGTGAGCGCTTCTCCTTGTCTCCCTGTTGAGGGGGGCACTTGTGAATGCAGGCAGAGATAAAACAAAACCAGTGGGTATTGGGCTAGTAAACATTTCAGCACTTGGAGCAAACACCTAGAAGAAGGGAATTTCTTTGTTGTGAAACCAGGGAGGGATTTTACCCCTCTTCCTGCACTTTTTGCCATCATGCCACGAATTTCAAGAAGGGGAACAACGTCGTACCTCCTGTAGGTCTTCACAAGGCAAGAAAACCATGCCCATCAGCTCACGGGAGGACAGAGGCACTCACTGCAAAGAGGCAGGGGTCAGAAGTCTGGTCCATGCTTTCTCCTGTACCCTGCTTGTCCTCACAGAGTCCAGCTGCACTCAGCTTATGGACAACCAGAGCAGAGAGTTTGCAGTGCTATGATGGTAACCACAGACGCATATCAAACATTGATGTTACCTAGTGCACTTTGGGACAAAGCCAAAGGGCTCTGTGATTACAGTGGCTGTGGTAGTGCTTCACTTCCAGGCAGCAGAGAGAACATCAGTACAGGCTAAGCTGTACAGCCATGTGTGAAGATGCAAGGGTTCGAATACACTGCACATCTGATGCAGAGGGGCTGTCAAACCACAGTAGCTCTGCAGCTGTGCCTGATTAAACAGGATTTATATGAGTGAGGTGAATTTCACTCAGATCCCAATTCCTCTGCACCTTCCACATCTTTCTCCTTAATGCCACACTGAAATTAGTCTGACGAGGGCTCCAACAGGGTGCTATTCAATGTCAGAGTGTATTAAGAAGAGTAATGAAGCAGAGAAGGCAATCAAGTTTCTGCTCTGAGGATGTGGCATGCTCTGTTGACACATCTAATCACAAAAGACCAAACTGTGTTCCGATATAACCCCAGGACATTATCTGAGTTATATTAGGAATCACATCCTTTACTCACAACAAACCAGGAATTATATCTTGCTCTGATTTGTTTTGGTGTAGACAGCAATGAAGAGAATCAGCTTCAGATCCCAGTCAAAGAAGCACTGTGCCCTGCGTATACAGGTTGTACAGGGATGCAGGATGACAGAGACCTTTCCCTTCTGCTCAGGAGTGGGAGTGGGAGGTAAGGCTCTCCCTGACTTACAGGTAGGGGTGGAAAGAGGGAGATGGAAAGGGCAGAAGACAGAGATGCAATAGAATTAGTTCGTAAATGGTTCTGCTATCACAGCTTCTGCCTTCATTGACAGCAGCAGAGATGTAGATGTAGACAGAGATGGCTCTAGGAGAGTTAACTCCAGGTTCATTTAATGCCGTATCATATTAGAAAAGCTACTAGAAGTACACCTGTTGATGCATTGCACCAATCTCAAGGAAGACAGAAACTCTTCTGCCTCGGAGCTCACTGTTTGCTAAAAAGGAAGGTCTGAATGTTTGGAAATAATAAATATTACTGGGGAAACAGCACAGCAGATTACATGGCACATGACAGATATATAGCTTACTGTTGAATAATGAATGGAAAATATAATTGATTACTCTCACATCAGCCTGTTAATCATCAGAATTGGCCACAATTTAAGTTAAATATATCAAAGAAACATCTAAGTTAGTAGGATTTAGTTAAAAAAAAAAAAAAAAAAAAAGCACTGTATCAAATATTGATTTCTTATTTAAACAAGTGAGAATTATCAGTCATCCAGTTTGTATAAGTGATCAGATGTTAAAACCAAATAGATATGGGGGTTAAAAAAGCAAGTATAAGATATTAAGTTATCCATAGTGCCCTGACTGTTATTTAAAGGAGATCTAGACAAGAGTAAAAGCCACTTCTCCCCTGTCTCCTGCACAGACTCCTGTCCCTTTCTACCCCAAGCAGCTGCTGTACCCCTTTGCCACACAGCTAGCTCATCCTACAGTACAGATATCAACTAAAGGAAACAAAACAGCCAGCTACTGCACTGGAGAAGACTAAAATAACCCTAGTTAACTAGTGCTAAGATAATACAAAGGGCAAATAAAGAAGCAGAGGGAAAACATCATCTTAAAGCAAGGCACTATAGCTTCACCCAAGTGTCAGCCATGGGGCCTGCTCCTGCCTGCAGCACTGAGCAGAGGCAGTGAAGAGCCAGCATCAGGCACTGGAGGTGGGCAGGAAGATGAGATGGAGAACCTCACAGAACTGATATTGCCTTCTAACTTCAGGAAAGGACAGTTGGCAACACACACAAATGAGCCTGGCCTTTCTTGAAGCAGCATATTGTCCAGGGGGAGAAAAATACCCCAGCAGTGACGCACAGTTTGAGATGGGAAGTGAGTGAGCTTGCGTCCTGAAGACACATCACTCCTGAAAGGGGATTCTTTGGTATATTTAGGATGATAGTAACAGCAATATAATGGTGGGAGAAACAATCCAAGGTAGGAGGAAATGAGTAAAAAAATCAGTTTAGGTCCTGCAGGGACAACTTAAAACCAAAAAGTGACTAGTAAAACAACTGCAAAAGCAGATTGAAGAATATGGTAAATGATACATAAATAGGAGGGATCAAGAAGCATGCCTTTTGGTTGTGTTTCTCACAATGAAATACAAGCACTAAAAGGCAAAGTTCTTCTATCCAAAATCACAGACACTTATTCGGGATAAGAAGAAACCACAGCTCTGCTCTTTCCTTTCACTTGTCTCAGACTCTCTACACTATGAGAGTAGAAGGTGCTGAGATATTTTTATCTCTTAGCTCCAATAGTCATTTTTCATTCAGACACCTCTGAGCTATCAAACTGTAATTAGCAGTGACTGATAAAGCAAGGCAATGCCTGAAACACTTTGCAGCAGTGACCCATCACCATGCTCAGCTGCAGCCTGAGGAAGCAGCACCAATGATAGCAAAAGTGGTAAGGAATATCCAAAGGCACAAATTACAGTCAGGACAGGAAGGGAGGGAACCCACGGTGGGTTTGAGGTTAGCAAAGAAGTGGGGAAGGAAGAAGCAGTCCAAAGTACTGACCTGTTTCAAGGTCTCCAGTGCCTGTGGTAACATGCCTTGACTGTACTGCAGTTTGCCCACTCGCATCAGCTGCACAGCCCTCAGTGGATGGAAATCAGGATAATACAGCCTGCGGAGAAAAGGGAGGGAAATGCGTCACTGTGCCGGCTCTCACCTTCACAGTCACTGCCTCTGTGGAGAGCTATTAGGGTGGGACTGCAAAGTCCTTGTGAATGTTAATAAGGTACTCAGAGAAAATTAGCTGCTCTACCAAGAAGCATGAAACACTGAGGGGAATTAGAAAATTATTACTCTCCATCTCAAAGGAGTGCCTTTAACATTATCCTGTTAGAAAGTGACGGGAGTGGGATTATTTCATTTGCTACTGTTGGATAGCACAATAGCATTTACTGTACTTAGTGTCGCAAACAGAGGTCGTTCACAATCCTACATCCCCAAAGAGGCATAATTTTTTCAAGGAAGGTTTAGTAGGAAAACCTGTCCTGGATCCTATAGGATGAAGAAGGACTACACATGACACCAACGGTATCATCATTTCTGAGGGTTTGCCTGCTGCTCCCTATTGAAGAAAGAACTGGTAATGTGTGTACAAGGAAACATTTTGAATTTGACTTGTGAATACAGGCAAGGTATTTGCTTGCGTGAGCAAAAACTCCTTTTCTCAGTTTCACAGAAGCAGAAGTTTGCCATCAACCTCACTGGAGTTACTTTCAGAACAACATACGTTGAGATGAAAGCAGAACTGTGTTCTCTTTTCCTGAAGATGTAGATGGAGGGCAATGTCATCATTAATTCTCTTCAAAACACTCATGAAATGTCATAAATTTAAACTGAAGATAAGTAAGCATCATGGAAAATGCTTGCACACCCCAAGCCCCTTTTTCTGCTGGTTTTACACAATTTCAGTGAAGACACAGAAACACATGGGAAGCATGACCTATGAAGGCCTCTCCCAAGGGAGCAGAAACCAGTTTCATGTGAAGAACCCATCCTGAATTCCCACATGCATCAACCTGTTCAGACCACAAAAACTACAAGAAGTGCACAGTGGTGTTCTCAGCCCTCTTGGGGCCTCCAAAAAGGCTGGAGAGTCAGTAGGCTAAAGAGAAGAAAAATGGCAGTACTTGCCTCAGCCCAAACCGATCGCTGAGGAATTTCAATGATCCAGATAAACAGACGCTATAAATTTATCCAAAGGGTTACTTTTAGGTCTTTTTTTTCTGATTACCATATCAATTAACATGGTGCTGTCTGCTACAAGTTAAACAAAATAAAAAATGCAACAAAGTCAGAAATTTGGGTGTGGATTAGCAAAGAGTAAATAGGAATTGCAAATGTAGCATGGCACAAATGGGAATAGTGATAACACACACAACTTTATAAAACTTGTTATATGATGACACCAATATGGGTATATACTACTGCCCTCACCTGTGCCTGTGGCAATGAACGGAGTAAACAGGTAATTCAGCCTCATTTTGTACTACTGAAATATTGGGATGGCTGGGGCAATGATCATGGCCATAGAAGCAGCAGCAAAGAGTTTTGCATGGATAACTTTCTGCAGTCCTCATTAGACTTTGCCGCACCCTGACATCTCCTATTTCTCTCTGATCACGTGGACAAATCCAGGCTACGCTTCGGTCTGGCAACATGTGGCTTGCTGAACTTCATGGGGATCCACCAGAGTGCAGAATCTGTCCCTGCATGCAGATGGGTCTCTCTTTATAGCTCACACGTTCACTTGCAGTCAGTAAAGATTTACCACTGTGGTATGGGCAATACCCAGAGAAAACAGGAGGCAATTTAACAATGTCAGGTACTCAGCCCAGACTACCAACCATAAACTAAAGCAAGTGAAAATTTAAGATGAGGACATGGGAGGACTAAGTGTGGAACAACGAGCTCTGAGTTCATAAATATTTACAAAGCTATTTCACTGCACTGATTTATGTTCAGATCTTATGCATGTATATAGTTACATTTGCAAGCCTTAAAATTGACATTTGAAACTACTATTTATTATCATATTCCGGAATAAATCTGTTAAACTATTGGAACACCTTTCAAGAAAGCATATGCATTAAATGAGTTTATAAGAGAAATCTGGGCAGCTTGCAGCTCTTCTGGAGGATGTGTAAGTGGGCAGAAAGCCATTGGCTTCTTCCAGGCATCCCCAGGATTCGATACTGTGTAAAGACAGCATGGCAAAAAGAGCTAAAAAGCAGTGTCAGGTACTTGAGAGCAAATCTGTTATCCTTGTATGTTGCTCTGAACAAAACAAATGGATATATTTAATACTGAGGAAGACATTTGCCAGCCAAAGAAACTGGTACCTAAAGACTGTCAACAAGAAAATAACACAACTATATAGGAATATATGCTGCAAAACATGGTACAGCTTGGGAAGAGTGGGATTTCAGTCTGAAAATGATTTTATGAGATTTACCAAGGCCTGAGGCACAGGAAGGGGAACAGCATTGTATTGAAAGATGAAATAGAGAAAGACAGTTCTGTGGAGTGATATTTCCTGCCCCTTGGCACTGGACAATGCACAGAAATTCATTTGCAAAGAGAGATTAAACAGACTACAAAAACTATCAAGTAAAGCTCCATTGTAAACAAGAGAACTGGAGGAGATCTTTAAATTTTAAACCCCATATTTAATCTAAGATAGGGCAACTTTGTTTCATCTTCCGGCTAACAGCACCCAAACCAGCCTGTCCCCTGCCTATCTGCTGGTCCCCAGCTTGGTGTTACCTGCAAACAACAGCAAAGCAGCTTCTATTGCCTCCTCCAAGTTTTTGGTGGAGGTCCAGTCCTGAACAGTTCCCTACAGCACCAATTGATACTGGCTGGCATCCAGTCAGCAACATGTTGGCTATAACCCTCCAGCTTCTACCATCCAACCTATTGTTTAGGTGGAGGAAAATTACACAAACAGCTACGACAAAGAAATTTCTCATGATCTTGTCTGAAAAATTCCAGAAGGATAAGTTAGTGGACTGAAGATGATCAGTGTATCAATAAATTTAAATTAGTGGGATTTATATAGCAACCCCATCCCTGGAGGTGTTCAAGGCCAGGTTGGATGGGGTCCCGGGCAACCTGATCTAGTAAATGGGGAAGTTTGGTGGCCCTGCCAGGCAGGGGGGTTGGAGCTTCATGATCCTTGAGGTCCCTTCCAACCCGGGTCATTCTGTGATTCTGTGATTCTATTTGTTACCTATCAAGCTGTCTGCTCATCTGCACTGTAATATCCTAACTTGGATGTCAACTCCCTGACCCTCTTGGCCTTCTATATGTTATAGTCAGTAACCTGGCCAGCTCTATCAGTGCCTTTGTCAGAGGCAGCCATCAAGCCCAATGGATTTGTATGGGTTACACTCTCTCAGAAAAAGTCTCCAGCTCAACCCTCTTTTTGGGTTGTGCCTGGCAGATTGCACAAGTAAGAGCAAGGCAAAGAAAGCACTGTGTCGCCGACTATTCAAAACCTCAAATGAAAGCTATTCCTTAGTCTCCAGGTAGCGTACTTCAGTATTTCACTGTTCCAGGAACCAGCAATTTCTGCATTTTGTTCACTTAATTGAAGGATATCAATTTTCAGTAGACAAAGATAAGGCCAATACTTTGTAAAGACATAGTAGTTTCTAATACACCATGAACTCAATAGCCCCTATTTGCAGTTCAGCCCTGACGTTTGCCTTGATGAAACTCCAGAGCAGTCACTGTTCATACACTTTATAAAGAAAAAAATCTCTTCATTCTACATATCTATTTCAGCTCTGAATCATCTGCATTCTTTTATATATGACAATGTAAAAAAAAACCCAAACAAACAAGAAACAAACTTGACAAATTTTAGTCAGCTCCTACATTAATTACTTAATACAGTGGTTCCTCTACTTTCACTCAAATATCTCCCATTAGAGTATGCTTAACCAGAAATGCTGTGTTCTCCCAGGAGCTAAAGCCTACAGTTAAAAAAGAAAGAATATGCAAAACCACTGTCTTCTCTGATACTTCATATTTTAAAATAGACTCCCACCATTTCCTGTAAATCCATCTGCAGGGTTAGCATTTGCACCTTTGTCTTCAGCCTGACGTAATTAGAAGCAGGCAGGATTTATAAAACCTGAAATAAGGGTTTAAAACGGAAATGTTACAAAGCTCTTTAATATGGTGACACGTGAAAAGTGATGCCATACATGACTGCAAATTGCTTTCTAGTACCTTTTAGCACAAGTAAATATGACAGCATAAAAGACATAAAGCAGTTTTTGGAGCCACGGCAACAGAGAAGGAATTAAGAACAGGCTTCTGGGCTTCAGGAAAGGTGTGAGGCGAATGCAAAGAGGAAAGCGTCAGCCTCCAGACAGAAATGCACTAGCTATGCTGGATGGAAACGTTCACACAAATACAGCACCTGATAAGCGTGACCTTCTTTTCTTCTTCTTCTTTTTTTTTTGACTTATTCTTGATTTCAGACTGAATCAATATTTGAGTGCATTCATTAAAGCTGCTCGCTTGACCGCAGTTTAAGAATTATCTTTATGGTGTCCAGCTATTTGCTTTTTTTCATTCTTTATTGATGTGACACTGGTCATCTAATTCACATGATAATTTTTTCCACTCAGTGACTAGGGTGATTTTTAGGACAAATTTAAGGACAAAATATTAATTATGCTAAAAAGTACAAAACGTTTGGTATCCATCAACATTTCCAAGAATGATCCAGTTGCTTTACGAACAGTCAAAGAAATCATATTCCTCTGGAGTTTAGAACAGGTAAACTAACTGTGCTCAGTTACAGCTACCTGTGTTCATTTGGGAGCTCACAGTTCTTAGTACCGACTGGACTGTGCTAAAGCTGCTCAGTCTGATCTCTGAACTTCACTTATCCATTCTTACATCAAAACCAGGAATCTGAAGCTGAAATAGTGTTTAAAAAAACAATGCTCTATTTATAGAAAATATCCTTTTTATAAATAATTAGCTTAATATTATAATAATCACTGGCCCTGCACATGAGTTTTGTCTGAAATAAAACAAGGTTATTGGGTTATTTCTGGAGGAATTGGGAAAATGTTATTGATATTGGAATAAATGACTATGTTTTCCATGCTAAGTATTAGAAGTCAAATTGTAACTGTATAATTTCCCAGGGCAGTATATCTATATTAACTGATGTATAATCTTTACAGTTCCCCCACAGAAGTCTTTTAAAAGATCACTGGCCCTGTTCTCATGTTACCATGTATTTTTTTCTTGGAATAAAAACAGTTTTAAACTGACATTCCTTCTGGCTTCTCCCTCTCTCAACTCCCTGTTTATGGATAACCTGGTATGATTAAATCAGTTCAGGACCTTACAGCTCCCCTTATACCTTTCTTTAGCAGCCATGTCAGTTTTGGAGCAGCAGACAAAATCCTTTACCTGCAGCACAGTTGGTATACTCCAGCTGCCCTGAAATTTTTATTGTTCATTTGATCTCCTCATCACAGTGTCTCACTGACACAATCAAAGCAACACTGAACACTTCAATGCAGGCATCAGCTTTTTCTTTTGTGTTTTTTTCCCCCAGTATTACCTCTGTCACTTGTGGGATCAATCCCTCAGCATTAGTGTGGAGGATTTCCTGGCGGTAATTGCTAGTGCACATCTCTAGCTAACAACAGAAAGTCACCCTTCTTCTTTCAGCCAGCCATGGTCAGCCATTAGTAGAGATACGTAGACATTGCACCTCTGTTCAAACCTCCCTTTGAAGTCCTTATACTCTTGACTATAATACATTTTGGCTTTATGTTTTTACAGTCTAATTTACATGTGCTCTCCATCTGTATTACTGCTTTATCAACAAAATCCTCTGTTATCTTAAATACTGTAAGTTTCATCAAAGCCCACAACTCATTTAAGTATGCCATCATACTGAAAAGTATAGCATGACTGTCTTTGGTCTGCACAGATGAGAAACTGAGGCATGGGTAAATGAAATGATTTCTCCAATGTTACAAAAGAAAAACCACTGGGAAAGCCAAGAATTGAACCTGGATCTCAAGAACTATGTGCAAGTTCAGGCAATATGATTTTTTTATGGTTCATGCAGGGCCTGGTTCTCAGGTTCATGCTGTCTCATCTGTCTGCTTCTGCCAAGCCAAATGAAAGAAAATACGGTTTTGTCGGCTTAAAGGGCATGTTGTATTTCACAAACAAAATGTAGAAACAGTAGCAGTAGTTTACAAGTGTTTGTGACAGACAACCAGTTTCTTCTTAATTCTTTTTTTTGTTCTGTCCTCACTCTAGATATGCCCCTTTATATCCTTTATATCCCTTTATCTCCGTGAAATAACTGCCTCTGAAAACAATTCAGGATTTAGATCTGTGAAATCATGGTTCAAAATCTTTTTCATCACATCTATGTCTTATAGTCTTCTACTAGTATTTGTTTCAGCAATTTAACTGATATGATCAAGTAAGCAATCACATTTCTTAATCAACTGAATTCACAAGAAATGTCAGCTATCCATCTCAGAAATCATTTATCTCTGTCTGCTGATCATTCTGCTGTATTCCCAATGGTGACAATTTATGCCACATCAAAATGGATTTCGTTCCAGATGTTGGCTCTTTGAATGATAACTTCAATAAAATATGTTTGAATGATAACGGTAATAAAATGATGGAGTGGTATAAACCACCATTTTCCTCTTGGCTCTGGATCAAACTCCTTAATTTAAAATGCTGATGCTGTCTGAGTGGTCCATGTTGAATGTTCTGTCTTCTGGTGTTAGAAAATGTTAGGGTAAGAAACAGTGCTCAGTTTGGAATGGAAGAAGGAAAAACTTTACAAAGGTTGTTCTTGTGTCCTAGCTGATCTTCAGAGCATCTTGCAGCACTTGCTATTTTTGTCATAGAATCACCAAGGTTGGAAAAGACCTAAAAGTTCATCCAGTCCAACCCTTCACCTATTACCAATAGCTCCCACTAAACCATGTCCCTCAACACAACATACAGTCATTCCTTTAGCTCCCCCAGGGTCAGTGACCCTACCACCTCCCTGGGCAGTCCATTCCAGTGCCTGACCACCCTTTCTGAGAAGTAATATTTCCTAATGTCCAGCCTGAATCTCCCCTGCCGCAGTTTGAAACCATTCCCTCTGGTCCTATCACTAACGACACAAGAGAAGAGGCTGACCCCCAGCTCACTACAACCTCCCTTCAGGAAGTTATAGAGATCAATAAGGTCTCCCCTGAGCCTCCTCTTCTCCAGGCTGAACAATCCCAGCTCCCTCAGCCTCTCCTCATAAGGCCTGTGCTCTAGACCCCTCACCAGCTTTGTTGCCCTCCTCTGAACACCTTCCAGGTGCTCGATGTCTTTCTTGCAGTGAGGGCCCAAAACTGGACACAGTACTAGAGGTGCAGTCTCACCAGTGCTGAGTACAGAGGGAAATGAGGTCACCATCTAAAGATCTTACGACAAACTGTTAATTCAGACAGAAATACACTGCGTAAGTCCTTGCATAGCCACAGGAACAAGAGGATTTGGTCAACAGTTCAATTCAAAGAATTCATAAAAAAATTAATTAGAAAGTGAAAGAGAGTATGTTTAAAAAATACCAGAAAACTCAGCAAGTCTAAAAGACAGCAATGGAAGAGTGGGAGAACAATTATTACTAAGAACATGCATGGAAAGAGATGTAAAATATAGAAAGGAAATGTGTAATAGAGAAATACTAATCTGCGACAAAGACCTTGGTTGTTCACATTCTACTCTGAGCAATTAATCTACTGCAAGTCACTGATGTTAAGAAAACTGGCCCACCCTCAATATCTTATATGGCTAGAATACAGCTGCAAGACTGGATGCAGTTACAAGCAACGCAATTTTAGACTCCGGTGTTCTACAAGAAGATCATGGATCTACACATCTGTGTGACCCTCTCCTTTTCAGCCACAGAATGAGAGCTCAACCTGGGAAAGAAGGAGGAGCACTACCAGAACTCCTATGCTCACTGCAGAAAACTTAACTCTAATAGGTTCCCTGTCCCCTGGTTATGATAGGAGTTCCCCCAGTATTAGTGCAACCCACACCTAATTGTAACTACAGTTAGTAAACCTCAGAGAGGTGGTGTGAGTGTGCATGAGCATGTGTAGGTGCAAACTGCACATCAAAGGATGCAGCTGGCAGTGTCACCAGCATCAGTGCAAAATGCCTTTTCTCCACTCATCACTATCCCAGATCACCTCAGAAGTGTGTTGTAATACAGAAAGGCTGATAATGTGAGTTAGATCATTGGTTTAAGCAACAGTATCCTTTATTTTTTTCTTTTTCTTTTTTTTTTTTTCTTTTCTTTTTCTATCATACCTCCAGATAATTCTGTAGAGAAACTATCAGGTGTGGTGCAATAACTCTAGATAAAGGATTACAAACACTAATGCCAGACAGGATGGCTGCGGGGTTTGGAAAGACACTGTTCTCATGACTGCCATGGGTCAGGAAAGAATCACAGCAACAAGTCCTTTCACTGAGTTTCTGTCACCTTCCACATCTGAAGAGGAAAGAATTATAGTTTTTAGTATTATTTTTACCCATAGATCAGTGTTCTTGTAAGCATTCACATATACAGTTGTAGTTCTGAAGTAGTCTGGAAGAGATTTTGGAGTTAAAGTTGATATTTCTACAAAAACATTAGCTCTATGAATGTTATGGTCAAAAAAACTTCAAACCAAACTGATCATTAAGATATACTTCAGAAAACAGAAAAGTGCTGTAAAAATACACTATACCCCTACATATTGAGTATTGCATGCAATTCTGATCCTGTCACTTCAGACAAGTTCAACAGAGAGGTATTTATATACCTGGCTTTATTTTCTGTATCTCAAATTTTCCATCTCTAAGGTAAGAATACCAGTCTACTCAATGGAGGTTAAATTCAATGACGTCTGTGAAGAGCTTTGAGAGTTCAATAGGATGCTACATGGTTAAAATGTGACAGCTAAACAAGACCACCTGTCTGTACTGGAGAACACTAACCTCTGTCCAGTCACTCAGGTGGCTAGAAAATTTCTTGCATGACCCAAAAAGCATGTAAATTGCTCCAGAGTTTTTTAGAAAGTAAAACAATCTGGAAGAAAGGGGAGGGAGAAAACAGCATTCTCTACAGAAATAAAAAAGAAAAAAGGAAATTGGCTATGAACTTGAATTGGCATGAGCAGCAATCATGAGCAACAATCTCTCCAAGGGTCTAAAGGCTTGCCTGGAATGCTAGTTGAATTTAAAGAACAGATTTTTTCAAACAATGTCACATTACCTCTTCATAGGTGGAAAAAGGTGCAATCCTTCAAAAGACCAAGGCATGCTTGAACTCTCAATTTGTAATAGAAAGCAGCACATTCACTGAGCAAGCATTTTTCAAGTAAAGTCATGTTTGCTGTGCACCTTGATTAATGAGTACATTTGTATCTTGTCAGAACAGGCAGGGGGCAAAAAAATTTAAGAGAAGTTTGCTTGAGGAAGAAAAGGACCCATGAAACAAATATTTCAGTTCACACTGCAAAGCAATTTTCAAGCTTTCATGCTTTACATGGTAACTCATATCAGTACCTGGTTTGCTTTAGGAGCTACTGTCTTCAATGGCTAACTCCAACATCTATGTTACAGATAGTAGAACATCTCAAGGCGCATTCCACTGATGTAAATTGGTATAATAACACTGATCTTAATGCTTGGCGCATTAACTGACATAGTGACATCAGCTTTTGCTAGCACATGGAACACCATGCATCTAAGTGCTATAAAACAGTGTCAATGTCAGCACCACAGAATCAAAATCAAATTTCCAAAGCATTGCTCAAAATGTGTAGTATTTTGGATTAAAAGACGTTTGTTTCTCTTTTTGTTCAAATGTTGCTTTCTTTCTTCAGTGCTCACTGGGACAACAAAGTTTTACACTCAGATTTTGCAATATCAGTCCACCACTCTGTGATCATTTATAATTGTAGTAGTACAAAGAGATCCTGAGGTTTTGCAAAATTATATTGAGTTGCAGCTACGTAGCCTAGTAAATCAGGGCTTGTTTAGAGATGTGTGAGACAAGAGGATAAAATATACTTTCCAACAGAACATAATATTGCATAGAATTTCCTCACTACGAGGTTCTAGACTGTATATCTAGATTAGCTCATTAGTGCTTGCATCTTAACACAATGAAATTACTTCTATAGGCAAGATAAGGCACGAACAACTCATTTAAGCTGCAGTGCAATGCATTTGGGTACATAGTGAGTAAACTGTCTACAAACAGAAACAAATAGTTTGCAGACTGCAAATATGGGGCACAGTGTGCCCAAAGTCAGCTTCCAAGGACTTAACTGTTTTATCTCTCACTTAGTGGCTCCTGCATAAACATCCATAATGGGTCTGTTGGGAGAATAACATTTTCTCAAATTATGAGGAGAGTTACAGAACACTGGCTGCCTCATTGGGCTAGACCACATTTGCAAAGACCAAACATGACATGGAAGAAAATGGCCTCGAGCCCATTAGACTCATAAAAACAACAAATATAATCAAAGAAAAAACCTTAGATTTGCACAGGAAATTCTGAGAAGATACACGACTGGGATGGGACCAACCCAGGCCCTACAATGGTACTTACACAGGCCCACCTCTGACACGAATTGTCCAAAACTATCTGGTAAACATTTACCTTGCATTCCATTCACTGAGGGCAGCTGACACAAAGAAAGAGCTTCAACTGCAATACAGGCACATGAATCAGATGCTTGTAACAGCCTAAAACTATGAAACATTGAGCAACCATATTTCTTTCCTAGCCAATTGTGTGGAAGCAACTAATGCACTGATTTATGGCATAGCGGAGGAGGGGAAATGAGCAAAAAAAAAACACATACAAACATTATCAAGTATATTTTTTCTCTCAAATGTTAGTTGTGACCCACTGATGTAGCTCTGAATTAACAGCTAACACCCTGGGAAATGCTCCAGCAAGCTGCTGTGCAAGTGCAGCAAAGCTGCCAGGGTAACATACGTTGGTTAGATAGGTTCTGACCTACTACATCAATCTGAGCCACAGGTTCAGATACCCTTTTGCCAGCTAAAACCCTTTAACACAGTACTTACAATTGGTTTGCCACTGCACATACCAGTTGATCCTTAGGCAAGACCTCCAATCTATCTCACAAGTCATGTCTAACATTTCTAATTTCTGAATTACCTTTTCCCTCTTTTCCCAGATACTGTCTCCTATTTTCATCTCAGTTTTCTTTATTTTCTGTATCATTCTTTCCTTGGCTCTCTACACCTCTCCTTACATTTCCTTCTTTCTCTATTTATCCCACCGGGTTATTTTTTTCCCTCTCACCTCCTCTGTCATCTTTTCTTCCTTTTTATTTTTTTTCCACTCTTAGACCCTGTCAACCTACACATAACCAAAGTGACAGAAGGTGACTGCTCACTTGGCTGGGTTACATACATATCTCTGAAGCAAGAGCTAACAGCTGTTTCAAAGTAAACTCTCTGTATGCAATAAAAATTACAACATGTTAAAACATGCAACAGTGTACTGCGCATAAAGCCTCTGGAAACTGTCCATTGATCTACAACATGTCCACTAATTTCTTTAGCCTAAAGGGCATCTTTCTAAATTGGTATAAGGGGCAGACATGAAAAAAAAAATCTGTCAATACTCTTTTGTGAGATATAGGAAAACCATAAACTTAGTCTTCGCTTTTAACTACGAATCCATGAGGGATGAAGCAGGCATCAAAATAAAAAATGGCACTTACTTGCCTCAAGCAAAACCAAAATGTCACAGCCTCAGCTTGTAGCACAATGGGACTTTACCATTTCATTGTCAATTTGTGATTTCTCTGAAATATGAGTTAGATATCTCTGGGCTTTCCTGGTATTCATTCTCAGGACTTCTGTAGTGGTTTGTATCTTGTGCTGAACCAGATGCATCTCAACAGAGTGAAGCAAAAGACCTCTCTAGAAAATGATCCTCTCCTGTTAGATGACGGTTTATTTCCTAGAAACATGGAGATCGTTCCTGGAGTCACCTTGCAGCCACATACTGCATGCCACTAAATACTTTTCAAATAAAGATTTACTGCTCTTCTTCTGAGATATATGTTATTTCTTTTTCTGCTCTGGGTGTTACACTAAGCAATGTTCATGATCCATCCCCTCCCTGTTTCAACAAGACACTGTCAAAGCAACTTTTACTGACAGGAAAGACTAGTAATTACAAAGGTTTCTGCTAATTACTTTCGATCTTCCTGTAGGTTTTTATGGGCAAAATCTATGATTTACTTTATCATAGTCCTTCATATTTAGGGCAGTTATTTACATTTCCCCTTATCAGATTAACAACTGATGAGGTGTACCTTCATATGATAAGGTATATATCTCAGTTCTAGCCCTTACTTGGCTGGTGCTACCATCAGCAGCTATCCTTAGCCTTGAATAATCAAATCTGCTTTCACCCAGCTCTACTATGAATATGCAACAAGATGAATGCGATGACTGTGCTCCTGGTTTGACTTTTCTTGGCAGCTTTGCCACATGGCCTGTCTACCTTTCATGGGCACATTTGAAATGCAATCCTAAAGCTGAATGACCATTGCTTTGATGCTTAGGCCATGTTTTTGAGACTTAACTTCTAGTCCCTTCAGAAAGCACCTGGATTACTATGGTAGTTTTTGTACAAATTAAATTTTAAGTTTAAATGTAAGTCCATGAAAAAAAAAACAAACAAAAAACACCAAAGCTATGCATTGCTAGATGTTACCATTCTCTTTACCAGTGCATGTCCAGAACAGCAGTGAATGATGCCCACTTCCAAACATACAGTTTCTAAATTACAATGCAGTAGAAGGCTTGAATAATTTATCCATGTAATGAGACTTTATATGTTGCTATAAAGTACAAATAATGCTAACCATGCAAGTAAGTTATGCAAAATATGAATCTTTCCTTTTGTTGCTAGTTTGAGGCATTATACAGTAGATGCTCAAAAAACTGCAGAGTCTAATTTCTCTATGACATTTGTTTATGAATAGAGATGAGCCAAAAGGGAAATTCTGCTGTGCAAGGAAGTACACTGACAGCATGAACACTACTGAATAGCTAAAGTATTTCCACTGTGACATAAGTAGATTTAAAATGAATGCATTCATAGATATGCAGTTTGCCTTACCATTTTAAAATACGAGTAAAAGGATTAAATACAAATACAGTGCAGTTTTTTTGATTCCTACGTCATATAACATAGATTAAGTCATCTCATACATTATGTCATACAATGTTATACAACATCCAAGACATAAAATTTTAAGCCAGCTTCATGTGGACAAATACTTATACAAGAAAAAACAGAACAAAAATGGTTATCTGCCTCTCCTCTTAACAGAGAAGCAATAAATGGAGAGATTATTGGCTTAAAGAGTACAGGAATGTCTTGTTTTGTCTATACTCCAGAGCACTTACACTCATTTCTTCCATTCTTTTTATCTTCTCTTTTGGCGGTATTGTCTTTCTATTTCAAGAACAGTCAAGGCTCTTCCAAGCCCTTCACAATCAAATCTCCTCTAGCTTCCACTATGGCTCGATCATCTCCAAGTCTCCTTTCTCTGAATATCATTATTATATCTTTACCTGTGCTTCTGACAAGATCACTAACTTCCACAGTCATCAGACCTGCCATTTGCATCACAAGCCCCATGTACAGAGTAAAGTATGAAAACATCACATACTCTCATTGTCAGCACATCTGTGGCATGACTCTACAAGTAACAGTTTTATTTTGAAAAGCAGCGAATAACCATCTACATGAAGAATATGTTTCATAAATCAGAACAATGAACAAACTGATAGCAGTGCAGGCCTTCCATACTTGTAAAACAGTTTGCCCAGTATCTCTGTAACCCAGTAACCATTTTATAAGTAAAAAATTATTACTGGCTACCCACTTGATGTGTTCTGCTGTATCACATTTACTACTTTATTCAAAACTCAAAGAGCTCTAACAAATCTTTACCTTACATATAGGTAAATGAGTCAAAATAGGTTGAAAGATGATTTACAAATAGTGTAGAGGGTATTTGATCAAAAGGCAGTTCTTCACTTGCCATCATACAGTGACTATCTGAATGCACCCTGAGTTAACTTGATTTGCAATTATGACCACATAACGTGTGAGTTTAAGGAGGATTCTTTCTGCCACGGTATAAATACTCCCAGCGAAAACAAACATAAAGCAATTTCACACCTAGTTTGAATCATTTCCAAAGTAAATTGGGCCACACTGCACTAAATCAAGAGAAAGACAAGTATTTGCAAAGATTAATTAAAGTTCATTGAAGTCTATTTGGGTTATTTACTACTGAGGTGAAAGTATTGGTCAAACAAAAACACTACCCTTAAAAAAGCCCAAAAAAGCACACATCTCAAGAAATGCACGTAAAGATAAAATCCAATGATAAAGATCATGTATCGCCCTCCCCTTCAGAGTAATTTGATGATTTATTTCTCTAAGTGGATAGGAGGTAGCTAGAAAATTGGTTTGTGGGATAAGAAAAAGATTTGCCTTTCAGATACTAGACAAAATGGAGTAAGTAGTATTGCTAGATACACGAATGTACTTTGTGTTATTGGGTTAATATTCCTGTTGTGCTATCTTATGATTCAAAATTGATGGTACAATAAGTGTAAATTATGAACTATTAATTAGAAGTGGCAGATTGTGCTTAATGTACAAGCAAATGCTAACCAGCAAACAGAGTCAGTTGCTATAGTAATTCTATACTCCTTCGAGGTCTTAAGAATCATTAAGGGCTATGACGAATTTAGTTCTTTACAAAATAAGTGCTTTCTCATCACCTCATTTAGTGGATTTTCTGCACAATCCCCATGTGCATACTGCACACATCACACAGTGTCTAATCAAATTCAAGTATATTTGAATTTTTATTAAATGCTGACCTTTCCAATATACATTTCATTTGTGCTCATATCTAATATACACGTTGTGATCTCAAATATTCCTCAGTGCTTATATTTAAACTGAAGAAAGTGTTGAAAGCAGCTCACTAGGAAAAATGGGATCAGATTAAAAAAAAAAAAAAAAGAACAAAAGATTTTTAAAGACAAACACAATGGTTAATTATTGCAAACCTAAAATCTGTGAGAAATTCTCCCATGTGTAAGGGGCCAGCACTGGTCCTGTGCATCAATTAAGCCCACTTAAAACACATTTTAAAGGCTTAGATGGGATTTATGTGGTGCATAAGCCTGAGGCTGTCTGTCTGAATGTGAATTTCATCCTCTATGAATATACCTGTCAAAATAGCTGAAATCTGAACATTAAGGATGTTGTTAGCAAATAAAAATCTAAATTCTCAGACACTGTCCCTGCTATTGTATTTGTCATCTTCCCTTTTTTATAGCAAAACAAAGTGCTTATACACACAAAGAAAGTGCCAGCAACTGCAGCTTCCGTACTAAACTTCCTCATTTAACTTGCTTTAAAAAGGAAGATGGATGGTACTCTCTGATGAAAAAGATTGTTTCTCGCTTTTTCTCTTTAAGGAACAGGCTTTAGTGCTACTCAACTTATGTGAGGAAATGCAGCGCAAGACAAGCATTGTACTGAGCTCCAGATACACATAAGGCTTCAATCACCTATTTTGTTCATGCAAATATAAGACTTTAAATGCATGATTAAATTGCTCCTAAAGATCTAAGTATCTAAGGAGCTGGAATTTGATCCCTGATGAACAGTTATTTAGGATTAATGGAAGGAAAAATTCTAGAATCTGGAATCTGTGCTAAGTTCAACAACTGAACAGAAAACAAACTTTCTATTCATGACAAGAAGCATTCCGACAAGTTGTCAATTGCTTGGACTCACATAAAATTGCAAAAAAAGATTAAAATCTACTTAAATAATTTTCCTTGTAATTCCTAGTGAAAAAAACAGATACTTCAAGCATGGAAGTTGCACTGACAGTGCTAAAGAAATCACATTTGGCATTCCACTGGGCTTTCCCCTGTTGTATCCTACCTGATCATCCGATGGTAACAGACCTGAGACATCTTTTATATTTATTTTAAACTTCATTTCTGTGCATTTTTCTTTGTATTCTTTTTTCTTTCATGTCATGCCAAATTGCCAAAATATCACTGTAGCCTCATTTAAATCCGTCTTAAGAATTCACATATCATGTAGTGCCTGAAGAAAGCACACTCTGAAACTCCCCAAAGCTCCCACAACTTAGGCATCCTTGTTATTCTTGTCTCTTGAGTTTTTTGAGAGACACTGTCTTCTGGCATCTATCTTCCAATCTGAGCTCTGCAGTCATTTCATGCCATCCTAATGTACATTACACTGCATCATCTAAGCATCTGAGCTCTAACTCCACCTCTATTCAAGAAAGCATTCAAAAGAAGTGCTGAAATAGCTGCTTAGTCTATCTATGTGAGCCTTACCTTCATGTCCAAACAAACCCTTCCTAGAGTTACCTGCTGTTGGTTCTCCACAGTTACCAAATAATCAGTTCTGCTACTATACTTGAACATGACTTGAGAAAAACTTCATGTGACAGTAAGATTTATCCAATAGGATATTCACACAAACAGATATCAAACTTTTGATACCCTAATGGGAAGCTTAATATTCACAGGTTCACAGGTCAAAACAGAGTCAAAGACTTCTTGAAGAGGAAATTCTGAAAACATAACTCACATTGCTGAATATTTCCTAGCATTAATAATTCAAGATGACATTGTGAGCTGAGTCATCTGTCATGTCAACTCAGACTACTCACTGTGGGGGAAATTTGTACCACAGTCTGACTCTCCAACTTGGAGACAAAATGATTGATTTTGCTTGTAATTTACTAATCTTTGCCATGAAAACTTGAGGACAGTGCCTTCATATAGGAACATCACACCTCCAATAAGAGAAGCCAAGTAGCTACAGAACTCCTCCTTTAATTATACTGGATGTTCCAACTTCATCAGTGATTGCATTTAGTAATTGCTGCAGCAATAAATGCCTATAGACTAAGAACACAATCCTCAGAGGTCTACAGCTTCTAATTTCTTTGGAAAAGAGACACAATCTACACTATGAAAAATATAATTGCACTTTAATTATCAGTTAGCTGAGTAGCATGAGATATGTATGCCTTCATTTTTTAATAGCTTCTACCACTTCCAGGAAATTGTGGAAAGAAATAATAGAACCCATGAGTTTTATTTCTGCCTGATTCCACCAAAATAAATAAATTAAAAAAAAATCAAATAAAGATTCAAACTCTTCTGGATCAGTCATAACCCAGGAGGAACACTAGCAATAATGAACACTGATACACAAGCACAGCTGCAATGTTCACATCAGTGGCAAGCAAAAGCAAAAATTTGCCCCTTCGGTTGAGTTCTGCTACATTAAACTGATAAAAAGCCCTTGTCTGGCTGACTCAAGGTTACTTCTTTGTTTTATAAGGTCAGAGCTTTAGCATTTGAAAAATATTTTTTCTACTGCGATATTTACCATATATCCTGCTACAGATAAATTGTAATCATTCAGGAATAGCACAGAATATGCCTTACATAAGGAAACCCTTAGCAACAAAAATATATCAGCATTTAGAAGGATTTTTAAAGCAGATTACAGCCAACGAGAAACATTAAGCTGGATACACTGCAATCTAGCCCTGCTTTTATAAAATACACCATATAGAGAACCAATGGAACAGCACATAAGATGGCAAAATGTTGACAAAGCCTCTGTAGTGTTTGTATCTTCACACAACTAATTAAAAATATACATTTAAGAGGATTCCTCTTTATTTTTAATGGAGAAATTGGGGCTAGACAACGCATCTTCATTTTGGCCAAAAAGTCTTTTGTTCATGCTGACCTTAAGCATGGGAGAGCTTTTTAACTATAGTAGTATGTTGAATGCACACTATGTCACATCGCTGGGGAATTTGAAAGAATAGAAAGTGTGTGATAGGGAGAAGGAGTTTCTCCATCCATTCTCAGGGAGCGAGGGTGGAAGGAAAACAAATGTTTGAAGCTTTGTGCTTCTTACCATATAATAGATTTGCTTGACCACAGGATTACAAATGAACATCGGTTACAAATGCAAAAAATGAGGATATTTTATCTTTAGAAAATATGCATCAGGCACAGTGATGTAAACCATTTTATGTATTATTATTGAGTTTTCTCATTTTTAAAAGAGAAGTTAACCAGTGAAATAGTCACACAGTAGCCATTATAAATTATTTGGAGATGAAGAAACAATGCTGCTCATTGTAATAAATCTTCATCACTCCTTTGCTGAAAAGATACCTCCCGCAGGAAAACATTTGGCCTCTGAAGACAGAGAACTGTCAAAGCTGAAATATTAAAGTGCTCCCACATTGATATCACATCGGGATTCAATATTATACTGAAAGCGTAAATGAGACAGAACTAAGTATTTTCATTTGAAAATTAAAGAGGAAATATCTTGAAAGAAGACCATATTCTCTCCATATTGCTTATGCTATATTATCCTATGTAACACTTTAAATGTCTTGTGGTTATTAAGAGTAATAATAAAAAACAGGCAAAAGGCATATGTTTACCTATGGATAAAGCACCTATTAAAGCACCATCCTTGAGCCTGATTATTCAGTAGAAAAGGATCACTCACTGGAGGCAAGTAACTTTGAGCTGCACCTTGTATGTATAGGTGTGTTTAACGTCCACAAGTTTCTGCTGTTATTATTATCAATGAAAACAAAAAGCAAAATGAAAAAATAACCAAAACTTCTACGTATCCCCTTTTTCTTTCATTTCATTTTCACAGAATCATAGAATGACTTGGCTTGGAAGGGACCTCAGGGATCATCAAGTTTCAACCCTCTTGTTGCTTTTGTTCTTTCTTTCTTTTTGAGGAGTGTGAAATGTGGACTTCTTAATAGCAGAATATTATTCTTTAAGACAAGAACCTGGAAAGCTTCAATGTTTCTGGGACATTTTAAAGACTAACTAGAGGTTACAGGGAGGTCAGTATTAGTCATCTTTTTCTTGTTATGCTCCTTTATTCCCACAGGTTTTCTGTACATAGCATGAATTTGCATAGGCAACAAAGCACTGAAATAAGAGCCTAGAACATGGATAACAGACGAACAGTTACACAAGAAATCAGAAACACCAGTTGCTTTAACACGAGTATTTCTTAAAGGATTTGCACTAGAGAATAATGATCTTCCTGAGCACTTGCTCCATTTCCCCAGTCCAAGATGACTAATCAAAAAAGCACTGGTATTAAATCAGTAAGCAGAGCCAAAGCCTGGAGAAATGTGTCAAAAGTAGATGAATTTAACCTTGCAGTATTCAAGGAATGGAAACAATACCCTGGGGCATGTTAGAGAAGTACATGATAGTAATTATCTAAATGGAGATAACCAATGTGGGTTTAGAAAGGCAAGAACCTCCCTAACTAATCTACTTGACCTTTATCGTGAGGCTAAATACAAAGCTGATAATGGGCTTTGCAAATAGAAGACTGTGTTTGTATTTTCAGGAGATCATGTAGACATACACAACAAACAGACAAAAGAAGTAAAACATCTTTGTAAAATAAACCCTCCGAAAACTCATAAGAAAGCACGCATCCCATGGGAACACCTTTAACCCTCCATTGTCCACTGAAGCACTCACAGAAGTGCTGCAATCCAACAGCAGCACTATGGGATGAGCATTTGTTACATCATCTACAGACTAAGATTGCAGTGTAACATAGAGACAGAATGTGTAGCTCCATGAGAACTAATGGCTTGTTCAAAGCTAAGTAAAGGTGGAAAAATGTATACTACCTACAGAGATTTCAACACACGCCAAAATCTTGATTTAACAGACTATGCAGTTAAAGAATAATGTTGTATGCTAAACTTCTTTTTTTTTTTTCCTTCCATCAAGACAGCAGATGAACCTAGAGATGTGGATGCAGATAAGGGTTACATAGGTACACCTACTCTCCAAAACAGTGTCTTTCTTGAAACTGTTCTTCTAGCTTATGATAGTCTGCAAACAATTTGGGTGTGCAATGAACAGGCCATAGCAAAGTTCAACCCTCTGTCAGCCATATTCAAAGCCCACAGAAATTAATGAGGATTGGACCATGAATCACACCCTAACACAGTTTCATTTCACTGTAATGAAATTCCAAGGTGCTCATCTGCCCACGTGGAATGAAGCAGACATGCTCTAGTACAATGATTATTTTTCTCATTCCTACACTATCTTGGCAGGGAAAAGGAAGGAAGACTGCAATAAAAGGAGGGGCCACTAGTGATGACAGAGATGTATATACTCAGGTTGTGAGGTGATAGGGAATAAGGGATAGAAGTTACAAAAATACAACCCGTCCCTCCCCAAAATCTTCTTTTATCATGCTAAAGGAGTATATATAAATAAATAAATAAATAAGAAATGGATGGAGTCAGACAGGAAAGCAAGGAGTATAAGAATTTGGGATAGGAAGGAGACCAGTCCAAAATACCTCCCCAGTGTGAGTTGCTGAGACAAAGAGAAAATGAAGAACATTCACTATGGAATTGTAGAAAAATCATATTGCCTCTACCAATTGCTCAAGCGTTTCTTAGGTCAGGGAAGTCAGTAACTATTCAAGAAGCATAAGAACACAGAAGAAACATAAACCATCTCTGCAGATGAGACCAAATAGTAAGCCAGAACACAGTGATAAGAAAAAAAAAAAAAAAATTATTCTTCAGATAATGTGCATTTGTAGTCACAGAAAATTCTCTTGTTATAAACATTTAAAGTATTGGACCCAAAAAGCCATCTGGAGATGGATGTACACATTGTTTCTTTTTTTCTCCTCATCTCAGAAATGCACTAGAAACAGCAAGGAATATTTTGTCCCTCACTCTCAAGTGGAACATATTTCCCAGCATTTTTAACTGAATTCATCAGATCTCTGATATTGTTTCACAGCCCATGATAACTTGAATTCTTCTGGAATAAATATTCATAGCATGCATATTTCAGTCATATGTGTGAATTGCTTAAGCTTGGTTCTCATAATTAAAGCCATTAGCAAGGATTTCAAGATGGGTTTGTGCTTGTACTGAAACTTCCTGAAGACTCATCTCCATTTTTTAGTGCCAGTGTTTGGCTGCCACTGCCTCAGTGTTAAGCTAGTATGGAGGGAAGCAGTTTATTCAAGAGAGAAAATCTGAGTTAAGGATTAAAAACATTCACAAAACAGTCACAGAGTAAAATATTTTGAAATACATTTGCTTAAAGAATTCCAATAGAAATAAATCTGAGAAGTCTGTTTGTGGATGGTCTGAAGGCAAAGCATAAGTAAAATATGGGAAACAAATTTGTTGTTATTCCTGGCTTGCTCAGCTCTAGCCATAATTTTCTTTGCTCAGGCCCAATTCTGGCATCGGTGATGGAGTCTCTTAATCGCTGGCTTAGTTCGGTCATGTTCTAAGGAACTGCTGCACACTAAACTTCTGAAAAATGGTTACAGGGAAATACAAAATACAAGATGGTGATATATGCTAATGTAGAAAGTCCCAGGGTGTGGTCCCTTGGGGGTGGCTTTGGGTTATGAAAGGGTCTTTCTCTTGAATCAAATACTTCAATTTTAAGAGTTGGAAAAGCTGAAAGATGAATATTGACTGTAAAAAGGGCACCAGTTGGACTCAGGAAGTGAAGTCAGTATTTTTGAGTAAATGCAGGGGCTGAAAGCTTGTCACTTGTAGTCTACCTTCTAAGAGAAAAGGATAGCATTTGGAAAAGAAAATGCAGGGAAGGAATGAGAGTGTCTGGAGAACAGTGGGAAAATAGAAAGATATCATTTGGTACATGAGATAAAGGAATGAGTGTCCAAAGGTGGCAAAGTAAGTAACTCCTGGAAGTTTTTTCAGCAGTATAACAATCTTGCAAAAAGAAGTTGATTCTACACTGCCATCAGTATACTGATTAGCTAAAGCTACCTAAGGAATGCCAGGACACCTAACAAACTGTGACATCCAATAGTCATTGTCTGCCTACTCTAATAGGAGAAGCAACCTTCCTGAGAATAAACTTTCCATTTTGGCCTGCTATATTTCCTCATATATGTGAGAAGCTTCCTATGAGAAACCATAAAAATATTTCATTAGCTTTCAGCAAATCTCTCATTAAAACTCTTCCTTGTCACAGTTCCTGGATAAAATCTAGATCATGCAGGAACTACTAACAGATCACTCATGCCCACAAAAGTCAGGCTGCCCAAGGCTGGAAGGGTCTGGTCACAGTCCATCTTATTAGTGGGTCCTTTCCTGACATGCTAGCTTTATCTTCTCCCATGACAGCTTAGGAAAAAAGAAAAAGAAAAACAAAACAAAACAAAACAACAACAACAAAGAACCAAAACAAAAACAAAAAACAAACAAACAAAAAAAACAAACAAAAAAACAAACAAAAAAACCCACTTTTTCAGCCTGATAACATGATTTATGGGGACATCATATGTCTGTCAGTACTTCTCTAGTAACTTCTGAGTTCACTGGCCAATTTCAACTAAATTTGAGAGTGCAGTAGAATTCTCAACAAAAGAGAAAGATACCAATACCACTTTCCTCAAGGTAAGGAATATGGTGCGAGATTCCCTCAAGTTGGATTTGAGGGAATGAATGCAGGAAAAATGCTATGAATTCTCCAACCATGTGAAACTTTGGTTTTCTCACTACAAAAGCCATTATGCTTTCTCTGCAGTGTGAATTCCCAGATGTCTAATAAACAGTGTGTGAACACTGAAGCACAGCTATCATTCAGTCAATCAGCATAGAAAGTCAGTCAGAGACAAAACTCTAATGGAAAAAGAGCTCCCTTAGTTCTGGAGGCCAGGGAAAGATAACTTTTGTGCTTAGAACTCTTCAGAGCTATGAATGTTCAAATTGTGAACTCACAACAAGTCACCATAGTTATGCTAGAGTGATGTCAATGTTCATTAAAGTAGAATGAAGCTCATTTTCTATAGGAATTTGCTCAGAGGGTGAGTCCACAAAGAGCATCTGAATTTTTATAGCATGTTGGTGATACTTTTCCTTTAGAGCTGGCAGGCCACTGTCCTAAGCTTCTATGGGCAGAACTTGCTCTGGTATTGCTTACAACTAGTATGAAAGACTGCTGCCTGTAGCAATGAGAGCAACAAGGAAGGTACTGGGCTACCCTAAGCACTGGGTTCTGATACCCTGTGATTTGAAGACTCCACAGACAGCAAGTTTCCAATATGTGCCTTACATATGCCTGAAGCCAATTTTTCCGTATGGTTGTACATTTATGGATAGCACTTCAGGAAAATCTGTGGCTTACAAAAGGCAAACATTTAAATGTAAAGAAGAAAAACAGATCTCCTGAGGGGCAGTTGTTAGCAAGCTGTCTTCAAAAGGAGAATAAACAAGACAACATTCTGTAAAGTCTGTCTGTATAATAATTTTCATTTATTTATTTATTTATTTATTTATTTTCCTGAAATACGGTATTATTCTTATTAGACACTCAGAGGGGTAGGTACATCTTATATAGGTACTGTGTGACTGTGGTCATGGTATGATTTATATTGGTGGAGAGTTGAAGGTCAGTGATAGCTTGGCCAAAGGGCATGCATAAAGCGTTGTCAGGAATGAAACAGGGCAACAACATACAGCGATACAGAAGACAGATCATGTACAAATTAGCAATATTTTCACACTAGAGAAGGAACAATAGTGGCAGCTATTAAAAGCAAAGTAGTACATACATCAAGTCTCGCTTCTTCAGACTGTGATGAGCCATCCCCAACACTTTCATTACCAAATCCATTGCCCAGTGTCAGCCAGAGGTGGGATTTATTTTCACTATTTAGACCTATACTTAGACTATACATACACTTCACTTTTCTGTCACACTGTTAGATGCTATCAACAATTCTAGTCTCTCTGATCTGCCAGCATCTTTTTAGCTTCTCTTTTAAAACACTATGAAAACAAGAGTCACTGCACTGAAGTCAGTGCAAGCTAAAAGCTGGTGAACAGTAAAGAAGGGAAAAGTCATGCAAGAATCACTCTTCACCAAATTTAACACACAGCTTTATGATGGTTTTGTCCATATATAATCTCCCTGTAAAAAAGTTTCTGAAAAATGCTACTCAGGTACCTACAGATCACTTATTAAAACAGCCATTTGGGTGAAGTCCAAAACCTAGGATAAACTCTTATATGGCACAATATGCTCTTTAATACAGTCAGGCAGTTTCAAAATTGTTTATTGTAAGTTTTGTTTCTATTTCCCTGATCTCTCCCTTAGTATTTTCTTCACTGTTAGTAACTTAAAGAGATAAGTAAAACAGACTTGATAAGGGATTTTCCTTTGTATTATCAAAAACCCTTTTACTTAACAGAAGAGAGTGTGTAATACTGTGAAGAACACTCTACTGATGCCTCATTAGATCTTATCTTTGCATTTTAAATCCTAGCTTTGCCTGAGTTATGTGATAAAATAATTTCTAATCTCCATAAAACTGTGAAAAGCAGTTCTTCTCAACTACTGAGAACAAAGTAAAATTGCAAAGCACGGGCACACTAAAATTAAATAGCAGATGATGCTTCATGGAACTCAAGCAGAATTAGAAACATCTGACAACAAATCGTAACAAAAAACCTTTACAGTGAACAAAAGTCATATCTGCAACAATCTCACTTCCAGAGAAGTCTGCCAATTTAAAAATGATGTACATGAAAGGTCTTGAATTTATGAAAGCACCCTCAGCCTTAAAAAAAGATCTATCAGAGAAACACTACAGAATCCAGAGACACCAGAATCATGCATCGGATGATAGGGGTATGAGTGTGAGACTGTGCTTTCAGGAACATGAGAAGGGAGGGTCTATCACTGCATTACTGCTGTATAGTGTATCATCTAGCAACAAATTCTTTCAGCTAACTTTTCCCAGGATTCTGACTGTTGGGTCTGACAGCCATGGATTTGGAGCCACTGCACCAGGGATAGGGAACATGAGGGGGAGGTCAGAAGAATGAGTTTTCTATCCACTTTATGAGACTTGACAGTTCTGAAGATACTGGGGGCACTTCCATATGACTCATCCACAAGCTGTCCAGTTGACTGATCTAAAACCAACCCAGCAGATCAAGCTCTAGCCTGAACGAAGCCAAGAGAATTTTATCTATGAATACACCATTGCCAAGGATTCTTCCTCATGGCTTTGATTTTTTCCAAACACATATACCAAAGAGTGTATTTACTTCATCATATAAAGGAATACAGACTTGACAAATTCTCTCTGTCCAAAAAGTGTAGTTAGAACTCCACTGCAAGGACTCCTTTTCTTACTTAAGTTCATGTTACTTGAAAAAAAATAAATGGTCTGAAGACAGGATTCAAGATTTTCCTTGCTTTTAAAATTTCCCCATAACTTTTACCAGTTATTTTTCTACTCCAGACATTAAAAATAAAACAAAGGAACAAAATCAACAACAATTCCATAGCACAAAAAGGAGAAAGAAAAGCAAACATTTCCGCTGACACTGTGCAAAGTCTGTTAATCTAAAGGATTCACTGAGATATAACATCATGGACTACCTTTGTAAAATGGCTCGTAAAATGTACATGTCAAGCTCTGATGACATCATTTCTGAGAGAAACATAGGCTTCAGAATAAACAGATCACTGGGAAAAATGGAAGACTCAGGGCATAGTTGTTGGTTTTTGTTTTTGTTATCTGTTGCACCTATGCAGTTTTTGCACAGTCAAGATTCACTTAGATTTAAAGAGTCATGGCTTTTTTCAAGCCTTTCAAAAGCATGCTGATGACGTGCCATTCTACAAACACATAGCACACAAACTAGTATGATCAGAACTACATTCTATACTCTAAATAACACACAAAATGTAGTTCTAAAGATAACTAAGGACTACAGCATACACAATTCACATGAGTAGAATTATATTTCCAGGGAGACATTTTCACATTATTTCTTACTCCACTCACCACATGCAAAGTTCTTGAAATCGGCTGAAGTAATGTCTATGTTAGGGGTACAGGAATACTGTGCCACACAGAATGCAAGACTTCAGAAATCTGCAACTTTTTTTAATTATCGTTTGTCTTGGAAACATATTGATTTGATAGCTTCCAAACAAACAAGAGTAAAAACTTGAAAATCTAGCCTTTCTTCTAATTCAGTTAATACGCTGGTTCAGTTCATTATAAAAGAGATTTGGAACACCAAAACTGAAACACTGCAATGGTCACAATGGCATGTAACTCAGAATCCATAAAGTGGTGACTTCAGTGGTGCTCAGCACAAATATAGGGTTCATGCCTGATATAGTAGTACTTACTATTTCTTCAGATTAGCAAGAGATGTTGCTCAGAAAGTCTCCTTTAGGGACTCAAATGTTACATCTTACATACATGCACACTTGCAGCAATGTCCATCATATGCAGAACGTTAGTGTGCTTCAGCAGGTTGGTAGGATTTTTCTATTAAATGCTGAGTACTTGCATGGTTATTTCTGTAGAGTCCTACCTCACTTTTAGAGATGCAACTGAATGCTAGAATTTTAAGAGATGCCTGCTACAGAGTTATTTTTTCACTGAACTGGAATGAGATTTTAGTGTCTTTTTCCTTCACGTTACTGTAGAACCATTAATCTTTTTTGCACTTTCTCTGGATAATCCCACAAAGATACCGTACTGTTTACTCATCTCACTATTCTAGGAAATAAACATGCCTTTTCTGTAAAACCCCCTCCCTGGTTAATTTCTGTTCTCCCATTAATATTGGGTCCCCAACAAGCAGCTACAGGCACCTTACTGATAATGCAAGCATATGGGGACTGTGTTTATTTAGGTTAAATCAAGGAAGCATCCAACAAATCTGATAGAAGCTGTATACTTTCATGAATCAGTCTATTTTACAGGTTCCATCTGCTCTTAAATGCTTCCCAGAGAACAACACCGTGTCATTATACTGCATATTTCCATTGCACTATCCCAAACACACTTAAGCTGCTGATAGATTAATGCTTAGTTCACTTGTGGCATACATTCTTGGGTTCTTACACATGTTCTTATAAGGAAATGGAACTCACTAAGCACTTAATCACAAGTTGGGGTACTGTTATTGTATTAAATACAACGTGGTAACTTTGTTTCAGAAACAGTCTAAGGTATTTCTCTATAGCACTGCCAAAGACCCTGCAAATCAAATCACTTCTATAAACCTCAGTAAAACAAAACCAAGCAGGGATTCGACAAAAGGTAGCCCTGGCAGTTAGGGATGAGCCATCTGAGACATGTTCAGAAGTTGCCAATAGCCTTTGCTGTTTACTAGAATGCACACTGTATAGCTTAAGTACACACACATTAGTTTGAAGTAAACCACTACAAAGATTTTTGATAAAAATGTGGAAACAGGGAGATATAAAAATCAACAGCAGTAAAACTGAAGTAAAATACAATTAATATTGTTAAAATCATCAGCAATCCCACTCATTGTGAATTTACCTAGTTAGGTAGCAACAACAGTAAGAAAAAATGACATATGGACGGAATATATGCAAACATGAATATACATCCTGAGTGACTGCACCTGGTCCTGGGAGAAAGGCAGAATTTCATGTAAAATCCTTTACCATCCTCACCTGATGTAGAACAAGTTCAATCAGTTCAGAACAGCCAAGAACCTGATCGTATTTTATGTTGAGGGGTGGGGGTGGGGGGAAGTGGGGGGAGAAAGATTCACAATGTGTATAAAAAAAACTATAAGTACATTTTCTTCTATGTTCAGATGGTTTTTAATCTGCTTGAAATCTAGCAATTATTAGTCCAATTCTGACTTATGGAACAGCTGGAACAGAAGAAAAAAATAGTACTTGATTCTCTTACAAGACAAAGCCCTGCCCTGTGATGTACAACACTATTATAACCAATAGTGGATGTCTTACGCCACTGAACTGTATATTACAGAATCACAGAATCACAGAATCACAGAATTATAGGGGTTGGAAGGGACCTCTAGAGATCATCGAGTCCAACCCCCCTGCCAAAGCAGGCTCCCTACACCACGTCGCACAGGTAGGCGTCCAGGCGGGTCTTGAATATCTCCAGAGAAGGAGACTCCACAACCCCCCTGGGCAGCCTGTTCCAGTGCTCCGTCACCCTCACCGTAAAGAAGTTCTTGCGCACATTCGTGCGGAACTTCCTATGCTGGAGTTTCAGCCCGTTGCCCCTAGTCCTGTCCCCACGCACTACTGAAAAGAGACCAGCCTCGCCACTATAGCTCCCACACCTCAGGTATTTATAAACCTGGATCAAGTCCCCTCTCAGCCTTCTTTTCTCAAGGCTAAACAGACCCAGTTCCCTAAGTCTCTCCTCGTAGGGGAGATGGTCCAGGCCCTTCACCATCTTTGTGGCCCTCCGCTGGACTCTTTCCAAGAGATCCCTGTCTTTTTTGTACTGGGGAGCCCAGAACTGGACACAGTATTCCAGATGAGGCCTCACCAGGGCAGAGAAGAGGGGGAGGATCACCTCCCTCGACCTGCTGGCCATGCTCTTTTTAATGCACCCCAGTATGCCATTGGCCTTTTTGGCTACAAGGGCACACTGCTGGCTCATGGCCAACCTGTCGTCCACCAGGACGCCCAGGTCCCTCTCAGCAGAGCTCCTCTCCAGCAGGTCTTCCCCCAACCTGTACTGGTGTATGCAATTATTTCTACCGAGATGCAAGACTCTACACTTGCTTATGTTAAACCTCATCCGGTTTCTTACTGCCCAGCTCTCCAGCCTGTCCAGCCTCTCCAGCCTCTCCAGCCTGATATTGCTGAGATCTGTTAAATAAGGGTCTGCAAACCAATGTGGATTTCTATGGATCTTTGTTCTTTTTGTTTATCAGCAAATTTGATGTTAAATCCATCATTTAATTTAGCAGGGTCTGAGCACAGTTTGCTGCAGTTCCTCACTAGCATCACTATTAGATACCTCATGTTTTCAAATGTTCAGGCACAGTGACAGTCCTTGTCACTGCAAACAAAAGGGGAAGTGTCATGCTCTGCTGAAATATATAGAGTTGGTTTCTCATGGATGGGCACAGTTTAAAACAGCACAAGTGTATAACCACTGTACATTTGAGTTCTATTCAAGGTATATGAAGACATATTTACCCTGGGACAATGCTGCTCTCAAAGCGCAATGAGTTAAAAGCATGGAGTACTTTGAAAAATTAACTATTTTTACAGAATCACCTGGGTTGGAAGGGACCTCAGGAATCCAACCTCCCTCCCACCACAGGCAGGGCCATGAAACCTTACAGAATCGTGAAATAATTTTTACTGAAAATCAATGTATTTTTATTTGTTTCACTGCGTAATACTGATACTGTTATTGGAAAAATACATTTAAAAATTATTTTATTATTTTATTTTTTTAACACACACACACACACTCCTTCACTGCACTGGCATAAGCAACCTTGCACAATCTGATAGTATCTCTTGATAAATATTAAGTATTGGTAGACACGCTGGTAAGACAATACACAGATGAACTGACTCCAGATGGGAAGCAACAGATAAAGCTTGACTATGCATTCAGGATGTTATCTCACTGCAAGCACGTACACCTGCTTTTCATCTCAAAATTTTGAGATGCTGAAATGGTAGAGGTAATATTACCCAACTTGGTTACAGGTTTTGAAATATCTTGAAAAATAAATGGGCTTACTTTGGCACAGTACTGAGACACATTTTTAAGATAAGCTATCTATAGCTATTGTCATGAGAGCAAATAACTAACTAGTAGAACATACCCCTATCGCATCTTATTTTGTGTGAACTTTGAAAGATTTGAGAAGTTATGCTGTATTCCATCAGACAAAATGTCTGCACTTCAGAACACTTCAGACAGTGCAACGTACAACAATTTTCCCTTCTTTCCAAGCAAGATCTCCAGCCATATCTACATAAACAGTTTTAAAACATGTACCTTGAGCCACTGTCTAAAGTTTCCCAGAAAGCACTACAGTAAATCTTGCAAATTCCCTATATGACAATAAAATTAATCTCCTGAATGTTTTCACTATTTATGACTGTATACACCAAGCCTTTTCTTTCATAGTAATGTAGGACCTAATTAAATTTTTCAGTCTTCCAAAAACACTGCCATACGAAAGTCTTTTCTTTTCCTCTTTTCTAGTTTATCAACAATTAATCACCTAGAAAAGCTGGTTTAGAATGCTTCTACTTGTTGGCTGTCACTTTTCCCAGTTTTAAAAAGACTTCTGAAAAGCTGACCAGTCCTAAAAGGACATTAAATCCTTGGTGTACATTATTCAACACACCTGAATTAATATGGAAATGTATTCATGATGTGTCATTACAACACACTTTGATTACAAAATCTTCACTTCTGGCAGTCCATCAACCATATGATCCAAGAGCATATGGCACTGCAGAAGAAAGCTGATTTTCCTCCTAAGGAAACTATTAGCAAACATGGCAATATTCATTGTATTTGTTCTCTCTGTTATCACATGTAATTATGGGAGATGTTAAAAGGAAGGGTTTTCCTCTCAAATTTTGATATTCATGTACTTCTTCTAATTATTCTTTGGTTGCCTGTACTCTTCCCTTTCTCCCTTTACTGGTAAAGCCTGCATAGTACTTCTTAATTTTCCTCCAAGATGACCTTTGTTCAAAAAATATTTTTTCACTGTTCTCTAGTAGACTTGCATAGTTTTCTCAAGGTGATTTTTTCTCTCTGATATATTTATCTTGCTCTCATTTTGACAGCTTAGATGGTCCTTTGGGCAACCTAATTTCTACTTCTTGAAGCCCCTTTTCTTAGCAGTGATAAGTCCTTTGTTATCCTTCCAACATTTATAATTAGTTACTGTCTTAGTTCAGCTTTCTACCAATAGTTATTTGCTCTCCATTTCTTATGTCTTACTTTCATTTTCAAAGTCACACCACTGAAGGTGGTTCAGGCTTCTGTGTCTTGCATGATGATGAAATGACAAACTGAATCTGAGAAAAGAGCTTCCAGGATACTGAAGGGCAGAGAAGGGCACCCGCAGCAGGAGACTGGGAGAAGTGAATCACTGAATCACCTATTTAACCATGGGAATTGATAACCTAGTGCTCAGCAGACTTCTCAGTGCTAGATACCAGCAGTGCTGGGGGTTCTAGCCAAAAGCAGATATACTGTTCTGTACAAAAGATGAAGAGGAAATGAAGAAAGCATCAGCTTTGGTGGCAATTGAGGGAATACATACAAAAATGTTTTTCAAGTTACCATAAGGTCATGTAATATCACTGTCATCTCTTTCACTCTGAATTGCATAATCCAGGTTTTGGATATGCAGTGAAATAAGGAGAAGATTAGCTACTGACTCTTCCTAATTCTCCCCCTAGAGAATGCTTTGTTCCTTATAACTTCTCTACTGCCCTTTTCTGCATGCCCCCTTAACTCTTTAATCAAAGATAGTATTGTAAGTTTATCTTTCTTTTCATTTTTCACCACAAGTTTCAAAATAACATTCAGCTACTGTCAAAGCAATCCAAAACTGTGCATGCCCCATGCGTATATATTTTTACCTGTTGATTATTCCCCTGACATCACCTTCCAATCCTACCCCAGATCAGATTCTAACCAAACCTTTTTTTAGAACCTGTATGCTATCAGTTACCCCTTTTCCTCTTGCCAAAGTTCGCACAGATGTTGTGAATTCCCAAACAGCCTTCTCCAAATTGTTCCAGGTGAAAATCTGAGCTGCATTTTCCCCAAAGCAACCAGGTTCCTTGTAACACCTGCTTCCGTATTTGTAGGTTAATATGGTGGACATTTGTACCTGCTCAGTCCTTCTGCAATGTCTAATATTCACCTTTACTTTTGCCAGTGGTTTACTTTACTTGTGTAACACCAAGCAGACTAATGAAAAGAGGTCAAGGAAGGACTTTGTAAATTAAATTGCAAGTACAAAACGAAATAAAGTTGGGGGAGCGGGAGGGGGAATCTTCTGAATATAAGACAAAGATATCAAGCAATCCCATGTAAGAGCTACAAAAACAATCTGAATCTTTCAGTTCTGGGAGGCAGACCAACTAGGACTGAAATCTTAAATCTAGATAAAGCACAAAGTTTGAAATGATCTACTGTCTTCATCTGAAAGAGATCCAGCAGTGCCAAACGAAAATCTCCACAGATGAAGTTATCATTGGAAAAGAACACAGTTCTTTCAAGAAATGTCTCAAAACACTTGGAAATGCCAGGTGGGAGAGGGAGAAATGAACACTTGAGCCAGATAAAAATGAAACTGGAAATCTCTGTGATTCCATTCACTAACATCAGTAGGAGATCACTACTAGTAACATCCAGGTTCACATAGCTCTTGGTGCAAATGAAAGGTGAAACAAGAAACTAAAACTGAAACCAGAATCTTGAACTGAAGTTAGAAAGAATCAATTTGTGTATATAGAGCAACTGGCTGAGCACTGTTAGGAACACCTTGCAGTGAGGAAGTTGTTAGAGAAACAGTCTTAGTCAGGCTACCTGATTATAAATGTTACATATACTGAGGGCAAAGTACTACCAAGGTGATGTGTTGATGGTTGGATTAGATGAACTCAGTGGTCTTTCCAACCTTTATGATTCTATGAATTAACAGGAATGTCGCTGTACTTCATATGTGTGATTCAGTATATTGGACAGCTTAAAAATATCTAAATTATGTCTGGAAAAATACATTGTATGACTGGAGAGAATAGCAAAAAATGTTACATCATCACATATGTGAAAATGTAGAAAAGCAGACAGTGAAGCACTAACTGGAGCTTGTGTTTACAGAAGTCAATGAAGTTATGTACCCTATTTTCACTTTGGGGAAAACAAATGGTTGTAAAAGAAGGATACAAGACAGCTAGAAATGAATCAAAGCATCAAAGGTGGTGGTGCTGTGCAGACATACTATCAAGCAAGCAGCAAACCAGAAAATCCATTTCCTAAGCAGGAAATGAGTTGATTGAGACATAGATAGCTTAGGCACCAGACCTCAGACATAAAACATTTCTTTCATTTCTGGAGAAGGCTATTGGGATTGGAGGGGAGGAAGGATCTAATGGGGAGGAAGTTGGGAGGAATAAAGGGTAGGAGTGAGTGGCCGAAGTCTCTTAAGGGATCCCTAGAGATGTTGGACCAGCGACAAGCATGCTTCCTGTTTATCTGTAGAATAGGTAAAAAAAGCCAGAAATTGTGCAAATATCGCCACAAAAAAATTGTCATTTGGAGGAATTATGTAGATCACTCCAAAAATAAAGTCCAAATACCAAATATGCAACATGAAATTTTACTGTGAAGCCCGTGTTACCTCCTTTTTTAGGATTTAAAATAGGAACAAAGACAATGATCATACAGAATTTGTAAATGTTCATATATACTGTTTTTTGAAACCTATGTAAGATGGCAATATACAGCGTGCTGTGCATTGGGAAGCTTGAATTAAAATAGAAGATACATGATATTTGTGTAAGTGAAAGATGAAACTAGCCACTAAAACTGAATCTATAAACTGAAGCTTGAAGGAACCAATAAGCATACACAGAGCTACTGGCTGACCACCACTGGGAAAACTTTGCAACAGTCATGGTCTTTTCCAACCTTAATGATTCTGATATGACTCAATGAATATGTTTAAGAAAGCACTAAAAAACAGTCACTGAGGTGAAGAATGTTTTCAGACTACAAAGGTAACTCACAATTGTCTCATGAGGATACCTAATTGCTTCTTGAGCTGTGGTGGCTTGTAAAGACAGTTCGGCTTCCACTGATATATGCTAATACTGCTAACTAATTTCAGATGACCTACCAAACACCAAACCCACAAGTCGTGGTCTGCTATCAATAACCTGGAAGGAAAGGAAAGTGGAGAAGTGCTCCCAGTGCTGCCCACCATCTCTCCAACTTTAGCAGTTCGTCACTACCAACCTCTCTCTTAACTCTGTTCATTTCCCAGAAAGATACAACCTATTCTTTTTTAAATGTGCCTCATCAGCTCCTTCTCAAATTCTTTATGTTTACTTGACCTTTTTACTATCTCTAGATGACAACACAGTGGAGCCATTGATGAACCACAAATCAATCCATGATTGTTTTTAAACATCACAAAGAAAGGCTACCTCATCTATTCTGATGATTCCATAAGCCGTAGCTTTTTATGCCTTGCATTTGTCTTTTCTTCCCACACATACTTCTCTGATTTTTAGAGACAAGTACCAGCTTCTAAAACCCTACAAAAGAAAGCAGGACTAGCTATTATTCTTTGTCTAAATTGTTTCTCTACCTTCATATTTTTGTCTCCCTCTCAGGTGATCCCACAGGTAAGAAGTATGTTTACTGCTGATCTTTTATGATTAAGACACTGAACTTTGGTCACTGAATGACTCCTATCTATAGGTTCAGACATTTGCCTGCCATGCACTAGTCCCCAGGGGACCTACCGTAACCAAGGTGCCAATTGGTGCTGAGTCTAGACCTTAACCCTTAAGCATCAGCATCCCCCAGTGGTTCTATCCATCACTGCAGCTCATTTGAGAATGGGTGTTTTTTTTTTTTTCTAGGTATCCCAACAGTCAACATACACATAAATTCAAGAAAGGTGCCTCAGAACCTGCCAGTACTTGGGAGTCCTCTCCACTCAGTAAATGAACTACATATCACAGACAAAGTGGGATGTATCTATTAGAAAACACAGACACGTAAGATTGAGGATTTTTAAAAAGAGTGAGGGAAATTAGACAACAAAAATCAGGTTCATTATTACACCTCATTTGAAGAATTAAAAATAGGTTGAGAGCCTCTTTGTAGATTATTAGTTTCTACAGCTACTTTGGGCTTTTTTTGTAACTACAAAATAATGACTCATGGAAAAGATACTATAGCAACCATTAATTTTTAATCTGCCATCTGATAGAAGTTCTTAGACTTAGAAACTACTGTCCATCATATCTATTGAAATAGAATTCTAAATCAAAAATTCCTGACTGACATTTCATTCACACAATGAGAATTCAACTATGTTCTTAAAGATATCCTTTGCCCTGTTGTGACCTACCATATAGGACTTGTTCTGGGGAGCACAAAATACTATGCAGTAAGCATATCCTGGCCATGGCCCTTTGCAAAGTAATCTGAATTTGTGATGATTTGGACTGCCTTCCCTGTTCCCTGAAACACCTCGGTCACTGAAAAAAGATCAGCTAAGGGAATACTGCAGAATGATGCTGGAAGGGATGGAGCATAGTAGAAGTGAGAAAAGCAGACAAAGGATGCACACCTAGTATGATGCTCACATCTTCCCAGCTCCCTTCTGCCAAGAAGCAGAACAGTCACATCAGCACAAGTCCTGCATTGCAGCTGATTCAGCAGAGGGAGGATGGAGGCGGGGAAGCATGCGGGAAAACAGAGGTGCATCAAGGGCCCAGAGAGGAAGCACAGCTTCATCTCATCCACTGCTTTCTAACTAAAAAAGGCCCACAGTATCATCTAGCCACTTCTTCTGACTCTGGTTCTCATAATACAACAGCTTAGGACACCTAGCAGTTTATAACAGATGCATACTGCCACTGTTTCCAGTGCAAACACTGAGTACTTGATGCAAAGAGAAAAGGAAAACAATAAAAACTCCAAGCCAAATACCCAGAACATATGTGCCTTCTTTGCAGTTGGAGGGCCAAACACTGGGCTCCTTCCCCAGAGGTAAGAGAAGTGTGATGAGGGTAGTGTCTCCGAATCAGAGACTTCATGAGCAGCAGTCAGCCCAGAGTGTGAATGTGCTGAGGCATGACAAACCCATGCAACACCTCTTGCTGATACTCTGTTATTCTGTGCTCGGAAGATTTTTGAAAGGAAGTTTATTTTTACAAGCTGCTGAGTGCTGACTCTGATGTGGGGCAGCTTTCACTTACACAAATGCCTCAGATTTTGTTAAGGCTCTTAGACAGATGGCAATTACGGTGACATTTACAAGTAAAGCTGTGTAGATACACCTGGCTTAGATTATTCAGTGAAAGTACATCTTGTAACAAATAATGGACAGCTATGGTTCAGCACAAGAGGAGACATCTTTTCATTTTGAGAGCCACCATCTCTCCCTTCCTTTGGAAGTTTTAAAAATAGGTCTTAAACAACACTCCTTGGCAAACGTCACTGTCACTACCTAAAACTCAGAGGCTGGCATTCACTGTGACAAATCAGCTTTACGCAACTCAGCCATCCATTTAGCCACCAGTTGCATGAAGTGATGATTTGTAAAAAGCCAGAAACTAACAAAATAAAAACGTGAGTTGCAATTCAGTGGATTACACGGCACTGAAAATTAATCCCGCTGCTAAAGAAATGGAAAATGCACAGTAAACACATTACCAGAAATTAAAATTGTTTTTGACCAATTCTCTTGAGTCTTTAAGGTTGTAACAATGATCTCCTATTTATATGGACTGCTAGAAATCTCAGGTGATTCCCTGCAGAGAGCACCATGAATATGTTTTCCAGAGCTGAGAAAAGGAAAATAGATAGCCATAATGGAACTGCAGGAGCAGCCAAGCAGTAGATTGATTCAACAGCAAAAATTCAATGCATCCCAAAAGATTTCCTAGGATTTGCTCTCCTGCTGCTTAGGGCGCAATTTGTTGTAATGAGAAACCGAGGATTTCGTTCAGGTGTGCCAGAGCTTATCGTGATGACTTTAAGGTATATATATAAAAAAACAACAAGTGAAAATCATTCTTAAATAAGCTTCTGGATGAAGGGAGAATAAGGATAAGTTCTTTAAGTTACATAAAAAGGTCAAGTACCTTGTGCGAACAATGTTTCCTAAGAGATACTAACTGAACAAAGTCAAAACCTTCATATCCAATCTCCTGCATTAAACCACATGAAATCTACAGTATGACTCAGTAAGCAAAACAGAGAAAGCTTTATTACATGATGTGGTAAAATTGCTCTTGGTCTCCCTGTAATCTTTGCTCACTGTAAAAAAATCCTCGATGTTCAGATGTGAAGAACCGAGTTAATGAGTTATAAAACAAAACCCGAGAGAGAGCACTGAAACGGAAGGCTGCTCTGCTCAGCCAGAGCTGGCGAAGGGGAAAGGCTGGCAGGAAGCATGTCCTGCTACAGTAATGCACCAGCTCTGTTCAGAAGGCTAAATGGGACGTGTGTGATGTGAACTTCATCCCAAATAAATGTGAGAACTTGTTGGCACTCCTGCCCACCTGTATGAGAGATAATAGTGACTATAAACACATCACTTCTCTGCAGTACTGGCGTAGCAAAGACCACACAGATTTCTTATGATCTGCATTATGGTGAAAGCTCTGAAATGCTGCATTGTTTCTCAGCTGCTGCACAGAATTTTATACAGAAACAGGCTTCCAGATGAAATTTCCTCAGGCAAAATACTTCATGCTGATGGCAGCCTGGTTTGATTACAGAATCTATAAAATCTGAAACTCTGATACTCACAGTAGCATATATTGGTGTACATGGTGCAGCAGAATCTAAGTGATGAAAGAGATGCTCTAACAAATACCTTCCGCAGAAGGAACATTCATGCATGAATGACACTATATCCAGATATTCAGCTCAGGTTTATCATCTAGTTACAAACAACCCAGACTTTCAAAACAGAGCTTTCAAAACAGGGCAAACACAGACTACAGCAGGTAATACAGCTCCAGGCTCCAATCAATTTCAAGATCTATCACATCAAGTAGAATCTTCTACAGTATCCTTGAATTCCAAAGAAAGGCCATCAGACTCAGAAACTACCCCAGCACACAGTATAGGATCAAGTACTGACAAGGTCTTGGCCCGTTGCAGTTATCAAAATAACGTAGAGAGGCTTTTTCCCTTTGAGCAGAAACTTCATTTTACAAGATTAAACTTTTTTTTCCCCTGCAAACTCTCTGTACAGAGTGTAGTGAGAATATACATACATTCCAGCCAGCACTGTTGCCCAGCCTTAACACAGCTCAGTATAAAGTACTGATATCCTCACACAATGTGGTCTGAATCAGAAAGCCAGAGTGGTGGGGTAGCATCTGAACACAGGCAACACCAAGGAGTTGAGAATCAGTTATTAGAGCTCCTATTATCATTTTATTTACTGTTAGCTTGACTATGCAAGCAGAATGGAATTTCTGCTTCATATATTTATCTGGAAAGCAAGGCAAGATTTATAGCAAGAAGTAAAAACCACTGAGCAGCATCTAGTCAGCATCTTACCCTGTAATGAGACACTTCCCAACACACACTCATAGCTGCTAACAGCCAAACCCACTGCAGCTCTTACCTGTATGGTCCAAGGGTCTTGCTGCCATAACACAAAGCTTGTTCCCAGGCTTCAAGGTTAATACAGGCATCCATGGCACAGTCCAGAAGTTTCAGCTGATAGATGTTTGTATCAGGAATACGACTGGTATGGCTGCTCAAGAGATGCTGGCATTTTGCTAGAACCTTTTCCCACTCTGTTATTGGCCATAGTTAAGGAAATATCCTTACAGCAAAAACCCAGATCCTAAATGTTGTTAAAAAGGAGTGGGAGCTACAGGGTATTAAGATAAAAAAGCTGCCATCATTTCAGACTGCTTCCATTCTTGAAAACATACTTGAACTCCTGAGTGGTAGTTTAGGTAACTGTGCTTTGTTCGCACTTAGCAAAACAACTCATAAAGAGAGCAGAAATTCAGCAATAAGAAGTAAAAGAAAAGTCAAAATTACAAGATACTTTAATAGGTAGCTAACTAAAATTCAGTTACTTTTGGTTTAGCTTTTGAAGAATCCTTATTTACTGAAGTTATTCCTTCAAATCTTACACCCAACAGCAAGAATCCATGGAAATGTGCCTTGAAAAAATGTTTCAGGAACTAAAATAGGAAAATTAATTTTCTGTGCATTAAAATAATGCCACATACTTTCAAGCTGCAAGGGATTTTTTTTATTTTATTTTTTTCAAATTCTCATAAATTAGAACCTTTCTTGCAATTAATATTATTTTCTTCCTTGAAACAGTTGCAAGAAGCACTGCTTTTCTTTTTCTTTTCTTGTTCCCATGTATTGCTGCATGTTTCCTGAACTGGCAATAAAAAGAATCACTGTTCTGATGTCTGAGCACAGCTCATGTTTAGAGACCTTGGCAGTGAAGATGATTTTTATATCCAATGCTACAAGAAGATTTTTGTGTTTGTCAGAGAGGAAGAGTGAGCTGGGGATCGAATTCGTATCAGTTAGAAGTGCCTTATCAGAAATCACTTCTTTTTATTATATTCTAAACTGGCTTAGCTTCTCAGTGGACTGACTTCTTCACTCTTTGACCACAGTTGAACCGAACACTGATCTTCCAAGATTTTAAATGGGTACTGTCATCTGGGACTTCATGGGAGCCCCAGAATGCAAGCAGTCTAAACACTAAAAGCTGTTACCATGCACAAGTGTAAAAAATTAAACAAATAAGCAAGAGTTACAGCAAGAGAAGTAACAGCACTGCTTGTATCAGAGTCCTTTCTACACAATCAACTCAAGGACATTCAGCAATTATCTTCATGACATTACCGCAAATGTTATTCATGCCAATCCAGCAATGGATGTAAACACACGATGATAACCCTATGACAAAGTAATTAGTCCTTCCTGAACATGGGAATATTTACATACTTAAATTTAAGAACGTGACCACTACGTGTCTGGGCCAGATTTATAGCATGGTTGTTACAAGGCTAAACCAATTATTTGTGAATTGCTCTCATGCCCTTGGATTGAAGGAACTGTAAGGGAAGGAATGTGTTAACATAAAATTGCACCTTAGCCTTTATATCTCTGGCCAACATTAATGCACTCTCTACAACTGATTAAGGACAGACAAACAGAAGAATAAGGGATATTATTCCTACTTGATACAATTATTTTTTTTGTAAGAAGTGTGAAGCACTGACATTCCTGAAAGATTACCATTTTAGCTGATGTGCAGCCTTGCTCTGCTTTCATTTCTCATTATGTTACTTTGTTCATTCACTTGCATCTAATAGCAGAAGCGCTATATCACAAAACCTGTTGGGAACAAATTTTCAGGTACATAAATTGCAAACTAGAAAATCCATTACCAACTGTACCAACTGCTCTGGGACAAAAGGGTGAGCTGTTGATCTTACATCTAGTCCTAAGACTGGAGAAGCAGCTTTCAAGCAACTCTGCTGCTGTTGAGCAGCACACAATAATCCCCCTGCACTTGCCATTAATATCCCAGTTTTTTGTGCTTAAACTGGATTTCCAGAGACAATTTTAAGCACATGCATTGGTTTCTGTTTTCTTAACTGCAAATTAACCATTGCAACACTCTATCAGTAGCTCAGATTTTGGAAGTCACTACCTTTCTAAACTGTAGAAACTATTCATTTAATTTGTTAAAAACAAACAAACAACACAAAAATAACACCAAAAAACAAACAAAAAAAAAACATTTGCAGAAAGGAATCACTACGTGGCTCAGTCAGCAAAGAAGGTTTCTGTTCATTCTTTGTGAGTGGACCAATGTCAAGCACCTTCCTCATGCACAGTGCTCACTAAGGTATGACAATTAGCAGAGGAACAGCACTGTGCTGCAGTGGAATAGGTGACGTTTCAAATTTGCCACATCTGAGAACAGAAACTGAACAGACAATTGTGGCATAACTTTTCAACCAGTCCTGATATCTTTTACTATGGTGTGTTTGATGCATTTGTAAATATTAGCTAAATGAGCAATATGAAAGATCCTAGCAAAATTCAATAAGCGCAATTTCTGCTGCAATTAAATACAAGGACATTACATTGTGGATTATTTTGGCTTCTTATCAGTTGGCATGAAAATCATTTAACCCTCATGTTGTATATTTATGATTTAAAGTCCAGGTTAAAACATGGGCCCTAAACCACAGTTGAAGATCTTGTTCACTGTTGCCCATCTCAAGTCAGTTACTAAAAAGAAACTTAAACTGGTTTCTAGACTTTATGAGTGCAGTTGAGATGAGCATTTCCCTTAGCAACAGTACTTTTGCTAGAAGAATGAGTATGCCTGGAATGGAGAGAAAATTATTCATTTATGGTTACAGAAAAGAAATCACATTCCCAGCTTGGAATACCACTGCACAAAACTGTTCTTTACATTGATGAAGCAGAGTACTGGAAGATGTCATTCTCTCAGGCTCCAGAGATAGCTCGGGGTTCAGAAAACAGCAAGACAGCTTACTACAATATAGTGGAATTCATGGTCAGTGAAATTCCTCTGAATAGATGAAGATGACGAATGGATTGACACAGACAAATTATTCCAGAAAAAAATTTCCCCTTCTACTTGTCGTTTTTGGTCTTTGCTGTTCACTGGAGTTTTAGTTGAAATGAATGCATACACAATGGCTATTAGGCTCCAATCCTGTTATTACATTTGATTTGCTTAATTATCACTTATTGTTATGTCAGTTATTGCAACGATTCAGTAATTTTTGCAGTGACCCTGACTATGATTATGTCTTTGTTATTGCCTTTGCTATGCAAGGAATGAGAATCTGGATTGTTCACCATGGGCATGATGGGACAAACAACATTTCAGTTTGAGTTTTATTCCATTTAGAAATGGATTTATATGAAGACTGTGATGGTAGAAGTCTAAGTTTGAGCCAAATTATACCTTCTCCTCTCCAGATACCTGCTACCCCTGCCATGAAGCAGTTCCATTCCAAGAAATCAGAGAGTTCACTATTACTAGCACAACTGGGAATATTACATGGTTTATGTGTACTCACATCAAGTGAATTAAAATTCTTTTTAAAACAACATAAAAGAAAAACTTTTAGGGGAGAAATCTCAAAAGATTAACTGCTTTACCTCATGATTGTGCTCACAACAGAATGAGGAACTGTTGCATGTCACTGAAAGGATACCTTCTTTTGATTTTGGATATTTCATCTCATTTACAGCATCTCTGACTTCCTTCCAGGCAGCCTCTTCACCTGCCAATTTCTTAGCATCCTGGTTAAAAAGAAGGAAGTATTTTATTAGAAAAGCAGTAAATGAGAGCATGCAATCATGATAAAAAGTGATCTAAAATAAAAATAAAAACAAAACACACTGACAAAAGCAAATCTGAAGAATTTAATCACTTTTTTTCTGGAAAAACACAAAAATTAACTCTATTTTCATACTTATCCAGTGTTTGTAAGCAAAGGAGAAGATACGAAAGAAAATGAATGCAGAAATGGAAATATCAAATACTCAACCAGGTGCTAGGTTTACAACAAGAGCTATGATCACACAAGAAAGAGAACCTGTGGCATGTGACTTTTTCCTACAAAACACATTGAGAAGATCAGTTTCTCTCAAAAACCCGATACCTAATACTACACAGACTCTTAACCGCACTGTAGTAGGTATTAGCAAATAATTTTAACCACATTCTGATTATTGAGACTTCACAAGCAGAGGAAGGCTATGATTGCAAGCATGAGCTTACAGGAAATGTCTACAACTCAGAAAAAAACCTGAACTTTGGTTTTGTTTTATAATTCATTGTTATTTCTTACTTATTCCACCTGATTATATAAACAGTTACATTTTCCTATCACTTTGTTATAAAGAAGGCAAAAATGATTAATGGTTACAGCAGAAAGGGAAACAGTTTCTCTTCCAGCTCTCTAGCAGGGACTAACTGCACCTCAGGCAAACCACTTGGAACAAATTTATTAAAGCATCCTACAGACAAAGCTAAGCATCTTGAGGGATTTCCAAAAGCATCTAGATACTCAATTTCCATTGCTATAAGCACTTAAATAACTTTAAAAATGTGGCTTCTAAGACACTGCAGTTCATTATCTCTCGCTCCTTACAAAAGGCTCTGCTACTCTCGAAAGACTTTTTAAAGTGTAAATTCAGGACTATTTTAAATACAGTTCAGAAAGACCAGCCTTCAGCAGGGATGGGGGCCTGGATATTAATAGAGAACATGCGAACACACATTAGAATCTAACCAAGTGCTCTGTAACCAACAGATGCTCGCTGTTTATCAGAGGACTGCCTCTGTTTATTAAAAACCTTGCAATTTGTATCTGTCTAGAAAAGCATAATTTTCATACTCCACTGCTCCTTATTTACCTTGAATTCAAAGCAGAAAATACTTATAGTATGAATCAGCACTCACTTTCTCATTCAATTTGCGGTTTTGTTCTTCCAAGTACTTTATAAAACCCCAGACTCTGTGTATTCCTGGGAGGATTAAATTAAGACTGTATCAGATGTCCCACATATCTGTAGGACACAAATTACAAGGAGGGAAGCCTTACCTCAATGCATTTGGCATGTGTACTTCCCACACAATCAGTTCTCTAATCAAATGCTCATCTGGAAATAATTCAGCACATAGCTGAATTTGCCACCAGTAGAAAGTAAGGTGAATGTTAGGAGAAGCAAGTATATGTTGTGGAAATGCTGTCAGTACAGTTAATGGACATAACTAGCTCTGTTTCTGCCCTGCAAGAGACCTACACTGACCTGTTAGCTTTAGCATAACCTCTCCCAGTTTTTGAGGGAATACGTCCATTTCTAAGCTCAGCTTGTTAACACGTAGCAATCTGATTCTAACATACCTTTGTAGGTAAGTGCTGTTCACTGGTAGATTTAAAAGACAAATCTAGATATTAATAACAATGTCTGTGAAATATAGAATTTAAGGAGCTATGTGGAAAACAAAAATTCATTTAAGTCCAAATACAATTCTCAGTGTTTCTGTAGCATGTAGTAAGTCTTACAACTGAAAACTCAGAAAGAAGGAAAATGAGATGGATTTGTAAATCAAAGAAAGAAACCTATGCAACAAGTCACAGGCCAATGACTGATGTGAAGCACCATTAGGATTTGGTTTGCTCCCTGTGGGACTGACGGATGAATCAAGTTAAAGAATTAATTGACAACTTTTTCAGTTGCTTCACTTTTTGTTCTAGAATTTCATTAACAACACAAAGCAGTCCAAGGTCGGAGTTTCCTCTAACCTTTACACTAGAGCATAGGAAAAAGTAATCACAGGCTTTAAAAATATCAGGTAGAGAATAAGGACTGACTGTTGGTCAAATAATCTCAAAACCCTCTCTGGATTCATGGTCTTTATCCCTTTTGTAAGACACTTCAGGATGGAAGGAGCTGGGCACCCAGCCCAGCCCTGGGAAGGATTAAGTCACAAGTTTCAAAGAGATATTTTCTTTGTTTTCAAGAAGAGGCATTTTGAGGACTGGCTTACATAAGAAAAAGCAAAGACCCTGTCAGCTGGCCCTTTTACATCTTGCCTATTCTTCATCAGATATTCATACATCAAAGAAGTTTTGTCCTCTCCTGAACACTCTTGTTCAAGGCACAGTGTCTGCTTCCAAACAGGCAGCCAAGTAAGAGCTGCAAGGCCACCAGAAAGGTCTGTCACTGAGAACACTTCTGCCCTCCAAACTAAATGACAATGGCTTCTTCTGGACATAAAATCTGTGAGTAAATAATTATAATCCAGTGAGGCAGCAGCACATAATTCTGCTCCTCCTCTCTTTTTGTGGTAGCTTTAAAAAAAGTCTGTATAAGGAAACTTCATGAAACATTTTAACAGTTTAAAAGCTATGAATACCTCAAAAATATCTGAGCATTTCACAATAAAGAGCAGACCACAACTTTATCATTTGCTTAATTTCAAAAAAAAAAAAAAAAGTTATGATTTGCTTAATTTCTACAAATTCAAAGTATCAAGTACAGACGTGAATCAGAAAGAGCAATTTTGACCAACCTAATGGGTTAAAAACTGATGAGGTTTTCTCAGGTTTTGTTTGAAGAAGGTTTCTGAAGAGCTCAGAGAATTAAATAATGGCATGACATTTTAAAGTAGACCCTTAGTACATTATGCTCTGAAAGCATGAACAACAACTTTCCAATTCTATTCAATAGTGCAGCAACCACTGACAGCATGTTTGTAGTAAACACATTAACACAGTGTTTTAGACCTGTTGTCAAGAGGAAATCATTACATGACTCACACGCGCTGCATTTAACAGAATCCTAAATCTTCACCCACTTTCAGTCTTGAAAATGACTTTGCTGAGAGCTATTCGAATGTGGAAGGGTCAGTGCACAGTGCTGGCCAAAATGACCTGTCATGATCAAGATTCACCTGTGATACAAGTCTCAAAAGCTCCCATATTCTCCCCCATGAAAAGAAATGCCAAATGCACAAATGCCAGTTCAACAGTCCTGCTCAAGTTGTCCTCACCAAAAGCTGAGCTGGTAAAAGAGAAGGCCTCATATTCTTTGCCATACAGCCCTGAATAGGGTGGCTGTGATATGTAGTGATTCAAAGGCTACTCCACAGAATAAAAACAGTGTTGTGTTCCCTGTGAAGTACATTGTTCAGTATTAGGCAGCTGCATTACTTCACATCATTGATAATGATTGTTCATATAGCACTTATCTTCATGAATTACAGACTATGATGTCTGGAATGGCAAAAGAACTGAGGCTAGTAATACTCCAAATTGTACTTGAATATTTAACAGTCCTTCACACCATTCCCATTTAAGGATTCCACTTAGGCATATAGGTCAAGATGAAAGTTTCCCCACACCCTGCATGCAGTCAGTGGAAAGAAAACAAGTACATTCAGATAGTTGCATGAACATCCTTCCCCTAACATTGTTTAACTTAGCTACACACTATGTTTCCCTAGCAACTGAAAATGAAGAATCAAAAACTACAGTGGGAAATTTATTACAATGACATGCTTTTAAGAAAGAGAAAATTAAGATCAACATCCATCTCAAGAAGCTTAACCTAACAAAATGAAATGGGACTAAGATAAATTTATCCCAGCAACACCTTGGAGTTAATCAAGTTTTAAAGTACAGATTTAGAGAGGAGCAAATAGAATAACAGCTCTCAGGCTTTTCCAGTTTCAAATCCAGTGTGCCAGACTCACAGTGCTGCACATGCACAAAAAATTGCACTTCTTTAAGAATCATACTCTACTTTTATTCACTGAAGCCCATTTCTACTCATTTCTGTGATTATTTTTAGATGCACACACATTTTTAAATTGCATTTTCAAAGACCACTGTATCTATATATTTTGTGTTACAGGGGAAGTAAAACTACATCCCTGTTCCTTCTGAATCCCCTGCTTGTAATCCAATCTTAGCCTTCTCGAACACAGCAGAATACAGCATTTTTCATTTCTGTTCAGATACACATGCTGAGATTCATCTGACCAAATGTCAGACTACTTCTCTATTCAACAGAGAAAGAGATGCACTCTCAGAGTGCAACTTGCGTTGTTCTAAAGCAAAGTGCTAAAATACATAGGTCACTTTGAAAGTAAGGTCTCCTATTCATTTCCATGGAAACAAAAACAGATACAAAGAGCACAATAACGCTATTTGGTAGAGCAAATTCTCAGCTGCAAAACACTATTTCTCAACACAGTCACCACCATTAGCTAGCCTGCATGCTGTGCCCGTAAAAAGTTCACCACTGCTGAAATGCACTGCCCAACTCCTCACTTCACTCACATCCACCACTTGGGCTCCATATACACTCAGTAAGTGTATGTGAATGGCAGTGGGTGCCATTTTTTTCTACTTCGAGTAATTCAGTGACACCCTTTGCTTCATATGAACTTCCATGTCAGACACCATCTGTCAGACTGTCCCTCTGCTGCCATCACACAGCAACAACATGTAATGAAATATTGGTAGGACGGTTCAGCCTCTACTGCTGTACTACCAAATCTGCCTCTGACATTATCTGCCAACATAATAAAATATGACACATTACTTTCAGAGCAGTTATCACACATCTGCTGAATAGCAGTCAGAGCATCCTTTTTTCTCCATTTTACCCATAACAGAAAGCAAGAGTAGCTAGCTCAGACGCTCTATAGCTGACCAAGATTTGGTGACATACATCACAGTTTTAGAACTCCATTTCAGATGTGGGACTTGTTTTCTACCTTTACAGTGGTGGCATAATTTATTTCAAGGTCTAATTTACTAAGTAATTCCAGTTACTCTGTGTGATTTACCTGTCCTCATAAATGTTTATTATTCAATCAGTCTTTGTCAACCACAAATACAACTAGCAATGATTCTGCAATTACTTTCAATTCATTCACGAAAATGCTGGATAGTGTAGAAACAAGGTCATTATGGACACACTATCTTGTTACCTGGTAAGCATTATATATAACTGATGATTATGGTGATTTAATGTTCAAGTGTGGTGTCAGAACAATCATTAGAGTGTACATATATGAAATCCTATAATAAAAAAAGAAAAAGGACATCAAAAAAGGCTGCAAGCTTTTCACTAGTCTTGAATCTCACAGCCCACCTCATTTTTTTCAATACTGAAGACACTCACAAATCAAGTGTTACTAAGAAATATCTTCTGTTTTATATTCACTCTTTGTAACAAAAATCTAAGCTGCACTACAGGCAGTATTTCTTTTCTCAAAAAGAAGCATACTAGTAGGATATCAGGTTACTTAGTCATGACTGTATAAGGGCTATCCCAGCTCCTTCCATTGCCCTTTCTCCAAACTGTTTCACAAAACCCTTGTGGGACATCCAACTTAGTAGGTCCCCACCATTGGAGTCCTTGTGGGATGACTGGTTCTTTGCAAGTCCACGACCCCAATGCCTATGATGGAAGTTATTCATTTCATGGGCAACAGGACCAAGCTTTGTTGTTTGTGACATCACTCTCATTATAAACTTTCTAATTTCAGATGCTTAGAGCTTCTGACCAAAAAATTCCATCCAAGTTGCATAAGTTACAAGCAGAAACAAAAATACATTGGACCCTGAGAAGAGTAATAAACATAAGTTCACTACTTATCAACTCATAAAAGTCACAGGATGGAAGGAAAGGGAGGAAAATGAAAGTATTAACAGTTGTGCATCGGAGAAACAGGGTCTTATGCCAGATCACCCGAAATTTCTTGACACATTTGTAATTCCACTGTAATTTCTATTATCAGTCCAAAAACTCTCATGGGTAATTTGGTTACCTGAGGAATGATACTGTAAAGTAAACAATTGCTTGACACAACCTATTCTCAGCACCTTTCTAGTTGTCCGTTATCCTTATTCAATAATACTGACTTTTTTTTTTAGTAATTGTCATAAAAAATAGGAAAATGGCCATATCCCAAAGTGTAAAGAGGATATCACCTAATATGACATAATGACTACAATAACATCTTTGAATTATTTTTAGGGTCTTTATTTACTGTTTGAAGATCTATTGTGCAGTTGGCTCCTGGCAGTATCTGACTTCTATTATTACAAATTGATATGTCTCAGCAACCAGTGGTGATCAGCCACAGCAAAGAGAGGTAGCCTAGTTTCTAAAATATGTACAGAACATCAGACATCTTGACTCATGTGTAAGCAATCTGTTGGAAAAAACATTAATTGGTGATACTTCAATATTGGACTTTCAATTGTCTAAAACAGTCCACAGCATTAGTAATGTATTTCTCTGTCACCTGAGAAGTACTCTCCACCATTTCACTCAGAGCTTAGAGAACAGATCTACTGTTCTCCAAAAATATTTTTCCCATTCCAATGGACGAGTTTTATCCCTCAGAAATGCCTGGTATCTCAGCACCTCATTTTTTAATATTTCTTTTGCAGGTGAGGTTTTGGGTTGGGGAAAAAAAGCTTCCTTTGCATTCTGAACACATAACCCTACCTTCATTAATGAAATGTCCTAAGTAACACAGCTTCACATCATGTTTCTTCCCTATAACAAATGTCTATGTTCAAACTACCCTGTTATTAAGGCAGTTGCTGAAATCACATCAAAAGCTTTCAAAGTTCAGAAAGACTCTTTGTGCCAGATTCAATGATTCAACCCTAATATACAGAGACATTTTGAGACTGAAGATCTAGTTGTCCAGACATTGTCAAAGAAACAGCAGAAAATTTAGTTTTATGACCAACTCTAGTCAGCCCTGAAACATTTTCTTATCATTTCTAAAGCAATATGATGCAGCAGCACTTAACCACTTTTTCGTGGTTAGGTAATCTTGTACAGTTGTGATGCACTATTCTAAAACACTCCTCAGTTGAAATCACTGTTTGCTATGTAAACAACAGCTTGAGTAATACAATTTACTGACCAATCTTGTGGAAAATAACAGGAGATCTTGCAGTGGTTCAACAATTTACACATTCCTCTGCTGTAACTCACATGGCCAGAGTGAATTCAGCCTTTTCAAGCTTGCTGCCTTTTACACACACACAGACACACACACACACGCACAAAGTTCCAGTTCATGCCTAGACTGAACTCACAAATGCAAACATTTATAATTACAGCTTCAATTACCACATTATTGTGATATTAATTAAATTATTGGCAAGAAATTGATCCGGCACATTGCTTACCACAGCAATTTTTTACTCCAAAGCAGCCTGTCTGTATCTTTACAATCTCAAAAGTTATAGACTTCTTGCTATTCACATGAGCTCATCCTTGCTTTGGTAGACCTTAGAGGATATTAAGTAAGGACTGGAATTGATTTAGGCACTGAAAGAACTGTTTTTGCCTTTGTCTGTCTACTGGCAAGATATCTGATATAAACAACAACACTTTAGCATTGTTTTAGTTACTGCTAAGTATAGCTAGCCAATGACTGACCCATATCTCAAGATCCAAAAATAACTTCTTAACTACCTTTCATTTTCATTGTAATGTTTGCTACATACTTATTGCAAAAATTTAAAAAAAAAAAAAAAAAAAAAAAAAAGGAAAATCATCAAGCCAATAAAACTGCATGCTATTACAAGTTAACTTAGAAAACTGTTGCCGAAGAACCTGTTTCTACCTTGTTTCTTCTCCAGGTTGGTGTGATTCAGAATGTTTGTTACCTTTACTGTTGATGTCTTGGTTTGGTGCCTAAAAAGTAATGTTTCCTGCGTGGTTATATGTTTAGGCATTCATTCCTTCGCAGAAAAGGATTTAGACTACATCTGTGTAACTGATGACAAAGAGGTATTTTCACTCACTTTCTTTTCCTTTCTTTTTAAAATTCATATCCCAGTAGCTACGCAACATGTGTAGAAAATTAAAAGCTGCTGCATACCAATTATTAAAAACTACTGTATTCTTTTAAACTAAAAACCACTGCATTTCTATTATAACATCTATTTCATGGGATTTATGAAGATCAATAACAACATTCTTCTGCTAAATGTAACCAATGCTTTTCATTGTCATTTAAAATGATCTAAAAACAAAATGGTTCATGGAAATAATTGATTTGCTAAGTGTTCTAGCAAATGGCTGACTCAGATTCCTTTTTGTTCTGTCCAGAAACTAATATATATATATATATATATATATCTGAAACTATCTCTATCTACCTCCAACTTCTATTTGTCACAGGAAATTGGAAATTTTATCCTCTTTATGGGAACACTGAGAGATTAAGAGTTCAGAGGCTCTTGACTTCGACATCTTGTAAAGACAAAACGTCTTGGGTTTCTTGCCCTCCGCCAGAGGGTCCACAGACACATGAATAAATATATAGTAATAATATTGAATTGAAAGAAGAGATGTGCTGATTTTTAATAAGTACAAGAAAAGAAAAAGTTGGAAAGATATTTCAGTTTTGTAAAAAGCAACAAAACACTCCAGAGAAAACATCTTGAACAGTTCTACAGAGCTGAGATGAAAAAGACTGATATTAGAAAGCACCTTTACAGGTTGACATACACAAGCTATTATAGCATCCTCATTGAAAGAGAACTCAAGGTTTGTGTTAACAGTGGGATTTTAGGAATTCAGTGAGATAAAACAGTTTTCAGGTTGCTCTCTTCAGGACACAACAACATCTCTCCACCACATTCTTGAGTTGTAATGCATTGTCCAGTGACACTACATTAACAGTATATTTAACTTCCTTGACCAAAGTTAATTTCCCACATCAAGTATCACATGCAGAAACCTTAGATATAATAATTTGATGGTTATATCCAGGAAAATGTGTTTGGCATATGATTTGCCTGATTTCACAGAATCACAGAATGGTTTGGGTTGGGAGAGACCTTGAACATCATCTAGTTCCAGCCTCCCTCTAGACACCTCCCTCTAGGCCAGGTTGCTCAAAGTCCCATCCAGCCTGGCCTTGAATGCTTCCAGGGAGGAGTCATCCACAACCTCACTGGGCAACCTGTTCCAGTGTCTTACCGTCCCACAATAAAAAAAAATCTTTCTAATATCTAGTCTAAATCTACCCTCTTCCAGTTTAAAGCCATTTCTCCTTCTCCTGCCTTTACATGCCTTTAAAAAAGTTCCTACCCAGCCTTCATGTAGGCTCCCTTCAGGTACTGGAAGGCTGCTGTAAGGTCCTCCAAGAGCATTCTCTTCTCCAGGTTGAAGAGCCCGAGATCTCTCATCCTATCCCCGCAGAGGAGGTGCTCCAGCCCTCTGATCTTATTTGTGGCCCTTGTCTGATCTAGTTTTATGTTATAAATTACTGCTGTTTCTCTCAGCATATTCCATCTTCTTTACGCTTATTTTAAAGTTCTCATCCAGAATGAAACTTTTGTTATTTCTGTTTATCTTCCAAGCAGAGATGAAAGAGTGAATGTTTGATGAATAATACCGCTGGAAAAAAAGAAACCCTAATAATAATTAATTCTTATGACAGTTCCAAATAAGCTGGACATTTGGAAAGAAGAACACTAGCTGGGCACTTAAATGTGGATGCTGCAGCATGTAGATGCAATGGGAGCAGATTCCCTTCTCTTGGCAAAAGAATATTTCTGCTTAAGACATCTGACAGAAGATTTATATTTCCTCTTAAATGGCTGTGCGTGAAAAAAATGAGGTTCTGCTCCCCTCAGATGAGCAGAAAGCTGGACTACTTGGCACTGCAAGTCTCTACCTCTTATGCTGGCTCCAAACACAAAACTGTTGGCCCAAATTGATTCTGGTTTCTCTATTGAGGGTGCCCCAAAAAAGAAAGGAGTCTGCAGTATCTTTTCCACGACCTCTGACAACCTAAGCAAGCAAGCTGACTGCTGCCAAGTCATGACCAGAGCACAGTGAGGCAGTCCTGAAGCAACCAGGAATAATAAGTTGTCATGGAAAAATGATCACAGACCATTTGTCACTGTCTGATATTGTTTGTGGGACTGCCTTTTGATGGGGAAAAAATTACAAGGTTGAAAGATGGAAGAAGCCTCAGAAGTTGTACATGAAATGTTAAGAGACTGAAAACACCTTTGTTAATAAACAAGAGAATCCAGAAACAGTTGCCTTGGTTTTCAGTGGCATTTTTGGCACTAGAAAAAAACTAAACCGTTGGTCCTTGGCTGTTATGAAGCACATCCCAAGAAAGTAAGACCCCTGAAAGAGAACAGAAGACTTAGACTGACGGATTTCAGGATGTGATCCAGGGTTTACTTCATTACCAAACATCTTGCCAGAAGGAAGAAACAGTTAATCAGCCAACCACCTATGGAAAGAATTAACATTGTGTCTTAGTGGGCAGCTAATTACTGCCACTGGCAATACTAATGTTCAGCTGAAAGGGTGGGTGGGTGAAATATGATAGAGCTGATTTGACATCCAGATGTAGCATGCTTTAAAGGCAGTTCAAGTGGTAAACAAATGAAAAGATGAGGAATGAACAGAGTATTTATAAAATAAGGTATCACAAACAACTATCTTTTGCTAGCAGGTCTATTAAACCAGCTTTTTGTTGGAACAAAGTCCTTTTCTCTTCTTTTCTTTTTTTTTTTTTTTTTTTTTTTTTTTTCTTTTTTATCAACATAACCTTAAATAGTTCAACATGAAATAAAGGTAAAAAGCCATATTCAAATTACTCTCAGAAACCTTGTCGACAAGTCAACCACGGACATATGACCTACAACAAATCTGATTGAGCTAAAGGACCATCTTCATTTAATAAGAATCATAAGCTACCGTTACATTATTTCTTAGGATAGTAAAAAAAACAAACAACCAAACAAAAAAAAACCCACAACAATGTAAAAAAATCTAGAAGTTTCAGGAGCTTGTTCATTGCTTTTGTAAAAGAGCTGGTGAGTGCATGGAAGGGCAATACCAGCTAAAGAATTGCAGGTGACACTTTCATATGGAAGCAGATGGTTTGGCTACTGTTCAGATGACCTAATTCTGAGAATCTTGAAGTTGGAAAATAGACTTGTGATGTTCTGTACCAAAACTCAGAGCGCAACATGACTGAATACTAAGCAGAGCAATAAACTGATTAAAGGAATAAAGTACTTACTGGCATTATGTTATTATTAGCTTTGGCAAGTATAAAACACTGGCCAAACGTAAAAATGATTCAAATTCATTGCTTCTGACCTTGTAATAAATAAAAGCTTTCAAAAAACTAAGCTAGACAAAAATACTAAATCCTGGCTCCCATGGAGAAAGACAACTCATACTGAAATGATTCTATATGCACAAATCTCCTGTAAATCCATGGCTGGAAAGGTGAACAATACTCTGGCTCATGACTCTGGAAAAAAACATTCTCCTTTTAAAATGTTTGTCATCAATGTAATCCCATCTTTAATTGTAATTAACATAAGAGGCTTTCATGTGCCAGAAGTTCAGCTTTTAGGAAGTAATACACTAGAGAATTACAGTGGAGATTGATCTAAAAATGTCTGGAGTAAAGAATAATAATGTATAAAGCTGTCAGAGATACAATGAAGACATTACAGCAGCAAAAACTTGAAATACTGAGAGCCAGCAAACATTCTGCAAGTGACTTCAAAAGAGGTCTTCTTTCTCACTCTTTTTAGTTACTGAATTGTTTCTCACCTCCAGCCACAATCAATTTAAAATATTGGATAGATTCACAGCTAGTAACATTTAATTGGGCAGTAACTTTACTGTCAAAAGGATCATCTCAATCTTAACCAGCTCACACTGCTGTGTTAACACATGCTTCTCTTCCCATGTTAAATCAGTAACTACTTGACTAGTTGCTGAAATAAACTGGCTAGCATTATGGTATGATATTCTAGGATTAAAGTGAAGCCAACACTGGGACCCAGGCACCAAAAATTATTTGAGATCCACAGCTAAAGCTAGTCACTACTGTTCACCTTCCATGTTTTCTCATCCTTGATGACAACTACAAACCTGCATTTGCCTATGGCTGTCCTGGTGGTGGGACAGCCAAACAGGAAAAATGCTTAGCAAGCAGAGACTCACCATGAATCTCTTTGAAGAGCAGTGACCAAAGAGGAAAGCTAGCTCATACAGCATGCAGTGCTGGGCCATCTGCACAGACATGGTCCTCTCCACTAGTTCTTGCACTGTGTCTGCTTACAGTGAGTGAGCCAGTGTATCTCAACAGCAGTTGAGTAGGATCCCCGTGATTGGGGTGTTGTATAAGTATACTTGAAAATGCAGACTTTGACATATAACAGTCTGAAATACAAACAATTGTGCAAAAGAACTGTAATTGGGAAGCAAATAGAGATGAAAGCTACACTATATAAAGCCTCCATGTCTTACCATAAAGACAAAGTGATTATGAATGTTAAAGCCACTGATGGTGTTAGAGGGAATTTTGCTATTTTATATAGCTATTGTATAAAATATTACATGTATCCACATTAAATGTAAACAAGAAATAAGATAACAGATAAGTTATCTCCACAGATAAGTTGCATCTTAAATCATAGCTTACCTGAAATCTAAGATTTCAGAAAAAGCCCTGGCAGAATCACATCAACTAGTGCAACAGTGCACTTTAGCATGCAACACTTCTTCACATACACAGTTAAACTGCACAAATGTAATACTATGTGACCACAATCCCAGTTTAATCAATTTTAGCTCAAATTACTGAAGAAGCAGCAACATTGGCTGTATTATAAATGTATCTATAGTAGCAACCAGAGACAAATTATTTGAAGCGTAACCTATGCAGCTGAAACCACACTTTGCCATGCAGAGCTAGCGAGACATGTAATCATAAGATTCTTGTTTTTGTGGAATAATATAATATATCTCACCTAACTTTATCTGTTTAAAGAGTGGGTTTTTGCTTGAAGGCTTTCTTTAACCTCTCAAAGCTATTCCAGTGTATGCCTATTGCAACAGAGCATGAATGCGTTGATTGTCTCTTTGGATATGGGGAAGAACTCTTTAGAAAATATACCAGATGAGATGCTGCAAAGACACTTGCAAAGTATCTAGAAAAATATGCATAAATAAGCAGATGTGTAATTTTTATATGCTCTTTAATGTATATTTCACCCAGGATTCTCACTTTTAAATAATTATAAATTATGTATGTGAGAGCGAGTGTCACTACCGTGATGTATTTCCCTCTCTGACTGTGAGGTCCACTGGGACATGTAGTTCTTCTCTGTGCTCTACATGATGTTATGATGTGAAATACCAATAGCAAAAATTACAAAACCATGACATAACGCAACGTTTACAACAGAAATTACTGGTAGCTGATTACTACTTACTGAATAACAGCATTAAAGTTTCCACCCTCAATCACCCAGAGCTACAGCCATTACCTATTTTGTTGACTAACGGTTTGCCTTTAAAATTTTCTTCCAACATGTCTTCCAAAATTTTTGCCTGTATCAGGGGTATTTCAGAAGTGAAAAACTTGGCCATTCAATTAGTTTTAGGCATGTCAATCCAGCCATCCTGTAATTTCAAAAAACAGAATTTCCCAAAAAATTCTCTCTTCCACTGTACCTACAGTACTGCATGTCTCCCAGCTTATCATCAGAGGCTGAGATCAGTGGTAGAAACATACTTGTTTCCAATTTAGTCCTGAAAAACATTACAACAGTAAAATTTCTGTTGCATAGAAAAGAAATGCAGTACTATGAAGATTGCTGGAGTTTATATCTAATTATCCTATATTGAAATGAAGAACAAAGGAGACTTTTTCTTAGATATCAATAATGTTGAGATATTTTTCCTAGCTCTTTAAAGATGTCTTTTCATGGTAACAATGAGGAAAGCTTAAAGAACTTCAAAATGCAATCAGAAGGACCTTTCCCCCACAGGGAATTTTCCCAAAAGATAAAAAATAATATTGAAGATGAATTCAAACCACAGTTAAAAAAACATTCAAAGAGAAATAAAAAAAATCCTTTTTAACTTATTTACGAGGTTATTACTTTTATAAATTTGCATATATATAACATCAATACAGCATTTGCAGATGTAGTATATTGTGTATTAGTGACTATCAAGTGCACTCCAACCTGTGGATCTTGTTTGTTAAAACATGTGACATGCTGAATGGTCTTTATGCCACTTGTCTCCCCTTCCACAGCTGTTAAGTGATCCATAAAAACTATTTAGCATGTTTATGTTTCTTAATCATCACTGCATCTGCGTTGGGATGCCATTCCCCAAAGCTAATCTGAGATTTCATGGTGGGTGCTTGAATGAGCATCTTTAAATAAAGATAGAGGTCTTTGCTTCCCTTCATTGCCTCCAAATAGCATTGCAGCAATCTTTGTCAGGCACAAAATGCCAGCAATGTTTGCACATGGGCAGGAAGTCATTTAATATTATGTCACAAACCTGAAATTCTTCTTTTGTCTCCTTTATTGAACTGGCTATCTATGATTCAAATGATAGGTTTTGCATTTAATGAGCATACTCTGGCTTGAACAAAATTATACAACTGTCCTACCCCAAATGCTTTTTAAATGCTGTTGTTCTTGGACTAATTTTTAGTCTTTTTGCCATACAGCAATTACTTTGTGAATCAAACCATACTCATCAGAATCACAATTTCACTGTGACTCACCTGTGTGAATTTCACTGTGGCATGTGACTCACCAAAAGTATTAATTTCTTAAAATTAGAACAAGTGTATCTATAACTAGAGAGATAAAGTGGACAAACTGCTGTGAATAAATTTTACAGCCTCATTTTACATATTCCATTTGATCTCACCTCAGGCTTGGAGCCAGAATTATTCTGCTTGGGCTGTCTAAATATGATTCAATCCCAAAAAGGATTAATCAAGGCCAGCTTGAACCCTAGGTCCGGTTGAACAAAATTTTATCTACAACAGCTTCTGCCCCAAGAACTTCCAAAAGAGAACATAAAAGCTATGAGTAGTTGTGCAAGAAGTTTCACCGCCCTGGGTGTCACTTAGCTCTGACAACTGCTAAATGTATGTGGTAATTCTTGAGTATTTACTGATGTAGATGCTTGGCAGAGTTTATTTAACATTACTATGAGGATAAACACAGCCTTCCTGTAGCATTAGGCACTCAGTTCCTGTTCTAATATTACTTCTATAGAAAAAAGATCATCCTTTCCTTTCTCCTTACGTTCATATTAACTCATTTTCAGAGTTCCTTGAATCTCAGAATCATCTGAACCACACCTTAGAACTGGAAGTGGTTCCTAGCTTTGTGGATAGAAAAAAAAAAAAAAATAGCAAAAAATTCTTCTTATCATGTGGTCAGTATTCCCTGCCTTCCTTTCCTTCATGGCTGTCTTTTGCAGCAACATAAACAGAACCGAGGTCAGGAGTTATTTTCTTCTGTATACTGGTAATTCAATTAGTAGCAAAATATAAGCAACACATAAAGGAAGGGAAAGTGTTGAACGCCCCTGGAAAATTCTGCTTCATTGGCAAGAGATTTCTTTGCTCAACATACCTTTTCTTGATCCTGGCAGAGGCAACAGTCACATTCAAAGCAATACTGGCGCTTCAGCTGCTTCTGTCGTTCACTGGTGGGCATCAGTGATTCAATATAGCTGACGGTGAGCTGTGTGCAGCAGATAGAGTAACAGGGTTGGTATGTTTTACAGAAATTTCATGTGTAGCTACAGTAACATTTTTCAATACATTTTTCCTGTGTAACATGAAATCTTAGCAGGTACCGTAGAAAAAGAATGACAACATTTACAAATGTATATTCAATGGGGGAACACCCTTTCACATAACGCATGAAATCTTGAAAAAATATAAGAATTCTAATCCTGAGAATAAATAAATAAATAAATAAATAAATAAAACCATTATTCCAGATTTTCATCCGAACCTGGAGAAAACAAAAACAAAAAAACAAAAAAACAAAACAAAACATAAAAGAAAGAACAAAAGAATGGCATTCCAGCAGTTGAAATGTCTGTGCATGAACTCATTTTTTGTCTAGCTTTAAAGCTGAAGTGTGCATGTAACATCTGTATTACACAACTTGTGATTATCTCCAAAAAATTTATTGGAAACAGTTACTTTCTTGCAAATACATCCTTCGTGCTATACATGAGCCTGCAGTAAGCTTCTCTTACGTCATCCCTGTCTCCAGTCCCAATGTGATGTTTTGCTCCTGACGAAAATATCATAAAAGCATTGCAGTTAAAGTTATTGGAACTATTGACAAGAAAATATATTAAAATAAATTTTAAAAAAAAAAAAAAAAAAAAAGAAGAAGAAGAAAATGCTTAAGTTTGTGCTATCTTTAGCTCCTCGTGCTCCATAACAAATTCCAGTGAATTACAGAGAACACTTGTTTGTTCACTTTGTCATCTGCCAGAAGGAATTTTTCACGGCAACCATCTGTAGAGTTCTTCAAATGTTTCAAGTGCTGTGTGGGCACAAACTAATGATAAGGGAAAGAATATAAAGAAATAACTGTCCATCTCAGACCAGCATTCAGAAATGAGTGCTACAGAGTGATTACACTGTACACCTTGCCCAACGCGCTTTGAAACACTCCAGAGAGGTCAGAGCTAAAAAAATCAGGTCATATTATTTCATCCTGAGCCTGTCCACTTCAGCTAATTGGGAGAATTTTCACATGGTTCTCAGTTAAACCATGAGAGTCATCTCAAAGTACTCACAGTACACAAATTTCTACTAATGACTATGAAATCCATTGTTAGAACCTGCATTTTGCAAATTACCTAGTACTCTAATTAAACAAGCAATTAACAAGCAACTAAAATAATGCCTGCATTTCTTTTTCGTTCTTCATTGCAATGTGCCCTGATTACTTATTGAAGGAGGACTGTATTAAAACAAGATTACTGAGACAGTCGAGTCAAGCACTTAAAACAAGCACAAGCAGAAAGCCTGTGCAAAAAAATATGTGGTAACCTAATTGAAATTGATAGTGTAGTTTATTAAAGAGACAAATTAAGTTCCACACATTATCAAAAGTCAGAAAGTTTAAGAATATTATTATATTTTCCTTTCTAAATAATGTTCTGCCGCAGCCTGTTCATTTCTCAGCTGAGAGAAGAGTTTCAGGTGGAAAGCAGAAGTCTGCACTAATCCTTTACACAGAAACAGTGGGCTTCCTCCTGAGCGTTCTGTGGGGAATGGGTGGAAATCAATTTGCCTATTTCTTTTCCACTCTTTTCTGCCAAGTTTGATCTCTTCTGCCCCATTCTCTCCAATCTGTCCCTCTTTTCATTCTCTCTTCTCTTCCACTGGACACGAGAATTGTTTTCCATTCTTATTCTTCACATCTAGCAATCTAATCTTGGTTTCCAGCCCTCGGTTCTAGCTCCCTATATAGCTCTTATTGGTACAGATGACTGTCTTAAGTCATTCAGTCAGTCCCAGATGTGCCCTTCTCCATCCCCTGCATGCATCTTACACATTTTGCCCACATTTAATCACTGTTACTATCCCAAATTTACAGTTCTTGTTCCCCTACTCTGTTTTCTCAAGCAACTTCAGTGACTCCGCTGAGGATATGTCTTCCTTTCTTCCTCTAGAGGGTCCTCCTCTGCATCCTCCCTGGTGTGGTAAGAAAGACCTCTCTTCTTTCCTACAAAGCAGTTTCCAGTGAAGATGTAGGCTTTGTTGTTGGTGTTGCCATGTGTGTTGCAGAAAGTTGGAAACCAGGAGTAAGTTTGAAACCAGTAATTTCTTGTCTCAAAGGCTACTGAAAAGAAGTTGATAGGAACATCACTTAACAACCTGCTCTGGATTAGAACATCTGACAGCGGGAGGAGGACAAAAAGCCACATCACGTTGATATCTTCTTTAAACGTTTTAATGATTTAAGGTTTCTCTCGTCATTGGAAGCCCAAGTCCAAATTCCCACTCCTGCCATAAATGAAAAGAATGTCTGTAGCTGGCAGACTGAGTGGGAAAATACAGTTAGAATATTTAGAAACATGACCAACCTAACGGTGACTAAATCTATACTAATCATTTAACTGTTTAAACATAAAAAATCTGCATTCGGGTCTCATTCCTACACTTGCTTTAATTTTGGATTAAATGAAGAAATCTCTTCAGAAGATGCAAGCCTCATTTAACATGTACATATTCATGATATACGCCCACTTATCAAAGGCTGCCTTAGTGGTATTGGCATGTAGGATGTGTGGCATTAATTAAAACATTATTTCAGCTGACCAAAGCTTGCCTCTTTATTGCAATGATTATGAAGAATGTAGTAAATCTTTTTCCCCAAGCTGAAGAGTACACATTAAATAGCATTTATGAAGGCAGGGAACTGCTTAACAGCCTTAAGGCTTATTGACTCTCATGACCTTCTCCTTGGAAATGCAGCACAGTCTAAGCCATACTACTTGCTCCAACAGAGAAATTCTTTAACCATTGGTATGGTGGATAGTTTCTCACATTCCTCATCCACCAAATGATGTGGAGAAGATTTTCCCTCATCACTCCTCCTCGTTCTGGTGGGGGATTTCAACTTCCCAGACATCTGCTGGAATTACAATACAGCAGATAGGGAACAGTCTTGGAGGTTCCTAGAGTGTGTGGGAGATAACTTCCTGACACAGCTGGTGAAGAAGCTGATGAGGGGCAGCAAAATTCTGGACCTGCTGTTTGTTAACAGAGAAGATCTGGTGAGGGATGTAAAGGTTGGAGGCCATCTGGGACAAAGTGGTCATGAGATGCTAGATTTCTCAATCCTTGTTGAACCACAGAGGGGAGTCAGCAAAACTGCCACCTTGGACTTCCAGAGGGCGGACTTCAACCTCTTTAGGACTATGGTTGAGAGGGCCCCCTGGGGGGTAACTTTGGAGAGCGTGGGAGCCCAGGAAGGCTGGAAATACTTTAAGGAAATTATTCTAAAGGCGCAGGAGCTGACTGTCCCAGAATCACAAAAGACGAGCTGATGGACAAGGAGGCCGGGCTAGCTGAACAGAGATCTTTGGCTAGATCTCAAGAACAAAAAAGGAAGTTTACAGTCTCTGGAAGAGTGGGCGAGCTACTTAAGAGGATTACAGGTATGTAATGAAGCTGTGCAGGGAGAAAATAAGGAAAGCCAAGGTGCTGCTAGAACTGAGCTTGGCTGCTAAGGTTAAGAAGAACAGTAAATATTTTTATAAACACATCAACAGCAAGAAGGCTAGGGAAAATCTCCACCCCTTATTGGATGCTGTGGGCAACTTGGTCACCAAGGATCTGGATAAAGCTGAGGTACTTAATACCTTCTTTGCCTCGGTCTTCAATAGTAAAACTTGTAACTCCCTGGCAACACAGCCCCCTGCACTGGTGGATGGGGAGGGGGAACAGAACAAGACCTGCATGATCCACAATCAGATGGTTCTGGACCTGCTTTGAAAGCCGGATGTTTACAGGTCCATGGGGCCAGACAGACTGCACCTTAGAGTGCTGAGGGAGTTGGCGGATGTGGTTGCCAAGCCACCCTCCATCATTTTTTGGCAGTCTTGGCTGACTGGGGATGTCCCGGTGGATTGGAGGCTGATGAATGTGATGCCCATCTTCAAAAAGGGTTGGAAAGATGATCCTGGCAGATACAGGCCCATCAGTCTCACCTCGGTGCCCAGGAAGGTTACGGAAAGTATAATCTTGGGAACCATCATGGATCAACTAAAGGTCAGCCAAGGGATCAGGCCTTGTCAGCATGGGTTTTTGAACGGTAGATCCTGCCTGACAAACCTGATTTCATTCTATGACAAGGTGACCCGCTTGGTAGATGAAAGTAAGGCTGTCGATGTGGTCTACCTGGACTTCAGTAAGACCTTTGACACTGTCCCCCATAACATTCTGGTGGAAAAGCTGGCTGTCCATGGTTTAGATGGGCGCACGCTCCGCTGGGTGAGGCACTAGCTGGATGGCTGGGCCCAGAGAGTTGCGGTCAATGGAGTAGAATCCAGTTGGCGGCCGGTCACAAGTGGCAACCCTCAGGGCTCAGTGCTGGGACCACTTCTGTTTAACATCTTCATTGATGATCTGGATGCGGGGATTGAGTGCACCCTCAATAAGTTTGCAGATGACACCAAGTTGGGAGGGAGTGTTGATCCGCCTGGGTGGAGAAGGGCACTACAGAGGGACCTGGATAGACTTGAATGATGGGCCAAGGTTAACAGCACGAGTTTCAATAGGACCAAGTGTCAGGTCCTGCATTTAGGTCACAGCAACCCCAGGCAACCCTACAGGCTTGGGGAAGTGTGGCTGGAAAGCTGCCTGATGGAAAGGGACCTTGGTGTGCTGATGGACAGTCGGCTGAATATGAGCCAGCAGCCAAAAGGGCCAGTGGCATCCTGGCTTGTATCAGGAATGGTGTGGTGAGCAGGACTAGGGAAGTCATCCTGCCCCTGTACTCAGCACTGGTGAGGCCTCGCCTCAAGTACTGTGTTCAGTTTTGGGCACCTCAGCACAGTAAAGACATGGAATTACTGGAGCAGGTCCAGAGAAGGGCAACAATGCTTGGAAAATCAACCCTGTGAGGAGAGGCTAAGGAAGCTGGTGCTGTTTAATCTGGGGAAAAGAAGACTGAGGGGTGACCTTATTGCTCTCTTCCAGTATCTGAAAGGTACTTACAGTGAGAGCAGGGCAAGTCTCTTCTCACTGGTGACAAGTGACAGGACAAGGGGAAATGGCTGCAAGTTGCATCAAGGAAAGTATAGGTTGGATGTTAGGAAACACTTCTTTACAGAAAAAGTAGTTAAGTACTAGAATAGGCTCCCCAGGGAGGTGGTTGAATTGCCATCCCTGGGTGTGTTTAAGAACCATTTGGATGTGGTGCTCAGGGATATGATTTAGCAGATGGTTGTTAGAGTTAGGATACTGTACAGTGATGTATAGTGACAATAATGGGAAGATGGTACAAGAGAGGTGCTGATAAGTATCCAAAAGGTTATTTAAAGGAAAGACTCACCCAATAGAGGCCTTCAGTCTGCTGGGAAATGCTGAAGCAATCTCCACCAAGAAGCAATCTCAAAGAGATACTGCTTCAGTGGTGGTCAGCCTTTAAATGAGGTCTAGAGGGGGTGGAGTCAGGCTCCACCCTGTCCAGAAGCACAGCTGAATTACTCTCACCTGTGTTCCCACAGCTGACCTGAAACTTACCTCAGCTGATTAATCAGAGGTTCAGGCTGTGATTACCAATTTCCCATACAGGTATTATGTTTAGGCTGTGGTTGGACTTGACCATCTTCGAGGTCTTTTCCAACCTGGGTGATTCTATGATTCCCATACTGCCATGCTGCAGTGGACTTAATTTATGGGTTTTTTGTTGTTGTTTTTGTTTTGTATAAGCTACAGAGTTTTTATACTGAGGATTTGGTAAGAATTTAAACTGAATTATAATTAATGCAAATGGCAGGGGAAAAAGAAATCATCTTCGTTTTGCAATGTCTTAGGGTTGTGTAGAAACATCTGTTCCTGAGACAGAGCTACGCAGGTCATGAGCAGGCTGTGGCTTTTCTCTTTTGGCATTTATGATCAACATGATTTTGAATTCCAGGAAAATCTTATACATCTTTGTTGAAAATCCATCAAGAAGATATTTACCGCTGGTCATATGAACTTACAAATTTTATTTATATGCTTCTAAAAATTAAGAGGACTGCATGTTATGTGGCTTTCAGCAGAAAATATACAAATTTGCTCTAGCTGTACTCTGAAGTAGACATGAAGCAATGCACACATTTTGGAGCAGAACTCATACATCTCATACATCCTGTCTCTCAAGTACGACTAATTGATTTGAGCTATGCACTAAACTAACCACAGCTATGCAACTTCTGATGGGAGGCAAAATTAATTTATGTTTGTCTGTAAATTACCAACTAGATAAAATAATTAACAACAACAACAAAATTCATAAAAATTACTGGTGGAAGTCAATGGGAACTTTCTGCCTTCAAAAAGTATGCAATTTAATAGAACTGCAGTACAAAATCCAAACAATATACCCAATGATAAATCTGAATTTCTATCTTGCAAAGCAAAACATAAGGAATAGGCAGTTTTCCATCTTGACAGCTCTCAGTGTTTATGATGATCCCTGCAGCACATTTTGCTTTACTAGAGCTTCAGCTCTGCAAAACAAGTGATTATGCATGAACCACATATTTAATTTAAAATCCTATAAAAACTAATAGTTATGACAAGCGATTTCTTAGTGTTTCAGGACTGGTAACAATGCCTTTGCCACAAAAGAGGTCCAAAGAAGCTAGAATTTCTGCATGTGATTTTATAAGTGATTGGTTTTCCAAATACACAACACCATCAGATTTATCACCTTTATTTTATAGGGATTCAGGCCAAAATTTTCTTCTGCCTTATGAGTCCTAACTTCCTACTGCCTATTTTTCAGCCCTGAATAAATTTGAATGCCCCACAAAAATTAAATTAAAACCCATTAAATGTTACATGTCCTCTTGTGAAAAACATGCAAGGCCAACATCTATCTAGACACAAGACCAAAACAGAAATGGAACAACTTCCGTCAGGAAATTATTTTTTTTCTAGGTTCTTCTGGTCTTGCATCCATTTTCTTAGTGGTGATCAGTATAATTATTGTGTATAGCATGAACCCTCTAAAGTATGACTGAGACACAAATATGATTCCACACACACCCTGGGAAGACACTACAGCCTGTTTGTATTTTTAAATACATAACCCATCTTTGTGAATCAATAAGTCAAGATAAATGAATAGTGTTTATAAGTACATATAACTCGGCTTGAACAAGAATGCCAGACAGAGTAATGGCTACACTCACTGGCTCCGTGAAAATATATTGCATCCTATAAGATTTCTCATCAGAAGAAGTAAGCAAGCAAAAGCTTGGTGTTGTCTCTCTACAGTATTTTGCCTAAACATAAATTTCACCATTTACATATTTTGATCATAGAGAAAGGATGCATTAAAACAAAAAGATCAACAACAATTTAGAGGGACGAAGAAATACTGCTCCCCAATTATAATATGTAAGCCCTTGAACTTCCTAGTCATCAAAGTACTGATGCAAACCGTATTTACAAGAGGTCATGATTATGAAATAACCAAGAGCTAGAACTGCATAGGTCATTGTTACATAGCAAGTTACTTATATATTTCCTCTTTGCAGGCTTTATTAAACAAATTCTGCACTGCATTTCTCTGACAGACATTTACATCTAAATGCTTATTTAGCCACAAATGAATTGCTTTCAAAATGAAAACGAATGTCGTCTTAAAAACAAAGCTGTGAATAATTTGGAATCTGAAGTCACTTGCGAGTGGTATTTTGAAGTTTTTCCCACCGAAATGTCAAGAAAACAAACCTGGCATTGCTACTTTTGCTGCCAATTACAGGTTTTCTACTATAGCATAGCTGCAGCCTGACAAATGCTTATTGTTGCAATGATTTGGTGAACACTGCATTCCACTCAGAAATATTCTAAGTGTTTCCATCAGGGTAAAGACATTCAAACACAAACAAAATGAAGTGCCTAGAGGAGGAAAGGAGAAACAAGAATTTATCAAGACTGCTAGTGATTTATGGGAAGTAATGATTATGGGGCCCAGGCAGTGTGAAGAGATGATTCTATTAATCATTTTCTCCCTGATAGCTACGTGCTAAAAATTGGCATCAATATATCATCAAAATATTAAGCTGGTGGCCCTGCAGTCTGGAATTTATTTAGGGAGATGTCATTGTTGCAGGTGTCTGTGATGGAAGGGAGGACAAGTTAATTACCTCTTCACCAATCTGGATCTCTCGGACGGAGCGAAGTAAAAGCTGGTATCCTTCAAAAACGATCACACAGTTTGGGTCACAGCTGTGATTCAGCAAAGACATGCTGTGAGGGGTGGTAGAGGGAGAGAAAGAAAAAAAACTTTAATATACTGTCATTACTGTGGACATCATTTGGAAGTAGCTAACTATATTACATCTTTAATATCAAGCAATTAAGTTATCAATAAATAAAATCCCTGGTAGATTAGCTGCTCTTGGTTAGGGGAGCAAAGTTACTGTTTACCAATGTCTATCTTCAAACAGAAGCCATGCCTGGATCTGCCTTCCTTAAACTCTGGATGGGAGGGCACTTGCCAAGGATTTGGGAACTACAGACTTAAATTCACAATTTTCCCAGCTCAGAGTGATTTGAAACAGCAAAATTACATCTGCTCTGAACTGAACTGGGAAAAAATATTTTGCATCCTTTTGCAGGGCACCATTAAAGAACACAGCTACTTCCCTACCAGTCAGAAGCTTTTTAGAAAACTTTTAACTAATAATAATGCTCCAAAATATGGTTCATTTTTCCCAAAGTATATGAAAATATTCGTTTCCATTCCATTCTGAAATCACATGACTGTCCTGTGCTTTTCATAACATTAATTTCTCTGTCCTCATAGCAGTTCTCCCCTTATTTTTATCACAAAGCAGGCCTCAAGTTCGTGCCCTTAGTCAAATCTTGCATATATAACATTAGTAAGGAAAGAAACAACAGAAACAGGCCACCTTTAGATTCTGACAACACAGATCAACCCTACATTCACACAAAGAAATTAATATAGTAAGGTAAAATGTTCAGTTATTCGTGTTCACCACTGATAGTTACAGTAACAAAATTCTATGAAGGCAAAGCCTTACCTGGTACATCTTTCTTAACTAATACAAACAAGATTTTGAATATCCATTTTTCAAAGGGTTTACCTTTTTGCCTTACTTTCTTAGGTATGGTAATTAACTAATAAACACATTCAACCTTTTTCTTTTAATTGCCAATTCAGAAGGTTGCAAAATATTTATCCTTCAAAGCAACACAGAACCTATTTCTTTTCAATTTTTAGGAAGCCTTAGTCACACGTTTATAATGTTAGCATTTATTGTTACTTAAAAATGACTACAATCTCCATAAAAATAAAGTATGAAGACACATCCTATTTAACTGTGTAATCAGAACCTTCTAAGAATGCTTTCAATTTGATGACTGTTTTTTATTCTCTACTAATTTATTTGCATTTCCCAGTTTCTTGTTTAAACATGTTACCTGCTACTTTGATGGTGTTTATAGCTACCTAGGAAAAGAGGGGCAAAAAAAAAACCTAACATAGATTTTGCCTGTGAATGAAACAGTGTCCATGGTACCTGGGATACAGGCCAACACCAACATCCTGCATCTCTCCATTACTGATGGTGAAACAGTTACAGGTCACCTGTAAAAACAACGGAAAAAATCCAGGATTACCAGACTCATTTGGAAACCCCACACTCAAGTGAAAAATCTTCCAAAATAAAATGAAGGGGCAGCTGGTAATTGGATGGGAAACATTCAAGTCCAACACTGGTGCTCTTTCATTTCAGAGTAATCACATCTGGGACACACTCTCCTGTAAAACTGCAGTCAATTAAAGCAGAAATAATAGTATCCTGCAAAAATGTGGGGTTAAACACATGCAGAGGCCCTACTTTCCTGTCCAGAGGGAAAAAAAATACCCTACACAGAGACTGAGAAGCTCAGCCTGGAGACTACAGAGCAGATGACAGTGACAGCAGATGAAAAGAAGTGGCTGCTTCCATGTCAATATTCTACTGATGCCAGGCTGTCACAGACATTTTAATGAGTGCTACTGGAGCCCAACAAATATAGCTGTGTCAGTTTTAAAGTAGAGAGCAGCCTTGACTGTTGCCAGAGTGGTACAGGCACAAATACATACAAAGGTGGTACAGTTGTCCATTGTTTGTTCTCTGGATATTTTGGTTTGCATATACAAGATCACATAAAATAATTTTCAAACTGTAATTAAAGATAAATATAAACTTTCGTCTCAAATATTACACTAGATATACATCTTCCCTCTCACTCATACAAAATTAAAGTAGCTTTACAAAGGAGTAGAAAAGAATGGAAGTTCTGTGCAAGGAGATAGGGTCAAACCCCAAAATATCAAACAGGAGTTGTCGTGTTCAACTTAGAACGCAACTCCTAATGGACCTTTAATATATCAGATTGGTTTTAGGGGAAAAACAGATGGTGCTTTTTTGTTTGTTTCTTTTAACATTCTTTATATTTTTTACTGTTTGTTGGTCAGTTATCAATGACATACTCACACAATACTTTATGCAGAAAAAGACTGCGTATAAAAGAGAAGTCCCAGGTCTGTTCTACATAACATTAAATGCCATTTATTCTCTTTAGAACAACAACAACATAAAATAAGTTAGAGTATGATTTGGCAGTTCTAAAAATGAGATTGGAAAGTTGCACTTTTATCCATAGAGCAATTGCACAGAATATTAAATTTGCACCTCCATTGCAATGAGGTGCACTGAAGAACTTAATAGTACATATTGTCTTACAGAATTGACAAATTATTATTTATGAGAGCATTAACCATAAGGTGAGAATGAAATCCTCTTTCAAAAATCTCTCATAAATTCTGACAGCAACATTAATTCAAATAAAAGTATATGCAGTAGGGTTTATGTTATTTTAAATGGTTAGACAACTCTGTGATTAGTCTATTATTTATATAACCCATTCAAATGTTCCTGTTAAATTACCAAATACATACATCTTAATTATTTCTGTCCAACTGGCATTGGATACAAAGTATCAGACAACTTCAGAGCAAAGATTAGACCATTTCAAGTGGCAATTATACCAGCTCTAAAAATATTGACTTGATTTTGGTATTTATTGAAAAAATAATGCCTTCCAGGTAAAAGAGAAAGAAAGCCAGCTTATGTGGACCTTAGCTCTCTCTAGTGGATTATGAAGTAGCAGAGGTCAGACATTTCTTAGAAGTAAATGAATCCCTCTTCCTTGCAAATCTCCTACTATTACCATAAAACTGTTTATATTTAACAATATGGAATTTTGATCACTGTAGAGTTATAACGACAATTCCATCATTTTCTAGTAAAGGTACATATTCTACCATGTGAAAAAGTTTTACACACAGAAATCACAACATTTTCACTTTTTGCTTTTTATAGGGCATACTTAAAGAAAAATATGAAATGAACGGATGCTCTGAGATTCAGATATCAAGACTGTCTTTCAACAGTAGCTCTCTGTGAGGCAATTATTAACCTCCCTGTTTTAGATGTTTTCATGGTGTGTAGTTGCATCCCAATATCCTAATGAAACAGTGGAATACCATCTAATTTCAAATTATTTGCAGTTTCCAATATGAAACTGAGAATCAGAAGCATTCAGAGTCACATTTAGAAAGGCATGTAGGTACCTCAACATGGGCAGAAGTCTAACTGCTCCTATGAATTTTGGGCTACATGATTTTGCTCATAGTCTGACCAGATTAACCTCCCAGCAGGCAATCTTTCCCCACTGTTAAATTCAAGTATGGAAAAAAAAATTAGGCAGCGATGCCCATGCAAAATGCAATACAGATGCTGCCCTTTGTTATGGTTGCTTTCTGTCTGCAAGTGGAGAGAAAGAACATGAGACAGTAGTGAGAAATAATATCACCTACAGCATTTGAAATTCTAATATATGTTAGTCTCCACTGACAGTTTGCAACTGGCAATAGATATAAAAAAAATGAAATCTCTGTCATAGTCCATCAACTGAGAATTCGGTTGTTTGTTTCCTTTTTGATCTGTTACGAAGTTCCTAAGAATCTTCTGAATATCCCCTACATTTCTGTTCACATACACTTCTAAGAGGTTTCTAATCTCTCGAAGTTAAAGATGAACCCTTCCAAGGGGACTGCTTTGGTTCCAGTCCGCCAGAGGAGTTAAGTTGTAGGCCATGCCTTGCATGAAACAAGAGGAAGAAGGAATTTCTGTTACACAAATCCTGAAGAAAAATCCACTTTCTAGATTCTTGGGATTCAATGTTGCTCAGACAGATGAACTGCAGTATCCAACATTGCTGAGAAGAGCACACTGGACACTGCCTATTCCAAGATAAGATGAAGAAATCAGTTATTGATCAAAACCTGCTGTACCCAAAAGTCAACTGACTCTACATCCAAGAAAAAAGAACAAAAACAGATAAAAAACCCAAGAAGAATTAAAATCAAACAAGCAATGCCTTTCTCATGTGTATTTCTGTCAGGTTTCACAATCACCTTGTATAGCCTTCTTTCTGTCTTAACAGATGCATCGTACTCCCAGTACAATGATCTTCAAGGTTCTGATTCTTTGTGAACCCAGATTTTAAAATAAGGAAGAATAAACAATTCAGGGTAAGCTGCTGCTTGAGGATATGGTTTCTTCCCTACAGACACGTAGCCTTTGTCATCTTAACTCCTGCAGCATCATTTATCTTTGTTATTTAATTTATGTTTCAGTTCAACCTGTCCCTTCTGATTCCCCTAAACATTCTTTTCTGTCCAGTGCCATAGCCCTATAACTGCATATCCACATATAGAGACAGAACAGAGTATTCAGAGTTTGTCATACCCATAAATAAGGAAAAATGTTCACATACTTCAGAACTTCAAAGCTGAATAGTCAAATTCCTCTGTCACTTCTAAATTTTCTGAAATAACACATTTCCCAGCATGAGAACTGAGGAAAAATTCTCACAGAAGATTCACAGATTTTTTGAGTCTCCACAGGGCAATGTGGTTTTTTTAGTACTCTCTCAGAGTTCTCAAGACTTCACATCGTAGACTGATTGTCCATAGAATTCACTGACAATTTAAACTATCAGTCCTCAGTGCTTGAGTTTGCACTGTGGCAATAAATCTTGCAAGTTTATTTAAATGGAACTGCTATGTCAAACAACAAACAATATTACATATACTGACGGATTTAAATAAAAGGATTTGCTCTTTTATGAGACTGTATGTGTTTTAGAGAGGCATTCTGTACTCAGTAAGGTAACCCAGGAAGAAGACAATCTTTCCCAAACCAGCGAAGACAGTGTAGTCCAACTGACCACTACTCTCGAGCACACATTATCAGCAGCAAATAAAACTTGCTTCAATTTGTTACATTTTATTTCTTCTCTGAATGGCACATGGGAACTTAGTAATTTACTTCATAGAAGGTCTCTGTTCTCAGGACATTTGGAGCTACTGTCTGTGTTCAGATCCACAGTTCAGCAGAGAGACATGAAGATTTATTCTGGTGTTTTTATTTGACAGAGGAGTATGAAGTTTGGGAACATACTCCACTATGTTTATGTTCATTATTAGGCCTATCTTAATTTGATGCCCTCCCACTGATTGTGAGTGACTATGGCTCCAGTTCAGTCTTCATTAATATCATTTTACACTATGTCTTTGTATTTGGGTTAAGCAAAGCAGACTCAGATCCGATAGCAGGACCATCTAGATTTGGAATTTCAAACACTAAAAAAATGGAAAATTGGAATAAGGGAGAAAAGAGAAAGAGAACAAATTTGGATTGGTTAATGCCTGCTGCACAAATCAAATTACAAATACCAGGACTAATAACCATTTTATCTCTACATATTCCTGTACATTACTAGAACACAGTGAGGTTGTTTCTATAACATACATAAGTAACCTGCACAAGAAGAATTAATGAAGAGTACTTTGCACAAATTCAATCAATATCATTTTCATTTTTGCTGCAGAATGATTCCACCTCTGTAAATGGAGTGTCACAGCCACCATAACTTCATTCCCTAATGTATGAACCCAGTGTAATGTAAATTAAAGATAAAAACAAACAAACAAACAAACAACAAACAAACAAAACAAAAAAACCCACAATCAAGTTCACGGATAAGTTTCTCATTCACATGAAAGATATCTGGATATTCCTGTTCTTTGGCAATTTAAGAAAAGATGTCATAACCAGTTGTCACGTTGTGAACAGTATTCTCAAGAGACTCAAGCATTAGTCGGGTCAAAGGACTGGACAGTAAATGCCGTGCAAGGCGCACAGTATCTCAAATGACAAGCCCCAGAGACCTCCTAGAGCCACCATCCCCCATTGTAGCTCTGTACTGATATCTTTCCTATTTGAGGATGAACAGATACCAGGCACAGATGGCTGACAGATCTCAGATCTCCTAATGACTGCATTTGGCACACAGAGTGCAAGAGAAACAGTACCAAACACCAAACATGGCTCAACAGCAAATGCATGGCATGCCACACTAGTGACAGACCAGTTAAGCCCCTGTTTGATGTCTTTCATTCAGCTGCTCATAGCCAAAGTCCACAGCACCCAGGCAGGCCAGAGAGCTCCTTTGCTCTGAAACCTCAACTGTATCCAATACAGTGAGAGTATTGGAGAGAGTGAGAGGCATTAGAATGGCTTTCAGAACACTTCATCTTATTTAGGTTTTCAGACTAAGGAAATGGGACAAGCACTTAACTGTGATACACACTTAAAAGCCAAATTTTGCTGTAACACTATGAAATTCAGAGAAGTTACGTTTCTTTTACATCAGGACAGGATTTGCAATTATTTCGTTTTTCTGTAAGAACAATACATTTTTACTTCTTGTGCCAAATCATCAAAGCTTTGGTTGAATTTGAGATGACTACATCAGAGCTACTTAGAGCAAAGATGTGTATTTCCATCTATTTTCTTAGTTTTTCAACTGAAGTCATTCTCCTGATCAACTGTCAAAATTTCAGATCTTTTTCTTTTTGTAGTTCTAGCACAAAAAAGTGGCTGATGAGTGTACAGAACACCAGTTTCCCTTGCGGAAGGGTGTCAACACCTACAAGCCAGTAGACCAGATAAATTTGTCCTGACATTAGCAGATGATTTAATGCAAGAGTGCTTCAGGCATCTGTTTTTAGAACTCAGCTAAATGGTGCAATTTCAATTGAAATGGAATGAAAATAGGTCATGGCAAATTACCTTCTCTCTTCTTACCCGACACATACTTCTCCAATTCTTCAAATAAAAACATTTAGCTAGGTAGCTAAATATAGTTGATGACTAAGAATTTCAAAGCTATCATTAGTAAGATAAATGTTACATTTGCTATGGGCAATTCTTTTTGTGGTGTGTGTGTAAGATGCAGTTACTAACTCAAGAAATGAAGATCTTCAACCTGAAACATGGAAAAACATTGCACTTTTTGGGTAAAATTAACTATTTTGAAGCTCTGTAGAACTTCCATTAAAAATTCTGACGTCTCTGTCCTGTCTTCTCACAAATCTCTACTTTGACAACAATCAGCAAATCAATGTTCCTTTTGTTAAAATCCTAACTTTTTATCCACCTTTGCAAATATTATTGTTACTACTTCTTGAGACAAAACCAAAATGTACCTATTTCTGGAACAGAGCTGGAGAGAAAGAACTGGTAAGCCATTGCTTGATCATACTACAGTATGCATGCAGCAGTAGGCATTATTAAATGGAGTGGAGTGGAAGCACGGCATCCTTCTCTTCTCCCTTGTTTTCCTACAAGTGGCTCCTTTCCTGTGAAGTGGCACAGAGTTGCTATCTTCATTTCATCAGACCGCTGCATTCCCACTTATTCAAAGAGAACTACTTGCTTACTGGATTTTATAAAGCTTCATGGGTGGCTGGGAGCGGTTAAATGACTTTGTATTTTTCTTGCCTTTCTGTTTATCTTCATCACAGAGAATAAATGTTAAAGCAAGTATGAAAGATAATGGTGAGATTCAGCTATGGCTGCCACTGTGAAAACAACATAGGCAAATAAGACATAAATGTATTCATCTTGTATAGTTCTAGCTAACAATACAGTGGAATAAACAACTAAATCTCCTTCCATTATCCAAATGATTTCATCATACCATACTCATAACTGCTTAGGCAGCCTGAGTTAGATGAGATGAAACCAGTCTAAATATTTCAAGTTTTCCTGACCATATTCTTACAGTTCCCATACTATTATTTTTCCTTCTGGAGGTGTTTGATGCATAAGGCCTTCAATTATATTTATCTCTCGAAGTTCATTGATAACTCTTCAATTTATTGAGCATGGTGGATTTTATCTTACAGACCTCATCTGTTTCCTAACAGTGTATTTTCAACTGGCAAAAAAAGAAGTGGGAAGAAGATAAAGCTGTGGATAAAGAATTTCATATAATTTCTTTAAAATTACTTGCAACAGGAAATTTCTGAAGGCATGAAAGCTTGAGAATTCTTTAAGAGGGAGAAAACTCAAAATGAGAAGGAAAATAAATTCAGTGATCTCTTCCGAAATGTGATCTCACAAATTAAATATTTAAATTCTTTAAAAACATTTTAAAAAACAACATACATTTAAAATTGGATTTTTTTTCCCCAAAAAGGGCAATAAATGAATAATATATATAAATGAATAAATGAATCCATTGGAAATGTAGTAAGCACTTTGAGAAATTCCCACATTTTTTTTTTTTTAAATTCTTTTTTTCTTAAGCGCTATGTGTTTTCCTAACCAGATCTATTTCTTGCTATTTTAGATAGACCTCAAAACAGACATAACTGGGGACTTTCAGAATTGAATCTTTTTTTTTTTCTTTTCAGGGTAAAAAATGCATAAACTTGTTTATGTCCGTGGTCACAGCAAGCAAGGCTTACTACATACAACTTGCTCTGTTTCGTATTAACCAAATGAAATTACAGTTTTATGCAAAGTTTGGATACCTAGGCCCAAAAGAATGCTCATATAACTGACAGTTCATTCAGTTCCTTACATTATCCTTACATGCTTTCCCAACAGGTTAGCAACTACTTTTGTGTTGACATTAAGTTCTATAAAATGGAGTGCTGTTATTTTACAAAATCATTAAAGCAAAACATAAATATACCCTTATTTACTTAGTAACCTAGTCCTCTCCAGCGAAGTATTAATGTTACTACTTTTAAAAACTGGTTGACCAGTTTTTAAAATATATATACCTCTGTGTAAACCTGTCTCTGTCAGATATCTAAGACCTTTCTCCTGATTAAAGATTTTTAGAAATCAGTAAATAAGGCAATTGCAAATATGCTTCCTTCCAGACAGCTAGCAGATCAATCATCTGCTGAGAGCAGCATTTTGAATTACACACAAAACAATAATTTGAAAGCTCACAAAATGCCAAAGTAGAATTTCATAAAATACTTTTAACATTTGTAAGTTTGTTAGCAATTTATTAGTAAAACTTAGTAGATTATGCCTGCAAAATGCTAGTAAGCTCACCCTTACTCCTTTCTTCCCAAAAGTATGTATGAACGGGTATATCATATATAGTGACTGATGCTAACATACCATAGGTGGTGTTCTGCACGAGACAAACTAGAGCTGCCTGTGGCCAGTGAAAAGGAACTGAGTGCCAAATGATACTGATTGAATGTATTAAGACCAGGTGGCAATGAGAAGTTTCACAGGACAAAGTAAAACTGAAACAAAAAGCTCACTATGTTCTTAACCCTGAAATGATGAAACATCCAGCTGATTGCCTTCGTAAGACATTTTTTGGGGAAAAAAAACGGTAACTGCATGTTAGAGATTATTTTAAGAAATCCAGGCACTGAAGAGATGGTTAAATCCAAACCACAGTTCTAAACATCTATCTGATTGAAAGGGAAGACTGATTGTACTCTGAGTGTGTGTGCTGGCACAGAAACATGTATTTGACCATGTCAGAAACTAGCAGGATTCAGAAAGGCAGCAAACGTAAGTCAAACTCAATTTCCTTCTGGGTGAAAATAGAGCACTGTTACACTTAAGGTGAAGATGTAATGCATACGCAGCAAATTAAAACCAACGTAGCAATATTGAGGCCTGAATAATTCAAGTACTCACCATTCAAAGTGTTCATGGACTTTCACAGGACACACGAACTCTTACTTAGTATATCAAAAAAATCAAATCCACAAGGGTTTCCAGACAGAATTTTTGTTATATTTATCCTACAACTCTATTCTGTTGGGCTATTTCAAACATTGCTCTACTCAGGGAATAGTTTAAATAATTTAATTTTTGGAATTCCACAAGACTGGACATGTTTAGTCTCAACAGAGGACATACGCTCCTAGTTACTGTGAGGATATCTTTCATGCTTATGCCACTAGTTTCCTTATTCCCATATTAATGTTAGTCCAGCATTCTTGGACAATTCTATGTGATGATAAAATATATGCAGCCAATGATTTTTAACATAGCTGAAGACAATTCGCTAGCATTGTGCGCTATATGACACCATACTGGGAAGTAACAGAAAGTAACTCTGGAAAAAAAAAAAAAAATGCTTTGGAGCCAAGGGTGCATTTGACACCAAGGATCTAAAACAGAACAACTGAGAGCTTCTTTTCCCATTAGTTGGCCAGGGTAGGGGATTTTAGTTAAAGAGGCTCTGGATGCTAAATCTTTTCCACTCAGAAATGCCTGGATAAATGCTGCAGAGCAAGGGCTACAGAGGAAGCTCCATTTCACATTTTCTTTGGTATAAGATAGCTCTTAAATTTCCCAACAGGAAGAACCATGGTCATATTTTGGGTGAACAAGGCTTGAAACATTCACAATATCTGTGCCCCAAAAACTAGTAGGAGGGAATTTCAGTATCCAATCCATCGGGATGCCTTAGAAGTGCCATTGCTTCAACAGAAGAGAAAAAAACTCCAATATACTGTTCTACCTATATCTGAATAGATTTTTCCTTTAAAATAGCATTTTTCCTTATTGTAGCAAATTAGTAGTGCAGATGTTCTGTAAAGCTATTGTACGCTAGGAAGAAAGATAACAACAAAAACAGCATTAAGCCACACTTTCATTAAAGTAGTAATTAGATTAAAGAAATTACAATGACTTACTGCAAAATAAGCTCATAAATTAAGTTCAAACACAGAACTCCTATCAATGTGACATCAAACAATGAGCTGATGGATTGCAAAATAGTTACATATAATTTTTAACAGCACTGCTTGCAGAAGGAAAAATGCCACATTCCTATGCATGATTTCTACATAATGAACTCATAGTATACAGATTTCAACTGGTGAGAAAATCTATATTTCCACTCCCAGAGAGAGAGATGCTGCTTGAAATGTACAACCAGTTGCCTGTTTCCCAAGAATGCAAGGTCAACTTGAAATTTACTGGAAGACATTTAACTAGCAAAAAAAAAAAACAAAACAGTGTTTCAGAGGTCGTCAGGGCTTTAGGTACACTGGGAATAGCAATTTTCAGGACCTGACTGGACAAAGCTGTAGGCAACCTGCTCCAAATTCAGTGTCGTCCCAGCTTTAAGAAGGACATAATAAGATGACCTCCCCAGATTCCTTCCAACCTTTAACTCCACCTGCACCCACTTTTCACATGTTCATATTTCAGGCTCTAGGTATGTAAACATAAATAACATATCTATATAGTTTAAAGAAACATACGGTCTTATGAGAACACTAAAAGCCTGATTTGAAGGAAAAGAAATGGAATCAGTTTGTTTTCTTCATAAAGTTTGTAACTACACAATCTATCTAAAATCCGGAATGTTTCTTCTTGGGAAAATCAGAAAATGGAACATCAAAAAAATTTCAAGATTGTCTACAGTTTCTGCATGTCCAAAGTTCTGGCCTACACCCACAGTAATATCAGCCAATGACTTCTTTACTGATTTTCTATTGCTCCTGGTATCCTTCTTTTGGAAGGCTATGTAACAGCATAAAGAAAGTTGAAAACCATTCTAGCATGACTGTCTTTTGGTTCTTGGAAATCAACTGGAGAACAATAATTTTGAAGTACTAAGCAAGAGTACAAAGAACTGATAGAAAGATAACTGAAAATTATCTGCAAGTACAAACTATCTTCCTGTAATTCAATGAAATAACATGAGATTCTAATTCACTTGCTATCCAGTGTGATATGCATGACTACTTGAGGTAACAAAACTTAAATTAGGCATTGTAAATAGTAACAGTGATGCTGAAAAAAGACTCTTCCTCCACAATAACATTGATTGCCCTTTTTCTATAAAGAAAAAACAAATAAGCAAACAAAAACAAACAAAAGAAACTTACTATTTTATTTTGAAGCATCTTTTCCAGATGCCTTTGAAATAGAGAATTAAAGGAAGGTTAGACAAACACGATATTGAGCTCACCATTTAAATGCTTGTGGGCAGCTAACTAAAGTTCACAGACCTGTATGTAATTGCCGTCTACAGGAAATATTTACGCCAAGGAAAGAATTTTCTCCTCACTCCTTCACCTTTGCCATTCCACAAACTCACTAGCAAAGAAGCACTTCATCTCCTGAGAGCATTTCTGTGATGAACAAAACTGCATCTGTATGAGGTGAACCAAATCTAACAGCCAGGAACAGAATCTGTCAATTGCTCAGAAACACGACTTTAGCAAGTATTAATAGGTAAGAATACATGTCTATACAAATAAGCTAGAAACAGAATGATCCATCTGCTGGACAAACATTCATTTGTCCTTTTTTGATGTTTTTAACATAACATTTGCACTTACATTCATGTAAACGGATAGTAACTTCAGTGGCATTAAATGAATTACAGTAAACAATAGCTAGACAGGAAGCTGACACGTCAAACTAGATTTAGAACTTCTGTGAACATTGAAACTTGGTGAACTAACTCAGACACAATATTTACACCTCAAAGTCCTTAACATTCACTACAGTCTGAGCAAATTACAGTGGTGTTGCATTTCATATTTCAAGCAAGAAATACGACTGTGTTGGTTTTAAAATACTAATTACAGATTCATAAAAATATCCCCCTAATTCACAAGACCATTAGTGTTTCATACTGGTTGTTATTTTATTACTTATACTGATTCACACACGGCAAATCTTTATCTACTTTTTACATATCCCTTCGAGTTTTTCTTTTGTTTTGTGCAAACCAGATCTTTAGGTACACCTAAGAAAAGAAACAAATCAGCCAGAGGAATCATGATTTCAGCAAGCAACAAGAAGTGGTGTTTCTACCACACCTAACAAAAACAGCGCGACAAGAAGGAATTGACTAATTGTTGGTCAGTACGACATTAGCCAAGCCTAAGAAACTTTCACCACCACATCCAAAGAATAATCTAAGTTTATATATCACAGCTCTCTTAAAAACAATATGAACTAGAGAGAGAGAAAAAACTAGGTTAGAAATATGAGACACAAGGCATAAGACTATTCAAATTGACTGTCCCGTTACACCACACAGTTGGCATTTTGGCTCTTTTATTCATTCAGTTTCTGTACACAAGCACAGTGCCAAAATATATTTTTACTGGATTAATTGAATTCTTAAATTCAATGTTCTCATTATTATTATTTAAGCATTTACTATTAGGAGTGCATTTTCCTTCCATTTAGGCTTGCTTCTCAGCTGATTTGACTGCCTAAGAAAATTTTACCTTTGTTACATTTTCATGAATAGAATGAATTAAAACCCTAAAGCAATTCCTAAAATCCAGAGTTTTTATTCATGTTCCAATATGCATTTGAAACAAGTCACACTAGGTAAGGTTTCATTTACCATTACTGTTGTGATATGTGCCATATGAAAGCAAAGTAAATTTCTACTTTCTTACATTTCTCCTACAACAAATGTACATTTCCTTCTCATTGTGAAGACAGCACCATATAAAACAGTCTACTGAGTTATTATCATTTGTTGATTCATATAAATCAACCATTCAATGTGTGTACAATATATACAATAGATAAATATATAAAAGCAATGAAAATGTTCCCTTAGGGAAAAATTCATACCTCTGAATCTCTTTCCACAAATCACATTGCCAGTCCTCCAGTTACATGCTTGCTATTTTAAACAAAAGAGACAGAACCTATAAAACGACTAAAAACTACAGAAGATAAAACAACCAAAATACAAGCTCAAACAGATAATTCGCTTCTTAATGATCGTTTATCAACAGTTCAGTTGAGTATAGAAGACTTCATAAAATGGCAACTGAGGCCTACAGCACTCAAATTCCACAATCTAACCATTTTTTAAAATTACTATACATCTTAATTTGCTCAGCCGTTCCAGGCGTTAAGCCAGCTCTGACATATCATTGGCCTACACTGTTATGCTCCCAAAGATGCCAGCATGACAACAAAAGGAGGAGCAGTGCTACCTCTGCAGCACTGAGGGCTAAATTGTGCTCTGTGAAGCTGAAGCTTCACCCACCTCTGGCTCTCGAGGTCCTTGACTGCAAGCCACATTCACCAGTTCAGAAAAATGGCCTCTTATTAACACAGAATGTTTTGTATCTGCCAGAAAGCTGTCAGTATTTTACTATACATCCTATGAAAAGTTCATTCATTCACTTGGGTATTGAGGTTCTGGTTATGATGAACTGTATCTAAAGACCGCGTATTGTTAACTAAACTTATTTTTTAATTGAACAACCACTTCATTTTCATGCTGAATCTGTCCACTGGGAGGATTCCAAATCCAGAAGAGTCAGAGACTGTCCCAGGACCTGTGCAAGAGATGGGAATGTGACAGCAATAACTATGCGACATGGCTTTTGTGCACACTGCTCATTGAAAAATGAATCTCCGAGTAATATCTGGCAACATTTAATGACATGAATGCAGAAGTTTTTTTTTACCAGAGAAAGTATGTTAAAGTGAGAAATCAAGCATAGCACACTCAGTTTTGGCATCTAAAGGATAATCTCTTTATATTGCAGTACTCCCATGAGACCATGCAGCAACAGCAAAGGGCAAGAAAGCTGTCAGGACTTCAGGAAAGCTGCATTAGCACGGGCTAACGTGGGGAGATGGAAGTAAGCATAATTTTGTGAAAACAAAATTAGTGATTGAACCTCTACGTAAAAGCCTCATTAAAAAACAAAACTAGCAAAAACAATTCTCACAAATCTGCTCCAAGGAGATGCACTAAAACAAAGCTCACTTACATTTACCAACACTTTTCTTTGCCATATCTCTGTGTACTCCAAACATACTCCAGACTCTGAACATACTATCACATCATTCTGTGTTTGCCTAAAAAAGTCATGTTATTTAGCCACAACACCACACATTTTACAAACCAAGTATCCATAGTAACTAACTGCACAACAGAACATGAATATTTATCCATTTCAAAATTATTCACAAATGAAATTGCTACATATTTAAATTAATAAACATGAGAATCTATACATTTCCTTCATTCCATGAAAAAAAATATTTATCCTAATTAAAGCTGAGCAGATAATTTTCAGTATTTATTCTCCAAAAGCAGCTTTTGCTTTTACCTTTGGAATGCCTGAAATTAGATGATAAATCTGTCAAAATGTATCCAGAACCAGATCAAATCTTTCTTTCTCATTACTACTTTTGAACTTAAGGAACCAATTGTGAACAAAGTAATAAAAACACACTCGAATACCAGCAGTTGCTAAGTCTGCAAACACACTGGGTGACTAAAAAGCTGGAAATACTGTGGCTTATTATTGTGATATTGTGCAGCACAGATGCTGGATGTAGATCACAATTCCAAAGGTATAAGAAGTCTCTGGAGGATAGCTTCATACTAAAATAGCACCAATTAATGGAACAATAAATGTTGGGAAAAGTTAATTCTTTATTTTTTAGTCCACACAAATTGTTACCCAAGAATCCTGAGAAGTATGACTTCAAGTATTTTGGGGGAATATTTTTCTCCCATCATTTTCAAATTACTGGAATAACATCTCCTTAAATGCTTTCTGAGTAGAATTAGAATCAAAAATTAATAATGCATTCAATCTATAAAAGCAAAATAACAGAATATTGCATTATGTAGGGAGGGAGGAAAAGAACCTTTTTGGAGAGCCTTTTCTCATTACAGCTTCTCTCATATCTTCTCTTTCCTGCTTCTCTTTTTGACACTTAAATTGTGTAATTACAAGTTGAGAACAGAGTTTCTATAGGCATAAAATATTATTTGCATGTATATTTGTAGCTTTGTATTTCTATTTACTTTAGGACATCAAGCAATATATAGGCATTAATTAATAGTTGAGCATCATTACAGGCCAGTGAAGAAGTGCAAGACAGAATCATGGAGGGGTTGAATGTAACACCACAGCCACACAGCAAACCAGCAGCAGTTGGATGTACAAAAGAATTTTGATCAGTGTCTTGAATGTATTCAAAAGGTTTGCAGTTAAAAGGAGAAAACAAACAAATGAGCTCAATGTTCTTTGGAAAGTAACAGAAGCATAAAATCCACAATTGAAATTGGATTTCTGGCTTTACATTTCTCTGTGGCAGACGCTGATGGACCATGCTGCAGGCACTGTATTGGTAATGTTATGCCAGTTAGGGGGGCTGTGTACTATTTCATGTCCTCTGTCTCAACTGTGTAATACTGTGAAATCAGCTGGTAGCTCCAATGCACTTCTCTAGCGTGTATTCAGTATGCATTTGCTTTTATTCATGCTGATTACAGCCTAGCTGTTAGCTGCCACTGCAGAGTACATTCATCATATAGCAAAAATTAAAGTAATACGAAAAAGGTAGAGGAAGAAATCTCTTCAGCAGCCAAAATTTATATAGCACCAGATTTCTTTGTAAACCTTAATCATAAATCCACAAGGAAAAACCCTGTAGAATCAGGGATGACAGCAATCAAACTACCATAGCTTTTTCCCACAGTCTATATTGCGCTCGTCCTATGGAGCATCTGTCACCCCAACCAGCAGTTTTGCTTTGGCATGGGGAGATTAGCACCTGCAGCACTGAGGGTGAATGGGTGCCTGCTGTGAGGAACAACACACATGGTCGGCGCTGTGTAAGGGAGAAGCAGTGGTAGGGGCTGCCCAGCCTATGACCTCAAATGCAAACAACTCTGTCAGGGCAGGAAGGTTTCCAGCATCAAACTTATCAGGGCTACAATTTTATACTGAAACCAACATATCTAGAATGCCTCTTGTCGTGTCCTGTTACAACTCAGGTTCTCTAAACACTCTAACTGGCAGCTGAAAAGCTTTGTGTCCACTTCTGTCTTCCACAGAGCTGACAAATGCATCTATTCCCAGGAGCAGAGAATTTCTGGGAAGGGTCCTCACCATGATGGATGCCAGGAGGCCCTGAGGCAGCCTCTATAGCAAAGTGTCTACAATTAAATTTAAAAGAAATTAAGTACTTAGCCTAGAAAACAAGAGAAGTATATACCTAATATGCGTAAAGCATATAGTGTCAATGTAGAAAAACAGCACACGTGGGAAAATAATGCACATAGGAAAACATTCAGTATTACTCATTTTTAGTCGACAAATAATATGAGCTGTTTTTCTTGGAGTCATTGAAAGTGCACTACGAAATCTCTGCTATTTGCCACTCTCAGGGGACCAGGCTGGGACAATGATATAACTTACTTCTATGAGTTGCTTTGACATTAGGGCCCAGCTAGAGATTAATTCAAACCCATATATGACTTAAAAAAACAACAACAACAACAACAACAACAACAAAAAAAAAAAAAAAAAAGAAAAATATATAGTCTATTTTGGTTTCAGATCATAGGCACACCCATTTGTTAAATTTTACATCACAGCTCAAAATCTAATAATTTCAACAAATTTCTGGTGCTCTGAAACCATCACAGCTGTTTTGAAAGGCATGCATACTGTTGTTAAAGCATACCATGGAGCTTTCCATGAATAACACCAAAAGTACAAGGCTCTTATTTTTTCCTTTTAGGAAAATAAGACAATTCCCATAGAGTAATGTTATAATATGCTACACATGAATCATAGCCTCACCAGAAATAGGAGTTTTCTTCCCTAGGTATGGCTCATAAGCCTCAATAACAGCACCAAGTAAAGCACAAGCAGAAATTCTTGCATAATTCATGTTACTTTCAGGTGACCTCCCTCAGCCCTCACTCAAGACACAGCTGAAAACAGCTCTGTAGACGACATGAATTTGAAAGAGCACAAAAGCACTTACATTAGCAGAAAAGAATCTTAATTATACATTAAAAAGTACAATTTTAATGAAAAAATAGCGTTTTGAGTTAGCACTAATATAGACATATGTGAAAAGTTTTGGCCTGTCCATCCTCTGAGGTGCTTGCAGTACTTGACCGGTTCCTCAACTGATGTATATCAGTACATTTGAAGCAGATTTCAGATGATTCTGTTACAATTTATAACAGTAAAGTATCTCCCAGACAGTGACAAAAATTTAACATAATTATGGAGGAACTTGGTTGCTTTATTGGTAATATTCAATATTCTACACAGACTCAGCTCATTTGTTGAATTCTTTTTCTCTGAGACTCACTCTCATTTTGACACTAATCTCTGCTAAGGTTGGAATGAATTAAACATTATCACAAGAAAGAAACTGGCAATAACAACATTACTTGGTAATGATTCATGATAGCATCCTTTTTTAATGCGCAGTAGTACATTTCTCAACATGTGAACTCTCTGCTCTGAGAAAACTAAAAAATAAACCCAAACAGCTCTTATATGGACTTAAAGAAACGTCATCAAAATGATCAAATAAAAAATGTAGATTTATCACAGGGGCCCATGACTTCCAAAATAGCTTTTACAACCAACTAACTTGCTGTCTTGAAAGTTAAGAATGATGTTCTCACGCTTATCTCAGACTGTGTGGGTGGATGAATGCAATCAAGTGCCTGTGAACCTCTCAGTAAGATACATCTCTGTTCTCAGGCGCTAACAAATCTATTGGTTTCTAAACCAACGTGTCTGATGAATGATAGTTTTCACCGTCAGCTTAAATATTCAGAAGAATGTGCATAATTATTTTCCAGACGCAAGCCAGATAAAACCTCTGTCTAGGTTTTTAAAATGTCTAGCTGGAGTCCCACTTTGGCAACACTTGCTGTAGTGTCTGAGCACCACCTGAATGTCAGCCTGAACTCCATACCCTGGAAGACCATTTTGTCCCAAAAGCTGTCCCATCCAGTGCATTTCTGTCCATGGTCCACGTCAACAGATCTCTTTCTTCTGTTTAGAGCTCTGTGGCTACATAGTAATTCACAGATTACCAAGAAAACAGCGCCTATGTTGATTGATATGCCTCACATTGGGTAAATGAATACTACACAAGCATTCTGGCTCACGCCTTGCTCTTCTTTCAAAGGTATATAAACATTATATAGACTAATTTAAAAAGAAATATTAGTACTTACAAGAAAATTCCCCTGTTCTTTGGCAGTTTGTCTGTTTTATCATGTTCTCCACTGGAATATAAGCATGTCAACATCTACCACTTCACCAACTTTAGTAAACAGAGAATTCACAGGTAATAGAGAGGGTATGCTGCTTGCAAGGGCAGAACGCTCAATGCCTGTGCCAGAGCCACTGGCCTGCCATGTATTGCCATGCACTTGTGCTGGAAACAGAAAACAACAGCAGTCTGTAGTGCCATAAACACACCCTGAACAAAATCTGTTTTCAGAAATGCATTCTGAGAGTCAAGTATGCACCCCTGTATTGACAATTTCAAACAGTTTGTAACAATTTCAAAAGGGAAAAAATATATATATATAAAAGAAAAAATAACCAAAATATTTTAAAAAATTAATTGTATGGTAGGATCAGACAATCATGCACCACACGGTGACTTAAATTAGCCATTTACCTGTCAGGAAATATAAGCATGCAGCAGCCAGTTACTGAAACTCAGCTCAAGGGTGGTAACTTCTTAAGACATGCTAACTTAATCACTTACAATCATCTACTCATAATTCTAATTTACATGACATTGCTTCAGCAAATAGATTACGCATGTTGTAAATGACCTGCAGGGATATCACCGTATTAGTTGAAATTATAACAATGCAAATTAGGACAGGCCCTTGGCTATACATTCAGTCACAAATCATTATTCTAGTGGAATAGAATGCAGAATGTAAAATATGCCAATAGGACTTCCAGGGCCTGTGCCTCATCATTAAAAACATACCAGTTACTGCTTTCCCAAAATTATGTGTCAGAAAACAAAACAAACTATAATTCACCAAAAAAAAAAAAAAAAAAAAAAAAAAAAAAAAAAAAAAAAAAAAAATCTCAGTTGTCATGAGAATAAATGCAATATATATATATATATATTCAAATACTGTCTTTCAGAAAAGAATGAGAAATGAGCTGTATTTCTCTGAGCATTAATCTTGCTTGCTACACCTTGCCCTGTCACACTTTGTTTTCTGCAGCAAGCAAGCCCTGAGTCAAGCTTGTAGCCAAATCTCTTGGAATGCAAAAATTGTTCATCTGGAACAAACGTAAGCGAACTAAATGTTACTGCCTGAAATGCATCTCAGCTGCAAAGCAGAATTTGTTGACTTTGATTAGACTCTCTCATGTTTGACACACAGCTGCCAATTTCTCATACACTGTTTTGTAAAAATGTAGGTCTATGTGAAAAAGATATCAACTATTTTGGATAATTCTATCTCCCATTGTTTATTCATAAGAACAATGACCTTCTGTAATGCTTCATAACCAACTGTTTTTTTCAGTCAGTTAAGCAAAGAAAACAGCAGGCTTTTCTAAGTGCAGCTCTACAAGGTAGAAGCATCTTGAGTGACAGTAAAATTACTACAGATATGCCTATTGTAAATGAAGTATTCATCAGTGAATGACTTTTTAAACTCAATTATACTTCCATACATGAGGAAAAAAGACAAACAGTATAAACATCAAACTTTAAGTGATTAAAGAAGCTCTCAGTGGTTTATGTGAAGAATGGTAAGAGTGGTAGTTCATTCTGAAGAGGCCCTGAATCCTTGCTGCATCTTTACATGCTTGAAATATACTGAAATAAGGATTCCCTTGCTTTAAGACGAACACAGAGATGTATTCATGAAACCGCAACTACCAAGCAACTTCACATGTTTTTCAGAGTGTCTTAATGCATGGGTAATAAGCATCAAATTTTCATTCCTGCAAGCAATTGCTTACTAATGTGTGCTAAGCATCCCCAAGCAAAATCAGTTCAAGTACTGAGAAGTAAATCCTGTCTCTGAGGTTCATTTTGTCCTTTTACATATGAATTGCAATGCCACTGAAAGAAGTAGGGAAGAATATAATAACTACCATTGCAGGCAGATCATCCAGTACTGCTGTGACTAAGCTTTCTGTTTTGGTAGTTAGGCTACAACATTCAAAACCATCATGTGCTGGAGGGAGAATAATAAATGTCAGACTTAATTTCTTCAAACATTGAAAGAAGACACCAAGAAACTAATAGCTTGCCCATCAGCATAGAATGTGCTATCTTTCATCACACATCCTATGATAAAGAAAAACAATACTTTTCCATTTTTCAGCATTAGCATAGTGGAGAAACACATTCCCCATGCCCATTAGGTCATCATAAACTGTAAATCAGAAGTGACCGACACAAAGCTCATGACAGTTAATGGAAGAGTACCATGGTCTTCAAATTCCTTTGAACCAGTGCTTTCATATACAAGTCTGAGAGCTGATGTTTTGCAGAAAATGAAGTGAATACATATTATCTACTGAGATCTTTGGCAGATAAACATCTACGCTCTGAAAAGGAGATAGCCCTTCCATTGTTAAGGACTTTTCCTCTAAACTATTATGTTTGTGTAGGAAGGACTGAAGGTCCACTTCTACCACCACTTGCCACAAACTACACTGAGACCAGCACAACTGTATTTCACAAGTTTGCTCTCCTTAAAGGTTGCATCCAGAGTGGTGCCAAATGTTGCTACTTGTAGATTAATACAGGAAAAAAAATAGTTTTAGAATTGCCCATGACAAATGGGCAGTCCTACTTTTATCAGAGTGCTGATTTCCCATTTCAGATCCTTTCTAAATGAATGCATATAGCAAAACAGTCATCAAACAAATACAAGAAAAATTAAATGAAGAAAGGTTTGCTAAACTGCAGACTGGAGATGAAATCACACTGATCTTCTGAATTATGCTGCAAGGTCTTCTCTGCCTCACTGTCAGTTTGTTTTCTATTTGCTTTTTAACTGCTCTGACATCATGTTAGGACTCCTACACAAAGAATAACCCTTTCAACTTACAGACTGTCCTTGGCCAGAAACCTCTGCTAATCTCAGATGCAGCACCAAGTGCCTTTGCTCTTTCTGCTATATATATCTTAGAGATTTATGACTAATTATTCCTGTGGAGTATAGTTTCTCAAAGATTAAGTACAAACTTTATGGTTGCATGGGTACATTGAGTGAAATAATCTGAAGTACAGACATTCAGTTATGATGTCATCCTAAAAGCAAAGTCTAAGTGCTACAAGCAGATATAATGGAAGGGTGTAATTGAACAGTTACGAAATTAGTCTATCTGCTAAAAGGAACAGTTTTGGCAAAAACAAAACCAAACAGAAACAACAAACAAGCACACACATAAACAAATAACACTTCTGACTGTGTTCTATTCAACTCCACAGGAAGAAAATCTGATTGGACTATGCAAACGTATTCTGAAACACAAAGCAGAACAGCTACATTGGCATTTAACTGCATAGTACTTTAACAAGAACTTCAACAGCGTCACAATAGAGTCATGAAAAGTTAATAATTCATTATATGAGAGTAAATGCATTTATTAAATACATCTTTTTACCCATATAGATACTTTAAAAAATGAAGAATCTGATTATTTATTTGTTTACTCTGTATACAGTGAATTTTTCAGGGGTAACATATTGGCAAAACCAATTTGAAATCAGAAGAGTGACAGAAGACATGTTTGACCCAATATTTTATAATAAGGGTTAAATCAAGGCAACCAATGATTTGAATTTTATTTTAAATTCTCTGCATAGAATTACTGGCATCTAATGTTACTGCCTGTCTTCTTTTCTGAACATGAAAGACTTTTCCTCTTTTCCTCTGGCTGTGTCTGTCTTCTCTACCATTTCCTATCTTTCCTTCCCACAGTGCTAAAAACTTATCTCTAACTTTCAAAATCCAGAATAAATCTTCTTTGCAGACTTCTTTCTGATTTTGCTATATTGTTATGTCACTCTCCCTGTCATTGACCACCTGATCATTTTCTATTTATATTGTCTCATTAACACATTTCTTCCTCAAAGCTTTCAAGTGATGACCCGCTTATTCCTGTTTCTTACAATTTTAATGTTATCTATGGTTAAATTTAAGGTCTTAATTTTGCTAGGAATAGGAGGTGAATCTGTTCAACTTCATTCAGTAAGCAAACAAGTCATTCAGATGAGCTGTGAAAGCTTCAAACTTCAAATCTTTCATTTTATCCTTAAAAGGCCAAAAACTCACATTCTTCACTCATTGTTTCACGCATTCAAAAGCACCAAAATTAACAAGAGTCCGGCCAGTGATCCATGTCAAGCTACAGTATGCACAGCATGCTTGAAATCCAACATTTTCAGACATTTCTAGCTCCCATTTAGTTAGCACTACATAAAGGCAAGGGCTGTTCAAAGCACATGTAGCACAGCAAGACTAACATCAGGAGTATGAAAGTATATTCTTGATGCAGATGGTTTAAAGTTCAAGTTAGCAGAGTCAATTCTGGAAAAGTTTTGAGGGATGTGGATAAGTTCTCATGCATTTGCACTCCTAGATTTAGACAACATACCTTTCCAAAACAGGGGCATTTTATTTCAGCCTTAAATAGCCATTCTTGATGAAGGAAATGGAAGAAAAAGTTGCAGTGTGTGTTTCACAGAATGAAGAGCTGAAGCATCACACTGAGTATTCTGATTTTCAGAATGTGTAAAACAATATTTTGATCTTTTTTTTCCAGCCTTGACAACTACTTCAAAATAAAATCTGAAAAATTCACTTCAAATCTTTTAAAATTCATGCGACTGTACAGTTCAGTTCTAGCCACTTCACTGCAGTCTGCGCCCATCAGGGATCTGTGCTTTATAACAAACAGCTTGTAGAGCCTGCAAGGGTTAAACCTTGCTATATATTCACCAAAGCTCCTTTCTTCATTTCTTTTACCTTTATCATATCCAAGGTCCCAAGTAACAAACAGTAAAAAGTGCATATGTAGCATGACAATATATTCCCCTTACACTTAGCAACAGAACAGCAAAGGTTTGTAAGAAAAAGATATTATTTTTCAAAGGGGGACTGACTCTAGAGGAAAAACTGATAAGTTTTTTGTAATTTTTCCCATTAGATGATAGGAAGACAGCCTCAGCCTACAAGCATCAATACTTTCTTTCAACATTCATGACTATAACACAGTTCCTAAATAAGAATCTTTCCTTCTATCTCTCAAGTTATACTACTGCTTGTCAACTTTTGATTGGCTTAATCATAACTCCTCTTATTCCAGACAAATTCCACCTTTATCATAGAATCATAGAATCACAAGGTTGGAAAGGACCTACAAGATCATCTAGTCCAACCATCCTCCCGTTACCATAGCTACAGCAAACCACTAAACCATAGCTTGTAGCTCTTCATCCAGATGCCTCTACAACACTGCCAGAAACAGTGACTCCACCACCTCCCTGGGCAGCCATTCCAGTGCTTGACCACCCTCTGAGATGAAAAGTTTTTCCTTATGTCTAATGTAAACCTCCTCTGGTACAACTTGTGGCCGTTTCCTCGGGTCCTGTTTGTTGCCTGGGAAAAGAGGCCAAACCCCTCCTCATCACAACCTCCCTTCAGAAGGTTGTAGAGTGCAATGAGGTCTCCCCTGAGCCTTCTCCAGGCTAAACAGTCCCAGCTTCCTGAGCCGCTCCTCATAGGACATGTGCTCCAGACCCCTCACTAGTTTAAGTGACTACTGATATAACTAGTTTAGTGACATAACTCATTAGTTATGAAGTGGTGACATATGAATCCCCCACTGTTCAAGATGCATTTTCTTTAGAACTCTGAGGAGCATATCATCTGGTCCTGCAGACTTGTACAGATTGTACAGTCACGAGGTGGTCATGGACTTGCTCTGCTCTTACACCAGGAAGGATTTTGCTGCCTTGACCCCCACTTAGAAGTTCAAGGACATTAGCAGAGTGAGAAACCTGACTGTCGCTGGAGACTGAGGCAAGGAACTCATTAAGTACCTCAGCCTTCTCCATGTCTGAGGAGACCAGCCCTCCCTTTTCATTTATAAGAGGGTGTATACTCTCCTTTGCCTGTCTCTTTGCTACTTATACTTTCCTTTTTTCCCTGGTCAGCAACCTATGCACAATGAGCACTTCTCATTAAACGTGTGATTTATAAAGTTGAGTAGCAATGAGGAGATGCTGTAAACAGGAAAAAGCCAGCCAAGCCAGAAGGAATATGCTAATTAAAGAATACAAGTGAAATGCTGCTTTAAAAAAAGGCAGATACAGAGAAGGGAAAATCCTGGCTCCAAAGAGGAAGGAAAGAGGGAGTGTACCCTCAGCTAGATATGCATATTATATCCCAGGGCCCAGTTACAGCTATCAGGGGAGGGAAACACTGATCCTTCACATCTCTATTTAGTGCAAGTCCCCAGGCAGCCTTCCTATTGAAAAAGATCTAGGAAGGAAGTTGAAAAGAAGGATGGCAAAAGGAACAAAAGAGAAAGAAAGGGAGCAAAGCTCCAAGTAGAAACTGCTCTGAGGCAGGGAGATAACTATGTAGTTCACTCAGTAGCGTCAATCCAAGGACAGACAAAGTCATTCCAGCCAAAATTAAGACACTGTCAATACGGAAAAGGGTAAGTCCAGACATCAAGGAGTGCCATCCCTCTATTCTCTCTGGGTAAGGTACTTTAGTGAGGCAAAAACTGTAAATAAAGCTATTGCCTTTCATCAGAACAGCTGATACACAGTGAAGAGAAAAAGTAAAGGCTAATTTTTAGTAAATTAAGCAACCATTTTGTTATTCCCAGATGATACCTGTACTGTTAAAGGGTCTCCAAACAGCATAAAAGAGAAAATTTTCAACTGTGGAGGATCATCAGAGTGAACCCGTACAGCGGTTTCTCAAAGTTTCACTTTAATTAGTTTAAAGCTAAGAACATACTTCAAAAATTAATACCAAGAACTTAGTCAAACTTTTCACATTCTTGCCATTAATTATTTCAGTTATGCCACTGGAAACACAGAGATACAGGCCCTAATCAGAGCTCCCCAGTGTTTGTTAATGAACTCCAAGGGGACCAAACAGTCATAATTATGCCTTATATAACTGGGACCCTTCCTCATAATGTGTTGTTTTGTCTGCATATCACATCTTTGTACAGCTTAATATTGCTTTTATCCCTTTATGCTTTCTTCTATTTCTTCATGTAGGAAATGTTTTGATAAGATAGAATACACCTTCAGAGAATCGTCCTTATCTTTGACAATAGCTAGTTCTGCATTTACAGCAATAATCCTGAATTTATTGAATTTGCTAATTGTTTTATCATAGTATTATTTATCATAGTATCAGCTATCATTGTCTAAGTATACAGCTGGCTTAGCAACTCTAATATTAATATTTTCTAATAGCGAGTCATAACATTTGTTCCTAAAATGGAAAACTCAACTAGAATCCCAATTTCAATCACAGACTGCATTGTTGTAATGATGCCAAGGGCACTCTTCGGTGACTTTCGATATTTCATCTGTATCTGTGACTGAAACATGGTGTTTAGGGATAGAGATTTTGAGTTAAATGTTTTCCAAGACTGCTCCAAGCAAGCAAAGAGGTAGTCTTACTGTAACTGTTGCCTAACACATCTGCTGTCAGCTTCTTTCATGGTGTATTGACAAAGTAATTGGATTGCAATTCACGCAGGTGCATCTAAGCAAGTCAGATTAACTTCAAAAATTAACATTCAGTTCAATTCCAGAAGAAGCCAAAGCAGCTGAACTGTGATGCTGGCCAGCTAGGCATGGCCAGATAAGGCTTTCCTGTCTATAGTGGAGTAAATCCTATGACAGTTACATGGCTCCAGTCCACCCAGGCACGTTTACAGGTGTAATGCACACATCTGAGCTACATGTAGATATATTATAAAGAGTGCTTTATGTTGTACATGCACAGGGTGGTATGCTTACTCAGTGACCTTGTTTGACAGGAAGGGGCTTGTAGAATTCTCACAAAGCAGACAGAATATAAATAGGATCTCATAGAACACTTGTTTCTCTTCCTTGAAAAGAAATACCTGCCTAGCATATATCGTGACTGTCAGCCGGATCTGAACACCTGTGCAGACCTGCCTGTCACATAAAAACATTCTTTCACTTGGATACTAGCTCCCAAATGATATATGCTGCTTCCTCCTTCCCTGGCTGGGTGTGAGTGAATTACATTGTTCTGAATTTCCACCACCGCAGCTCATGAATGCTGAAAACAACAGCTGCCATACTGAATTCAGTCCCATGTGCATCTTATGTGTTGTTTGTATAACCATAAGCACTACCTCTAAGTTAACTGAGAAACAAAGTAGAAGAAACAGAGTTCAAACCAAGCTGTCTGAAGTAGGAAAAAACAGACCTCTATTAGAGAAAATGAATTTCAGAGAAGACCAAGGACACAATACAAAACAGTCCAGAAAGTGGCTAAACAGCTTAGTCTCTTCCTGTTAAAGTACACGCCAAATGGTAAACATTAATCCAAACCTCAACATAATCTAGAAACATTATAGGATACCGAGCTTTCAATTTCAGTTACAGTGGAAAGCAAGTGAGCACAGATACAAAGATCTGTTTTGATATCTTGTGATGAAACTGTGGCTCCATTTAATTCAGTGGGTGCTCCATCATTGACTTAGGTGCTCAACAATTTTAGCAGGCAGCTCTTCCCCATAAGAGACTAAACTTTCAGAACAAAGGCAAAAAGGACTGGCTTTGAATCTAAATTCAGAATTTTTCATTATTTTGTCTCTCTCCCTCAAAAACAAAACAAGAGAAACTGCTATTAGTTAATACAATGTTTATAGAATTGTAGATCAAGATTTGACACAAGAAAAGTGAAACTCTAGAGGGAAACTGAAAAATATTTGAAGCATTTTTTCATCATCTTTAAACACATGGAGTTAATTGCATAGATTTATTGCCATTAATTCATGATGTAGGCATTCACACATTTTTTCTTTTCTGTGTCTTGTTCTCTATTATTGCAACTCTACTGATCTCCTCCTCCTTCCAATGAACTCCACCTCACATCAGCTCTCTCTAGTTAATCAACACATGCATCAGTCCAAAAGGTAGGGCAATGGCAAAAACTACGGAAATCATCTTGCTAGGTATAAATTACTTTCACTTGGTTAATGATATTTTCTCTGCTGGATAAGATAATTTGATGAGTCAATTCATCGTACATGTTGCCAAGAGATGTTTCTTGTAAATACTTTGAGGAGGTAGGAGTGACCTCATTTTGCCTGCACACAGTATTCTCAAAATTCCCCAATTTGCTCTTAGGAAGAAAGAAGATAATTTAATCAAGACTAACCATAGAACGGCTTGGGCGGGGAGGGACCTTGAGGATCATGAAGGTCCAACCCCTCTGCCACAGGCAGGGCCACCAAACTCCCTATCTAATTCTAGAGCAGGCTGCCTGGGGCCCCATCCAACCTTGTCTTGAACGCCTCCAGAGATGGAGCATCCACAACCTCCCCAGGCAGCCTGTTCCAGCACCTCACCACACACACAGTGAAGATCTTTCCCTGATATCCAACCTAAATCTTCTCTCCTTCAACTTAAAACCATTTCCCCATGTCCTGCCATTATCTACCCTTGTAAAGAGTTGACTCCCCTCCTGTCTGTAGGCTCCATTTAGGTACTGGTAGGCTGCAATGAAGTCACCCCATAGTCTTCTCTTCTCCAGGCTGAACAAGCCACCAAGCTCCCTCAGCCTGTCTTCATAGGGGTGGTTCTCCAGCCCTCTAATCTTCTTGAGGGCTCTCCTCTTGACCCTCTCCAACAGTTCCCTGTCTTTCTTGCAATCCAATAGGGAACACTGAAAAACAAGTGGAAGTGACGACAGTTCCTTTTTCTTTCTTTTGGTTTTAACAGTTTCTCAAATCCTTTACAAAAGCCAGAGGTTTGTGAGCAATATCCTCTGCACAAACCTATTTTAGGATAAGCCTGTCACTGTTTGAAAGTAATAGAACTCACAGCAGAAGGAATTCCCAATAAAGCTGATATCTTTGTGTCTCTAGCAAGGCTTCAGTATCCGGTTTTCATTGCTCTAATAAATCTTGATGCAGTTTGAGGAACTAAAAGAGAATTACAGCTCTGAAAGAATCCAAAACATTTTGACAGTAGATCAAAATGCAACAGGAGTGCAATTCACCCCTAAAGAAATGAGGCCTCTAACTAGCTCACACCAAAGTCTGAATTAAATTACAGAACAGCTCATACATAAAGTTCAAATGCTTCCAGTGGCAGCTGAACAGTACTTTGGCCTTACTTTCTTATTTTAATCCTCTTTTTGTCTTTCTTTTTTTAATTTATATTATATTTTAAATTATTTATTATACTTATTAACAATTCCCAAAGCCACTGGGATTATATTACTGACAATTACCACTAATACATAAAATAAGTTATACACGCATGCACATAAGCTTCCTTTTTCTATTGTCCCCTTTCACCCTGTACAGCAGTTACACAACTCTACTGATTAACACAAGGATAATTTATACCAGCTGGGGATTTAACCTGTCTTGCTGCTATGAAGTTAAACATTATCTCTTAGAGCTGCACACATCTCTTATACAGTTATGTAACAGAAAATGTAGAAAATTCTAAGACGGCCAAACATTTCTCCAGAGTGTTGACACTTCCTTCCTGCTCATTTCACTTGTAACACAGAAATAACTCTTGGATGACTTGACCTCTCTGAAAAGACAAGGTTTTCTGTACCTAAATCTGTTAATCAGTTCAAATTGCAGAAGAAAATTTATAGCTGTGTTCCTTTGAAAACTGAAAATGATTAATAATTCCTTACTCAAATGCCTGAGGATAAATTGTGAAACAAACACTCTCTGCTTTACATCGGAAAATCTCCCTACCTGCTTGATTTAATGTTGCTGGGTACATATCACTGTCTAGTGAAGAAGCAGAATGCAATTTCATATGTTACATCTACAAATCATACAATCATTTGTAAAGACATAAATCATCAGTTTTAGAAGTGTTTCTGTTGATGATATTTGTAGGCTCCAAGTCCTCTATAGGCCACTAAGATAAGTATGCAGGAACAGTCAGCATCTTAAAAAAATTTAAGTCAATTTCTTGCTAAGTGAGATGAGACATTGCATGGACATGCAGACATACGGAGACTTGATGAGATAACATCAATATTTTCAGCATGTTGCCAATGACTTTTCAAACACCATCCCTGAAATGGATTTTCTTCCTGAGAAAGACCAAGAGGGTTTTCAGGAAAAAAAGGAAAGTGCACACCACTGACTGTCTTGGCTGGGCAGCAGGAATAAAACATTAAATTATTTCTTTCTGGTAAAAAAAAAGTAATTATGTATCATGAGAGTACTACTTCAAGATGCTGCAAACCATTTCACTCTCAAACACCAATTCTTCCGCAGACCTTAGCTATGTCAGGTGGATACTTTTGCCCCTTAAATGTGCTTTAAAGGAGATGCTGGCTTTGACAGGCCGTTATAACATGTCATCATCCTGCTTAAGTCAACAGAAGTTCTGTACAATGCATTAGCATTCTTTCTTGACTGGAAACTACCCAGCTACCTGCCCCTGCTGATTTTTCAAAAATGAAGGAACGAATAAATAAATAAATAAATAAAACAGACTAATAAAAAAGCAATGAAACTTAAGAAGGCTCTGTGGTCAAACTGTTGGTGTAGATGGGCAGGACATGCAGAAACCTCATTTCCATCTTGGACAAATCACTCATTCCTAGGACAAACTGACTTATGCAGCAATTTTGCATGAGCTCAATCAGTTTAACACAAAGACTGCTGTACGAGTTGCTACAATTCTCATGCAGATTACAAAAGTGCAAGAGCTACCAGAGAAGTATCCTTAGCATTAAAAACAAATCACTACCTATAGTAACATGAAATTTGCGTATTTAAGAATTCACACAATTAGCAGTACTAACAAGCAAGGATTCACCTTTCACATTTCTCAATCGTAATTCTAGCAAAAAAATACATGCAGTCTGACTTCCGTAATAATGCATCCTCTTGCACAAAATTTCCATTTCTATCAGTAAACAACCAAGAATCAAAACTCTTCTAAAAGGATACTCAGCCCCATTAGGAAGGACATCTACATCAGGTTGATCTAGATACATGGTTCACACTGTAGAAAGGACAGATGTGACCATCTCCTGCTTATTAATTTCTTTACATTTAAAAGTATGCATCTAAATAGTGAAATACTTAATCTATACAAAGTGTTACAATACTGATGGGAGTTTAAAATTGGATACATTTTCATGCAAAACCAACTGTCAAAACTTATCATTGTGATTACAGACATTTCACACACTTAACCAGGTCAAAAGACAGCTTGTGGCAGTCATATTAGTCCATTTGCTACTCCATCCTCCTTAAATACATACAGCAAAAACATATTTATCCATAAAATGTAGTGAACTTAACTGTAATACGCTTTTCAGCTAACTTTAAAGAGATACAGAACCAATATTTAATTCCAGTAAGCCCAGCTCCCAGCCCATAAAGAACCCTGTTCTAACTGAGCCACTTAAATGCTTAAAATATAAACACGTGAACCTTTTAAAAGGTGGGTTTGTTGACAGAAACTGGTCAGCAACAGTGAGTAAAGCATAGTATTGCAAAACCATTTCTAACACATATTATGCCATGTGTGTGGTAGATCAGTTTTCCACCAAGAATTTGCACAAGTAGCAAAAAAAAGTGTGGGATATAACCGCCCTCTGAGGTTTCCTTCCATTTTGAAAACCAGAGTTTTCAAAATCTGTACACATTCCTTTAAGCATCAAAAGGATTATATACCACATTCACAGGAATAGAGTCTTTATTTCAAAAAAAAAAGGGCACAGGAAGAAAGGAACTTCTAGTGAACTCTTAGCTGAAAAAGCTTAACTGTGAATCACATCTGTAATACCTACAACTAGTTTACCTCACATTCACTGTCCATCAATTGTGTAACAACTGCTTGCTTCTATACATTCAATATATGATACAACTTAAGCAGCTTGTTTAATATTGTATTAGTGAGAATTTCAAAGCTCATGGTTGTTGTTTTCTAATCTCTTTGTAGAGGACTGGCATAAAGAGACTGAAAAGAAACCCACATGAGGAAAGCAAAAACAACAGTGAATGGGGCCTCCTGTTATCAGAGAGGAAACCGGATAAGCTAGGATTGCAGTTTTCTAGCCTGCAAAAAAGCTCAGCATCATCACTATGTGCACAAATCTGTCAGTCTTCAAGGAATGATTTAATGGCCTAACATTGCATCTCCCCTCCAATGAGAAGTGAGAAAGCAGGACATCTAGAGCAGGTTCCACTCATTATTAATTTACTTTTTCTAAAATCATTTCAGAGAGTCAAAGCTAAAGAAATCCTTCCAATATCACACTAAAAACTTGAGGATCCACAGTACAGCAGAAATTCTCTGAAGTATTTACACATAACAAAGATTGTTGAATGAAAGTTTCAGTGTTCTATCTTTCATCAGCAGTTATGCAGATCACCCTCAGCTTCTACCACAAATATTGATTGATATTCATCATGGAAATTTCATGGTTTTCAGGCCTGAGAGAAAATCAATGCAGTAATGTTCGTGTTGGGTTTTCTGTTAGCCAGCACACAGGCATGAAGGAAGAGGGCACACAATGAGGCCCTTTGGTGAGTCTGTAGGTAAACAGATGAAAAATGTGAGAGCAAAAATGCTGGTAGTGAATGAAAAGTAAATCTTTTAACAGCCCTAATACTAATATTCTTTGAAAGTGGATTTAATCCTTCCATCTCAGAAGACTATATTTAGCACTCCAGGAAACACATTTCTACTAGGAATTTGGCAGGTTTCAGAATTATTATTCAAGGTGTTGCAAAAAGACAGATCCCCCTCTCACACTCCTCATACATAAAAATTGCTATAGTGATGCTTTCTTATTCAAAGCTAACAGTGTATTTCATTCATACATATTTCTCTGTAAAATAACAGATGCTATACTGCCATGTCACTTCATGACTAATGCAACAATGTGCTCTTTAAAACAGAACCTGCCATGACTGCATTCATACCTGTGCCAGAAAAGTCAAGATACTGGAGGAACTAGAGGGTGTATATATATATATGTATATATGTATGTATGTATGTATGTATGTATGTATGGGGGGGGGAGGGGAGAGCATATATGCTAGCTAAACAATTTATCTAATCTAATGAGTTTAACTCAAATTATACATCACTGGTGAGACCAATTCCTTGGACTGTTGACTGCTCCAACTCCTGAAATACACAACACCAATGGAGTCAATAGGAATAATCCTATTTATCTTTGCAATTAATTGTTACATATAACATTTCCCACTAAATTTCAGTTCACTGCTCAACGAGTGTAACCTCTTTCTGTCTAGAAAACATACCATTATTCTGCATGATTCTGGAATGGAATGAAGACTATAAAAAGCCACTGAATTCACTCCGTTGGAGTATCTCAAAATTCCCTTTGTTTGTAAGGAACATTTGAAAATCAGATTTCTTTCTGTATTGCATCAGAGTGGCAAAAACAGATGTGGCAACCAAACTGTAGTTCTACATACTAGAAAATGAACTACACAATCAGTAGTTTGCATTTGTAATTAATGAAATCAATTTTCACTACCAGAAAATAATGGAACAAAAGCAACAGCATACATTAGAAACATTTGAAGATGTATTACTATGTCTGAAGCTTTCCAGAATTAACTTCCAATATTAATGAACATACGTGAATTTCAGCCATCAGAATTTACTGCAGGGCTAAATTTCATTTTCACGGTTATCAGCTTGCCTTTAAACACATCAATCCAAAAGAGAAACCAAAACTAAAATCACATAAAGAAAACCTGTTTGAATACTTCTCTAATGTAGAACCTTTCTATAAATGATCTATTTTTAGTAGTGCTTTCATCTCTAGATAAAATTTTAAGTATTACAAGGGAACAGATACAATTTTCTAGTTCCCTTTCAGAAACACACTATTTTGTTTGCCTTGTCTTAATGAAGCTGGAGTGATTCTCCAGAGTAAATCTACACTACAGAGACAAATGAGTCAGTGAGCACCCCAAATCTTGCCCACAAAGCAAGGAATATCAGCACTCACTACACACTCATGACCAGGCTATATCTAGCCTGTGACCAGCTGACTGATAACCTCCTGAAATTAACTGATCCAACTCTTCATGGCAAAGTCTTGATTTCTCTATAGCCAAATCATCAGTACTCCTTTGCTTTTTAAGCAAAGCTAGAAGATGAAAAAGACATTACATTATTTTTAAAAATTATTATTATTTTTTTCCATGAAACAGCAAGTGTAAACAGGCTAAATCCAATGGGGCACATGGCCATTCAGTAATTCCTGCTTCACAAACTAAATTCTATGCCAACGTAATTTAATCCTGTTTTACTGAAGGTAATAAAGCCGTATACATTTACAGCAGTAGGTAATTTGGCCTGTAAAAAAAATGAACTGCTAATTACTGAGATCAAGGGTGGGCAGGACAGTCTCAACCAGCTTCAATCTTGTGATTAAATGAAGATTATCTCTATTTATCTCATTTGTTCTTGTCATAAATGTACTTAGGAGGGTTCTACCTGATGCATAAGAATTTCTTTCCTCAAATTACTGCACTAGGGTAATTTAAGCACTTATTTCCTTCCAATAGTTCAGATAATTATGTTTAAGAACTTAGAACAAGCTTACATAAAGTAGTTTTACTCTGTTTTATTATGTGACAGATACTGTATTACTCATGAGTAACTAGAGCCTGTCACATTGGAAAATTTCATGAATAATATGTCATATATTATGCATGCATGTATAGTTCAGCATAGTCAAATATAACCAAACAATTAATAAAACAAACGAAGAATGCATAATTGAAGTGCTAAATCTGAGAGCTCAAAAGTGAATTGACTAGCAGAGAATTATTCATCTGTCAGAAAAATACCCATTGTAAAGTAATCTGAGTGTGCTCAACCAACTTACAGCCTTTAAAAAAATTAAATCTTGCAATTAGTAATTGATTATACTTTTTAATAGTAATAAATCCTCATGAAATTAGTTATTGCTTACCATAGCTATAGCATTAAGCTTTTGAAGCAAACAAAGTCAATTGCTAGCTAATGTTAATGACAAGTTTCAAAAGGGATCAGCCCTTAACTAAATCACATCATATACACTGGTAATCATAAGATAGGATCGTTTTGATTCCATCTGCATCTTAAGGCTAACAGTCTGTACTGGAATGAGTTATGTTAATCCGAAGTCAGCAGTTAGTGCAATTAGGAGGAGCACGATCTTCCTGAAAGATCACAAGCAGCTACTGTCAGACTTGTGCTTGCCCGACTGTCTGTTCAGTGTGACCTAACCACCAGAACATGTGGGAACATGAGACAGTAACATCCTTAAGATAGAGAACATAGACCATTTACACAGACCTACCTGATTTTTTACAAAGAAAGGTGACTAGATTTTTTTAAATTATTATTACAAAACCAAGAACAAATTGAACCGTATCTTTAAAATCTGCTCCATGCAACATTTCATGAATCACTACAGCTATAATTTAAATGCAAATTTCAGTCTGATCAACAAAAGAGTTTAAATCAACCACTGATAGTTTTATCAGTGAGTCAAATGGAATGAAATGAAAAGCAACAAACAGTTCCAGCCTCTTTGACTTTATCCCTTATTCACCCCTCTTTTGTTTATTACTTTGAAGAACTATCCAGAAAAAAAAAAAAAAAACAACAACACAACAAAAAGCAAACAAAAAATCCCACTGACTGATTATGTCCACTTGGTAAACCTGAGAACTAGAAGCGCTTCTCTAATAGGCTTCCTCATTTTTGCAAATAAAGACAAAAGGACTTTTAAAAGACTTCTCTTATCATACTGCCAATATGTGTATCTGCTGTTATTCATCATTTCTGGCTCAATGGTCTCAGCAATAGAATCTGGCTTTCAAGACATTTGTATCTCCAGCTGTTCCTGTATTGGACTTCTCTCAGCCTTAATGAACACCATTTACTAAAACGATCTCAGTTTGGATCTGAAATGTTGTTCTATGCGGGTGAGATGTGCAGCATTGTTGGGATAGGTAGACTGTATTGAGATAAAGTACTGAAAACCCTGAATATGAATTCAGCCCCTCTCTCACCCACTGTCCTCTGGAGTGGTCAGGTATGACTTGACCTTGTTAAAATTCATATGACAGCCCACAGTTGGACATGCTTGGGACCTAAAATCAGGCAGAACTTCAGCCTGCGGTGGATTTATTTTCTAGGATTACAAGTAGTGAAGCTCTGGCGAAAGTGAGTCTCTTTTGCAAGAAACAGAGCATCTCTAGCACCTCTAAGAACCAAGTTGTTTCTACCTTAACAGAAGTGCAAGAGAAAAAAGAAAAGACTATAGGCAGCTGCCACACCAACTCCAGCAACCAAAGCCATTTCCTCAAGCTCAAATAAATAAAGCAATCTCCAGCATCTTCTGCCAAATTCATTTAGTCCAGTTAATAAGACAGAGTTCCCAGAAATAGGGTAGAAATCAGCTCTCCTAGGCAGAAAGAGGGCAGTGATGCTTCACAGTATGCTGTTCCTCAGCGTAGCCATCAAAACCTACAATGGAACACAGCTTGGTAAGAAGGTCCAGTGGCTGCCCCACCACTGCTAGCACAGTGGTTCCTGGCCAGTCTCTGCTCCATTAGGTAGGCTCTAAGAGATGGTTTTAGTGTAGGACAGGAGCTCATTCTCTCCTGAAGATAACTTGGTGTTCCCTAAAGATCAAGATTGAACATGGAGGTACAAGAGGTGCTTACTCAAAACCTGATTTCAGGCTTATTTGAAGCTGAAATGTGATACAAATGAGCAAGTATTTGGCATACACTAAAGGAAATCTGTTTAAAAAACAACAGAATTGTTTAAAAAAACAACAACGAGCTTATGCAATTCCCTGGTTAATCAAAACTTCTAAGGCACTTGCACTATTGCAGCTGCAATATGAAAGTAATCTTTGTTACTTAGTTTTGTGCATAGCTAAGATGAGAAGAATCGCAAACCAGAGGAATAACTACTCCAAAACATGACGAAATTTGGATCCAGATCTGAACTCTGTGGTTGGCCTTGCCTCCCTAATGGCTGGAGCCTCTGTTACGAAGCACCCCAAACTGTGATATGGATGACAGCATGTGTGGGAAACTTTGCTGTAACGCATATATAAGTTTGCAGTTGTCATCACCCCCCTCTATACAGTCTTGGCTGCAAATCTGAATGAAGTCCAGTGGTGCCACAGTCCTTTCCTCCCTACTTTTGTGTTTTTTTTTCCCTACTTCAAGATATTTTTGAATACAATGCCAATGGAAAGCCCTCAAAGTTGAAATATTTACTGTCATTTAGAATTTGCAAGGGAGTCAAAGTTTTAATGAAAACATGACTCCCTTTTTTTTCAGTTCTGCTACTCCCACGCTATTGTTGGCAGCTTCAGACCCATATCAGAAGGAAGGCACGTAAAATGTATGCAGCCATGCAGTGATCCTGTAGGACATTTCATGTGCACAAGTATCTGCAGCTGTGCACTGCTTCTGATCTGTAGCAGACTGCATATGGGTACTGAAATCAGAACACATGACATCCTTGTTATTAGATGCACATGTCTTTAAAGCAGCCAGTCTTAATTCCTGTTAAGATAGTCCAATAATAATAATACAAAACAAAAACACACACAAAAGAAAACCCCAAGATATTTGCTCCTAGCAGAATTATTTCACTCTTTCAGCCCAGATCACAGAAATGCAAGGAGGTAAAAAGTTAATAATGTCTATAGTGAGGTGTCTAAAGCACCATTAGCATTCAAATCACTTACATTTCACTTACTTTCACACATCTTCTAGAACACAAGAAAGAGCTGTTTGGCAAAACCAGGTCCACTCAGATTTCTAAATGATGCATACAGTGTTGAGGAGCTGGGAACAAATGATCAGACAGGTTTTTCATCTCCAAACACTTTCATACTGAGTTCAGGTGTCTTACTCAAAGCAATCCTATCGCCAAATACAAACTAAGGAACAAAATAAAGGATAATTGATAAATTAAGGGCTTGTTATGTACAAGTGAGACTAGCTGATGTAATACTCTCCTTTGGATTTACATTCTGAACACTTATGCTGTAAATGAAGTAAATATAAGAAATGGATACAGAGAAAAGCCAACAGAAAACACTTCCTTGCTGTTATTTTTCTTGTATATGAACTGAGACAGAACTCCATGCTGACGTTTGATATAGATGCCTAAAAAGTCTAGCATTTTTGCCATGAATTTAGGAAATGTAAATGTAAGGCAAGAGACTTAGGAGGACTTAAACTAATAATTCACAGGGGAGACTGCATTTAGGTCAAGAAACTTTACAACCATCATAAATTGTAAAGGGTACACAGTTCATCTGGCTTATGGAGAGAAATCCTCACAGACTGAAGTGGTGATATATCTCAAAAGGTATAGACATTTGTAAGACCTTATCTTGCAGTTGTTGCTCACACAGAAATCCATCCCTACTGACATCTGGAGAAATTTTACTGGTACAAATATTTTAGGACTTAACTAACAAGCTGGCCTTATCCTGAACAAAGGCCTTCTTTTTTGGCCTCTGCATACCAGGATACCAATACAAACAGGGCTTTATGCATGTTTGTGGTTTTGTCCAGTTTGAATTACAGATTTGCATTACACTTATGATTTTAGTAAACTAGGTCTCCTGTTTTTGGATAGCACTGAAGCAAGTTGCCCCTAAGCTGGTTCAGGACAGCTCTCCAGCCAGAGCACCACTGCTAAAAGAGCTGGTCATGCTTACGAGCATCATGACTCACAGAAGTCTTCAGGAAGGGGCATGCCTTTTGACTGATGTTTTGAGAAGCCATCTCAATCTGATAAAGATTCACCATACTCTGACCTGAGGAGGTGAGTCACCCGTGACTGTTCCTTTTCCTTGTTCCTCTTGGATTGTTTATGTACGAGCACCCATGACCTCAGTGTCCACTTCAATGTGGGGAAAGGGCAGATTCACCTCTAATTAAATTGTTCTGGTCGTTCAGGAGCAGCAGACCTTTGACCAGTACTTTATGGGATATTCAAGGCAATCCAATCTACTGGCATATGTGACCAAGATTTCCTTTTTACAAGCCTAGACATGTTTTTGTCATCTCAGCAACTGGAGATGTCTGGAAGACTTTCCTGCTTTCTGCACACTGAAAGAAATAATATGTTTCTTTGAACTAGTCTTTCACCTATATTAGCTGCTTAAAACAAAAACAAAAACTACTTAACTCTTCTAAGTTTCATTAAAATAGCTAATCCAAATGTAGTTTATATTGGTCAGCAGATACCCTGCTTTGCTTTATAATTGGTTTTTATATCATAGAGTATGTAGGGAACAGGCACCAAGAGCCTTTGTTTCTGCTTTAGCAGTCAAATGGCTCTATTAATCAGTGAAATCCATGAGCATCTTTTACATTATGTCCATGATCTCCTTTAGGTAAGAAGATGTGAAGTATGAGGATTTAATGGATACAGTCAAGTCAATGATATCACTTAAACAGCTATCATCTACAAGGAGTATTCAATGATATGCATGGAATAGGTTGGTGACCCCTAGCTGGTCTGTGTTCTCCTAGAGAATACACATATCCAGCATACCCTGGCACAATGTTTTATATTTATAATTTTACCACACCTTATAGAAGGAAGAAATTTTGACTGTAAGATTTAGCAAGGAAATAAAAATGTGCCTGATCTGTAATGATATTTGAAATACTTAATTATATATATATAATGGGTAATCGACTCGGTCTAAGCAACAGTTCATTTGAAAAGACTGCAGAATCTTTGCTTGTTTTTGTGTGTGTGTGTTTCTCTTTTTCCTCTTCTGTTTTATTTTCTAACATGGTTTGATGGTTTGATGAAAAAAATTATACATCTGGGGATTCTGACATAGCATTACACCAGTCCCAATGCATTACACTTTCATTTATATTTTTCCAGCCATTTTCTGGGTGCAGACTTAGGTTTCTGCACTGGGGTGCACAAGGTGGCTTGGCACCTCTCAGTGACTTTCCTGCAGTATGAGCCTACCACTGAGATTTCCATTTTCTTCTCCATGCTATAGAATGCTGAGTCTGAGTGAGCTTCTATCAACACTACTGCAATTCTCCTACGAGTCTGATGACAATTTCAGTTGATGACATGTCAAAGGGTTCTCCACACAAGGATGTTTTCAGCCAATTCACAGACAGCATAATAGAAATGTCTTTTTTTTTTTAACACCGATGTCAGAAATATTTTGTCACCTGAAGTGAGATGGAGGCAGGCTTCAAAATCACACTGATCAACCCCTCTCCAGAGCAGTGACATTTTAATTCCTGTATCCCTCTGGTGTGCAACCGATAGGCCTAGGCAATTTGTCTCTGCTTTCCTGCATCCCCAATCTGCTGGTGCCAGCTGTTTACACACCAAAAAATAGCTCTTGTTTTCAGCTAGTCAGGTCATAGCATCACCTAAAAAACAACAGTATCACAACAGTGAAAATGATAACATGAAAATGTTAAATGTCAGACTTTGATATTTCATATGTGATGAACAAGCAGAAATTTCCAAATTGATGAAGTGGTAATTAGCACGCTGGCTACCTCAAACACACAACCATCCCCATCAACAGGTTGGTCTTGCTATCTGTCAAGAGCTACTAAAAGGCTGCATTCTTCATCCTTTCATAAACATGTAAATCCATATTCTGAAGATAGAATGTGTACACTTGAGACAAACCTGCAAACCTCAAAGTTCTCTTAGGAGGAAGAGCCTCATTCACATCAAATGACCGTTTATTTTTTAATTAAGAAAACAGATGATGACTCACTGCATGTTAGCAAAACTATCTGCAGGCAGCAAGAAAGTGGTGAAGGGAACACAAGCTTATGAGACGTCTTGAAAACATCACAATGAACAATGTAGAACCACTTCTATTAGACATATCTGCCTGTATCTTCTACTAAAAAGCAAGGTAGTGCTTCTGTATTCCCTCAGCAGCTCTCTTAAGAAATAAAAATATGGAATAATTTCTCCTCCACCTTTACACAAAGTATCAATACTCTGCTTTTACCTCCATGTTTAACTATCATTGATGTTGTAAGAAAGTAACAGTAAAGTACACTAAAGTTTATAGTTAGAGCAGTAAAAGAAAATTCACCGGAGAATTATGAATTCAACTTCAATAGTTAAACTGAGTATTTGGCATCAGTTTCAATCAGTTTCTTGAGAACTGTTTATTCAGTCATTTTCAAAAATAAAACCCACAACAACAAAAAAGTCAAGCCTCTAAACCTTATAATACCCTTGTAGTTCCTTGAATCTACAGTGAAACTCTTTTTTAATCAGTTAAGTCAGCAGACAGAAGTAATCGTGCATTTTCACATCGTGATGATTTTGCCCAGGCAGTAGAAATCAGATTGTACTCACACAGATCTTCCATTATGAACTTCCCAGTCTTGACAAAAGAACTAGGGGTAAGGGAAATAAAGTGTACGATAAAACAAAGCAGTTTTTGTTTACAGCTGAGCAACTTATTCTTTGCAAGTCTTAATTCTATTGAACTTTCAATGCAGTTTTGCATCCAAAATCTGTCACCATTTATACGGCTTTCTCCTGCTTTTGCATAAACAATTGAAAACAAAAAATGCCTGCTTTGACTGTGAAGGTGCCACACATCAAAGAAAAACATATGGTCACTGAAAATGGAGTTTTATAATAGAACACATTAGTATATAAACTATATTAAAGTAAGAGGAAGCAACACTTGCTAAAAGCAAAATTCTTAGCTTTTACTGTGGCATCTCTGTGTACAACTGTAGCCAGGGTTTGCATGCTTCCCATCAGCAGTCTTCTACATGCTGACTTATGTACATTACTTTTGCACAAACACATTAACATGCCACTAGGAGATAAGAAAACAACACATTACCTGCCTGCTTTTCTGCCATCACTAGCCCATGTCTTATCATAACAACCCCAGCAAGCCATTGCTGACATTCTGCCCTGCCTTGTGCCTTCATCTCAAATACCACCTCAAAAGTCACTATGGTAACATGGTCATGAGTTGAAGTCAGTGACACTTAATAAGCGGCACAGTCTACTCACAGCCCATGGTAGGGGCATGGAACATGCAGCAACTGGAGCATGAACTCTATGCAAGACAGAAAAGGCTCCAGACAATGCCCTTCTTCCCTGTTGCAGACCAGTCCACTATGGCCATGCTCAGACTGGCAGTTCCCAGGCTTGCAGCACATCCTTCAGCTCCCACACACCTGGGCTGTGGAGACAGACCCACTCCTGCCTTCTGGAAGCACCTTAACTGACCAGCAGTCTTATTCACCAATTTCTTCAAGCATTACAACAGTTGAAAATTCAGTTGGATTTAGCATTATCTTAGTTGCAGAATCATGTTTTTCAGAGTGTATGATATGATGCTATGCTTTGATTTTAGTAGAAAAACAATGCTGATAAGCAGTGTTGTACAGAGCCAAGGCCATTCACCGTGAAGGGCCCAAGGAGCTAGGAGGAAAAAGAATTAGGACAGCTCACTTAAACTGGCCAAAGGAATGTTCCATACCATATGACATCACGTGGAAGGGGTTTTGAAGGGGGTGAGGGGGAGCAGGGGAGTGCATCTCACTCTCTTACCCTGCTCAGAGGAATGGCTGAACATCATCAGGTAGTGGTGAACAATTGCTTGCAATTGACTTATTATATCATTCATATACATATATATATATAGGTATAACTATTACCCTTTTTCTGCATCTTAGTAAATGGTCTTATCTCAACCCACAACTTCTATTTTTTTTCCCCCCATGATTCTCTCCCCCATCCCACTGGGAAGGGCAGAGTGAGCCAACAACTATGTGGTGCTGAGCCACCTGCCTGGTTAAAGCACAACAGACAGGCATCTGATAGATTCTAATACAAAAGCCTAACTGCAAACATATGTATTTGAAGCGTTTCTTTTTCCATTACTTAATCCCTCCCTAATTTGTGCTTATGCTTTGTCAAGCACAGAAAGATCTGCTGTTCATTTTAAAGTCTAAAATCATACCATGTTTTCATAACTAAAACCAAAACACTGTTGTATTCAGGCAAGATCCGGTGCACAAAACACAATTACCCTACCAATTGACTACACATCAATAGGACAGCACATGATTAGACAGCAGCGGGGAATCCTAATGATACCCTGTGAGAATTGGGTTAGTGCACGTCTCTCATTTTCTGCTTCATGATGTGTAGATGAAAAGTACACTGGAAAGGATACAAAATGAATGGCAGCATTTCTGTACACATCCTAGCTTCATTTTCACAAGGGTGTGGAAATGTAATGAAAGAACAAGACCACAGCTGTCAGGCAGAAGACAAAAACCATTACTGGCAGTGCCTTACTTAGGAGCACAACGTCTTGGTCAGTTTAGCCATGATATTTTCAAAGGACTGGTAATTTCAAAGCAGCTGTTAGATAAACATGCTCAGCCCAAGAATGGGGGGGACCAGCATGTGTGGACGGACAGCAGAAAACACAGCTCTACCCACACTGATCTGACCCCACCTGGAGCCTTACTCCGCACTGTCCCCATTCCCACTGGGCACTACAGCTGAGTTCATGCAGCCCTGCCAGGAGAACACACTGTCCCACAGTGTGCTACACAGACACTGACCGATTCTGATTGTGTTTGTTCCACTCATCATCATCTGCATAGCAGAGATCTCAAACCATGCACAGATTTCTTTAATGCTGAAGAAGAAAATAATTTAAAAATGAGCTCTAAACTATGCTTAAACACACTATTCATTTCAGCCCAGGACATATTAACATCCCAAGAGAGATATGAATGTTACTGGAGGCTGTCAAATTAACAGAAACACATTCACAAAGAGAGTTTGTTCAGGGAATGTTAGTGCAGCAATAATGGTGCTAAGTGATGGCAAAGCATCATTTTGCTTAAAGCAAAATTTCATTTTTGCCCATTCATGAAAATAAATGCAACTTCTGTCACTTGATTCTTGGCCTTGCTTGATTTGTTTAGCATATTTTAAAGGGCTTTTCTTTCCTTTTCATGTTATTTTCTGGCAGTTTCTAAGAATCAGACTTTTATAATCTGCAATGCTTAGATACTCCCCAGCAGATTTCAGCAGATTGTGCTGCAGCGTTAGGAGGCTCTCACACAAAAAATATAGGTTGGTCTTCCCTTGTTGTTATCTTTCCTCCATTTCTTGGCTATCTCACTACTCAATTGCTATGCAGTTAGGAAGCTCCTTTCCTCCCTTCCTTACTCCTAGAATTTATTTAGATCCATGACTTCTGGTAGTCTGTACCCAGAGAGTTGCAGAAGGTGCGTTGAGCATCTTTAACACCGCTCAAAGCTGATGTAGTCAGTCAGGAACTGGAAGGGAAAAGTCTTGGACATTTCTGTATCCCCAGCATGTGTGAACATCTACTGTTGCTGCAAACAGCCGAGACTCACAGGTCTGGTGCAATTCCATCTTTTCCTCCATTGCTTGGTGAAAAAGCTCAAGTCATCATCTGAAGCTGATCTATCTTTCTGGTGTTTGCACCTGCCAATGTAGGACTCGAGCAGTTAATGAAAGTGAGCAGTTTGCCAGAACACACTGGTTCTGGTGCACATCATTTAGGACACTTCCACTGCAAGCTTTACATATGTAAAGTGAATATTTCACTTCTGCTTTGAGGAAGCAGTGAAACCTTTGGATCACAGTCATTTAAACATGGAGATATTTAGGAGCAGAAATAAAAAGGCTGCTATCCCATATTTTGAATGACCTTGTCAACCCTAAAGTGCCCATGACAATGTGATGTTGTTTGCTCCCTATCCCAAGTCATTCCTCTGCAAATTCAATTAGCAAAAATAATTACTTCACTATAAAGTGTTTGAAAATGCCAAGACCTATTTAGAAACAACAGCAATCATTAAACAAAACCCATTTGCAAAAGAGCTAAAGGCATTTCCCATACTCATATAAAATTTAAAAACAAGAAGACACTCCAGCGTGCTTAAACTGCAGACAAAATCCTGCTTAATTTAAAAGGTGACAGGGTTACTAATGCATCAGGTACTTCAAAGAGGGCAAAACAAATTGCTTTTTTAAAATATTGGCAGCTTCATCCAGCATGATGGGAAACGCATAAGGTTTACCAAATATGAAATTTAATGTGCACAGGTTGTTCAAAAGTTGCCTTAATTCACATGAGCGAGCATAGCAAAAAGGCAAAACTTTTCACAATTAGGCTCAGCTCTGCAAATTACCATGCAGTCCTGAACCTCAAATAGTCAAATCACAAGGCCAACTCTCCCTGTTTTATTCCATAATTCTGGAAAAATAAGGAGTTGTTTATATAACTGGAAGGCTTTGCTTTATTAGAGAACACAACAGGAGAGTAATTTATTTATTATCATTGTTTAGCATGTGCACGACCACAGATCAATAACGATCCATTCAAGAATGTAAGGCCTACCCAGAAATATTTTTTTCCAGTTCTCTCTATATCAGCAAACTTTTGACTCAAGATTACATTCTCTTTTCAATAATTAATTTCCTCAATCTATTAGAAAACTCTGATTACACTTACACTAAATGCAATTAAAGAAACAATGCCATGCACACAGGAAGGGCATACATGATTACTGGGACACTCATTACCAGGCTGAGCTGAAATTGCTATGAACTGCTGATAGGACATTGGCTTACACTGCAAATCATTAAAAATGATTTTTCTAATGCTTCACATTCGATTTTTGATGACTATTCATGGAGATATTGAATGTGTTTTGCAGGGAATTGAAGTATTAAAAAAAAACCAAAAAAACTCTGACAAAACAACAACAACAAACAGCCCGACAGTGTTTAGGAACAAATGGAGCTCCTACAGCCTCTTTCATATATATATGATATATAAGATATAGTAGTTATTAAGTATATGTTTATGTATATATGTAACATATAATATTCAGGTTAGTGTCTCCAGCCTCCAGCTTTTGTCCACAAAAGAAACGTTAGAGTAGTAGCATCAGCTTTTTTTTCTGTTAATAAAACAAGAGGATGCTCTCAACTTTCAAGAGAGAGAGGGCCTCATCATGTTCTGACTTTCACTCCAGACTCACTGAACAGTAAATATTTCAAAGGGTTCAAGCTTGCTCATCCATTCTCTTTTCCCAGCTTTGCATAGTTGCTTTGAAGCATCTGTGCTCAAAGGATCAGATACCAAGTTTTCTAATCCTGTTTCAACTTCTCAGCAAGACTTCTGAGATCTGTTAAAGATTAGGCAACGTTTTTCTGTGCTGAGGTCTTCTAGGCATCTGAACAAGGAGCTCCAAATACACTAACTGAAGGTGACATTGCTGCTGGCTATGAAACTCCTTAAAGTAGATAATTTCCATTTACTAAAAATTGCAAAAAATACATTATTTAAATCAGCACTTATTATCCCATTCAAATAAAAAAAAAACAAAACATATGTACATAATGAACTTCTGAAATAGAGTAAATAGGAAACAACTGGGATTTTGGAAAGCATGTTACATATGAAAAATGTTCCAGTAAAGGGTCAACATACGCTGTGTGAATGAAAGCCAAGTATTCTACACACACCTTCCCTAGGATAACGCTAAGTTTAGCAAAGACTGCCATATTAAGTTCAGCAAAGATGCCATACTGTCAGGTGGGAACTGTGGGGAGCAAATAGTGCTATGTTTGTTCTGCAGGCAGATATTCACTGCATATTCTTGCTATGCCAGGCAGTTTAAAGTATGTGTGTGCAAGCGTGTAGATGTGCGCATATGAGCAAACAATGGGAATCAGAATACAACATCATGAAATGGTACATCTCACAGGCTTACTGTTTCAAATTTCAGCTGAGCTTCCAGGGCTTGTTAATGAAATTATTCTTTCCCTGTTTCTGAGAAACATTTGATGATGTAGAAGATGGAGATTTATTTTCTGAAACGAAGTAGAATGAACCCTAGGTGGCTGCCTAGGTTAATAATACCATCCATATATGGTCATTTTTTTCTAAACAAACAATTGACTCCTATTGTAGTTCAGGGATTTTACAGGTGAACTGACAACTCACACTGTTGCATTCATATCCACACAAAGGCTTCTGCACAGAAATGGTCTGGATGCTGCCCTGGAAGTAAAGGTAGGTGCCAAGGTAAAAAGACCTTGCTGCTGACTTTTAACAGTTCTTTTCAGATGCTGCAATCACATGCAGTTCCCACACAGGGCATGGGTCTGGCACCTGGAGGGCTTTTATCCCAGCTGCATGTGCAGAGAGTACACAACAAGCTGTTATGTAAGGGGCAGAGGGGACCCTTCCTCTCAGGCAGAGGACCTGGACATCAGATCATACTTTTCAACAAGGGAGCTGGAACATGTAGTAAGGTTGCAGATGCACACAGCACATTTCAAAGCAGAAGAAACATAAGCAAGTATCCCAGCCTTCTCTTCTGAAGTCTGCCTGCATGAGTAACTGTTCTGTGAACAGCGCCAACCAGGATCCTGTGACTCCAGTCACAGAGTCCATAGGGATTAGTAAAGCTATGCTGTGAACAAAATAATAATAAAAAATGATGCTGTTGAAGAAACTAAGGACTTGCCTGATATTCCTAATGTAGACACACAAAGGTGAGTCTTCCAAAGGGTTCTGTTCCATCAGTACAGAAACACATATTTAACAGCTACATTTCATTTTCAGTGGTTACTACTGCAAAGGAAACACACTGTAGGGAAAAAGGCCTGAACAAACAATGGGACACCCTTACAGAAGTGGGAAGCCATTATAAGCTTCTTAGCATGTGCAACCTGACAGTGTGTGACAAGAAAAAGATTTCTAATGTGCAAGTAAGCTTTCTCAAGTGAGCTCTTTTTAGATCAATCAAGAGAAGAGCTCTGAACACAAATGACCGAAGACAGAACAATTGGAATACTGGATGTGTTTTATCTCTATTTTTCCAATGTTAAAATACTCTGTTTCTAAAAAGGTTGTATTCCACAGTCTCCCGGGTATCTTTTTTTAAAGGGAGGATAAAAGCAAGAGTAGAAAGTAAAAGAGACAGATACATTGGGCCCTGGATGTCTAGAAACAAGTCTAAGTTAGCTAAGCAGGCATAGGGCACTCTGAGCACCAGAGAAAAGTGAGCCAATGCTCAGGCAACAACTAGAAGTACACTTCAGGCTAAGCAATGGCACAGATTATGCTGAGTATATGTTGTCCATCTTCTCAGTCCTCCAGAAGAGATCTACTCCTGTTGCCTCCTATAAAGCTGTTCTGATGCTGACAAGTTGCTCGCTGTAACCTGGTATGACCAGCTTGAGTTGACAAGAGCACAAGTTTCTGCATCCCCCCTAGAGGGCAACAGCGGTTTCATAACTAGGTTTTTCATCAGACCTGATCCTAGCAAGTGAAAATACAAAATGTGGTATACTCCTTTGCAGACTAACCTATAAAGCAGCTAGGGATATCTCTTCTAATCTCTTTTTAGCCCTGGGTTTAACTGCCAAGCAGGTAATTTAATTGTGGATCTTTCTTCCTAAAGAAAGGAAAGATAACTGAATAAGTGAACTACAGACCCAGCACTCCCTACCACAGACCTTTATGCCATGTCAGATCATAACCAAAAACTTTCTGGGCCAAAGCTAGAATGGATAGCATGAGATCAAAGAAATGAGACAGACGAAACCACATCCAAAATTACAAAGAGATTAAAATACTAAAATTAGCATGGGTAACTAAAAATTCAGGGTAGGATTAGTCAATCCAACTCTAGCTGTACAACTCAGAGAGCTGCCCAACCCTCATTTTATTACAGAGTCACAGAATGGCCTGGTTGAAAAGGACCACAATGACCACCTGGTTTCAACCCCCCTGCCATGTGCAGGGTCACCAACCACCAGACCAGGCTGCCCAGAGCCACATGCCTGGCCTCGAATGCCTCCAGGGATGGGGCGTCCACAACCTCCTTGGGCAACCTGTTCCATTGCTTCACCACTCTCTGAAAAACTTCCTCTTAGTATCCAACTTAAACCTCACTTGTCTTAGTTTAAAACCATTTCCCCTTGTCCTGTCACTAAAGAAAAATTGTCTTTTCTATCTTGACAGCAACAGGATGTTCTGGAATACATTGCACGTGCTTACCTTGGTTTTTGCAAGGCAGGCACGGATAGTTATTCAGGTCCTTATTCTTTTTTAACCTTTCCTTGTGCTTATGATTCATGGAACTGATAAAAACAGCTTGTGAACCTCAAGACTGTTAGTCGCCACTATGTAAACTGACTTCTAGCAGTGACAACAGAGGTCACAATGCTGGGTTTTCTGTCTTCTCTAATAATAAACAGAGCTATATAAAGGTCTAAGAACAGTTTTAAAGAGTCATCTTATTAGTATTGGGGAAATTTAACCAGAATTTGTCCCAATGGTGTAATTATACCCTTTAATATGCATCTGTCTCAGTCAGATCGTAATATATTATTGATTTCATTCACATTCAATTGAATTATTACATGCTAAACTGAAATGTTAGTACCTCAGTTTAACTGTTGTGCCTAAGTATCAAATTACACACAGTGAATCCATCAAATTACTGTAAAGCTTTTTGACACAACACCCAAAGCACTTTGCGCTAATTTGAGCCAACATCAAAATTCTTAGAATGAACATTGAACTCCAGAATAAAGAGTAGGAATAAGAGTGAAGACAACGAGGCAATGGACTGAGCACTGAATTACAGTGCAGAGTACTAAATCCCACTCAAAGTCTCTAGACGCCACAGCAGAATTAATTAGAATATAAGAATAAAAGCTTAAGATGTTTTCTGGTTTTCACCATTTCTGTCCTGATGGATTTGGTACACTGACTGCCATTGTCCTACACATCACTCTTGTAATGATGAAATAGATTGAAAAGATGAAATATCGTAAATTTCTTAATTTATTTTTTTTTCAATTTATTAACATGATACTTATAGGAAAAGCAATTTTATTATCTATAAACAGCAGCTTAATTACTTACTGCAATCATACAAGGTATGAAAAATGAATTATGTAGGTTGAATTGCTGATAAAAACATTTTAAAGATATTTCTGGAACTGTTTTCATTTTTTATATATATATATATATTTAATTCAACAGCATCAGTAATTTTTTTGACAGGAATGAGAGAAAATGGCATTTTCTTACATAAATCTGCTCATCTAATTATCATTTCTGAATCACGTGTCATAGAATAATATTTTAAATATAAAAGCGTCTCTTTCTTAAGCAAGAAACATTCTCATCAAAGTGAGACCTAGGATCCATGTATCTTGTCTCATTTTCTATCTTTCTCATCTTTAACCAAAATACATTCTTACTGTTGAAAAAAAAAGATATTCATTCTTGTGAATACTGTGAAACTGGGATAATATAATATTTAACAGTAGACAAGAGGCACGTCAGACACTAAAGTTCTGCTTTTTGACTCCCAAAGTGATAACAGATTGTATTTATTTCTTATGCCAAGCTGAAATATCTTATTTCAAGTCAGTGTTAATGTTTCCTGTTACACTGTCTGTGTGTGGAAAGCACAGAAATACAACAAAATTCACAGTCAGACACAGATGTATGTGCTATAGGAGACAATCTCATACAACAGCATTCTGAGGGAAGAATGTTGAAGTCCTTTCAATCTGTCTTTGGTTCACGAGATGTAATGTTTGCTGGGTTACGTATTATATTAAAGTTACAAGGTTTGACACAATATTCCTATTAACCTGAACCCAAGAATACTGCACAAGTACTACTCTTCTGTTGTGATGCGCCACGTTCACGAGAGTGACAGTTTGAGAACATGACATTCTCAGTTCTCCAAACGAGTTGAGCTTCCAAGCAAGACTGCACATTTCCTGCATCAGTGCCCCTCCAGGGAAGCCCCCAGACATGGGATTCCCATAATGCCCTCAGAAAGGTAAGACATGTTACATTTAAAATAAAGTCATTCTATACCAGAAAGTATGTAAATAAATAAATAAATAAATAATAATAATTAAAAAAAAACAAACAACCAACTATGCCATGCAAACCAACATACTTCACTTTTTACATTAATATGAAATAAAGTCTTTGTAGTATCCACATTCTATTCTCCTTCAAGTTCCATGTAATGGGTAAATCTTCATGTAAGAAAATACAGATATAAATACTGAGTTTACTGAGCTGAACCACCCACTCAAATGATAAGAGAAAGCATGCCTTTCTTTAGTAACATAATACATCAACATCTATAGCTCAAAAAGTAATGAATTATGAAAATATTGTATAATATGCATGTTATAGATAATTTGTATTTCATTTTCCAATTTCAATTTATAATTGAAGTCATAACATTGCATGAATTCAACTTCTTACATTTAACATTCCTCTGGCATCCACCTGGCTATTTCTTATAAGCCCTCTTCTAATCCATAAGGCCATGCAGGGTCAGTTTTTCAAGATATTGGGCAGCTTCCACCTGAAGATTTTTTAGCTGTTACAAAGTTTTCCCAGCACAAACGTTTCCTTCAGTTATCAAAGCACTTTTTCCACCTCCCAATTTTCACTGAATAAATGAAAGTTACACATACATCTAGACTAATAAGAAAAATACATATCTTGTTTCAGAGACCCACAGACCAAGAAATACTTTTCTTTCTGTCTTCCATCTGTTTAATACTTATTTCTCTTTCTCCCATATTCATTAAAACATCCTGTTTCAATCCTGTAATGGGGACTGAAATCTGTTATGAAATATGCAATCCTATAAAGATCAACTACAAAGAACTTCATAACGCTGTTTAACTTGCCCATCTTTAGAACAAATAATACAGAGGTGCTGTTTGGTTATCAGCTTTCCTAATGACTAGAACTTTGTTATTAGACAAGCCATCAGAAGGAATACTCATTGATGCTAATTTAAATCCATGTGGCTAATGTATTGCAACCAGCCTCAACAGCCAAAGGAGAGAAAAAGCATTTGTGACTGAAGCCTAATTTAACTGTTCTGGGTCCCTCTGCAGAGGAAAAATGGCCCTCCGTCCACTATTTATAGATGGAGCTGATGGAGATCATTCTTGCTGTGTTAACATCAGTGCTTACAAAGGAATCCTTTCAGGACCAACAAGAGTCATTCGAGTATTCCTGTTCTGCTTTCAGAATTTAAAAAGTGCTTTGAGGAATTTAAACAAATTAAACAATAACGATTATGGAGCTAAAGAATAATTCCCAAATAACATATAAACAAAGAAAGTAAAAGTTAAAATTTGAAATATATTCAAGTTTACCTTTCTCTCCAGATTCCTTCATAGAGGCTAGACTGCGAGGGATCTAAGAAATCTCTAATACTGGCCAAATCTACAAGCCGTATATATTCTATCAGTTCTATCTGACTATTTATTATTCAGATTATTATACCTATTCAGATATAATATTCCGGACATCAAAATCTCATTACAGCGGAGTGGCCCAAGGAATCAAAACAGAACAGTAACAAAAGAGCTCAGATATAAACACAGAATTTTCAGACTAAACCATAATCTGATTATCTGGGGGAAATAAAAATCTTTATATGCACATTTATTTCTGTTGTGCAAGTGACAATTTAGATTTCAGGAATAAACAGAACTCACCCTTTTGGACATTTACACATACATACACCAGTAAAAATGAAAGAGTGTGTGTGCATCTACTGACATGCATATGAGCTCAGAAACACATTCCAGGTGATATGGCAAGCAAGGAAGTTGTTTCTGTGATGCTGACTGTAGCACTGTACTGGGTGTCCTATACGTGTGGAAAGAAACAGGTTCTCAGTAACAAACAGTTGTGTCACTTATTTTGAATACAAAGAGTTTGGGAGGCATATCAAGTTACTTTGGGTATATATCAAGAAGACAGACATAAGAGGAGGGAGTGATACAACTTGGGAGAACATTCTGAGAAGCTTGACTAATTGACCTGAGATGAGGACTTAGAAGGCAAAACATATCTCTTAACTCAGTCCCTGAGAAGAGACTCTTTTCCACACAGTCAAGGAGCAAGACCGAAACCTTCATTTGGCTTGTGAAGAAAGACTGTGAAATACAGGAGATACAGGACCACCTGAGGCTGATGCTGGGAGCACCAAGAGAAAGCACTGCACATCACTAAGCCCTAAGTGAATCACAGCCTGATTTAATAAGTATTTATTTTTAAAGAGATAACAATCAACTAATCTAGACTTTCCTATAGCATGTGGAGAAGGATTTTTTCCACAATTCAGAAGAGTACCTAGCATTTAGGTTCTTTATTTGAAAATAAACAACTAAATTCCTTATTGCGGTATGTCACATAACTATTTTCAGAAACACCAAAATAAGAAAACATATCAGCCATAAACTACACTTTTTAAAACACATCACCTGCCAAAGCAGTGACTTTAAAGTTAGCTTTAATGTAATCTCAAATGGGATCAGAATAAGGATCTCATTCACCATTTTGCATCTATTTCCAGCCTTAATATTCTCAAAGCTAAAACATTTTTTTTCCTGAATTTAAAAGAAGCTCGCATGGAAAACTACGTTCTGGCCAACACTACTCAACAAACAAATATTCACAATTTTCCTGGACATACAGAGCTCTCATTGCAATAGCTGAGACACATCTGAATATAAAATTTTACCTTCGGTCAGAGGACTTTATATTAACAATATGAGGATTGTTTCCAATTTTTTCTTTTAACTCATTCCCCATTTTAAGCCCTGTTTTCTCTGAATTTTTACAGTGAATGTAGGATACTCAGTGTCACTGAAAATGGATGGATAAATCAGCTTCCCAGACTAAGTACTGATCCATGAAGAGTTATTTTTGAAGGTTATTATAATAACAAACTGTTACCCACAGAGTTTTGTTGCTCAATCATCTATGCCTACACAAACTGAAGTAAAATGAATTGATTTTACAATTTGTTCTATACTTAATCTGTAAAATGTGTTCAAAAGGAACACAAAAAAGATCATTCGATTACTTTTTATTTAGGAACTCTAAAATAAAAATCTGCCCTTCTAAACTACATATGCTTCCACAATCACTGATAAAACAATATACCATTTTATGAATTATTTGTCTTAGTTTTCAGGGATACCACAGTCCAAAGTGCAAAACTCTGGAAATAACAATCCCACCATAAAATTAAGGATCTGATCTTTAATTTCCATTACTGATTTCAAGGAGAATTAAAAGTATACCAAACTTTTAGTGGGATTCCTTTTCATGTTATGTACTCTGCTGCGCTATGTGTATTAGTACTATGCACCTGGATTGGAAGCACATTTCTCTGTGTATCATTTAAACGCGCTCAAAAGGATGCAAACCAGAGCTTAGATTCTGTGCCGGCAGCAATTATTGACCACTTTACATCTAGTTTGCTGCTTATAACTACACAAAATACAAAGCAATGAGGAACTTCAGAAGATGGTTCTAGGGTATTATGTATATACAAAAATCTTATTGGTGGATGGGAGTGGGTTGCTCATCACTTTCAATGCTCCTTCTCCTTTATCCCTCTGAGAAAAATAGGCAAATCAGTAACATATGTTCATTTTCTTTAATCTGGGTAGAAGAGTTGCTTTTCTTTGTGAAGAATTGAATCACTCCTCTCTACCCTCCCAAATAAACACAATTCAATGAAGCCTGGGAAACACCATGGTCTTGGACAGAGACTCCATGCTCATTCATTTCCAAAACAAGTACAGAGAGTTTGCACAAATCTAAGACAAAATTTGTTTTTTGTTTTAGAACTGATGCTTCGTGGATGAGTGGTTTCCATAATGCTGTCTGTACATTAAATTATCTGTTTTGCTTTCAAGCAAAGTCTTCTGTCACAAGAACATTCTTCCTCCCATATGTTCACAACTTCAAAGATTTTTCAAATCTCTGTTTTGGTCCCAGTGCTACTCTACTGAGAACAGGCACAAATAAAAGTTGTGGAACACAAAGGTAATGAAATTACAGAATCTGTCACTTTGATCTGAGACATAAAAACCAGACACAAAAAATGCAAATCTAAAGATAAACAGTTCATAAGCTGTCAAAGCACTGTGCATTTACAGAATTTCCTGTGCTGAGTCCCAGGCATGAGTGAACTGTGCCGAGAAAGACGAGCTGTAAAAAGCACAGAGAAATCTGCTTGCAACAGCCTGTGGGATAAACATTCATAAAAACCAAGATTCCACTGTGTATATATAAATTAAATATATCATTTGGAAATATGATAAACAAAGATGTTTCACAAACTTACAGCTGATCATAGCAAGTACATATCCAGGAGGGTACAATCTATTTATACTCCAGAATTAATTGACACCACAGCATTTCCTACAGACATCATATTTCAACAGATGTCCATGAGCACCTATGGCACATATGTTATTCTACACATTGTACAAAAAGAACGGGGTTCCACTTAACAAACATAACCGGGTGAAAATATACTCAAAGTAGTACGCAGTGACAGCCTACCCAGACAAACCAACAAGGAAGAGTCACTCCTTCCATTCCACATGAGTGGCTGCAAGGATGTGATACTGCCCAAAAGGAGCAATCCATTAATCCACCCAAAGAACAAGTACAGTAACCCACACTTGGGCCACTAAAAGGACCTGCAAGAAAAACAGACAGCTATACATCCTCCATCAAGCCAACTGGCTAGTGAGAGGAAAGATCACTCACTCCCTGCATCTCTACCCTTTATGTCAGCTTCAGAAGATTATTTTCTCTTCTTCCTTGGGTGAGGTTAGACTAGATATATTTACCTGTGACTGCAGGACACACATGACAGATGATTCAGATCAAATCATTGTGACCTCCATACCAGTCATACCTCAAAAGTTCAAAAGCAGACAAAGCTTTCACAGGTCTGCAAACCGACTGTGACGTATTGCCCTTTCAGTATGAACAATGGAATGTACTGAGAAATTGGCACTTTTTTCAAGCAACACATAAAAAAGTAAAAAATTTCTTTCCTTACGTCAAAGAAGGCAGCAAAAATTTAACTTATTTGCTTCTTGGTCATAGATAAAAGCTGATAGTCTCTAAACCTGTAAGAACCATCTCTTAAACTTGTAATGTCAGCTTAATCAGGTAGACTAAACAAGAAATAGCTCAATAGCTATTTGCTTTTTTGCAGCATGTCCTCACTGACACTAGTAGATCTGCTTATGGGAGTAAGTATTCCCTAGGATGCGAGGATGGACCACAAAGGATGTATCATCCACCTGGCTCTACAAACACAAAACAGTAGGATTTCAAAGCAGATTATGAGTAGAATTTATAAAGTTTTAGAAGGAATTAAATCAGAAAGAAAACTGAAAAGTAGGCCCATGACCCAGGAGGTCCGTGGAGAGCAATATCAACTATGGTCAACAGTCAGGGAGAAAATGTTTGTATCTTTCAGTTTCACGCTTTTCAAGTGTCAGAAGACTGAGACTTGCAGTATGAGTGTAGCCTACTTTGTTGAGAACAGCTGCTGATATCTCCAGCATCAGAAAATATATGGGAAAAAGTGCTGTTTTGAGAAGCTCCTTTCCCTTCTCCACAGATCTGGGGACTATTAATTCACACCTGCAAATCTGAGGGCTATGCCAATGAGTCCCAACAATTGAGACTCAAAATTGACCTTTCCAATCACCAAAAGCAAGAAATAACTTCTAGAAGTGATTCTTTGCTTTTTCCTCTGACAAACTCATAACAATTCACGTAAGAGGAAGTGGAAGCCAAACAAAACTCATTTGCTGCAACAACACGCTTTAATGCAGAGGCTCTACCACCACCTGATGATGTATTAGAAAAAAAAAAAAAAGCAGGTAATCTTTTTAAAGGAGTATTATAACTCAGACACACATCCATTGGCCCGATATAGCAAATACTTCTGTGGTATTCTGTCTTCATTTTATTAGATTTTTGTTAGGATATTTTAACATCTATTTTCACAATGTGAATGCATTATTTTTAAGAGGATAATGACTCCATTTTTATTACCCATTTGGATTACTAAAAAGCAGATGATTCAAATAAAACAAGTGACTGGAATGATACTCATTACAGCTTCTCTTGCCTGTTTATCACAAATTGGAAAAATTTGGCATGCTTGGGAAGGAAGGGTGGGGAATAACCAACAAAATATTTTCAAAATGTTTGCAGCTAAGTCAAAGTGTGTTTTGAGATAGCTCAGTCTACAAGACAAATACATAGCAAAATAACTCACTCCTAAAAAACATCCTAAAAGAAACCAAATAAAGCTGATAGAAATGGTAAATAAATTCCATTTACTATCATTACAGTGACCAGATTATTGTATTTGGGAATGTGAAATCAATAGTAAGCTGCCCACTAGCTGTAACAATTCCAGTTTTACTTATTCAACTATTGCCAATATAGTTCTCCGGTACTATAAACTGAAATTAAGGTGTGGTTTTAGGGATTTTTGTTGCTATTTTGTTTGTTTTTTGAATGGGCAAACTGGCTTTGAACATTCTTAGAATACTTCAAAAATACTTTCAAGTGTAATTATCCTTTGCAAAGTCTATTTGTTTGATTATATATTGAGGGCAAGCCTGTGGCAAGTATAGAAGCAAGAACTGCTTAAGTATATTTGTGGGAGGAAAGGAGTGTCAAGAGCCCCTGAGCCCTATGTATCCTGGCTTTCCTATTCTATTCCAAATGTGAAAACAATTGCTGCTTTCATGTTCTTATTACAATTTTATTCTCTAAAATACAGGTCTCCTAAACTCTTATTTCCTGCAATACTTCACCTAGAAATGAAATTCTGAAATTATCACATTTAAACAAATAAAGAAAAAAAACACAGACGTCTGCTCAGGACTGGATGAACAAAACTACAAGCAAATACTACAGAATTAAGTTTGAGACATCCAGCAGGGAAAGCATTCAGTGAGAGCACAGGAATAGCAATATTCTTCATGATTGTAGGAGAAAGCCCAGGGAAGAGACATACATAAAGTGGACGAGCTAAACTTCTGCCAAATATTCTCCAGACATTTACAACTAGAGCTTTTCTTAAGCCAAGCATGTTTTGTTTTGTTTTGCATTTTTGCATAGTTTTCAAGAGAATAGTCTTGAATACTCAGTTTGACACACCTCTCCTTGACTCCACGTAATCTTTAAGTATCCACAATGACTCATGGCAGGGATTTCCATTACACAGCATGCTCTGCAAATTATGTGTAGAACTACTTTCTTTTGTTTGTTTTGTCACCTGCAAATTTCATTTACTATCATTTACTGTCATCCAATTGCTATAACTCATTAAAGAAGGACAAATACTGCTGAAATCAAACCTTCACCTCTTTCTTCATCTAGTTTTGGCTGAATAGTAACTAGCAGCAAAGCAATCCCAACCCACCACTCATCCCAAATTTGCTTCCCACAGGACCCCTGAAGTACCTTGCCCAGGGATTCCCACCTGCTCTCAGGATAGGTTCCACAAATTCCATTCTCCGCAAGGAGTCATCAGGACTCAGATGGATTTCTCAGGGACACTTTTAGTCACTTACACCTACTGGCACCCTGCCTATGGCATCACAATACATTTCTCAGAGCCAGATTCATGGAATAGGTATTATGAATTACTTGTCTTGCTCTACTACAACAGCTGCGTTATAAGTAGTTATTCTCACATCATGAGGAAGGAAAAATCTCATCCAAATGACATACCTCACCTTGGTTTTTCCCAAGTTTGCTTGCTGTACTGTTATTTAATTTACTTTGGTATTTGCAGTGCACACAGACAGTTCTGGCTACATATATCTTTTATTGGGTTAGAGAAAACTAGAAGCAGATACTAGCAATACTAAGAGTACCTGTAAAAAGTAAGCATACTTTGCTTTGAGATTCTGGCCCATAGCTATCTGAAATCAAGAGTGGAGCTCTTACCAGTCTGAACAGGTGCTCCACTCTGCTGTGAACTCTTGGTGACACTGTTCAAAGCAGCAGGACATAGACAAATGACCTGCCCATCCCCTCCACACACTGCCAGTACACTCTTGGGAAGAAGCAAGCACAAGCCTCTTTACCCCTCTGCCATCTGATGGGTGAGGAACATTTCCTTCCTGGGGAGGGACCTTGCTGGCAAGCTGAGCAACAGCAAACTGTAGGCAGCATTCCTCATCCTTCAGAGAATTCAGCATCACCTCAGACTGGGAGCTGGATAACCATTTTGCAAATTCATACACTAAGAAGAAAGCACAAGAGCTGCCTTCTCACCTACAAGTGCTACTGACAAACTTCCACATTTCCACAGCCCAAAATAAACAGGCTCCAGCAACTACCCTGGTAGCACCTCAGCAGGAGTCTCTATAAGGCCTGTACTGATCCTGCTAACATGAGCCCCTTTGGCAGCCTTCCTTCATTCACAAGTTGCACCCAATTCCTCAATTTCCAACAGCAAAGAAGCAAGGCAAACCCTTACACAATAGAGATATTCACAAACAGCTGCATTGGTGTCTATGAGAAAGCATAAGCACACGTAAAATATGAGCCAAGATAAATCAAAACCTGCAATTAAGTGTGCAGATATGTCTGTACTCCGAGGCTGTGTTATACTTACACAGCAAATTTATCCAGCTTGTCATCTCATTCAGACCATCATATATTTCAGAGAATTTGTTGCATAACTGCATAATGCCATCCCTCAACTATTTCCATTGGAAATCATTAATAGGTCACATTATACAGAACTGGATGTTTTAAAATAATTTTTTTGGCTAATCATTAAATAAATAGTATTTTTCTGAGCCAATATTTTTTGCTTGTAATCAACTTAAAACATTTTAATGTTTCAGAATGTTTTAATTGCATCTTGAACGATTCCAGAAATTAATTTGGAAATACTTCTCTTGGTTGCATACTGCCTTTATGTTTTTGCTAGATGTTACAATTGATTTGAATTAGCTTTTATACTTCAAATTATGCATGTCATAATCTAGTCTCATTCTTCTAAAACATTACAATTATTGAGAGCAGGCAAACTGCTTTTTTTCTTCCTTCATCTAGGAGAGATTTTTTCTATTCTGTAATAGTATAGATATATATATTGTCCATTCAAAGATAGGAAAATTGATGGGAAGTAGTTAATTAACAGCACAAATTAAGCTTTGCTATCACCCAGAAATGAAATTACTATCACATTATGCTAATTAGCTGGCAAAGTATCAGGAAAGAGTGTGTGGCAAAGGCATTCAGAAAAACAGTACCAAGTTTTATTTATTATAATCATTCAATTTTACATGCTGCATGCCTCTGGCTCCCCTGTTCAAGATCTTTGTTCAAGGATGGAGTAGCTGTTTCTTTCTTCCTCATCAGAAGATAAAAAAGGGCCAAGAATACATATAATATCAATCAGTTTCTAAATCAAATTCAGCCAGCTATGAGAATAATTCACAACACAATGTAGTGAGGATGCAAACCATAGAGCTGGGCTTTTTTTTTTCCTCCCATATTTCTGACTGTACATCTCATAGGCTGGCAGGAGTAGTAGCTCTCATTATTTCTATGCCTGATCTTGGCACAGCATCAAGGTGGCCGATGGATGGCCTCAGCTCTCCAATAAGAACAGAACAAAAGGAGAACACCTATTCAGTAGTTTCAGAGCTTCCTAATCCTCACCAGAAATTGAGAGAAACAGCCCTGAACAGGCAGCCATGTCTATGGGAAAGGGAAAGAATTGACTTGCTATAGTTTCTGTTTGTATTCCCCACAATCTCTGTCTGGTGCATATGGTTAGTCAGGGCAAGTCCGTATATGCCTACTTTCCTTGATAATTTACTTACAATACCTAGTGGGTATAAATGCTAAAAGAAGAGAAAAAGTTTGATTTACTTCTCCACCAGTTCTTTCCCCCTATAATTAGCCATTTTCCCCAACTTTTGAGGATGCAAATGCAGCCACTGCAACTGCCAGGACACAACCGAGCAGTGATGGTATCCTGTTGGCCTTCAAAAGCAAATAGGCAAGAGTAAACACATGTAAGCCCTCCTCAAGTCTCCTGCGCTGACATGAGAGGAAAAGCTACATTTCCTACAGGGCCCTTCCTTGTTTATATCTAGAAGTTGGCTTGGGAATAAAACATACTTTGCTGACTTTTAAAATGCACAGCATCTCTCTCTTCTCCCAGTCATATAGTTTTTTTCAATATATTACATATGTCACTAATAGAAAACACATTAAACAATGTGGATTCTCAAATCCTTAAATTTAATTCACTGAAGGGTCATTTAAGAAAAATGGGCACTTATTCCTGTGCCTAATTGTAGCAAAGTTGTTTACAGTAAGGGTATAGAATAGATGCTCCTAGGTGGCTTTTGCAATATAGAAGAAAAACTGGCAGCAAATGGCATAGTTTGGCTTGCTTCCATACTCTTCCAGGTTTGTTATATTTATACTACTCTGTAGAAAGCAGGCCCCTATGGATATGTGAAAAATATGTCAATATATCAGTGGAGCAACTAGGATTTTCTCTAAGAGGGAAGGAGCAAATCTTGTGCCAAGAGAAGGACAGATGATAACTGATAGCAGACAATCAGCGAGCTGGGGCCAGGGCACCAAACAGAGCGAGCCAAAATGACAACATCAACATAATCTGAAGATGCGTGTCACACACCCACATGTGCAAATAGCTTTAAAAGGATACTGACTACCTCAAGAATCATTCATCCTCACATCACTGTGTGGATGTTACAGCAGACAGCACCCTGGGTCGTGGTACAAGAGGTAAAGAAACAAGTTTTTTTCTTCTGCTTTGGTTTTGCTTATTCTTTACACCAATATTCTTGTGCACACTGTGCTTCTACAGTTCTGTGGATCTTCCACCCAGAGTTAGAAAAGAAAAACAATAGAAATTGTTGACACAGTAATTCACAGAAGTAATACAAATGGCATACTTGGTAGATGAAGCTATTGCTTATTGTTTGTTCGGTTTTAAATCAGCTCTATTTCCCTATGCCTATTTTTATTTCTATTTTTTCCTGACAAACTTCATTTGTTGTGATTTAAGTAATTTACTTCTTCACATTGCTAAGGTATTTTATATCAATACAAATGTAATGTTCATCAGTTTTCTCACAGCATCTGGTCCTTCATTTTCCTCTCTGGATCCCTGCACTCCATTCAAGTTCGACCAATGAGACAGTCTGGCAGTCAGCAGTACTGAGTAAACCAGCAAGAACCTGTTCTCACTGGACCACTATTCAGACTGATGTTTATTTTGGCAGCAGTAGTTATGGTATGTCTCTGCTAACATAAACTACTAACTGCAATCAATAAATGGACAACAAAGTTCTTTCACAGAAGCCATCCATCTGTTACTTGCTGTTGAGGTATTGATTTGTATTCTGTACATGTACTCACATTATCACACAATATACATAATAAAACGATGCAATTACTGAAACTAAGAGCTAAATCTTCATTTGTCTCATAGGCTGGGCAAATAAAAATAATAGACTCGTGACATTCATATCCAAGTGATATTTTCATTTCTATTTCCTCATTTTGAGGCCAAGCAAAACAAGCCCACATAAAACATACACTGTAGTATTTTGAGAACAACAAAAGGTTTCAAAATCTATAGTATTGTAATAATTCCTTTTCCAGAAAGCTGATTAGCTAAACTGAATGGGAGGTTCACAGTTGCAACAACAAAACAACCATGCCTAGCTTAATGAGGTCCTTGGAATGAACTTAAAGTTCTCCTAAACTGTCAGAATGCAAGTAAATCCTGCAGCATCCTGTCAGTGCTGTTATGAAACAGACTCTTATTGCAAACTGCCTTTCAGGAACAAGCTTTTGTCTAATATTTCTGAGAAAGTAGTGCAAGTGAATCTATAGCTGGGAGACAAAGATTTTAGCCAAAGACCTTATTCTCAACAGCATGTAACTCCAGAACCAATGGAGATGCCAGCAGTCTTCATCATTTACAAGATAATGTTAAGAATGAAGCTTTTGTTAATCTTTACTTCCCTCTTTCCAATATAAACTACTGTAAGACTAAACTACTACTCCTGGACTGAAGTGGAACAGAAGACTATTACAGGCAGAAAGGAAAAGTATGAGGGTTGCTCCAAAAGTAATGCCTTCTATTTTATTACGTTGTTCCATGATGTCAGAAGTAGATGTTGGTGATATGGCAGTAGAGATTGAACCTTCCCACCAATACTCTGTTATATGCTGTTGCCATGTGACAGATGGCAGCAGAGCGGCAGCCTGGCAAAATCATATCTGACATGGAAGTGCATGTGAAGCAAAAGTGTGTCACTGAATTTCTCCATGTAGAAAAAATGGCACTTGTTGACATTTACTGTCACTTGCTGAATGTTTATGGAAATCAAACAGTGGATGTGAGCACAGAGAGATGGTGGGTGATGTGTTTCAGTAGAGCCAATCACCTCCACTGATGCAGATTTTCCCAAGTGTGGCATGCAGGCTCTTGTTCGTTGCTGGCAAAAAATGCACAGCTAATGGTGACTGTGTTTAAAAATAGTGTTTTGTAGCTGAGAATTTAACAAATAGTTGTCATTGTGCTCTTTGTTGTAATTTTTGTGGAAATAAATAGGAGGCATTACTTTTGGAGGAACCTACATAAATACAGTAGGTGTGCATCCTTAGATCTCATTTTAGTCAGGGCCAAGGCTGCACAGAGGTAAGAAAATAATTCAGTAAGGGAAACTCCAGTCATAGCAAATAGAGACTAAAACTTTTACAATATAAAGACACAGTAAATCACCATATGAAATCCTGCATTAAGCTACTTAAAATCAATGAGAAGAATAAAGGTGGAAAAATTAGACATTTCTGCCTAGGCAGAGATGTGTTTGTAGAGATATAAACAATCTTGCAGTGTTTGGTTCTTCACATGCCTCCTCTGGTTATTGTCAAGTACTCCTGTAGCAGGAAGATCTCTGTACTCATAAATACACCCCTGACTGTGACTTAACTTGTTTTCTTTCAGACTTCCTTGAACAGAGATTTATATTTCTCTAAACAAAAGTTTGCAGGCAGCTTTATCTTTCTTACACTATCTACTGCCCATGGATGCCTATTCTTTGTAAAAGCACAGTAACAGATTACAAAAAAGGGGAGGAAAGGACAGCTGCAGAACACAGTAACTTCTTGAAATCCCAAGAAAAGCTCAATATTATTTAAGCACGGGTTACAAAATAGGGTGAAATCTTAACTGTAAGACAACCAAGTACAGTTGTCAGAGATCCCTTAGAAGAACAGCTTTCTCAAATACTGCTTGTGTCCCAACACAATTTTACTTCAGAGTATTAATTGACGTGATTAATCAATAAACCACTTTCCTGAAACAACATCAGCCTCGCTGTCTATCCTGTTCTTTTCCCTTGAGAAGGACATTTCTTAAAAGAGTGGCTCACTGAGCACCTCCCCACTGAGCAGGTGCGTTTTGAAAGACGGTCTCAATTAGATACTGTTCTTACACCTCTTAAGACCAAATGAAGATGCCAGCAGTGTCTTTGTCCAACGTCCACCTCCACTATCTTCTTACAAACACACCGTTTTCAGACAGCACTTTGACAGTCACTAACATTTCCAAGCACCACTATTAGTCAAAGCAGCACTGGCCAAATCTGTCAAGCTGGGGACACAAATTCTGGGCTAGAATGAACGGCAGCTTTTTGACATCCCCGAGTTTCTGAGTTGTTTGAGGGTCAGAGCCAGGCAAAAAGCAATCCCAAATGCAGCACAGAGTCTACAGAGAACTGCAGCATCTGTACAATAAAAGGATAAAGGCAGAGCAAATAGAATTGCATGAAGACAGCTCATTTAAACATATCTGCATCTCAAAGTTTAAAAGAAAAGTTTGTCTACAAAACATGTCGCTCCTCAGACTGACACAAACTGTAAACCAGAGAGCCTGGGAGCTCTGAGACAGTCAGCCATCTTATAACCACTATCAAAAGCAGGTACGTTGTGCACGCATATAACATTTTTCATCTCATAATATTTCCATATATTTTCAAATATATAATTTATAGAATATTCTAGTGTTTCAGCTATAAATTGATCTCATTAAAATTCTGACCAGATCACTATTTATGAGTCTTTCCTGTGACTTCTGGTATTTCAAAGGGTTCATGACTGGCTCCTTTAAATACCTTTAATTTTGAAGTTTCATTCTTTTTATAGAATCGCTATATTATATAATATTAAATAAGTAGTTTCTGTATCATGAATTTACTCCTGAACAATGAAACAAGGTTCTCCCCCTTTTAAAATAAGAGGGCTTAACTCAACCACAGATTTACTGTAACAGGTTATTATTCTAATACTTTTAATACTCAGAAATTCTTAATAATAGATGCATGTTACAGAGGAGGTTTTAGATGTTTCTTCTCCTATCATTACTGAATATTATATGGAAACTTCTTTTTTTAACATAGAAATGAACAGGCTGACCACAACACACTGAAAAAAAATCATCTGCAATTAACTCTTTGATTAAGGAGTACATTTGTCATGAGTACTTTTCTAAAAACTCACTGCTACTTGAACAAAATACAAAACATGGCTGCACTGATTCCAAAAGAAATACAGTTTCTAGAGCATATTTCTGAAGTGCTGAAGCTATCTGTATATTCACATACCCAGTCTCGAACCAAATATTTTCAGAGACTTCAGAAAAAGCTTCTACTTTAAGCATTATTAGCATATAAAAAATCCTGTCTTGCCCAAAGTTTGATATGGCATATGTTTAATTCCAGTTCATGCACAGTTCCACATAAACTCAGGAACAGATTTTAAGTATGCAATTTTATAGCACTAGTTTATTCTGCTCCTAGTGGTGACAGGCAGAAGAGAGCAGTGGGTAAGCTGTCACACTGTATGAAAACTCTTGGGATTCAGTATTAAGATAGCAATCTATCAAGTTCTAAACTGTTTTGGACCAACCGACATACAGATTTCAAGAAGGAAATAAGGAAAAACAGTATTAAACTGGGAAAATTGCACATAAAACCAAAAATCGTCATGCCAAACCATTAAAGATAATGGACTTTGTACATCTATTCCATACTGAAAAGTTAGACTGGAATGAAAAAATATCACCAGCTTCTCTGAAGTACTGAGTAGGTTTCTACAAATGCAACCAAAACCCAAGCTACGGCAAAGATAATGAATAACATATATATTTACTTCTGGAGGATTATCACTATTATACAAAAAGAAATACCAGAAGCAGTCTTGTAGAAACAAAGTTTCTTTATATACTTGCTTAAATTTTAACTACCACTCACACACTCTGAAATCTAAATAAATTACACAGCTGAGTGCAAATGAAGGTTCGCCCATATGCCACGTACCACAGCCATGAAATTGAGTACAGGAAGTGGGAAAAATTAAAGAGATGTCAGTAGAACTTCTTAAAATGTCCTCTGAGACAGTATATAAAACCTCCATCCATGAGACCTGCTGCCTATCACCAGCTGTCCCAGTGGAAAAGCATCACTGGAAGGCATGCAAGCCACACCAGAAGATCTGGACACTCAGTCCCACTATACTTTTGAGATGAGAAGAAAATATTATTGAAAGCTGTTTATTTATTTTTATAATTTTGTTCTTGTTGTTTTCCATTTCCTGTCCTACAAATGTCAAGAGATTTTCTGTAGGAAGCATTGCTTCACAAAAGAAGGCTTGCTCCTTTTCAAATGCGTACAAAAATGAGACTGCAAAACACATGCAGCATCCAACTTCAAGTTCAAAGTCAAACAGAGATAGTGTATGCCAAAATTCGTACTTACAAAGCATAAAATCATAGAATTGTTTGAGTTGGAAGGGACCCTAAAAGGTCACCTACTCCAGCTCCCCTGCAATGAACAGGGACACCTAAAGCTTCATGAGGTTGCTCAGAGTCCTGTTCAGACTGACCTTGAATGTCTCCAGGGATGGGTAATCCTCCTTGAGCAACCTGTGCCGGTGCCTCACCACCCTTATTGTAGAAACAACACCTTCTTCCTTATCTCCAGTCTAAATCTCTCCTCCTTTCCTTTGAAGCCATTTTCCCTCATCCTGTCACAGAAGACCCTGCTAAAGAATTCATTATCTTTCTTACAACCCCCCTTTAGATACTGAAAAGTTATCAGGTTTTCCCAGAGCCTTTTCTTCTCCAGGCTAAACAGTCCAATCAATCTCTCTGAGCCTGTCCTCACAGAAGAGGTGTTCCATCCCTTGGATCTTTTTGGTGGCCCTTCTCTGGATGCACTCTAACAGCTCTACATCTCTTTTGTACTAAGGGCTCCACATCTCAATGCTGTACTCTAGGCGAGACCTCACCAGCCCAGAGCAGAGGGGCAGGATCATCTCCTTTGCTTGCTGGTCACACTTTTTTAATGCATAATTGGATACAGTTTGTTTCTGGGCGGTGAGTGCACACTGCTGGCTCACATCCAGCCTCCCACCCACCAGTACCCCCAAGTCTTTTTTGAGTGGAATGTGCTCTATCCTTACATTCCCCAGCTTGTACAGATAGTAAGAGCTGCCATGACCCAGGTGCAGGATCTTGCACTTGGCTTTGTTGAGCCTCGAAAGATTCACCTGGGCCCACTGCTCAAACCTGTTTAGGCCTCTCCAAATGGCATCTCAACCACACCATATAGCTTAGAGTCATCCACAAACATGCTAGGGTGCACACTCAATCTCACTGCTGATGTTACTGGTGAAGATGCTAAAGAGCAACGGTCCCAGTACTGACCCCTGAGGGATGGTACTCATTGCTAATCCCCACCAATTCAATTGACCACCACCCTCTGGGTACGAATCCTTCAAGTTCTTCCAGACCATCAGCAATACAGGGAAAGATCATAATTTGATATCACTTCTGTAATTTCAGAAACTAATCCATGTTCTGAAAGCAATCCACTGGTGTATGGGTATGATCTGAGTTATCTTGGCAAGAACTTCTTAACAGCCCAGTGAACTGGTGATGACTCGTGGTGACTGAAGGAGGGGCAGCAGCTGTGCCCTCTGCAAAAAACCTCTGAAGGCCACTGCCTTTAGTAATCTCCTGTTGTCTTTAGGCCCACTGCAAAATCACAGGACTTCAATGGCAGACACAGGAGAGACTCAAGCAACAATAGTGCCACATTTCTTCCTTTGAGATTCTCCTTTTTTTCCTCTGAAAAGACAGTTTACATGTTGCCCAAACACAGACTGATTTTCAAAGTGTTTGTTTCCAGACAGACCAGCCTTGTCTAAATGCAACATCCACAGCTTTGACATGACTGGGATGCATCAAACCTGCCCCACTCACGTTGCTTATAAATGACCTGACTGAAACAGAGGTAATTTTGTTTAGATGTGTTCAAAGTAAAACAAAATATTTCAGAAAAAAGCGATTCATTTCCATGTGAAAATTCAGTTTTAACAGAATTCCCCTTTTCATTGTACATACATTGACAGACAGTTCCCAGTAAAATATAAACTCCACAATGACTGGAAATAAACGAGCTCTCTACCTAATCCACTTTGCTAATCTTACTTTAAAAAATAATACTTGAAATGGGATCTCCAGTCAAAAAAGTGCATGTAAGAAAACAACAAAAGCACCACTCTTTCACTAATACAAACATAACTTAAAATGCCAAATGCACATGATTAAAATTAATAGAAAGAACTACCTGAGTGACCTATGACCTATGTGGGAGGGATGGCCTAACTTTGGCTTGTTGTTGGAAACCCACAAGTCTGCTTTGACCCGATACCATATGAGGAACAAAAGCCAGACAGAAACAGGCAACACCACTTCTCCTAACTCACCTGCAAAAAGCTTACACCTGGGGGAGCAGCAGCATCCCCAGTCTTCCCAAGGGGTACCTCTCATCCTCCCATGAAAAGAAAATAAAGTGAAGAAGAAGCAGACAGCTAATGTCAACTCAGGAGCTAGTCATCTTAGTAATGCTGACATTTTGGGTAAAGCTGGTGTTTCAACACCCTGGATGTCTTCTGGCTTATGCTCTTTTTCACTATCATTTATTGCCTAAAGTAAACCCCATCCCCATTTAATCTTGTCAATGAAGTAACAGTAATTTTGAGAAGGTTCACTTGTTAAGTATTTTTCATAACTCTAGCTTCCAAAGGCTTCTCTCTGGGACACAATTATTTTTCTTAGTGGCACCTATAAGTAGAAGGGAATGAAGTGGCAAGCACACCTGCAGGCCCTTTATATGAGCTACTAGTAGGCATTACTCTACTAGCCCAGTTGATTACATTATTTCCTAAGACTAAATGCATCTTTATTTATTATTTTTTTTTTCATTTTTTTGCAGTGCTTGAAATTTTGTTCCCTTGCCAACTTGTTTAAAAACATCCAGAGCTAAGCAAACTTTTTTGTTTGTTTTTGGCTGCTTCCTTATCAAAACTTTACAAAACTTTAATTTCAGCCTCATGAGCCCTGCAGCTGTAAATTAATTGAATAAAATTTACAAACATTATGCACCGATAAAGCACTTTCAAGGCTTTTCCCTTTGCAGTTGACTTAGCTGCTTGGCATGACAGTTTTGCTTGACATGAGTTCAGAGCCTCTGGAAACATTCCTAATCCCACTCTCCAGGCCTTGTGCCTATTCATGGAACCATATTAACTCAAATCCAGAAAATTAATAAATCTCAAATGGTTTTAAGCAGTCAGAAACAACCCTTGGTGCACATTCCACCTTCTTTACATTGCAGGCATCTTTTTACACAGAGTAACTCCTACTTGAAAGACCAAAGTAGAAACCAATGAAGTCCCTAAAGTTATTAACATTTAATAAAATATCTAATTTAAGATTATTATGGATTGAAGCATTATTGCATTTACTTAATTCATTCTGATGTCATCTGTTTTTGTTTCCAGCACAATATCTCAGTGTCAGTTTTTGAAGTAAAACTTTTTGCCAGAATTGTTGGATGACATCTTTTATACTAAGCTGCAAAACAAACAAAAAAGGGGGAAAAAAGACCCACAAAAAACCCCACATTTCTACCCACATACAAATCCTTGAAAAACCTGATTTCAATTTTTGACTAATCTCTCTGATTAGACCAGGAAGCACTATTCTGATGAGCCACATTACACTAGTACAGATAGCAATCTCACAATGATTTCTTTTGTTTTGAGCTGAAGTGGGAACACAAGCAATATATACCTAGAATCAATGAAAGAATCATCTTGGTTGGAAAAGACCTTCAGGATCATCTAGTCCTGCAAGAAACCTGTCCTACCAAGTCCCATTATTAAACCACAGAATCACAGAATCATAGAATGGCTTGGGTTGGAAGGGACCTCAAGGATCATGAATCTCCAACCCCCTGCCACAGTCAGGGCCACCAGCCTCCCCATTTAATACTAGACCAGGCTGCCCAGGGCCCGATCCAACCTGGTCTTGAACACCTCCAGGGATGGTGCACCCACAACCTCTCTGGGCAGCCTGTTCAAGCACCTCAACACTCTCATAGCATAGAACTTCCCCCTGACATCCAACCTAAATTTTCCCTCCTTCAACTTAAAACCATTTCCCCATGTCCTGCTATTATCTACCCTTTCAAAGAGTTGAACCCATGTCTGTTAGTGCCATGAAATATTTGACTACATTGTAAAGGGTTTTCTTACACCTTTTATCTGTGAAGTGCTTTGAAAACAACTGCCAAGCAATAATCATGAGGGACTGTCCCTCCAACAGTCTTTGGGGACTACTCTTAAAATGAAATCCATGTAACTTCTCTGAGGCTGTTAGAGTTTGCAGGAGAAATATGTGGCAGTAAATCTGCAGGGTATAAAGAAATGATTTGTTGTGTGTAGTCACAAAGAGAACTGGAGGGCTAAACAGGTATATATATAACATATGCATACATAAAAAAAGTTTCAAGAGGAATGAATTTCTCACAACTTTATCTCACCCCAAGCTTCTCTTCATTTGTATTTGTGTGGAAAATTAACTACAAATGACATGACACTAAAATGATGTCCAGGAACAGAAACATTATTCAAAGTTAACAAAAATTTTCCAAAGGCACCAGGTGCACAGCAAAAGGAGCACCAGCTGTTCCCAGTGGTGATATGCCAGTACAAAGTTTAATAAAACCTTCAAGCAAGCAGCAAAACAGTATAATTCAAAACAAAGTCCATAAGATAAATAAAATGCTGGAATGTACTTGAATATATAGCATATGGGCAAAATACAAAACATTCATGTTTTAGCAGACTGATTGTTCTAAAGGAATCAGATCATTATTTGCATCAGAACACCTAAATGTACAAATGTGATATCATAAAACTCTGATAAGAACTTGAAAGTGCATTTCAAAAGTCAGTTCTGAGCTATCAAATGACACAAAGAAACAGTAAGGAACTATGCTTATGCTTTCTTAGCTTACCCAATCCATAATTTAATCAAAGATTACAACTGCCAAATATTTCATGGGCAATATTTAAGCAATCAAAACAGAATTAAATTGGGAACTTACAGGAAAAGGATTTTCATAGGCACAGAGTTCTTTCAGTGCCCTATTCCTGCAGAACAACAGAAGTTAGTGACATTACTACCACTTTTGCTTTGAAAATTGTCCACAAATCAACTGTGCCCTTGAGACTAAGTTTTTGAAATGCCTTGGATTCAATTCAGGAAAGAAAAAGTAATCTATGTAAACTTAGAGCAACTGGTACAATAACACTCTTGGTGGGACTGACCACATGGGGGGACACAATGTTGCAGAACAATGGACACCAAAACTGGAGTTTTCATGGGGAATTCTGCATCAATGTTTCCCAGACAACACCTGGTAAACTAAAGCAAGTCTCACCAAAGAAGGAGAAAAGAATAAAAAAAACAATAGAATGTGGGCGAGATTCATAATCCAGTATTGTAAGTCAATTTGATGTACAAACCCCAACATTTTAGCTTTTGCTTCTAGTTAGAATAAACTGCCCTAACCAGCACTTACACTTACTCACTAAGAAGGCTGGAAAATAAGTTTATTCTATTTGATATCTATGGCAGAAAATTGGTAGGAAATGCCAAATTGCCTTTCATACTGTTTAATATTATTGCCATTTCTAGAACAGTAAGCTTGAGTGGCTCTAAGAGGTATTGCTCTACAAGATGTAACCTAAATGATTAGAAAGACAACCACCCTGTATTGCTCTCAGAGAAGATTAAGAGGAGAGCTGTGGAGCTACAGCAGGTGGCACACATGGACTCAGAGATGCTGCTACAAACCAAGCTCTAATGGCAGCAGGACTCATGGATAAGCGTCTGAAAGCTTTTTGGAAGAGAGCCACTGCACTGATAACCATGTACAAAATGTATCAAATGATAGCTAGATTTGCTTTATTATTATATTTAACTATTTAATTTAACTATTATATTTAATGTCTCTAGAGGCATTTCTCACAAGAAATAACAAAGCTTTTAAGTCACAGAAGTATTAAAGATAAGGTAAAAGTATACTAAAATTGAAGGTTGACTTTTGGTCTCTACAGAGAACAAATAAAAGAGCAGCCAAGTGAGTGCACTTGGAGCTTTGCAAGCCCTGAGCACTTCCAGTCCCACAACTCAATCTGCGTTCCAACCTTCAGGGGGTGAGCACCAATCTCCAAGCTTCACTTCTGCAACTGTAGAAATCATGTTGCATGGACCTACTACATGCCTTACTCATTATCTTTTGCACACCCAAGCATCACAAAGAGAATTGGCCTCCAAATAGCAAAAAAACCACATTCATTCCACATTTTAAACTGACAGTAAAATAAAAACACTGACAGTTTCAAATAACTAAAGCATAAATGAGATTCATCTTTGGCAGAACCAGAGAACAAGAGGACAGAATGCCTTTATGAGCCCCAAACAGTCTTCATCCATTCCACAGACAATATCTGTAGAGATAGTTATAGTATCTAATATTCAGTTAAAAATCCACTAAGAAATGCAACACGCCATTCTATAACTGTAAATACTGCCAGAGGCACTGCAAATGTAAGGACTGAAGCTTTCTGCAATTCTGCAGACAGATTATCAACCATCTAATTATTGAGGTCAGTGCAAATTATGGGAAGACACGCAAATGTAATTAGGAAGGCAAGCTTTTTAATGAACTAACAAGAAGTGCTACAGGTAGTCAGACACTTACTCATTGATACCACAATGCCAGAAGCTTTCTCATTAAGGAGTTAGTTTGTAAAGACTTTTTCAGGTGACAAAAAAAATGCATGTAAGAGCCTGAAACAAGTTCAGTTATTTGCACTTATTTGAAAACTTTAACTCTTAAAAAAAAAAAAAAAAAAATTCATAAAAATAAGAAAAATAAAGAGTACACCCATGATTCCTTGGACTCTAAATACATGAAGGAAGCATAAAATCATGGCTCCATCCCAGGAACAGGAAGAAAGAGTAGAGTACTACATGCTAATTCAAAAGCACTGACTTTCTTCATCATTCTTTGCCTCAGCACAATACTGTGTTCAAATACACAAAGCTGAATAGCATTTCTAAAATGCAATTAATACAACTGCAGGATCTCTATCATTGAGGCTACTGAGTTGGGCAGATCCCTGGCTGACCCGATCTCCTTGATGCTGCTTTGAGAAGGGATATGACCGCGTGTTCTCTGGACCATAGTTCTATTCTAATCTAGAGGTTCTTCGCAATCTTGACATACTCTATGATTGATACTGTCAAATGTATTTACACACTGAATGCTTCTTACTACAGTTTCAGCATGGCACGGTTGGGCATATATAATATTTCTATACACAGAATGAAACACACAATGCAGCTTGTATTATGATAACAGAGAAAGTAAACAATGGAATAATATTTGTTACCAGGTTTAGCATGGTACAGACTTTATATGAAAGACATTTTCAGAAAAGCTCTCAAGCTTATAAATGTTATTTTCTGTAACATTTTAACTTTAAGGTGGATAAAGATTACCAAGGTTTAATTTAGCAAGGCGAGGATGTTCTATTCCCCAATTAGATCCATTTGAGACTTACAAGCAATACTGACAACTTTCATTCTTCAGTATCATCAGTGGTTGTTAATACCGGCATCCTTTTGAAACAAGATCAATTCTAATTCTGTTGCATCAGATTAAAAAACAAACTGATGTACAGAAATGAAATAACAAAAACAAAAATCCCAAAACTCTGTTATCTGAATTTGAATTAATTATGAGGGGGCAAATAAGCAATTATTGATTGAGTTTCATAATACTGAGCACTTGCCCGAATTACTGGTGATCCAGGGATATGAGCACAAATGTTCATAATAAAAGCAAATCAATATTCAGCCTTCTGGTTTCCTAGTAAACCACAGCTTTTATTTTCATGTTGCCAATATTATGATGCTGAGGTAGCTATGAATTTTCCCAATATATTATTTGCAGTTTAGCTCAGAATCCATAAAACTCATCCCACTTCCCACATACCCTCATTTATAGTAATATTTTTAGCAGCCACTTTACAGGTCCTGGACCTCACAAACAGGTGAGGGCAGGCAAACTTTTGCTACTGCTGTGACTAAGAAAGTCTCAGCAGGAGCCTCAGTAATGAATTTCCCCTTCCTCATCTGCATCCTCAGTTTCCTTTTTGTAAATGATTACCAAAAAAAGGAGCTGTAAAGCACTAGAGTCACTTCAAGCAGAAGGAACCATCAAGCAGAAACCATGAAATTCCCCCACTGCCGTTCCTCTCACCAGCACATGTAACGTCTCTAGATATAAGTTACAAAACCATGTTTACCAGCAGTAATCAGTTCAACAATTTAAGCATACCTGTGCTTAAGTCACTACAAACTGTTTTGATGAATGTAGTGTGCACTAATCATTTGAGTTAAGATAATCCCGATACTAAATAATAAGCAGTAAATGTCACGGAGATCTGACCATTTGGGCACCATTTGTAGTGCAGAGTACTGACTTGTTACATGCTCAGTTTGCTAGGTCATGGATGAACAAAAGGCTATTGCAAATGTTGATATTGTTATGATCAGACTGCAGAACATGACATAGTCTGTCCCCTTACTTCTTATAGTCACCCCTTAGATATTGAATGGCTGCTACCAAGTCTCCTCTGAGCCTTCTCTTCTACAGGCTTAACACCCTCATTTCTCTCAGCCTGTCCTCATAGGACAGGATCATTTTTGCACGTTATCATGTTATCATGAACTTGTGGTAGTATGCCAACTTACCTCCAAGTAAATAAATCCAAATTAAATTCTATCATTACTTAAGTCAATTGTATTGCCCATTGAATTTAACAGCATCAAGGTTTCAGTTAGTATTTTCTTGGATCTAGAAATGCTGAACATAATATAACTTCTGAGAATATGGATGACTCCAAAACCAACATCAAAACAGTAAAATACAGTTTTCAGTATCAAATTCAAATTAGACTGTATTCAGAACATTATAGAGGAAGAAGAGTATGCCTTCATCTTATTCTGTACAATTAAAATCTATGGAATTCACTGAATTGAAAATAAAAGCCAAAAATAAAGGCAGTGATTAAATACTCACTGCATGCAAAGAGCAGTCCTTTTAATAACATTTTCATAGTCCAGCTGAGCTGATTTCCTCCACTAAATTATGTTGTTGTTTGGAAATGGTTCTGGCAAGAGCCAGAAAATAGAGTAGCACAAGCAAATGAAAAGGAAAAAGGAATAAAAATAAAAAAAAAAAAAAAAAAAAAAAAAGAAAAAAGAAGAAAAAGAAACATAAGCATTAATTAATATGGCTCCAAAGAAATCAAAGCAAATAATAGTAGAAAAATCTTTGCTACCTCTGTGAAGAAGTTTGAAACCACAAGATACACAACTTCCCACACTGGCACAGAGATGCAATTACAGCATGTGAGTACTATGTTATCCTTCAGCAATATTCATAGCAGCAGCCACCAGCTCACCTCTGTGGCATAGTGAGACAAATGTAATCTGGGAAAAGACAATCCCAATGTAATCACCTCCTGAGAATCCAGAGGGTAACTATATCTTGGAAGCCGTGCAAATTACTCCGAACACATGGGTAAACCTAAACCAAAATTCCATCTGTGACCCCTCACAGAGGACTTGGGAAATTACCTGTGCCCTTCTGAGAAAAGGGCCATTTCTCTAACTTCAACAATAATACTTTTCCTGATTCACCAGTTCTTTATTTGAACTATTTCCTTTACTGAGGAGTAACTGATGTCCAGCAAATACATTAGATGTCTCCAATCAGCTGATAAAATTATTGTGTCTTTTCTACTAATGGTGTCTCGGATCAAACTCTTATCTCAAAAAGATAAGGAAATAAAAGGAGAAGTTGTTTCTAGGGAATAGCTCAGAGCTGCTTAAACATATATGGCTGCATTAGTCCTCACAGAAGGGAAAAAAAGGAGGTTCAAACTGTAAGTGTCCTTTGGAAGAGGAATCAGATTAATTCCACCATAAAGAAGACTTCAGGAAAAAAGCTGGATTCATTTTCCTATAACTACAGCAACATCCATACAACTCTTGCTAATCGTGCATATTATTTAATAAAGAAAGAAATAAATCCATTTCCAACGCAGAAATACTATCAAGAGATATAGAAATACTAGCTCAGAATCAAACAGAAAGACCTTTTCCAGATGTACAAAAAAGCAAAACTGAGCAATCATGATCATGAAGATTTTATTGTTCATTTCCAGGCAGCAAAATCTGTGGCTAACGTGCCCGCTGCACACCAGTTGCTAATTCTCTAGAAACTTCTTGATGCCCTGATTTGAAGCTCTGCATGACAAAAATTGAGAGAAGCATGGATAAACACCAGACACCAGTGAGTCATTAGGTAAAAATACATACCTGCAAATCTCCTGTAAACTATCCAGTGCAAGCATACTGTATGAACATTTAGCTTTGAAATTACTAGGACAAGTGTTACTGGACACTACAGTACAGAAAAGCAAATGTCTACCACTGGTTCCTTAAGCCTTTCCTGGCAAGTCAGACCCACTGGTGCCTGCATGGGCAGAGCTGTCCTGAGGAAAGCCTTTCTCTCCTGCCAAGAGCTGATCTGGGTCTCATTGCTTTCTGCTGTGTTCAAAGCAACACAGTGATACAGCAGGTGCTAACCAGGGAGCTTAGATGTAGTTTCTGATGAGCACACCCTAAGGGGCTATGCTGATGACTTTACAGCACTTGCTGCTGCTGCTGGGCCACCACAAGGCTGTCAGCAGGATGCAGGGCCATAGCCCACATGGAGCTGGCAGAGGATGCAGCCTCACTCTGAAGCACAGTGACAGCAGCAGTGGTGTTGACAAGGTTCCCTGTGGCTGTGACAAGAATCACTGCAGTGTCCTGCTGCAGGGCTGCTGGCAGAAACCACAGTGGAAAACAGCTGTGCTTGTTCTATAATCTCTGAGAAGAACCTGTTTACATAAAGGAGTTCTACAACAAACCCAGAAATCTCAGAAGAGCAGGCACATCCCTCAAGGATGTGGCTGACACCCCTGCACTCGATTCCACTCCCATCACATTCAAATGGATGAGGTAAATGTGCAGCAGTGTGTCAACAGAAATATTCATGAGGTCAAACTTAAACTGGTGGAAGGACAGAGGGATTTATTTCCAAGCTTTGAAAAGACACATTGCCATCAGCCTAAGACTGCTCTAGGGCTATTGCCATTGATCAAGCTCACCAGCAGACAAATGTTCCAATGGCTCTTCTGGCAACTCAACTAGAAAGGATTGCAAGGTCCAAAATTGCAGAGAAAACTGCATGATATACAGAGAGAGTGGCTGGTAAGACAGATGTCATTGTGAGATGCTCCAAGGGAAATGGATGCATTGGTCTTGATCAGCAGTGTGCAGGATGGAGTCATCTGTTGCCAGCCATGTCCCTGATCTGCAAAGACCAACGCTGCCCTGGGATGCAAAATTGCACTGCAGAGGTTCTTCTGCTTCCTCTGCATAGATGTCAGGTACACCTGTACATCCTTCCACAACATGGCAAATGTCAGCTCCTGCTGAGCACTGTGTCAGCAGCCTTCTTCCATTACAAGAGCACATGGACAGGTGTAATCTACAGTCTCCAAGCTAAAGTCATTACTTTAAGTAACAAAAAGTATGCAACACATACAACATACCAATCAAATTTATGTTCTTCCCCACAGGTATTTGAGAACGTCTGCTTGTCCTCAAGTAAGATATTTTTGAGAAAGTAAAATAAGGCTTTCTTATTTATGTGTGAATTGCCCAGAACTGCCTCTTGCAAAAACACTTCCCTTGTTTTCCTCCCACACTTCAACACAATGGCATGCATTTTACTAGTATTGTCCTTGAGTCTATTCAGTCTTAACTGGGAATAAAATTAATTTAATTTATAGTATGTGCTATTACAAAAGGGTATTTTAAGGGGAAGTTTTGTTCTGCTATGTTTTGGAAAATATTGTCAGTACTGTTTTTAGTTCAGTGGATGGAAAAAATTAGAGGACAGAATTTGATCTTACGATAGAACATGGATATATTCATCCCCAAAAATACCACAGTTAACTCTGAGCTATCTCAGTACTTTCCATAACGTATCAAGTTAGTATTTGTTAGGACTGATGTCTTGCCTCACTTATACTGGCATAAAGCAATGGCAGTCATTGGTCTTTTGTGGAGATTCTCTAACAGAGACCAAAAAAACCTGCCTTTTTATTTTATAATGTGGCATCCATTGTTAACACTTGCTTCCCATGGCTTATCATAAGATGTCAGTTTGAAAATACTTGGACATGAAACACCAAGGACAAACTGTTATACAAGTTGGCCTGTGTTTGACTATAAATACATAAAACAAAATATTTTACCAAGCTCAAATATTATATTAACTTTATGTAATCAAAAATTGTTTCAATTTAAGAATTTCAGTTTAAGAATATCAATCTAAACAGCAAATCCACAAAGTCCTTTCTGTGAATTAAAATAAAAATAAAATGCAGTGATACCACCAGCAATGTCACAAAGCAGTGAATATCACAGACTGCCAACAAGCAGCCGGCAGCCAATGTGCTGTTTTCATGGCCAGGAAAATCCTTTAGCCTGTACAGGGAAAGGGAAACCACCTGGATATCTTACCCTAGCACTCAGTACAGCAGGTGTGAGTGCAATGACTTTCAGGTGAAGGAGTACTGAACTCCAGGCATGTTGCCTATGCAGGGTTACCAGAGCATATCTTCACCTGTTACATTTTGCCCTGCTTGCTTCCTTACACTTCATTTGAAGCCTTGGTGTCAATAATCTGTTACGATCAGAGCCCATTTGTCATTATTTTCTCAATAGTTTTGTGCAGCTATAAGAAGCTGAAGGCAAAAGAATCACTGTGAGAAACAGTCTAGACTGAATAATGCTTTTCTGTTCAAATAACAGTCCATGCTACTATTTTCTCTACAGTAGGGTGGGAGAGCAGGTTATGTTTGCTGGAAATAAACCAATGTACAATCTCAACTAATAGTAACGGTTGTTTTTGTTGATTTTGGTAGCCAGGAATGACACAGTATGTTCTCCGGGTGGTTTGAGCTCTTACAACTCTGTTGTATACAATGAAACTAGACTCCAAAGGATAATTACCACCATCTGCTTCAACTTGCCATCTTCCACCATAATAAAACTCCTACATTAGGTTTTTCCTTAATGCACACGTACACATAAATACCCACACTGGGTATTTAAATCATGTAGATATACATTATATTACAGTTCCTAATGTGGTCCTGTAGGATATGTAATGAATTTGTAGTTCTGGGAAGTAAACTGAGCAGCAGTTTTCTTCATTTTATTTAACGTTACTGGACAGACTTACACAGTCTCCACTATTATGGCTTGATATATTGGCAACAAAAAAGAACTTACACAGCATAATATATTTCTTGGAAGGTCTTTTATAAATGCATTACTTGCTTATCCTTGTTCTGATGGTAATTTGTATGTTAAGCATGTGAGTCTAGATGGAAATTAAGTGCTTCTGATGAATTAAGTTAAAATCATGATCTCTAACTGAAGTAAAAGCACAATCCCATCACAGAAGTTCCATTCCTGCCCAAAAGATAGCCTTCAGCCCACTTTACAACTACACATCTTCCACACAAGACCAGAAGCTACCTTGGCCATCCAGGTGGACCTGGCAGTCACTAGGAAGAGTAAGCAAGGGGCCATCACTGGGTTCAGTTCCATGAGCTTCTCTATAGGGTCCTGAAAGCCCCCCCTCTATGTTTCTATAGAACCTCCTCTTCCCTCCAGCTCTGTGATCACCTGAATGATGTATAACCATTATTTTTCAACCAAAAAGCACGAGCCCTTCCAGAATAATGGCTACAATACAAGATCATCCATCATCCATCTTAAAACTGGGAGCTGGAAGCACTTGGTCATTTAGTTAAGGGTTTCAAATAATGAAAGTTAAGCAACAAAAACACACCATAACAAACAAATACATTAGATTAAAGCAGCTTTTTATGTTTTTCCAGAGTTTTCTTCCCCGGCTTGAATTAAAATTTGCAAATACGAAGAATTTAATAAATGAATGTCTGGCTTGGGGCTAGCATCTATGATAAACAATATCTCCCAAAAAATAAAAACGAAAGATGCGTTCCTTTGCCTCAGTACAAACTGTAAGATTTTGTATTGTATTACCAAGTGAGAATATACGCTGCACATTGGAACTACATCAATTCAATCAAGCTTTAGTACATGGGACCCTGCATATTTTATACACATTTGTTCTAAAAGTATGTTATGTAGGAAGTACTTTCAAAAAATCGTTGCGTGCTTAACTAGAAACAATTATTATGTTTAACTTTCTCCATAGGTCTGGCTTTGGCAAATCCATGCCATATACAGACTCAGTAGGTGGAACAGACAATAGATTAGAGGTTTGTACCCTCATGTTACGTAATGGAAATATCTAAAATTTCAAAGTTTTGCAGGATGTGTGTCATGGTTTTGTAATTTTTGCTATTGGTATTCCACATCATAACATCATGTGGAGCACAGAGAAGAACTACATGTCCCAGAGGACCTCGCGGTTTGAGAGGGAAACACGTCACGGAAGTGATTCTGGCTCTCTCTCTCTCTCTCACTGCCTGGCAGCGGGTGTGGGTGTGCTTCCAAAAAGCGGCACCTTCAATTTCAAAGTAAGCTTCTTGGTCTTCAGAAACCTCTCTCTCTCTCTTATTTTACTTGATTTATTAGCTTCAATTTCAATTAGATTGTATTATATTGTGTTATCTTGCATTCCAACATCACAGTTAGTGAAATAAGTTTTCCTCCTTAGATCACTGTCACTGCTCTGTTTGTTTCCTTGAGCCCAGCTCCCAACTCCCTACCCTTTACCCTTTTCCCTTCCCATTTTTGGGGGGCCAGGGGGCCCATGGCCCTACTGCCCCCCCGTCACGGGCATAGATCGATCTAGATAACACCATGACAATGAGACCGAGTTTTCTAAGGTTACCTTATGACCCTTCTGAGATTATTTCTAAGGTCAAATTCCAAGGAACTCTCTTCCAGGCAGTATTAAATTATCTGCTGGTATGATGTTGCATGAATGCAAATATTTATCTGTGTAATGTTCTTCCTTTCTGAATAGGGAATACAAAAATTTCAGAGCACTCAGAGTTGCACATATACGTGGAAACCAGACGTTTGATAAAATATTTTAGAAGGCCAAATGTGATGCTGGCATTTCTTCCTCTAAAAGAAGGCCTAACCTGAAGATACTTTCTCAATACACAAACCACTGTTTCGTCACTCAAACCATCCACTCATGTTCCAAAAGAAAAGAAATCATACCTAAACCTAGAGACAAGACTGTTTAAACAGACAGTGAAATGATGACAAAAAGAAAATGCTTTGATTGAAAAAAAAAAACAAACAACACAACAACAAAAAACCACACTTATATGTGAATTTTAAAATGTCATACACTCACTTAAATATCTACCTCATTTCTGCATAAGAAATGAAATACCACGCTCTGCTATACTCATGAGTTCCTCCCTCTTTTTAGGTAAGCAGGAGTATAACCTTAAAGATAATGGAAATTTTTCCTCCTAAAGCCATTGCTGAGAATCTTAGGAGGCTATGAAATTAAAAATGAAATAAGCCTCATCAGTAGGCTTTTACAGACTGACCTCCATTCAGAAAGGAAGGTAACACAATTTTTCACACAGAGCTGTGGGGAATAGATGAGCCAGTGAATGTCACAGACCCAGTCCAGGAGGAAGTCAATACCCGCTGGATACCACAGGGTGATTTAATAACTGCCTACAACTAATTAAAGGGTGTTTTTTATAACAACAGCACCAAGCTCCCTTAGCAGTACCAGACATTACAACTGGGACAACAACCACACCTTATAGCTTCAGAGGTCCAGAACAGACAGCTGGAAAAATTCTTTCTCTAGCAAGGCAGCGCAGTTTCTGTCCTTAGGAAGGCACATCCAGACAAAGTAATGGGGTGGATTACTCCATTACTCTATGACATTTAAATGTGATCTCATCATTACTGATTAAGCTTCTATAGGGGCTCTACCTGAGAGCCTCGCAATGTGACTGGAACACTTGTAGTAAGGTACCACAGCTAAGAAAAGGAAAGAAATTCTAATTAAATGTTGTGCAGGAAAAGAAGTTTATGTTGATCAGCAAACAGCCTGGCTTTGAAGTGGGAACTAACAAATGGAGAAATCAACCAGCTCTCATTTAAAAATTGTACAAGAAATGAAGAAAATCAACAACAAAAACAACGATGAAAGAAATCCAACACAGAAGAAATCTGAAACACTGAGGAAGCCCTGGATTCTTTCCAACAGGCAGGCATGCTTCATGCTTCTGTAACTCAGTAAAGGTGCTTGCTTGCAAATGCGGTATGTTGCCATCAATAATCTAAAGTTTGAATAATAAGCTTTGATGCAAATGCTATGCTTGGATACTTAATTAGTGAAAGGAAAAGGTAAATAACAGCAAAGAAAGTCTCCATGCAACAGATCACAGGCATGTATTGTGCAATACACGGATGCCAATCCTTTACCCACATTCAAATACTTCTTAGCTGTTTAAAACTCTCAGCACTTGTTACTCAAGCACTAGTAATCACAAAACGAGCATGCATTGAGATCAAAATAAATATCTGACTTCACATACAAATTATATCATGGCATCTTGGTACAAAATGGATAATTTAAGTTCAGTAAATTGCTACAGTTTTGTGGAAATTATTAATGGAAAACTATTCAAAAGCTCTTTACAAATTGATTACCTAAATACCTGAAATAATGTTCAGCATGAGCCTTTGTGGTTTTTTGCTTGTTTGTTTTTGAAGACAGCAAAAAACAACACAGGGAAATGTTCACTTGATGTCTCTTGGAGTTTTAAATATTTTCAAAATAACACAGTGGAAGTTCTCAAACTCATTTTAAAAGTTAAGGCCAATTTCTGAGTTTCTGAAAAGAGAACTGAAAAGCATGAACTATTGATTAACTGGGTTTAAAAGTTCTGGGAACGTGAGAGCAAATAAAGAGGAAATGAAAGAGTGGGATGGGGGGGGAGGGAGCAGAGGAGTTATTTTGCTCTTTAGCCCCTTAAAAGACTTTGAAATTATTGTTTCTCAGAGCACTGATCCCTTTTGACAGCCTTTTTATTTATTTATTTTGAAATGATTCATTTATAGTATTATTAAAAACGGCTCCGTATAAGAAATTGAGCATGTCAAAAGAAAAATCTTCAGAAACAAGGTGCTCAGTCAGTGAATCACACTACTTAAAAACATCCAGAAAGATGCCTGGCATTTTTTAGGGCTCCAACGCTTCCACTGAGAAACACTGCTGGGCAAGTGCCAGATACTTGGTGCTTGTACCAACAGTGACCCCTTCGGGAAGAGAAAGAGGCAAAATCTTGCTAATACAATACAACCTAATTTCAGCACTGTCTAGTTTGCACCAGGGCAGCTTGGGGAACTGCAGCATCCCCAAGAACACAGCAAGCCAGTGCAGTTATTGTCAGTGCACAGCCACCAGCTTCTCCTGGTCCAGAAGCACAAGAGCGCTCTGCTATTCTACCACAAATTGGAAGTAATGAGAACAGAAGACCAGGTGGCAGAATTAAATGTAAGTTTCACTGTGGGACCGCAACTACTTCACATGGCCCAGTGCCTGAATATAGAATTTTCTGTGGACTTGGAATGAGTCCCATGGTACCACTCAACTGGCAGAACCATTGTTTAGGAGCGTTTCTGGTCTGTATTAACCTCAAGTTGCAGGTTTCTATAATAACTTTTAAATCTTTCTCACATAATGTTTCCAAAGATCTCCCTATTTGTCTTTGCCCAATTTCCTCATTGTAAGTCAGGTTCTCAAAGATTCATGACATTACGGTTCTAGGTTAGTAAGGAGGCAGAAACAAACTAAGGCATTAGGTTCCCAAAATATCCTTTCCCTTTGCTTATCAAACTATGCATTGAGGATTAGTTCAGAGTGTAGAGGGATATGCAGATTCCCCTGATACGTAGACGAGATAGAGGCTTGATTCATTTCCTAATTGACACAGACATGCTCACAACTAATCCTCATGGGATTAAGTTATTTCTACAAAGCAGGTGAATAATTGAGAACGGAATACCATAAATTCCATCCAAACTTGTCAGATCTGAAATACTGAATGAAAATGAGCGCATCAAACAAGTCTTTCTGAAAGATCAAATCCCAAAAAGCCCAAAACATGACACACTGTTTATCTGCACTATTATAAAATTGTTGTACATCCTACTGCAGCAATTTTCTAAGCTATTTTGTGATCACTGCAAGAGTCAAAATGCATTTGGAAGATTATGGGGAAATACTGGGGATCCTGCAAATAAGCTAATCCAAACATTACCATAAATGCTCTACAATACATAAACACAATTATAGTTTGAAAGCTGAAGAACTAAATTCAGAGTCCTGTCTAGGCAGAAAAAAAAACTGATTAAAGACAATAAAGATGTAAAGTGAGATTACATTGAACTAAGTTTGACAAAAAACGATCAATCATTCAAATTCCAAATAATCATAAAATATAGATTTCTTATCCTGTTTTAATCACAACACTTCAATTAGGCACAGCTCACTTAGAATTTAACAAACATCACTGGGAAGGGATCACAGATCACCAGGCATAGGAAAGTATCTTGCACAGCATGCATCATTAGACTGCATTTCCTTTCCTCTGCCATGTATATCCTAAATATTTAATAATGAAGCAAAAGTCTTGATTCTCATGGGGTTTATTTCATTTAGGTGCTATATTTTTTTAAGAATGAGAAAATGTCTTAGCACCTCTAACTTCTTTGTAAGTGCTTACAAAAATAGTAACTTCCTGAAAACATTTTTTGGAAGGAAAAATAAAACAACCTTTAAAATAAGTTTCAAAATCCTTCACCTTCAAAAATCAATCTCTGTGTTTCCTTTTTGGAAAGAAACATGACTAGAATGGAGGAAGTTAAAATGGAGAACAGTTTATAAAAACTCTCACGATGGCATTATCTCAAGTGTGTAATATCTCAGACTTATCTTAAAATCTGAAGGACTATGGCAAACTACAACATCTCGAGGAGAAAATTTTACACAGAAAGCAAACAACAATATATACACATGTTAAAGAGATCCTGGGGCGCTTCAAGGAAATGAGGCAAAGCGGTCAGGGTCAGCTGGCAATTGTCAGGGCTGAGTCTAAGATCAGCGTCTCCCAAGCTCCAGTTCAGAACTGAGTTCCCAAGCCCAGTTAAGCACACTTACGCATAGCTGGAAATTCAGTTTCCACCTTTTTTTTTTAATTAAGAATTCATAAGCAGGTTTACTAATGACATCCGCAGAATTAACATATATGAAAATCCAAATTCTTTTTCTAACCACATAATGAGTTCGGACCAGAAATTGCTCAAAATTATTTAATTCACTTTCTTTAGAGTCCACTGCCAGCTAGAGGCAATTCCTTCCGAATTAAAACCTAACTATTCTAAATTAAAAATATTGTAGATGTTAGTAGACACACAGGTGCTGATCCAATTAGAACACTGGAAATAACATTAGAAAAATCTATAGGATTGATTATTTTGTTAAATATAACAATAGAAAATAATTTGTTGGGAAGTTTCAACTTCTTATTGATGAAGATTTATAAAGAATATCTCCATACTTTCATGGAAAGACCAGACAATACTACTTTCCCATAGACCAGAATAGCAATGTCAGTGGGGTCAGGAAAAAAAAAAAGAAGACTTTTTTTTCCAAAAGCAAAATTGCTACCTTCCTATTTTCTGGACGTTCCATATTCTTTCTCAGTGTTTTACTGAAGAGCATCATTCATTATCAAACATGATTTCTTACTAAGAAGAATAATTTTCATTAACATGTACATCTGAGAAAGTGTATCAGAGACATTTCTGGAGGATAAGTCATTAGAAGAATATATAACTTTCTTGTACAGAAAGAAAGAAAGTCCATTTGAATCCAATAAAAGAAAAACTTCCAAGTTGTTTAAAAAAATCACAAAATCTGTTCCTTACAGACACCAACTATAAGGATATTTCTGATATCTCTGAGCAACAGCCAATTTAACATAACGTGCACTGAGACCAAACATTTATAGCAACACACAACCGTCACACAAATAGCTGTTATCACCAGCTTTAGGTCACTATTGCTGCAGCTACAGTTGTGTTTGTAACTTAACACACACAGAGCTCACTTGTGAAGCTTTAACAGGCCTCAGGCTGTGGTGTGGTTTTCAAACATCCTGTTTAAAATTAAAAATAATCTTCACCTCTTCTTGTCCAGATATTTACACTGTTCATAGATTCACAATTTAGAGTCATTTAACCCCCATGTTCTTACACATAAATAGACCAGAAGGTTAGACAGATGTATATGTACATATATAAACATGTATATGATTTATATATATACATACAGGCATGTCCCTGGGTGCATGGGAATCATCTACACACGTACACATTGGATATGCAATGCAAACATAAAACTGCAAATGCACATATTGCATGTTAATAATCATCCTTCCATCAATTCTCTCGAATATAAATTAATACTAAGTACTTAAAATATTTGATACACACAGTGACAGTCTCCAGGCTTAACCTCCAATCTGAGTGTAAGATAATAGTCATAACAACTCCCACTAGCAGTAACCTCCTTCTGTCGTTTTTAACATTGAAAATGTAAGAAAAAAAATGATCCAAGCCTGCTTTCCTTTCTGTGTTCTATAGATAGTCATCTCCAGCATCAGCAGACAGAGGCTGGGCTTCACATTGATTTTCTTTTCTTCCTGATGTATACAGTGAAATCGAAGTCCTATGCATTTCTGCTAAATAAGGCCCTGAGTTAGCTAATAGCAAGCTATGACAACAGTCTGTAAAGAGAGGGGGAAAGGAATGGAGACAAAAAAAACAACCCATCAGCGGCAGCTGTGAATTTATAACTGTCAATAAAATTGCTGAGGTTTTTATATGCACATTAACAGCATGCTTCAGTGTAAAATGCGATTCTTAATTCTTTTCACAGAGCATTAAATCATATTTAAGATTGAAAAAATAAATCCTTGTTCAGCAACTGACAGGTTCCCTCCCCATCAAGAACATTCTGCTCCCTTTGTTCGACAGTTTTTGGACTTTAGTGACAGTTAATTGCTAAAGATTCTTGAAGTAAAATATAAAATGCTGGGGTGTGCCTACACAACATACATTGTTCTTCATTTACTGCAAACATGACTGAAGGCGTTTAATGTGTTTTCTTGTAATGCCAGTGAAATTAGTTTTGAAAGAAAGGTAACTGGCATTCTGGTGTGGGATGAGGCTATAAGTTCCATCAGCTACATGAGAAAACATCTTCCATTTATGGCTCAGTTCATGAGAGACCATGGTATTACCTGTGAGGATCATATGATGAGCTTGCAAAGCAGCATACAACATTTTGTTAGGCTTCCCTCAGGTAACCTGTAATAGCTAAGCCACTGAGCACTGTCCAATTATTTCCCAGTTCCCAAGTCCTAGCGAGCACTACAGTCACTTTCTTGCCCTTATTCACACTTCACATTCCATTCCACCTCTTGGCAGTAACATGGAGTTTATTAGTGTCTCACTCCTTGAGGGGGTGATAACAGCGAGCAACCATTAGAGCCCCTCCAATACAATTCACAGGTAGGGCTATCTATTTTACAATTGTTGCTAAAATAAATATTACAGAAAAGAATCAAAAAACAACCTGTAATAAGAGCTATAGATTACCTGCATCTAATTTAAATTATTATCTGGTTTCGTATTTTGGGTTGTTTTTTGTTGTTTTTATTTTTTAAGATAATAGCAGGCATTCTTTTGGTAGGAATTGACTGTGATCTGCAGTCTCTTTTTCAAATGCCTATGAAAGTCAAGACTACGATAATTTTGTGGCACAGCCAACACACAGCTAGGTCAATTCAGCAGCTTAATTTGGCGTTTTCGTATAGAAATTTGACTGAATTCAGCATCTAGTTGTACAGCAAGAATGAACAAGCATCGTCAAGCAGCTCCAGTGGTTGTTTCTCAATTGCCACTTGACAGCAGCACTCTATGGAGATGGCTGGGACCTTGAAAGGAGCACAAGGGAACGTGGCCTGGCTTGGCCCAGCTGCAGCACTACATGTTTGCCATTCCACTGTCCTAAAATCATCCTACCACTCCTGGGGGGCTCCCACCAACATTCATACCTTGTGCTGGGGAGTTTCCAAACAGGCCATGAACCTCAGGCCTGCACCACTCTCCTTCTCCCACTCCAGCATGCAGGCGCAACAGCATGAGGGACAAATGCACCTTCAGCTTCTGGGCCTTCTTCAGAGAAAGCGTCAGCTTGAGTGACCCTTTGTTACTAAACTCATTTCTGATTAAGTGCTACCACTGCACACCATTATACAAAGAGCATGTGTGGCTGGAAGTGATTAATTGCACTCTGGAAGAACCTATTAACAGACTCTCATATTTAAAATATTTTATGGCAAGTATTAAATTTTTCCCTCTAATTAGCATAGTAGCAATGGAATAATGGACCCTTGACCTCAAATCTGCTTATTTCTGTTTTTCCATCCCTCCATCCTAAAGCTTTGTTAACCTAAGACCACCTTGTCCCTTCCCTAATGCTGATTTGTTATCTTTGTGCTTTGCAACATGAAGTATTTTAAACAGGGCTAATAGTAATTGCTGGTTCTGCACAACAGCTGAATTTATTTCATTTTCAATTCATAAAAGATAAAGTATGTCCGGACTGAAATCAATGCAAAAATACTTTCAATTTTGCCAAAAACATTAAAAATATATATTTCAATCTTACCTTTTCCCCCTTTTTTTTCTTCCCTTCCCCAAAATAGCTATCGTAGGGAATTTGTATCATCTTATCTCCATCACAATTTCCACACAAGATGGGTTTTAGTAGCAGACTATCTCATGAGCCCGATTCCAGATGCCCAAAATGCTAAGCAGAACTACTTCACATTTGAGACATGATGAGTGCTGCTCAGCACTGAAAAACAGCTGTAGTTGTACAGATACAACAGCACTGCAAACTCAGACCTACGTTGACTAACTTCAGGAAACTACATCCCGATATCCCAAATAGAAATACAGCTTTTTTTTTTTTGCACTGCCAATGAGTTCAACAAGTCTGGATAGCCACCTATTTTAAATGTGACCCTAATTCTAAAGAAGTAAATGGAATAAGTGAGAAAAAGCCTGTGCTGTATCAGGTGCAAGTTCAGAAAGAGTTCTTAGCCTCCTGAGATATCCCAACCTGTAAGCATTGGCCAGCAGTAGAATTTCAGTAGCGGCTCATAGCTGCTGAAAGAATATCATTCATATGACGGAAAATATCATACTGATCAAATGAAACAGAAGCCCGTTTAATTTTTCACTTATTTTAACACACTGCAAAAGACTCCAAGGAACACTGCGTGTTGCCACTACAGAAGAACAGAGTTGTGTAAAGAAACAAAAAAAGGCATCTATTCCTTTTTGGCCTGACTTAATGCTACTTTCCAAAACTAAACTATTTTCAACCTTTATTTTACAATGATCACTGGCCAAAGTGATACTGGAAAAAAGGAACCTCAAGGATTCTAATCCATGTGTCATTAACTGTACTTAGCCCAAACGAGAGAAAAAAAACCAATCCATTAACATATATAATTAATATTCAAATTATAAAGTCTTACAGTCTCAGGAAAATACAATTATTAGGAGTTCTTAAAATTATTTTCAAGATTATAGCAGGTCCGTGAATCAGCAGCTGATGTGCAGTCACAACTGGCTTCACAGTGTGTGCACTGCAGGGTTACAGATACTGTGCTGTCTTGTTAATGTGCACGTGAGGGAGAGGACAGCCTGCTCAAGAACAATTACTTTGTCTTTTCCCATGCCTGTTGGTGGTAGCTGCATCCAACGCACTTAAACACAATCAATTTGCTGCCATCTAAAACTGTATGTCAGGACAAAACTAGATAAGCACAAACACCTACTGTAAATATGCCTGCCTTTACAAGCCTAATGGGAGGGTGCAAGCCTCATTTTTTTGCTGGAAAAGAGCATGGTGAGTTCTGCTATTTTGCCCCTTGAAATACACTATCTTCAGGAATTAGGAGCGTAATGATACTTTATTGTTTGAGAAAGCCACATGCCCCCAGAGAATGTGTGTCATAAGCCTCCAGCAAGGCTGGCAGAGCAGGCTTTATTTAGGCTTTAATAAAAGAGGTGGAAAAGAGGAGATGAAAAAACCCACCAGAACAAAAGATGCTTTTGTTAGAAGATGAGATAAATCTGAATCAAAAATGTGTTCACAGTTATAATTTCTTCTAGAACCGGGAAAACTGCCAGTAGGAATAGCATGATTCTACTTTGCAGCGCCACTGTAATTCTTATTCCTATCAAAGGAAGCTGAAAAAAAAAATTGCCAAGTTATTTCATTAGGAAATACAGTTAATTTACAGGCATGGTAATTTTCCCCCTACAAAATTGTATAATGAGCTTTAAACTCGCTAAATAAAGGGTCTCTTCTCCTAGTGATTATGTTTAATTTACACAGGAATTAATGGTGACTGGATCTGTTTTCAGAATGGCTTTAAAAGATCCACATTACAAAAACAACTTCAACAGCTTTTGAAAGAATACTACCAGTCAATGGAGTAAAAAATACTTATCTTTGTAACAGTGCATATATATAGGTGTCTTCATAAATACCTTTTATAGGAGAAGAACATCATTATTGAAGCAGATATCAGAATCCAGCAAACCTATAGTGCTGATTTTATATTAAATGACTTGGGAGGTATTATGCTTTTAGACAGTTTACAGAAGCCTAAATAAACAGACAAACATTTCAGGGAGATATATTTCTACCTTATTTCTACCTTTAAATTAGCTCTCAGTATATTCAGCGCTATTAGTTTTTGTCTGCTTTGCTTACATTTTTCTTAGTTAATGTTTCTAAAGAATGCTTTACAGAGAAGCCTTGCAAAATGTAGTCTCATTCTCATGTAGTTAAATGGTACATAGAAAATCCCAGTATTTGCAAAATTCTGGTATTTTTGGATATTTACATATAATCTAGATGTCAGTTGCTATTCCCAAGAGCAGTCCGTTTGTGGCTTCACTAAGGTAACGGACATGCCTTTAAATACATAGAGCTTGTCTCTAGCAAGCAGTTATCAAAAGTTGTTTACTCTGAGGTTGTGAATTGAAGAGTCATACATTTGCAAGTTCTAGTTTTGTGAAATAAGGAGACACATGTTTGCAAGTTTTAGTTGAGAAAGTCTTTTCTTCCTTTGTAGTGTAGGAAGACCTCGTTTTCTTTCCAATATATCATAAAAGGGAGATTTGTAAAATTTGAAGTCTGAAAGGGACTACTAAATCACATAGCGCATCCTCCTTTAGCATGATATTTCATAAGAGGTTAACAGATAATATGGAATCAGTGGCATCTGTGAAAGCAATTACCAAAATCTAAACAAAAAAATTATGAAAGAACAATACCTTGCTACCATAGCAGCTTGGTTAACGCATCAGAAATGCAAAGAAAAAAATGAAACACTAAGAACAATTTCAAAAGAAAAGTGAATCAATTATTTATAATGTCTGTAACCTCGTACACCACAGTTAACAAAACAGTATTTCCTCCGAACAAAATATGGATGAGGCAGTGTTTTTAAACATGTCATCACCATCTACTGGACACGAAGGAAAATGCAGATGAGAAATAAGACCACACAATGGTAACCCAAACTGAAAAAGGAGCTGTCAGGTCTGTCAGAAAATCCTGTAAAGCTGCCTTCTTATATCCAGACTTCACCTTCACCCTCCACACACCCATCCGAACAAAGTGACCTCCCTCTCAACTTTACAAAATAACCAGACAAAAGGTGTGAATGTGGATCTGGTAGCTGGCATATATATCCCACCATCAAGTCACGAGTTTAGTTTTAGTCATAAGTCTATCATGAGCAGTGATGTAAAGCCTGAGACTTCCTTGGTAAGCTACACACACATTATTCAGTTTCCACCAACTCTGGCAAAAGGAAACCTTTGGATCTCGTTCCTGATGCAAAGTTAGTAAGGCTTCCTGGAGATGTTTAACACCTCCTTTCACATCTGGAAGTCATTTGCTCACTTTGGAATCAAATTTAAAGGTTAGAGGAGATGAAAGAGAGCTACAAGAATAAAGAACTTGATAGTGACAATGCTTTTCTCTGATAGAGAAGTCTCTACTTCATCTTGCGGAAATCCATCAGTACACAAATGGAAACATCTGCTTCTGAAAGTAACTGTACATCCATATAATTCACGTATGCAATTGGATCCAATGGATTCAGAGTATATTCCTCTAGGATACAAATGTATTAAAGCACCTGTTATTAGACTTCTAAATCAGAACCACTATTTATTGAGCTGACACAAACCTTTTAAAATAAATTAAATGAGGCACTATCAAAGAACATAAAAATAACTTATTAATGTCTACTAAGTAATGAGGGACAACTTGCTGACAATATTGTCACTCATCAAACTTTGAACATCCTGGCAACTCAAGTAAACCAGTTGAGTGTTCATGTATGAATTTTGCTGCATGACTGCACATAACTTCCAGTAGCAGACCTCAAAGGCAGTGGCCTCCTATCAGAGGACGAGGAAGAAACCAACCCTAGTTTTCCTCCTCCCTGTCATAAACCAGGCAGCCTATGGTATATAGAAAGGTGTCGCACAGTGCCTAGAATAGGATATCACTAAAAACCCACAGCAGCCTCATTTTATTCTCCAAAGTATTTAAAAAAAAAAGAGAAAAAGAAAACAAAAAAAAAGAAAGGAAAGGAAAGGAAAGGAAAGGAAAGGAAAGGAAAGGAAAGGAAAGGAAAGGAAAGGAAAGGAAAGGAAAGGAAAGGAAAGGAAAGGAAAGGAAAGGAAAGGAAAGGAAAGGAAAGGAAAGGAAAGGAAAGGAAAGGAAAGGAAAGGAAAGGAAAGGAAAGGAAAGGAAAGGAAAAGAAAAGAAAAGAAAAGAAAAGAAAAGAAAAGAAAAGAAAAGAAAAGAAAAGAAAAGAAAAGAAAAGAAAAGAAAAGAAAAGAAAAGAAAAGAAAAGAAAAGAAAAGAAAAGAAAAGAAAAGAAAAGAAAAGAAAAGAAAAGAAAAGAACAAGGAAACAGCAACAATGATGTAACACAAATAGCTACCCCAATTTTTCTGAATATAAATGACGTCTATGAGGGAACAGAGGCAAGGGTCGACCCATCAGCCATAAACTCCAAAGAGTAATTCTTGCTTTGGACTTATACTTTACGACATGCAAAAAAGGTACACACAGTGCTCACCCTGCAACTGAACAAAGATGTTCATATATCTCTTCTGTTAGTAAAAAGATCCTGACTAATCTTTGCAGACAAAATGAACAACTGGGCTTTTCAGTAGAAATATGTCTGAATCCATTTAAACAGTGGTCACAAACATTCATTTCCTAATCCTCAGATTTGACACATCCTAACAGGCATCTTCCTCATCTGAAGACTGATGTACATTTCCATGCTATTGCATTGGTATCAAGCACAATGCAAAGTGTTACGACTTCACGCAGAAACTCTGTTAGTATAAATCCTAGAAGTATACACAGTATCTTTGTCCATAACAGAGATGTTTCTAATTGATAAGGTAATAAGGGCCCTTAAGACATGTGGTCACATCGGCTAGATGTATGTTATCAGGTATTACAGACAGATAATGACAGCTCCGTAGAGAAAAAATAATGCTGAGAACACATTTTACCTACTGTACATACTCTGTGTATTTCTGTTTCTTTGGCTAACCTTCATACTAGCTCTGCTCCAGTGCCTTGGCCTGAAGCTACCTTGCATCTGAACTGCATTCAGGACTCCCAGAGCACATCTTCCCCATTGAGTTTCATCAAAAACAAATCAAGATCATGCATTTCAAGACTCCTGCTCAACCAAAATCAACCAAAGGGGAAATTCACTTCAGAAGTGCACTCCTGGTCTGAATTAGAACATGTATTCAGATGCACTTGATAAGACACTGAGTATATCTCAGTAATAACTCACCACAGTGAAAGGTTTTGTATTTTTTTGTTGCCAGAAAAGATGACTAAAACCCCCAAGATGTAAAGTGTATATATCCTGAATTCTTTCCTTCCAGATAAAATTGAACTGTTGTCAACCTCTGTTTCATCACAGCTTACCATATCACTGGGTACATTTTTGCTGCAATTTGCTTACCCTCTCTTTCCAAGACCCTGTTATTTTTATTGTCAAAAAGCTAGCTAAACTGTGCACATCTGCTACTCACAGACCTGGAGTACTGGGCACAGGATATCAGGTATGAGCTGAGTACCACAGACACCAGCATCCTCCACTCACAACCAATCTATACCATTTGGCTAAAGGATGAGGCCCTGCTCTCACACTCATGACAGAGCAATACTGATGCAGAGAACTTGAGCAGCACCAGAATTCAGGCATCCCTAGAGCTCTAAGTCTGCACAAGCATCACACCAGTTGGTTCTAGCTTGCAACCTGAAACTTTCAGCTTTAAAGTGAAGTTAACAAAATGCCTGTTGTTTCAAAAGAATTAGAAACTATACAGAAAAAATAAAATAAAATAAACACTTTAAATGAAAAAACAAAACAAAACATAAAAGTGAACAAAATTTCAGAACGTCATCCAGAAGCTATTGGTGTAAATGTGGTCCAATGAGCCATTTTAATCACCACTACAGTTCAACAGTTCAACTGCTCAGTAGACACACCTTGGCAGTATCAATCCTGACTGTAGACCAGTAAGTGGCTTCATCGAAGTCATCACTGAATTTAGCATTAATCTGCAACTTTTTGGAAAGGCCTTGCAGACAGTAAGAAGGGTGAATGCCATAAAATGAGAACATCCTCTCACACACCCAGATGTGATCCCTCAGATCTGCTTCCTAACACATACTGATGATACAGAGCAGAGAAACTGCCTGTAGCACTGTCCTTTAAATGGCACATTGTCCTTTAATCTGATGACTGGGAACTTTAAAAATATCAGATGGAGACCCTGCCACTGTCGGGAATCCAATCATGCTTATCTCTGCTTGACATGAGCTTTAATATGCAAACTAGTCAAAACCGTATAGGCTTTAAAGGATGCTAAATGAAATATTTGAAAACAAACAACATCAGTAATTCGTTACATTTCTACAGTTACTGAACTACAAAACCTCTGATCACTTCCTTCCATTTTGACAATAACAGAATACAGAGGTTGGAAGGGACCTCAAGAAGTCATCAAATCCAACTCCCCTGCTAAAGCAGGTACCCTATGACAGGTCACACAGTTACATGTGCCTCTCTGGGCAACCTGTTCCAGCATTCCGTCACCCTTCTTATAAGTAAGTTCTACCGAATGCTTGTATGCAACTTCTTGTGTTCAAGTTGTAGGCCATTATTCCTTGTCCTATCGCTGCATACCACCAAGAAGAGCCTGGCCTCATTCATTTGCTGCCCACCTCCCTGTAGATATTTATAAAAATTTTATCAGATTAATTTTTCCAAAAGTTACTTTCTTATATTAAAGAAGGATTTTCAATTTTTGGATGTTAGAAATTAGTGCCTTGTCTCCTTTCTACATAAAATATATTTTCTGATCTCATATCTTTTCAGAAAGCTAAATGAAAGTGAGGGCTTGAGAGAGATTCATCTCTAGTGATTGTCCAGACTGCAAGCAAACTCATAGTTCATTTTGAGAGTTCTGAATAACCATTAAGTTTCAAAAAGGATCACAAGGCACACAAAGATGTCATGTACACTAAGGTTGAAATACAGTCTCGATCCTTCCAAACTATGTTAAGAAAGGCAAGTTATCCACTTTTGCTGTTAGCACCTTTCACGCTTCCAAGATTGCATATGAATTCTCATGTAATTTCCCCAAGGCAGCCAGCAAAAAATATTGAGAAAAACCCCAAGACCATTACAGATAGTTTTTCAGTTTGATGGTATCAGTAAAAGCTTGCCAAGAAAAGCTTAGCAGCAGACAAGGTGGCCTACAAAAAAACAGCATTTAAACATCGAAGGTCAGGAGAGAAAATGTCAGTAGATTTTATGCTATTATAAATGAGTTCAAATGCCTTTCAGAGTTTACATGAGTTTTATGTAAACTCCAATGAAATTCCAGTAGAAAAATCCAAACAGATGTACTGTGGCTATCAAATACAACTTATTTAAAATACTAGCAATAGTCTTGTGGCCATGTACACTAAATTTTGTGTTTTAATGCCAGTTAACACTATGGTTCCAAACATAAATGTAACAGGGTAGCTCACCAAGAACATAGAGTCATGGATATATATGTCACCATTTTTATTCTTTTTTATGCCACTATTTTTATTCTTTCCTTCATGAAGAAACTAGAGTAATGAAAGAATTACACAACAGTGCATGTGACAGTTGTGTATTAAAATGGAGTCACACAGAGATGAACTGGCATTTTATGGTTATTTTAATATATTAATAATCTAGCTGCTTTACTTAGATAAGATGTGAAATGGAATGTGTTGGATTCAGTTTAATTATTTCTACTGAAACAGCCTGCTTATGGTTTTTGCTGCTACTCTGGAGTAAATCCCTGCCATATAAAGCCAGTAAGAGATGTAATCTTGACTGCATGTGAAAGAGAAGTACTGTAAAAGTGCTGAGACGAAAGAAACAGGACCATTATTTCCATTAATATCCAATCTCACTGTATTAGAAGTAATGGTGACAGTATTTGGGGGGAAATGAGAATCCAAACGTATGATCAGAATTCATACTGTTCCATAGCAAATAATACAACAGCAAAATAGATATTAAAGAAAAACAGGAAAGACCAATAGTACACAAAAATTTTACAGTGAAAGTGATTGTGGCTGCTTCCTGCTGCCAGCAGAAATTAGAACAGACTGGTCTTCTTTCCTCACACTGTCACAGCCTAAAAGCCTGTACAAGGAAGATGCATAACAGTGCCTATATCAAACCACAGTACAGAGATGCCCTTGATTAATATGCCTGTCCTTAATTAATATGCTTATCCAGAATAGAAAGTAAAAAAAAAACCACTTTCAGAACTGACAATGCTTTATGAGTTTGTTTGAAGAAGTAATTTTCAACAGCTTCAGCACAGAAGCTCCTAGCTGAAAGGAAATACGAGTACTTCAAGAAATATTTTCATTAACTATTTGAGTATGCTCACTAGTTACTTTTCTGGGTACTTTTATGCATGTAAGGCATTCTCTTGGCTGAGATCATTTGCAACAACAAAAAAAAGCAGCTCAAGATGCAAGAAATTTCTTGAAAACTTTAAAACATTTTTATCTCATTCTGAATGATGAGTATTTTGGAAAACCTGCAGAAAATATATTCAGCAACAATAAGGAATATTGTTTTGAAGAGCTACAGCATATTTTTCATGACTAATCACCTGATACATCTGAATGGTCTAAAAATCACTGTAAACGTAGACACACAATGGCTGAGGCATCAGAGCTAGGATTGCCTCTAGAACCCTTTCCCTGCAGCTGGGCCACAAGCTGAAACTCTGACAAGATAAGCTCCTGAGAGGGCTCCCCACCCCAGAGTGGGTAGAACGAAGCAGAAACCAAATGAAAAGCAACCATTCTGCCTCTTTATTTGACCATCCTGGCACTGTAACATGCAGTCAAACCTTTAAATTACAAGAATACAGCAATCCAGACAACTTTGCACAGAACAGAGAGAATAGGGACGCAATATGATAATGATGTCTCAAGGGGCAGAAGGAATTCAAGATTTGTCCTTTGGAGAAAATATGTGGCTCTGCATCCAGGTCTACTACATCTGTCCAGACACAAACATCTTATATCCCTGTTGGTTTAAATATAACTACCTTGCTTTTGCATGCATGTGAAGAAGTAAGAACTAGAAACATCTTTAGGAAGAAAATAATAGTTGACATAGAGTAATAAACCTCCAGCAACACATTTTACAAAAGATGACAGAAAGAAAGCAACACAAGTAAAAGAAACCTCTGGAGAAGATGCCATGGGAAATAAGAAAATATATTCAAGCAAAATCATCTAAATCAGCCACTGGTATAACAAACACCTTTGAAGGAGCAGAGTTTAAAATAAACATAGACTGGATCATAAGCTTACAGGTGTTGTCGTGGTATGATAAGGAAAAAGCCTCTGTGACTAAGGAGGACTGCATTGTGTGATCAGTTGAAGATAATATGAATTCAAAATAAAAATGCTCCAGGACAAAAAAACAAGACTGACAAAGGGAAGAGAGAAAATGTTGGCAAAGAAAGGTAAGAAATCTATAGAAATAACAACAACATTCTACAAAATCAAAACTATGAGATGGAAAAACACAGAGACATTTTGTAAGGGGGTCAAATGCTCGAACAGCAACCATGGCTAATACTGACACTCTGTCAGTCCTTCCACAAGAAAAAACACACCTTGTACACTTATTAAATTTCAAACATTGCAACACTAAGCTGTCATACATCTCGCAGTATATCAACAGTACAACAGCTGACTCTGAAGAGGCTGGGAAGTAAAAGAAGCTATAAATGGATAAATTAAATATGAAAATCTGCTTGGACAGAAAGTAAACACATTAAAACTTAAAACTAATGGGACAAATGACATATGTTAGAAAAATCAGTTTCATTTTAGAGTGTATGTGTTCCCACAGGATACTAAGCCCTGTTAGAGGCCGGCTAGTGACCTGGGACAAGTCTCTTCACCATACTCATTCTCCAACAGGACAATAAGGATGATGACACTGATATCTTTCAGGAGACACAATGAGATCTATTAATTAAATTAGGCGGGTAAGAAGTAAACATTAATGTTATTTTCATCAAGGCATACACAGGGTAAGCAGGAAAGTCTAAGAAATGTCCTGCCACAAGGCTTCAAAAAGTTACAAGGACACCAAGATTTATGTAATACATTTGCGGGTGAGGTTCTTATTTATTCTAGTTACAAATATCTCCAACATTACTATACTTGAGAGGAGTGGAAAGTAAAACAGAAACATTTGTTTATTTTGTTTAAAGTAAACATTCCTTGATCAACTTCCTTTAATACTGCCTTGAGTATTTACTTATATTTATTTCTTCCTACAATAGATGAGTAATAGCATGAGGAGGAAAACACTGTAAACTCACATCTGTGAGGATTGAGGGCATAGGCTCACACCTGAAACAAATCTTATTGCATGACTAACTTCCATGCTTCCTCCCATTAGAGAACAAAACACAACTGAACCTCAGTTTTTCCTAAATATAAAATACACTTACCATAAACTGTTGATAAATAGTTCTTAAGCACTACTTACCTGCAAAACAAATAAAACAAACAGTTACTTAAAAGCACAGCATACAACTAAGAGAGTAGATATTATTTAGGTGGTTTGGTAATCATTCCTATTTCTAGAACAAAATACTAGAGTTAGATGGAATAATGGAGCAAAACAAAGATTTGGTTTAAAAAACAGGAACACAAAGTACAAGTTTCAGTTTGAACACTGTGATGGGCTCTGCAAATATCAGTCACAGAAGAGTTAAAGAAAGAAAGAAAAAAAGCCACATGTCTTGGATTGCACTGTCCCCAAAGTGATGGTGAGACTACTGAGATCAAGACCTTGCACAAGAACGTGTTTGTTCTGCCTCAACATTGCTTCTGTCCACACATCTTCTATGATCTCCTTCAGATATACAGTCTCTAGCATGTTCCTTTTCTGGACTAAATGCATTTTCATAAAGTTAAAGAAATTCTTGGGCATGGTGTTATTTGACATAGAAGCACCAAACAAAAAGTTAAATGAAAAAACAACCCATATTTTATGGATACAATCCTATAATTAAGTTGTTCTAAATATGGACTACAGTCAGACATTGCAGCTATTACAGCTGGAAATCTGTTACTGTAGTACTTAGAGATACAATGGACTGAGGTTAATGGTGTTAATAGGTTCTTCACCTAACCACAAAATTCACAGCAAATTATCTGAATACTTTTGGCACTGCTATGTCAAATATAGCTTTATTTTTATCTTTAAAAACGTAGCATGAATACAACATAAATCTTTGGAATATATCCACAAGCCACACGTACCAAACCTACATTTCTGCAACATCCACACAATGTTCAAAGACTAAATTCACAAACTAATTCTGCCTTCATATTGAGGTCTTTCCATAACATGGACCAGTGGGCCAGAAATACATTTAGAAATATAATCTGTCACAGTCTCCCATCAGTATATTTCACATTTAAAATAGAAGAATTGTTTTCTTTTGTTTTGTTTATTAAAAAGAAAAGGCCTGTCAAAAGCCAAAGTTACATTTAGGGAAGAAATATAAATTGGAGAAAACCCCACTGGGGTGAAGATAGAATCAGCAGTGCAGACTTAAAAGTGGAAAGACATTCACCCTAGTAGTGTTGCCATTCATTACTCCGGGATTCTTGTTGATTAACTTAGGCTGATTCTTATTCATTGCATTTCAACTCTGCTCAAAATTCAAAACAGACCCATATAGGTCTATGCATTTTCTTCTTTAAAGCCAAATTTGTTTATCAATCATGACAAAAACTTCTAAAAGAAAGGCAGTCTTTAGATTTCTGACTATAAACCCATATTCACAATTCGCTTGGTGACGTAAGGAGGTTAATGAAATATAAAGTTCAAAACACTGTGATATGTTACAATTATCTCCATGGATGCAAAAAAAAAAACCCACAGTTTTTACCACTGTAATAGACTGGGTACAATCCAAAGGAAACAAAACCAGTATAGATTTTAAAACACACATTTTCTATATTTATATAGTGCACTATAAGGAGATTGCACTGACAAGAACTTGAAGAAAGTCAAGGACAGCTGGAGCTGAGGAAAGGATGACGCCAATTTAATCTTTAAGATTGACAGCTCTGCTTGGGACAAGGAAAGCTGAGCGCTTGCTATACAGAAAGGAGAAATCACTGTTGAGTATGAAAAGCTGCAGGAGGAATATGTTAAAAATAAACATGGAACTTGAGGGCATGTTTAATGTAAAGCAAGCCAACTGCTTTGCTAAAAACGTGGCCTTTGTACACTTTTCAAACTATTATCGCAATCATTTTGCTCCCCTTGAGCTAAGTCCCTCAGCAGACATTAAAACAGTTGGTAATTAGTATTCTGAAAAACAGAAATATAGCCCAAAGCGTTCAGCCTCACTGCTCTGTGAAGTGCTCTGCCACAGTTCTGGGCAAACAGCATCCTGATGCCTGACACCCCTATGGCTCCAGGGCCTGTGTATAACGCTTCAGCTCAATCCAGAACCTTTGGGAAACTAGGAAAGGAACCAGCAAGTGATGCTAAAGGGTGGCACACAGGACTGCAGTTCACGTCACAGGGTGAGTTAAGACTCTTTGGAGAACTGAAAAACTTTGAATTCATTGAATCCACAAGACATCTGGAAGACAGGAAAACCTGCTACAAAAAGACAGGAGTCTTCCTGACCTGCTTTAACAAGACAGGCTGGAGAACTGGGTGGAGATGAACTGTATGGTGTTCAGAGGAGGCAAGCATAGAATCCATGCACAGGGAGAAATAACTGCACTGTTTTTATACCAAAAAACAACTTTCATATTGTTCTCCCCACCTACAGACTGTCAGCAACTGTTATCCACATACTGAGTAAAAACTTAGATATTGAGCCTAATGACTTTCTCGATCAACAGCGTTAGAAATAAAAAAAATGTTTGCAAATTAAATGTAGATCTCCTTTGTCTCTCATTTGCCATTACCATAACAATGAGCTTCTTTTTTCTCTTTACTAAAAAACCTTGTACCTCTTTAAGTTACAGGGCAAAATCCTGTAAATCCTTGTCAAACACACAAAAAAGTCATGCATTTAGCTTTACCAGATCCAGGACTTCAAATTTGGGCCACAAATTCAGAAGCAAAGCTGGTTAAGGAAATTCTTCCTGCCAACAGATCTTTTAAGCAACATATTGCATGACACATCTGGCTTAATCTGGGTAAGTTCTCACGTGTATTGCTGAATTATTTCTGATTATACAAACTCAGTCATTTAGCTTTAGAAAACGTGCATCTCTTCCCTATGAACAAGTTCCCTTCCCTCTTGCCAAAAGTCGTCAGTGTGAAGATGAAAGCAGGTACATGAAAGCTGCAGCACTGTTGATCTCCTTTCTTCCACCTTTTCCCAATACAACAATGCTACAGCTCCAGATTTCATTTTCAAGAACACTCCTTTCTCAAAACATCAAACGCTTGTTTGTACATGTTACCAGCTGAAAAAGCAATTAGAAATCGTTCAGTAGTAGCTGTGATCATATGCACAATTACATTACATAAAAATGATGAAAGTTTTGTTCAGGAAGTTAGCAAATATGTATGGATTTATCCAATATGCTCTCTGGACAACATCATGCATCTCAGCACGTAATTCCAGAAGCAAAATCATTGACTGGGTTTTGGAAGTCTGTGTCTAAGCCAAAGGATGAGATGAAATGCAGCAGGTATCCCATTATTTTTGCCTTTGCACATTAGGAATCCCCCCAGTGATGCAAAATACAATAATGCTGTGCTTTGCTAGGCAAAACCTGATCTAAATCAAAACAACGGGGGCTCATTTAACGCAGGCTGCAGTTCCATTAATTCAATGAAAACACACCTAAGGATTAATCTAGGGAAAAGACTTTTTATCTAAAAACTTAGATACTGCAGTCACTGCCAGTGACTGACCTTGACGCAAACATCATTTGATTCTAAGTCAGACATCCTCTTTTTGAGCAAGCGGCTCCTTTTCTCTTTTAGCAGCATATGCCTTTCCAAACAATTCTTCATGCCACCTCTCACTAGCACTGTTATTTTCTGTCTGCTTTTGATTTTCAAATGATAGAAATATAACTATTCTATCGATAACCACCTTAATGCTCTCTTGTTCAAAAAACAATATAAAACAAAAGCACTCATAAATATCCCTTTAATATTTCCATGTTTCTCCTTAATTTGAGCTTCTATGTCACCTACTGCCACTCAACCATTTGCTTATTGATATTTCTGTGCTCCATCTAATCCTACTCTGTTACTCCTGATAAATTTATCACTAAAATGTTATTTTACATCAGAACATCTTTCTTTTTCAGCATGTTCTCACAGTGCTGTATCCAATTTGGCACCACAAAATACATAATAGTTTCTAAATTAGATATAAACTATGAAAATGCTGTAACAACTGAGAACTTCAAATCATGACTTCAGAAATAAAAACATCAGAACTGACTCTCAGCTGGAATTCAATTTAATTGAGCTTACTTTAGAACCAGGGTGTTTAAAACAAAAGTCTTACCAGGATTAACAAGCACTAACTCAGCTTACAGTTTCATCATTTGGTTTAAATTGCTTGGAAAGGCACAGAACGTTGCTAAATTAAACAAGTTATTGAAAAGAAAAAATCAATCTGCATTCTATGAAAATGGTTATTTTTATTTAGTCATGATACAGCAGCTGTTCAAAGATAAGACAGACCTGGCTTAGAAAGCACAAAGTCTGAGTAAACATTACACAATTTCTTTCACAGATCTTTCTTGCTATGGGCTACTATATTTTTATCTTGAAGTCTCTGTAGAAATCCACAAGCAAGTTTGCCCAGCAACCAAGTGTCCTGAAATGCCAGGTTAACTCCTGAACAGAATGTCTACCTGAAAAACCAAGTAGCATATTCAGAAAAAGGCTACCACTTCCCATGCCAAAGTGAAGATTTGTTCTTCTTTCACTCTTATCCAAGTCTGCTCAAAAGCCTCACTTAGGAAAATGTTTTCAACATAAAAGTAAGTCTTCATTTATCCCTTCCCATTTATACTAATGGTGCTTATGCACTTAGAGGAGAGGTTAGATGCCTTTCAAAATCTTCATTTCACCCATTTAAAAAAAATAAATAAATAAAGTTGTCTTATTCCTCTCTATCCCCCGCAATCATTTTCACGTCCCTTATTTGTTCCTGTTCCATTCTGATTTCATCTACCTTTTGTACAATTCAAATCATATGGAGATATGGAGAATTCCTGGAAATTCCTGTGCCAGTACATTTCAAGAATACATTTTCCATTGTGGCATCTCACCAGTGGCTGGTGTTGGTAGTTTATGTTATGGCTGAGCAGTATATATCGATAACTACTGAGCAGTCATTTTCAGATCGTTGGAAACCCCCAGAGTTGATGATTCCCATCCTCTTGCTATCTTTGCCCATGGTCACTGAAAAACTACTTGAACTGTTTCCTCTCCTAAGACACTGAGTAGCCCTGAGCCAGACTCTTCTCAGAGGTTCACAACAGTAGTTCGATAGGCCATGGACAAGTTAGAACACATGAAATTCTTATTATAACTAAGAATTCTTTTTCTTTACCAAAAGATGGTTAAATATTGAAACAGTTTGCCCAGATTGGTTGTAGAATCCATTCTGGTAGCTATTCAAGACTAGAGTGGACACAATATATCAATTCTTAGGTGGATTTCAGGAGATGCCTTCAACCTAAATTACTGTGGCATTCTTCTATTCCAGTGACTTGATTAGCAAGTTTCTCCAGACTGGTGAACAATACCATCCAAGTCTCTGTTTCTCTTGCTGGTAACTTTTAATTTTGCCACTCCCTTTCCTGAAACCACTAACAATAAATAATTAAGAACACACAAATCATTATTTTATTAAATCTACTTGCAGCCAATAGTCATGTGCTGGCTTGTTCAGAATGAAGGGATGGGCATCATCCACTGTTCCATATGCTGCCCTCTCTGATGTAACTGTGGTCATTTCCATTCTGGGAAATATATTAAATCTATTCCCACACTCAGCAACACAGAATTTGCTAATTCTAACAGTTCAATATTGGTCTTCATTGTTTTGACTATAAGCCCAACCTAATCCTGACCCCCCTTCTTGATACAAGAAGTCCAAGTCTTCTTTAGTTGTTAATTTACAGTTGCTGCTGTCATACGTAAGATGCTCCATTCCTTTTGCAAGATTTAAGCCACTTGGGTAACTTCATTTTTTTCTTCTGTTTCCTGCCTTTGACAACAAAACTGTGTCTTCCATTTGCTGTAGGCTTTTTGTCAAAATCCAAATGTCCAGTTTAGATGTGCTCATTCATTCAGTGGCAAGAATACATAGCTAATGGTGATAACTGTAGAAAAAACAGCTTTCTGTAGGTTTTGCTCTGTCAAACTATGATTGTATCTGTTGTAGCTTCCATGGAATCCTACGTATATGTATAGCGTGTTTTCTGTTTCTCAAAGTAGTAGCTTTAGCTTGGAAGCTGTAGAATACGCTCTTTCATGGTCTACAGTCACAGAAGAAGGCTTCAGATACAGTGCTCAGCAGGAGCTGACATTTGCCATGTTGTGGAAGGATGTACAGGTGTACCTGACATCTATGCAGAGGAAGCAGAAGAACTTCTGCAGTGAAATTTTGCATCCCAGGGCAGCGTTGGTCTCTGCAGATCAGGGACATGGCTGGCAACAGATGACTCCATCCTGCACACTGCTGATCAAGACCAATGCATCCATTTCCCTTGGAGCATCTCACGATGACATCTGTCTTACCAGCCACTCTCTCTGTATATCATGCAGTTTTCTCTGCAATTTTGGACGCTGCAATCCTTTCTAGTTGAGATGCCAGAAGAGCCATTGGAACATTTGTCTGCTGGTGAGTTTGATCAATGTCAATAGCCCTAGAGCAGTCTTAGGCTGATGGCAATGTGTCTTTTCAAAGCTTGGAAATAAATCCCTCTGTCCTTCTTCCACCAGTTTAAGTTTGACCTCATGAATATTTCTGTTGACACATCGCTGCACATATACCTGGGCTTGTTTAGAACTCCTTTATGTAAACAGGTCATTCTCGCAGATTACAAAACACGTGTAGCTGTGCTCCACTGTGGTTTCTGCCAGTAGCCCTGTGTAAGGGTTCTGTCGCAGTGCTGCTGTCACTGTGCTTCAGAGTGAGATTGCATCCTCTGCCAGCTCCATCTGGGCTACAGCCACATGCAGGCACTGGCCCTGCATCCCACTGTCAGCCCTGTGGTAGCCCAGCAGCAGCAAGTGCTGTAAGGTCATCAGCACAGCCCCAGATGGTGCGCTCACCAGAAACCACATCCAAGCTCCCTGGTTAGCACCTCCTGCATCACTGTGTTGCTCTGAACACAGCAGAAAGCAATGAGACCCAGATCAGCTCTTAGCAAGAGAGAAAGGCTTTCCTCAGGGCAGCTCTGCCCATGCAGGAGCCAATGGGTCTGACTTGCCAAGAAAGGCTTAAGGAACTGGAGATGCAGAGCTTGTTCCAGGGATTACCTGGAGGACAAAATAGTACTACGCGTGTGTTTGAAGTGTGGCAAGTATTTGCCCCACTGTTCTGCCCCCACACATGCAAATTGCTTGTAGGTCCAAAGCCTGAGCCCAGCAGCAGTGCTTCAGGTGCACCTCTCTGCTTCTTTGTGTTGCTTCATCTACTTCCTCTCTTATTTGCATGTTCCCAAGCAAGGTAAGCAAGAGAAAGGAATGCAAAGGAATGGCCATCAGTTTCATACTGTTATGCAGGTTCCCTATTTTCAGTTCTGAGGTCGGGTTCTATCTGTTGTTGTTTCTTTTTTTCTTTTTTTTTCAAAAAACAACAGAAAAACTTGTATCTGTTACAGTTTCCATGAAAATAAATAGACGGCATTGCTTTCAGAGCAACCTACATACAATCTACTTCTAATAGCACAGGGGCTATTAAATACAGAAATCTCTCATATAGAGGAATAATTGGGTTCAGCCATCATTCCCCTATACATGACAACTACTACAACATGGCTGTTTTGCACATCATTATGCAGTTGTGAGTCAGTCATATTCAAGGAATATAAAACTACACATTCAATTTGCAGTATTTCGTTTTGTGATGCAATGTCTGAACACAAGTGCTTACTGAGAAATGATGAACAGACTAACAGCCAGACATCTGCACTCCGTAACATAAATAATTCAACTCCCATTTGCTTGTGAGAACTGTTGAGGATCCACACCTTTTAGCTGCAAATGTTTAACTCTATCAGCTGTCAGGTGCATGTCTCCCCTCAACAAACTGTAGGATAAAACCTTAAATTATTTCTCCTCAATTCATCACATTTAGCCAATGGAGAAACCTGTAGTCTCTTAACCGTAAAATAAATTGACAATTACCCACCTTAGTTTGAAGTAGTGGGCAACGTAGAAGAAGATTTCTTCTTCTCTCAGCTCTCTATGAGCATACTGTCAACAATGGGAAGAGCCGGCCCTCACTCTGCACTCTGCCATAATGCAAACCTGAATCGAGCCCTTCAGTATTTTACTGCTTTGTTCCAATCTGCTAATTTCACATTCACTTGTTCCCAATTCTTGCAAGTCCTGAAAGCATACATTTTTTAACATCTGAAATACAGCTGTTTGAAGTCATGCTGCCAAAATAGATGCTCATATTTTTAACTCGAGGCAAAAGGATCATTTTAGCATTTTAAAAGTAAAGCAAGTACAAGACAGACAACATTTTGCATGCAAGACAATGTAGAAGGCATGCACTTTGAAAATGCAGGTGGACTTTTATGCCTTCCAGTGCAATGCCAGTGGTAGTTCCAGATGTGGGGAAACTACCACTCCCGTCCCCCACTCCACCAAGCAAACACTGCAATAAAACACCACCAGAGGAAGCCTGGAGCAAGCTGGCACCATTGGGGAGCTTGGAAGTCAGCCAGTCAAATTACGGCCTGGGCTTTTTGGAGCTCTGTCTGAAATCAAAGCTGTTCTCCCTTTTCATAGGAAAGCCACAGGAAATGGATGAATGGGAGAGGGTAAATGGTGGGTATAGCCTTCATTACACGTGCAGAAGGGTATAAATTACAATCCCTTGAGTACACAGGGGTGAAGCAAGGTTCACAATACTGTATTATATTAAGCCACATTATGAAAATGACTGTTTATGTTGATTCATTAATGTTTGTACAGGGCTGTGAACAAGCAAAGTGCTAAGTATCAGCACAAGCATCTACAATGTCTCTCCACTTTGATGTGTTCACAAGCATTGTAACAAAATAAAATACATTTTCATCATAATAATTATTGCCCACAGAAGACAGTGGTTTAGCATATTGTCTCTTCATATCATTGCTGACCACTGAAAACAAATAAGAAATGGATATCATCAGCAGATACTGTTATGCTGAGCTATTTATTTGTTCCAAAGGACAAAGTGTCTGCCATCATAAACAAACTGACAAATTCAACCTGCAAAACCTAGCACATTTGGAGCTGCACAGCTAAGTAGGTGCTGTGCTGTTAAAATATCTTCAGCCATTTTAAGGCGCCTTATAGTGTACAGCTGGTGACAGAGAGGTTATTTATCATTTCCTTCCTTCTTTCCTTCCTTCTTTCCTTCCTTCTTTCCTTCCTTCTTTCCTTCCTTCTTTCTTTCTTTCTTTCCTTCCTTCCTTCCTTCCTTCCTTCCTTCCTTCCTTCCTTCCTATTTATTTGATTAAAAGACCATAACTGCAAACCTGATCTCAACACAAGGTTTTAGGGAGACGTGCTGAGATACGTTGTCTCCAGTATGTACTCTAGCATCTCAGAAAGTAAGCTGTGTTTGAACAGCAGCCAGAACATTCAATGATGACAAAAAAATACATATCCTCAGCTCCGTCAAATGGAAGAGGAAAAGGAAGTGCCATTACAACCAAGTCTCTCCTGAATCACCATGACAGGTTATTTTCTCCAGTCCAGCTCTCAGCTGACCAATATCTATCTATTTTTTGGATCAAAGCAAATTCTGTAACAACTTTCATGATGCCTAATGCAAACGTCTCTGCCTACAATACCTGAAGACTGAGTAGCTGCATCCCTTTACCTGTCCTAGAAGCAAAGTCTACCTTGCTTTGTCTGTACTGCTCACCACGTGCTCTAACCAGTGGCAGCCAGTGTGATTCCTCCACTGACTGGGATGCTTGGTCCCAAAGCATCCACTGAAACAGGAGCACAAGGGCCAGGCAGGCTTCCCCTCTGCATCTCAGCCACAGCCTTTTGAAGGAGCACAGGCAACTGATAAAGTTTAGGCTGGTTAATAACAGAAATACTAGAAGAGTGGTGTTGGGACCAGTCTCAATATCTATATTAATGACATTGGAAACAAACAAACAAACAAACAAAGTATAAAAGCAAACAAATTTCCCCAAGTCTAAATGATTGGAGGCCTTGTCAATACCAGGAAGACTGGAGTCTCACACAGAAAAAGCTGGATGATTGGGAGGGCTAATAGAAATGGGATGAAATTTAATAGCAGTGTGCAAGGTCATAAGCTTTGGAACTAATAACGAGACTTTTGTTATATCTATGAAGCTGTCATCTGGATGGGCTATATAGAAGGCAGTACATTTGTGGAATACAGGATGTCTGCATGTCATCAGTGTGACACAGCCATGAAAGGAATAAACCCATCAGGTGATGTATTCTCAGAAGAGCAAAGGAAGATTATTTTCCATGGTGAAGGCCCCTGGAAGCTCCTGCTCTGAAACTGTATGCACAGTACCAGCCACATTCTATAGTAAGTCTTTCAAATGAAAATGAGGACAAAAATAGGCTTCAAAAATTATCAGAATTCCTATTAGTCCAAACTAAACCACCTCACCTTTAACTTAGCAACACCGGGACAGGAAGGATCACATTGTTATCTGAACATAGGTGGACTGAACATAGAAGGTCCACAGCATAACAGGAGAAGTACCCTTTTTTAAGAGTCGCATTGTTTTAGATGGGGCTTATAAGGTGAATAGAATGACTATAATCAGTGAGAGTAAATGTGATGAAACAGGGTCAGATTTACAGTGAGAAAATAACACTACAAATTAGCATCAGATTATTATCCAGTTTTTTTGTCTGCAGCAAATATCCATCACAAACAAATCTCCTTAGCATTTCTGAAGAGCAGTAGCAACTTTTTCCCCTCTGTTTTTTGAAAAAGTGAAATAGCTTCCTGAGTCACATACTAACACTGTAATGGCATATTGCTCCAACACCCGAAGGTACTGCTGACAGCTCATCTCATGCTGTGCCCCACATAAGCTTTCTGCAACACAGGAAATCAGATGTGCCCATTCTGCTTTTCTCCAGCTGCATCCTCTCTGCTGACTACTATTATTTTTGTAATTTATAAAACAGTATGGTGTATTCCTCCATGTCTGTGCTGCCTGTCACACTTCTCCAGCCTACAAATAATGCAATGTGCCACCTAGAAGAAATACATCATTCACACTGCTCTTTCTGCCTTGATACCATGGTAGATAAATCCCTTCCCATTACAAGAGAGCAAAAGATGTAAAGCAATCCTGCCCTTAGCCTTGCAACACAGCAATTGCTGAAGGACTGTTCCTCACATTCAGAGAGAGGAAGCGTGTGAAATACAAATCACGCAGTCAAAATCCTCAACCCCGTGGAAGCCAAAACCAGCAACAAGTAGTGGAGGCTTAACAAGTGATATAATGAGGTAGTAGCAATTATTTTAGAGAAAGAGTTAAAGCAAGAGAATGAAAAGTAGAGTAGAAGAAGTGAACATTCCTCATTTCAAGTCCTGTAAGCATCAAAGACACACATGACTCCTCAGAGGTCTCCTCATGTCTTACTTTCAGGATGCTGGAAAGACCTCATTAACGGGTGCTAAGGGAAGTGGAAATTTATTCCATCATTTTCCATGACAAGAACCTTGCACTTCAGAAGAAGCTGCCTAAGAAGGATAGCTGGATGGCTCAGAGCTCAAGCACAGCCCAGCACGCACGGCTTGTAGAAAGGATAGAAAATTGAAATTCAAAGAACAGAAGATCAAGGCCTTTCCTCACAGGAGCGTGCCATCAGTCCACAGAATATCAAATAGCGAAGGTGTTTCTGGAGAGAGCTGTTTTGCTGCCGAAAAATTTAATCATAAGTTTGGTAAACACTTAAACAAAAACAGCATTCTAATTTCTTCAGAAAATACCAAAGCTGAAATGCTTATTTCATTCTAAACCAGAATATCATCAAATTGTCATTTTACAAGACTTGGACTTAAGCTGGAACAACACAAGTTTTCCAAATGTGCAGGTTTCCTGAGGAAGAATAATTCTCATTTCCAGTCAGCTCCCTCAGGCAGCACCAAAAGAAACACCTCAATTTGGTCTCTACTGTCAAAACAGTGCACTGACTAGAAATCAGTATTTTCCTGTCAAGACTCAAATTATACATGGGTGAGACCAACCAACACCTTGCATTCTCCCCACACCTAAGGTTTTTTGTATTTTCTTTACGTGGGCTCGTAGCTTTTCTTCTGTCTTTGATTTTGTATAACAAAATACAGTCACTGAGCAATTCTTCTGCTGCACGTTAACAGGACACTCTTATTTTGCAGCCTAGAAATGAAATCTTAAAATCCAGGTGCTACCTGCTAAGGCTCGGATATAAATGAACAAAAGAACATTCACAGAACATAACCCACAAGCAGGAACAATTTCTCTTAACACCGTATCTACTACTTACAATCCCCTTCACCTTTGTAGCTTAATCTAGTTCACAATTTAAGCAATCAAATCTTTGATTTCTCTTGTTCCCTCCAACAAAGCAACAAAGGTCTGTCTTTTTTACCTATTGTAGGAGAATCACTTAAAAATTCCAAATTCCTTAAACATATATAAGATATCTTAAAAAAAAAAAAAAAGAAAGAAATAGTGCAAAAGAAACTATTTCCCCAAGTCTTTAAGGTTTCCATATTAAAACTGGTCTTTGACAATGACTGTGCATTAGAAAAATGAAATTGTTGCCAACATGAACAGCACACTTAGATCACAATATGAATTAATGAGCTTGCTTTTCATCTTCATCTCCCCGTTCCTCAGTGCTTTACTTCTGCTCCCAAATAAATGAGCATGTTCCTAATAAAGTGCTTGAAAGGAAGGCTGGGAAATTTAATAATAAAAAGCTCTCTGAAATTAAGTTTCTGGCACTGCTTTAAAAAAGAAAATGTTATTACTTGGTCCTTTGCTTTTCCCCAAAGCAAATTTCAGTCCTTTGAGGGCAGCACAAATATAAAGCAGATAATTTACAAACCTTTTATTCGGCAATTTGCCTGGTCCAAATAAGCAACTATAACAGAAATTGCCGACTGAGTATTTTAAAGATTCTGGTATAGGAAGTGAAACTGCATTTTGCAGGAGAAGGTCAGAAAGTCTCTGTCTAAACTACCAAATACTAGAATTTCAATAGGGAACAAATTGTTGAACATGTTAATTTTCAGAGGAAATAAAAGAGAGCATTAAGAACTGAAAATCCAACCATAATTGTTGGACTTGTTCATATAATAAGTTTCCTAATCTCAGTTCCTTTGCACTTGCTGTATTGAAGGTGACAAACGGTAAAATACTATGAGTTTGCATTATTCAAGTCCAGAAACGTGAAAGGTTATTTTGCTATGTGAAGCCAGCCTTTGCCTCTGCCCAAGTCTTATCAAAAAGAGCCATCAAAATACTCTTGAGAAAAAAAAAATAATAAAAAAGGGGAAAGAAAAAAAAAGAAAAAAAGAAGAAAAAAAGACAACTAAATTGTGAACATTTCATTAGAAAAAAACAGCAAGGTTAATTCTCTAGTTCTGCAAAAGTATGTAGACTGTTTCTTACATAGCTCTCAACAGAGCGTGGAAGTTACGCTCTATTGAATTCTCCAGGATTTTTTCTGTTGCAATCGTTGGGTCAGGATTGCACTGTAATGCGATAAAGGATTCTGTAAAACATCTATCAACAGAACTACAGTTTATATCTTCATGTTCTTGCTTGTAATTAATAGTCTTCCCATTTCACATCATCATAAATACATATCATTTCTGCAAGATTCGTATTTTATTCCTTAATTACTTCCTGTGACTATTTGGAACTATTTTATACTCACCACAAAAACAAGAAACAATTTCCTGCTCTGTCCCCTTACACTTCCCACTCCTCAGATAAATGGTCAGTTCTGCTACCCAAGTCAAAGAAAATACAAAGATGAAGTGTGTGAGAAAGAAACTTCCTGTGTTAAATACAGGATTTTAAGCTGTTTTGTTTTCAGTGATGTCATAAAACATCCTTAGAGAATGGATGGTTTTTATTTCAGATTACTTTCACACTTCACGTGCTTTAGGTCAACCTGAAACATGCCTACTCCTCTCTTCTGAAACACTGCCATTTGCAGCAATGCAGATCAGCTGATTTCAATGTTTGCATTATATCCTGTCCTCTTCGTCTCCATTGGCTACAACTATCCTCTTCTAAAATACATCATGATACTACAGAAAAATACACAGAAAAGATGTATTTGATAAATTAAAAACAAAAACCCAAACCAAACACATACAGACAGGTGCCCCCAGTTCAGAGATATTCAGAACTGGGGCTTTGCTTTGTTACAGTCTACATCACATGGATCCAAAAGGTTTCAAATACTTGGAAACTGGCCTTTGACTGCAATAAAGCCCTCCAAACACATGCTCTGGTCTGTTATGTTCAAGGTACATGAGTGCTGCTGCACTTCACTAATTCTGATCTTTTACTTTAAGGCTCCATAGTCAACAACCCAACACATTCAACAAGCAAAGAGTTTCCCAACCAGAAGCTAAGAAACAGGATGTCACCTCCAATATGTACAAATAAGTGCAATAGAATAACAAGCTGAAATCACACAGCTGCATGTAGAAAAGTACAAATGGATGACAACAGGCATCTATGTGAGTTAACATCATTCTCAAGATTCTTCTTCCACCAAATCAAGTCAAAAACTCCTACAACAAATGACGGTGAGTCCTCTGAACTTTAAAGCCATTTGTCTTTTTGGCTTTTCTTTCAGTAGCAGTCCTCCATAATACTGAAGGATGGTTGCAGGATGTATGAAGAGTCAGTGGAACCAGATGATTGTCTAAGCAGCAGCTGACACAGAGCTGGCTTCAGCTGTCACTCCTGCTCTATCACAACTTGGCTATCACAGAGACAAAGGCTTGTGACATCCAGAACCACTTGCCTCAAACTATACAGCTGTGCACACAAAAGCAAGTATAAATTCAGGAAAAGGAGGAGTTAAATCTCCTTTAATGGCTTGGTAAAAACTGTTTTCCCTTCTGAACAGGGAGTGCGGGAACTTAAGAAACCCTCTCCTCTCCATTACCCTGAGGAGGCATGATGTACAGCTATGCCCCACTCCTCTCTAGATCAGACTTTTGTAATCACATCTAAATTGGAAGCTGGCCTGCTGCATTACTATGACGCTTATTTTATAGCAGCCCTATTACTAATCAACCGCTTTACATATACAAGGAATTTAAGGTCCCAAGCTAACATCTCCATAACCCAGTTAAGTCACAGAACATTCAGAAAAGTCATACAGATAAGTCCAGAGATTGTATCAAACTTAGCACAGCACTGACTGAGGAAAATACTTTCAGTAGACAGTGGATATATATAGTGACGTCTTCAGCTGGAATAAGTCAGTGCTCCTTACCTAATGCCTGTGGCGAAATTCCTCAGTTTAGTAAAATAAAAATGGGCTGAGAAATTTCAGAATTAGATTTAGGGTTGATATTTGGTTTGGAAACCAATGAGGTCTGGCAGAAGTTTAGATTTGGACAGATCAAAATTTTGAAATCTATGCTAATGGCACCTTGTCATTCACAGGCAGAGCCCTTCACACTTTCCATTTTCGACTGAGAAAAATCTTGTTACACAGGCAGCAGTACCTCAGAACTGGCTCTGACAGCTATTGTGCAATATTTATGTTGCCTAACTCACAACAACAAAACATTCAGATGAGATCAAAGGTACAAATTCTGACCCATTTTTCATACGCTGAAGAAAATGTATTGGAAATTCTGTTTTTAAATCACCAGGATTTTTGAAAGTCACTGAATAATTTCTCACCGCATTTAGCAGAAGAAATGATGGATGACTAATTTTTCTTCAAACACCACTTTACATAAATCTCAAGGTTGAGACTATGTAAGTGAAAATACAGAACATAGATTTTTAAAAGAAGTTGAATATGGCCAAACTTTCGGCTTTGAATTCAAGCATTGCTTCTAGCTGGACTACCGGATCACTTGTTTGCTGTAATCACTAAAGAAAACAATACCTGTTTTATTTTCTACGTTAGCTGAAAATCTTCTGATCACATTCTGTACACAAAGCCTAGCAGTAAAATACAGCTAAGTAGGGTTACTGAACTGTTCCACAAAATCACTTTCCATCTTGATTTCCATCTCACATAGAGAGTTGTGGGAAAAGAAGTACATAGAAGATTGTATTTGTGAAGCTGTCTCCAATAGGAATGTTAAATGAAGAAATCTGCGGAGGTGTATAAAGACCTTTTCAACCACAGGAAATGCCTGAGGATCTGCAGAAAGGCCCCTAAGTTGATTTTTGAATACAGATTTCTGATTCAGGTGAAAATAAATTGTAATATTGCCAGACAGTTCTTGGTGCTTTGAGAACTTGAGGAGGCTTCAAACAAACCTCTCCCCCATGATTAGCATGAAAGTGTAGAATGGTTGAAAAGCATCGTCCTCTCCCTTGTGAGGGCAACAAATAAGATCCTTCTGTGCTGGTACCCTGGCACACTTACACTCTGTGGTGGGGCTGGAGGTGCCCAGGCCTAGCTTGCCTGCACAGGCACCTCATTCAGATATAGAACCATAGAATAATTTGGATTGGAAGAAATCTTTAAGGTCATTTATTTCCAATCCTCTGCTATAAACAGGGACACCTCCCTCTAGACCAGGTTGCTCAAAGTCCCATCTAGCCTGGTCTTGAATGCTTCCAGGGAGGGGACATCCACAACCTCACTGGGCAACCTGTTCCAGTGTCTCACCACTCTCACAGTAAAGAATTTCTTCTTAATATCTAGTCTAAATCTACCCTCTTCCAGGCAAAGCCATTTCCTCTCATCCTGTCACCACATGCTCTTATAAAATGTCCCTTCTCAGCTTTCCAGTAGGCCCCCTTCAGGTACTGGAAAGCCACTGCAAGGTCCCCCTGGAGCCTTCTCTTCTGCAGACTGAAGAGCCCCAGCTCTCTCAGCCTGTCCTTGTAGTGGAGTTGCTCCAGCCCTCTGATCATCTTTATGACCCTCCTCTGGACCTGTTCCAACATCTCCATGTCCTTCTTGTGTTGGAGGCTCCAGAACTGGATGTAGTACTGCAGGTGGGATCTCACAAGAGTAGAGAGGACTTCTACTCTTGTGAGGTCCTTGACCTGCTGGTCACTCTTATTTGTTAGCACAGGCTGCCAGCTGTCTTCTACATGCAAGTATAACATGAAGCACTTTCAAAATCTTGTGCCTTTTAATCAGACTGGAAGACATGCACTTTTCTGGTTTAGCTTAACCAAAGCAGCTACCTCTGACAAAAGGCAGAATTGTGCCTTTAGAAAGTTAAATCTTTCCATATAATGAAATCAGTCTGCACTACTGGATAGATGCACCTCAAGCTGTTTTGTTGTTGCTTTTTTTTTCTCTTGTGAATGGGAATTGGAACAAAAAAGCACCATGAAAACTGCCATGTGTAATCCTTGGATGAACCAGAAAAGTCAAATTCCTTAAGCAATCCTGTATAAGAAGGATTCCTGAGTGGCGAATCACATCTTGAATTACACTACTTTTCAGAGATCAAAGGAGAGCAGAGAGATTACCCCTCTACGTCTTATTTCTGCCTCATATAAAATGAAGCTGCCTTTTAAAAAACAGTCCCCAAACATGTATCCTATTGATCCATTACTAAGCTGAGCAGATCCATCTGAAGAAAAAAATAAGTCTTGACATATGAAGCAGCACAATTAGCACTCCAGCTCTGCTGGGAGAAGAGCTGCTCTGCTCACAAGGAGGAATCATTCACAGCTTTTAGCACCGGGAGGAAACACACAGGTTTTACACTACCTTTGTGAGCAATAATTAATTAGAATCTTCAGCTTTACTCAGCTGTTTTATATCTCTCCTTAAAATGCCAGCAAATGGCCTGCTCTAGCTCCACAATGAATCGTGAAGTCAATGGCAAAACACAAGTCCAGTCATTTTACATCATTATTCCTGGAGCCTTTTCTGGTTGTGCAGCTTTGGCTGTCAAAGAGGAGCAGTACTACGTCTCATTCAAACAAGAAATGCCTTTCTATCATAAATCATCTACTCTGACAACAGAAGCATAGGTGAAGTGGCTCTTGTACTGCACTGAGTCATCAGCAGCAGGCAAGCATGGCAGCCCGCTGATGGCATGGAACAATGAAATGGAGTCGATGTCTCTGAACAAAGAGGAAAAGGAAGACGGAGGTGATGAAAGTCCCCTGTTATTTTTATTCTGTCTGTTCACTTCTATCTCTCTTCTGATTTGTGGCCTTGCATTGCTTATGATGCCCAAGGCTTCTCATGCAAACCTGGGAGCTGCTATAGCTTCTGCTATACCCAGGAGCCTTCCTACCACACTCATTGTGCTCTACAGGGGAAAACACTTACAGGCAAACAAGTGGTGAATGAGACAGGACCTCCTGCTCTGGGCAGATTGCTGTGAAATGTCTATGACTGTTTTTAAATGTAGGTTAGTGACAAAGAATCTTGTTCTTCAATTTTAAAACAATCTACTTAACTTTTAAATGCAACTGAACTCCCATTCACTCCAGCACTCAGAAAACATTTGTTTCCTAATAGACACAACTGCACAGTAATAAGTTTGACATTATTAGTTTTTAAAAATACATTGAATACATGTAGATCTTAACTTCTCCCTATCTATCCATGACTGTATTTTCTTTCTACATTATGGAGCAGCTGGGTGTAAATGTCTTTGCTCCCAATAGGTAAATTGCATAAATAAAAATAACAACCTTATCTTTACAAAGATTGCTGCAAAGACTTTGAATCCGTTAAAGAGTGAAGCACAAACTCTAGTGTATAACCCTTCTAAATACTAAGTAAGCTATCAAAACTTTGATTATTCAGCTCAGTCAGCTACAAAAAAAACCACATTTTTCTATTCATTCTTTCCTTATGTGTAACCAAAGATGGCACTTTGTCAGACAGAGACAGCTGGCAGCAAGGTTGCCTGTCTCTGCTTTGCAGGTAGCTGTAGTTGCCAGCTATTTGAAACAGCCCCCACTCTTGGTCTCACAGCAAGGTAGGCTGTGCACCCACCTGGCACCAAACCACAGCCATCACTGCAAACTGCAAAAGGCACTGAAGAAGCAACAGATTTTCACACACATACACCACACACCAGACTGTGAAGCGCAAAAATATTGTAATAAGTACAAGGTATTCATAACGAAAACTTCTCCAAGAAGTTCTTTCTCTGCCTATAGATTTCAGAATATCATCTGGTTTGGATCAGCTCTCCTCACAATGCGAGCACTACCAGGCTGCAAGCAGATCAATGCCATCCTCCTCATTACATTAGTGCTACTGGATAGATGACTTCTAAAAAAATGCCTTCTAAAAAAATACCTTCTTTAGGACACTTAGAAGTGCACAGGACTCTGATGGAGAGAAGATAATTTTGAAGTAATGCAACTTGGAAGGAACAATTTCAACTAAGATTGAACTAGTTAGCTTTTACACACCTATACGGAGATGGAGAAATTGCTATAGGCACATTGATTAATCAACCTACTTAGCAACAGTTGGAGTGATGAAAATACAAGCAGATGAAATCACAAGTTCTGCACCCAGCCAACACACCCAGCAGCATGCAACGGGGGAGCTCAAAGCAAGGACCCAGTAGCAGCACCTTGCCTCACTGTAGCCAGCTCAGACTTTTCACAGGGCCTGCAAAGACATTCATAGAGGTCCTCTGAACCCACCCTACTGATGTGTGTACACAGGAGCTCTGTGCTATTGTTGCACTGAGCATAGTGGCTTTAATAACCACTCTGTGCATTAATGACAAAGCCATGAACAATTTGAACAGGCCTCCAATCTTGTTATCAAAGCAGAGACACTCACTTCGATGGCAATTACAAAGCCATCGAAGAACATTCAGAAATCAAAGGAAAAACAGGGCAGAGAGTTATGAGAACTGAGAGCTAACGGATAACAGAAAGGGAACTCAACGTGAAAACAAAATGCAAATTCTTGTCCTCAGATTTGGCCAAGCTGCAGTCACTCAGCAACACACAGGCAGGCTGTTCTCAAACATGAAACTGCCCAGACTATGCAACTGTTCATAAAAACTTCCAATATTTTGCAATGCATGAATCAGAATTACAAACCAGATTTGCCGTTGGTAACTGCTATTAGTTGCCTCTATGGGCTGCCAAACAATCTGCACCTCTGTCTTTACTTACTGATGTTACACACATCACCTGTCTCAGGAGAGGCCATGTCACAAAATTTAGAGAGCAAAAGGAAATATAAAACAGCAAATTGGGAAAACATCCAATAAAATGTTGGTTATAAACTCCTTTGTTGGTATCTGTCAGTATTTGCATTTGTTGGTATTTTACTACCACGTCAGTTTTCGTTTGCAGACACTAGATCCTTTAAATTTCAACCCCAATCTTCCAGGCAACACATTGCCAGTCGAAAATGTCCTTGTGTTGGTGCCTGGAGGTCAGGAGAATTTCTTCTGACCGGAGAGATGCATTCCATTAATCTCCCTTTGCCCTCCCATCTCAAACAGTGCTGCACATTCCCTCAGCCCTTTCTTTCCCAACATAAAGTCCAAATTTCAGTGAACTGTCAGCCACGTGTAGCATTAAAGTCAGACTATTATTCAACATGCCCCATGATTTATTTTTTTTTTAATCATTTCTTTCACTCCCTCAGCTGAGCAACAGACAAGACTACAAAAAAGTGTAGATTTTTTTACTTTTATAGCAATTACTACCAATGTTTAAATTGCAAATGACATTCCCTCTGCCATATGCAATGTTTTAGCTGCTGTCATTTCCTGATCACGCTTCTTCAGAACAGAATGTCCCTGTGCTACCTCACAAGAAGCTCTGCAGTTGCAGCTCAATTTTACATGTGCATCACACACAGGCAGTCACAGGCAGTGTAGGCAACATGTACTGGTCTGTAAGCATAGAGCCATGAGTTCACATTCATTCACTGTGCAGAGATTTCTTCCCCTGCAGGGTGAATTCTGTGAAGGAACACTGCGACTAGGCCAAAACAAAACTGTATTGTAACGCTTATGCATAGCAAGAGAAGGAAAAAGCCATCTTTAAGTTCCAATGTGCAACTGAAGTATTCTGTTTAACCCATAGTTTCACATCATTTTCACTATATCGTGTGTCTTTAAATGTTATGGGATCCTAAGACTATTCTAACTCCATGATCATATTTAATAAAAGATAAAAATGAGTGATTCCTTAGTCCTACACTGCCTAACATTCACAAACTTGGCCAGATGTTTAAAAGAAAAAAAAAAAAAAAAAAAAAAAGACCTTGAAGGTAATTAAGCCCAAAGAGTTTAGACTGGTTCTCAATGAAGAACGGTAATACAGCCAATACTTCCTAACACCACAGGGTAGCTGAGGAGCAGAATGCAGTTCCCACATTCTCTGCAGCCTGTTTCTACTTTAAAAATAGTCAGTGTTTCTGAGCTGCCATACTGCCCAACCTTCCACAGACCACTTGCTTTAACACTCAGAAGGGAATGGGGACAGGAGGCATCTTAACCTCAGCCTGGCCTGGCCGGAAGCTGCACCAAGGAGCAATCTTGTTTTTGACTAATTCCCAGAAAAGATCCAGGAAACATCCTGGGTTCATGTCAAAGAGCAGACAGCAGATAGAAGGGCTGCCCTCACAAAGCACTTCTCAGCTGTTGTACATCTGTGTCTGCATTTTTGAGGCCAGACCGGGACCTAACCTGCCCAGTTCCCTAAAGGTCATTAAGAAACCACAGCTGCAGTATCAGACCACTTAAGCAATCAAAAATTTCAGATTTTTTTCCATTTTCCTTAAAAAGGAAACCAGTAATGAAACCCATTAAAAATCAGAAGGATCTTTCTATGTGTAATAAGGCTGAAATTCCTGTTATTTGGCTATTGATTCACAGTGGTTCACTTGGACGATATTTTGAGGCTTTTCTCTGAATCATAAAACCCAAACATTTGCACAAAACAAGAGAAAAAGAAAGTCAGCCAAGCTTGTCTGTCATTGGCTCTGTATTTTAGGGATCAGTTACATGCATTTCCTTCTCAGCTCTCAAGCGTGTGTATCATACACCCTCGGCACAAGACAGGGGTCCAAGAAACTGGGCACATGATACCTGAGAATCCTCAATAAAGTGAGAATAGGCAGTAATGACACCCTATTGCAGCTGAGAGTGTGATGCTACAAACAGAGCAAATTGCTGAAAATGCACAAGTGATAAGCAGAGCATGCTGAAGGTATTTTATATAGCTAGTCTAAGCAGAAGAGAAAAAAGAAATCAATAAATAGAAAAACCTCCCTGATAAGTTATCTCCTGGCCCTGCACCAGCCCACAAGCTAGTCTAGCTCTTATTGCATAGCTACAAAAAACACATACCAAATGGGCTGATAACAGTTTGCTTCTCATTTTGGCAGGATGCTGAAAATAGCATCAGATCATGCTCTCTTCCCTGCATTCATTATTGCTCTGTCTTAAAAATAGAATAGGCAGATGTGGTAATGATCGTCAAAGGGATCTCACCAAACTAAAGCAATGGAGCCCTTTCCTTCATTAGTGATAGGACTAGAGGTGACGACCTCATGTTGCACCAGTGGAAATTCAGGTTGGACATCAGAAAAAATGTCTTCTCAGAAAGAGTGGTCAGGCACTGAAACGGGCTGCCCAGGGAGGTGATGGAATCACCATTCCTGGAAGTGTTCAAGAAACATTCAAAGGTGTTACTGAGAGACACGGTTCAGTGGGGAAATATTGGTGGTAGGTGCACAGCTGGACTGAAAGATCTCAGAGGTCTTTTCCAACATTGGTGACTCTATAATTTCTGCTGCTGCAACAAAACCCTTGGCCATTTTGTTCACCGTGGCAGCAGGACACTTCCCAGGGTACAAAGAGAACTTTCACTGGGTGTTTACTCCATGTGAGTTAAGCAGTGCCCTACCCACCACTTAAATGCAGTACCAAGGTAAAAGCCACTTGTAAAAATTCTAAAATAGAATTAAATCACGCAGCAAATCTGTTCTCCGCATGTACATGCAGATCTGCTGACTGACAGAAAACAAAGCTTTTAATTCCATCAGCAAAGCTGAACTGGCTCTCCTAACCACTTTCCATGACAACAGCTTAATTAAGTGGTGGATGAGTCCACCTTCTGCAGCCACAACAGATGTGTGTGATGCCAAAGTGATGTGCTTCACAGTCGGCAGTTCTTCAGCAGCAGCCAGCAGCTCCACATACATGCCCAATTTTGTTCTGGATCAGTCATACAGCAACTCTTTGGAAAGCACAGATATCAAGACTTTGTATGAAAGTTTTGGCTGGTCATCAAAGCGGCAAATAGTATAGAGCAGAGTTTCTATTTGTGACTTCAAAGCAGCCCAGGTTGTTTGCTAGTTTTGGTCTGTTCCCAGATCAATATACATATGCACTATCTCAATATGGGAGAGATGGTGTAGTGAAGTCATGCTTACACCTGATGCTTAGCATAACAGCTGAACAATATGGACCAAGAGAAAAGCATACGGCGAACCAAAAAACAACATGTTGCTTTTTCCCCCAAAAGAAATTACCCTTATTTAATTCTAAAAACGAGGAAAGCAATTACTTGTTACTATCCAGTGTTTTTCTTATCCTTTTGTTGTTTGTTATTGTTTTGTCCTTGTTTTTTAATGTACATCTTGGCTTGAAGCATAAAGATATAACAAAAAAAAAAAAAAAAAGCCATAAATATGAAGCTAACACACTTCCATGCAACTTGTTTTCACTTTAAGCCCACAGCCCACAGTAAATATCCTTTCTGTACTTCTAATTACTCAAGTGTGAATATGCTCTGGATATCAGCACAGACCAGTAAAAACTTTGCTATGAAAGGACTGAAATCCACTCTCATGCAAAAAAAAAAGGAAGAAAGAGGAAAGAGGAAAGAGGAAAGAGGAAAGAGGAAAGAGGAAAGAGGAAAGAGGAAAAAAGAAAAAAGAAAAAAGAAAAAAGAAAAAAGAAAAAAGAAACCTCTTCCATATTGTGCAGATTATGTCCAGTGCAAATCTTTTCAAGGATCCCTCAGTTTCCTCACACCCTAATTTGAAACACAGCCTCTTTGATTAAAGTGGCTGGACAGATCAAATGGAGTGGATAAAAGCTCCTGTTCCAACTGGGTCCATATTTGAAGACAAGCTGTGCTAGAGCTGGGAACCATGGATGTTAGACCAGGAACTTGCCATGGCAGTACAACAGCACAGAGGGAAGCATACAGATAAGTAATGCAGTTTCTCAGAGATGTGGCACATGGCCATTATTCCACAGCTTCCACTGAAATGCCCAATCAGAATGACACAAAGTAGCTTAATGCCATCCTTTCCATTCTAGATCAAGACTATATTCCCCACCCTCCATCCCCCCAGAAAGATTATACGATCTCATTTCAGGAGTCCTATGAGATTTTCTAAATGAATTATCACTGATTAAGGGATGATTAAGCATACACAATTTCAGAATGTCATTTAAGAAACTCTTGTCACTTGATGCAGCATTTCTGTCAATATTCAAAACAAAATTAAGCAAGTTCAGCAACGATTATTTCTTCAGATGCAGAAATCTGTTATCGCCTTTTTCTTTCTTGTCTTGTATTGGTGCTTCCTAGAATTGCTCATAACTCTTTTCTCACAAACCTGTCTGTAATTTGATTGTCTAAGTATATCCAGAGGTTCCTTCCCCTTTCATTTTTCTGTCCCTGTATTTCATCTGCATTCACCTTTCAAATGGAAACTATTCCAACACCTCACCCCTAATCTCCTTTTAGCTAAAAATCACCAGCTGTTTCATGACTTCTCCAGAATCAGTCCCAGTGCCCGTCTTCACATTCCTGGCCTGTCCTCAATGCACATGCAACCCAAAACCACACGTGGCCAACAAGGCTTTGCAGCTGCAAGGCTGTGTTGAGCACTCGGGGCAACTCTTGACCTTTCTCAGATACTTGGAAGGTGGATGAAAACACCTTAAAAGCTGATGTGATCATGTGGGAAAACAACAGTCACATATAGCCAGATACCGCATCATATATTGAATACTTGAAATGTTTTCCATTGGTAGAAGAAGAGAAGACTTTTGGTGTCCCATGAAGGAAACAATCACAGAACCATTAAGATTGTAAAAAACCTCTTAGACCATCAACTTCAACCATCAACCCACCACCACTGTGTCCGCAGCAACTCTGTCTCTACAAAATGACATTGTTACCTAAGGGTAAGGCAGGACAGTTCACATCAGCCTGTGGTGCATACCACAACACCACACAAGAAGTGTACCCTGAGAGGTATTAGTGAAAGCTTGCTTGAGCCATGACTGCAATACTGGGGGTGCTGGCACTACAGATGGAAAGCAAAGGGCAGGATTTCATCTGAAAGGATCATAATGCTTTGTCACCAAAGCCAAGGGTTAGTGTGGCATTCTATAGCAAATGTTCAGGTTTTGTATTGGGGAAAAAAAGGATTATGTAAATTTGAATTACTGGACATATTGCACATGTAAGGATAAAATATAAAAAAATAGCTCAGCAAATAATGTGTCTAGTAACACTGCAGAGATGTGTTTTCTATAGATTATCCTCATCAAGACACATGACAGCTCTAAAATCTTTTGTAGCAGAAATTCAGGTTAATAAATCCTCCTAAAACGCTTGTCACTGCTTGTTGTTTATCATTAGGTTTGGCTTTTGGCTGCTGCAGACTCGAAACACGGCAGACCGCTCTCATTTCTAAAAACGACGTTGTTACAGTAACCATTTTTCAGTCATATCAGTATATTGTAATATACAACGATTCCCACATTCCTCAAAATCACTGATAGCACAATACTAGGCCTTTATGAAAAAGGCCAACCAGTTGAGAAATTTCCCCCTCCCCCAGCTAATACATCTGCTCAAAAAGAGATGCCATAGCACAACAAAAAAATACAGCTCTTCCTCACCTCTACTGAACGGCTAAAAGAGATCCTGTTATTTTAAACCACTAATGCTGTACACATTCACATCAGCCAAGGCAGCCACACATGGTAATTTTTAGTCGCTATTATTTTGGGTGTAGGAAAAATAGAAATGTCTAAACCTAAGCTATAGCCTTATCCTATGAAACCAAGTATTTCAGATGATCATTAATCATTTTCACTGTATTTAAAACTTCGCATTAACATCTTTATTCCCCTCTGTTACAAGAAACCAGGTTCCATCAGATCTCACAACAACTAAAGAACTGTGTTCTCTAATCAATTATACAGATTTTGCTTAGACTTTTCTTAACATAGTTTTTTCCTGGCATGAATCAGACTCACACAAAGCATTTGTTCTCACATAATGGGATTAACAAATCGCAAATTCCTATCTTCAGTACGAATTGTGAAAGAAGAAGCCATTTGATGAATCAGACTGTTGAATCCTTCAGCAATTGGAATTCAAGGTTTCCCGCTCACACAGATGTTCCTGGCCCGCATCCCTATTCCAAGGATGGCATTTGTGGAAGCAGTCAGCAGCTGCTCGCCTATCTGGAGCACATTGCTTTCAACACAGCCACTAGTGAATTACACACCCTAAATCTGACATAAATAGAGTCTCGAGATATAAGGAGTCATAAAGGAGATTTGATGGGATTTAACTGCAGTCGAATACTACAGGAAGAACATGCTCGGCAATAGCATGTACATCGTATGGATGCTATTTGCTTCCTCGTGATAAAGTGGCAAGTTAAGCTGCGAAAATTACTGTCATCCATCTCACTGCATGCATTCACACGCTTGGGAAGTGTAAGCGAATATGCAGCTACGTGTTTTGCAACCAAAATATTTCTCCTATATTAAAAAACAAAAAACAGAAAACAAAACAAAAAAAAAAAAAAAGAGATTTTGATGCATTTCACAAGAGATGATCAAGCCTTTGTGCATCCAGCCTATCAAAATGGGGCATGTCAACCTGCCTTATGCTAGTGCAACCCCTCTGCTTTGCAGCATACACAGCACAAAAGCCCAGTATTTCCAGTGAGAAAGACAGAATTTACTCCGTTAGCTGAAAATCTCCTCATCTTTACTATTCAAGTATTTCCTTGCTATTTTTAGGGCACTGACAGCATATCCTCCCAGTTCTTTCATCTGATCTCATGGCTCTTATAATACATGTGCACAAAGCTAGATGTGCAAGGAACATGTGGGCAAATGTTCCATGAGACAGGTTTCTAAGTATACATACTTAGCTTATTTATACTTAATGAACTCTACTCCCCTGAGATCAGAGCACACCGTGAGACATTTATGTGTTGTATAAAACAAGGAGATAGGACAAGGAGAAATGGTTTCAAACTGAAAGAGGAGAGATTTAGATTGGATATAAGGAAACAGTTTTTTTCAATAAGAGTGGTGAGGCACTGGCGCAGGTAGCCCAGAGAGGTGGATGCCCCATCCCTGAAGATACTCATGGTTGGGCTGGATGGGACTCTAAGCAACCTGATTCAGCTGCAGGTGTCCCTGTTCACTGCAGGGGAGTTGAACTAGATGACCTTAAGGGATCTCTTCCAACTGAAATGATTGTACAACTCTATGATCCTATGAAAACTGAGCTTACAAATTTAAAAGATTTTAAATTTTCTTTTTATTTCAAATATCATTTCTGCCTTTGCACCATATCCATCTCATTCCCTTATTCTACATTACCAGTTCCTGGTGCACTTCTATCAATTTTCTATTTAGATGATAACTCTGTAAATATAACAGTTCCTTCACCCATTTTCTTCTTGTATCTTTAATGTTATCACCCAGTTTTCATTTTCTGCCTCTGGATCTTTTCTTTTTCAACTCTGTCAGACAGAGATCATAATCTGGTATTATTCATTATCTCATAGTGATACTGGAAAATTTATTGTTGGCGATGTACTATGGAAAAACTAATTGATTTTAATAAAGATAAGCTGGAATCCATCAGCTGAAAATTTGGTCTGATTTTTATATAGGACGTTAACTCAGAAAAACAGCTCTATGCTTAATTATAATACAGAAGTGCAACCTCCTGCTTTAAATTTACAAGCAGAAAGTGATTCCAAATTTTACCTTAACAGACGAACACAGCAGACTCTGCATACTGAGTTGTAGAGTAGAATTGGATAACTCAAACACACGTATTTTCAGAGCTCAGGGGGCCAGCAGCAGTATTTGCATTTGTCACTTGAGATAGAAATGTAAAGATGGCCTTGACTAGAGCAAAAGACACAATATTTGCAAAATTAAAGACATAAAAGACATGAAGCAACACACAATTTCTCATTCTAATGGCTAGTCTACGCTCCCTTTGCTTTCAAAATTAAATGCAGCATAACATCTATTTCTTATTTAATCCCCCATCGTATTTTTTTTTTGTCATGAATTAGATGAATAAAGCACTTCAGATGCTGACAAAGAAAAACTGAAAACTTAGTGCCTAAAATATTAGCATAAGTGAGACCTACGCAGCACATATCACTTTTATAAGGTTCATGGCCTGGGCACAGTAGCAGAAATTAAAAAAGCAAATAAAAGCAGTGAAGGAGAAATTATGTACTGCTTTTCTTCTCACTGTAAATGCAGAGACACACAAAACCAAGAAATTTACATTAAAAAGTAAGGTTAAGTAATGTGACGGGAGAAAGAGAATCAGTCTTCAGCACCTTGTCAGCTTATATACTGATACACACAGAAAAAACTCGGCAGAAAGAGGAACCACCATTTCCTCAAAGGTGACAGTGGACTAGCAAGACAACAGGAGGTCACCAGAGCACCCTGCCCTGCCAGCAGGTATGAGTAGCCAATTAAAATCTTCATATACATTTACCAACATCATCATACCAACAGGCTAGAGCTGATCTTCACCAGTTACAAAACTAACTAACTAAATAATCAGTTTTAATCAGAAAGTTGAGATGACAAGGGAAGAAAACGGAGCTGTTCAACTCTGCCACATCCAGAGTCTTTTCTTTTTATGAAATATATACCACATAATACGGAGGTCACCCACCCCAAAATAATGTCTCCTATTCATTTCCATGGAAACTAAAATAGACACAAAAAGTATGATAACTCTATTTAATAGAGCAAAATTTCAGCTACAAAACAACACTTTTCAACAGTCACCACCATTAGCTGAGCATTTTTGCCAGCAGTGAATAAGGGCCTGCATGCTGCACTCATCAAAATCTGCACCAGCAGAGTCATGTCACTGCTGAAACGCACCACCCACCACCTCACTGTGCTCACATCCACTGTTTGGTCTCCAGAAATGGTCAGCAAGCATCGATGAATGTCAATGGGTGAAATTTTGGAATAATTCAATTCCATCTCATTGCTTCATAGAAATCCCATGTCAGATACCATTCCTGCCATCTGTCACACTGCAACAACATGTAACAGAATAAGGTTCAGCCTCTACTGCCACATCACCACAACAGACACCATCTTTTGTCACAGTCAAACAGAACAAAATAGGAGGTGTTATTTTTGGAGCAGCACTGATACAACTGTATTAATATATTCTAGTAGGCTGCTCTGCTAAGCAGATACTACATTTAATATATTTAAGGAACCATTTACCAATTAGTCATGTTCCTCTTTGAGGATACCGTAGGACTCTCCACCAATAGAGATGCCAAGAGATTGGAAGCTCTGTACCTCCCATCCCCTCCCAACCCTCTGTCCCCAAGGCCCAGTTCCTAGGCCTGCTGCCTAGTCAACCCTGAGGGTCAGGTATGAGCACTGTCAAACATTTACATTGTACAGCTGGAGGAAAGAAAGGGCATGGTGACTGCCAGAACTCACTGGGTAGGGCTGTCAAGGTGTTGTAAACTGCTTAAACTGCATTATCAGTTAAACAGTTCCCTGTCACAACACACTGGGAAAAGCTAGCAGAATAGCACTTTTACGCATATTTGAGCTGAAACAGAAGGTATTACAAGAGGGACTGATGTTAATGTGAAAAAATCAAGCAAAATGAAGGAAAAAGCCATGGGAAGACTAGAGTTTCACAGAAGATGACTGCACGGAATAGCAAGGTGAGTTACAGCCAAACAAAACATCCAGCATTGATTGTATCCAACTGATATAAATATCCATACAGAACAACACAGATTGACTGAAGCATAATACATACTGTAAAGTACTAGAGCAAAATTACTTTTTGGTGACACCAAAAAGTATATTCAAATACTGGAAGAAACAAGAGGCTCCTATGTCTTCCCAGGCATTGCCTAATAATTCACATCTCATAAGTTGTTACGAAACCACAAAGTTTTTAGGAAGCATCAGTGATTACCGTGAAAGTCACAGCTGGAAGAACAAAATCTGCGTAGCAAAAAAGGAAGTAAAGGTCTTCATTCACTTCCTTGAATTAATCTCTGACTAGATCTGAGAAATGAACTCCAGAAGCATCCATTCTTCATTTTAGAAAAATCAGAATTTTCCCACTTTCTATCATTTCCTTGCTTTCTATATTAACAGGAAGAAAAAATACCAAGAAAGCGAGCTTGTGTTTCCTATATACTCCAGGCTGAGTTCAGAAAGCAAACTGAAATACAGATGTACCTGGAGTAATGTCAAAAAAAAAGCAGACCAAATGAGACCAATTACACAAAATTGCAGCTTCATAATGCCAACACCTCTCCAGTACTAAGTTTAAGGCTCTAGAAAGAGAACAGTCTCCGATTTCACAAAAGCCACCCAATTTACTGCACCAAATGTTGAATAAAATATTTAATAGAAATGTTTAACAGAAGCAGGAAGAAGTACGAGTAGAGAGTTGAAGAGCACTCTTCGTGCTTTATCTTTTGAGGCAACCATCTTAAAGCAGGGGTAAATAATGTACCGCAACAAGTTATTGGTAATCGGTTACAGAAATGCAATAAATCTAGCTCATTTCTACTGACATATCATTATAGAATCGCTCTTTAGAAAATTGAAAGTAAGCAACACAGCCTACAAAATGTAAATGAAATCTCAAATGACACAAAGAAAAAGGATTATTTTTCAAAGTGTATTTCTGAATATCTTGTAGGCTACTCAGAATTTCATCCAGCTAACAGCCCTTTAGCATTTGGGTCCTCAGTGCCATGTTTGGTTTTTAATATGTGTTAGCACTACTGGTAGTTTACTTAAAAAAATCACTCCACACACTTAAGTTTTACCACATCTTTCACAGTTCCTCATTCAAAAAGTAGAGCCGTGTTTTTGAAAACTCTCTGGGCTCTCACTGTACTTTTTCCAATCTGTTTTCTGGGCAGGCTTGATTTTAAACCAGGCAGGCCTTTCTCTTAGCCACATAATAAATAAGAGATGTTAGAAAACACTCAGAAGCTATTTATGCCCAATACAATATTTTTTTTCCTGGTAACTAAGCCATTCTTCACCTAAAAGTATATAAAGACAATTATATTTGCTTATGCTGAAAGCAGTAAACTAGCACATAAATTAATAAATACCAGAAAAGAGGTAGGCATGTGAGGTATGCCATACACATTAATGAACATAAGAGAAATATGATACCATTTTAGCAGAACCTACAGAACAGTAGGACAGCACTGGGTGGTCTGCTCAGAGTCCTAGAATCATACGCTTGCCAAATAAAAAACTGAAATAATAAATTTTGGCTGAAATAATGAATTTTCAGCAATACGGTTAAATAAAGATATGGCAGGCAAGATAATATCAGAAAGTGTATCTCAACAGCAAGAGCTGTTCTTCAAAGAAGAAAAAGATGATTAAGTTAAAGCCTAAACTCAAACGTACAACCAAACAGTGTTGTCCTTCATCAAGCTGGCATCATTTCAGATAAACTCTACTGACCACAGTCCATTAGTCAATAGGAATATTCCAGTTTTAGTACACAATAAATGATTTCTGAATTGCCAGTTTAACCAAGTAACCAAGCACTGCTCAGTGCAAATCAACAGAAAAAGCAGAGTTGCACAATGGGTGAGCGATATCAGCTTCTTGATTTACAAACTATCCACTAAGTACTTCTTGGGCTGCCCAACCAAACAATGGGGAAATAGGAAAAGCAAAACCACTGAGTTTGGAAAGGCCTCCTTCTGCAAACTGAGGAACCAGCACAGGCCTCATCGCATCTGTCCTGAACCTCCCTCAGAGGATCCCATGAATATCTGGCTCTTCCCAGGTGCCTGAGCCAGGAGAGGGCTCTCATAGCTGAACCATGGTGCAGAGCAGATCGAGGTACAGGGATGCTGCAGGCAGCAGGCTCAATGTGCCACGTAGCAGCCCCTGCAGAAAGGCAGTCCCACAGCACTGCCTGGGCTCTGTAGCACAAAAACATGGTCTAGAAATCTGGTGAGCAGCTGGGAGAGCTCTGACCCATTGTGGCTGTCCAGGGGCTACTCTGGCATCAGGTCTTTCTTTCTGTGTTTTAACCAGGATTTTTTGAAAACTATGTTCTCTTTTTCTACCTATACTGCTTTGTTACAGTTATTAATACTAGGAAGCAAGCGCAGAATAGCATTTGATAGACAGCCTGTCAGAAAGACCTAAAAACCTTTCAATAACACGCAGAAAACCAGACCTATAATGGGTGTGCTAAGACAATTATAACTACAGCAGCTCAGACTATGATGCTGCAATGTAAAAGTAACTGTGCCATTACAGTAATTTGAAAGATACCAAGAGAGGAAAGAAGAGGGGGAGGAAGCTTTCAAGATTTATAAGATGTTGGTGCTGCAGTGCTCTTTCTTTGAAAAAATACCATGCAGTACCATTCCCTGCTGACTCCAAAGCACAGCGACTGAGAGCACAGCTCACAATTACAGCAGACTCCGAAACCTGTCAGTCAAACAGCTGAACTGGTAATGCCAAACAAAACAGCAGATTTACACCTGGGAAAAGAAGCTATAATGGAAGAAATACATTTTCTTTGCTCTCATTTATAACGGTAGTGGGGGAACTAACTACAGGGGGTGCTTAGCATATTTACAAGACACTACAGGAGGCGTTTAGCATATTTACAAGCGACAGTGGCACGATTTTACATGCAGAAGTTTAAATATTATAAAATCTGCTCTGTATTTAGTTTCTTTGATTTAAGGTATCTGCATCTACACCTCAGGATGAAACTTTCACATCAAATAATTTCAGTAATGGAAACTCCATGCTCTGCTGGCTCGCCACACTCAAAGAGGTCCTGCTAAGAATTCTCTAATAGCAGTAGGTCATCTTGGTTTGGTTTCTTTATTTTATGCTTTATTTAAATAGAAAATGCAAAAAGAAAAAAAAAGTTTGCTAATGCTTCAGAATAATTTAGGTATTTATTTTTAGAAAATATTTTGGTTTGTAACAATAAAATCAGTTGAACTAAACATGCACACCGTATCTTCGCATGGTCATGTCCTGCTAAGCACTCTACTACAGTGGCGTATGCGGCCCTGCCTCTTTCACACAGTAAGAATGAGAAATCAGTTCAGTTTCCATTCTGCCCTTTGTTCTTGGGAAAGGATTTCATGAGATGGACAGAAGAAACAAGGTATACGCCAGGAACGGTCTGTCACAAATCAGTTGGATGGAACTAGCAGACTTGAGTCTGGCCCAGTTGCGAATCGGAGAGATTTACATCCTTTCTCCAGAACTGGGGTGCTCAGGGGAGGAAAAGGCCTCATTCATTTTATATTTCACTGTTTGAAAAATAAAACCTAGATTAAGCAAGTGCAGACTGCACCAGTCCCGACCTTGTGTTTGCTTTAAGAAACCTGATGATCTAAGCATCATGAGCTCTAACAAATGAAGAGCAATTTGTATAATGCATAAGATTCCTATCTACACTTAAAATTCCCCTCTGTTCTTTAATTGTCTAATAAAAGTCCTTTAAAGATTTATGAAAGTCATGGAAATTTCTTAATTATGTATGGCTGGAAATAGATTGCAACTTATAATACTGAAAATATGTTCGCTAAGGAACTTAGGTAAATTGCTTAAAGAAAACCTAATTTTTCTATATTTAAGCTTCTTTCATAAAGGCAATAAAGATTTCCACATCTCATATGCAGTGAGACACCATAGAAGATAAAACCAGAAGCAGTTTTGTTATTTGTAGCTTAAGTATGGCTCACCTCCAAAGGAATGATTAATTTAGGATCATGGACCTATACAGCAATTCTCAGAGGAAGCTGATGAAAAAGAAGGGAGAGGTTCAGAGGTTAGAAACAGCTGAGCTAAACAGAGACCCATTTCTGGTCTCTGTTTCAGAGTCTTCCAAAGGCTGACTGAACAAGACACAGAATGTGACCAAACCGCAGGGCAGCAAAGATTGGCTCACCCGCTGTGTGAGCTTGGAGCAGCCCACGTGCCAGCTCAGCAGCAGCAGCAGGGCCATGCCCAGCCCTCCTCCTGCTTCACACTGACCCCAGCACCCACCAAATCAACAGCCTTGTGCTAATTCACACCTCATGTTACACAAAGCGAAGGGCTGAACTCTATCATCACTCAACTCTGATGAGACACGTTTGATTAAATTAAGACAGAACCAAGCCAGGGCTTTATTGCATTTGATGAAACTGCTGCTGCTGTGGCATCACGGTGGGAGCTGCACCATTCATACCACTCCTTTTCTGCCACTGCTCTACTCTCTTTTCTTCTGCCTACACGACTGTCTGCGTGCAGAACTAAAGAATCTCCCAGGTGATGAAAAAACACCACTTCTGGTGACTGAACTATGTGCAGACAAAACAGACATTTCAACCCAGCCACAAAGGAGCAAAATTGCCAAGTATTGCACCATTCATTAATTGTGCAAAAATAAACTGGGTTTAAAAGTAGTCGTTCTTCCACATCATAGTTTTTAACTGATGGAAACTGAGTCAGTGTTTACCTCCAATGAGAGAAAGATTATGCTGCTGTATCTGTAACTGTTTGATACAGCTCTAAGTGTGATAGATATGCATACGTGAGTAGATAAACGCAGCTATCTGGATTATTTACTACTGTAGCATGCACCAATTTGGGACCGTTCACAGTCCTTGTCTTTACTGTGCATATATTTCATCTTCAGTGGCAACACGTGTTTCCAAAATGATTAAGTGATACAGACCCTTTAAGGCCCCTCACACAGAATAATACTTCCAAGGCATATGGTCTGACATATAATTATTTTAGTGTATGATTTGTTTGTATGCTGTAAACTGAAAATATTTAGCAGGCTGTCTTCTGAATTGTGAATAATGGAGTATGAGAATCTGTCAGAATTGCTATTTCATTCAGGGAGCTGCATTCATACACAGCCCATTAAAGTACTGTTTTCACTTTTATGTCTTTACGATTTTGTATTACTGCGTTTGGGGCAGTTTAAAGAACTACTTCAACAAATACAGTATGCCAGGCTGTGCCTCAGGGGAAGATCTCTTTACTTCAAAAACGTTGAAGTTTTGAGAAAACTATATAACACAATAAACAGCTGTGGATGCACAACGCTTCTCAGCTGACCTTTCATCTTTATACAACGGAGAACCTGGCAGAAGCTCTACATGGATTTTTGAGAGCCAGCAGTACACAGGAAACCAATCCAAACTGAACCTGGCTCCTTGCTATCCCCAGGAAGCAATTGCTCAACATATGCTGCAGCACTGAAGATGCTGCATTGGCATGCAAATATCAAGAATCGCATTTGTAATGAATAAAACTCGTTACACCAATATTCTAATAGACTGTAAAATGACCTCTGAAAGTCATTCCTTAAGTTTTCTTTATGACCGTTGAAAGACAGCTGCAGACTACTAGAACACACAAAATACTTTTTTAACTTAGTGCACAAATGACTATTGATACCTTTTGGCAAAGAATGCTGCCTTTTAAGATTAATTTTAATGCATTCGGATTACATTCAAATTTCTGCAGGAAAGAGAATTGAATTTTACTAACTGTTTTCTTGTCCTGGGGGAATGTGTCTAAAATCATCTTCATTTTACATCAGAACTGCATAAAGAAGAAAGATAACAGAAAACAATAGATGGAATACTGAATAGAGGCCTGACGCATATGCATTATTTACGAGACAGAACTTCGCGGTGTTACAGAAGTTGAAGCCAGCTACCATATTACAAAAAGGGGTATTTGAGATAAGATATTACATGATTCCAATACTAATATTTTAGGACATTTTGAATTCAAAATCTGTTCAGTGAGAAACACTGTAGATTGTGTGCATTTATGAACAGTAATCAAAAACAACTGTTCAACTTTTAAAATAGCTGGAATAAGGGGAAAATCTATTTAAATTGACAAGGTTGAATAATGGAGTAAAGCCCCAAAGAACCAAATCCTTTCCTTCCTAAAACCTTATTGCCAAAATATTTAACAAAAAGTTACTGTATCTACACATTCTGGAACACAAATGAAAAATATCTTTGTGTCTTTTGAAAAAGGTCATCATTGCATAGAAATATTTGAACTCCTGATATTATTATCCGAGCAAGCGCTCCTATCACCAGTGTGAGAGCTCCAGTGGGCAGGAGAGAATTACAATTTCTACACACACAAAAAAAATCACCATGGTGCTGCAGAAGATCTCTACTTTGGTCTCTCAAAATGTTTGATCAACTCTCTCTCTTGCAGCAGTCACAGAGCAGATGAGGCCCTTGGCAGCTCAAAGGATGAGGCAAAACCTTTCTTCAGTTAAGCTGCTAAAAATGAGGTTACCCATGGGAAGTGGGGCATGGGTTCTCTTTTTCAGATGAAGACAACGCAAAAGGCTTTCTTGACTCTTCCTAACAGCATACCAGGGGAAAACCGAGAAACAAAGTGGGGACACTGAGAAGGAGCTACTAAAGGTGAGTGCCTTCCTCAGCTGGGTCTATTAATGAGGCAGCTCAGTGCCCTCCTTTGCTGACAGATGCTCCTCTGAAAGCTTGCTTAACAAATCATTGCCTTCTCAAGAGAGAAGCTACTGATGGCTTCACACTACACTCAGACCCTTAGCTCCTACCTCTACAATGCTGTTGCATGTTCTGCCTCTCTGCTCAACCTCCCATTTTGGTGAAGATCAGCTTAAAGAAATCCAAGGCTGAACAGTGCTGCAGGTGATACTATATGCTTTTTACCCATTAAGCCCTCCCAAAATACTGCAGTGTTTACATCACAGAGCAGACTGCTGCTCACCTTCCCTTAGATACTATGGGGCAGTGCTGCAAAGAGCAAAGTGCAAGGGAGCAGCACCAACAAAATGGCTCCTCCCTCTTAGTCCCCAAGTCCAGTTTTTGAGGATTTTCCACATGTCACAAAAGCAGCCATGACGAAGCTCTTCAGCTCAAAGTATTCATGTGCTTGAGCCTTGTTGCCATGCCCCTGAAGGGCTAACAGCTTAAGCTCCATAGAGGTTCAAGTACCATAATGCAACAAGCATAACTTCAGAAAAATGTTTTGTCTTATGAAGCAAGCCTTTCATTCTGGAATGAATAGAATAACTTATGCCACCAACTCAGTATGGTATAAGTTAAACAACATGTTGTAACTTTAAGCTGTGATGGTACTGTATTAACAAATATCTTGCTCCACCTTCCTGCCAGATTACCTAAAGCACCATTTTGTAATGTATTTCTAACAGTATCAGAATGTCTCCTGTCGAAAAGAATAAAGAATGTTAAGATTATTTTACCGTTCAAAACAGGGACAAATATTCTTGTTCTAGATGAATTTTAAACACAACAAAAGTCAAAAGTCAGCGTTCCATGTTTGTTTTTTTAAACTCAGAATCCACAGTATATTGTGTATTTTTGTGGAGACAGTTACAGAAAACCAGTAGCCACACTAAAAAGATGTCTAATCTTCATTTACATAAGGCAGTTCAGAAAACATAAGAAATTCTTTGCCACAAGCACCTATGGTAGCACGCAAATGAGAACAATTTCATATTTCTGTAAGAAATCCACAAATGAAGGAAAATAAAGGCTATTTATATTGCGCTAAGGTATGTGGAGCATAATGGCTAGCTACTTATGTGGGAAACATTCCGGTCTCTTTTCAGTCTACAGGATTAAAAAGATTTTCCTAATTAGTAAGTAAAACCATAGCACTCTCTTGAGGAATTTTCTGCCATGCTAATATGGAAATATTTCATTCCCTAAAGAGGAAATTTTTAAATAGTAAACAAACGTATAACTTGTAGTTATATTAACACAGTAAGTGAAAAGGCCCAAGATGCAAAGAGATCTGTCCTTGTATGCACTTGAGCCATTTGTTTGAAGGCAGAAAACATTTCATCCTTCCCTCCCCTTTTAGTGCACACTGCACAACTTAAATACTGTTCCATATTGAATTAAATAGAAGTTTTGGGTTATTGTTTGCTTTAATCAAAATCTTCCGGAAATTTGATTTCTTTTCTTAAAAGGAAATTTTGGAGAACAAGCAGCATGATAGGATACAAGAACACTTACCATACTAGGAAAACAAACAAATTAGACCCTGTAAAGAAATCCCCATGGCTACCTACAGATTCAAGCTGGCCTCAAATTCCACATTTGGTCCACAGATTAAACTACTTGACTAACATGAAGTGTTCAAACAATCTTTCAATATACAAGTGCTTTAACAGCTCAATCATATTTAACAGATGTGTTGAACATGATTACACGCCATAAAGACTGATTTTAGCATGTTCCAAGCCCATACCATACACACATGCATTTATTCAGTATTGGCCTTAGTTGGACACAATGACCTTTAAGATGCTTTTCTATTGCCCAAACAAAATCATCCATTGCCATTTAGGATGCTGGAGCTTGTGCAATCTGGAATCTACTGCTTCCAAGGCTACAGGCCCAGACCTTACCTATCAATACCACTTAGAACATCTCAAATAATAATTAGATGGGGAGGGTTGTTGTTGGTTTTTGTTGTTTGGGTTTTTTTTATATAGAATCCCTTACACAGTACTTTTGCATGTGCCTGCCATTATTTTTCTGTTTTCCCTTACTTCACCTCCCTCCTTTTAGATTTTACTCCAGTATCCATCACTTCCTGAGGCAATCTTCCTATAACTGGGTGTTTCGTTTAACAATTCATTTTTTGGTGGGGGTGGCAGGAAAATGCAAGAAAGAATAACCTTTTCTTCTATTTACAACACAGTATGACCATTTTCCACAGCACTTTTTGTATTTCTGTTTCTTCCTTTTCCTTATTTTATCCTCAATGTTTCACCTTGCATTTGGTGATATTTTTTCTCTGGGTTCCTTTTGATTTTGTTCCACTTTTTGTGTTTAAAGAAAAAAAAAAAAAGCCCAGCAAAAGACTTCAAAGGTCTCCTTTCCCTATCATCACCCAGCCTGAATCATCTGTAGCTGCCTTGACCTCTTTCTATTTGCACTCATCTTTCTACTTACTTCCATTTTCTATTATTTATTTTTTCTTTTCATAGAACCATAAAATGGCTTGGGTTGGAAGGCCCCTTAAAGCCCACTCAGCCCCAGCCATGGGCAGGGTTGCTGCCCCCCCTGCTTAGGCTGTCCAGGGCCCCATCCAACCTGATCCTGTGTGCTTCCAGGGATGGGGCACCCACAGATTCTCTGGGCAGCTGTGCCAGTGCCTCACTGCCCTCTGATTAAAAAACTTCCCATTAGCATCTAACCTAAATCTCCCCTCTTCTGGTTTAAAACCCTTGTCCTGGAATCTTCTCTTCTTGAGACTGAAACAGCCCAGTTCCTCCTTTTCCTTCCTCGTTTTCAGCAATTCTCTCATTTCATTCAATACAATATTCCATTCAAAGTATTATCAACAGTGGAGATAAACAAAAAGTCTTACCCTCTTGAAAACTTGGCACTGTTAGCAAGTGCTCTAATGGACAATTTAGAGACATTGCATGAACAATGATTAGTGACCTTCCCTTTTCCATGCAATCAGTCTACGGAGATGAGCTGCACAGAAAAACATTTTGAGTCATATCAGGACCATTTTTGATAACTATGTGAAGTGCATTATACTCAGATCAGCAACTGCAGCCTTTAAATTTGCTGCAGAATGCCCGTTTTTAAGTGTTTGTTATTCACACACAATGCTGCAGACCACACAGCAGAACCTGAAAAAAACAAATTAATTTTCACATTACAAATCCTGCTTAGTATAAAGTATACAGATAGCTGTTCTGAAGGAACAAAATATACTTCTCATGCTCTTAGCAATGTCTCCATCAGTGGAGTACTTTCTTTTTCAGGGTTTGCCACAAAAATCCTATGTTCTTTAGCTAATGTAGAACGATGTCAAAAATAACTCAATTTGCTTTCTTGGCATCGTGACACTTTATCAGATGCACCAAAACCACCATCTGATGACAGCAGATGACACCTGAGTACACCGTCACCAGTTCTGAGATAGAAAAGATTATACAGGAATGCTGCTCAGTTAGACTTAGCTGGATGTTCAGCACACTGAAGTTTAAAAAATGTACAAAAGCCTCATTACTGTTTCAGCTCATCAGACTCTGGTTTGCCGGGTTGGATATGCACACACCGACCTCTACAATGTCATGACTTTCAGGTTACCCATTGATTTCTGCGAATCAAAAATGTGACGCAAATAAGGAATTGCCAGTCAATTAGTTCTTATCACAAGCTCGCAGTCTGCGGTAATGGGGTGACACACTGTTCTGCATAACAATTACAAACAAGTCTTTTATAGCCAGGTAGCTGTCCTCAAAGGAAAGACATGTCCTCTTTCCAAAGAACAGATGTAGTCAGCAACATGATTAATGCTTTTGCACATGTTACAAGACTGATTTTAACAGCTGTCAGCAATTTCAGATGGTATGGGCAGTCTCTTCCCACTTATCATACACACGTGATACTGATACAATCATTGCTTCAAATCCGCACACAAAAGGAAAACTTTTCTTTTTTTTCATCATTATTATTTTATTCCATCACTGCCAAATATAATGGAACTATCTGGGGCTTCTTTAAAATGCCTATGGTTTACCATATGTTCATTTAATTTTTAAGAGACAGCTATATCATGCAAGTTGCAATCCTTTGCCTCCCAATATATGTCATTAGAATGAATATTCATGTAAGCACTTCCAGTGGCTTTGCTTAATATCACATCTACCAGAGTCATTAAAAGCCTTGTCATCATAACCCACCAGTGCCTCTGGCACATGTAAATTATTAACTTTAACTCTGTCTGCAAGTGCTAATCTCAACGCAAAACAGAAAAATAAATTACTGACATCAATTATCAAAGGTTAGAATTTTCACAAGTCAACTGGGATTTCCACAGTACCTCCAGCACACACTTACCTTTGTTAGAAGTCACTAATAAGCTATTCTTGACCAGACCAAACAAACAGGAAAAGCACTTGAAACATTTTCAGTTGTTACTACTAGCAAGCAGATATTCCAGTAATATTAACATTTATTATCTTAAATCAGGCGAGGCACTGCAGAAATGAAATAAAAGCTCTGTAGTTTTTCCTTTCTGTGGAAATCCCGCAGCAGAAAAGCTAGGTAAATACCAGTTTGTATGAGAAAAGTGAAAATCAATGGCTAATTAACGGTTGCTTGATCCAGAGCACTCCCCCACAATAAGTCCCTCCAGGATCAGCATGCACGATAGCATGCTTTAGCATGTTAGTGTGTACCTCAATGCTGGCGTTCCACACCCACTGCATTTGGGGTGTTGGGGTGGCCAAGAAGAGCAGAAGGAAGAGGTTGATGCATGGAGGGAGGGGAGATTTTGTGCCTGCCCTGCTTCCAGCGCTCACTTGGGAAGAATGGAAATGGCACAACCAACCACAGAGACTCCACTGTAGACATTGTGGGGAGGTGCCAAAGATCAATCTACAAGACAAGGAAGTGCCAAAGAGCAACCTGTGTATCTTAACAGCAAAGCCATATGTGGGCAAACTGAAAGACTCCATGCAAGAATCGCTTTATTGACAGATGCAAGCACAGTGTTAGATTTAGTATATATGACAATCATGGGGACAGGTTATTACTGGAATATCTGCTTACTAGTAGTAAAAACTGAGAGTATTTCAAGTGGTTTTCCTGTTTGTTTGATCTGGTCAAGAATAGCTTATTAGTGACTTCTAACAAATGAAGATTCCATAATACAACTGCACACAAATACAAATATTTCAAATACATGCATGTATAGATATGCATATATGTATATTACTAACTGACTGAACAAAATTGAACAATTATATTTTTAAATAAATTGGTATTCCTAAACTGGAACACCAAGATACAAAACTAAAACACTATCAGTTCAGTTAATTTTGTTACATATACTGCTCACTTTGACCTCCACAGCTTCATACGCACGTCTTAATGTCCAGACACACTTACAGAGGAGCACACACAGCTCTTAAGAAACTACATATTCTCTCCTCAATGGGAAATTCAGAGATAAAACTCCTGGGTAGTTTCTCCTCCTCCTACGCAATGTCTTAAGGATGCTCCAGAGATCCTCTGCTCCCATTCTATCACTCAGCATACACAGAAAGCTTTTGGGAAGGTTTGTGAAAAGATCAGGAATGCTGCCTAAATTAGTGTCAGTGACTTCTAATGCCTCTCTGCTACATTTGTCTGAACTGGAAGAATAGGTTTGAGCAAATAATCCTCAAACAAAGTTGAGGTAACATCATGGTTGTGGCTGCCAAATCACAATTCAGGCCTTCTGAAAAGCACAACTCAAGGAGGCAGAACATGTAAACCAAACTTTAGCACTGGCTGACACTTCAGTGGACATCTGAATGGCAGTTTTCTCTTAACACTTTGCATAAAATCTCCTGGTTTTAGAGGAAGAGTGGCTTTGCTTCTAGGAAGACAAGCTCTGCATTTGTCTAAACAATATAAAGAATATTTGACTCATCCTTAAAAACATGAGTTTTATGCTTCCTTACACGTGTCAGATTGCCATCACTGTATGTGTAATGGGCTGCATTAGGAGGTCATCACTCCTGAACAGACTGAGGCTGCTTCAAGTGCACACACTTTAAATGAGCAACCAGCGGCTGCCTATCCCCTCTCATGCAGTCCAGAACTCTCCCAGTCTCTACAGCCAGATTTGTTCCCACTTAGGCAGCAAAATAATTCATTCAGAGTAGCCAGGTTTTTTACAGGCTTGAGTTCTCACTGATCCTCAGCTATTTGGAAATATGACCTAAGCTAAACACTTCTGTGAAAGCCAAGAACTACTGAAATCCTGACAGTGCCAGATACATAATGTGAGTGGTGCACATGTCTACTAAATGTTTAGCACCAAAAAACCCATGTATGAGGCCTCCCACAGCTCTTTTGGATGGTAATTTATCGGAACAAGAGATCTGATTCCAGGTGGGAGCTAGAAAGGGGTCTGTTTCCAGTAGTACATTTTATACAATGCTAGTGCAAATGCCTTGTTTTTCGTTTTGATCACTTTATCACTAAAATGATGATACATGAGGCTTATGAAAAATAATTAATTGGCTAGCTGTCTTCGCCTGTTGACCTTGGTGGAGCTCAGGTATCACTAAAGAAAGCAACACTGTAGTCCCACTGTGCCTTTCTGAGTCCACCTTTGCTCTGGCAGCTGCCAAACAGAAGACAAAAGTAGGGAATGAGTCTAACGTGCTGCCTCCCAAACTTTATTGCCCTTTCAAGGTGGTCTATGGCCAAATCTCTCTATAGTGCATTAATTATGACTAGAATTTGGCTACAGGCAATTATATAAGATGAAAATACCAACAAACTATCTCATACAATCCTCCTTAATTAAACCATAGGTGATGAACTGGTAGCACTATAGGAATACCCAAATCCTCACTTGCCTTATGGGCTGCCTGCAAAGCCAAGTAAAGAGCTGCAGTCCCTGACTGGAAGGGAACCAAGGATACTGCTTTGCCACATGTGAGCATCCCTCACAGGAGAGGCTGGGAGCAGGTATAGCCCCTGGGACAGGCTTTACAACATTGAGCATGAAGCTAATATGGATACAAGCTGGAGTTATAAATATGCTCCCCTCCTACGCCAATTGAAGACTGCCCATTTAACTATGAATTTCCTGAAGATACATATTTTTCCTAAAATGTTTTCTCCCAGACAGTAAAAGTCAGAAACAACAAAAACTTATGAGCATTAACAGCTGCTAAGAACAGTATGAAACTACAGGACAAGGCAAAGCTAAAGTTTATTAACCCAAACAAATTTTGAATAGTATTTCACTCTACATTTCTTAATCCAGCCTTTGCATTTTTTCGTACCTCATACTGACTTGACTGTGCACAACTCACTCCTGCCTCATTTCTTTAATGCTTTTATGGTTTGTAAACTCCTGCAGAAAAAATTTCAGGTTAGTAGAGATCTGTTTATGATGAACACACAATGCAGCACAAAGCTAGATTTAGCAAAGCACTCACGGTGAACAGTGGAGAAAATCTTCATGAAATCTTCCATTCCTGGATTTTGGTTGTTCTTCAAAAGAACCAAAGGATGCTCCTGAAATCCCCCTTAGCTGAAGCACTCCCTTCCTGAGCCAATAAACCTTCATTAAGCTATCTGAATTACTTTTTAAATTAAGAGAGCAGCACATGTTCCTGCATATAGAACAATGAGAGGCTCTTGGCAACAATCCTGCTCAAGTAATTACAGTATTTTACATTTTTATGCTGCCTTTCATCTTGCTGGATCCCAGAGTGCTGCACCAAACCCAGGGCTGCCTCCCTTTCTCGATATAGGATGTGCACAGGTCTCACAAATTCCACACATGCTTGTCTCACACACAAGCTGGAATGCCACCACTGACAGAATCGTGGGTTAATGTCATTAACATAGAAAGCACAGGAATTGTAAATTTAGGCCAAGGAATCTGACACGATCATATGAAAACTGTTTGAAATGGTGAAAATATTTCAACCAGACAAACAGGCAGAGCCTTAAATGCGAGGCACAGGCTGATGCATGCATCTCGTTCAAAAGCTGCAAAAGCAAAGCTGCTTCTTAGCAGTGTTTCTTTCCCCACTGTTTATTGCTACAGCACTAAAAATCCTACCACCACTGTAGGTACTCGCTGTGCATATCTTGTGGCAGCTACATTCAGCCATAAAGGTCTTACTCCAAACCAAAGCCAGTTCTCTTAATGACCACGTAGTCCCTGTTCTACACATGCTGGTAGTGCTACAAAGTGTACTGCTGTCACCAAAATGAGTATCATGGGTGGAAACCCACTCCACTCCCCCAGACAAGAGACTCAGATCATCATAAAACCAAAGCATGGTTTGGGGTGGATGGGACTTTAAAGCTCACCCAGCCATGGGCAGGGCTGCCCCCCACCATCTCAGGCTGCCCAAGCCCCATCCAACCCAGCCTTGAGTGCTTCCAGGGATGGGGCACCCACAGCTTCTCTGGGCAGCTGTGCCAGTGCCTCACTGCCCTCAGAGTAAACAGTTTCTCCCCAACATCCAACCTGAATCTTCCCTCTTTTAGGAAAAGAAAGGCCATGTCTGAGTCCCCTCCTCCACAGGTCAGCACCACATCACACAGCCCTGGGGCTCTTTGGTTTGGATCAAGAAGAGCAGGAAGGATGGAGGAATGATTATCGAGGTCTTGACAGAACACTGCCCCTGGCATCCCAAAGGCACACAGCTCATAGCTGGACTAAACACGGAGCCATTTTCTCTCCAGCTTCTTTCTGTTATACAGAAGAGTTTGTTATTAATTTTGTGCTAATAACCACAATGTGCTACTTTTTTCCCCTGCAAAGCATTCTCAAGCCTCATGTGAGTTCAGGGGGCTACAATCTGGCAGAGAAACCTGTGATTTCTCCCACTGTACCGCTCCATCATCACAAGAGCTGAGATGAGAACCTTGAAGACACGGAACTGTTTTGTTAATTTCCAGTGGAAGAGAAAGAAAAATGCCAGCAGCACTTTTGCCACTATCCATGTGGCATTTGCAGGAGCAATGCTACCTGCAGCCCCATCAGAGCTGTGTGGGCTTGCAGCCCTCTGGGCTTCAAACTTTGGCTTGATCGAAATAAAATCCACCATTTTCTGATCATTATAAATAAACAAAGAAGACCCATCCCAAAGTCAAAGCCCCAAAACCTTTGGGGGAGGCAATAAATGTGGATCTTCCACACAATCTTTTTCTTGAAATTATCACCAGCTGGTTTAGCATTACTCATTTAAAAGTCCTCTTTCCAAGCAACTCTGAGATTAAAAGAAACGTGGCAAAAAATGTGACAAGACAGAGCAAATTACATTTCTGCTCATGAAAAGCATGAAACAATTACAGCAAGAGGACTCACACTCTGCTGAGAGACATCTCACGTGTGCTGCTCAGCAAGCTAGCTGGCAAAGAACACCATCTGCATACTGTTCAGTCAGCAGTACAAATGTGTGTTCATCACACCCAGCTGCTGGCACCTTGCTTTTTCTCATGTTTAGAACAATGAGGTGGTATTCTCAAGATGATAAACTTGTAACATACAATGTAAAGGCAAATCTCAACTTCCTCAAAGCTGATGTCAACTCCAGACCTTCCCTAGGGGACAGCCTCACTGAACAGCCTCTTCGTAGTCCATCACTCGATAGTTTTCCCCTACTTACCCACAGACAGCCCATCTCTGTTCAGACCTGCTGGATTTACTGCTTCACCTGGCAGCCCAGACACCATCCCTTGTCAAGCTCCAGATCAAACACATGTGGCTCCGGCAGCTCCCTTGAAAGTTGATTTAACTTCCCCCCATCAGATGCTGTGCAGGTAAGCAGAGCAGAGCACCTGACCCGGCCCCTGAGATCCCACTGTCATCAAAGAAAGAAAAAAAATGGTATTCTAAATCAATTTTCCCAAAGGGCACAATCACTCATGACCACAGTTTGGGTTACAGCCAGTCTATATACTATGGGAATATAGACATGTACTGACTGCTGACCAAAATAAATGCTTTCTGCTTAGTTACTTCACAGATATTTAGAAAACAGATATTTCAACAACAGGTAAACAACCATTTAATATTAATTTCTAGCATTTTACTGATAGAAAATAACCTATCCATTCCGCATTAGAAGAACTGGACCATTTGCAGAGGCACCTACCACTTCAGACTCAGCATGAAGAAAATAAATAATAGATAACTGAGAACAAACATTGAGATTCAGATCTTATGCCAAAAGATTATTACTTCAGTGATGGGCTCAGCAAATCTAAGATGCATCATCTGTTGATAATAAATAAAATCCTAACAACAATAAAGGAATGCTATACTGTTTTCTAGATCAAATTAAATGAAGATTTAATGGCAAATATTTGAAAATGAGTTTTTTGTTGTTGTTGTTTTTTGCATATATGAATTCAAATATATAAGGTAATAAAGATTTTTAGTATAAATATTGCACATGTATGTATTGTTTGTTGAAACACAAACAAAACAGATTAGGAAAATCAATACTCAATTCTTTTTCTAGATTTTTATCCACTGTAGTATACAAAAGCAATTTAGGCACTGGCTGCAGCAAATCCTTACTTCAGCATCTCTCAGACAAGTATATTTGTCATTCCCTCTGACAAATAATAGATAACAGTTGGCAAATCAAAACTGTTTGTATTTAGTGCATTCTAAAAATGTAAGCAAAATACAAAAGTTATTTTTCAAGACATAAAAAATATTCAAAAAATAACTTTAAAAAAAAAAATCAAAAAAACATATTTTGTCTTTGTCTTTAAAGCTGCAAAAATCAGGACCAAAACCAAAAACATCCAGAAGACAGGAGTCCATGGGCTTTCCAAAAACTGTAGCATGAAAACTGGAAACTGAAGAGAGGTTGTTGTGAGCTGGGGGTCAGCCTCTTCTCTCATGTAACCAGTGATAGGACTAGAAGGAATGGCATCGAGTTGTGCCAGGGGAGGTTCAGACTAAACATTAGGAAACACTGTTTCTCTGAAAGAGTGGTCAGGCAGTGGAATGGGATGCTCAGGGAGGTGGTGGAGTCACCAACCCTGGAGGTGTTCAAGGAATGTTTGGGTGTTGTGTTGAGGGATATGGTTTAGAGAGAACTACTGGTGATGGGTAGACTGGATGGTCTTTCCATCCTTGGTGATCCTATGCTAGGTCAGGAACGTGATGAGCTGCTTTATCAGAGCTTGGAATAGCTGCATGTTGCAGATCACACTGCAAAGAGCACCATTGCTTCTCTTCCAGTGATGTGACTTAGTCTGTTGAGTAATCTCACAGAAAGAAGAAAGATTTTACGCTGGCTTATGGAAGCAAAATTAAAGTTAATTCATCGAAAGATTCTGGTCACTTCACAGAACAAGACAGTTTGGGTGTTAAAATATGGTATACTTGACCACAGCCAAATTTGAAGTGTACCATAACTTTGAAAAACACCTGTGGTTTTTGAGAGCTAACGTATAAACCTATAGCACTCTCTCTGAGGGTATCTACACCTACTATATAAGTATACCCTTATTTCTACTTGCATATGTGAACAGAAGGTAACTAGGATCATATAACACTTTCACTTCCAAAATCATAGAGGCAGCCATAGTTTCCAGCTCTCCAAACTTCTGCACGTTTGCATGCAGGCTTGGAAGTGTCAGCAGGGAGCCCCAAGCACAGCAACCTGCTGAGATATCAGAGTAATGCCAAGCTCAGGTCCAAGGTGCTTTCTTCTGGCTGCAGACAGCAAGCACATTCCTGGAAGACAATCCAAGGCAGGATGCAACTCTTCCTTGTTCCTAACATTTTCACTTTTCTGCATTGGTAGCATGCACCTGACTCTGCTAGGGAACAGCAACCTCTCATGCAACCCTGTCCCGAAGCCAATGTGACCACACCTTAGGCTGAATAAAAGGATATATTTATATATTCTTCTCTGAAGATTTTTAAAATTGTATTCACTTTAAATTTTGTTTCCCTTCTGACTTTTGATAGCCATCAACCACAACAACTGTGCGCATCATGCTCATGACTGATGGCTGAAGTCAGCTTTCCTTTGGACATACTTGAAGCTCTAAGAAGGAATTCACCTTACAAACACCAAAGGTCTTTCTAAAATATCCCAACCATAATCTACATATATAATATTCATCAATATTAATAGGAGTACACATATGAAGGAAGGGAGACTATACACCTTGAGACCAAAAATTGCATTTCTCCACTAAACTAAAAAAAAGGAAGTTATTCCTATCCATACAAGGCAGCTGAAGTATGAGCATTTATTTTATATTATATAACCTTGATATCAAAGCACACTTCAGAGCTGCCATTTTCTTGAGGGCACTATGACAGTTCTTTTCATAGACTTTTAATAGATGGGATGACAGGAAATGAGCTCTGAAAGATCCTCTCAGACAGAATGGAATTATTCTTTTTAGCTTTATAATTGAAATATACTCAATTCCAATTTGAAGACATGATGGATCATACATTTAAGTGTATGGCTATTTTCTGATTTACATTATGGAGAACATTAGTTACTTTTCATTCCTGATTAATACAACAATTAAACCACACCTCAGAAACTTCTTCACTGAAAACAAATAATACAGACATTGTACAACACAAAGGAAATGAAAAGAACTAGTGGCCAGGACAAAAAACAAGGTCAGGATTAACTGCAGAAATAAAATGCAAGTCCTGCTTAGTAAATACTTCTCATTTTTCTTTATAAAAATATCTAGCACAGTCAGTTCTGATGAGTGTATGATAATGACTTGATGGATGAGTTAATATTCAGTACGGACTGGCCCTTATACGAGTCCTTAGCAAACCACACTTTCTGCTTGCAAAGCTGCAGCTGTTCTCGCTTCTTAGCATACACACAGTTTAGAAATGGTATTCATAAACTTAACTTAAAGAGGTCAGATATATTCCTCTGGATCTGTATAAGCTTTAAAAATACCCATCACCAGACATAATTTCCACTTCAAAATACTTTAATTCCCAGACAAAAGCACTTTTTCTTTAATAGCACACATTGTTACTGACTTTTTTAGAAACATGCACATTACGAAACTAAGCCAACCATTTCAAAGACACACGTCTTCCCCCTCTAATGGACTTCAGGTCTGAGATCTCCCACTGCTTACAACAAGGCAGCAGCTCAGAGCTCCACAGCCTCTTGCCACACAGCCTGACTACGTGGTATGGAGAACATCAATCATCATGGCAGAACCTCAGCTACATCAGACCTCTAACAGTAGGAAAGATGGGAAGAAAGCCCAGCATACACTGATCAAGTCAGCAAACTGATCCAGAAATATCTGAGGTTAAATCCATCTGGGGACTTCTCCTGCCTCCAGTTCTTCCCCAGCATTCAGTCCTATTGCTCCCTCCCCAGCAGTGGAAACAGGTGCTCCTCACAGCAATTGAGGTAACCCTGGAAGTTCCATTCAGTATCTGCCCCAGTGATTTGACCTCATTATTTCCTACCTCACATTCTAAATACTTGTAGTTTAAAAAATAGGGTGGGAAAAATGAACTCCTTTCACCATTTTTTATTTGCCATATTTGTGTCCATAGACCAGAACCCATCACAACACATGCTGCGCTCCAAAGCAGCAAAAACGCAATGCTGCTTCCAGTACTCCCAGTAACGAAGACCTTCAGAAACAAATGGTTTTGCACACATTTGACCTTCCAAGACTGAAGGAACCCAAGTCTGAACAAGAACAACTAATTTCAAAAGGCTGCTCTCTTTCTGTATAATAAAATACATTTAATATTAAATGCTAAGAGTAGAAAAACGTATGCAAGCACTTACTGCAAGTTACGCACAAATGACAAAACCGCATGTTACACTGGTGTTTATGTGGAACCATAAATCACATTTCCATAAACACTCCAGTTATCTTTTTTCCAAGCACTAGTACAATCCTTTGAGACTGAATAACATTTCCTGCATGAGAAAAGCCATAAACTGACTGTATGTAGCTGCCTAGGCTGAGGTACTCTGAGAACACAGAGTACCTTGCAGATGCTACCAGCCACTGAACATGGGGCCATGAAGAGCTGGACTCCCCTCTCAGCCTCAGCAAGCAGATACATTAGTTTTCCATTGACAAGTCCAGGTTTCCTGTGCATCATTCCCACACATGTGCAGAATGGTAAAAATGACTTTTTTTTTATTCAAAGGACTTTGCAATCAACAGATGGAAATGCATGCATAGCCAATACAAGCTTATCTTATACAGCATGCTGTGCTTTCTCCATGCAGCCCAACAATTATTATTCATTCCTAGAGGATGTGAGAGAGGGATGCTTTAACAGCATGGCTCTTAACTGGTGGTTCTTGGTCACTGTTCCTGCTGCCCTGCAGATGGGCTGCAGATGAGGCTATGCAAGCGCAGACAGGTTGCGTGGCAACTAGAAGCAAAGCAAGTTTTATAATTCCACTGAAAATTAACAGGACCATCCCCACGGTCTAATGCTTTCTGCATTAACTGTTGCACACGTATTTTTATTTATTCACTTATTTCGCACCTAATGTGCTGCATTTCATGGCCAGCCTTAGTTGAAAAAATGGAGCAGCCAAGAAAGGTCAAATGATGCAGCATAAAAAAGGTTCACAGACTTCTTTGATGTAGAAATATTCATTGACAGATGACTGAGTTTATTTACTACGTCCATTTATGCTGTCATTTCGGAATCTGTTCTGGAAGCTGAAGCCATTAGCTTGCATGATCATTCTGAATGCAAATTGCATGAGATAGCGCCAAATCGTAAAGGTTTCGGTTCCTCTAATTGTAAAGATTTTGATTCCTGTAGTTAGTTATTGTGATGCTTCTCCTTTAGAGAGGTTACTGGTCTGTTACTTGCTTGTATATAAACAGCCACAATTTTCACTATCCCAGACATCAGTGTTCATTAATCACATGTATAATGGCTGAACATCAGAATATGTACTGAAGAGTGCATGTTGACATACAAAAAGAAATGAATATCTGAGATATTTAACAGGTTGAACAGTGAGGGAACAAATCAATCAAATGTGGAGTAGAGAAAGCTGGGAGAGTCTTTGTTTTATTAGGTTTTATCAAGTTCCAGTGGAAGCGCTTTGTACTGGAAACAGGAGCAGAATTTTGATTTTCAAGGCTTTTACCAAAGATCTCAGAAAGGCTGGAGCTTGCTAGTGACAAATAATGGACATTAAAGGTACCAGTCTCCTCTTATTACAAAAACAACTACCCTTGCCAGGAGGAAAGATCACGGTTTTACCAGGTCTGCATCTCTGCATGAAATATCCCATGCTATCACCACACCCAGACCAGCACTTCCTCCACTTGATGCAGCTGCCCTTACTTCTTCATCTCCCACATCACACACATTGTGAGTATTCCAATTGCAAACAATTCCTTGAACTCCTGCTTCCATCCCTGTCCTCTACTATATTAATTCCTAAGGGGAAAAATTGCTTTGGCATATGACAGAGTGTCTGGTCTCACCCAGTGAGAGGTGAGTAAGGCGAATCTCTGGTATCTCACCAAATAAGTCACTCCCTGCTCTCCAGGGGTCAGCAGAGCAGGTCTCAACAGACAACCATGGCACAGAGGAACAATACAAGGCAATTAACTGAACTTTCTAACAACAACTGATCAGCTACTGTGAGGCAAAACTTTCTAACAACAATTAGTAAGCATCACGGATTAGGGTACTTAGCATAGGTGCTATTTTCTCATCAACTACTTTACAGGAAATTTAGGCATCTGCTATGGAAGAAAAGTAAAAGAAGAAAAAGAAGAAACAGAAAGCGAGATAGAGAGATTTAGATATAGTTCACCACTCCTGGTTCCAGTATTATCTTAAGTCTGCAGTCTTGATCTCTGGGCAGTGAGCTGACAAAGGTAAATGTGTGTGTTCCATGTTACGCAGTCCGGTAGGTCCAAGACTGCCCTTCAGGGCAGCACCCCACTTGTGTCAAGAAGATTTGGGAGTTCATGATGGGAGTCTCTGGTCATCACGGACACTTTCCTCCCTTTTCTGATCTTTATCAACCAGGAGGGGACATGGGAGGAAGTGAAGGCAAACATCCATCACTCTACCTCCACAGAATGAGATTCCATAGACCTTACAAGCTTCCAAATTGGATCCTTAAGGCTCTATTCTTCCATTCTCACCGTTGTTAATGTTAGTTATTGTTTGAGTCAACAGGTTCCTTGAACAGCCCTTAAGGCTCCATTCTGTGAAGCCCCAGAATGTCTCAGAGACAGAGACAGGCATTCCACCTGACAGCAGCAAGTGGTTAAACAAGCAGTGAGAGTGCAAAGCCAAGTACAGAGAAGCCACAAACAGAAGACCATACTTGTACTTAAACAGCGTACACATCCCTACAGATCCATTATTTCCTGGCTCTGCCTAGACCATTACAGTTTGTTTTGAGTGTAACTGCAGAAGCACAGGAAGCTGCTCTGCAGAGCCCTCCCCAGGTTACTACCCTGCACTCTGATTTCTCCAAGATCAAACACAACTTCAACAAAAGCAGCTGCACTCAGAAATGAAACCTAGTCCAAAGCTTCACAAGAAATAAGTTTGAAGACCTAAGTTTGTTTAATGAGTATTAATCTGTTTACAAAGCTGACAGCCGAATTTCCTCTTCAATCTACATTATATTGCATGTCACTTTTGTTGGTTTCTGGGGACAACAGCAAAAAAGAGAGCAACGCTTATTCAAAACCAAAAGACAACTCATGATGAGATTGACATGAAAGAAAGTTGTTTTTCATCAGTAATTACTTCCCCCTGGGCTTCCCAGTGTTTACAAATGAAAGCTTTTTCTTCATATATGACTTGACCTATCACAGATTATAGTTACTGCTCCCACTTCCACTCCTCCCTGCATGCAGAAAAAGAGAACCGCTATCTCAATTTTGTACTGTAATTAAATATTTTCAGATGGCAAATTACTTATTCTTCCTCACCTGCAGTTCTCCTGGCATTTATAAATCTCCAAATATTAGCAGGCAATTAAAAATCTGTTATTAACAGCATTAATATCCTAAGAGCTCGTCTGATGCGAGCAAGACACAGCAGTGAGCTGCTTAAGTGCATAGATTTATTTTACTTTCTGTGTTTTTCCATTATCAAGCGCCTTGCAGTCTGCCTATAATCAAGGCTCTTGAGGATTCTAGAAAGAAATACCATTAAAAAAGGGGGGAAAAAAAAAAGGGGGGGGGGGGGGGGAGGGGAAGAGCTAGATTGATTGCTAATCTAGTTCCAGCTACCATAAGAATACCAAAAAGTAAAGCCCGGTTATTAAAAATAGTGGATATAACCAATATTTTACAATTTCAGTAATGTTTTATTAAAAAAAAAGAATACAAAAACTTGACAGGCAAGTAGGACCTGTTGCACTGTTGGGAAAACCTAAGATCAAACCAACCCAGACCTCTGGATTTCAGACACGCAAATCAAATTGCCAGTATGACTCAAAACCTTTAACTTTTACCTCCCTTTTTTTTCCTCTAAGCATTACATACTCCTTTTATACGCTAGCATAACTCAGCACAGCCTCTGGAAAGCATCATGGGAGCCACGGAGAACCCCAATCTGCCTGTTCTCTGTTTCCCAGAGGGCCTGGGATACAGGTTAGTGTGAGGGAAAGAAGGGGGAAAGAATCAAGCAACCCTACAGCACTGCTCAGCTGGGGAGGTGAGAGGTTTCAACCTGGTAAGTGAGAAAAGCAGACAAAATGATGATGACAGCAGCTTCTGAACTGCAGAACACCTTATTCCTCAAATAATGTTAATTTAAACCTAACTAATTTTGTGTAAGGACTTGAACCCAGCCCTCTAACAAATGCTGCAAACGGTTGCACACATTTGGTGACACAAAAGCTTCATCTCCCGTAACAAAATATAAATGAACACTTGCATGTCTAGACCAACATTTAAATTAATGTAGTTCATGCAGAGTAATGTAGTTAAGACCCCTTAATTAGCACTCCTCACAAATGGTATATTTTCCGAAAATTTAAGGCACTGGAGATATTTTCCCATATTTCCTACTGTTGCCACTCTTCTTTCAGAAATAAAGCTCCACATATATATAATATGTGTGTATTTTTCCCCTCAACAGAAGAAATAAATTAACAGCATCGGAAAAATGGGATTTTACAATGACTTGTTATTTATCACACTAAACCACTAGGACTTCTTGCTCAGCTGGAACCACGCACAATCCCAGATGGTCCATTGGATTATAATTCCACAAAACGAGTTTACTTTCGCAACAGTTACTCCTGCAATTTCCGCCAAAAAGCCACCTAAATATTTCCACAGTATCTGTTCCTACTCCCCTTGGAGTCTCCTCTGTCTTTTCTATACCACATTATTTTATTTTGCAATCAGGAAGTAACTATATCTAGGAAAAAACACTACTGAGCTATTTCTACACACTGTTATCTTCCATTGTTTCATTACAGTATTTATGGTAAACTATGAAGCTGTTTCTAAACTGGGTTTTTTCTTTTTATGTTGTATGTTCGTTCCCCCCCATACCTGATTCCTTTAACGACTGAACCATGACCTGACATGTTTTCTCATAGCCCTTTATGAAGGGCAATTCAAATTTAAAACAAAATTTGATGCTGACACCTAATTGATGCAAGATTTAATCTATTAGCAGAAATTAAATTGCAGGCTCTTCAGCATGTATAAATGCACCAGCTGTGAAGGAAACAAAACAGTCCCAGTGCAGGAAAGCTGCACAAAGCTCAGAAGGGCAGCAGACTCTGGGCTTTGACAGCACAGCCCCGTACAAAGCCAGCACAAAGTGGGGTATGGAGGAAGCTTCCCGCTGGCAGCTCCCACAGCCACCAATGCCCTGTTATGACAGGAAGGCAGCATCAGGACAGGTGCCCTCCCACCACAACGGCTTCTCAGCTGTGCATATGAAGGGTAGAGAGCCCGTGCACCACCAGTGTGCCCTCCAGTGGTGGCACTAGTGGGAACATGCCGGAGAATCAAACATAACATTGGGAACACTCTGCCCTTAAGGCATATCATATCCAAAATCAGACAGTGAAGCAGGATATGGGCCTGCTCCAGTAAGCATTGCATAGGGAGGTCCAGTGCTGCAGGCCCTGGGAAGCGGGGCTGGGCACAGTGATGCCTTGGTGAGGAAGCACACATGGCCCAGCGTAAGGCTTGCAGCAGCACCTACGATGCTTCCAAAAGGCAGTAACAGCAACAGTTTGGAGATGATCCAGGATTCACCTCCAATCACCCGAGAAACCTGGCATCCAACTGGGCTTGAGAATAAATCTTGTCACAGAAGGATCACCCAGAGAAGTCCTTGTCTGAAGTTTCTAATGCTGAGAAATTCACTGATGTATAGATTTTCAGAGACCAAATGCACCATCTGGTTCCCAAACGTAACTGGACTAAGGTAAAAATACCAGAAAAAAAAAATAAAAAGCACCTTTATATCTAAAATTGGCAGGTTACTCTGCTCAGATCAAAACATTACAGAAAGGCATTATTTGGCCTTAGAGCTTGTCAGTGGCATTATACAATCTGGCATCTGAGGATTTATATTATAAACTCACTCTGTTTGAAAACAAAAGCTTCTTCATGATTTATTGATTTTGTTTGCGCAAGTGGAAGGCGGCTTGCGGATAGTCTTTGGTACAGCTCTAATCAGGTCATCATTGCCTGGAAAACTGGAATGTGGCTTGTTTGATCAAAACCCAACCAGCTTTATACATTTAAGTTTAAAAATGACCTGGTTCACTGTGCACACTGCTATGAAGTAACTGCTAATGCAGCTAACATCTCACACAGCATCCCACTGCAGACATCTTAAAATACTGGAAAGCAACTCATTCTTGTAATTTGCATAGATGGGAAAAAGAAGACAAACTTAGAGAACCAGAGTTTCTGGGGAACATCACTCTTGTTGAGATGAGTAACAAAGCAAACAGTTGCATAGTGCTAAGTGAAAACAAGTAAATTTGACAGCAAGCTAAGCCTGAGGTAATTACTGTAAGACTGCCTACTGCTTCTAGCCACCTAGGGAACTGTCTAGACTGCTCAGTCAAATATCTCTGTTGGTAAGCAACAAAACTCCTCAAAGTTTGCTTGGCTTTCAATGTCAAACTTGCACAATACCTTAGATGGAATAGTACACACACATCACATTTTCAGGAATAAGGAAGAAGTATCAGGAAAAGCTACTAAAAAGAATGCAGATCTCTTGTCTTCTCTAGTCCCATGGATTCAATGGATCATGGAAAAAAAAAAAAAATTACCTATGCACATTATTCTTCACATAACGTTTTAAGAATCTACAATCTTAATAATAAAACGACAGTAAGTATTGTTCCATTGTAATCTCTATTGTCCACAGCTTATCTACCTGGACATGGAAATGAGAAAATCAGGTAGCAATGTTTAAATTAATACACTACACACCTATTTACTATGTTCTCTTCTTGCAAAATTTTGCATGTAGTCAAGCTATTTCAGTTGTCAATGGAACTGACACACTGTTCAAAGCGTCCAGAATGCAGTAACAGTTTGAAGCAGGGCTGTGCTTTCACTTTTTGTCTTATCAGATTTCTGGTGACTCATCTGTAATGCATACTCATTCACTTCTCCATCATTTACTCATTTTGACATTTCCCTCTGATTACTTCACGCAAGAGATTAATCTGCACAAAAGGGCTAATGAGAAATAAACAGTGGGAAAAGTTATTTGACATTCAGAAATTTAGGGCTTAGTAAAAATGGGTAAATTTACTAACCTATAAACAGGTAAAAGTTACTTTTCAATTAATAAGTGAATTAAATTCCTTGGGATTTTTTTTTTTTTTGTTTGTTTATTTGTTTCTACACATACAAAAATGGATTTCTTATGTCTTATATGAGAGAATGTACCAGCAGTGGGGCGCTCATGGAGTCTCCTGGCTGGAACTGGCGTATATGTACATACAAGATATGTATGTATAAGCATATGTACACATTTCTTATACATATACAAATACAGGTATCTTTACATATATACGTACACATCTCCAGAGAGACACCATAGATCATTTAATCAAAACACAAAAGAAGTTAGAATATAAACAGATTTGCAGATCTGAAGATCCAGACGCTGGCCTGGCAAGTAACTCCATTTTCTTTGGCTGTGTATGAACATATGCTCTTCTTGGATGCAAGTTATGCGTGGGACTATATCACGTACACACACGCGCAAAGTAATGAGTCTACATTACAGATGTTTCATATCTAAGCAATTCAGGAGCAAGACTGAATGCAAAACATTAATACAAGAATAAAATTTACTAAAGAGGCAATTTAGCATACTAGAAGATATCTTTCCTAGGATACTTCTCCAAAATTATTCTGCATTATTTGCGAAATGGACAAGGCAATAGCTTGTGCTCCCAGTCAATTTCCTGGTAAGTCAAAGAGGTAAGAACTGGGAACACTCAAGCTGTGGCTATACATCTGTTACAAAAGCAGGCACAGCTCCACACTGGCAATTCTAGCCCTACCTTGATTTCAGAGATGTATAGCAGAGATGCTTAGGAAAATACATTTTTCAATTAAAACAAAACAATCACAGTGATAACAGAGGACATGGGATAATCACCGGTGACACAGGTAGAATTTTGGTGACAGTGAAGGATTTTCAGTCTCTGTAATGTGGAGCTGGGGCACATACATGGCCAGATTTGGGGCTAGAACAGCAGGCAGGCAGGGACATGCAGCTGGTCACACTGTTCGAGTGCTCTATCTTTAGCTATGCCTATTTCCCTAACGACCATCTTACCTGAATCCCTAAAAATACATCAGGTTATGACAGGAAGAAAATCATTAATGATAAAAGAGTCTCCTTTTGAAGACAGAAGCTCCTGTCTCATCCACCCACTTTCAGTGCCACGAGGATGCTGCATACAACAGTGGCTGTGCCAGACACAAGCTGGTGGGGATTTTTTTCTACTCCCTAAATGGAGTGAAGTAACCAGGTGACATTCTGAAATGCAGCCACAGAAAGCATCTATTACAGGACATCGACGTTCCTCTAAATAGCAAGGAAAGAGTTTGCAAAAAAGCATTTGTTGGTACGATTTCCCCTAATAACTGCACAGACATGATGGTTGTAGGCAGAAAGCTTTGGCTGCCTACAGATATCAAGCTCAGTACCACCAAGCACACTTTTCTCTCACACAGGTATTTTTGTGCTGGATTTTGCTTTTTTACCTATACAACTCTCTCTGCTAGGAAAAATTTGGTTACATGTCTTTAATGTGCACAGTTTTCTTCCAATTCCATCTGGACTTTTTTGGCTCTTGATTATTAAACTTGCCATTTCTATTAATCTTGAATTCAGATCTGTGAACATCCTTACTCGATAAGGCAGTGGATTATGCTCCTTCCCTTTTTCCTCTCTTATCTTACATATTGTCAAATAAGATTTCACATTATGTCACAGCTTGTATATCCAAATGGTTAATGTTTCACTGAAAATTACACAGATGGACAATTATTTTAAGGTTTGAATACCTGCCAAACATTGTAATGGCATAGAGTTGATACCCAAAGCCTACACAACCAAAAATGGAAGGCAACACTGTATATAATTATATCAGTTTTTACAGATGGCAGAATTAAAATGAAAAATGCCAGCACTATAAAAGAAAATTTCACTGACCACAAGTATATGGTTCTGCAAAAATACACATGCAAAATTTCACATTCTAAATCCCAGAGGAATAACTAGAGGGAACCAAACCAATCCAAGGAACAAAGAGGTTTTATTTACTTATGTACCTTAAGATAAGCATACTACTCAAGGGAGGAGTGGAGTAACTCCACCAAAATCCTACATGCATTTATCTATAAAAACAAATAAAACATAAGCACCACTTTTGAAAAATAAATGCTATCTAGGAAAGTGACGAGTGTCTCACTTTCAAAGCCCACTAGACTGGCAGTAGAATGACCTATGACATTCTCCTTTTAGATGTTATCTCACACACTGAAATTTGGGATAGGAAAACAGCATTTCACATTAGCACTGCATAGTACCATGGCCTTCTTCTCTTACTAGCACACTTTGATTCTGCATTCTGCCCAAGGGTGCAACCAAGTCCCACCTTCAGAAGAGCCTGAGTCAGAACAGAGAACCAAAGAAAGCACCACACTTATATCTATGTCCACTGTGGATAAGCATAGCAACACACAAGACATAAGAATACAAAGTCACACAGCAACCAGCCAACCCTGGCACTGATAAAAATCACATGCTGTCTTCTCTCTATGCTAAAAGCCCCACAAAATTTTAAATCAGTTTTCTAAGGATTCTTAAACACTCCTCCACAGTATGAAAAACATACATAGTGACTTATAGGTTTCAATGTGATGAAACAAAACAGCGTTTTGAATAAAACAACACAGTAATCTAACCCAGGCTTTCAACAGTAAGCATTGTCATAAAGTAGCTCAGGACTCAAGGTCCTCAGGTAGAATCCTTGGGGAATCATTTACTGAGTAACATGAACGTTTGATTCTGAAACTGGAAGGAACTAAGAAGAAACTAAGAAGAAAAGTACATATTGCTGCCTTTGTCTGATGCATTCTCTAGTAGTCAAAATCACCGCCATCTCCCCAGAAAAACATATCAAGTAAAATAAAATGGAAAGATAAGGTCAGTGAAGTTCTATGGTGTTTTCTGCTAAGGCTTTTGAGCTTTAACTGTTAATTGTACACATCTGATATATAATACTTTGATAAAACGAAGAGCTGTATTTTAGAGAATCAGTTCATCTCAATGCAGAGAATGTCAAACCTACAGCCTCCACCTGCTGTGTTTCCCTATAAAAGTGAAATTCGGTCACAGACATTTCAGTAATATATAAATGTTCAAAGTGAGCTACTTAGAATGAAGAGGGGAAAAAAAAAAATCTATGAAAGACTGTTTTAATTTTCATTCCTTTACATTTTCCTTTTGTCTTCTGGGTAAATAAATAAATAAATAAATAAATGATCTATAAACACACACATGAATGTGAGAGGTTCTCTCATGTTTTCTTTTGCTGTGTTCATAGAAAATCCACTAAAAGAATATTGAGGAAATCCCAAAACTGACCTGGGATTTTCTGCCCGTACATGAACAGTTCCAGAGACCTGTAAGGATCCTTCACTGCAGGAGAGTTCTAGCAGCCAGTTATGGTCTTCAAGCAAAGAAAGGAATGAACACACTCACTGGACCACGTCAGTTACCCATTTATCATTAACAACCTCAACTACAACAATGTGCCGCAGAGCTAAGTTTTAGAATTTCATTTCAATAAACTGATTAAAATAGAAACTGCTGCAGAACAGCTGACATCATAAAACAGCAAAAGTCGCACATGGTTCTGATTTAAGAAAGTGCCATAATTAAAGGTATTTCTGGTAGCCACTGCAGAGAGTTTTTATTTCCAGTACGAATGGAGTTAATTAGCTTTTGGTTTTCCAAAAGCATTAAGAATTAGGAGGAGCCTTCCCAGATGGCAGTGAGTTGGCTGCATACTAAACTTACTTATTAAAGCTTATTAGTTTGCCATTGCAAAGTACCAAAAGCACACCGGACATGTCACAGAAACACAGGCATGCAGACAGGCTGTTCTTCCTGCTCATAGCTACTTGACCCAAACGCAATCCACAGACTCAGCGTCGGTATTAAGGGTGGAGTATATATGTAAGCCCACAAAGATGGGGAAGAGACCATACATCATGCTGAACTATGAGCTCTGTGAATCAACTTACTCAATGGACAGGAAAATAAGCTGTTGCAGTAGAGCAGGGAGAAATGGCATGGGGAAAAAGTGTACTATGGGGGAAATCATGCACATGACAAAAACCCACAAAAATCTCATCAGGAAACAATGGGAACCTTTCTTCTAGCAACAGCCTGCTCTCATTCGCATGAAAGTAGGAGGGCTGGCTGAGCAGACTATTAACAGGGTTATGTCAGCCTTGTGACTAGGTGACTGCTAATTGCTACCTGGACTGAGACAGATTCTCCATGATTTAGTACTTTAAAAAGAACTGCGATAGCGACCTTGGTATAATTAGTTTCCTAACACTAGAAAGGATTTCCAACAAGGATGCCTGAGGAGCAGGGATAGAGGAGGGCTCGCTGTGTCTTTCTTGTTCATTTGTTTGCTCTCTTTTCTTTCCAGTGACCTCTGATTTACTTTTCAATGCTGTAAGGTAGAAATGATCATTAACAGCACAATACATATAATTATCCATTATCACTGTTTTTCTAATGTTAACCTACCACATCTTCTTGACTTCCACGATTCTGTCAAGAGAGACTCGCTATGTACACCTATTTGTGTGTGCCATGAGAACATCCCTGAAGAACAACAACTACTACTACAGAAGACTGAAAAAATTCCTTTAAAACAGTTTTCTACTCTAGTATATCTTTGAGGGCATTGTGCTTTTGCTAAATATCATTGATTGATTTAAAATTACATTCAATGTACGTTCTCCTGAATCAAAATATTATATTTCTAAGGAAATTCTATTGTAATGTGTATTTTACTTTACTTATTCATGAATGTTCTGAATATTTGGTTACTGACAGTGAATGAATCACTGATAGACTCCTACTGATGGGCCCAGAATGACAAGACACCACAGTCACTTGGTTGTTTCAGTTGACTATTTAGATTGTATGAAAGAATCGAGGACATCATAAGCAGCTACTGCTTTCATTTCACTAATAAATATAAAAACTAAAATGTCCGATTTTGTAGCAAAAAGTTTTACCAAGTTAATTCTTGTGTTATTTTATTTCCAGTTTGCAGTGAGTTTTGGAAATATTTCCACTTTCCACAGATGAAATGGATGTGACTGCCTTCTCCCTTTGCCCTCATTGTGCTGCTTCAGCTTCTCTTGCTCCCCAAAGCAGGACCCTCCTTGGTTCAAGCAGTGCTCATCCCACCCCACAAGCACCTGTTCTCTGCACAAAAAACAAAGCAACAGCTGCACAGCAAACCTCTCTCTGTGTGTGCCAAGAAAGGGAACTACATAAGAAACTCACCATCTCCATCAACACACAGACACACAAAGCAAGTGCCTTTAAATGGCAAGTAACGGCAATCTGGAACACCCAGGCTTCTCCAACAAAACAGCAAAAATATTTCACAGCATACTTTAAGTGAGAGACTAATGTCACTCAGCCACAACACTCCTCTTAGGGAATTCCAAAGAGGTAAAAAGATAGAATAAGGTTTGGGAAAAACAGCCATTTACCATAACTTACAGGCAATTCTTCCTAACCTTCTCTACTCTGCTGGACACTTTGGTATTTTTTCAGCTCTCTAGAGTCCTCCAAGATTTCAAATCATAAGCCCTAAAATATAGCCCAGGAGCTGTTACATTTAGTAGCACAGAAAAAGAGAGACCACATGAGAGTCAGATTGCAAGATAGACAGAGGAAAACAAACCTTCATAGGAAAAGCAAACAAGAAAATCTCATTGCACTCAAAGAACTCAAAATATTACATTGCTAAGCAGACTGAAATTCCTGAAAGGACGGCAGAATGATGAAATCAGGATGGCAGCGGGAAAAAGGGCTAGCTGACCAGCATTATGCTGTCTTCTTCATCTCCTTTCATGGCAAATAGCCTCTAGTGTACTGTGTTGACACTTGAATGTAAAAATTACTTCTGCCAATTCCAATGTCTGTAAAAACAGACAAAACAGAAGAACAAGAATCTAATTTTCTACTGATTGAGAATGGTCTTAGACACATACAGCATATATTTCTAGGCTCCTCAGTCTAAGAAAGTAACTACTTTAGTATTCTTCCATATGGGGTGCTTATGAGAGTTCCCAGTAAGCTCTGGCAAGTGTTTCCTGTATAACATATGTGAATCGTCACATAAAGGTCTTGAATTAATGACACAAAAACTTTTAATAAAGAAGAAAAAAATCCATTTCAGCTTCCATTTTTCCTGGCAAATGTTGCCTCTCCCGATTTAAGCTCCTCATTCAGTTATCAAGCACTACATTGCCTTAGCCAAATTTCACATAAGTGCAGACAGAGCAGTGAGACAGATACATTTTGCCTTTATTGTCAGAAATTCCCACCAATGTATATTCTTCCTCCAGACCAGATAGAAATAAAAAGCTCTATTTTTCATTCTTTTTCTGTCTTACAGGAACAAAACATTGCTACAAATCATGCACTCATGCAATGAGTGACATACCAAATGCAGAAAAATCTGAAGTGTATTTGTGAAAGAAATAGCATTGCTTTTCCTAACAGCATAATAGTTCTTTATAAGTGTTGTCTAAAGATGTGGCTTTTAGGCTACTTGCATTTTTATAAGAAAAGTATTCTGCGAAAACGTGATCCCATAAACAGCAATTCTAATATATATAGCAGAAGGCTTTAAGTGGCTGTCTACATTTAAAGCCATGTTCATGTAATGGTAAGTCAGCTCATTTCTCCTGTTTTGGCTCTCTCTAGAAGGCAAAATGGATTCTCATTACCAATTTCCAGGCTAGGAGAAGACTGACCCATGCACATGGTTTAGAAAGGTTTGGTTTCTCTGTAACAGCTACAGGTGGGGGAAACACTCAAGAGATTTGTTGCTACTGATCTATTTTGAAAAACTGATCGTACCTCCCCCCACATTTTATCACCCAACATACAACCTTCATCCATAACCGCAGGAAACTGACATCTAAAATTCTGACGTTTGAGTTTTCCTTCCAAACAAAAGGACAGAATGTGAGGATTGAATCCTTGTAATCCTCTTACCTGTGAAGACAACACCATGTAACCTCTAAATAAGAGGTTAGGAAGCTACCAAAACAGCCAAGAAAATTCTTGATTTCCTTGTGGTTTTTATTTTTTTTTGGAGGGGTAGGGATTGATTCTTTATACAAAGAGACTACTTTATCCTTAAAATATAATTTGAACCATGAAGATAAACAGAAATCTTTAATAACAACCATATTCCTCATCAACATCATCACCACATACTCAAGCAAATGCTGACATTTTGCTGATGGTTCTGATCTAGTAACAACCTGGCATAACATTGATGTAAACAGTTCTCCTCCAACTACTCTAATATTATGGAAGTATAGACTGTAGAATTTAAAGAAGTAGTAGAAACTAAGTTATTTCTGTAAGACATACAAGTTGTTCAGGGAATATGATTTTATTCTCCTTTTATCTCCTTTAAATAAATGATCATCTTGCCTTCTCATGGGGTAGAACCTAGAAAGGTTTCCCATTAATGGTTGAGATTGAACTGTCTCCTATAAATATTGTTTCTACTGCAGCTACATGATCTAAGGCAATGGGAGCACTAGAGAAGACAGTGAAAAAAATAATGAATGAGCTTAAATACAGAAGGTTTTGTCTTATCAGTTGTAGTCAGAGGATGCTATAAAATAAAATTATCCCTTAAATCTCCATTCCACAAAAGCAGTCAATAGACATCACAATAAACATTTTCCAATCAATAGTGATAAAGTCAGTACAATTTAGCTATCAGATGTTTCTTCAGCAACCGTTTCTGTAATACCTAACTCACTACTATAACAAAATCCGCTTAATGCTGTAAATAAGGAAGTCACTTAGTGGATTACATGGCAGAGATATGAAGGAATGGGACAGCACTATACAATGGGTTTCTCTCAGGTCAAACTCTGTTCAACTAAGTTCTGTAGAAGAAAGACCTGCTGTAATGCTGGAGCATGCAATCATTTTAGAAATCACAGAAGAACTCGCTTCCTTTAGAATTACAGTTCCTCATTCAAAACAAGCTTTCCCTCAAGGCAGAAATTTCAGGACCTCCTTTCTTCCTTTTGTAATTGAAAAACAAGTGGCAGGAAAAAAGAAATCTCTAAAAATTGAAAATCACGGCTTGTAAAGACTAAACATGAAATGTGTTCTCTTATGAGATCTCTATGCTGTACAAGAAAGAAAGGCAGATTATTTACAGACATCATCAGGAGTACCTGGAAAGTGAATGCTGTATCGTACCTGTATTTCATTGAGTGTGTTTATCTGTAACAGTCTCAGCTTCATTCAATGTACATTGCAGATAACAAGCATTTTATCCGGACAAGACCTCCCTAAGGACAGCCTTAACTACTAGAGCCTTATTTTTATACAAGGGAAGAGGACATGTAGAGAACTCAAACTGCTTTAAAAAGAAAAATGAAAACAAACTGAACACTTCAGCACAGTGGCATACTTTCAGAGAATGCAAAACACAGCACCTGGAGGAAGGGGACATCTGAGCAGAACACAGCTTTGATTTCTCTAACAGAGAGAAGAAAAAAAGAAAGTGTTATATACCTGACATTAGAGTCAAATAAACTGAACTGAAATGGAAATAAACTCAGGTTGACCATTCTTCTAAGCATATTCAAATTCTTTCACTGCAGAGACCTTATCTATGTATGCAGACTTCTGCAATAAGAAAACTCTTTCTTTATTCAGATATAAAAGCAGGCTGCAAAAGAAAGTCTTTTTTCTTCTTTCTTGGCTTTCACAAATACAGTTGCTCATTCCTCGTATCCATTCCCATCTGGTGCTACAGAAAAAAATCAGTTGGCTTTCCTTCAGCAGTAACAGAGAAGCCTGCTTGCACAATACAGTTATGAGGGAACCAATTCCTTGACAAATTTATGACATCAGCCTTCCTACCTTTTGTGGGCAAGAAACTACTATCTAATTTACCTACACCCAGCAAGCCACACACAAAATAAACACAAGAATCCTCTCCAAATAACATGAAGCCATTAAAAGCAGACTGAACATGATAGAACAAGGTGAAAGGGTTTCAAGCTCAAAGCAGGTAGACTTCAGTTGGATATAAGGAAGAAGTTTTGTGCAGTGAGAGTGGTGAGACACTGGAATAGCTTTCTCCCAGAGGTGTGGTTGATGCCCTTGTCCCTGGACTTTCAAGGTGAGGCTGGATCAGGCCCTGGGCAATCTGATCTAACTGTGGTGTCCCTGTTCATTGCAGGGGAGTTGGAATAGATATCCTTCAGAGGTCCCTTCCGACTCTAAGGATTCTACGACTCTATAAAGGTACACTTGTCTCTCAGAAAAAGTGTAAAGACCAAATTGCATTAGTGAGGTTACTGCCAGTCTGAAGAAAGATTAGTTACCTGAGTGCCATGCAGGATGTTCTACACATCTGAAACAGATCTGTCAGATCTGACAGACATAGGACTTGTCAGAAACCAGCAACCAAAGGCCAAGTGGGACATTCAAGACCAACTCAAGTGGCAGAAGATGCTTAGGTTCACACCGCAGCATCTAATTCAGAGTTTTCAAGTGCTAAAACAGGAGGAAATTAAGAATCTCTTATGCAAAAAGGTACTATGAAATAAGGTTGTCATCCTTCTCCTACACAGCAGGAAAGCATCTCTTTGAGAGAGACCTTAACATGGATGAGTTTCTGCAATTTTGTGTCTGGGTGTTCCAGTCACAAGAATTCATTCGTATTTGTTGTTTTTTTTATTTCTTCATGAACAACATAACACCACTGCAGACTGACTGCACTGCACTCTTTTAACAGAGCTCCCGAACCCTTATAATAAAAACACATTACCAAAAATTAGTTTTATCTTCTATTTCATAGCAACATGCTCCTAAAAGTCAGCCTAAAACTAGATGCTGAGGAAATGAGACCAGAACATATGATGTTACCTGCTATCTCAGACCCATGTATTTGTATGTTGGGTACTGTAGAGAGGGAAATAATGCAGTTCTTCAGATGCAGTCTAAATTACTCAAGAGTAACAAAGAATAAGTAGGCAAAGATGAAAGTAAATTCCTCCAAAACTTCAAAAGATGTGCAAAGATACCATTTATAATATTCTAGTACTATCTTCTTAATACACATCAGAACTTTAGAATCACAGAATACCCTGAGTTGGAAGGGAACCACAAAGATCAATGAATAGAACCCCAGCTCTATAAAGGACCACCCAAAATCCAAACCCCATTCTGACAACATTGTCCAAATGCTGCTTGAACTCCAACAGTTCAGGGCTGTGCCCAGCAACGTCTGACACAGACCCCTTAACCCCCAGCTGCCCCCCCTGACACAGCTCCATGCCCTTCCCTCAGACCCTGTTGCTTCATAGAGAGCAGAGCTCAGCACTGCCCCCCCCCCCGCTCCCTGTGAGGAGCTGGAAACTACCATGAGGTATTCCCTCAGCTCTTTGGCAAAACCACAGACCCCAGCCACTCCTCGTGCACCTTGCCTTGCAGACGCTTCATCTTTGTATCCCTCCTTTGGAGGCTCTCAAATAGGTTTATGTCCGTCTTATATCGGTGGCACCCAAACTGCAGGCAGTGCTCGAGGTGAGACCACACAATGCAGAGTGGGACAGTCCCCTTCCCATGACCGCTAGGGAGGAGATAACTTATCACACAGTTGATAACTGAAGGATTTAATGAATGGCAAATCTTAGAAAAAAAAGTAAATCGTATTTGAAACACAACATATCTGAAATTCCATAACTATCCACTGACTTTTCAGTGCTGGCAATCATATATATATATATATATATATATATATATATACACACACACACACACATATATCATACATACATATAAAATCATTCAAGAAGTGTTTATCCTTCTGGTTTGTTTACTCTGGGGAGGGGCCTACTTTGGTTGGCTTTGCTGTTGTGGTTTTTTGTTGTTGTTGTTTTGGGTTTTTTTGTTTGTTTTTTTTTTTTTTGCATTCTGTGAACTGGCTTTTAGTCAAATTAATGTACGTTTACTATGGCAACAGTTGCATCCTCTCATATTGTGCAGTCTTGGATGAACAGATAAAACCAGCACCTCCTTCTCATAACCCCGCACTTTGATCTTAGAGGCTGAGTTAAAAGCCCCTGCTTCCAAGATTTCCAGTCCAGTAAGCCTATGCATACAAGACTTCTAGCTGATTCAGAAAATTTTCTGCTCACAGTTGATCCAGCAAAAGCATTTCGCTACGAAAGCTCCTTTGTGCTACGTGGTATATTCAGTAGTTAGGGGGTTAACGCGTGAAATGGATCACTGGGCTGAAAGTAAAAATCACTGTTAAAAAATGTGATACCAAGAGAATTAGGCACAACATAATTTTGTAACCACCGAGAATTCTCAACAGTAAAATAAAGCCTTGTACTCCCAGCATTTTCATTAGTTTTCCAGTAGTGCTGGATGCAGTGTGAATTACAATGAGCTAGAAAGCAGTGGTTGCTCTTTTTAAAGAACATGCACTGTATAGCGGGAAGTCATTTCTTCAAATCACACTGTGCTGCTTATTGGTTTGTATATGCTAGTACACATTTCAGCACTTAGAAATTCTATTTCTCTCCATTACTGAATGCTGCATATGGCCTGCAAAGCAGTAAGCATTTAGCAGCTCTCAAAATGGGCTTCATTGTAAGCTAAATATTTGTTTAGAACTATACACAGTGATATAAATCTGTAGAAAGATCAACCTACAGCAAATATTTCACTGGGAGGATATTTTTTTTAAGTCTGGACAGGAAGCACTGTATTTTCATTATAACAACTGCAGAACATAACATTAAGGACATGAATAAAGGCCAAAGCTGTACAAAAATGCAGGCTGATATAAACTTCTAATATAGAATGTTGATCTGTTGATATCTAGCTATTCATCAGAAGGACAAAAAAAAATTAAACTGATTTGGGCAAGTGGACTTGATATCATAGTATTACAGTTTTGAAAATGAGACAATCTTACACGGAGAACTATTAATCTAACTGAAAATGCTACTTCCATTGCTTTTTAAGAACTAAACACATCATTCGCGTTTGAAGGAAGACTTGAGCTGATCCAGACTTCAGCCTGATCTTCCCAAAAATTTATTTGGGGAATCTATAGGTTGAGTCAAAACAAAAACCAAGTAAACAAAACAAACCAAAGACACACCACTCCTTGTCATTTTACTGTGCACCGACTTCTGTTTTCTCTCATCACCTTTGTCTAAGGTTTTGCTGCCTTGTTCTCAATACAGAGCAGTACTCGCCTCTCTCTCTCAGCACCTCTGTCTGGAGGGTTGCTTGTTTTTTAAGGAAAGGAATTAAAACCATACGATATTTTCCAGCAAAGCTTAAAAGGAATGACTTGTCTTTAACCAGATATGCAAATAACAGAAGACTCTAAAGCATGCAATTAACAAGCACTGAAGCTTTTTTTTTTTTCGCCTTGACAAATGATCTGATATTGTTCTCTTGAGAATTCTTTTTTTTTTTCCTAAAACCTATTTACAAACTCATTAAAATGAAATATTTACTGAAGAAAAAGAAATGTATTTCAAGAAGTAAGAATCAATCTTTAATGCTGTTTTCTGTTTTAGGGTATGTACATTTAGTTATTAAAACTTCACTGACCTTTAATGGCAAAGACGGAATCAAAAGGAAGGGTGCAGAACATGCCCACATTGGGTATTTCTGCACGGATGACTGAAGTCATGGAGTTTCTCTGATCATGGGACAAGCAGGGATGCACAAGGCAAGCAATGGACACCATATGGTCTACCACAGGGTTGTGCAACCTTTTGGCTTGCCTGGGCCACTCTGAGTAAAGAATTGTCTTGGACCACATATATGTAGGTCATGCAGAAAGTAATGCCTCCTATTGTTTCCATGGAAACAAAAACAGATGCAAAGAGTATAACAACACTGTTCAACAAACGCTCAGCTACAAAACACTGTTTTTCAACAGTCACCACCATTAGTTGTCTGTTTTTGCCAGTGATGAACAAGAGCCTGCAAATATGAATCACTGCCACTGTCACCACTGCTAACATGCACTACCCACCACCTCACTGCACCCACATCCATTGTTTGGTCTCCAGAAACACTCAGCAAGCATCAGCGAGTCCCATTTTTGCCACATGAAGAAATCCAATCACACATCTTTGCTTCATACATGCTCCCATGACAGATGCCATTCTGTCAGACTGCCCCTCTGCTGCCATCCGTCACAGGGCAACGACGTGTAACAGGATATTGGTGGGAAGGTTCAACCTCTCCTGCCGTACCACCATCATCTATCTCTGACATCATGGGCCAATCTAATAAGATAGGAGGCATTGCTTTCAACGTAGCACTTGTGAGTTACACAACATAGTTAATCTGTAAGTAACAAAACTTGTTTTAAGATTCCATTTTATTTTTTTTTTTTACTAAAACATTAAAAAGAGCAACAAAAACTTAAAACTAATGGGATACTTTGTTTTTCTGAAACTAATGCATCAGTCTGGTTCAAAGGCAGCAGCTGTGGTTCTTAGTGAGCTCTCAAGGTGTTTGTCAGAGATTTTTGAAGAAATGTTACTCTCCCCGTGCTTCATCTTTGAAAATAGTTATTCACAAGTATGTGCCTGTCAAAAAGTGAGAACAAAAGGGGTGACTGTGAGACAAGGGATAATTCTCTCTGGTAGGAGAGAGACTGTATAAGTCTGGTAAAGAGACATGACCAGGTCTTGGAGTTGGATATCTGACTGTAACTCTATATATTCCAACTGAAAATGTGCAGGTCACGTATTTATGTTGACTGAAAGTGGAGTCACAAATATACAGAGTCACAAATATACAAAACATTTGGTAACATTTTTCAACAATCTTGAAACCTCTTAAATCCCTTTATCAAAACAGAAAGCACAGCTGTGTAATTTTTGCTGTTCACAGGACTGTCTTAAGCCAGTGTAAAATTATTTGCCATAACTTCAGTTAGAACTGCACTGCACCCACTCCTTGTTCTGGTTTCAGCTTACTAGCACACCAGTGTTGGGCCATTGCCAAGCAATGAGTGTGTTCCAGGGTCCATGCTGGACTGCTTAGTGAAGAAGTGGGCAGGCCACAGTATGACTGGGCTGCATACCTGGTCTGTTTTGTCTATTCCTGCCCCTTTTTACAGAACAGCAAGGGATAAGACCACCAATTAAACCACCATGGCAAAGCTTTATTTCAGGATGGAGACCCTCGTGAATGAAGCTAACAGTCATACATTAAGTGGCTGGACTGAACAAGAGAAGATGACCCATCCAGAAAATTCTATCCTGCTCCTCAGAGAATAGAAAGCCTAAGTAACTCCTTGCCCTACGGTCTGCACAAAGTTTGGTTTTGAGGCTGTTGCCAGCATTGATTCACTGTATTTCTAGTGCAACAGGCAGCCCCGGTGATAGACTCCATCTCCAATAGGTGCTACCCCACCAAACTTCCATCACTGAGTGAGCACACAAATATGGGAACTGTGGGACCTCCACCCTGCTGGTCAAAGTCATTCAGAACTCACCAATGGCTATAAAAGCTATCACAGAATAAGACAGAAACACAGAAAGATTACAAAGTTTTGTCTTTCTAATAAACCTGACTAATACAAGCCAAACAGCTATGGCAAAAGTACAGAGGAGGTACCCATACTTGACATACTAACAAAAATACAGTATTTTTGAGATTACAGAAATCCAGCTCACCAAAAAAGCAATCTTGGTGAACTAGCAATCCACTGTATTTTACTTCTGTTTCCCTCCACAACTCAGAGAAATGCTTAAGTCCTTATCCTACAACTCTGCACGGAAACAAAGCTGTGCATCTGCCCTTCACCGTAACAGCATTAAGCTACATTTTCTTGAAACACATGATGACCCTAAGGCAGAAGTACAACAGTACAACAACTGCTATATTTTAAACGCACATTAAAAAGTTTATACTGTAATTTTTTTTGCTACCCAGGAACAACAGATGGCAGGAAGGCACAGAACCCTTCAGGACAGGATGCTGAATGCTCTGTATTTGCATACAGAACAACAATAGGAATTTGTAACATGGGAACCAGTTGTGTTGTACATCCCCAACAGCAACACTGCAATACTTCCCAACTCAAAACCAGATCACAGTACTGTTGGTTACCATTAATAATAAGGAGTTAGGACCTCAATCCTTGTCCCAACTGAAATCAGTTCAACACTTGTAAGACCAAGCCTGGGGTCTTAAGTGACAAGCCACCTAGAGACTGATTTCTGCCCGTGCTACTATTGCCTATGAACAGAAGAATATAATAATCAATAGATTAATGTGCTACATTTAGTGAACCATTCAAAAAGGTTGGTTCTGTCAGAAAAGGCACAAAATTCATTAACTGCATAAAAAAAAAGAAAAATTGCCTAGGACTTCCTGAACTTTTCAACAACTGTTATGAATAAAGTGCAGATCAAGGTAACCCATTAAGAGTACTTATTCCGTTTTTCCAGGTGTTTTGTGTGATTAGAGTACTACACATTTGCATAAATTTTGGATTTTCCAGACTTTAAGAGTGAAGCAAATGTAAAGAGAAGCTTGTAATTTATCAAGTGGCTTCTCAGGAAGGAAGAGTAATTTTCCTTTACAAGACATCTGTATGGCTCACCATGTAAATAATCCTCTATTCAAGACAACAGAATCATATTTTACTTGTGGGCTGAACAAACACAGTGCCTTCCCACCTCAATTCTGTTCCACCAGCAGAGGAACTCATTAAGAACCAGCAATAAGTGTACTAGCAGGCAGAATAAAGAAAGAGCATTTACACCTAAAAATGAAAGGAAGAAAGAAAAATCTTCATATTTAATTTCAGGGCAGAGGGGGACAGCATCTTAGCATACAGTTTATGGATATTGCTACCACAAAGCTTTTAGCCAAGACAAATTGTGATCACCTTCTTCCAGCACCTTACTAAATCTCCTGAGTCCTTATTTATTTACAGAGAATCCATCACTGCGAAGTCTAGGAACAGGAACAGATTAAATACTCTGTCTGCATGCATTCATGTGGCCTTGGTTCACATTGCCCAGGAAAGCAACCACCAAGTCTATTTTCGCTTTCATCCCTTCAAACCTGAGCACAGCCGGTAACAGTGAACTGAGTTTTCCTTCATGAGACTAACTAGTGCTATGTACACACACATCTAAGCATCTCATCTACTGCACTTTCCTTGGTATGGACGCCCTCCACCTGTTGCATTCCAATTCAATGGCTTGCAACCTGGAGCTGTGCAGTGCAGTGCCAACCCAGCATTACTGTGCCATAAACAGAGCAGTCCAGGAAACTTTAAGCCCATGGATTAAAAGAGGAAAAAAGACAACATCCTTTGGAATTCTTATGCCTGAAGTGTGAATTAGTATATTGATAAAACATTGAGGTCGCAGATTGTACCATCATATTCTTCTGTTACAGAGAAAATAAGTGATCCACCCACATACGAAAAGTGGACATTCATCTGCATTTATTCCTCACAGATAAACTTATGAAAACGAGACGAGAAACTGCCTAATAATTAGGTTTTGCAATTTACAGTTTAATAGCCTATGGGATTTAGGGCTGCTGACTTCCCTGAGACTATGTCACACCTGTGCCCTTTTGGTATTACATAGTAGTTTAGCATTCTCATTAGAGTCCAAAGATTAATATTAATGAGACAGATTCTCACTCAAGGCACGCTAACTTGCATGACTTTAATTTAAATTTTTAAGTGAAACTTAGAATAAGAAATTACCTTTTCCTTATTACTTTTATTTTTAAGAGCTTTCAGTTTCTTTTGCATATCAAATGATATCAGGAATAATGCAACCTTGATTAATGCCAGGAAAACAGTAATCGGCTCCACACAACAGCAGAATCCATATTAGATTTCAGTGTCTGTAATCCCCTATGAGGAAAAATGAGTTGTTCTTGTTTTTGACTCACCTGGGCAAGCCTTGAATAAGTAAATCATTTGTAAACACTGTGGTTGAGGAAGGACACTACTTAGGATTGTCAGAATTGCTAGTCCTGGTAGCCTCATAAAAGGACTGTGATTACACAGTAAAAATATTTTTCCTGTTGTCCATGGAAAGGAGGTAAAATCCCGGTCTGCAGCATGTGTTTGCTGGCTGTCTCACAAGGAAGAAATTATGATGCAGTGCAAGACACAAAATTTTTACTCATCTTTGAAGGATTCTCCAGGACTCAATATAATACAGCAAAATTTGCTCTGCTGAGAAGAAAAATCCACTGCAGAATAACAGCACTTCAGTGATACAGGTGCTGTTATCGACTGTAATACTTTGATTGTTGAACCTACATGCACAGATCAGACACACAGAAACAACTAGATATCACACCTTTATGGCAAGATTAGGGCTTTCTTTTTCCTTCTGTTTAGGGGCTGGGTTTCTGTAGCCAGGGTATGTGAAAGCATGCTTATACAATCACATAGCCTCCATGTAACTCTTGAGTTTTCAAGCCAGTTTTAGCTTACTGTAACAATGGAACAGTAATCTCAACACATCAAGTTCCATGATAATAACAGGCTGAGAGAAAAGAGGAATGTTAAAGATCATCCCTTGATGGGAACAGCAGCAGAATGCCCACTCTAGCTCACTGTGGCTGGACGCCTGCTGCCCCTTACCTATATATTTAGGTGGCCTGGAAGAGACCCAAAACATAATGGAGGAAACAAAGGAGCTTAGAATCTAATTTATTATTTTTTAGGAAGAAGAATAAATTCAGGTTTGTCAAAGTATTGATGCTTCTGAACACCAGAGGCTCAACTGTAGTGTTCAAAGTTGCTCTAAGCTAGATTCTTCTCAAATGTATTCATCGCATGGTGCTGCCAGCCTAAAAGAGTTGGCATCTCCCAGCTCCTTCATAGTTACTATAATTTATTATTAGAACGGCAGGGAAAAAACAAAAGAAAATAACATCTCAGAAAACTTCTTTTCTTGTCCTGAGCACAGAATTGGCTCCTCAACATAACCAAGGCTTCTAGACATGGGGAAGACATCGGTAAACAATTGCTTGCGTATTTATTCATTCTTTTCTTCCATAGTGGTGCAAGATCAGTTTTTTCCTTTCTGCATAAGCTTACATACTTTGTAAAAAGCCATGTCAAATATGTTTAAAAGCCTAATGTAATTTTGCAAATAGCTTCATTATCAGCCAAAGGTGAGAGGGGACAGCAGCTGACACAGTGCCTGTTCTGAATTCAGGTTATTGCTCTACCACTGAAGCTTTACCAGATTGTTTTGCACTGTGCCCCAGTGGAACCACAATGAAAAATTAGCTGCTCCACGTTACAAATTACCTTGTTCTCAGCTACAGCAGGTAATGGCATTACAAGGTGCACTCACAGCACAGGATGGGAGGAAAAAAATAAAGTGTTTAGCTTGTTAAGTCTCACAAGCCTCTTCTTTTCTCTCAATTCCATGTTAGCAATAGTAAGCAATTCAAATTTGTTTTCCTATATTACAAAATAGCAAAGGTACATAAAATATAACAAGCAGTTCAACTTCAAAGCACACCAGTGACTGCAGGCCTTCCCCTGGGTCTGCAGAGGGGAATGACAAGGCCCAGCTGGCTATGCTGACCACACACTGCCTGCAGGATGGAGCCAGACCCCATTTGCCCTCCAGAGGCCTCCCACAGCTGCATGGGAGCCTGCACCTTCCCCTGGCAGCTCAGGGTTGTATGTATATGCACAGCACCAGGAGCTAGGGCTGCCTTCTGTGATCTGCCTTGGCATGACACAGCAGCATCCTAATGGCACCCCGCATCTGCCACCAAAGGCCAAATGAGTTTAATTCCTTTAACTGCTCATTCACAACCAACTACTACTCGCTGTAGATCACTTTTATTATGACTGCTGTTAACAGCATTCTACTATCTACTTTGCTACAGACCACTTGAGTTTGAACATCCCTCCAAGAGAAACCCTCCAGTGGCACTGCTGACACACGGTCACACAACTCCTCCATCTCACAAGACAAACCAATGCAAAAACCTCTCAAAACAGATGCGCTCTTATCCCACTTCCATTAATGCTGAACATTCACATTCCAGTCACACTCTGCCATTACCTTCAGCCCTTTTTCCATAAACAAGATTCATACCTATGCTGGTAAGAACTTATCCCAGGTTATGTAGAGAAGTGCAAAATTAGCATTAATGTTCATCGTATTATCTCTGCTTTTGTTTATTAAAATGACTTCAGGCAGTTTAACTTCAGTCCTCACCTATCTATTCCACAGCAGCATGGAATTATTTTGCATGAAATGTTGTAAAACCTCACACTTTAAAAATTTATTTCTTCTTATTAGGAAAAAAAAAAAAAAAAATCCAGCCAGTTCTATTTCATTTTTTATTCTGTTACCGAAAAACTCCTATCAGTTACATATTTCTTATTCTGATTTAGACTTTGACTGAGATGACTTTAAGGAAACTTGAGAGATGAAATAAAAGGAAGGATATGTTCAAGCATAATTTAAGTGTTGATTCTTCCAATTATCAACAGACAAACTATTATACATTCAAGAAAATTAATCCTAAATTCACTTTTTCTTGGTCTAACTCCCAGTTTGAAAGCCCAACGTGATTCTCCAATAAGTAAACTATGAAGTGCATCTTCCTTTCATGGTTGTTAAACCCAAATTTCTGTTAATCTCTCATTGAAAATGAGAGACATATGGCTGTCCTGCACCCTGCTCACACAGTGTGAGGTGCAGCTGCTAAATTTGTGCAAATGCAGCAGTGCCAGCCAGTGGGGCACAGGGAAACGCAGGTGAAAATATAGGGTGCAGTGAGGTGTGGTGGGAGCATGGTGAGGAACAGCCAGACAGCAAGGACAGTCACACTGCTGTGTGAGCTCTGACAGGACACGAGCCATGGAAAAAAAAATGAACAAAACTCCAGAGACAGAATTAGGGGATGAAAAACTAGCAGAAGCCTCAAAACAGAGAAAGCAAAGGGAAAGAATATATGGAAAACACATTTTATTTACATATGAAAAGGGAAATGTGGAGAGCAGGACACGTAAGTGAGATTAAGATGCAGGGAAACGGACAACCAAAGAGAGGAAAAAGTACTGCAGCAGTGAGGAATAAGCAGGTTTTAATGAGCACAGCTGGTAAGGTTTCAAAGATGCAGATGACTTCAATGAGTGGAGGAACTAGCTGGGAATGAGGGAATGAGAGAAACACACTCAGACACCAAAAGATCCATGTACCTGTTCACTGCACAGGCTACATTCATTGTGTTCTTTATATATATATGCGACTGAGGAAACACAGTCCTGACTCTGACAGGAAGTGAGGCTACATGGAGAAAAAACACAAAAAAAAAAAAGCCACCAACCAAAATCAACATTAAAAAAGTCATTGTAATCTAATGTACATTCAGCAAAACCTACAATTGTCTGTAACGGCCTTTTTTTATTGCATAAAAAACACTAGAAATCCAACCGAAGGTAATCAGAGGTTTTATATCTACCCAGTTTTTCTAATGTTATAATTAAATTTCTGTGACTTCAGGGTTCCTAATTTCCAATTGTAATACACACAGCACAGCTCTGGTTTCACTTTTTCTTTTTAGTATATTGGTTAAATGCACATCAGCTTCAGAGATAAAGTATATTTTTCTGGGGGACTCTGAATACTCTTTCCCTCCCTTCCTTTATAAAAAACAAAAACAATCCAGTGAAATAAAGTATAATTCACTTAAACTTGCAAAAGAAAAGATGCTGGGAGTTTCTTGCAGGCAAGGAAATACTCTGCTTCCTGTTTGGGTTTTTATGTCCCCCTATATCTGCAGGTCTACATCATTTTAGAAATTAAATGTAGCTGTATTATTTAGCACCAATGCTTATCTGAAATCATCAATTTACATTAATCTTGTTCAGCTGCTCTGCAGAGGATCAATCCTTAAACTTCATTTCAATTTAACTTTGCAGAAGAGTAGAGTCGAGGTACACGACAGAGTGAAATAAGATTGCATCTCTTTACCATAAATATAGTAAGGACTGGGAATACAAACCGTAACTAACAGTGGCTGATACATGTCTTTTGGCATCACTGAAAACATTAAGTTTTCTTAACTTCTGATTTGTACTGCCCACCCATAATTAAGAATGATGTTAACAGAGCTTCATTAAAACATATAGGAACTCACCAAGGCACAGCAGCTGGTGCAACATGACACTAACTAAATTTAGTCAGCAGTTCTGCAGTAAAAGAGAAAATAAAAGATTTGCTGGAACACTTCGCAATGGCAGCTTCACTTACGAATATGGATTACAGAAGGGGCTGCTCAGGAAGGCTGTGCAGTCTCTCCATCCCACAGAGTTTCAGTGCCAGAATAAAACCCTGAGCAACACAGCCTGACCTCAGAGTAAATCCTGCTTTTGATATGGGCATACGTTACCCTGTGATGTTATTTTTATCTTTTCTAATTTACCTATTTAATACATAGAACTAATTCTGATGTTTGTCTTCCACTGGTGATGGTGTCAGAACAAAAAAAAAGCAAAAAAACCCAAAACACCAAATCCAAAAACATCCAAACAAAATCCCTGCCAACAGAACAGCACCACAGAAGCCTGCAAAGCTTCAGAAGACTTATCAGGTTTTCTGTACAACATTAGTTGTTAATCAACCATGTACTGGTAAAGATACATTTATTTTCTCCCACGCAGCAGAGGATTCTCTCCAATCAAACTAAAACTCTTCTACCTCTGTGCTCACATCCATGTCACTGCACAACAAAAGACTGAGATTTTCACATGTTATGGTAATACCGTACACAGACTTTGCCATCTTTAGTGGGACCCATAGCACATCGTGGCAGCAATCAAATCCCAGTAATTACAAAAGCTGTAAGCAGGAGCAGATGATAAAAGTCTTAATGTGCCACCTGGATGCATTAGCACCACCAGCATGGAACAAGTGGTCAGTGATGGAGATACTGTTACAAGACAGTACAGAGCAGATTGGACTCCACAACACACCAGTACAATGAATTATCGGGTATTCTCCATCAGAAAGCAAGGGAAGCCTTTTGACCATGAGTCTTGTGGTAACAGCTTATCCAAAGTCTCTAGTCTAAGACTAAACATCAAAATGAAATACTATTTCAAACTTAGCTGCTCACATTTTATGCAGGGGCACAACATCACCCAACAGATGATCCAAAGATTTTTGCTTTCATCGCAAGGAGAGAACCCCACCTTGTAGCTGTCAATCAGGTCTGGTAATTCCCCTAAAAACCACCCTGCGTCTTACAGCAGGCAGCAAGTTATGCAGCAGACTGGAGTGCAGGCTGAAGTTCAGCATAAGAACCAGCCTCACAGCATCCAGCTTTGCACAAATAATACACTGCAGCTGTGGGAAATCTATCTCCACCCAGGGAACCTAAAAGTAAGCAGTATCGATCCTGAACCAACCACTGTAGGGGTTTCAGCTCCTGAATGAGCAGCATCAGTTGAGAAGGTTTTATTGATATGGAGGCAGTCCCTACTCCCAGAACCACTTCAGGACTTGACCTGGGGATGTTACAGCAGCATGGATTTACTGTGGTTTGCCAGATGCCAGAGATCAGTAGGGTATTTTACGGCATTCTTGGAGACTCATAACTTTATAACCTGACAGTGAATATTCGGGCCACTGTTAAAAATAAACAGTTAATAAATGATTAATGTTACAATTTATTAGTAACTATCATTTCTTAGTGTAGCTTTTCCTTGGCTAAGTGTAAAATGCACTGTTTATCTCTAACCTCCTTCATAAATTGATTCTTTTCATGCTAAGCACTCCATAGACTACAGCTCATACAAGCTTTTATTTGACAACACACAGACTTCGATGGCAACAGCATTTTATGAACTCTTTTCCCTTCTCCCCTGTTCCCAGCTGTAATCTTCAGTCATACAGCATAGACGTTAACCATTATGAACCAGAAAGGAGAAAGATTCAAGTGCAATATAATTTCAGAGAGGAAGAAATTTTGAAGTAGAACACTTCATCGGACAGCTTATGGCACAACTGTTGTTAGCAGTGCAACCCCAGTAGAGCAAATACAGACAGACAGGGGCAAAGCAGGAGAAAGGTGCTGGCAAAGCCCCTGTATCGCTGAGATACCATCATAGCATCCATGCTGCAGAGAGACCAGCAGCCAAGGCGCTCCTGCTAACAGCTGCTGTTCAGGGAACACACAAATCACTCCTATGTACGGAAATGACACACATGCACAAACCAGCAAGGACATCAAAGGGATGGATCTGACTCTTGTTTTATTACCAGAAAATTGAAAAGTGAATTGAACGGTGCAAAATATGAAACCAGTATTTACAAATACTTCAGAGGGCACTCGTGAAACTAACACCTACAAGTGCTTACTTCTATGCTATGCAAATGGTAGAAGGAAAAAAGAGAGAGAGAGAGAGAGAGAGAACACAGTGAATATAGAGTTGAATATGACAAGAGTGAACATAAGCCTGTTGGTAAGAAATGACACCTCACAAATCTACTAGACATCTTCAAAGAAATCATTTAACTTATGGAGCGGATGAGTGATTTCATTGATGGTCTGTCTGAATTTCCTGGAAAGGCTTTCCCAAAGTTCTTCATCAAAATCTTTTAGAAGCTGAGACATCACCAAGTAGGAAGAAAAGACTTCCTGGGAATTATTAAGGGGTTACAAGACAACATTCCTGGAGAAACAGTCAGTTTTCATAACATGAGAAACGATCTGTGGAGTCGCACAGGAATCTGTGCCAGAACTTACACCATTGAAAACAAAGTAAGATGGCAATGTCTGTTGACAATATACAATTATTCAGGATAATCAAGCCCCAAACGGACCATGAGGAGCTGTTGAAGTTTTATAATGACTGACTATAAAGTAAACTGGCAGATGAATTCAACTTTGACAAACACAGAGTAACACGTTTATAAAATATAACTGTCACAACACACATACCACTGTGGGCTTTAGAGTTCGAATTCTAACATCAGTTGAAAAGCGAAGAACTTTAAGCAAAGACACAAAAATCTGAACATCCACTGAAAACCAAGCAGCAGTGATAATGCCAAACTCACTCTTAAGAGTTTCTAGAAATGGAACAGCGTGTAAAACAGGAAAAGGTTAATTTAACAAACACATGTGGCTGTGCTCACCCTGCTTCAAAGGGAACATAGCAAAACCGGAATCATCACAGAGAAGAGCAATACTGCAGACGGAAGGTATGAAGTGACTTCTACAGGGAGACAAGATCAGTGGATTCACTTCAGAAAAAAAAAGCACAGTGTGATATGAGGCAAAATGACTCACTGGATGGAAATAATGAACGAAGAACATATTCTTATTTTCTTGCATTAGAAAAACTACAGGCAGATGATAATCACAAAAAAATGCTCACTCCACATTAAAATTCACATTAAGTGTAATTAAAGACTGTACTGTTGTAGGATGCTGTAATATATATATATATATACGTATATATATATGTATATATATACGTATATATATATATATATTATTTTTCAAGGCAATTAAATTAATGGGAAGTGTCAGTTGAGACCTATTAAACAAAATGCTCCAGAAACAGTACGACTTGGAAAGACCAAACTACAGCATACTGCATCCTGGAAAGGTACATCAGAGGAAATAATTTTGTACTTGCCTTGAAATGTGTACTTTGAGACTAAAGGGTGGTCTAGATAGATTTTGCTTTGCCCAAGCACAGCAGTTCTTACACTGGGCATAGAATAAAAAGCTCATCAGTTTATCTGTAGTCACCGAAGGGGCACAGGGAAAGCCACAAGTAAATCACAGAGGTGAGCCCTAAGGATGAAGTGCTGTCATTCCAGATGTATCGTACAACAATTAGCTATTGCTCTCAGCTTTCTTTACAACATAGCTGCTATCATCCCTGTCATTAACTTCCACCTCTGTTGAAGAGGTTTGTAGGTTTGTACACATCTAGAGACATGCATGCAGGCAACTTAAGACGTTGGAGAATTAATTCTCCTAATGAAAGCAGCACTCCTATCACCTCATTTTCATGAGTCATTGTGGCATATATCACTTCAAATAGCCAAATAACTGGATACCAGCTCCTCTTTGACAAAAGCCTTACAATGATAGAATACCTGAAAATTGTACCCTGCCTACCATTATCAGTGGCATACAAAGACATGCCCACTGCAAACCTGGCACTCAAGCTCTGTTTCTATTCCTTGAAACACAGCCTCCCTCTGTGCTACTCTGGGCAGTACCACCATTCACTCAGTTACTCAAATCTGCAATCCAAGCATAATTTTCTGTTAAGACAACATACTACATATCCAAATCATAACTTAAATCCTCCAGCACACCCTTAAGAAAAAACAAGTGAAAAAAAATGAGAAAAACCAGTTATTTCATAGAATTTCATTGTACCTATGCAAATTTTCTTTATGAAAACCAGATATGGCATGGTGGCATCAGTGGAGGACATGGAATCCTCCACCAGAAGAAGTCAACTGTCATTCCATACCCTAATGTCATTCACTATAATTGCTTGAATGGCAATAAATAAATAAATAAATAGAAGGACATTAGGGAAAGCAATAAAGCAAACACAAAACGAAATGTAAGTTATCAGTATCATTAGAAATGCCAGTAGAATCTGTATTGATGATGGGAACCAGAGAATTTCTATCTTCGTAGATCATTAGTAAAGGCAAGTCTTAAGAGAATTAACAAATTAAGCTTAAATCAGCCATACAAAGAAATGATTATTTGGTAACTACCCTGAAATAGCTAACATACAGTTAACAACATCACACTAAAAATAAGGGAAAACTGTAAGAAATATAATTTCAAAATGCTGGATCCTTTTGATAGATGCAGTATTTAATCGATTTTTATACTGAATGTAATCAACCACTGGAAGAAATCAATAATATTTTCATCTTTAGTGTATCATAGCATTAATGTTTTAATTTATGATTGATTCTTAAATAAATGGACAAAAGAAGTAGCTCTAACATGAGTTTTAATACCACATACTGCCAGAAATCCAATATACGATCTCAATAAGACCAACAAAGCTACTTAAAAAAAGTTTGTCTTTTCTCCCATCAAAGCTACATCATCTTCAAAGAAAGACATTCACTAAGCTAGGGAAGATTATCCATCTGTAGATTTTAGCACATACTTATCAGATTCTCTATGAAGTGATAAATATTAGGAGGAAAAAAAAAAAAGAAATAAAACAGAAGGAAATACAAATAATGTGAAAGAGGAAAGATAGAGGGGAAAAAAGTTGTTAGTGTGGTACGAATTGACCTTACAAGCAATCCATTTTCCTCCTCACAATTTGCATACCAGCTTCCTTCTCTGGAAAATACAGTACAGATTAAATCCCTAAAATAATCTAATTAATGATAGAAAGAGCAGCAATTTTCCCTACAGCTGTCACTCAAAAGGAAACTTATTGGACATGGATACCTGCCTCCAGTCTAGACAGTTAATAGGGCAAGTCGCACATGCAGCATAGAGCTGTGCTTTGCATCACTGCTAACGCACCTGTGCATTTGTGCATATCTGGCTTTGTCTTTGGTTGCAGATTGATCTACAATTTACAAACAGCATTTCCTGAGTGCAACAAGTACTAGAACAGGGAGGTGAAATATAAACAGAACTACAAAATGGCTACAGACAACACCCAGAAAACCCTGAAAATCATCACACTTTCAGATAGTCAGGCTGAGAGATCTTTTGTATTTACCTTTCTTTCTCCCCGTCCCAAATAAGAAATATCAGCAGGAAAACAATCTTAATTGTTGCTTCACATATCTTCTATCCTGGCAGTTTATATCTCATCTAAATTCACAAATGTAATTTGGGATATCACCATTAATTGCTTCAGAAACTGTGATACGTCAAAAAGTAGGTGGTTTTGAATTGATGCATGAAATTAAGCATAGTAAACAGAACAATTCCTCAAGTTCAAATTCATTAACTGACATTGTTTAAAGCAATTCTCTCTCTCTTGTTTTCTTTCTTTAACTGAGCTTTAACAAATTATTCTGCAACACAGCAATTACTTACAGAGAATTATAATCTTTAGGCTGCAGTTTTCAGTTACACACTTTGTGTTCTTCAGATAGGAAGGAAGAAGCTGGCTGTTTCATTCTCTTTCATACTTTTTAGCTTTCTCATACATTTCATCATTGAAACATGCCATTAAGTATGGTGCATGGTGAATTCTGTTTGTTCTTAGATTTTGAGTTGACATAGGCAATACTAAACCTACGAAAAATTTACATTGGCTGTAGAAAGAATCACAGTGGTACCTTTAAACTTGAGATGATATATAAAGAGCCTAGATCTCCATCAGTAGTATACTTAGCAATGATCATGAACAGCAAAGAAAGAAAGAAAGGGGAGTAAAAATAGCAGTAATAGTTGCAGATGAGAAAGTTATTACAATGCACAGACCCTGACAACACAGTGAAGCACTTCAGAGCACACTAAATGAACTGTCAAAGCAATAGCATAGTATACTCAGTGTTGATGAATGCAAAATAAGGGAGAAAAATGACCATACAAACTATCAGCTAAAGGAAGTTTCATCACAGACAGAAATGGCAGAGAAAAATCTTTGTTCATCAGTGGCTGCAGTTAAGAACAACAGTGCTTAAAGACTACTATGGCAAAACACATGGAGTAAAATTTGAAGCATATTCCTGAATTAGTGGATGAAGGATGAGAGTGAAGAAAACCACTTCAAGTCATATCCATGACAAAAAACATTACTGTTACCTTCTGAAGGGAAAACTTAAAAGCACGTAACTCTGTAAATCCAAATAACTTTCTATTAAGACCTCACATGTTCTTCCAGCAACGTAGCTAGAGTTAATCACTCTTGAAATTGGGTGACCGCTGTAGATGGCTACCAGACATAAATTAATTAATTTGCTCTTGCTATGATTCAAACAGACATCCATTCTCATACTCTTTGCAGCAATTCCAGAGGTAGAGAAGAAAGGAAGAGATGTCAAGAAGCCAGCTTTTCAACTTCAAGAGAAGAAGCAGAAAGTGTTTCTTCAAATTGCCTTTATAAATTTCAGAACAGTCAGATTTTTTTATAATTTACACACCATTAAAGCACAAAAACCTTTTTAAAAGTTTCTTTGAAATGGCATTACAATGATAATGCTCAGAGACGAAGTTGAAAGAGCATCAGCCAGTGCAGTCAGCACACCCTCACTATTTTAGGAGTTCGGGAGTAGGAGCTCGTGACAAACATTTTATCCCAAATCACCACAGTGGAAGAGGATTTACGAACAGACACTTTTTCATTTCTTTGCCTTTTTTTTCTAACAGTATCACAACTTGAATATTCAAATTCAAAAACATCATAAAAAAAAAAAAATTAAGATAGTTCCATTACCTGACATACCTCTCCACTGAATTCAACTGCAATAAAAAGTTGAATCTGGGCTACTGTACATCATCATCATTCAAGTGCACCTGTCTGACTGAAATTAGTTTTAAAATGATTCATTAAGCTGAAGAAAAACAATTTGGTCTGAATTAAAGGAGTGTGATGTCATTCATATTGATTTATCTAGTGTCAACTGTGAACAAATCTAAACGCGTTCAAGTAAAATTTTTCGACTAGTTTAACTAACCCAAACAAATTCTATGCTGTTCTAAAATGCCTAGATAGGCAGAAGTTGGTGCTTTCAGATTTGACTGACTTAATGTAATATTTCACTCTTGTTCCAAAAGAGTTTTAAAAGAAAGAAAAAAATAAAATAAAAATCAATTTTTTCTACTGCCTACACTCAGGAAACGTGAGAACCTGCATAACATAGAACGGATAAGAATGAACTAAAAAGACTTCTGTTTACAGGATTAATAACACTTTAATGTGTTCTCTTGTTAGCTAGCATACAAATCATTATTTCTAGCAATACCTTTGATTTGCCTTCGGTCTGCAAAGGCTGCTGCCTGGAGAATGTTAGATTATGCTTATATTAATGATTATTAGCAATAACTTTTTACTTAATTTTTATAGCTTCATAAAATAGTAACCAAACGATTTATCCTATGAATTTACACCACTTCTGGAAATAACTAAGTTCCATAATCAATGTAACAAAGGTCCCCTAAGGAAGCTTCAGTTTTGCCTTGTTTAGCTTGATAATATGGAAAAGAGGCTCAAAACAACAAGGCTGCCTGTAATATGGCAGCATCCTATTGATTCTCTTCTGAAGGCCTCCTGTAATACAATTTAGACTAGTCCTCCATCACAAAGAAATTTGGATTGTTTTCTGCCATAAACCCTTTATCTGTTTAACCACCACACAATATACCTTCTGTATATACAGGAACACTTTGCTCTTGCCTTTGAAATGAAACTGTTATAAAATCAGTCGTTTAACAACATTAAGGGCAAAATGAGAACTTAAAGACAATCAGAACGCATCATATGTACAGATGCACACTAATGAAGAAGTCTTTCTCCTTACCAAAAAAAATGTATAACCTTCAGAGGGTAAAAAGCAACTCAAAGCACAGATTACTATCAAGGCTTTTTCTCCTAATAAGAATTTTACTCCAAGAATTACAGTTTGTCAGCATCTCTTCTGGACCTGCAACATAAGATAGTTCTGCATTCTAACATTTCTACCTCACTTCAAGTTACTCTTCTGAAGGGTGTGGGCTGGCACATAGAATGTCTGGTAATTTTTCCATTAATTAAAAAAAATATATAAATTTAAAAAAAGAATTCAAATTCATTAGTTTATCAGGGAGAAAACACAAGCATAACCAACTGCCATTCATAAATTTTACCTAATATTGCTTAAAGACCATCAGAAGTAATAATTAAGGAGCATCCTGTACCACACCGACAGTACAGATCTGATCCTTTATGAACTGCAAAACATGGCTTTGGCAAGACAGCATATTTTGATCTGAACGCAGCAGAAACACTTGGAAAAAGTGACAAGGTTTTCTAATCCAACATTCATACAAACATCCAGATAAACTGCCTTCGCTTTAATGGAGTTTCAGAATGAATTAGTAGCATTCTAGATAAAGCTGTAAACGCACCTTCCTAAAATGCTTTCTTCATCCACAGTTTCATGAATATTTAAAGAACTGGTAGCAGAAAAAGCAATTCCATCTTGTTTCTTTGACCATCCTTTGACTGTTCCTTTGCCCTGCTGCAAGCACTTCAACAGGTGTAAAATGAACTGGATTAGAGAGCCACATTAAGTTAAAACTAATCTAGCAAAAGGAAATAACTAGTTTACCAAAAAAAATTGTCTCATTTTCAGAAGCATTGGTCAACACCATTCCTTCTCCCCATTTATTACTATTACTCTCACATTACTCCTAGTGCTTCAGAAAATTCAGCATCTCAATTCATTTCCGGTACCAGAATTCTATCTCAAATTTTGTTGAGTCCCCCAGTCTGAAATCAAGCCCAAACTTCTGTTGATTAGCTCAACAACTATTCCTGTACGCAGCCCTTACACAAAGTAATCTAACCAGATTACCTTTTACTTGTACAGATTTTGAAACTGAACTGATAAGATCTGTACAGAAAAATAACCTCTCTTGCTGGACTGACAAATAATTGGAGAAATATAACAGGCCTTGGGCACTTAAGCTTTTTCTGCACACCAGGGTCAAAACGTATAGATGCTTGAAACAACATCCTTAAAAAAAAAAAATTTAAACATACTGTCAAGAATGTGTCCTAAAGGCCTCCAGCTATTTGATTATCTTCCTGATTAACCATTCTTATCCACCTTTGGTTTGACCAGCTCCTCTGACCTAGATCACAGCAGGACCTCAGTTCCTAGCTATTCCAGAGGCCATACTCAACTTGTTTTCTGGTCCCCTTTTAAGATGGATTCTTTGGGTCTCAGCCCAAAAATAACTGATGAAGATTGAGAAATGTATTTATAATAGTCATCAAGGTCACACATTGTTACTACTGCCTTACAGCTACTCTGATTTACAAAAGCACACTCAGCTCCTGCCTCAGTCAATGGAAGATGCTGAAATCAGCCACTTGAAATGAGCCATCTTACAGCTGCAATGGTGTAAGCAAACAGCCTAAGAGCTGCTACAGCCAGAAGGCTTCTTTGGTTCTCACGAGCAGAGTATCATCTTCTATTTCCTAGTGGAATATTTCTTTCACCTAGTAGTATAAATTTTGGGATAACGTCACTATCCTAAAAGCTCTTTCACATAGGAATCCTTCCTTTTCAAGATTTTCACTGAAACACCAAACTCTTGAGAATCTTTTGACCTTCTGGATCCTTTACAAATTGTTTCTCAGACCACCTACCTTATTAGAGACCATTTCAAAACAAAACAGAACAAGAAGTTCCCACATACCACCTCCCATCCTGTGGGGTATTTTATGCACTGAGGGCTTACATACATTTTAAAGAAACATTTCCACTTACAAACATAGTGGTTTCCTGCTCTTTGTTACTATATGTTATTAGCCTCTAAGTACACAATTATCAAGTGATTGCTACAGAAAACTTGCTGATTATAGTAAATTACTTCCATATCACTGTGAGTTTTGACAATTTTGCAATGTTCGTTCTTTCCTCCTGAACCATTTTCTGCATCTTGCAGGCACTGAGTGGAACATGGTGTATTTGTACTCCTTGTGCAAGATGCTGAAGGTAATAGCATGGGTTAGAATAGGAAATTGATAGCCTCAATAGTTTTGATGCTCTAGAGTATTCTGTACTCCTTCCTACTTCCCCCCTCCACAGAAGACATAACAGTCCTCCACTGACACCTTAACACTAAATGCTGGCAGACCTTAGCCCATTTAGTCTCAAGAACACAAAAGATATTGTCCAGAAGTCTTGTTATTAGAATTATTTAAATCCAAGTCATTGCAATACACTGTCACGCCACAAAATGAAAATAATCCTTATGGGACAAGCTTTAGTCATTTAAAAGCAGATAAACAGTCAGTTAAGAAAGATCTTTGTCCTTTGCAAAAGTGGCAAAGCACTAACATTTCAGAGCAAGCAATCTCATTGCTAAGATCCGAGCAATGATGAAGACACAGCACATAAGGTCAGGTACTGTAGAACTCCCAGTGGTCTGATCTTAACTCAGTGCAAGTGCATAGTGGAGCAGATGGCTGATGAGATGCTGGGTGAGCGGGGAAGTCAGCTCTAATCTTCTGGTCAAGGGCTTAACAAACCAGAAAGAATAACAACCTATGTCCACGATGTGTAGATCCACCCCGCCAAACAAAACATCCACAGAAGATCATATTAAGCAATACTATATTCTACCTAGAAAACACTGAAAGTAATATAAGAGGTAGTAGTGAGCAAAACACTGCTCTGGTACAAGGCCTCTTTCCAGAAACATGTGATCTAACTTTTATCCCTATAGTCTCAATGTACAGAAAATCTTACACTAGCTTTAGATGCCACACAACGTAAAAGTCATTGCAGCTAATTCCTGAGAATTGAAAGCAAATAGAAACAGAACCTAGAATCATGAGTTTTTATGTTATTTAAATAGATGTATTTCAGTACTACCAGCTGTAGTTACATGATCTGGAGAGTTGAAGCAGAAGGATACAGCTTATATTGAAAATAAATAAATAAATAAATAAATAAATGGTAGACCTAAAAGCTGTAACACTTGATGCTGCTGCAAACAGTCATAACAGTTCCCCCTAACTCAGTGTTACTTCAATTTCAACTGGTTTCAACTGGGATAGATTAAATTTTTCACAAGGAGATGGGAGGGGACAGAACTAGGACAGCTGACCCAGACCGACCAAAGGGATATCCCATACTGCACAGGCATCACACCAGGGTGGGTGCTGCTGCTCAAGGACTGGATGGGCAGGTGGTGAGCAACTGCATTGTGCATCACTCATTTTGCAAATTCTTTCATCACTGTTATTATTAATACATTATTGTAACAAGTGTAGGTTAGCAACTCCACTGGCCTCCAACAATATGATTATTAATATCCACTCAAGGTTCCTAAACTTCCCATGAGGAAAAGCTGTTCATAAGTGTACTACATAAGAGTAATCAAACACAAGCTAAGAATTTCTATACATGTCACTACAGACCTAACAAGGAAGTTAAACTAATCCACAAGATAAATGCTATCATTTACTTTCCCGTGGAATAAAATAGTCTCAAAATTGATGCGCTTATGCAGTTATTCCAGCATTCTATGCAGCATGCATCAAAGAGGTAAGGAACACAAGCAGAAAGGAAAGCAAGTTACCTGCAGAAAAAGACCACATGAAAACAAAGCCAACAGAGAATCTCTTAATGTTATCAAATGCATATTTATTGGTTTTCCAATTTCATCCTCCCCCTGCCTTTTGATTTTGTATTTTAGGTGTATTTCACCTCACAAACGGCTACGATTGCTCATGATCTCGAGCAAAATAGCAGCAATTCAACAGCTCACCAGTGGTAGCAATGAAAACAGTGGTGATTCCTTTATGCACATAACAGTGTTTCTGCCTTTGAAAAATTTGACCTGAAGACTTTCCCATGCCTACATCAGGCTGTTAGTTTAAACGTCGATCATCATAGAATTTGTTTCTTTTCCCTACTCTATTAATCCTATGCTTTTTAATAAATAAGCACTTGACTTGCCAAAGCATTGTATGATCCATTCACATATTCTGACAACAAAATACTGAAAACATTGTGAGAAATACAAAGAAACTTCACAACAGGTTAGTTTTCCATTTAATTTTAAGAAAAGAACTCCAAATCCAGTAAGAATAGCAGAGATGGTTGCACCAAGTTACAAACAGCCTATTTGTAGTCTGATCATACAATTTCCCATTTGCTCTAGCTCCTCGTGTGTACAGAGTCCTGAAGTTCCAGCTTTTATTGGTGCTAAACTGACCCCTGCTGGTGTGACTTGTAGTTGTCGAAAACATCTGGATTTTTTCAAAAGGTTTAAAAGGATGGAAACAATTTTTTTAATGGCACCCAAAAGCTGCTAATACACCTCCTTGTACAGATCCTTGCAACCAAACAAACTCACCAAATTAGTTTTTGAGGTGACCCAGAAAGGAGTAATCAGAGAACGGAGATGAAAAATGGAAGCAGACACAAAAGATTAAGTGGCTGAGCAGTGAATTTATGTTTAAGGGTTAGAACTTTCTCCCTAACTTTAAAAGGGCACAGCTCTTCATAACCATCTCACACAAATATGAAATTAAGAAAAAAAAATTAAAAAATAAAAATTAAAAATACTGCCTCATATTTTTGAAGTTGCGCTACTTAAGGGTTAAGAAAATTGACATTTTTGGTTTTACAGTGCTAACAGAAAACATTAAAACTGATAAACTTTCTTGGAGATTTTAGCCTCTATTATTTTTTTTTTTCTTTTTCCATGGATTGCCCACATCAGGATCCTACAGAGTAATAGAATCCCCCTACATGAAATCCATTACAAACTTCTATCAGAAACAGATACCTGAAGGGAAACATGACTTTTGTAGGCTTGGCCCAGGCGTCAGCATCCCATAGAAACAAAAAAAATTCTTGATGGAAGAAATAATGCAAAAGTTGAGAAAGCACTGGCATTTTTTCCTACAGGACTCAAAAGTGCTTTTTTGAGATAGGTCTGACTGAGCTTCTCCCTCATTTATTTTCTGCTGACATTTATTATTATTCCTAGTCCCATAAATTACAGTTTGTGGGAAGCACAGAACGGAGAATCCAAAAAGAATCAAAGTAAAAGGGATTTAATCCTTTCCACAATTCCATAACATGCAAGGTCTCTATTAAAAAAAAACAAACAAACTTGAAGGTACACAAGTGCTCTGTGTGTTTTGGTGCTAAACACTGCACATTAGACAAAACAAATCCACAAACACGAGAACTCACAATGCCTTGTCCCCTTGATGTTCACTCATAACATCTCAGCTGCAACAACCACAAGCAACGCTACAGGCTTGAGGCAGAGTGGCCAGAAGACTACATAGAGGAAACGGACCTAAGAGTGTTGGTCTGTGCTCAGCTAAATATGAGCCAGCAGTATGCCCAAGAAGCCAGGAAGACCAACAGCATCCTGGCTTGTATAACAATTAGTGTTGCCAGCAGGAGCAGGGAAATGATCATACCCAGTGCTGGTGAGGGTAATCCTCGAGTACTGTGTTCAGTTTTTGGCCCCTCATTACACAGAAGGCATCGAGGTACACCCAGAGACTGCAAACAAAGCTGGTGAGGGGTCTGGAACACAAGTTTTGGGAGGAGTGGCTGAGGGAGCTGGGATTATTCAGTATGGAAGAGACAAGGCTCAGGAAAAACCTTATTTCTCTACAACTGCCTGAAAATAGGTTGTGTTGAGGAGGGGGCAGTCTCTCCCTCCAGTGCAACTAGTGATAGGACTGTAGATAATAGCCTCAAGCTGTGCCAGGGAAGGTTTAGATTGGATATCAGGAAAAATTTATTTTCCAAGAGCATGTTTGAAAGGGCTGCCCAGGGAGGTGGTTGAGTCACCATCCCTGATGTGTTCAATAAGTATTTAGATGTGGTACACAGGGACATGGCTTCGTGTGGGAATACTTGTAGCAGGAAGATGGTTGGACTTGATCTTGGAGGTTTTTTCCCAACCTTGGTGATCCTGTGATATTTGGATTACCTTTTGTCCAATGGTATGTTGTGATGGCTGCTAATGAAAACACTAAGGCATCTCTTCCTTTCTCACATACACATGTATTTTCAAAGCTGTTCCTATCAGTTTCATGAAAACTGCCCTCTCTAAGCATGACAATTAGTGGGGAAAGAAATGACTGTGACAGACAATTCAGAGCACAAACAGCTAACTGATGTATTTCTTTAGGAAACAGCCAAAAATGGATGTTGAACAGAAAATCGATACAGACAAAGAAAGAAAGTGGAAGTAAATCACAGAAGAGTTAGAAAGGAATACTTCTTAATAAGGTATAATAATTAAAAAGAGCAGCATGAACTCATGAAGCAACTCTGGAACACAACAGTGGAATAACAGCTTTGGGAAAATAGTGTTAAGAACTATCCCACTTTTCAGAGTACATGGCTTTTCTGCATTCTGGATGTAAAAAAATTCAATTACCCTCTTTACTTAACGGAATATTTCTAATTCTTTCAAATAATTTCCATTATAACATGCAAAGTTATATAAGCTTAGAAAGAAAATATTGAGAACAGCAATATGAAGGATGAAGTTTTAATTGAATAGACAACACAAAGTAACACTTTCTGATGACACTTTTGGGAAAAGCAGAAGCAGCAGCAGTTGTGTGAAGAAGGCTTTTACTCTGTTCTGATTTATCCTACCAGGCTCACAGCAGATTATCATAGACGTGTGCACACCCTCCCCAGTAACCTATGGGCAAGGCATTGTATACACATTTGAGTGCCACGTGCACATGTGCATTAAAGCATAATTATAAAAATCTTCAAGAATGCATTTGAAACATTTGGAAGGCTAGGATTGATGAAGTGTCATTTGTGAACATGCACATATTTTATATAATGCAAAGCAGACAGTAAGTCCTGATAACCAGTGATCACTCTGGGAACTGCTAACACTCACAGACACAGGTTATGAAACATGACCCTGAACATTTTTAGTAAGACTTAAAGAGAATATTTAGCTTTGTACTTGTTATTTTCTAATTATACATGTGTTTGAACATTAAAATATTTCCTGCTTTTATCTAGCATTTAAAAGCATTAGGGTTGACGGTACAAAATTAATACATGGTTGTGGAAACATTGGAAAGAGATTACCTGGATGACCTAAGAAGAAATCTTACCTTAAATGAGAATTTTCTTTAGATATTTCATTCTTATTAATTTGATATCATAAAGCCTTTTAAAACAAGTTTAGAAATGCCTTATTTCATTAAAAGGGAACACAGTTTTCTCAAAAGAACTGTATTTCTTGCAACAAAAATTAAAGCTATAAGGATAAACACAGAAGCAACCATATGAAGTTCAGTGGCTTGCATGGTTTAAAATAAACAAAACAGACAACAGTTGCTTCTGGCATTAAAAGTCCACATATTTTTAACTCAAAATATAGTTTCACTACGCAAGACAAAAAGTGCTTTAGCAGACAGAAGTTGAAGCGTGAAAGCTCCTGACATGTAACAAGTATACTTGCACACACCTATTCACAGTATCCTTCTTCCTGGGGTGAAGGGAAGAGGGGGTGATGAAATTAGCCACATCTTAGCCAGTAATGCATTCTTCAGCTAACCCCATTATCAATTTCCACATAACACATACTATCATACCTCATTACTAGACATCGTAGTGACCTCTCAAAATGAAAGTCAAATCTTGAAAACCAGCTGCCTCTTGCAGGTACATACATTCAAGTGTATTTATTCTCTATGAGAGATATAATCACCATCTGGACTTTATACTAGTACCTAAGCAGGAGTGGAAAAATACCACAACACTACACCTTTTAGAAGAGAAACGCCTTTAAAGAATCAGTTACGCCAGTTATGTTCATCCTGTCTCTATCTTCAGCACTGGAAGGAAAGCAAAGCTTCAAAAATAACTTAATAATGTTTTTGTTTAAATATTTCCATCCACCATTTTGCAAACTGTCCAAGCACATACAAAACTTAGTTATTATTTCTTGGAATTTTCAATTGGTAACACATTTTGCTTCAAGACTGGAGTCATTTCTGCACATCAAAAATCTTTAATAAAAGCCAGTTTATTAAACTGTCCAGTCATATTTCAGGAAAGTTTGGTTTTAAGCAATCATTTACTTTAAACATGCAGTATAAAGTTGTATAGCCATAGTTCTATGATTAACAAAACTCCAACTAAATATACTGAGTTACTCAGGCATTCAATGACAAATAGTACATTTTTTTCCTCTTTCAAGTGATTTTCTACTTTGGAATTAGCATGATACTACAATACATATGCATACAGCTCAGTCCAAAAGTTATTCCCCCTCCATGGAAACTAAAACAAGTACAAAGAGCACAATTACGCTGTCTAATAGAGAAAATCCTCAGCAACAAAATGCTATTTTTCAGCACAGGCACCACCATTTGCCATCCATTTTCCTCAGCAATGAACAAGAGCCTGCATGTTGTGCTTCTAAAATCTATACCAGGGAGGTGACCCACTGTTGCTGTCACCACAGCTGGAAAACACCACCCATCACTTCACTATGCTCACATCTACTGTTTGCTCTCCATAAACATTCAGCAAGTGTTGCTGAACATCAGCGGGTGCAATTTTCCTGCATGGAGAAATTCAGTTCTGCTCCTTTGCTTCACAGGAACTTTCATGTCAGACGCTATTCTATCAGAATGCCATTCCACCATCATCTGTCACACAGCAACAAAATGCAATGGAATACTGGTGGAAAGGTTCAACCTCTACTGCAATACCACCACCATCCACCTCTGACGTGATGGGTCAACGTAGTAATAAGAGGCATTACTTTCAAATCAGCACCACATAAACCCAGCACCACATACAATACTGAATGATTATTCAGGTCACAGTACTGTGTATAACTGCTGTATAACTACAGCAAACCAGCAAAATTTGTCACTTGTTTGCAAAGCATGCAGAAGCAATGAAAAGATCAGACAGCAGTTCTGCCTTGATGGACACTCATACACTAGGTTGCCTGAAAGAATTCTTCCAGAGACTATATAAAGAAGCAATCTCCTTTTGTGAGATTATATACTCTGAAGTTTTTGCAGTACCTCAGACCAAACTAATTGAGGACAAGCGACAAAGCCTATAAACCTTGAATTTCACAATACAAGTTTGCTGTTTTTACCAGCTTTATGTTACTTCTGTGTCAATCTCACTGCCATCAGGAAAAAGTTTTATATTTCTAGCCACTCAAGTGGGACAACGTATAGTATGCTATAAGGAAATGAGTTAAGGACATAGAAGTTAACTACTGTAGTTCAAAGAAAAAGCCAAAGCAGGGTAAAGCACAGTACACGATGAACTACTGAAAAAAATAATCTTGAGCAAGTAAAAGAAGGGTTATGAAGAACTGTAGCTTGTTATTGATTTCTCAATATACTCAAACTTCTGGCCCTGTTTCTCCCTTTGAATAAAGAAAATATTAAAGGACTTAACTGTAATAGCAGTAAGTTAAGCATTCTGAATATACAAATTACTCTTTAAACCCTTTAACAGTAGAAACAAAAGCTCAATTTCTTTTATTCTCACTTTGTCATCTTAGGTCTTCTGTTAAGCACGGTCTCATAAAAATAGACAGGCTTATATAATAGACCACTGACCTCATGAATTGCATAAACAGATTAATTCTGCTTCTGACATGAAACACTACTTCAGCCAGCTAGCTGAGAAAGCAAGTCTATTTGACTATTCACATCACAGAATTAAGGCACAGACTTGAGAACACCGCTGGCACTAAAACCTTAGTCCTCAAAAGGATGATGCAAAATTACATTGCCAATACTCCACCTCAGGATCTAAGATTAGCACAGCACTAAGCCCTAAAGTTAACCATCTCTGCTCAGCAAACTGCTCTGTTTCATTTCCATGTCAGCAGGGCTGCTCACAGCCTCCTACCTGGGTAGCTGAGATCTTTACAAGAATGCACTCAAGAACTGCCTGCAAAGCACTGTACCAAAACACTCAGAAGCATTTCTCCAGAAAGCTTATTTCTGCATAGGATATTAAGGAAACTTGAGCTAATGATGGTTATTTAAAAAAATTAAAAATAAAAACACAAAGCAGACAGATCAAAACAGGCAAGCACCTGGTTGAACCATTTTGAAACATCAAAAAAAATAAGACACTTCATTGGAAACACTGAGACCAGGTCAGCACTTTCCAGAAGTGAATTAGCAGAATACTACAGTTTCAATGCTTTTGACCAACCATGAATATTAAGCAAACAGAGCCTTTAGAGTAGTACTATTTGTAACCCGCATACCTTACAGTTTCTCAATAAACTATGTCTATTTGTTTGTGCTTTTCACTACATATAAAATACTGTAAAACAGGATTTGCAGCTTAAATTTGATGTCCTGTATAATTTATTTATGTGTTCAGGGCAGTGGTATATAATGACAAAACTCGTACTTAAAGCCCAAATTGTGATGTCCATTTAGCTATATTAAACCACAAATTTAAAGGCCATTCAAAATGTGAGAGGCCCTCTGCATCTGGTTCTCTTTATGATCAAGTTCTTGCTGGTTATTTATATGTAGACTTCAGCTCTGTTTCAGATAAAGTAACTTCCTAAATTAAGATGAATAGTTAATTTAAATAAATAAAAAGCAGAAACCTTCTCTACAGATGGTAAGAAAGGTAGGATGCTGAGAAACTTTGAATATCACCACATTAAAAATGTGAGCTTTTGCTGACAGAGTTGAGACAACAGCTTAGTCAACACAAACGCCCATATGTCTAGACCACTGAGTAGCACCACAATTCACACATACACCATAAGTCATCTATCTTATTCCAAACCGAGCAGACATAAAAACATTTCTGACCAGAAATAATTCATCTTATCCTCATAAGTACATCATACTTTTAAAAAGTCAACACATCTACCCCACTGAACGTGGCAGCAGGATTTGTCTTCCCACAGATGCCTACAGATTCTGTTTTTTAGAGATCTTTTTCTGCTTTCTCAGAAGTTGTTGTGGTTTGGTGACTTCTGTTGTCGGTATTCCACATCAGAACATTGTGAAGAACAGTCACAGTCAAAGAGTCCATGTTCTGGTTCTGTGTTACCGCCACTTTGGGTTCCTGGAGGGGCATCATCCCCAGAGGACTTGGCGCAAGGAGGAAGCAGAGTGGGACTCTGAACCAGACCCCAGCCACTCTCTGCCTCGGGCCGTCTCAGCTCATTGGGGAGCAAAGCACATGCCTCCCTTACACTGCCGTGGTTTGACTCCTACTTTAGGTACTCTCATCTGTCTCATTTTGTTTGATTCCCCCTCTCCCCTCACCTTTGCTCCTTTCTCTTTTTTTTTTTTTTTTTTTCCCCTTTTCCTGCAGCCTGTGCCTCCCTGACACAGACTTACATCTAGGTGCAACCCCATGACAGAAGTACAGCATGCAGTGTTCATTTGGCATGGTGACCACCACATCTACTTTCAGTTTGAAAGACTTAAGTCTGCAAGAGACCAAAACCAATAAAATTTAATTGCTTTTAAGCAAATAGCCTTATCAGGAACATAACTGCAGGGTTGTTTTTAAAGCATCTATTTTTGCTGTGCCTCCAAGTCACCATAAACAGTTAAAAAGACATTAAATATTTACTATGAATACCAATACTGGCATTTGCTTTGATGTATCAGTTATCTGGTATATCCCTTCACCTAAGAAGTTTTTACCAAGGCTCCTTTTACTTTCTCACTAATGGAAAAAGCTCACCCTTAAGTCCACATTTGCCTCCTCTGGTCTGTTTAGCTTCCACGAGTACAGCAGTTTGTTATTTGAAGGACATCAGCATACACAAATTTTACTGACCTTTAAAATAGTCACTCAACTGGAAATATAAATGTCTAATGGACATTTTAACTTGTACACAGTGAATAAAAAACTGCTTTTCTCCAAGTCAAGCAGAATATCAACTAAAAAACTATGTATATAAACAAGTTTAAGAAATCTGTAAGTTTTCTTCATCTGTAACCAAGTAATAGCAAGAGAGAAGATGGTTCCTAGCAATCACTGCTCTGAGGCCACTGAAACTATGAGCTGTTCTTAGAAGCTCATAATTCTTCTACATCATCTATTTTGGCTAAATTTTTCTATGCAAAACATCAGATTCAGGCATTCCCTCCAAGGGAAAGAACAAGGAGATCAGGGCTATGGGTAATGGAGTGCAAGATTTAAGCAATAATGCCTCAGACATTTTTGAGGTTACAAGAAATGCTTTTTTATTCTGTCCATTACAAAACAAAAATCTTACAATTATTTTGTTGGGTTACCATAACAATTGACTACAAGAAGTCTCCATTTCTTGCTAAAATCCCTAGCCCTGTATACACTAAAAAATATTTAGAGTTCTCCCCTTTTGCAATATCTCGTATACATTAACATTCTTAGACAAGTCATCTTTAGCATAACTAATGTTTCCAATGTCAGCTAATGAAATATTAAAGAAACTGTAGAAAAGAGAGAACAAATATCTTCCTAAAGCAAGCAGGGCAAACTAATTTCTGTTGCAGTGTCAGAATTACATCGCTTTTACTTTCTGTAATTACACTCTCCCATTTGAAGACCGTACCAAGAATGTTAGGCGCTTTTTTACTTAGCTGTAAGTTTGTGATTCATGATTCTATGATAATTAATAAAGCTGATGGCATTAAGAAACAAATAAATACTAGTACCTAGTCTATCACAATGTTTACTGCTTCCTCATGTTATCATTTTGTCAAGAGAAATTCGACAAAACACAGCCAAAGAGCTCAATAAAAAAGCTGACAGGCAGAAACCCAAGATATCATCATTTGGAGAACACTGATGGGATTTAAACGTACAGCAGCAGATCCTGGGGTCATGCTACCCACTCTACCTGCAAAATTAAAAGATTTTGACCTTGACACCAAAGCAGCATGAAGCCACAAGCCCCAGATGGCTGTGGTCTCTGGGCAGCAAAAGATAAATTGTGAAGTGATGGAAAGAGCCAGAGGGGGGAGGAGAAGGAGGAAAGGACAGGAAGGCTCCTAATTCATAAAGGTGGAACAAAAGACAGTGTGCTCAAAGGAAGCACGTAGATTTTAAAAACGAGTCTTAAAACTTTGCAAGAGAGCATCTGTGGTTATGTTTGAACACACAGTGAAAGATTTCAATGCAAAAACCAAGGACAATATAGTCAGGAAATCCTGAAAAGGGGTTATGCAGAAGATAAATGCTATTCTGTGAGCACAAGAAGGTTGGAACCATTTCCTTGAGTTGGGAGAACACATAGCACAAGTGGGGCAAGGGTCTATACAGTTCTAACAGTTAACAGCCCACTAGGAACTTCTCTTGCTTAATTAGTGAAGACATTTAGACTTTCAGTACCAGGACGGTGGGTTTAATCATCATGATCCAAGATGATACTGCAGAATTGCCCAAGCAAGTCAAAGATGCTGAGCCAGAAACCACTCAGGAATACAGCCTTCGGTATAACCTTGATTACTTATTAAAACAGTCTTGATAACTATCAGTCTTTATAGCTCATTTCAAGATAAGTGACACTTTTTTCAGCAACCAGGATACTCCACAAGAATTTGAGACAAAGAAAACCTTCTTAAAAGTGATTTAAGCTAAGTATACAAATACCATTTTCAAAAGTCACAGACAACAAACAAGCATTATCTCAGTTATTCTAATGAAGAAATTCCAGAAGTAAAAATCTGTATCTCAAGACACCTATATATTGAAATAAGCCATCAGCGTCTCGAACTGCTGACCCAGTAACTTTACAACAGACACATAAATTGATGTCATTCCAGCAAGACAGAGGTTATGAACAGTGACTTCATGAAGGACAACCCCTTGCTATGAGGCCAATTAAAAGAAATGCTGAACCAGTAGCATGACAGTAGCTAAGGTGCTGAACCACTGCAAACAGCAAACCCCCTTTTCTTTGCTGAAGAAATGCAGCTAAGGCCCATTAACAGCTAATAGAACAAAGAATCACCCAATAAAAACAATTCCTCAAGCACAGACAACTGTTTATCTTAAAATGGAGTTGACTGTTATTCAGATGGTTCACAGAAAACAGTGCGGTTTCAAAATGCAAAGATTATTCTGCTACATTCTTAATATATGACTTATTTTCAAAATATGTGTTCTAATAACATTTGGCATAATGTTACATATAAACACTGGAACCCACTGTCATTTACAAAACCTATGGCATATAACACTACTGTGGAAAATCCTTGAGGTAGAATTTACCTAATAAGACAGTCTGTAAAAGAAAAAGACTTTATCCTCAGCTTTTCAGTGAGAGAGGCAAAGGTTTACATTGCCTATTTTGTGTTTGCCAGCAAATTGACATTTAGTATTTGCTAATTTTTCTCCATCAGATAAGTTTCTTGGCAAAAAAGTGATACTTTCATCTTTAAATGTCAAAATTTCCCTTACTTTTTGGCTTGCAAACCATGCAGGTCTATAAAAACCAACTGTAGAGGACTACATAATCTCCGCAGCATTAATTATGCTTTTAATTAAATTAAAAAGTCTTCCCTACGTGACCTCCATATCAGTCCCATATGTACACAAATCTATTCTCAGGCTCGTCTCACAGGACAACAGACTCTCCATTATAGTACCAGACCATTTTCTCTTTTGATGCATCTGCCAGGAGGCTGTTTGGAATTTAATTGCAGCCATTATTTCTGAATTATAACTACAGGAACAGTTGTTTGTGTGACAAATATTCCGCAAACTTCAATTTTAATTGCACTGCTTACTGTAGGAAAAGAAGATAAATACAGCATGGGTTTTATACAGCATGGGTTTTTGCGTAGCTCTGTCTTTAAAACACGCACAGTCTGCTTCATAATTAATTCTCACACATCCAAAGCCAACTGTTGTATCTGAATGCTAAATACTGTACACACTTAATTTAAAATTTACACAAACCTCTCCACATGCATTTTGTGTATGTATAAACACACGTGCACACAAACTTCTGAAAGGCTAAATATTCCTGGGAGGCATCAATGAGCTTATAAAGATTTATATTGGTGGAGAGGGGAGGGGGAAAAAAAAAAGGCAGTTATCCAGAGGATGCGAAAAGAAGAGACAAACTGCAGTGGTGTGCAGCACCGCATACACAGCAGGTGAAGAGAAAAAAAAAATCTGCCACAAATATTGCTCATTAATCTTCTTCTCCAGGCTGAATAAAACAAACAGATCTCCAAAACTGAATTGGACAAGGTGCGATTAAAAGGCAAAGCACATAGTGGAAGATAAAAGCTGTAAACAACATAATGGAGTCTTTATGTGAAATTACGTTCACAAAGCAACTCTAGATAACGTTCCTGTCTTTTGTTCCTTCTGAGCAGTCACAGCAGCAGCGCAGTCTGCCACAAAGCATGAGGGACTGGAAATCAACCACTGCACACTGATGAAACAGAAGATAGATTCCTGACAAGCAGCAATCTTTCAGACCCTCGCAGCATTTCTTAAAAGAACTCAAACGGGAATAGGTCAGCTCTGTCCCTCCACACAAGCTTTTCTCAGTGCAGCTTGATTCATGTTAAGCCTTGGCTTGGCACATTTAATTCCATCAGTGGAAACAGTGGGAGACTCACATTCATCTCTCACTAAAAACCCCAGAGAGCCTTGCATAAGCCCTGTGTAGAGGCCAATGAGGCTATGGCTCATGAGAAGACAACTGCTGGGAATGGTACTAGGTGCTATGGATAAGAGCTCCTCTGGGCCAACCATCAATCCCATTTCCCTGGGAGGGCATCCCAAGCCATGCAGAACTTCCTTCCACAGTTCTAATGCTGCCATCAGCGTCATTGGTATCCCCACAGGACAACCAATAGCTGGATGGTGCAGCTTGTTCCACCACAAGCAATCAAGAAGCATGCAAAACAAGATTCAAATTTGGTCATCAAGTTTACACAAGTGTTGCTTAAAAATAAGGCTGGTACAGGGAAAAGAGATGGATCACAGAATGGTTGAGGGTGGCAGTACCTTCTGGAGGCCATCTCGTCCAGCCACTACTCAATTGGAGCAACTTGCCAGGAACCATATAGATACCTTTTGAATATCTCCAAAGAGGAGACTTCACAGCCTCTCTGGGCATCTGGTGAAAGGATCAAATATCTAATCAATTTTTAAAGTAGACAGACAAAAGCTATTCATGACAAGAGTCTTACAGCAGTAGTAAGTTATTACTAACGAAGCCTCACTGTAAAGTTACTGGTCCCTGTATCTCTCAATATACTTCCCAGGAGAAATATACAAGGGGGCTGTGTTTCAGGTACCATTCACTTGGAGACAGACAAATTGAATTGGCATTTATCACAGAATGATGGTTTCCTACCAAGCACGGAATAGGGTACAGACAACTAATAAGCAGAATGGATTCATTCTTAAAAGCAAAATGTTAACTTAATTTCTTTCCTCTTTTCAAAATTAATTTTAAGCTGGAACATTAAGCATCTCATTCCACTAACAAGGTATTTTGACAATGTATTCAGTATTCTTCATTTCAAATTCTGACTCAGAACTTTTAACAACCTTCCTCATCCAAACTGTCAAAGCCCAACAGCTTCCTCTGCAGTGACTATTTCTGTCATACTCAGAGACTCATGTTTTAATCTAATGCGCTGAGCAACTATCTAATGGAGGGGCATCTGCTCCTCTCCTGCCATCAATTACCTGTGCATTACTGAAACAGGGCCAGGCCAAAGGATGTTCAAGTTTTTTTCTGTACTAAGTATTCCAGCATGCAGATGTCACCCGCATTATTGAAAAACAACTTGACCAAGCATCAAGAGGCCAAATATCTCCTTCTCCCTCTTAACTGATTTGTTCAGCTCTGCAGGAACAAGCAAATTAATCAGGTGTCTTCCAGGAGACTCATCTGCAGTTCTATTTCTGGAAAAGATTATCATTAAGAATTGAGACTGTAACACACCCTGGAACCCCCGGGACCTCAGTATCTTGAGCTCAGTGCCCAAGGACTACCTTGGACTTCCAGTGCCTTCTTGGCACTGCTAGATCTGGTCCATATTTACTCTCCTCAGTACCATCAAACAAGATGAGAATTAATAATTATTTCAACCTTCTGCACATTTTTAATTCAGGATTACTGTCTTAAATCAGATGTTTTCATGGAGCAATATTTGATGCAAACAGATTCCTAATAGTTCAATATTCAAAGCTAAGAGCAAGTCAGAAAATCTTCTGTAAAAATTTATTTTCAGATTCAAAGGTCATTTCTATACTGAAGTGCCATCTGCTCATGTTAAAATATGTAAAATAAGGAGTTTCATTACCAGTCAATAACATTATAAAGAAAATCATAACATGAAAAATAGTTGAAAATGTAACTTGCAAGTGCTGAGATACACTTTCAAAGATCATATTAAAGAGTTATTTTGTAGAACATCGTGAACTAATTTTAAACTGGAATTAAAGCCGTTAATTTCAGTTCATGAAAAATCAGAAACTTAACCATTTCTGAACTTAAGGAAAAACATTAGCTTCTGATTGTGGTAGACGAAATGAACTCAGTCTGCAGTCGTGTACTGTGGAAGGGACGTATATGGGTTACTCCATAGAAGAATATTACTTTTTAGCCAAGAAAAAAAAACAGAAGAAAACCACTGTGACTTCTTATGATCACCTGAATATCTGGGATCAACAGCTGAGACATTACTTGAAGTTTCACATTAAATATGAGATCAAATATGTCCCTTTTTAAAATGTAACAGGTATAAGAGAGCAGTACTAGAAACAGTAAAGATAATAAGTCTTACTGGTTTGGGTGATAGGTAGTTTTTTTGTTTTGTTTTTTTTGCGTTGTGTTGTTGGTTTTCTTCCTTATTTTATTTGAAGGTCTCCTACTAACTGAATAATTCCAGTAACCGACTGTATAAATCTTAACAGTTTATCATAATTTGCCTTTAAATACTTTCATTTATAGGCTTTCCTTCATATCCATTTGATGAGGAAGTATCAACTCTTAAATGGCACAGAAAAGACAGAAAAAAAGATTGCTGAAATGTAACGCAAACACTTATTCTCATATATACGTCTACAAATTCATCCAACTCTTATTACTAGGGTAGTATTACTATTTTTAAAAACCACTTCTGCCTGCTTAGACAGAACAGGCTGAAGAGGCCTATTCTATCTTTTAACTTGCTCATGAAATTTCACCACGAAGCAGCATTCAGCCATAGCAGAGCCACATTACTGAAGTTCTCATTACATTCAAGCCGGCGCAGAGTCATAGTTGATATATGAGCCCGTCACTCTCAGCATTGATTTGCAGAGCTCTCTGAATGTCTCTGAACAGTACAGTACCCTTAAAGCATTTTTTCCCCTCTCTCTGCCACACATCATAACTCAAATTGTCAAATCTTATTTAAATTTCATCTTTACATTAAAAATATTCATCATGTAGGTCATTATGCGTAGTTATGCATCTTCTTTCCTTTTAAGAAAAATCAAATCATAGCAAGCAAAGGAACAGAAAAAAAACAGCTGAGGCAGGAACATAAATCTCTCATGACTGACATAACTAGAAATATTAAAAGAAATACTGCAGATGTGTTTTGCTGCTATGTTGGTTAAAAAAAAACAACTTTCCTGTATCCCATTGTGGACATTGCTCATATAAGCAGTACAAGGATCAAGGTCAACAAACCTTTCACTAAATTTCCTGCACTATAGCTCTCTTCTCTCTGTAGACTCTTATATGGAATAATTGCCTCATCTGCAGGTAAAACACACACCAAGTGTACAGTTCTCTTATTTCTTTAGCATCCTATAGCATCTTATAAAAACACTGCATGATTGTATATACTCCTAAGCACAATGCTACTATTTGACAATAAAACCATTTTTCAGCAAAAGAACAGCATGCAAATCCACGTGAATAATTAATCATTTGGTAAAATTCTTCACTGACAGAAACCACAGTTTTATTCTCTATCAAATAAGTTATTAAACAGCATACTCTTCGTGGGAGGTAAGGAAACTGCCCACACAGCATGCTCACCAAACATGCATGTGCCTGCACTACATCTTCACTAAGTAATCAAACACAAGTATGTCTTGTCAAAGGCCAGATGTGTTCAACTGGCGCAAAAAAAAAAGCTCTACTCAAGAAAGAACACAAAGCTAGTGGTAACTATATAACTGCTAATATAAATTTGTGCCCACATTCATTACTGTACTTGGCATGGGAGGGTTCATTAGGAAGGCCGTAGGCAAACAGAAATTAAGCTATGGGGGTCTCCAGATGCATTATTGTTTATAGCCATTCCCACATATGATCTTGCTTACAAGGATTTTTTTTGCCTACACATTTTAGTTACTGTGAAGAGTAAGGATGGGGAACAGAAGGAAAAGTTCACCTACTATTGTCGATCCACAAAAAGGACCAGCCAACAGTAACATGGAAGCACCTTATCTAAATGTTTACCACTAACTTTAGTGTGACTAAATCTAAGTTTTATTTCTTTTCATGAATGGAAGTACTTGCATTTCAAATTCCCTCTCTAAAGCAAGTTCAGGATAGTACTAAACTCTTACTTTAGCGAAGATCTTCCAGATCAGCCCCATCTTAAACAGTTCCACAAGTGTTCCCTTCTTTTAAACAGCATCAAGATTAACGTTTTTCCTTTGCATTTGAATAGCTGCAGAAAGCCAAGCTGGTAAGAATCATCTCAAGTCCAAGGTCCTCATTAGCAAGCTTCAGTTTTTCCCAGTACTTCACAATTGAAGATGACTATGTTTTGCTTAAAAGCAAGCAGGTTTAACAAGAATGGATTCCCAATTACCTATTACAGTGCTTTCCTCAGAAGTAGCAGCATGCTCAATAAGACTTTTAACAAGAGTCATTCAAAACTGCATTTGAAATTTTGAGACTTGTAGGACTTTGGAGTTTGGAGGAGCTATCCCCCTTGCACCCAGCGCTGCGCAACGCTGGAATAAACATACCTGCTTTATAACCAATCTCTGGATTATAGAGTTTGATTCCACAAGTCAATACTCTCTCTTGTTTTATGTATTATGCTATTTCTGACCACACTTTAAACATCCACTGTTTCTTGCATCCTAACTCCTAAGTGTAATTTATTAGAATGTTATTTGCCAGAATGAAAGAAATCTATTCTATTATCAGCAAACAGGAAAATTTAAACAAACAGCTGTAGTATCACCAACTTTAGCTGTTAGCCAGCCTCACGTGGTCTGGCTGGATTATATATTGCTAATCTGTTCATAATGCGAGTCTCGGTTTTGTTCACTGCTATTTTTACCTACCTAATCACACAGACTTCTTTACAGGAATATTAAAAGCAAAATAAATGCTTACAACTTCTGGCTATCCTTTTGAACAGAAGTGCGTCAAGAATTAATGAAGTCCCTAGTTGGGATTCCTCAGTGAGGCTGCCCTCTTGCTGTTAAAAACTATTCCCATTTCCAGCAGGTCAAAAAAAGCTACTTCATTAAATTGCTTTCATAATATGACTGTAAAGACATGAAATTGTGATAACAAAGAATTTTCCCAGACAATTTGATTTTCGGGAAGAACATCAAAAGATGACTTATCTCCAAATATGACCTCAGCACATATTTAGTCAACCACAAGAAATGAGGATACTGTATTTTTGAATCACTCTGACAGCCTCAAGTCTACAAAGAAATTCAGCCAGAATTTTAAGGCTAAAATAAGCTTTTATATATTTACGCAACATCCTTTTATTAGCAGCTTTTTGACTTCCTGATAGCCTTGCATTTGCACAACCCCATTATTGCCTATTTAAATATCTGGAGGAAAAAAAATATATATATTTTTGAGAAGTCTTAACTGTTTTCATTTACTGTGATTGAACATTTGATTTCATTCCAAATAAAATACATTAGACAACATCTTTATCTAGTTACGCAAGTAAAGAGCAGCTTGCATTATCTGAAAATTTAAAGAAGTCATTTAATATTATTACAGTTTTAATGCCAATTTGAAGTAATTACTAGTTCAAGACCATTCATTGCATTCCTGTGATGCAATAAATCCACGAAAATCCCTTATAAATATGCCTAAATCAAATTATTTCATTCTTAAAAATGGCAATTAAAATTATCTCAACCTAACTGTAGAAACTACATTGTAACTGTATTTCTTCCTAACTTACTTGGCACCAACATACATACATATATATTTATATTTATATATATATATATATATATATAAAGCCATCATCCTATTATCCTGTCTGCTTCTTAGAAAAAATTCTTAATGATCAGTCTAAACTGTTTCCTGTGGTAATCCAACACAATACAAAATTCTCTTTAAAAAGAAAAGACATTGGTACCAAGGATTTCAAAGGATGAATAAAAGAAACTGACCTAAAAAGATGGAATACATACTTAAAAGCAGAAATAAAACTATAATTTCCCTTATCTTCCTTAGTCTTCACAGCTCCAGAAGTACAGAGAACAACAGAGAACAAAAACTGAATTTCTGCTGAACTGAGGTTTTGGAAGGACCAGACGTTTTATGTACCCGATTGAAAATAAAGAATCAGTAAAGAGTAACATTCCTATTCCTTCACAAGTTGCAATTAAAACTTTAGTTTCAGAGTAACACACAGCTTCTGACCTCCCTGTCCTTGTTATAAAGTAACAAAAACATTGTCAAACTCCAATAAAGACAGTAGCATAGAAGGTCCTTCAAAAATTAACACAGAGATGATATATAGCAAGGCAGTCATCTCTTTGTTGGGGAGAGAAATACTCTCTTTCCTAATATATTTAAAACAGAATACATTGTTTTCCATGTACTCCTTCTCCCAAAATTCTTTTGCTTTCTTCAACTTTTTATTTACAGGAAATGAAAGAAATTGAAACATTAAACAATAAATAAATAAATGAAAACATACCAGCTTCTGTTTCTCTCTCTTGCCACAGAAGTAGACTCACAGAATGGTTTAGGTTGAAAAGGACATCTAAGACCATTTGGTTCCAAACTCCCTGTCATAGGGAAATCACATCCCCTTAAAAACATATGTATTCTTCTGTAATTGCCTTGTTTATAAACACAACAACATCTGCTAGTATTTTATACAACAGTTGAGTATTGTCAGTCACAGGCAAGATCACTGCATCAGGCATGCAATGGACTCCTGGAAAACTCCAAACTACAGGAATTTTATCTGTTCACTTTCTCTCCTAAAAATGCTCAGCTAAAATGTAACATGCAACCTGAAATATTCTGTAGCATCTCAGAACGCCATCAACCTCTTACTCTATGGTACAGTTACCAAAACATGGAAGATGCCCAAATGTAGAACATCAAACCTGCTTAAAGTGGAAAATCCTACTCCTTTTTTTAAAACAAATTTTGCTAACAGCATTGTGTTAAGATACAAAGCCTGTTTACTGCCGAGCTGCAGCTCTCATGGTCAAAGGACAGTTCCTCCCTGCTTCCATTCCCAATTTTATGGTAATACAGAAGCACTGCAAGAAGAGAAAAATGCTGTAGCGAAGTTTCTTCTTCTCATTTATTTTAAACTATATACATCACATAACCTTGCTCAGATAACCTTTAAGATTGCTTCTTCTGCCCTTTCCAATTTCCTCTAGCCCATAGTAGATAATCTCAACTACAGATCTGTTTTGCTTGCAACAATGCTTTCCCAGTGCCACAATTCCCACATAAAGCATCCCTATAGAAGTGGCATTACCTGGCTGAATTCAGACTGACTCAGAATGCAAGTCATTACGATCCAACAAAAAGAGCTTTCTTCTGTAAGAACAGCAATACTAAAGCTGTTCCTGAGGTTTCAAGTACTGCAGTGGCCCTCTTTCCAAGGCCCTGAGCTGTTGGTAAAAAGTATTGAAGCTTAAAACATAAGACATCAGGCAAGGAATTTTCCTTACTTTAGAATACGTAAAAGGTGGTAAATTGTTTGGCCTTGACAACTAATAGAAATACATGTGATTTCCTTCCCCCCCCAGGTAGAGTCCATTACTACAAAAGAAATACATAACCATATTTTGTTTAAAAGGTGTCTCAGACCACATGATAGGTGCACATAGCTGGGACCTAGCTCAACACTTAAATACTGTAGTTCTACCCTTTAAACTTTTGCACAAAAGCCTTCAAACTTAATTCCCAAGTATTCAGTCTGCATCATCATCAACTCAAAAATGAAAGGCATAAGAGTTTAACTGAGCAATGTTTCAAACTCAGAAGTGTCAATTAGCACATTTTCCTGTGCTGCCATTCTTTCTCAAAGGAAACCACCTACTCCCAAGGAAGCCATTACTGGACACGCACACAACAGTCCTGATTCAGACAGTTAAACAAGGACAAATGTCCTAGAAATATCAGAGCTGCCTTCTACATTTCCCATCACATCTTACATTACTACAAATAAAAACATCCCCATATCTAGGAAAAATCCAGTGTCATTCTGCAAGCAAAGACAGTTCGTATTCCTGTGCATCCTCCTACATTCTAATCACAGGTTCCTCTCAGTTTGCAAAAACAAGACAAACATTTGCCATAGCCACGTAGAAGCAACAGAGAGCAAGTGCATTTTCACAAGAGATATTCTTAATAATAGTTTTCATCCTAAAGTCCAAGTATGCAAGCAGTTTGCTAAAATGCTGAGTACCCTAACTCATAACTGACATGCAAATAATATTCTGTGATGCCAGTGTTCTGGCATTAGATCCATGACCGTTATGAAATTTTGGGAGTTCAAAGTATGCAGGTTTACATACACTGTTCTGGATAACCCACATATATAGAGCCAAATGTGACCTATAAGATTCCAGTCCCACTTCAGCCAGAAAATGCACACTCATGAATTTTAAGGCTAAAAGTAAAAACCCCAATCCATCCTAGTTTTATTTACCTTTCTTCTGCATGACAACATATTCCAGAAGCACATGTGAAACGAATTATTGAAATCTTTTTATATCATAAAATTAGTGTAAAATTAACTATTCATACTATAATGATAGCAATACTAATTCATCCTAACCTATAGCAAAACAGTCTGAATAATCCCACTAGCATCTTTTTAATGATGTACATCTTACACTGAACATTCTTGCATGATGTTGAATGTAACTGAAATATCACATCTCTCAGATGCAGAGAGAGATCTTCTCAACAAGGCAGAACAACAACAAAAAATGATAGTGGTTAAAGTTCAAGGTCAGTTTCCTGTTTGGCTCTGAGTAGCAAAGAATGCATGCACATCTTGTCTGTGATCCCATTAAATCACTGATGGGACTCCCAGCGATTGAATCTCAAGTTACTGGAACCTAAACACAGAAGGCCAGATGGTTGGAATGGATACTCCAAGTCAAATGGCACGCGTGTCAGGATGCAGAGTGCTGGGATATGGGAGCATACAGCAGGGCAAGGTCCCTGGAGCCAGCTGTGTCTGAAGCTGTACCTCCCAGCAGGACAGCCTCCAGCTGCAATGTAGCACCAGGACCACAAGGAAGGCATCCATGGATAACCCACCCACATGGGTCTTCAATGAGGAAAAAGTCTATATCAGTACAACCAAGTCTGCTGAGGTCAGTCTTCCTAGAGTAAATTTTTGAATGCATGGACAAAAAACAAAAGTTGCAGACATCACTCCTATCCCTTCCAGTTCAGAGGAAATAAGTCAACTGCAATTGCAGACTTGCCTGTGAACTGGGCCAGAATAGTAGATAAAAATCATTAAAGCAAAGTTATCTTTGATCTTTAAAAATATTTTAGACGTCATGGAAAGATACACTGTTTTGCTTTCCATGAATATCTAGATATAAAATCAGAATTACTGGGAAACAATGGAGATTGATTACTTAAGCAAAGCTTGTTATAGCTTTTAAACATCAAATGAACTTTGTACCATGGTCAGGTTTTTTACTTAATCTTCTCTTCCAAGAACTCAGCTATACTTAGAACAATAAATCAAAACTATTGTATGTCATTGTTCTAAATTCCACTGTCTATCATTACATTCATTTTAATGTCATTTGCTTGCACAAACTAGAACAGCCACCAGTCATTTCTCTCGAACTTCCTCCAAATGTTCCATGCAATCTTGATTCTAGAGTAGCAACAGCATTTCTACACTCATGGCTTCTCACGGTTTGAGTACAGCTCTGTAATGATGGGCTAAGGAGGATGGAGAAATAGTTACTGGTCTAAACAAGTAGTTTGTTTTCCTGTTGTAAGACAGCCTGACTCCCCACAGAAATGGCTGTATTAGACTTTACCACCAGAGCTAATTTCCAGAATACTGATTTTCCAATCAAATTGCATCAAAAATGACTAACACATGAAAAGTCGGTTCAATTAAAATATATTTAAGTCGCTATAAGAAACAATCTCATAAATCTGACAGCATTTGCTGTCATTCTATATCTGACATTGGGCCAAATCCACTACCAAACAAAAAAATAAATAAATAAAATCCAGTTCTTTCATTTTATTCTCAAGATAAACTGCATCTTCAGCCCACAGATAAACTCATTTAAGATCAACTCTGACAAAACATTCATTTATACAAAACTGAATTTCCAACAATTACTTGAGAAGAGAACTGGATAGGAACTTCCAGGCTGTGCATGAAGATACAAGGAAGAAATCATTAGTCTACTGGATTGCTCAGTTCTTGCATCTCCCATCCAAGAAGCTGATGCCAACCACTAATAAAATTTACCTATACTCATTGCCATGCCTAAGAGCTGTCTAAATTAGCCTCATCAAATTCAAGCTAGGATAGTACAACATAAGTGATCTCAAGCCAGGTCAGCATTATCAGTTCTGCAACCACTTTGTGACTCAACCATACTAAAATACCAATAAGAAATCGATTACATAGCAGTTATGACTACAGTACAACTATTGCTTCTTTCTCCATCTTCACACCACTCAAAATTCCAACTCCATTAATGACAGTGTTTTCAAAACTTGTGAAGTAACACCCCCACAGCTTGAGAATTATTTGAACTACTCCATAATAACCCAAATAACTTCTAAAACTAAGGAGGGGTTTGATGAAATAGTAAACTCATCAAAACTACAGAACTCCACTGCCAATCCTTAAATGGTCTGGGAAGGGGGGGATCCTGGCTCTAGCCCCTTCTGGTCAACCCTGCCTTCCTACCAGGTGCTCAATCAGATCATGACTTAGCATTTCCACTACAGTAGCTACTATTAAACCAGTCCCCACTGAAATGCCTGCGTGGAACAGCATGTCTCATCTTCAGTTGATACTTAAGGGCATAACAGCTATTCAGTTCTATAGGATACCATTTGGACAAAGTTAAACTCATTTTTCACAGAGATTCTGAAGTAGCTGAGGTAACAGTAAGCCAGAAGCAACACCACAAATGCTTGGTTCCCCATCTTATGTTCAAAGAGCATAGTACCTTTCAACAGACTATCAATCTACTCCAATGTCTTCCTGGAAGGAAGTCAATTTTTAGCCTTTTCATCTATTAAACATGTTAAACAAGTCTCAGAGCTGATTAATAATCCCACCACACAGAACTCCAGCATTGCTCACAGCCAAAACAAACAAGCAAAAGAGCTTAAAGCAACCCTACTGCAGGTCATCCCAAAGACAAGGATAAAACAGTTTGCTGCCAACAGCTTTACAAGCAGTTATCTGGTGTATCCTCCTCAATTAAAGGCTTTTAAAATTGCTGATAGAGAATGTAAATGTTTTTCATTTAGTAACCAAATCTTTACTAAACGTGTCCATGACCTCATCCATGCTGGCTAAATACAGAAGGTGCCTCACCCCACATATTGTGTGCATGTACTCCAGTGCACAACCACTGAAGTAAGCTTTTTGTTGTTTTGTTTTTAAATATGTTTACTGTTTCCAGTTCACTTCCATAAGAACGTCAGAAAAGAGGCCAATGTATATCACATGTCAGGAACCATTAACTTTTCAAGTACTACATTTTGTGAATATTCTCTGAACAGAAGAAATGGTAATTAAATCCCTGGCCACCTGGATCCTTTTTCATTTGTGAAGAGAATTATCACAGATCTAAAACTAAACCAGAGAGGGGAAGATAAAATTAAGATGGAAAATGCATTATATTATCCTCCCATTTTGCTCTCTAGACTCCTTTATTTCAGTACCTCCAACTTCAGCTTAAAACAGTCAACTGAATAAGGTGCATACACACTTAACCCATCCAACCCTCCACCTCCAGCACCCCCTTACTGTCTACCCAAGTTAGTAACTTTTATAGAAGCTCACATTTTTTAGTCAGGACTGAAAAAAAATCTCCTTAAAAATAGCCTTCCTCTCTTCTACCATACAAAACCAAGTCATTACAAATTCCACCCAGACAGTATGTTCTGTAACCACATTCTCTTCACCTAGTTTTTACCATATTAGACATAACATGTAAAAAGGAAGATGCAATCAACGATTAGATGTGAGAACACAAATTACACCACAAGCTCAGTCTGGAGTATTGTAAACTCTATGGTTTCACAGCACGAAGATTTGTTAGTAAAGCATTTTAATTGTAACCATGTTGCTCTAATTTCAAATCAGATAAGCGGTTAAAGCCTTGTTTTATGTTCTGGTACAACATCCAATTGCTCTCAGATACAACTATTGTGAGTAAAAATTGAAATAATCAGTACAGAAAAATATCTCCCCCAGTCACAACTCAATAGGAAAATAACAGGAAATAATTAAACCTAAAAAGGCATGTTAGAAAAAAACATCACTTCCCATAAATATGTGATTTTCATTTGGTAAAGCAGAAGGAGGAGTGTTCTCAGACTGTTTATCACCCTCATTCTGGAGCACCACTGCAGCATTTCTCCTCATTTTACTCACTTTTTTACTGTTTCCCCCTCCCCCCCCCCCCCAAATTTTTATTTTCATCATTGCTTCTGAAGCTGACACTTAATGGCTTCCTCAGTCTTAAGTTAGAGAAAGAATACCTACTATAACCAAACTGACTATGTTAGCAGTTGCATGGAACTATTTACACTGAATGATACTGCCTAAGATGTAGACTCCTACTTACAGCTGTTGCTGCTCCTGCTATCTTTATGTTTAAGTTGTGCCACACTATTAAAGCAGGCAACATAGCCTGCAACAGCCTGTGCCAGGTGGGATGGGATTTAGTTCTCATTGTTCTATGGGCGTCTTCTGAAAAGACAGACAAACCTTTCTATATTAGCCTTCTTCCTTCAAAAGACTGTTTGTCTGCTACTCAAGAAAACCATGAATACTCTCTGCTAGATCTTCTTCCCGAGCCTTACTGGAAGCACTATGCAAGCAGGAAGCATTATTGTTTCTAATAGACATACCAAAATCATGGGCAGAGACAAAGGAAAAGCAGGAAGGTCAGCATCCGTTTTTCAGTTTACTCCTACTATTTCAGTAGTAGCTGAATTGATGGGAGAACAAGAAATACCAAGCAGACAACCCAGTGACCTTGCAGACCAAATTAAGTAATGCTTCAATAGCCCCAAGAACCTCCCCACATTTCTTCACCATTAAGTAACTTTCTGTATTTTGTATTTTTCCCCTCTATACAAAATATCATCTTCCTCCATAAGAGAAAACTGTGCCAGAAATGAGTATACATCATAGACTTCTGTAGTCCTGTCCTCATGTCAACTCTCTAGTCTGGGGGTCAAACAGTTCTGCCATCAGCTGATAATAGCTTGTCCAGGTTCCTGTAGCAGAGCCCAAATACCCAAGGGGAATAGCATGTCTCAGTTTCTTAATCATCACAAAAAGTGAGCTTAAAACACTGAAGTACGTAAACAATAAAATCCAATATTCAAATAGAACTTATCTGTTAGTTATGCTGCATTAACTAGTGCTTAGCTCCCTCAAATATACTTAGATTTTTCCATTTCCTTTGTTTTCTTGTACTGCAAAAGCAGTGACCTCAGATTATTCCCTGCTTGCTAGATAAAACAGCTCCTAAGAAACAATGGTATACATTAGGAAAGTGATAATTAATGTCCTCTGAAAACAAATATAAGGGTCTGTCAGAATGAGTTTTGTTATGCCCTGGTGGAATACACTGGAAAGAGATTACAGAAAAATTCCCCTGAAATTATTTGGGCAGTAACTGAGCACAACTTTTCTGATGATCAAAAGGTAGTTCTTAGCAGCTGTAAGTGCTTTCAATGGCTTAAAACCATGCACACAGAACAGGGAAGAGAGGACACACCATGATCATATTCTTACCAAACAAAGCTTCATCAACAAGAAAAAAGTGAATCGATAGTATCTTAGATAATAAGCTAATCACAAATCTCTTGTAATAGACTTAAAGATGACAACAGTCAGAGAAAGAGGTTCTGATACAGTTCACTGAGCTGGAACACACTACTCCAACTCTGAAAAACCGAAAATAGAAAGAACCAAGAGGACTGAAGTTAAATGTAATTGCCTGTTGAGCGTCTAAGCTTAAACACTGTTTCAGGTACAATGATGTCTGGAGATTACACGACATTGGAAATTATAGTAAAAAATGAAGTAACAAAATGAAAAGGCTTTTGTAAAACAGTTTCCTATGCCACAACTGAAAATAAACGTTCTGTCAGTGGCCCAGACCTCAGTTTTAACATAAGCCCATAGTTTCACATGAAGCAGTAGCAAAACACAGTAGATGTGAATTACATGAAGAACAAAAGGTAGATAAACATGCATTTGCTGTTATCATCTCCAGAGAAAGAACTCTGTGATCTCCTAATCACATGAAAGCTGTGCAGATGCATCTAATGCTACTTAATTAGCAAACATGGTGTCAGAAAGCAATCTATCTACACCTGTGAGCCTTTAACAACTCTTCACTTACTCACAGCTTTACTCTTAACTTTATCCCAATATTTCCTTTCTTGATACAAATAACTTTCATTTCTCTTTTGACATATTACTAAAGCAATTAATCCGAATGAAGAGTAAGCTGCTAAAAGCACTGGTAAGAATCTTGATCAGGCAGATGCATTGTGCTTAATAAGGTCTGCTCAGAAAACTTATGTAACTGATGCCGATAAGACCTCAGAAAACAATGCAAAGATACAACATTTTTTGCCGCAGTATCACTGGGAAGCAATTATACCCAAATTATCATAGACTAGAGTGCAGGTGTTATAAAGATCAAGTAACACCAGTGAATGCCCAGTTCTCTCCTGCCTACACAGATGCAATACCAAAATCTCCTTAAATGGTAGTAATATCCTCTATATTGAAAAGAAACTTTCAAAAACATCAAGTGGAATAAAAACCAACTACTGAAAACTTAAAGTAAACTTTGATAAGATGACTAAACAACTGATTTTGATGAGAGAAGGTCACTTTGTCTCTCGAGTAATGTACCTCTGCACCTCTCAATAGCTCCTTACTTCTTCTTAAGCAAAATATAGAATTGCATTAACAGCCTAAATGCACAGCAAAACTGAATGTCTACTTCACTTTAATTTCAACTTAATAAATTCCAAAAAAAAATAAAGTAGACAAAATTAATATGTATCTTTTATGTATCAGACATGTTACCAATATAAATGAACAATTCTCTTTCCCATTCTATCCCAGACTTCTAGGTCTGTCCTCACTTAGACCTGTTGTTACTCTATCACTGACTCATATCAAACCTAAATGGATCTAAAAATGAAGTAACAAAACAGCACCTGAGAAGAGGGTGAGGGCAGCATATCTTGTGCATAAAGAAGCATACTCAGCTGAGCTGTACGAAGGCACATGATCTATCCAATGAGTTAGATGAAAGGAGCTTTTTAGATCAACCAAGAACAGTAGTAGTCACAATTCAGTAATAACAAGCGAATAGCTTACCCTTTCTGAGGATCGGAACTCCCTAGAAACTCCAAAAGGAGACAATCTCCAAGTAGAAATGCTTTCCCTTTGATTGCCAGATCTTAAATGAGGTAAGGGGAAAGGTGGACCCTGATCACACAAGTGAATTGCTCACACCTGTGCTCCCAAGGCTGGTCACACCCCTTCACCAGGTGTTCAATCACTGGTTCAGGCTATGAGCTAACAGTTCCCATACAGAGCTCATTTACTTTAAAAGTAAAATCTGTTTGTAAGAAAAAAGAATTAGCAAGATTAAAACAACTAAGAAATAATTTCAAAAAGACAGAATTTCTCCTTTTAATCGCTATCAGCCCACATGCAGCTAAGACACAGCCCAGAAAGCTGCTTATGTGTAACATAACATGTACAACAGAAAGATGAGGGAGATTGCTCTGTGGGGTTCGTTAAGATCTTGAGCCCAGCTGTCCCTTTGTCAACTCATTCATCAAAACACAGAAACCTTTTTGTCCAACAATGTTCTGTTCTACAGTTACTAAACTCATCTAGAAGTTTGTCACATTATTGTTCGTTAAATGTGGCTGGATTTTGTCATACTGTTATTTCAGGGCAGCGGTTACATATATCTTACCATTTACATACATGTGAGGATCTGCAATTTAAAATTTATCCAACACCAAAATCTCACCTTTTTCTTATTGCTTGATAAAAGTTTCAAAATGTTCATAAAGAGTCAACTGTGATATAGTATTAGAAGATATTATTTTGTGCAAAACACCAAATCTTCACTTGGTCCCAAAAATAAAAAGCTTGTCTCAGGCTTGATTTCACTTAGTGGAGTCACTCTGTTTTACAGTCAATATGCTAGGGACAGATTTCATTCAGTGTCTTAAAAAGTTTGTGTGGTTCTGTCCGTTATTATGAAAAGAACTATAAATACATACATAAAAGAAAAGGATTCTTTATCCATTAAGTGTCTCATAGGATTCCAGGCCACCTCCTCACACATGTGTAAGTGAAGGCTGAAGAACTAACAAAAACAAGGACTGATTTTATCTCAAGGTTATGGAAACACCATTAGACCATAAAACCATGGTGTCAAAAATTTATCTTGACATTTGAAAGAGTCTCAGTGGAGTTAAAAGCTTATCATGTAATTAACTGTAGATAAGTCTGTTTAATAGTGAGGATCAGAATTTAAAAACAGCCACAACCTTGATAAACAGCACATTAAATACACCGGAGCTTCCAAAGAGTGATCAGATTGCAAGAATGAAAAAAATCCATCTCCAACAACAGTTGATACAAGAGCAAATTGTCTAGTGAGAACAGTGCAAAACTCTAAAAAGGAAAGGTACATTACCCTTCTGAAACACATTCCTATCCAGTTCAGTTGATATTTTCCACATGGACTAAAAATACTCTGGGCTAAAATTCTGTCCCAACTTAAAGCAATAGCAGAATTTGCTTTGATTTTTCACAAGGTTGCACTCAAGGGAACTCTGCCTACTGAACATCACAACAAAGTGAATAAAACTACAATTAATTTTCCCCTAAGATAATAGCAGTGGACAGCAGAAACTGAGGACTCCTTAAAAGAGGTTCCAAAAAACTCCTTTGACCTAAATCAGGTTGGAGAGCTTCCAATAACTATCTGGAATTTTGTCATCTCACTGCAGGACGGATTTTCTCTCTTGTCTAGATGTTTGCTCATTTTCTTTCTTGAGGATCCAGCACCAAACAGAATAAAAATGACCTTTAATGGGGGTTATTTTGTGGCATGCAATGAAAAAAGTAATCCAAAATATTTCAGTGACAGAATAGGCACCTACTGAACTTGAAAGGAATGTTGGAAGAGGTTGGGATAACAAGATTACATCTTGAAATCGTGTATATGTAGTATTTCTTTTTTCTGTGACCACACAGAGTAGTCAACACAGCTGGTCTTTTTTGAGAGTTACGCTACAGGGAGGAGAGACTTTACAATTCCAATCCCTATTTAGCTTGTGGGAGAAGGGGTGGGAGGTGGGGGGTAAAGGAGGAGAAGAAGGGGGAAAAAAAGGGTTTTTTTGAGAGACACTCAGCTTGTCTCCCAAGAAACAATCTATAAAAGTGGGATAAATATAACGCAGCTCTCATCTGACAATCAAATTGGGACAGCTGTAAATTACCACGCTGAAAATCAGACAGTGACATTAGAGGTCTCCAAAGGCATTGTGCCTAACAGGAATTCAAGCAAGATGTCCACTTTAATTGCAGGTATAGAATATGGTTATATTTAGTCAACAGGTCCTTCCTCCCAACAAATTCATCTATTTAGTCAGATTCTTCCTTTCCATATGCCACTTTTTTCCTTTTTATTTTTTTAATTAGCAATATGAAGTAACTGTGACCATGGTAGGTCTGTGTCATTTGTCCTCCATTTTCCTTTTTTTAGGGAAAATTGCCACACAGGCTGACAATAACATGAGCAAAGGAAGAAGGAGAGGAAAGGACTTTAATCACTTGGTCACTTCTGAATCTATAGAATTTAAAAAGAAAGAAGCAACACCTTGAAAACCTGGTACTTTATAGTACATTCAGTAAGTTCCAATCAAAATACGAAATACACTGAGTTAAAAACATCTTTGTTATTGCATAATAGGACAAATGTTATCTATATTAATTGATTATTCTTCATTCTCCAGTTAACAGGATTAGGAGCTATGAAGTCCTACCTTTCCCTCTGCCCTTGATCCTCTCTTGCATCACTTGAGTAAAATATATGGGAGGGAAGAGGAGATGCACACAGGCAGATGCTTGTGCATACATGCACATCAAAACTTCTAAAAGCTCACGCATTTTTTCCACCAGCACTCCAACATACTGAGCAACCTTCACTTTTAAAATTAGATTTCTATATAAATTTTCTTCTAAAATTAAATTAAATAAAGTTAAACTTCTATGCAAAAAAACTTAATAATGAGCTGAAATTACCACCGCTTATCACAGGTCATAACAATGTGATTATTATCCTCATGAGAGACTACCAAAGCACCACTCATTGTATTTCATCTCACATGTTCAATAACAATAAAAGAAATCAATGGAAGAACCACGGCCAGTATCCTGAGCTTATTGTTAAATAGAGGGCAACAGTATCTGTAAACAAATTCTTACAAGCTGCAACTCAGTTTGAACCAGTTACACAATGGTCATTATCTGATGGCCTTATCCTCATCTGTACAAATTCTCTAAACCAGTAAACGCAGCACACACATTCCAGATGAAATTCATCTGGCAAATCAGATATGCCAGGCTAAGACAATAAAACAGTCTGACCAGAGACTAGTTCTTGTACGCCTTACTTTTTTTCCCCCCTGAGTAAATATAGTTCAGCCTGCACATTTTTTCAAGGAAAACTGAAACTTTAAACTACTGTAGCAGTCCAATAACTAATAAAAATTCCAAATAAACAATACTGTTGACTGTGTTACTGCTATTACCTACAGCAAAAGCAGATTCCAATAGCATGCAAACAGACCAAAAATAACTGCTTTTTTTTTTTTGTTTTAATTTTATTAGAAAAGGCTATCTTATTTGAATTAGAAGCAAAACATAAGAAGAGCCTGATTCTTTCATAACAAAGAAAGTTTACCAAGTAAAACTACGGGCATTCTCTGTATGACATAGTTAAATTTTCTAAACTGAAAACAATAAGGGAAAAATAATTATATTTATTTAATAACGAAACAAACATTTTGCATGTTGTGCAAATGAATTTCAAGTACTTTATCACGTAGCATTTTAGAACAGATGATCGACATGACCCTCATGAAAGCACTTCATGGGATACACCACAGTCATAAACAGCCATTAGCACACATTACTAAATGAAAAAACATACTGAAGCCTATCTAGAAACAGCAGAAAATTTCTAGAATGATGAGTGATGCTCTATGCTCTTCATTAAAAAAAAGAAGCCACTGTGTGCTACTTTCACTTTGAAGTGTTACAATGATATAAACCTCTGCTTTTTTCTTGACTGAAAAAAACCAGTTTGATTTTGCTAGGTTATATATCACATTCTTGATGTGATGAACTCCTGCTCAAAAATAAATCAAGAACACAAAGAAAGGATAATTTATGAGTTGTCAAGTAATCACATTTTAATACTTACTTTTGTGAAGATCTGAAAAAAGTCAATTGCAGGTGGCAAGTGAGATGCATCCTGGATCTCTGCTTTCAAATACAGTTGCAAGGTATGTGCAAGGTGCCTCAGGCCCTCTTTCATTTCTTCACTTAGTTGTTCAGCATCTTAAAGGGAAAAGTACACCAAGGTGTAAACAGAATCTTTCACCAACATCTTGAAAATGTACAGTGGTGGTTATACAGTCTAGACGTTTCCAGTTTCAGTACTAATCTTGGCAGGGGGCAATTTTGACAGAGGGCAAACATTTGTCTTTTTTGTTGTGTTTTTTTTTTTTCCTGACAACTATCTATCAACACAAAGAAGAGTTTATCACTTTGCTACTACCAAATGCTATAAGGAAAATGGTGAGTTAAAGATCAAAAGCCAATAGATAAAGCAGATGCATAAGCAGATGTAAGTCATCAGTTACAAAAAAACAGGCATCTAGGTTTGTAATAATAAAAATTAGTTTAACAGAATATACAGCAACTTCTTCCCCCTTGCAGAAGAGTTTGTTTTTAGACTGTATTCTCCACAGATGTGTCAGAAACACTTTTATTCTGGCAGACAAACAGTATTTTAGAGACAGAGGGAGTTTTGTACACAGCAGTTATTAAACAGAATGGATAAGGAGTATTAAGCAAATATTACTCCTGTATTAAATAAAACACCATTATTCACACTTTGTGATATGAATCCTGAAAGAAATATACCAATGTGTTTTCTTGTGGCGTGACCACTCATCAATCAGGCCAGTGATAACATGTGTATTGGTTTTAAATGTACAGATGGAAACAAAATGTACAGAAGGTATATAAGTGAATGAGTAAAGGGAAAACTCACCAACGGTGGTGCCTTGACTGAAGCAGCTGAGGCAGTCCTCCCTGGTGAGCGATCTCCAAGAGATACTGCTCCAGTGGGAGTCAGCCCTTAAATGAGGTCTCAGAGGGGATGGAGTCAAGCTCCACCCCTTCCGGGAGCACAGCTACATCACTCTCACCTGTGCTCCCACAGCTGACCCCATACTTGCCTCAGCTGATTAATCAGAGGTTCAGGCTGTGATTACCAATCTCCCATACACTCCACCCCTTCACAGCGTGAACCAATGATTAGGTGAGTTTTCCCTTATCACAGAGACCCAACGCGACGCTGATACAATTTCCCGTCGCACCGAATGCTGATGTTATTCAAATGATGATTGGATGGGTATTCACGATCTTCCGTGGGCCAGTGCTTGATAGATGTTACTGGAGACAAGCCATCTCGAGGTGCAGGTCCATTTGCGTTTCATCAGTCCACACAAATTGTTCTCTGATGGTCCTAGAGGCTTAGAATCTTAGGGAGAGTAATACAGATGTTTCAAGGGTACCAGGAGAGGAAGGTCTGCCCTCCAGGGCAAGATACAGGCCGTATTCTTGTCTTGGGTCAGTACTTCTGCTCGCACCGGATTATGTCCCGGCCTCCGATACCATACCCTCTGGCCAGATATCTGTGGCTGTATAACTATATCTGGCACCAGAGGAGGAGTCCTGATCTGCCATAGGGACATGATGGGTGTCCCTTTAGCAATAAAGACCGGAGTATTGACCACGATGTCAGTAGGCCATGTACCTATCACCGAGGGGGTAACTGAACCTCCCACCTCCAATAGTCTCCCCCAAGGTGCAAGTAGGCCACACCACTTGGGTCCTACTTGCACCTTCCAGGGCCAATTTATCTTATGGATTCCTGGTTTTAGATTCTCAGGGGCAGGGAGCAGAAGATTATTGTCATTACCAACCTGCGGTTTTACCTCATTATCAGCACCTGTAATTTGAATCCTAAGAGGGGAGGCCCATATAGTGTGTAACATTTTCAGAGCACTGGGTCTGCCATCCCGAGGTCTTTCGTTCAAGTCCCGCAGGGTTTCGTATAATCTTTTTGTCCACCCCTGCAGGGACTGGGAGTCTGTCTTCAGGGCAGCCTTAAGAATACCATTGTAGCGTTCAATAAGGCCTGCCCCTGTTGGATTATATGGCAGATGGAATCGCCATTCAATGTTGTTCTCTTCTGCCCAGCGCTGTATCATCGCTCCAGTAAAGTGAGTCCCTTGGTCGCTCTCGATGACTTGAGGTGTCCCATATGCAGACATCAGTTTAGTGAGTGCCTTAATTGTATATGCTTGATTTGCCTTTGGTACGGGATAGGCTTGCAGCAGTCCACTTACAGTATCAACGCAGGTCAGGGCATATCTCGCCCCCTCAGACCGAGGGAGGGGCCCAATGTAATCAACCTGCCATCTCTGAAGAGGACTATATCCTCTAGCAATGTGGGATGTTGTTTCAGGCAACGGTCTTGGTCTCATCTTCGAGCAAGCGTCACAGTCCTGACATGCTTGGACGATATCAGATAGCTGTACAGGCAGCCCCCATGCCTTAGCAGCTGCCCACATTATCTTTTGTCCAGCATGCCGTAGCTTCTGATGTAACCATCGGGCAATATTTTCGGATTGTGAATTCCCAATCCATCGAACTCGGGCCAGTGTGTCCGCTTCATCGTTTCCTGGTGACTGCAGGGGTTGATGACCAGAGACATGGTAGACACATACCGTCCTGTGTTTGACTGTATTCCAAATGTCTACCCACATGTCTTTCCCCCAGATCGGTCGGGCGTGGATAGTCCATTCCTGGGTAGCCCACTGCGTAATCCACAGAGTAAGCCCCCGGTACACGGCCCAACTATCCGTACAGATGTTCAGGATGCCATCACCAGGTTCTTTAGTTATAACCATCCACACGGCTCGTAATTCTGCCCATTGGCTGCTCTGACCATCCCCCTCATCAAACCAGATTGTCTCAGTAGAGGGATGGTATGCTATAGCTCGCCACTTGCTCGGGTTGCCTCTGCTGGACCCATCCGTATACCAGGCATCTTCAGGAATAGGATATCTTCCTTCCTGAACAGGGCTCTTCTCTGGTGGAGCGACCATTGGTTCTTTCGGCGTATCACTGCGATATGTCACTGGGCCTAGGATCTTCTGTAATTCCTCCTTGAGTGGAGACGAAGACAGGCTGCTTCTTTGACTTAGATAGGCGACCCATCGTGCTACCGTCTGTGCTTGGGCCACCCCTGTCTTAGGAAGGTGAGTTAGATCTCTTACCCACCCCTGGATCGGTAATGTAGTTTTAACTATAACCTCTGCTGTTTGCGTTATTGGCTCTACCGCTTGTAACGCTGAATAGGCAGCCAATAACTGTTTTTCAATCATGCTGTATCTTTCTTCTGCTCCGTGCCAAACCTGAGACCAGAATCCAATGGGGGTTCGAACAGAACTCTGGCGTTGCCACAGGCCCCAGCCAAAACCATCCTGGGTAACATGAACGTCTAGTTCAGCTGGGAGGGTCGGATCAAATATACCCAATGCCTGGGCTTGTTTAACTGCCAGTTTTGCCTGTTGGAAAGCATCTTGTTCTACCTTCCCCCAGTTCCACGATTGACCCTTCTTGGTAAGCTTATACAATGGCCTCAACAACTGAGCTAAGTGAGGTATAAAGGAGCGCCAATACCCCAATATACCTAAGAACTCTTGTAGCTGTTTTGATGTTGTAGGGACTGGGAACGCTTGGACTTTATCCACTACTGCACTGGGTAGTACTTTGGTTTTCCCGGACCAAATTACTCCCAGGAATTTTACAGATAGCCCCGGACCTTGCACCTTCTGTGGGTTTATAGCCCACCCTCTCTTTTGCAGATAAGCTATCAATAAATCTGCTGCTTGTCTCACCGCCTCTAATGAATCGGATGTTAACAGGAGGTCATCAATATAATGATATAAATTTACATTATGTGGCTTCTGCCACTTAGCCAGATCACGCGCCACCAAATTATGACAAAAAGTAGGTGAATGCACGTACCCTTGCGGCAGAACCTGAAAAGTCCACTGCCTGCCTTCCCATGTGAATGCAAACTGGTCTTGTGATTCTTCACTAATTGGAATACTGAAGAATGCATTCGCTAAGTCTAGGACACAGTGATACGTTTTAATTTCTCTACTTAGTGTGTCCATTAGGGAGGCAATATTGGGTACGGCTGCATGAACGGGCGGCGTGACCTTGTTTAATTCCCTGTAATCCACTGTCATCCTCCATGTTCCATCCGATTTTCGCACTGGCCATATTGGGGAGTTGTACGGGCTATGTGCAGGCCTTATAATACCCACTCTTTCTAATTCCTGTACTGTTTTTGTTATTTCATCCTGCCCACCTGGGAGTCTGTACTGTTTTACATTAGTAATCCGACGTGGCTTGGGCAGACAAATAGGCTCATGTTTTGCATGGCCTCTCAATATTGTCTGAATTGCCCGGATACTAATGCATCTCTGCCGCAACCGGAACTCTCCCACTGTTGTGTGGAGAGCCAGACCCCACAAGATATCAATTCCCAATATGTACTCCGGAATTGGAGCAATAGATACCTTGTACTCCCGTGGTGGGAGGCGCCCGACCCCCAATTTTACCCAAGTTTGGGTGACTGGAACGGTCTGTCCCCCAAAGCCTCCAATCATTACTTTGTTCCCTCTGAATTTTGTTGGGTCTCCATATATTATAGATGTTTCCGCCCCAGTATCAACGAGGGCCATAACCTTCTGCACATTTTCTCGGGACCAATATATTGTCAATTCCACATAGGGCCTCCGGTCCCGTCTAGAGGCCCTAGGGTGACTGACGTCCCTCATCACGCCATAAACTGGGCCAGATTCAAGTCTTTTACCTCTGATGCCTCTGGTACTGTGACCCGAGGCACCTGAGGTGGCCTCTTTTTCCTATTTGGCACGATAAAGTCTTCTAGATTCCAAACTGTTGTTGGTCGTCGTTCTATAAGCCTTATCCCCGGTCTTTTGGGGCGGTTTTGAAATTTTTGTTCATCCTTCAGCTGTTTCCACAACTGAAGCAGAACGTGATTGGGCTGCCCATCAATTTTGGCAAATTGAACACCTGCTCGGAGTAGATCATTAAACATTTGTTTTCGGGACACCCTAATGGGTCCCGCCCGAGGGGTTCGTGGAGCCGATCTCCTGGCTCGGGCTATTGGAAAAACTTCAGAATCTTCAATTACTCTAATATTGCGCTTGGTTCTTAGGCGCTCCGTTTCCCCCAGGTCCGCTACCAATTGGGCAGCATGCTGGACTGCTGCCTCTGCGGCCACTAGAGGATTCAATATAGAAACCAATGTTCCATACATATGTGAGGGAGCCTGTTGTAAGATTAGGTCCCTCATTCCCGCGGAAAACTTCACCATGTCCGGACTAACAGATACATCTTCATAGACAGCCTCTCGCATGCCTAGTTCCCGGATATAATTTTGTAGGTCTTCCATAGAAGACCACATTCCTGTATGTATTGGCATGTCTGTTTTATTTGACCATACCATACGGCAGGCAGCCATTATCCAATCTACGATCGAATGATTCTCTTCAGGGAACTGGGACCCTGAGTACAATCTCTGCCTCAGGGCAGGATGGACTGTTATTGTTGCTAGCTTAGATACCTCGGAGCCGTTAACTATTACACTTTCTGCTCCCGAGTCCCATAATCGTAGCAGCCAGGCTGGGACACTTTCCCTCGGTCTTTGCCTGAAGCGCTGTACTAGATCCATAAGTTCGGTGGGTGTGTATGGACGTGCTGTTACGTGTAAATAGGAGTCAGCAGGGGTCCATTGATCAGGAGGCACCCCTGCTGGTCGCTCCTGGACTTTTTTTGTTTTTTGAGTTACCATAGGACGGACTTCTAATAAGTCCGTCTTAAGTGGCTCTTCTAGGTCAGATTTAGTGACCTTAGTTTGATCCGATGTTTCAGGATCCTTACTATCATCCATTGTAATATATCTAATTTGGGGGGTGTTTGAAAAAAATGATGAATTTTTCCCCGTTAATAGATTAATTTCGCCCTCCAATTTTTCAATGCGGGCTTTTAATAATTGATTTTCATGTTCAATCTTATCTGATTTAACCTCTGCCTGATTTAAAGCATTCAATAAAGGCCAAGCAGCCATGGATGCAGCCATTTGCCTTTCTTTGGTTGTCAAAATATCTTTTTGCAACCCCTGAAAGTATTCAGTTAGATGGTAAGGGGACATATTGCCCGTTACCCGTAAGGGCCCCCATTGTTCGATAATCGTCGCTAATTGAAAATATGGGGACGCCTCAAACCCTGGTATTTGTCCAGGGAGGATTTTCCCTAAGGGGGTGATCTTCTCCCCCTTGAACCAGCTAAACACATTCCATAGGAAAGACATTTTTTTTTTTCCGATATTTGCAGGCTCCTGCCTGGCTCGCCAAATGTATTGGTTTTAAATGTACAGATGGAAACAAAATGTACAGAAGGTATATAAGTGAATGAGTAAAGGGAAAACTCACCAACGGTGGTGCCTTGACTGAAGCAGCTGAGGCAGTCCTCCCTGGTGAGCGATCTCCAAGAGATACTGCTCCAGTGGGAGTCAGCCCTTAAATGAGGTCTCAGAGGGGATGGAGTCAAGCTCCACCCCTTCCGGGAGCACAGCTACATCACTCTCACCTGTGCTCCCACAGCTGACCCCATACTTGCCTCAGCTGATTAATCAGAGGTTCAGGCTGTGATTACCAATCTCCCATACAACATGGAAGGTAAAACTCAGCTGCCCTGGTAAGTTTGGTGTCTTACTAACTTGCTCACAGTTCTTTTTTCCTGGCAGTTAGCACAAAGCAAATGCCTAAATGGAGACTATGAAGATGAATGGGTTCAAGAATCAGCCATAACAAAAGGCTAAGAAGATAACTGTACATAATCAACTTCATCTCTGCACAACAGTGAATTGTTATTACATTTTAAACATTTATCTTTATTGAGAACAGAAATAACCTTTCACTAACAAAAGTTCTTCCCTGTACTTTAGATCCAAGCCTGCTGCTCTCATGGAAGGAGGATTTAGGATTCTCTTTAAAGATACCTCCTATGACTCACTTGACAAGAGGATGCAGTTAAAGCAGATGTCAGTGGGTTTGATTAAACAGCCAGATAATGTTACAGTTCTCAGGCTTCTGTGTTCTTTCACATCCAGCATCCCTGAACTTGAAGGTTCAGGCTGTTCCATGGATACACATCCAAGCAATGCACAGAATCTCTTCACATACAGAACCTTTTTTGTGTTTTGCATTGCCTACTCCCAAAGTAGTCACACAGTCCTTGAAGATGCTTCTTTAGCTTACAGCAGGGTCACTGGAAAGATCTGTAGAAAACATCTCGATGTCCACACTAGTTTTACAAAAAGTTTTGAGGGCACTTGTCTGGTACAGTGAAGGTACTGAGAAACAGTTACAGTGAGAAGTTCAACCTCAAGTGCACCAACAGTTCTGAAAGACAGCTGCTAGAGTGGGAAAGGTCAAATCTTCAGGCAAAAAGAAAACTGGGAAAAGTTTGATAGAGACCTTTAGCACAATGTTCAGTGCTAGAGTTGGTGAAGGATGAAGGTCAGGTCAGTTTGAATGTCCTGAATCTATATTCCTAGGACTGCAGAGTTTCAGATAAGTAAACTGTAGCCACATTTTTTTTAATGGAGCTGAGGGTTCTGAATTCCACACTGAAAGCCACACTATGAGTCGACAGTTTTATCATAGGACTCATTGGGCCATAAGCCTGAGACACACACACAGTATCACCATCCTGGTCTGGCAAGCCCACAGCTGAGGTCTTGAGCCAGAATTCAACCTCATGAGCTGTGCCAGCTGAAAAGAAGCAGAACCCCTAAGGCAGCACTGAGCAGATGCACCCAGCAAGAGCCATGTTTCTAGATTACAACAAAGATCCAAATTTATCTTAAAATGTAAAACACCAGGTGCTGTGAAGACACATTTATTCACTCTACACTGGTGTGCAGTAACTGAATTTATAAGGGCTGGCAGAACGGTGCAATCCTCAGATGACACAAGTGTCACACCTGCTGCCAGCGTACAGTGCAAGTGGCAATGATGGAGCTTCCACTTTACACACAACATATTAGTGAGCTGCTTTCACGATCTCCCATGAATCCCTTCTGGCAGAGCACTGTGTGCTGACCTGTTTACAAGAATGAGCCATGGCTATCTACCAGCCACATACCTTCCAGGGGAACCAGCCAGCACACAACAGCAACCATTTCCTTCCAGTCTGGAATGGGACTCCTTACCTGAAAACTCATTTGGAGCTACTGAAAACCGTCCTAATTGGCTGAAAGATGCAATCCTACCAACGCACTGCATTAGAGCAGAGTACACATCTTCATGCTACACACTGCCATTATGAAATATTTGTTTTCTCTTCCAGTCTAAGTTAATCCTTTCTTCAAAACCTGCTCCCATTCGAGGGTTCAGGCACTGCTAAAAGCCATGCCTGGGCTTAGTCAGCCACACACTGAGCAGACAGGGACCCCAAATATTATGGGTGGCCCAAGTCTGATCTCCACCAGGGTCAGGAAGAAAAGGCGAGCTCTCCCACAGCACTCAGATTCAGCTCCTCAAAAAGCCTGCGTCACTCATCCAAAGGAACACAGAGATAAGCTCCATGTCTACTGGCACAAAGACTGTGTAACTGAAGGATTTGCATTTTTTATAACTATTGCTCTGTATCTTAACAGCGTGGATATTTGAGGGCGATCCTGCAAGCCTGAGTGAATGAACAAGAACAGAAATGAAGACATAAGCGCTGCTCTTTCCAACACAGCAAACCCTCCAGTATAGAAAAGCACCCTGTCTATCAGGACTGGGTCTTCAAGTAAAGTAGCAAGCTTTTGCATGACTGGAAAACTCAAGTTTAAAAAAATTAAAAGAAAGTCATATTCCTGTGACCCCGAAGAGGCTTTTTCTTTCAAATGTCTTATTTCAAGAGAGCAGTGAGTCCTGAACTTTCTTTATGTTATTTGTTTTAAACTATATAACACACACTGCAAAATGGATTACGTTAAAGAGGCAGGCATGACCTGCTTTGCTATTAGTAAATGAAAGTACCTCTAGAATAGAGAGCAGTAATAATCTAAGCAACACAGCATAAATGGACACTGTGGTTTAGGACAGATATGAAAAAGAATACCAAATCCAACTGGAACATCAGGGAGAAATCTGAGAGACAGGAACAGAACGCAAATTATTCAAGCTGGGCTCTGTTCAGGGCATTTGAGCTAATGATCTCTGCAAAAAGTCCCATGGGGTTTTTAGTGGCAAACAACCAAAACCTGCTTTTCACAACTCCTTGTGAAACCAAGGCAAAACAAAACAAAAAACAAAACAAAAAAAAAAAAAGAAATAAAAATGCACTAATATTTTAATTGTGTTTTCCTAAGAAACATCTTTAATATTAAGAACTGGGATGTGGGAAAGAAAAGGCTACAAAAGGCTTGTGGAAAGTTTTGTAAATCAAGCACTGGGATTTAATTACGCAGCCCTGACAGCTCTGATACAAATATGAGTAAGGCAGCAAAAAAAAATTTTCCAATTGCACCACACACAAACACTTGTATGCATGCAGAGTCTTGTTAAGTGCAAGCAAAACGTCCTCATCATTTGAACCATCTTAACACACAGCAAGCCAGGAAAACCATGTAAGTAACATACTGTATAATAAGCCAGAACTAGTGAAAGTCACCATACACACAGACACAACTCCTACTTAATCAGAAGGCAACAAAAACTGAAGAAAAGCATGTAGGTCATCCACACTGCAAATCATCCAACTATACCAAGTGACACTGAAAAAGTAATACTTTAAAGAGACTGGGACGGGGTAGTGACGGTAACAACTTTCAGATCTTTTGGACTTTGAAAAGATTACAGTGTTGAAATAATATTGTGTCATACAGATGCTTCCTGAGAAGTTGTTTGCCTCAGAGGATGAAATCAAATTCTTTTCCCTATAAATTTAGATCTTTAATGAAAACAAAAAAATGGCTTCCAATGCATTCTACCAATACTGAGGGAAAATATATTTCAAATCTATATCAACATGATCTGTAAATTGTGCAGTAAATAGGAAGAAGTGTCAAAAAATAACAGAATTATCTGTTAAAAGCATGACTGACTACAAGTTGTCCCATCATACCACAGCACTCTTTTGGACCATTCTAAATGAAAAACTATAGAAGCAGTTCAAGTTGTTTTAAATCCAAACATCAAAATAACACTAAGAAATTTGAGATACTAAATACTTTTATGCTATTTTCTACAAAATCCCTTCAAACAAGACACAGGATTCAATTAAAGATGTATTTCTTCCCCTGTAAGTCTTCAGACTTCAAGGTACTGCAAAATCTAGAAAAAAAAACTTTCCTGTATCAATATCAGCTTTACTGAGAGATTGTAAGGAACTTCATTTCCTATCCAAGCATTTGAAACTTGTGGCAGCACAAAACTATTTTTTCTCTCCATTTAAAAGTCATGATCAAAGCAAACATATCACACCTAAATTTTAGATATATTTACTTTTGCTGGAAGTTATTTTGAACCTTTAAACAATAATGCTATTTTAAAAAAAAATCCATTAATAAATTTTTTCTGTACTGAAACGGTATGTAAAAAGGAAGACATTCAGTTAAATTGAAAAGCTGCATCAGCAAAATGTATCTTGTGAAATGAAGAAACATGTTTAGGCTAAGTAAGGTGGAAATTTTGCTTGAACGATACATATTGGTTTTTTTCCCTGTCAATCCTTGAACATCAAATTCTTTCTCAGTCAGTTTTGCCTTCAGTTTAGGCTTTCCTGCCATGTTCTATTATTCTGCATTAGCAGGCTTTTAGAAGGCAAGCTGCAATAAGATAGGATGGTTGTTCTGAAAAACAGAAAGTAGAAGCGCTACCTGCAATATGGCTGGAAATTACTTACTTGACTGAAGATCTGAAAAAGAGTAGAGTCTCTCAGAAAGGCATGCTGATTGCCTAAGCTGTAGAGAAAAAACAGATAATTAACACTCACACGGCGTGTTTTATCTTGAAAACACTCTACAAAATTGATTATTCAATGTGATATGCCTGTAAGATAATTAGGTAAGGGTAACTGCATCAACATAAATCTGGTCAATCTATACTTTCTGTAAACTATCATAAAATACTACTTAATTTCTGATGTTATGACACTTTCCACTAGTATATTTTCTCGACTTTGGCAGTTTGCCCTTAGTAATTTACTTTGGCCCTTCATGCTGTAATTGAAAGCAATTTATGAGGTTAGTAGTCTCAGATTTCATGAGACTATAATTAATGCACTGCATTGCTAGGTACATATTTGCCCTTTACAAACCATCATGCACACGCTGTTCCCAACAACGTATAAATGAAGATATTAAATTACATTTTATCATTCAGACCCCAACAAATGAATACATTTTTATTCAAAAGAGACAGCACCATGGAAAGGTCAGGAAAAAAAAAAAAAAAAAAAATTTAAAATCTGAGTCATAAGCCTATTGATTTAACAGAAAATTTAGTCTGTGTAAATTAATCAAGCTGTGGGAGTGTCAAAACCCAGGACTTGCAAGAAAAATTTAGGAAAGAAATAGATCATTAAGAGAACCCACCATTAAAAGGATAACATGGTTTACTCTAAAGAACGGGCTAACAGTGTGTGCCTCTCTTTACCACTCATATATATTTAAAAAAACAACAACAACAAAAAACAAACAAAAAAATCCCACTGAAGTTAATAGTTGAACCAATAACTTTGATAGTATCAATCAAGAAACACTGTGTACTCTGCTTTCCCTCCAGGCAGGAACAAGTTTAGGATGCTACGACAGCCATAGCAATAAAAACTTCATAAACAGACCTCTTGAGCTTAATTATGTCCATTTCAGTTCCTCTTGAACCTTTTCACACTTCTGCAAATTAATTAGTAATATTTTAATGCAATATGCAGTCCAATTTTGTTCAGCGATCCCAGTCACTTCAGCTCTCGAGCTCTTAATTACATTAAAAATGTAGAGTGAAAAAGTATTAACCTGAAACTATTACACTGAATATATCTAAAAGTATGCCACTTACTAGCTTAAAAACAATCCTGCCAGCAAGTCTGACAGAGTCTGGAGGAAAATTAGGCTTGACATTCTGAAGGCACCTGCACTCCCGCTTGTGGTCCAGCCAAGCTTCTTTCTATCAATTTAAAGATAAATAAATAAATGGAAGATAAACAAAAACGTCATGACATTATTATATATATTATATATACATATATATATACACACACACACACACACTCCTTTAAACACACGTTGTTTGACTGTGGAAAGAAGACAAGAAACTCCCTACCTCTCAAGATCAGAAAGGGTGCTATATCTCCTTCTGCTACCCCAATTCTGCCAACCCACACAACTCTCCAGGCAAGAGTTTACTCAGACATCAAGAACACAGAGCCATTTGGAGTCCATCCACATCACCAAAACACAGCTGCTCTGCTCTACAGCAATAGTTAAGTTTCCTGTGTGGCATGAACTGCCCCCAAAGATACTCCACCTTGTTGAACACTAACACCTATGGCTGGGAGGACTGACAATGGTATCTCCAAACTGCAGAGACCAGGAGTGGTTACCATAACCAAAACTGACCAAAAAGGGAAAAAGGAGTATTACAGTTGCATGTACTACCTGGACCTGCAATTTTGTTTCCTGGACCACTTGCCAACTACTCTGATAAGGAGAAAAACTGCTATACCAGTTGAATTGACAAGGGGAGGGAGGGAAACTCACTGTATGTTGAAATATGCCTTTTTTCCTTTCTCCTTCTTTTTTTCCCCAAGTTAGTATGAAAGACAGACGAGTCTTCAGCAAAGAGAAACTCATGCTGAAAGACAGAGATAATGTCTGACCACCCTTTTTTTCCCTAACTTCTGGTTTTCTAAGCCCAAAATTCTGTTCATACTACTACAAAAATCTCTAAGCTCATCTCATTAATACAGCATGTCTTCACATTGTTTATACATATGTATATTCGCAGTATGGACCTGAAGACACTGAGTTATTTTTCAGACATTTTTATAAGCAAATTGAAAAAACAGAACTCAATAAACAACTGTTATAGTGATAAGAACTGAGAATAACCAAGAGCTTCTGAAGGTGCAGATAATGCAGGGAGGAAAACAAAAAATGAAACTCAAGAAAACCAGCTTCTACGAGGTAACTGCCACACGGGAAATGATAACATGTCTAATACAAAGCAATTCTGCATTCAGCAATAGAAAAAGAAGGAATGCCTGTGATATGCACAAGTGCACATTACAGCTACAGACACTGACATTCTAGTTGTAAAGATTACAGAGGTCATTGTGCAATTTTATTGTTGTTTTTAGGCTGCGTTTATCAGGGAGAACATTTCAGGTGGCCAGGCTTCAGCATCAGTAGCACTTATTCTGTTTCACTGTGGGATTTCCCCCCCCCCCCCCCTTTGGCTTACATATAATAAATAAACGGCATTTTTTTTACTTGTTTCAGTTGCATGGGAGATTTGTGATTTCATTTCCTACACCCATAACTCGAGGAAGGGAAAAAAAACGACACCAAGAAGGTATTAATCCAAAATAGTTAGTGTCACATGCTGTCTGACAAATAAGAGCCAAGAATCTACTGTTCAATAGAAATATTCTTCTCTAGAAGAAACAAGGTCACACTTGTAAATGTCCAGATGTCATTCTCTGCAATATGATTACATGGGCATTTTTCTACTGCTTAAACCAAAATTGTTCTTTGGAGCAAGCCTTTATCTGTCAATTTTCATTCCTTACATAAATTCTGCACAGAATTTCAAGTATGCTGAATGTGACACCAAAATGATTAATAGCTTACCCAACCAATAAAGCCCTAATGAGACAAAATACACAGCACCACCCAGCATAATATGCCATGTTTCTTAGGGATGTATTTCCCTGTGAAAACAATGCTGAGAGCAGAAGCTATCTTCTAAGCAGTGCTTGGCAGAAGTCAATGCCAAGAAACTGGTGGGACCCCTCTGCAAGAGGAGTGCTGGAACAGGGACTGCTGCTCTCTTCTTCCCAGCAGACCAGGGAAGAAGCAAAGATCCAAATGCATCAAGTATGATAAGATTCAGCAGTATTTCTTCTTGCTATCCAGACAACAAACAAATTACAGAACTACATGTAACTGTTAAATCCTGTGACCCTGGAGAGACCCACTTTTAAAGTCAGTCTCTAATGAGACATACTGGTGGGCTTATCTTGATGCCATGGCTCTGAACTCTGTATGTCCTGGCTTTCAGACAGGGCTTTTATATCCCATAAATGGCATGAGTACAGACACTACCGTGCAGAGGTATGGTCACCTGGTCTGACCCTGCTCCTTCCCTGTCAGGAAAGTGCTTCCAGACTTCTTTCCCCTGTTAGAAATGAACACTCTCAGAAGGAAGCAAGGGAAGACAAATAAATACAGGAGAGGAGTGCCCACCAATCTTCCCTCCAGACTTCCCTGTGTTTAGAAACTCAAAAACAGAATCCTTCCTTTTACTTCCTCCCAACCCAGTAGCTCTCATTCAATCCCAGTTTATTTCAATCCCTCAACTTTTATCCAAACAAAAAAAGTTAGAGCACATAAGCCCCAGAACATACTACAACACAGAGCTGTTTGCTGGTAGCAAAGTGAAAGCCTGTCCACCTGAGCCACCAGCGCATAAACGCCACTACATTGCTGTGTTTCACTTCACACAGTCCCAGTATTACCTCCTTCTGGCTCAGAGTACTAGCAAAGACCACCTCCACTAGCCTGAGGGATTTCACATGGATTTTAGATGAGCTGTATTGCCAAAATAGTGATGCGCATTCTTTCATGCAGTGAGATGCACCATCCCTGTCTCCAAAGTGTCCCTCTAACCCTCTGTAGGATCCTAAGTCAATGCTTAATAAATGAAGGTGATTGGAAATCAGACAAAATAGGCATAAACAGTTAAGAGAGGAGCTGCAGCAGAGAAGTGCTGAGAAGGGGCAAAAGTAAAAAAGGTCCAACTCAAAAACACATTTCAAATCGAAAGGCCTCCTTATATGTATAATAGGTCTTTTGACTATTACATGATCCCAAAATGAGAATTCAATCATGAGATCAGCCCAAAGAATCTTTTCTAGCCCTACATTTCTAATATTTCTTATTTTCTAAGTATTAAAAAGTGAAAGCAAGCAGCTCCAACTGGCCTAAGACATAAGAGGAAATTCTGAAATTTGACCCTATACACTTGAAATTTTTCATCTTCAACATTTTCTACAAGCTGGAAATTCCAAATCCTCTACTTTTTTGTTCAGAACTTCTTGCTCTGCCCATATACCTCCTTGAAGGATGATAACATTTTTCAAGGTAAGTTCCAAGAGGCTAAATATCTTTTTCAAGGGTGTTTGCTCTACTATAGGTTAGCACAAAGACACTATTATCCACTAGGAGCTTGAAACCAAGTGAAGATTTCTACAAGGTATTTTCAGTTTTAAAAATGGCTCATGTTAGAATCACAGAATCCTTAGAATTGGAAGGGACCTCGGAAGGCCACATAGTCCAGCTCCCCTGCAATGAATTTTGATCCTCCCTAAAATAGAAATCCGCTGCTGAGCGTACTATGAAGTTTCATTCACAAAGTATATCTTTATCCCAAATCCGGTTCAGCTACTCAGGTTAATATGGGGTTTTGGTGAGTTTCATTCTGGTTCATTTTTGAAAGTCAGACTTTCACTTCAATTCTGATTCCATTAACTGTATTAATTGGAAGACTCCATAAAGCTAACAGTCTTAAGCCTCGGTTAAGTGTTTAGTATATTGGGATTTATTTAATACACATGAAAAATTAATCAAATCATTCTGCAGCTAAGTGTAAATTGTAAATCCAACAGCACAACTAGCATTTCTAAGCTGGTCTGTATTTATAAAAATAAAATAATCCTGTTTTGCCAACATTCACTTTTTAAATGTGCAAACTGCAATTTGAGTCAATATCCTGCTGTTTATTTTGTTCAGCAATTAGTTCAATTGTAAGTGCACATACTAATGAATTGCACTACAGCTACAGAGCCTAAGAAGAGCACAAAGCCCTCGCCTAGGACAAGCAGAGCTCCACTAACAGCTGCTGTAAAAACAGAGCTACGTAGTTTAGACGGTTTATTGAAAGAAATATTAACTAGGAGGCAGTACTCAACAGAAAACAGATCTGCTTTGTCTCAGTTTTATCCGGAACATTTGCACAGAATTGTCAGTCTCAATAAATTCACTGTTTTGTCCAGAAAACAAAAAATTTTCAGTTGTTTTCAACTGCTATCTACTATCAAAACAGACTGGATGACATTAATTATACATTAATTCTGTATAACATGAGACAGTAAATACACAGCAAGTTAAGTGCCGATTACTTACAGAAGAACTGGTCTGTCTCCCTGAAATCAATACCTACAGCAGTGGAGGTAGGGAAACTGGAGATGGCTTAAAGCATAAGAACCCTAGGGCTGGAAGCAAAAACAAGAATATTCCAGATGACCTAAGGCTATCCAGTGTGAATCCTCAAAGCAAATTCATCTAATTGCTTTCCCAAAGGCTAAAACTCTGCTTCCTAGTTTTGTTGCTATTACATATAGGTGAGAAGATGCTATTGCACTACACCTTGTAAATTCACTTGTGCAGGTCAGTGCCAGCGTAGGGACCATGGTGTCTCATTTCACATTAGAGAGTCTCCTGACACATATTTGTTTTAAAGTTACATTACAAATAACTCTGGTCTTCTATATTCTTCAGTCATATTTTCCTTGTGATTTCCTATAATAAATCTCTTTGTGGCACTATTATTGATGCTACAGTAAGCACCTAATGTACGTTGCACACATTTGCTGTACAATGAATCAAAATGTTTCACCTTCCTCCTTTCCCTCTCCATATGTTTTAATCCCCAAAAGAATGGGTTTTGGCATGTTGAGAACACTGCAAATCATACTAAGGCAGAATTGCTTCTAGCATCACATTGTAAAAGATGAACGAAAAACACATTATGTGAGGGGACATGGCACACCTAAATTTTGAAAGGACCATTGGAAGGTCAGAGAATTAATAAGTTAAATTCCTATGCCAGTAACAGAATATCACTACTAGTCTTTTTTAGCTACTAATTGTATTCCTTTGTTTTTCATAACTTAGACAAGCAAACAGAAATAACCACGCAAATTATGCAGAAATTAAAGGCATTTTTTTAAGGCAACCCTCATGCTTCAAATTTCACGTCTGGTTTTCTGCCTAGTCAAACCTTATGCAGACCATCTACCCATGTATGACTATTTGATACCAAGTCCTGCCAACTTCTGTGCACAAGCTTGAGGTGCAATATCAGACAAAAAGTAAAGCTAAAGTTTTAGGGTTGAACACTTTTCTGAATTGTTTCATACAACAGAATAAGATCATTCAAATTGGAAGGGACCTCTGGAGTTCTCAAGTTGCAAAGTAGGGTTAATTCTGTGGTCAGGTCCCATTCATTGATTTAAACAGTGAGATGCTGAAACCTCCAAGTTTGCAAATAACACAATCACCCTAGTCAGCCCATTCCAATTCTTGGCTGTCCTCAGGGTCAACAAGTTTTTCCTTACCACACACCCGAACCTCTTTTCTTTTAGCTTATATCCATTGTCTCTCATCTTCCTGCCATGCACTGCTGCAAAGCACCTGGCTGCATCTTCTTGACATTACCCTTTGAGATACAGTTTTGCCCCAAAATGCCTCTTATCTACAAATTCTCAAATTCTTCTTCCTCTTAAAGCAAATGGGATATGTACTTACCCTTGAAATACAAATGGTTTTACCACAAAATAGGCTTAGAACCTCCAATCCGCACCCAGCAAGCTGCAGAATCCTCTCTTTCCCTCTAAGTACAGCCAAACACCACACATTTCATCTTAGTTCTCTCTCACTAAATATAATCTTATATACGTAACTGTAAGAATAAACAAAGTAAAGCAAGGCAATACACTCTCCATCCATAAACACAAACCAAAAAATAGAGAGGTGTGCCAACATGGAAAATTCATGGAGACCCCGTAAATTAAGTATTCAAATGATTGTTTTTCTTTAGTACTTCATAGCTGTAATTCTTCATCTCACCTGACATGATTTACCACAGTATTTAGCAACCTTGCACTGAGAGCATCTGTGCAGATGTTCATTCCTGTTAAAAAGAATACAAAAAAAAAAATCTGTTAAAAATATGAATAGAGCTTTATATTTGTCCTTCTTACATAACTGGCAGTTTTCAAACACTTAAAAAAGAAAGAAAGAAAAAAGTACCTGGAAAGAAAAACAAACAAACAAAAAAGCTATAATGCATTACAGCCCAAGAAGAAACTGAGCATGACACATAAAGCTATTTTCACAATCCATTACTCGTATGACTTAATATACGTGGGGCCACCCTGAATTAACAGTAGAGATATCAAACGTGACTTTTTTGTGTCATACAGCTATAATCCTAATGAGTCTGGCTTTTTTAGATATCGTTACATCTGTATGTTTGTTAAGTGTCTTGAGCATTGTTTTCCATGTCAGCACATCTTAAGCAAGACCTGATTGTCAAATAGTAGTTATGACATCAGATTATAACTTTATTATTATAGTCTCAATGTGACAAGTCACAGCAGAGCGGTGTACAGTAAAACCAAACTAAAACTACGTTTAGAGGGGAAACAACAATTATCTAATGAGAGGTAGGAGGATAACTTTCAGAGATGCACAGCACAATCCAAGGGTTAAAAGCATCTCCACCATTTTCTGATGCTGTCATAGTTTAGTTACACAAATTGAAAAGAAAATATCAGTAAAGCTTTGTAAATTTTCAGGCATTAAGGAAATATTAAGTGTGAAAACATACACAGAAGACATCTTACACCTCAAATACATGAATACAAGAAGAAAGATTTACTTTAGAGCAGTAGAAAGGAGACAAAGATTTTGATGTTCCTCTCTCCTCAATTTTCTGTAGAATGTACTACACACAGATCATTGCAAAGAAGTAACATTCTTTGAATAGCTACTATATGAAAACCACTATTTTGCTGCACAATATTTTGTAGACATTCTTGCAGACTACCAAGAGAATCATACCATGGAGTCATAGAAAGGCTTTGGTTGGAAGGGATCTCAAGGATCATGAATCTCCAACCCCTCCACCACAAGCAGGGCCACCAACCTCCACATTTAAAACTAGACCAAGCTGCCCAGGGCCCCATCCAACCTGGCCTCCAACACCTCCAGGGACAGGGCACACACAGCTTCTCTGGGCAGCCTGTTCCAGCACCTCACCACACTCATAATAAAGAACTTCCCCCTGATATCCAACCTATATCTTCCCTCCCTCAACTTAAAACTGTTTCCCTGTGTCCTGCCATTATCTACCCTTGTAAAGAGTTGACTCTCCTCCTGTTCGTAGGCTCCCTTTGGGTACTGGAATGCTGCAGAGAGATCACCCCGCAGTTTTCTCCAGGCTGAACAAGCCCAGCTCACGTTAAGTTTTTCATCCACCAGGACTCCCAGCTCCTTCTCTGCAGGGCTACTCTGAAGGACTGCTCCTCCCAGTCTATACATATGCCTGGGATTCTTCCAGCCTAAGTGCAAAACCTTGCACTCTGCTATGCTGAACCTCATTAGCTTCACCCAGCCCCAAGAGAAATACAAATTAGAAGTATTTCAGATTCAAGCACACGTTCTGCTATTGCCTGCCATGCAAAACAGCATGTTCCATCAAGGACATGAAAGACTCATTTTTAATAAATGACCCACAAATTCTTTCTGGATGTTTGCAATTAACAGCACAGATGAACACTTTGCTGAAGCTCGACATTTCAAATTACTGAAAGATGACACGACAAGAATTTCAACTTCTTTACTCATTGCTTTGTTCTTCCTATAAATCTGCCAGTGAACTTTTCACAACACATTAATCATAGGCAATGCTATCACCAACAAATCTGCCTACCAAACTGTAAAGTAAAAATGGAAGAAAGAGATAGAGCTCTGGTATGCTGCTTAGCTGTCCACCTGCACAGCTGTAACCCTCATGTCTGCCACTCCGCAGTGTCCCTGTGCTCTTCACCATAGTTCAGCTCTATACAGCTTCACAGAACTACAGACAGCATGAGGGACCTTTCAGCCTATCCTTTTCCAGAAAACTTCTTTATTTCCACCATTCTACATCTACGAGACTCCTTCAAACTTCTCTTTATCACCTCTGCCTTCAGAGTGACTGAGCAAAACATTTTCCAAACCAGTTTTTTTTTGTTCAAAAAGCTATCCATCGAAACAAGTTAGGGCTTGGCTAATACAGCATTAGCAATTTCAGTGACATGCACATTAAAGTACCAAAAAGGCTGAGTGTCTGCATGCAGAAAACAGATTCCCAAAGCAGAGTAATTATAACTCTCTAGAGACAGATTTTAAAGGAATGGATGCCCATAAGTACTGGAGAACTCTCTCCTGCAGATTCCACATCCTTCCATCAAACTAGATCTGACAGCCTCAATAAACTACAAACACACCTTGTCTCAGTCTGTTTTTTTCATAGGATTACTTCACAGGATTAGTTTCCTTGCATCTTTCACCACAGAGGGTTAACAGTGCTGCAGTAACAAACAAATACACACACAAATCTAAGGACTATCACTCTAAATCTGGATTTTTTCCAGACTGACACTACCAGTCAGATTACTTGAATAAGATGACCCCTTCTGGCACTGTGTAACGAATTAACAACCCGTTCATCTTTTGGGGCTCCTCTGAGTGACAAGGAGATGTAGGACAGCACTTACAGACCTGCACAGCGCAACTACTGATGAAGTGGTTGCTTTTAATTCCAGTCCTCTCCCTTCTGGATGAAAAAAATATTCCCCTAGACTTACAGCATCCACGAATCTTGCAACATGGAATTTTAAATGTAAAAAAAAGCACGATGCAATACACTTAATCTGAATATAAAGAATCAAAAAATAAGACTCATGTATTTGTGTAAATATGACTCATGCATTTTAGGAGACTATTTCCCCACTTTATTCCTGTCCTCAATATTTTATTAACGTTACTGAGTACTAAAACAAAGTCACTGTCAAATGTAGTAGCTACTGCATCCCACCCAGTGTGATCTACCTGGGACATAGACTGTAAAGGCTGCCCAGGCAGTGCAACACCAGCACGGTCAGATCCTACCAGCACCACACCTGCACCTTTTCATTATGCAAAACCTTGCCCTTCTGAAAGCATCAAATGAGCAGTCAATAAGTACATCCCAACAACAACCCAGTGAATGAAAGCACTTTTATTTGCTGGGGAAGAGCCTAACACAATTATAAAACACAATGAAACCCAAGCAAACACAATTAGACTATTTAATTTACAACGGAAATGCATCCACACTCCTCTGCTGATTGCAGGCACTTGACTTTCAGCCACTGCTCACCAGATGAGCACAAGATGTAACACAGTATTTGATTACCAGGCTGTGCTCACCTCTCCTTGCTGTAAAGTTTATTCACACTTCTGATGCTGCCACAGATTGCAGGATGAAAGGGCAATCTCACATTAATTCCCTACTACATCTTTGTAGTTGATACTGCTTTTCAGTTAATAATCCAGCTCTGTAATACGTGCTACAGAAGAGGTGCTCCTTCACATCCACATCATGTAACTTCCTGAACAAATTCTTAGGCCTTTTATCCAGTCGAACATATCAAGTGCATGATGCTTACTTGGATTTTTCTGAGTGTGTGCATATCGGACCCATCACAGAGTGAAAGCAATCAATACCCGCAGCGAGCAAACATGCCATTCATCATTTTGCTAATAGAGTTTGGTCTTCCAATAATAAAACTAAAGATGTTGATAACAAACTGCATTTTTTAACTACGAGCAGTGGGTTACATGTGGTACAGTGACCATCTTCCTTCCCGTCTCCCAGCAGATGGATAACATCACATAACTGCAGAGCTGCTCATGCATGTGGGCACTAGCAATGCTGGAGGGTATCTTCAGCACACTAGAAGCGGTAGCACAGCACTTGGGATAAGGTCAAAGGGTACCACAGGAAGACTTGTGCAGGGGATAACATGCCCACGGCCTTCTGCACATCCCAAATCCAAGTCCTTGGCAAGCAACGAACACCTACCAAAGGCCCAGGCAGCAGTACCACGTGGCTCAGTTTGCTCCAGAGCAGTTTCCCCTTCTTCCCTGGCCCCAGACATCCTCTGCTGTTACAGACAGCTTGGTGGGCAAGTTCCCCAGCCATCTGGTCCCCACCACACACAGGTGTAGGGGCCCACCTCACCCTTTGAGCTTATGCAAGAACAATGTTTAAGAAGTGTTGGAAATCCATGTTCTACAAAGTCATACAAAATGCCCCTTATTTTCCACCTGCATGCTTTACTGTGTTGAAAAAGCACATGAATCACTTTTCTAACGTAAGGGTAGCACTTGAAAGAAGTGGCACTTCAAGGGGTAGTTAGAATGTCGAATATTTATAATAAAAAGCAGTAACCACAGCTAACCATCAGACTGACTTAATCAAGAAAAAACTAAAAATCTTGTGTATGTGTATATATATATATATATATTTCCAAATGCAAGCATAATCTCCTTTACACCTGAAAACGTTTCAGAAGTGGTACTGCATTGCCCAAGAAAGAAAGAAAACTTGTGGCAAAAGTTCAGACATTTGTGCTCTCACGTGCATCACCCAGTAACACAAAAGTACACTTTGTCTGCATACCAAATAAACTTCCCACAGCTTTACTCTTGCCTTTTGAATCTCTTGACTCTTGAATCTCAGGTGTCATCCCAAACACTGCAACTTGCAGTAACTGTTGTTACATTCAACTTTGTATTTAACACCTCAAAATGTTTTTGGATACCAGAATTCAGACAGATGAAGGAAGAGAGGATTCTTCAGCTTAGAATGAGCCTCAGCTCTGCTCAGAGCTTAACAACTATCATCTTTACATGTATACTACTCTTTTTATTTAGTTTAAAAATACACGCTAAGTAGGTGATAAATGTGCCATGTCATATTACTTCAGCTAACTGAGAGTTCTGTGGTTTGGTTATTATCTCCCATAATTGGACTCTTCTGAAGAACCACTGGCCCAAATAAATTTCCAAATAAAACTTTGTTGTAGTCTACAGTCATTTCTTTGTCCCGCTATGATGTTTTTCTATAAAATTTATGTTAGATTTCGTTTTTCTTCTTTGCTGGTTTGAAGGAATCAAGGCTGGGAAACATGGCTGGGAAACCAATAAATAAAAGACATCCATTGGATAGATTTTCATTCATTTTCATGTAGAATCTAGCCTTTCTGTTCATGCTACGTTAGCAGCATCTCTAAATTGGGATGAGAAAACATTTACTTTTCAAAAACTTCACGCTATTTTGTAAAGATATAATCTGTTAAAATACAACACTCACAGAATGGTGCAAGAGTACATGTTGACATTGAAATGTTACCTAAAGCCACAAATAGAAGATTGTCCTTTGGATATACTAGGGGAAATAAGCAGAGTAAGCAATAATTTTCTGTAGAGAAGAGAAAATCATAACTGAACAATGAGTTGATAACTGATGAAAAGTTTCAAGTGCAACCCTTACCAACAAAATGAATGAAGAAACTTTTAAGAACAAACACCTAACCATATGGACTGCAGCAGGAAAGAAAATTACTTCTGAATTTTACCTCTTTGTTCAACATTTACTTCTGATCTTAACCAATGCAAGAAAGTAGAAGAAAAAGTAGAGAAAATCAAGAGAAGGCTTCAGAAGTAATTTCAGTAGTACAAGGCCACATTCTGTCCCCTTTACCTGAAAATATAATTCAGGAGAAGCATTCAGCATCTCATATAAGAGTCCTTATTTATTCCAGAATATAAACTAGCTTTAACATAAAATACCTTCCACATTTTACACATGCATACGCACATGCTACCCCTTTAGCAACAAAGCTGATGAATAAAATGAATGCTACCACAAACAAAATTGTTAGTTGCATGCAAGTACTGTGATTATCCCCAACTAAGAGCAATGATGCAAAACTACAAGAAAGTTTGGATCTGAAAGTAGTAGGTAACTACTTAAGGTTGCCTCCTAAACCTTCTTGCTCTGCAAAACACACACACACACACACACACACAAAATTAGCTGTTGCTTTGACATATCATACTATTATTGTGAATGGTTTCTTCCAGCTAGCATTTGCCTCCTGGAACAGTGAAATTTAAGCCTCTCTGACCCTCCCATAGAGAAATACCTTTACCAGCCTTTTTCTTTCTTTTCTCTCTTGCCCATGTTTATATTTACACATTTTTTAAGAGTCTCTGCATTCCTCATTTAAATATTCCTCTTATTTGCTTTTCCACTGCCAAATATGAACCAAAATATTCCCAAATCCTCTCATTCCTAATGGAATGCAATCCAAAAACTACTGAATAAAAACTGAAGGACTCTAAGCAAAGAGCTCGTACCAACATGGCGCTACAGCTGGGCTCAATATGGCATACAGCCTTAAAGATTTCCAATTTGGCAAGGGTAGAAGCCAAGTTCACTTCTCCTTTTCCCCTGGTTTTACTTCTATGTTGAGAACTCACAAAATCTAAGTTATAAAAATACAGATTACTAGAACACAAGAGCGAAGATCTCTCATGAAGACTGTTTACTTATAAGGTGGAGAGCCCGGAAAGCTAGAAAATAGAAAGAAATACAAGCATATATCATATCAGACAGCAGAGGAGGAGGATGACACAGAGAAACACGTTGACCCATGTATGGACACAGACCCCAAAGAAAATATCCAATTTCTTCTCTGCTCAGGGGTCATCTGAGATGAGAGGTCTTGCAGTGTCCAAAGGACTCTTGTAATGAACTACATGATCATAACATCTCCTTCATTCTTCTCTGGTAAAATAATATTAAAATAGCTCTTGACATCAGTAACTCCACTCCCACTTCCAGTCAACCCTTTAGGACAGAATGGCTTTCTATAGTGGAACTGGCCAAGATGCTGCAATGACTGATTCCCGAAAGCCTCTGCACATCTGGATTCCTTATACTCCAAAACATACAGTAAAAGAATGCCAGAAATCAGCTTCACATCGCTTTATCACACAGACTACTCTATGTACTCTGGTGACATCCCATGGTGGAAAGTGTAATAGATGTTTCTTCAGTTTCAAAGATCAGTCACTCTAGCTTCCCTTTTCCATTTAATCAAGATTATGAACAGTCAAAAGAAATGCCTGTACCATTATAGTGAGGCCAAGATATTTTCAGGAAGAAAAAAAAGAAGCAACCGTAATTTGACAGACAAGAGCACTACGGTTAAGATCACAGTATCACAGTATCGTGCGAGTTGGAAGGGACCTTAGAGATCATCGAGTCCAACTCCCAGGATTCGAGTCTTTCTGTGTAGCAGAGCAGCATTTCTACCACTTGTGTCACAGGGGGGATTCGAACCCCGGGCCTCTGGTGCTGCAAGCAGTACCTCATACCACTGCGCCACCGGAGGCACACAATTCAGATGCCCAAATGCACTGCGCACCCATTCCACATACCAGTTTGACAGTAGGGAAAAGCTGTAAGACATTCACATTTTCCAAATATATTGATCTTAAACAGAAGATTTTTTTAAAAAAGCCAAAGAAAACCTATCAAATTTGGAAGTGTACATTCATGGATTTTAGAACACAAAGTAATCAATAGGCTCAAGACAAGCTTTCCTTGTTAAGAATTAACAGTTAGACCAGGAGGGCATGTAACACTGGTATTCAATCCAAAAACTTCAGAAGCACTAAATGATACACTTTAAGATGTGCACACATTTAGATATATCCAGAAATGGCAACCATCCCTCATAAACTAAGTCTTTCATTAGTACATTCCTGACTGTAGGCAACATGTACACAATAGATATCTATTCCAGCTAAGGAGATTTCAGAATAACTTAGTATCTCTTAGAAATTACTCCTCCTTTTAAAGACAGACCATGGGTTTTACTTGGAGAGGAAGAATCAGGATTTTTGTTTTTGTTTTTTAATTCTGAAGCTATCACTTTCATTCATGGAATTCATTTCTAAAGTCACAAGAATCCCAATATACAACATGCCTCCTTACACTTCGCCATTGGTTCTCCTCTTTTTCCTTACAACATTATTTTATAGTGAACAATGAAAAAAGAAGGAGCTGCAAAGCCATAGTATCTGTCATGAAAGACTGTCATCTACTTGCTTGCTGAGTTGGCCCAACCACAACACATCAGCACACACATCATCATTTCAAAAACTGCTACTGGTATGGAAGAAGTTTCAAAGAGTAATAGATACTTCAAGGAGGTTAGAGCTAATACGAAGAATTATAAATTGATGTGCATTGTCTGTGGGCTCCACACGATTATCCAGCTAAAACGGTTGAGGGGTTTTTGTGTGTGCATGTATTTTTTTTCTAAAGCTCCAGAAAATATTATGTTTACATCACTATAAATCTTCAGTTAAATCTCATTTTCTCCATAGACAAGAAATATGAGCCTTTAATCATTGTACTGTAGCTTTAGCAATGGGTCATGAGTGAAATCAGATTACTTGTTTCAGTTCAACAACCATGGAACGAGGCTTTGTAGAGTATGGTACAAGAAAATGAGAAATGCGTTTTTCCCCTGTTAGTAAAGGGAGAGAATGAAGGCTTATTGTGATGGGCAAAAGCCAGAACAACACTACAGGTTTTGTTAACGTACAGCAGAACTGATAAAGCTTGCAAATAATAGCGTTAAAATAAACAGCAATACTTTGTTGTGCAGAGTGCCTTCCATAATTTCTAAAGTGAACCATGTCACAAGCCAACGAAATGAGAATGTCTCTTCTTTCTCAGTAAAACCGAGGCTGACTCCTCCATTCATTACAAATAATAATAAATAGAAGGGGGAAAAAAAAAAAGTACAATAGGCCAAGGACAGAAGGATCAATCCCTGCCCCAACACAGTTTTTAAATGATTTTTCTGCATCCCCATTCTAAACAACGACTTAGGTGACAATCATCAGAGATTCATCCCAGAAGAGACAGCAGAAATTCCATCACCTACTGAACTAACTGCAAAACTGGAAAGCTTATGTTCATGAAACTTCCAGAAACCCGGGATGGAAACCTGAATTATTCCATTAGTTTGGTATTAATCATTCTTGTAAAACTCATGAACTTTGAAAATGCCTGTAACTGAACTACAAATGCTAATTTGTGTTGGCAGTGTTCAAGACAGAATTACAAACAGATGCTCTAGGTTTGCCTGAAAAACTAAGGGATTTGGGAATAAAAGTCTTATTCCAAACAATTAATGATATTGCCAAAATAAATAAATACGCAGTCTTCTGCTAATATTAAGTATATATAAGCTCAAAACCCCAAACCAAAGTACATATAATGAAAACATTAAACAGATAATAAGCTAGGCATTGCCAAGTCAGTTGTTTTACATCAGTAAAAGAACATGCTATGGCTACTTAGCAAAGAGACGATATGCTCAATAAGTAACAACATGTATCAAAAAACTACATGTGGGAAGAGTACCACTGAGATATGAACTCAGTAAAATACTTAAGGAAGAATGATCTCACTAGCAACACATTTTCATTCTATAGAAGGTATCACGGACATTGACTTTGAGAAGAAAAAAAAAAAAAAAAAAAAAAAAAAAAAAAAGAAGGAAAAAAAAGAAAAGAAAGAAATATAAACATTGCAGAAAACTGGGAAGAAAAACAAATTCTATATTCGGTGCACCATTACATTTAATTTGTGGAGCAGTGAAATAACATAAAATGCACACCAAACCGATCTCAAACAGACATATTGGTCATATAATGCTTAACTGGAATTCTTTTGAAGAACTAAACCACAAAGCAGCTGATGTGCATTCCTTTACTGGATCTGCACATTTTTATAATGCAGTTACACCTTCTTGCATCTCTTCAGCTCTTAGAATTTGCTCATCGCACGTAATCACCAAGAAATACAACAACTCAGCTGTGCCTTGAGGAAATCAATTAAGTTCCCAAATATTCATTTATTTTAAACTATTTAAGTTGCTAAGATGACAAAAACTTTATTTATGAAAGCATAGTTAGGGTGCATATATCTAATCATTTATGCATTTATAGAGGAAAACATCTACTGGGTGAGTCAACAGCCGCAGTAAAAAACACCTACTACAGAAATTATATAAAGGAAAGGAGGAAAAACCATAGATTTCTTGGAACTAAACTGTTGTGTTCTCAAACACAGTACTGAAGACAAAACTTAAGTCATACAGTGCCATCCTCTTGCTCAGCAACAGATTTCTTTTGTACCACTGAAGTCTTTGACATTTTCACCAACTACGACAGCTTTGAATGAAGGCAGTAATAGAGAAAACTATACAACCTGGCTGGGTTGCTTCCAGTGAAGAAACATGCTGCAACACCCTGTGTTCACTGTCACAGCAAGAAGACCAACCCCAGCAGAAACACTTACAAGTCGCATTACTAAAGCACAAATGCAGGTAGCCTTTTTAGGCTTTTCATCTCATCTCATTTGCATGTTATTCCATAATAACAAAATTTGGCAGGACAGACTTCCATCAACATAACAGTTGCGCTGTGTTTGCACGCCCCGCAGGAGCGGCACAAAACCAGTGCTCTCACTAATGTGTATAAATGACTGCCTGATGGCTGCACAGATGTTCCACTGTGTATCTGCACGGGCACTGTGGTCATTTTGGAAGGCTCTTCCCCAATCTGTCACAGAGTACCTGTTCCTAGTTTCCTGACCCGGGGAATAAGATTCACCATCACATGGCTTACTGATAATTGCCTCATGCTCAGTCTGTTGTGAATGAAACACACGTTATCACTGCCTCACTGTGAGGAACAGCCGTACATTAAGCAGTTGGAGAAGCAACAGTAGTATTTATGCTGCTGATAAGCACTGCAATTTAATTCACCTTAGAGCTTGCTCTTAGGTCCTTCTATACAAGTCATTTGGCCTTTTACAAGTGATATATATTTTCCCCTCTAATGTGGCTTCAACCATACCGCATGTGAGCAGTAATTACAGAGTAATCAATGATCAATGTTCAAACTCACCTTCTAAATGGTTTACAGAGACAAAATAACAAAAGGCTATGGCAAACAGAAACAGATTTCCTTAGTATCACAGATTATGGTTTTGCATCTAACTGCTTTCTAACAAGGATCGCAAGACATAATCCACTTCAGAATTCTTTTCTCTCTCTAATCAGATAGAAGAATGAGACATTTAAAGTTCACATATAAAGGGGTTGAATGCCAGGGTTGCCAAAAGTAACCTTGTTGGAGCAGCCAGATGATGGATGATCACAAACAATAAAAAGATGAACAAAAAAAAAAAAAAAAAATTTCAAAATTTAAGGTCACAGAGACAGCTTACCTCACAGCAAGAATAATCCTACTACTTGTCCACTTCTGCTATGCATCTGTGAGGCCCCACTTGCTACACTGCATCCAGGCCTGGTTCCCCCAGCACAAGAATGACATGTTGAAGTGGGTCCAGAGGAGGGCCACAAGGATGATCAAAGAGCCAAAGCACCTCTCCCCATGAAGTTAGGTTGAGGAAGTTGCAACTGTTTCCTTTGGAGAAGAGAAGGCTCTAGAGAGACCTCATTGCAGTCTTCCAGCACTTGAAGGGAGCTCATTAAAAATGGTGGAGAGTGAGTTCTGACATCATCTGACACTAATAGGACACAGGGAATGGTTTTAAACTAGAAGAGGGAAGATTTGGGTTAGATGTCAGAGGGAAATTGTTTACTCAGGGTGGTGAGGCCCTGGCACAGCTGCCCAGAGAAGCTGTGTGCACCCCATCCCTGGAGGTGTTCGAGGCTGAGTTGGATGGGGCCCTGGGCAGCCTGAGGTGGTGGGGGGCAGCCCTGCCAAGGCAGGGAGTTAAGACTGGATGGGCTTTGAGGTCCCTTCCAACTCAAACCATACTGCGATTTTATACTTGAAGTTAACAATAAACACCAGGGTTGCAGTGATACTGAAGAAGACAGAAATCTCAGTGCTTACTTTACCAGGATTCACCCAGCAGCCATGACCTGGGCAGCAGGGATGTTGTCTTGCCAGAAGGAGCCCTGCAATAAAAAATCTGGAGGCATCAGCCCTGGTGAGCTAAATGGTAGCTCATAGAGCTGCATCCCCTGCCACTGTGGGATTGCAGTGATGCCTGCTGGGTGTTACCAACAGTAATTGCCCCCAGTCCTGCAACTGCAAATTGAAGTGGCTGAACCTCACCCCTCCATGAGTTCTCAGTGTCACAAAACCTTGACCCAGGGCAAGGAAGAGGCTTTTAAGCCTGTTTGTGAAGCAGATGGCCACACAAACTTGTTTTGAAGGAAAACAAGATAGATTACATCATGCATTTCACAGACTATTACACTACACCTCCCTCATCATTTAATTTTTCAGATGCTCTGTCATTCCATTAGCTTAAAGTTGGAGAGGAGAAAAGAAGAAATAAAAGTCTCTTCAAACAACCTTGACAGCTACAATTTACTACACCACTTATTTCAATGGCCTGTTCATTACCATGTCGCTGTGTCCAGTAATATCTTTTAAATAGCAGTAGGCATCAAAGAACTTTAAAGGCAGTGGAGAAGCATAGGCAAGTCAGCCCCACAACAGGTCAGTGAGAAGGAAGGAGCAGGGGCAGCAGACTGCAGGCAGGTCACAGCTCAGACATGTGCACTACAGTAACAAAAAGGATGGAAACACACAGACAGGAACGGGAGAGGGAGGGAGCAGCAGCACCTTGGTACAGTCAAACACCAGCAGGCCTGCTATGTCCAAATGATGAATGAGGAGAAACCAGCCTCAGATGAAGCACCCAGCTGTCCTCCTGTCTATTTTTCCTTCAAATTTATATGAAGATTCAGATATCACAGCAACTGACAGTGAGTCAGCTGCATGTGACAGAGCCCAAACTTTTGTCAGAAAGAATAGGTTGGTGGTGTCACTATCTTTCCCAAGCACTGAAACAACCTGCAACTCATTTTCAATGCAACTGAAATAAATACTCAGATATGATACAAAAACTGTCTCAGAATGATTTTAGAAAGAGAAAAAAGATTATTTACTCATATCCAGACGTGGAAGTGATCTTGTGGCACTGAGAATTTTTTCATATTCAATATTTTAACTCACTGGCATATAACAACCTCTCTACCACTCAACAATAGTTAGCCAGAAACAGTATATGTGTAAAAAGCTATAAAAACAATTTCAAAGGCAGCCCTTCAAAACTGCCATTGAAAATGATACACAATTTGTTGCTCTCCTGCTTCTTTACCCACCTAAACACAAGACTAACATATAACATTGGCTGAAAACCCAAACACCAAATGCTATGACTCATTATCATTAGAGTTAATGAGCTCTGCGTGAGTTATACGGTACAGAATAAAAACTGCCTTATATTCCCTTTTTGCTACAGGGATTGTTACTACGGTAATCGTCTAGTCATATGGTATTAATTGGCTGTAAATATCAGATGCAGGCACAGACACTCTGGCCAGAAGCACCAAAATAAATCAGCAATTTTTTATTTTTTTTTTTAACTCTCAAAATATTGTTCAAGGGGAAAACGCTGTGTCTTTGGATTATTACTCTTATTTTATGTATGTATTTATTTATTTTTTTGCCCTGGTACCAACAAGTAGTCGTTAACTGGGTAGTTTATGTTAAAAAACAAAAACAACAACAAAAAAAGGCCATTTCAACATCAATATATGTTCTTTACAGCAGACTACGATTAAGGTGGGATTCCTAAGACTCACCAGAAGAGAGCAGATCCTCAGACAAGCATGGCCCAGAAGAACAATATAAGGCAATTTATTGACCTTTCTAACAACAATTACTCAGCTACTTTGAAGCAAAATTAGGCAAGTTTCTGACAATGAGTAAGCACCATGGATAAGTATATTTGGCACAGATATTATTTCTTTCTCAACTACTTTATAGCAAATTTAGGCAACAGCTACTGAAGAAAAGCAAGTCAAAGAACAAAGAGAAGAAACAAAAACAGAGAAACTGAAACACAGGTATAGTTCACCACTCTTGGATCCAGTGTTGTCTTGAGTCTGTGGTCTTGACATGGGTAAACATACGCGTTCTGCACTATAGAGTCTGGTTGTCTGGAAGTGCCTTTCAGGGCAGAGCCCTACTTGCATTAAAAAGATTTATCAGCTTTTGATGAGAGTCTCTCGTCATCACAGACGCCTCTCTTCCCTTTTCTGATCTTTACCAGACATGAGGGGACATGAGAGGAAATGAAGGTAAAAAGCCCATTACTCTGCCTCTGCGGAGTGAGGTTCTATAGACCTTACAAGCTTCCAGCTTGGATCCTTAAGGCTCCATTCTTCCATTCTCACCATTGTTAATGTTAGTCATTGTTTGCATCAACAAGCTCCTTGTGCAGCCCTTAAGATTCCATTCTGTGAAGCCCTATCCTATCTCAGACATACAGCATTCAGAAAACACCTGTCTTTTTCTTTTGCTGTTGTTTTATCAAACAGTGATGGCATTAAGAAAGAGCAGAAAGCAGAAGTTTCTGATCACTGATACCCAACTAGGTTTTTGGAAGAATTACTTGTGAACTTAAAATCACCTTGAAGCTTATAAATGTCTTATCAGACTGTACAATCAAATCTTTATAAAAGGGCAAAGTGCACAGTGACCACTGTCAAATTAATTGTTCAATCAAGAAGCAGTAAGTAAAAGGAGTTAGCTCTGTTCTGCTCCATTGCATACACTTACATCTTTGATAACTGCCTCATGGGAGTTTATGGATCCTCTATGACCCCTGTAGAAACTCAATTGACTTCTTCCCTGCAAATTCTATTAGAATCGGTCCCCGCATCGCTGCTCACAATAATCAAGAACAGAGAGCCTGATTTATGGATAAGCGTTTCGTTTTAGTCTAACTCAATAGAATTTAAAATAGATAAGGTTATGAGACGGATGTTTAAAAAATATTAAAAAAAAAAAAAAAAAAAAAAAAAAACAAACAGAAAAAGGCAAAAATTCAACTCCATCCCATTCTATACCATATGCTAGAAAGAAGTTTTAAATTTTAATGCCAAAAAAAATGTATACTGGAAGTCCTTCAGGGACATGGGGAAGGTGAAAGAGGAAACCATTTTGCCTATATATTGGCCTTTTCAAAAGTACCAAGATCGGAACGCAAAAGAAATCATAAATGACTAACAGTCACTGCCACAGCTTCCAAATGTTCTAAAGTTCACCTACAGCAAGAAACATCTCTTTTACAAAATGTAAAGGTTCCTAGTAGGAGCAAAACTGATGAATTTAACAAGACGGCACATGCTGTTTACAAGTAAATTTAACAAGCTTCATGGACTAATCCTTCTTCAGAGATCTAGCAGCCCCAATCAAGAACACAATAGTTATTTTTCATTTCCTTCAAGTTATAGACATTGCTCAGCTATAAATATTAAGCACTACTCAACTACCTCAGTTCAGCTTGTATTTTCAAGATGTTTGAATTGACCACAGAACATAAAATATAAGAATAACAAGACATGCTATAACAGAGAACACCGACACAGCAAAGGCATTAATTAAACTTTGGTTATTTCTTTTTCATTATTATCCCTTTGCTCCTAAATTTCTACAGTTTGGATCCTCCCACCAAGAAGGATCCAAGTAGTTTCAGGTATAGAAACTACTTACATCATTATAAAAGCATGAACAAAATCCTCTGGAAATAATTATCAAATGATGAGCAGAACAAGCTTATAGAAAATAAGCAGATTAAATTACTTAGCCAAATGTCATACTTGTGGCACATAGGACAAAGAGGGGAGAAAATACTCTTTTGTTGTGGTGTTCTCATAAAAGAGCAACTGAAAATAACCTACTAGTATATTAAAAGTTTGGGAAGTTACTATAAGTGTTTAGACCTCAAGATGGGTCATTTTCAGAACACTTACACTTAGGGAAAATTCCTCATTTCAATGCACTCTGGGAATAATTTAAGGCCATACACAGATAATCAGACTCCAAAGATGAAGATAAACACATGAATCAACACAGATTCCAACACAGAAACTGGTGAAGTTCAGAAGCCAATGCAGAACTCAAAGGGAATTTTGAGAAGTCAATGCATCTGCAACACAAATCTACCTGAGCTGACTCCCCTACCTGAGAGCAGAACGCCTGTGCTGATTTGTTTTGAACCCATAAAGCCTCCCTCCTCCAGCATGTGCATTAGCTACATTGCAATTGTGTCCAGAGCAACCTATCTCCCCACTGTTATAGAAAAACCCACACACTTCGTTAAGCTGGTAATTATCTTTACTGCCACTAACTTGACCACTGAGCCAAGATGCATCTTGCAACAAAGACTTTCTTCACTGCAGCTTTAAGAATCCAAAAGCCACTTCCTAGAGTTCATCAGACAGATCTGAAACTCAAATTAAAGATATCAAAAATGAGATTCAGATAAACACAGACTGACGGTCAGAAAGACACACATTCTAAGAAGTCTTAGATGAGTTTATTACCAAAATTTGCAGCTCCCTTATAAACACAAGCACACCTATCTGAAGAATTTGACATTTATGCTTCTCATGGTGGTACAAGAAGACAGACAGACAAACCCCATTCTAAGACATCTGACCAGGGCATTGCAACTCATTCCTTCCTCTGACAACACACAAAGACACTGTGCTCTCTGTGAAAAGTTTTTTCTTGGATGAAACACTTCTCCCCCTTTGCTCCCACTCTCAATACATGATGTGTACAGGCATTCGCATAGTGCTCATCCAAACTACACCCACCACAGCAAAGCTGCAGCACATACAGCCAGCAACCTATCCCACCCCATTCCAAGTAAAGAAGCCTCTGAGGCAAATTTCTCCATCTAATGCTTCTTCTCAGCAATTTCAAGTTGTGCATCCCAGCAGCTGTGCAGAACACACAGCGGCTTTGCACACTCTGATCTGGCAGGACACATCTTCACATGAGAGCACTAGACCTACTTGCACAAACCAAGCAATTAACAAAGCTCATGTGTGCGTTCCAAAAAGCAAGGCGTATTCTGAGAGGAAAGGAAAAAATAGCTGGGAGAAAATCTATGAAAAGAATTCAAGCATGCAGGCCCTAAGGTAGGGAAGAATTTATGGAACACCAGCATGTTTTTCAGTCCATGCAAGGTACATTTAGTGATACTGACTGCAAGTGATATTAGAAAGGGAAAACAAGAAAACTTTACATATTTTGACATCTTCGTGTATCTTCATTGCATTCATTAAGCATTCAGGTTGGACCGTTCTAAACAATACCCACAGCATGTAAACACAAGGTTGCCATAGACTGGGGGTAGGGGAAATCAACTCATATTTATTTTAAATCTGTCTTGTAGAGAATACTTACGGGAGCTTATTAACCACACTTAGGAAATACATGGCTGCCAAGCGCACAGCATAGAAAATATTTAACATGTTTGCAAAGCTTATCATTTTAATCAAGATAAAAAACACATCCCCTAAAAATAAGCTGAGGTCATTACACAGAAAAACTACCTGGTGTCTACATACTATCATTATTATGATCTTTAAAAGAATATAAAATTGTTCTAGCTCTAAGTTTCCCTGGTGCCTTATACCAATTTATTTCAGACAGTTTATACAATGACTGTAGCAGTAGCTGAATGTCGAAAAAGAGTCTGTCATAATTCATCACTTATTGTCACTGCCACACTTTAAATACTCCTTAGGATGATTACAAGCTTAAACCTGTCTTTTAAGGAAAAAAATCTTGCTTCAGTCAAAGAACCCTAGATTCACATAGATTGGAAAGTCAATCATTATGTTCTCACAAAGATAGTTTTCTTAATGAAAGGAATTAAAGGAGTACTAGATCTGAATAATTTCATTACCCTGGATTAACACACTTCACTCAAAACATGGTGAAGTTTTTTTCCTACTATGATGAGCGCTCCCTTGAAAGTTTCTACACTTGTAATGACAGATGGCTCTTCATCACAAACTACAGAGTCTCAGGTCTCCTTTTTTATTGCAGAGCTGTATTTGAAATGACAGTTCCACAGCAAAAGAAATTCTAATCTTTCAGTATCAAAGTTGAAATTTCAATCTTTCAAACTAAATGCATCTTAATGAACCAAAAGCTACTCACGAGGCTCCAAACCCATCTCTGCCCTCTAGTGGAACAACTCCCATAGTTCAGCCCAGTAAAATCATCGCATGGGGCAGGAAGGCTGCCCATCATCTCTGAATAAATTTGCATATATTTTTCATTGGTTTCATAGAATCATAGATGGGCGTGAAGGGTGGAAGATATATTCCAAAGATGGGTGGAAGGGACCCCAAGTCTCATCAAGTTCCAACCCCCACTGTCCTGCCACAGGCAGGGCCACCAACCTCCAGAGGTTTGGATTATTCTACGGGAGACAAAACATAGTAGCTCTACTAGGATTAAAACAAGATACACCTGAAGACACCTTAAAATATCATAACAAATTATTGGAAAGAAGGAGCCATGTGGCATCAGATACAGCTAGGGTAGTTGTAAAAGGGAACACCAATCAAACAGTAAGTTCAGGACCATTTGCACAGGTCCAACATGTGACTGATTGAAACACCAAGGTCTAAACTCTAACAAAATCAAACAGCGTTTCTTTTCTGTTTCTTGTTTACCATTAGCTATATTTGCAGTTTCTGGATGAAAAGGGTAAAGCTTTGGCTTTTTAACCACACTAAACCTGAACAAAAGAATTAATCTCAGCTTGCCCCTGGGCTGCCAGCTGTTGCAGGGCCATGACTCACATCACAGTTCCTTAGCTGAAGTTTCTAACCCAGTCAATTAAAAAAAAAAGTCTCCTTAGGCCTCCCTACAGTTATATCCTTTGTGTAATTCCTTCATTCCTCTAATGAAATACATATTTTCAGTGTTATCATTGAAGGCCAGCAGAAACTTGCAGCTATTTCAGAGAATCACAGGAGTTTGAAAGGACCTCAAGAGATCACTGAGTCCAACTACCTTGCTAAAGCAGGTTCCCTGTAATAGGTCACACAGGTAGGTGTCCAGATGGGTCTTGAATATTGCCAAAGAAAGAGACCCCATAACCACTCTGAGCTACCTGTTCCAGTGCTCTGTCACCCTTACCATAAAGAAGTTATGTTAGTACATGTTAGTACAGAACTTCCTATGTTCAAGTTACAGGCCATCACTCCTTGTCCTATTTCTACACATCACCAAGAAGTGCTTGGCCGTATTTCAAGGTGATGCAGCCTGGCTACAGGGGGGGACACATTGGTGTGTGCAGTCCATCTTCATTTTGAGTGCTCTGCCTGCTGAATGTTCCTGGATGCTATTTCAGACAACCAGAAACCAGTGCAATGAGCAGAGTCTGATGCAGCATTCATGTTGTTCTTCTGAAAGACAAGCTGCAGAACTGGACTTCATCTGACTTTCATCTGATTGTAAAAGAACGTTGCAGGGTGGAACAAAAAAGTTGGAGTGCTAGCTGCCCACTTAGAACTGCAATGCCCAGCACTTGCAGAAATCAGCCAGCTCCCTTGGTTATCAGCAAGAAAGCACACTAGCCTCACATAGGCCTCAGGCCTTCTACATACCTGCTCTGGAGCCACATTAGTTTTAAAGGATTGATAATAGCAAATCATTGTTGCACAGTAACAAAATGTAACAGAATACTGGCTGGAAGGTTCAACCTCTACTGCCCTACCACCAACACCCACATCTGACATTGTGAGCCAGCATCATAAAATAGGAGGCAATACTTTTGGATCAGACTCTCTATATTTCATTTTCCTCATAAACAAGACTGGCCCTTCTGTTATTTTAACCTAGTTTCTGCTGCACTTACAGCATATAGATAACAGAAGGAGAACAATGCTCTCTCCCTTCTAACTGGCTGGTTAGCTGCACATACACACCAGTACTCACAGTGCATGTTGCTGCTTGCTTTTCTTGAAAGAATAGGATTTGTTGCCTGTCACCATGGAATAGCTAAAGAACATATGATGCTGTATCTTATTTCTTGACGCAAAGGAGTCTGAGGAGAATGTCACTGCAGGGTAAAAAAATATCCCTGAAATGCAAACCAGAAGCTCAATGGAAGTGTCTACCCTTCTCTATGGCATCCTACCAATATTTTTTCATCATCTGGTTTGTATGACAACCATGAAGAGAAAATAGCTAGAAATGATACTGAACTGACTTTGGCAGAAGTTAAGACAGAACTCTTGTAAAGTTCAACTCCCTTAAAATACATACATATATAAGAGATCTGTCAACAGACAGGAAGACAGCTGATAGACTTTTTTATCAATCTTTTTCTTTCTACAAGCATACATCACATGATAAGGTAACTGTCCCACTGTTGTACTCTATAAGCTTTAAATTCATTCTGAGCCACCAAAACCTCTTCACAAAAATCTATTATCTCAGAAATGCTCACAGACATGAAAAACCTAAAACATTCAGTTGTTCGCAGCAACTACAGCTGATATCTATAGATTTAACACGCCACCTGTTGCAATTGAATGGAGGAGATTGCAATACTGCCAGATTTTTTTTTTAATAAGATCCACAATATAGATTTGTTTGAGGTCCCTGCTATAAGTTTTATGTTCTATACCACATTTTCCAAATGAAGCAGGCTTTGGTTTTAATTAAAGCGGAATCTGCACAGCTTTTTCAGAGCCAAACTCAATTTCCATGCTTTCAGTTCTTCATCGTCATTCTGTTTCTCATTAGCAATTTCATTTCTTAGCTGCTAAGGTCATTACCAAAAGCATCAAGCCCCAGTAGCGATACAGAGCAAATACTGATTTCTTATATACACATACACAGCTTCAGACTATAGCTGAAGAAAGCACTGTAACCAAGGACAAGATTAACATCCTGCTCCATGCTCATGCTAACCCGCAAAGGAGCCAATGGACCTGGTCCAACCTCAACCACTGTTGGCGGTGGGCCAGCGTCCCACCTGCAGTCCCTGGAGGTGGATCAGCAAGAATTGAATACTTTTTTTCACATTCTGCATTAGAATGTCATAACAGCACTTCTATACAATCAGAAAGTTGTCACTTAAACAGAACTTCAGCTAAAATGTGAGTGGCAAAATTTCAAGAGAAAATTATTAAGAGTGTGATGGAGGATATGCGGAGGGTATCTGACAATTGTAGCTTATCTCTTCAATAACTGAGACCCTCACAACACTTGGGTAGTCAGAGAAACACTCCCTTGTCTTCTGTTACCAAAAGTGCTCTAAATCTCCTTGTATCACAAAATATTCTGCAGAAAAACTCATAAGAATAAGCAGTGGAGAAATAATAATAATAATAATAATAATGAACCCATCTTGAATGCATGCTGTACATAAACCAGACTTTAAAATTAAAGCTTGATTTTTGAAGCATCAAAATTCAACTCCCAAGTCCAAACTTTAAGCAAAAGTAATTTCAGTAAAAGAAGTGCGTAATAATCCTGTGACCCTGAAAAATGCTGCAGGCTTACTGCTTCAAATCTGCTGCAAATAAGAATTTACCAGGGAACAGCAAACAGGCAAAGGGGTTAAATAAAAATGTAATAGCGCAACAGATGGATATGTAAACAATTTATTTTCCTTGTACTGGGAATGCAGATTTCACAAAACTTCACCAGTCCTGTAAGAGATGTTCTAAATGGTCAGGTATTCTTAAAGTATGGTTTTCTAATTACCCACATGTGTTGGAAATGAAACAGCAAGTGTACACATTCATTTCCTGAAACCTGAGATCAAATCCTGTCACAAATAATGAGAAATCTAATGAAATCTTATCCACCTTATGTCCAATTCCCATTCGCTCCAACAGGCATGAACACACCTCCCTACCTTCTAAGATGAGACCTTAGATCAGTCACCAGCTCATGAGGAAAAAACCCCATAAGATTATAATAATAATAACTCTATTTATATATATGGAAACAGCAATTGAGGTAATAAATTAAAATGTTGGCAATTATGAAAATGTTAGACTTTACATCAAGAACATTGCTGCCATAAATGTAACAGCTTCTCCTTAAACTACAGCAGTGCTGTAGATCTGTCTGCTAATTGGACTTTACTGCACACACAATATATTAAGCACATACAACATAACAATATGCAGCAACAACATACTGACGCTTCCATAATGCTTTTCTCTTCCCAAATACAGTCCATTAGCAGCCCCGATTTCTGATAAGATCAAAAATATCCACATAATCTAACACCACAAAAGTGAGTGCCATAAATAACTATTCAGTGTCACCAACATAAAGGGAAAAAGCATTACTTCCATACCACATTTCATCAGATGAGATTCATGCACTACTTAAGCAAAATTAAACTTGGTGGATTCGGTGTAAACCAGTCAGAAAAGTGAGATCTATTTAACAGGATCTTTTCTATTGATTTACCATTCACAGCCTTGAGTTAGCTTCTGGCTTGTTATCTACGTTTACAACGTGCTGTTATATCCCATCTGAATACTATTTTTCTGTCTGGCATTGATCTTTGCAGCCAGCATCAGTGAAACTGAAAATGATGACTTCTTAGGTCTACCTGCTTTCTTAATGCTGAGTATCTAAGGCAAGGTTAGGGGGAAAAGTAATATACAGCGACTATAGACAACAGTAAATTGGGAGGAACTGCTGACTCCCTCATGGGTAGAGACAACTTCCAGAGGGATCCTGACAGACTGAAGGGCTGGGAAGCCACCAACTACATGAAGTTTCATATGAGCAAGTGTGGGATTCTGCACCTAGGTCAGGACAACCCGGGCAGGCATTCCTATAGGAAGGTTTCCCCCAGAAGCCTGATATTGAAGCCGTTATCACAAAGTTTCATGACAAATATCATTAAGTTTCAAACTGATTAGAGGGCCTACTACCACAGTATTGTATTGTAGTAAGCACACGGTGCCAGCAGTGACTTTACCATCATACACAAACATACACCATATTTAATTATTACTTAAACCATCAATGACTGTAAAATAAAATAAAATAAAAATCAAAGAGAAAGAAATGTATTATTTTATTGTATTTTTTTATTTATGCTGTTTGGAAACAACTTATCAAAAATAAGAACCAAGTTATTTAAAGGATATTAACACCATCTTCTCTTCAGCTACAAAGTAAGTTTACAAGAACATGCTGTTCTTCCAATTAAACTTAATGCATCTTTTTATTGCACAGGAAGCACACACACAGAAATGAAACAGAATCGAACAAAAAAAAATGCTTTCTTGGAAATCAGTAATTCTTCCAATTCTAATAATTACTAATTCTAGCAGACATAAGAGAGCCTTGCTCTGTCTTCATTAGAAGCCCTGACAGCAGGTAATTGCAGGAGTAAATGCACAGAGATTTTGTTCCTCCCAATTGGGAACTCGCACCCTCAGCAGCTGTAAACACAATGCATACATACATATGAATGACAAATTTGACTTTATAGGAGCAAGTCTGAGAGAAATCAGAGGTCATTTATTTCTACCAGACAAGATGAAGCCAAAATATCTGCTCAGTAAAAAGCTACTGAACGTTTGGGACAAAACTGGAAATATTTATCAACTGTAAGACGTTTCTAATCCCATCTGCTTCCAGAATGGGGAAAGATGAGGAAGTTTCTGGTGCAAAGACTTGCAGAGTCTAGGATGACATTGCTAAGCCTGCAATAACTGTTTAAATATTGTCTTAATGGCAAAAATTCTACACAGTGAGCATACATGTGCATTACAGTTTGTAGCTATGTTATTATCTACAATAAACAGGTAAGTATCCATTAGGTTCTGCGCGTAACAACTGGCAAGTTATTTCATACCTCAAAGAATTTATAGCATAAAAGAGAGAGGTAAACACACAGTGCAGGTGACTTTGTAGCTGGAAAATAAAATGAATACTTAACGATGCTGTTACCTTCCAGCTGTACAGCAGCTTGATATTAAGATGTCCCAACAAATGCAGTTTTAAAAACGGATGCCAAATCCCCACATGTCATCAAGCAGAAATGCAAGTACAATCGTTCGATTAATAAAAAACAGATATTACTCTTCAGTACAAATTAATTTTTTAATTAAAACTGAGACGAACGTGGGAGAACGAGCGCCAACAGCACGCTGCACAAGCAGCCCTAACTACGAGGGTCATAAACTAGTGTGTGCACAGACAGTTAGAGCTTGTAAGGCTCCACGGAGAGAGGTTAAAAAGAAGATAAGGAAATTAAAAATTAATAACTCCACAGTACAGTCACTCTGAACAGACATACTCCCCAAGTCACAACTCCCACGGCAATCTCTAAGGACAATGGATTTGGCTCCATAATTATTTCTGAAGCACTTGGGAGTTCTGTAAATTATTTCATCTGTTCCAAAGCAGACAAATAGAAAAAGGAAAGCTGGGGGGAAAAGTGACCAGACTCTTACATCAGCTCTCTCAAAAGAGAAATTCTGCGTATTTTATGTACACAAAACACTGACACTGCTGCCAGCTACCCATTCAAAGGCAGAATATGTCTTTTAATAATTCAGCTCCTTCTGACAGTCAGAAAGAATCAACTCTGAAGGTGGATACTTAGCATCATTGCTAACGCTGAAACCCGCTGCTATTGACCACTACACCCACATGCTCTTATGAAAACAGAAAGCATGACTTGATGCTGCCTTGCAAACAGCCCCAGCTCTGCATCCCCAGCTACATATCCAATTCTCATGCTCCCAGCCCACAGCTTCCTGCTTCCCACTCAACACCTATGTCAGGCTGCACACAAGCTCTCGGAGATCTTTTCCGGTAAAAAACCATATTCATTTTATATGCCTTTATTCTTTCCGAAAGAAGCTTCTCAGCTTTGGGAAATTCAAGCAGAAAGTAGGAATTTCTTTCCAGAGCTGTATTTCCCACTTCCCTTTTGTTTCTGCAGATGCTTCCATAAGACACATACAGGGGCTGCTGCGCATAGTCTTGTCAACCTCTTTAATCCCCAGGGGAAACACAGATTGTACAGGACACCTTTCAAAAGCCCTCCGCTGAAGTTTTACACATTCAGGCAAAAATCAGATAGCACCCTTCATGCCACACATATGTTGTTACTTCAGAATCACAGAAACATAGAATGACAAGGTTGGAAAAGGCCTACAAGATCATCTAGTCCAACCATCCTCCCATTACTGTAGCTACAACAAACCACTAAACCATAGCTTGTAGCTCCTCATCCAGATGTCTCTTGAACACTGCCAGGGATGGTGACACTTGGCCTTGTTGAACCTCATCTCATTCACCTCAGCCCAGTGATCCAACTTATCTAGATCCCTCTGAAGGGCCTCCCTACCCTCAGGCAGATCAACACTACCTCCCAACTTGGTGTCATCTGCAAACTTACTGAGGGTACACTGATTTGGTAAGCACTTAGTATTATCAGTGGCAGACCAGTATGTTTAAAAGCTTCTCTTTTGATCAGTTTTACCCTGAGGTATTTAAGATCCTTTTAGCAGCTCCCAGGTTGTGCCTACTGAGCTCATCCTAGGTAAACACTTTTTAACACTGACATTTCCTTCAGTTTATTCCTATTTAAATCCCTCTGCTCCCTTCTCTATCCTTCTGTAGTATCAGTTAAACCTCTTTCCATTCCACACATGCCATTTTTCCTTGGCATAAGGACAAGTAAGTTTCACAGCTTTTGAAACTGGAAGGAACCGTCATATGATCTAAGCACAATAATGTTCTGATCTGGCAAATTGCAATTGCACAAGCCATAAAATTTCACACAGCAAAGCTTTCAGCACTGGCAGAAATAGGACACATTCGAGCAATTTTAAAAAGCTCCATTAATTCTAAATGCATGAATAAAGCTGTTGGTGTTTGGACTTTTTCCTATTGGTACAAGGAAATTTATAACAGACTTGCCTTCTGTTGCCTATAATCACTGTTTAAGATGCCCTCGTGGGCTACAGGTTACATATTGCCCTTATGGCGATACACGTTTGCACAGTTGCAATATTTTTTACTTCACATATGAATCATCAGCAGTTTCTGAGCATACAGGATGAATGTCATAAACTTCAGACATCTCTCTCAAATCGGTAAGCCATGAAACACCTTATTCAAATTCACGGACGAAGCCTGGGACAAAACAAAGGCTAACTCTCCAGACATATTTCTGCATACAAGGTCATCCCTCATCTGTTGCATTCCTCCTGCATCCATTAAAACATGCCTATCAGCTGAAAATATCTTCAGCCTTACACAAAAGCATGAGCAATTAAGAAGATGAGCACTACCACTTATCACTTCCTCCAAGCTCTGTTCAAAGATTGTCTATGAAGGCTTTGCCTGGTGGCAGAAAGGGAGGAAGAAGACATTGACCCTTACAGGTGGGAAATCTTACAATGGCCTCTTCAGATAAAAAATGCAAAACCAAGCACAGGGGCACTGAACACTGCAACAGGAATTTCCATCAAGGCAGTAAACACAAACAAGAAACACAGGATAAAATAAACATCATAAAAATAGAATTTGTCTTGATAATCCCAGTACTTTCCTAAGCAATGAAGTGCTAGTTGAACATGTATTTCAGCACAGACACTTATTTTTAAAATGAATTTGTTAGTCCAGAATCCTGTAAGGTGGCATTCACTGAGCCTGTGTTATGTTGGTCCTTCTCATTTGTTAAAACACACTCATTTAGGAACTTAAATCACAAAAGACAGAGTGGTCACCTGTGCCATTTCAATTTGTGTTTTTCCATCTCTAGTCTGTTTTTGCTCCCGCAGGTATCTGGACTAGGATAATTCCAGCAGTTGGAAGGCCTTGCAGTCAGCGCATCACAGAAGTCAAAGCGAGCTACACGAAGTACACAGACTCATGGCAATATTCAACTAATTCTTTCAATACCTGGACCAGATTTTTAGTTTCACCCTGCTGTAATATTTGGGAAACAGTGAGACTGACAAATACACTGCTGTTGCTTTTTGTTTGTCTTGGAAAAAGAATGGCACTACAGCTTGAACGTGTGTGTTAAGGTGAGCTGCTTTCAAACTCTTCATGATGGGGAAATAAGAACACATCTCTGGCCACTGAACAACTTCACAGAGGAAGCACACATTGCTTATTTCACACTCAGCTTTAAGCAAGACACAAATGTTTCCTCCTTCGGGGCAATGCTACAACAAAAATCTTGTTCTCATCTTGTTCTCTAAGCAGAAGGTACAGAGACATGCTAAGAACTACAAGCAGAGGAATTAAGCATGGGCTCTGAAATCAGTAAAACCAATGGCAAGAATAAAATTATCTCAGACAAGAAACTCCCATAGAGCCAAGACATTAACGAAAAATAATAATTCCCTGGCTAATAAGAAACAACACAAACTGTCTGCATTTTTTCTTCCACTAAACTGAAACTAATGGTAAGAAACAGTTCTGGAGTAGCAAAACACACAATAGAACACAACAAAATACAACAGAAGGAATAAATCTCTGGGTTAGTCAGGGCCGACCTAGACTAGAAAGAAAAAGAATCCTCCTCACACTAAAATCCCAGCTGGTCCTGCACTCCTCAAAAGCCCACCTTCTCCTGCAGGCAACTATAAGAACTCAGAAATCCCCCTTTGCTGCCCCTTTTCAGGTTTCATGTTCGTTTCCAGCTGCAGCAGACTAAAGGTAAGCCACCACCACAAGGAGCAGCCCTGACTGCCTGACCTTCCCCCCTTCCCTTCTGCAGTCCCTTCAGCTCCTTTCCCCATGTATTGCTTTGATAAAAGGACACAAATGTGTTTATTTATGTTTGGCAAGCTACAGCTTATACCAGTTTAGTTCTCTATATTAGAGTCCTATAGATCAGACAAAAGCAAAGCTGACAAACCAGGGAGACCGCCATGCAGTCCCATAACCATATCCTGCTTCAAACCTTGAACAGCTGATGTGCATCCTTGTCAAAAATCTGTAAGCCTCACCCAAAACAACCACAGCAATTGGTTATGAACACGACTGTAAGTGCTTCAAGGCAGAACAGCATCACGCCATTCACTTCACAGCCACAAGCGCACAGTGGCTTTGGAGCACAGTCACAATGAATGCAGCCATCAGCTATTAATAAATTCCAATGGCCACAGGCAAGATATCATTATGAGTTCTTAAAGAATTTAAATAAGTTCTCCAATGCAGTGTAAAACTTCCAGCAATTTTTGCAAAATGAAAAAAAAATCTCCTCCTCAGGAGATATGTATTAACAAAATTAGTTCCAGATATGGCGTTCACCAGAACTTACCCATATTTTAATCGCTTTTGTATTCCCTTATAGCTCTAGTTTTCATTTTGTACTCGCACTTCTACAGTTTAATGTAAGAAAAGGAATACGAAAGATAATTCAATTCACAAACTTATTTTGGTGGCTCTCATTTGCTACCGGCAGAGAATGTTCCTGTGGAGGATATTCTTTAAGAAGCTAATATTATGGGCTGAACTATGGTAGAAATGAAATATCACATCAGGCATCCATAGCAGACACATGATGAACTCAGAAGAGTTCACAAGACCACAATGTAAACTGAGCCATGGCTTGACAAAACAATTTTTACACAGCTTTGAAATTATAGATCTGTATAAGCATGAAAACTATACTCACAGAATCACAACATCAAGATCTTTATGGACTTTTAAAGCGCATCTAAGCTTGAATTTTGATTTTCCATGAATGATGGACACAGCAATAAATGATTAATCTAGTCAAATTTATTTTTAATAACGCCTCTCCATTTCCTATTTCTAATCTTATATTATGGACAGGATCCAAGCCAGGTTGGCAGCAGAAGGCAATCACAACAGCCTTGGAACTGGAGGTGGAGAGAGGGATGTGGGCAGCAAGTACTGAAACACTGCCAAAAGGAAGGGAGGGTTTACAGCAAACTGAACACAAATGACATCCCCAGACCACATCTCTAAGAGGTGGAAAACCAAATCAAACCAAAACAATGAAGACAAGAAAAAGGCAGCCCACAGGACATGTTTGAACAGGAGCACGGGAAACTCCCTGGCCACCCTGAAGGTGATTTGATGAAGGTTGCTGAGGGAGCTAAGCAAAAACACATGGCGAGCCAAGAGCCTGTTTTCAAGAAGCTAGCAGAGTCTCAAAGTTATCTCTACATTAAACAGTGCTCTCCAAAAACTACTTTCATCAATCTGTAGGCATTTCAGGTGTTATGGCCTCATGCATCAGTGAAACTGTGCTAAATTTCTATCTTCTTCTAGCCTCAAATGCTTCCAGGGAGGGGATATTCACAACCTTGCTGGGCAACCTGTTCCAGTGCATCTCACCACTCTCACAGTAAAAAATTTCTTCCTAAAATCTAAACCTAGTGTAAATCTACCCTCTTCCAGTTTAAAGCCATTTCCCCTCATCCTGTCACCACATGCCCTCATAAAAAGTCCCTCCCCAGCTTTCCTGTAGGCCTCCTTCAGGTACTGGAAGGCTGCTATGAGGTCTCCTGGGAGCCTCCTCTTCTCCAGGCTGAACAGCCCCAGCTCTTTCAGCTTGTCCTCATAGGAGAGATGCTCCAGCCCTCTGATCATCTTCATGGTTTTCTCACAGTGGATTGTTGTGATAATATTACACATCACAGAAACGTGGGGGGTTTTTGCCTTCTAAGCCAACTTCTATAACAGACTGGGTATAGATTTAATACAAAATCTGAAGATCAGACTAAGCAGTGCCATCGGTACCACACATCTTGGGGAGAAGTCAATCAGCAACGATTAATTAAATACACAAAGGAAGGAAATTTCACCAAGCACTGAGATGCCACATCTGCATTCACTTCTTAGATAAGGAAAATCTTTGAAATCCATGTGAAGGTTTCACAACCCAAGCAAACCAGAACCATCAAGCCAAACATATTAAACTCAGGGAGGATAAATATGTGCATGGAGACAAACTTGGCAATGTTATGTCTTCCTACATCAAAAGCCAGTACTGACTTACGGTTAGTTTGTTAAATCAAGAAGCAATAAGCAATGTCCTCTAATCTGATCAGCTATAGAAAGCTGATTCTAATAAGCCATAAGATTAAACAAAAGGGACTATTCAAAATAATAATATATAAATTGTCATAATTATTATCATTTTTCTTTTCTCTGCCTTAGTAGACAGTTTCGTCTCAGCCCACGAGTTCTACTTTGGCTTTTTTTTGTTATTCTCTCCCAGATCCCACTGGGAAGGGGAGGGAACATGTGAATGACTGTGTGGTGCTCAGCCACCTACAGAGTTAGACCACAACAGAGACAGAAGTCAGCATGGAATTGCTCTTCATAGTATAAAGATTGTATAGTATGAGATTGATAAATGCAAAGTCATTTTCTAGAGGAAAACAAAAAAGGGGTTTTTTTGTTTGTTTTATTTTAATTGCGTTCCTGTGCTGCCACCTAAAGATCGCAATAAAAAGTACAAATTGCGCACAAGGCGAGTTATCTGCAAGAATCACAGGATGACCCGGGTTGAAAAGGACCACAACGATCATCTGGTTTCAACCCCCCTGCTATGTGCAGCGTTGCCAACCACCAGACCAGGCTGCCCAGAGCCACATCCAGCCTGGCCTTGAATGCCTCCAGGGATGGGGCATCCACAGCTTCCTTGAGCAACCTGTGCCAGTGCGTCACCACCCTGAGTGAAAATCTTCCTCCTAACATCCACCTAAACCTCCCCTGGCTCAGTTTAAGACCATTCCCCCTTATCCTATCGCTATCCACCCTTGTAAGCAGCCAGAACATGCAAGAATACGCAAGAACAGTGAGAAATTATTTTAGTATCCTTCACTTCTAATTAACCTCTTAATTTAAACTGACACCACTCTCATAAATACAGACGAGCACCGTGCACGCAGTGGAGGCGGTACGGAAGCTCGACACCCGCCACACGAGACTCCTCCGTCCCGCCCCCATGAAGGCGGGACAGCACACGATGGCTCTGCCGCCTTCCCGTGCCCGTTCGTACCTCTGCAAGCAGTGCTCGCACACGCCGCCCAGCTGCTCCTTGGTCACCACGTAGGCGAAGGGCTCGGCTCGGTAGAGCAGCTCTCCGGGCCGCACCTGCCGGCGGGAGCGGAGCCCGCTGCCCTTGCCCGGGCTGAGGAAGCGCTCCAGCGCGGCCACCTCCATCCCGCCGCCGCGCCGTCACCGAGAGGAGGGGGATCCTGCCCGTACCATGTGACCCGGCGCTGCCGCCGCCATCTTAACAGTGGGCGCCCTCTGGCTGCTTCCTCGTCGGTCTGCTGATGACGTTGGCAGCGCGCGGGGCGAGGAGCCGTCGGGGGCAGCGGGCGGTGTGGGCTTCCACGTTTCCTTGTACAGGCTGTTCTATGGAGTTTGTAAACAGGTGTCACCCAAACCCACAACAAACAAGAACAGTAATAACAGAAGCTCGTTTCTACCTCTTGGATGGATAAAGTTAAGAAGTGGCTGGTTAACCAAAGTAAAGAACAAACTTCAAGGCTTATGAACAACGAACAGAGGAAGTGCACTCAGGAAGGAGTTAATTTGAACATGCAAGATGTATTTTTCATTATTTCCCTGTTTTCCAGCTTGGGTTTTTTCCCTCAGACACCCCATAACACACACAGCACAGCTCCTGTAGCAGAAACCCGAGGGTGAGTAATTGAAGAAAAGGGACTCTCATTACTTTGGCATAAACCATACACTGAAATAAACTACAGCAGCTAAGGAACTTTGATCTGCATTTCAATTGATAAGATGAGAGAGTAGTAATTGACATTCTGTAGCATAGGTATGTTCTGAAACAGAGCATGAATGTTTTTACTGATGCAGTGATGGATATGTCAACATCTGCAGGAATGGGCTGAAAAGCTGGTTATCACTAAAGGTACGGAGTAAATATCAGATTAGTTGAATGCCTGCAAGCACAGACAGATCTTTTATGAACACAAGAATCTCCTGATGATGTCTCTCTCTGTCTAATGTTGTGTAACTGGTTAAAAACTTATTCTGAAGTATAATATTTAAAAAAAGAAAGAAAACCATCCTCATTGCAGAAGCACTTTTAGCACAAATCCATAATAAATCCTACTCACAGGCAGACTGATTACCTCCATTATGAACCTTGCAGTGTTTCCACTTTTACTTGAACCTTCCCTGCCTCAAACACATTCACTTCCTTCAGATGAAAGCACAGGCTTCTGAAGCTCATCTCCACCTAATTTCTTAGCAAAAAGTTGTAAGTGTACTTCATATGATAAAATATTTCACAGCACGGTTACACAAAAAACTGTAATCTCCCATTTTTACAGAGAAGAATGAGTTACATGGGCCTTTTGATTGTTTTATCCTGCAATTTCTGGCAGGAATCATGAAATGTTATTAGTAAAGTCTTCCCAAAACCCTCCGTTCAGCACTGCAAACCTTTGAAACCTGATCATTCTAATTTAAGCAGTTCTAGTACAAATGGCTGAATATTCCTGAGTTGATTTATGGATCACTTGCTGGAGATCAACCTAAAATCAAGCCAAATCAAAGTGGCTGGTGGCTTCCTCTTACCTTCAGAGTGTGATTCTGCAGCAGAGAAGTCTTTGCATGTGTCTACTACACTGCAGCTGAAAACAGGGGAACGCTACTGCTAATGGTGAGGTCAGATGTTTGCCTTCACTATAAAAATAATACCCAGTAAACCAAGACTAAGACAATACATTGCTTCAGGATTGTTACCAGGAGCTGCCAGCCTGGAAAGATAACTTCCAATACATTCAAGCTTATGAATCATACCAAACTCTGCACAGAAGTGTTAAGTGAACAGATAATGCTGATAGTCTACTTAGTGTTTTATCTGAGTGTTAAAGTCTTGATTACTTGATGAGCAATTGGCTGTCCTATTTGCTGTACTTTAGCTACACCTAATTTCATCTAGATTTCCTATGCTTGCTGTGCCTTGTGATCTATCAGCTGAGGACAGCAGGTGTCTATTTTTAGCAATGACCTGTAAAACAGCAAACAAGGAAAGACGCAATAACTATTGAACCAGGATACAGCATGAGTGAATAAATACCTCCCACAGACTTGCTGTCCTTGTTGGAAAAGCCACTTGTTATTCCCATTCTGTCCGTTCTCATAGAAGAAAGGGGCAGCTTTGTTAATTAAAGGTTTGCAAAACCTAGACGGAGTTTTCAGTCTACAGCCCAATAGATTGTGCTTAGCATGCCAGAAAAATTAATTCAGCGTACTTCTCAGGAAACTTCAGCTTCTTCCTATCACATGTACACTTCTTAAATTACATCAGCAACCTATTCCTGGAATTTGATGTTGATGCTTTTATCACTATCAACGTTATCACCTGGAAGCCCAAGCTGTAATTAAGATCTCCAATGCTGAACAAGCCTAGTAGCCAGTATATACACATTCCACCTTACCAACTCCTTTTCACATCACCTTCTGTGTTAACCAGAACAAGGTCAGAAACCCTTCTTCTCGATCAAAAGTGAGCTACTGTCAAATCCAACTTGACTGATCTTAAGTCCAAACATCAACATTTCTCATTAGCTGGATGGCATTAGAACTAAGCTTCTTTCTGTCTGAATTTGTGTGTGCTGAAATTTCAATATAGTTAAGTAGAAAAACCTTAAGCAATTACAGTCCTGAGATTTTCTCTACAGGCAGGTGGACAGCACAAATGGGGAGCTAGGAAGGGCTTACTACCCTTTAAGTGTCAATCAATATAAAAACTGTACATTGATGTCTTACCATGGTATGTGAAAAGTCCTTCGTCTACTCCTCTAGTAGTAGAAGAGCGGAGGCAATGCTTAAAATGGTTGCACTGGATAGATGTCTCATGTTTTAGAAGTTCAAGGATATAAAAACCTAATAAAGAAAATTCACACTACACCTCCTGGAAATACCTGACCTTCACCTAAGTATTGTGTATGTATGTTGTAACCATCAACTCAAAGATCATGAATTCAAAGAAAGCAACACGTAGGAAGAAGTAGATCCTCCCCAAAAAGCTAACAGTTAACTAATGTGACTTTTAAACCTATTATTTTGTATTTATAAAACTACATAAAACAGAACTGTGCAACATTTCCCAACACAGGTGCAAATTTAAAACTATTTATGACTCACCATCTCAGGCGTGTGAACTCACAAAGTAAAGCACTTACAGAGATGGGAAACCATCTCTGGAGTTCATTAGAAGCTCAGAGAGAAAACTGTTCACCGCTGTCTCTACAGACACTAGAAGTGAAATTTCATCTTCACATGGAAGAATATAGAAAACAATAAATCCAAGACTATTGTGTACATTGATAAGCTCAAAAACATGATTTAACCTCTTGATATCAAGAAGTAGTTTGAACTTTTAAGGTATTCAATCAGAAAACTCAAAAAATGAATAGTGAAAATATTGCCTATAAATTGCTGAACAGTTGCTGAGTGGCTCAGTAAAGGCTATTGGTCTACAGCACTAAAAAAAAGAGAAAAGAAAAGAAAAATCACAGCGAATAATTTTCTTTTTTTCAGTTAAGGTTCAAGACATTCAATAAGTTTATGTAAGACCACCGTTATCTATATTTTACAGATGGAATATGTTCCCTGCTATGCTGCTGCACTAAGGTACAAACATCTTATTCATTGAAACAAAAATAAACATCAGCTCAGGAGACTCTGCATTCCTGTTAACCAGTAGATAAGACAGTTACCACCTACTGAAACTGATAAGAGGTACAATCGCTTCTGTTGAAGTCAATTCATAACGCAACTTATCTCAACTGCATATTAAGATATCTAACCTGGAAAAAAAAAGCCATAGATCTTGAAAATCTACATCATAACAGCAACACTGCTCTGAAACAGAATGCAAATGAAGCCTCAGCCTTTCCATTAGTTTCATCATACCAACATGACACAAGACAGCAGCTTAAAACACATAGCTGAAATTGGGATAGCGCAGTACTGACTAGCAGCCTAGCTAGGAGAATGAACTGAAGACCCTTGAAATCTATTTTCCTTCTGCATCAAGAGCTGCAGGAGGAAAAGGCTTTCAGAGCTCTAAAAAGAAGTGAACGCCTGTCACATCTGCATCCAACTTTACTTAAGAAATACAATTCTCTGTTAGCCTTGCTTCCATTGTTGTTGTCCAAATCCTGTAGATAGCACCATGAAAAAGTACTTCATTCACTCAGCCTCCCAGAGGAGAAAAATGGAGAAAATGGAGCCAGTACAGCCTGTCAACACCGTCAGAAAAGAACAGAAAAATTACGTGTCAAGACAATAAAAGGAATAAGAAACAAGTTGCTGTATAGAAGAGTGTAGCTAAAAAGACAATTTTAATAGCACATCATCTTAAAGTAAGGTTTTATATACACATAATACATATGAAACAAATTTATATTGCAAAGGTTGCAGTTCAGAAAATCCTTTTTCCCAACTACAACACTGAATGAACTGGTGAGTTGGATTTCAGACCAAAAATAAGATAAAGCCCATCTTTATACAGGTGTTTGCATATGCTGAACTAGAACAGACCACCCAGTGTTCAGTCATTTCAAGTTTTCAAAAGAAAAAAAAAAAATGCTATTTTGTTCTATCCAACCATAAATACAACAATTTTACCCAAAACTCTGTTGATGTCTTACCATGCTGTCACTACCTTGCATTTACTAGCCCACCACTCACGCTTTAAGATATTATTTTAGACTGCAAGGTTTTCAGAGAAGATGATGAAGGGATTCAGTGGTTATACAGACCCGTATATATTGGGGATGTGGGAAAGAGCATTCCAATCACACGCTCTAAAATACAAACCACACACATCACTGTTTGGTCTGTTAGTTTTTTCAAGTGCTGTAAAGACACAGTAGCATAGTACTAAGTTCAGTTTAAGTGGCACATCCAAAAGCAGCAGGTCACCGATATGCTCCTGGAGAAGATGCAAAGTTTGTCCATTCTGGATAGGATTGTGGCCAAATTAGCTGTAAATCTCATAGTTTCATCACGTATAGAAGGGCTCTTTTCACTTGCTAAGTTTATTTTCCTGTTTGGACAGGAAATCATCTAGCTAATAATACCTCGATTTTATTCAAATCATTTCTTATCACAGTAATCTTCCAGAAGCAACGATGATCTTCCAAAAGACAGCAGCTCTAGATTCACAAGTTTATGTTCCTTATACTTTCCAAGACCTCATCATGGAACCAGCTTTCAGCGAACACACTGGAGTTTTGCAAACCACAAAACAGCCGCTTGTAGTCCTCTGGGTATACATTACCCGTCTCAACGTATTTGGGAATTTCTAGAGCTTTCAATAATTTGGCAGCATTGTCCAAGCTCCATGAACTGAAAGAAATAGAGCAAAAGATGATCACAAAGGAGCACTTGTTCCTGTGAAAAATTAAAGAGCAAGAAGAAGAATCTGAAGATCAATTTCTTCCTTCCACAGCTTCAAGAAGTTAATAGTTTCTTCCCATAACACAAGTTATTTTCAATCCACTCTGCCAACAGAGAGAAACTCCTGCTATGACAACATGCAAATAACAAATAAAGCACCCAGCGGACAGAGAACATCAGACCACGTAACCCACCTCTACCTCAAGCTGCTCAAATCAGCAACAGGCATTACAGAAAAAAAGGGAGTTACTTTTGAATGTCTGGGAAATGAAATCCAACGTTATTTTCAAGGATGTGCTTTGGTGTAGCGTGATTTAGTGTGTCTTACACCTCCCAGGTATTTTCTTCTATATATAAACAGATCTATAAACTGTTTCCACGTCATTTATATGAAAACTAGACCTTTTATAAAATGTGTATACACATTAATTATTTCCCAGACAATAAAAGGTATTTAAATATACAGAAGATGCACATTAAGAGCCTTCAAGATTAGCTTCACTTCCTGGCTGGAAGACGGAGGGGAAAACAGGTACATCACTGAGCTTTAAGAAGGAAACCCGTTATAGCTTTTTGCACTTGTCTTTGCTAAATGAGTTACTAGAATTTATTAGGTGTTGTGGGGGATAAACAAAAAAAGCTATCTAGAAACTTATATCTATACACCCCTATCAACTAGTGAGACATGTTGGTTCCATCAACAAACAAAGCCAATTCTTTAGAGAGTGCAAGCAGGCAGCAGAAATCTAGTGACCATAAAACAAAGCTCCAATGTTGTATCCAAGGGAATAATTAGAGATCTGCATAACTGGCAATTAACTCTAAAAACTGATTTTTTAATTCAATGACAGAAAGCCATTTGAGGACATCCCTACGCAACCTTCAATAACCTTCGGCTAATTTCATTATAAGAAACACCAAAGCAATGCTAATCCAAACCTCTTCTGCAGCTTTTTAATTTCTATACTTGCAAAATCTTGACATTTTACTATGTCTAAACAGAACGAAGGTTTCCTGCAGATATATGAGCTCACTGGCATTTGAAGTACAGACACTTAATGCAAATCTGTACTCTATATACTTGTCTACCTTCTTGCCAAGCCTCAAAATTGTGAGCGAAGATCAGAAACAGTACCTAAAATAGTGTATTTGGGGCTGGAAATATGAAATTTTCTATTCTATGTGAAGATAATTAATAAAGAGGTTCTATTTCAGGTACGCATAAAAAAACAGAAAGCGTATAAAAACAGTATTTCTTCCATACTTACTTTAGTCTATCAAAAAGCTTAGACCTGGGCTTAGTAAGACACTGCTTCACCATGAAAATAAAGGTAGCTGAATTAGCGGGCTTCAAGCCCCCCGTAAATAGGTTTGGCTGGGGAGTCAGTCGTACCAAACATAAATGGTCATTTGGCAGCCTCTGCAAGAAAAACAAAACAAGTCGCTGAAAATAACTCACTTTTAAGACAACGTCTGTCTTCATCTTAGATAAAGCGCTTCATCTGTACCAGCAGTAACGTTTGTGAAGGAATTTTAGAAGCCATAGCAAGGTAATTCCACTGGATGGCAAGGCTATCACATTTCAGTCTGTAACTAAAATAGCTTTACAAGAAAGGACGTGAGAAAGCAAACAGATACGCTACAACTTAAGAAACAAGAATAAAGATTTAATTTTTGTAGTGGATACAGACAACACTTCTGATGCACCCACATGGCACCTGTGACTTTTAACTAGGACACCTGTTAACACTTGTTAAAAAATACACTGTTTGCAATCAAAAGAGATCTGTGTGATCTGTCAGAAAGTTACTCTTAACTTATAACGAAGCGGTTTAGCTGAGTCTGTAAAAGAAAAAGCAAAACCAAGCTCTTACCGTGCTCCTTGGAATTGCCAGTCGCCCATTTTTCAGATTAGTTAGAAAAGATGACCAGGGTTCCTTAGAGAGGGAGCAAACACATTACGGAATTGAAGTGCTTTGTGACAATTTAGAAACACATTTATCATCAATCCTAGCAAAGTAGAAATGTACTCCATTTTCAACTTTATTCAACAGCTTCACTCCAGAATCAACTATAAGGATATTCAAGGAAGACAGTGTAAGAGCAGTACACGCCTATACAACAGGTCCTTAAGCTCCCCAAGTGTTATGACCCTGGTCTTCAGTAGTTCTCAGACTAATCAGCCTTTCAATACCTGAAGGGAACTTACTCCCAGGAGGGGAGTAAACTCTTCGAAAGGGCTGATAATAGCAGGACAAGGGGAAATGGTTTTAAGTTAAAAGAGGGAAGATTTAGGTTGGATGTTAGGGGGAAGTTCTTTACTAGGAGAGTGGTTAGGTCCTGGAACAGGCTGCCCAGGGAGGTTGTGGATGCCCCGTCCTTGGAGGTGTTCAAGACCAGGTTGGACAGGGCTCTGGGCAACCTGATCTAGTAAAGGCGTATGTTTGGTGGCCCTGCTAGGCAGGGGGGTTGGAACTACATGATCCTTGAGGTCCCTTCCAACCTGGGTCATTCTGTGATTCTGCGATTCTGTAATCTAACAGTCAAATTAGCTTCCTGTTAGTTTACAGTAGCAAAAAAAGGTACAAATTCCTTTCTGTATACACAATCGTAGCATTAAATCATGCTCAGTCAGTACAGAAACCTTACCATGTGCAGTAGCTGAATGTCACATCCCACTTGCCAAAGCACAGAAAGTGCCTGGTAAGTTCTCATTTCCCCAGGCTTTGCTGTTAATACCTAACAAAAATACAAAGAAAGAGCACTTTTATTTCGAAAAACAAGATCGCTTCCTCATCTAAGTCAAATCCCTGCCATTTTAACAAGTGGCAAGAACTTCAGAGTTAAATCTAAAATTCCAATTACATTAGGCCTCAAATCTGCGCTATTTTAGTATGTCTTACTAGAAAGCACCATTAGAAACCATTCTGGCAGTCCAAGTATTTCTCTGTAGTAATTATTTGGATAACTGAGCTGTGTAGGAATTTCCAGCTTGTACTTCCTGGCTCCTTGCAAAGCACAGTCAAGTTTCAAACAGAGGAGAAACAGGGATCATAGTTTGCTTTAAAACGGCAACAGAGGTGGAGTTTACAGCTTGAGTTCTTTCACACTGGTAGGAGAATATTCCCGATAAAATACACAGTAAGACAAGCTGGCCATTAAGCAGCTTGCAGTCATTCTGATATTACAGCAGCACAGATTTGACAACACTTAGTGTTAAAAAGCAAAACCCACCACAAAAAGAACACTCTCATGATTATGTTCAAACAGGTCAAAGAAAGAAGCCATAACAGAGAGATTTAACTTCTCATAAAATATTTAGAGAGCTCTGACACACAATCAGCTCCCCCTCCAAGAAAAAAATACAGAAGAGAACCAGAGGAGCCCACTAAAGGAAGGTTCTCACCACTCTTACTTTGGCTCTCAAAACTCATTTAAGACTGATAATTCTTTGCTCAGAAGTCTGGTCATTAGAAAGATAACAGGCTGGTGTTTCAGCAGTATCCAATCTGTCATTTTGCAGATAAATATACTCAAGACTTCAATTTTTTTTCCAGAAGGTTGTTAAACAGAATACAGCCTGTGTAGGCACTCCTCAAAGTCTTTCCTTACCTCAAGGTAATCAAAGTTTAGTGCTTTATGAACCTGCTTCATAAAAAGTAGCCTCAAACTAGAAGTACAGTGCTGAAAGACTGGGACAGCACCAATTACGAATACATAACCAAGAAAGCTACTCTCCAGCTTAGTGTCCACAACTCCAATTAAAAATCATTCACACTTCGACTCAATTTCTTTCAGTACTGAAGTCAGCTCAAGAGGAAGTGAAATTCCGTTTGCTATCTAGTAATTCTGTATCCCCTTCAAGAGGTCCTTTGAAGTCCCTCTTCATTGGCTACTAGCTGCAACTTGCAAAACATTTTGTTGCAAAAGCACCAAAGGCTGTCAGCACCGAAGAAGTTACAACAGAAAGCAACTCCCTGCTGCTGCATATCCCTCACACGGACCAACCCTTCACATTTGAAGGATTTATGGTTAAATGACAACAGACCTTCCCTTTTTTTCTGCGTGTGTGTTGTAAATTCATAAGGACAACAAGTAGGAAACAGACAAGATTTAAAAACTTCTGCCAGGAAAAAGAATTCCCCAGCATAAAGGTTGACTATGTAACGTTTTGATGCTCCCCAAAGCACCACTTATTTTCTACTACCTTTCAAATCTCTTGCACATACCTTATATTCTTTTTCGCTTATAAAGACGTTGAGTTCTACTCTTCCATATCTGTATATTGAACTGCATTCATACAGGATAAAAAGTAGTCTCCAAAGCGTGTTCCTCTCCTTTCTTTGCGGAAAGATCCCAAAAATTTTCACAGGTACATCTGTTTCAAGAGTGTGGAAAAGCGCCTTTAAAATTTCACAACAGGTACTGGACAATCTCATTAATACTAACGTGTAGCTTATAACACAATAAGGGGGAAAAAAGATCTGTCTGCTCATTTTATTCAAGAACGAATCAAATTCGAGCTTTATTCAAAGCTAAGCCCTGTCAGCGTTAGACTAAATCCTTATTATGACAAAGGACTGAGACTTCATTTTGCCATTCCTTGAAGCTATAAAGAACCTGACTAAATAAAACTGAAAATTAGGAAGTGAATAAACAACATCCACAAATCCAACAAGTATGTTCAAACAGGACAGGTATCTCAAGCACATCCCAAAGATCTTGCCAAAACGCCTGTGTACCCTTCAAATCTATTTGTAACACGTACCTGCTGTCCAAGGAACTGCTGCTATACCCATGGCCTCAAAAAGTTTGTCAGAACACACAGCAGGAGGTTGCACTGCTCCAGTAACCAAAGGATCCAGTCTGAAGAAATCACCGTAAATTACCTTTAATTGTCCATCCAGGCTATTCTCTAAGGACTAAACCAAATTAAGTTTCAGTTGAAGAGATGTGGATGCAGTGAGCTGCCTTACTGAATACTCAGCCCAGACAAAAAATTACTCAAGTGCTGCTCAACTGGAGCTTTAGAACTATCCGCAGACAAGTAATAAGTATCTGCACAAACCACTACATTTAGCAGTTCAATACTGAAATCTTCATACATGCAGAGAATCATATATAAAATATGACTTCAGTGCACATAAAATGGGTGAAAGTCTTAGCTTGCTCATCTCTATTGTAACACAATCCACGCAGTGCAAATTCTAAGCCTCTGTGCCTTTGAGACCACGCAATTTGAGACCACGCAACACCAAATATGAAGAGGCAACACCTGTCTGGGTTCCAGTATTGCCAGCCAACAGCAGGACAACAGACTAAAATAATACTGTGAGATAATGAGAATAACCAATGTTACCTTCATAGATTTTTTGAATGCCACATACAGACATTCTGCTTAAGCAGGATTTTGATGTTAGCCTCTAATTTATATACGGAACTATTCACAGAGGGACGATGAACTTGAATGAGTTCATACATACACAAGATGTCAGATGAACTGGTTATAAAATAGACTGTTACTGAATGTGCAATGTAAAACCAAACAGTACTTAATAGCACTCAGCATCATTTCAGACGTTTCAAGTAATGATTGCTAGCTAGTTCCTTTTTGATTCAACAGTTACTACGCATTTCTAAGTTCATGTCTTCCCTCTTGGGTCTTAGAGACGGGATGCCATATCAGATACATACCTGTAGTTTGGAAAGGAAAGCTGGGTGACTTTCTAGAGCTACCACTCTGAGACCTGCATTGAGCAGAGTCCGGGTCAAGACTCCAGGACCTGAAAGGACAAAAAAAGAAGAAGAAGAAAAAAAGCATATTATCTTTTGAGTGATTTTCCATGTGTGTTTCTTAATACAGCTCCTGGAGCATGTCACCTTCATTATGGAGATAGCTCACGTTACCTAAGCGTGCTCCAAAAGAACTAGAAAACACATTTTCATGTAGCCTTCCTCTGATTAATCACTGCATTACACTATGACAACAGGTCTATCTCAAGTTTTTCCCTTGCTTTTTCTTTTGCAACTGAAACACACTTTGAAACCTCCCCCACATTATTCATATGGGCAAAAGAGAATCAAAGAATCCTTAGAGTTGGAAAGGATCTCTGAAGGCCACCTAGTCCAGCTCCCCTGCAATGAACAGGGACATCACAACTCTCTGAAGAGCTCCTCATGTCCCCCCTGTAAGGAGATGGGAGGGCTGACCAGATTTGCAAGTGTAAAACCATCAGGTAACTGCAGAGCCTGAGCTCTGTGAAGGGCCCGCAGTCTGCGGCTATGCAGAGGCAGCTTAAAAGACGCAACGCATCACCCAGAGTAGGATTTCAATCCCTACTTGATAGGAAACTGCTTAACATCAGTGACTCGAGCCTCAGGCAAACACTCACGCTCCCCCCCAAAGCTCTGCACAACCCAAATGCCGCACCTACACCGCACGAGCAACTCGGCCTCCCACACTGCCCGCCCCGGAACGGCACCAGAGGAACACACGCGGGAACCGGGCAGGGAGCGGCGGGTCCCCGCTCCTCTCCCGCGGCCCGCACTGACCCCGCAAGGTCACCGTTGCACGCTAAGCCTCAGGGCGACCCGGGCTGGACGGTCGGGAAGCTTACCGGGCGCGCACTCCAGCACGACGGGCTGCGGGCCGGAGCCGGCCTGCAGGCAGCGCTGCACGGTGCGCGCCAGCTGCGGGCAGGCGATAAAGCGGCCGCAGGGGCCGCTGGCCCGCAGGACCAGCCTCTCCACCTCGGCCGCCTGCGGCACCCGCAGGCCCGGGCTCGGCCATCGCCCCGCGGCCCGCCGTACCGTCACCCCGCACGGCCCCGGCCCGCCCAGCAGCGGCCGCAGCCCCGCCACGAGGAGGCGGCCGCAGCCCGCCGCGCCCGGCAGAGCCCGGCCTGCCCGCATGGCGCCCCGCCGCCGGCCGCGCTCCCAGCCCCGGCCGCGATCTCCGCGGCAACGGAGAGCGTCACTTCCGCCTCAGGCCGGCCTCTCTAGCGCCCTTCCGCTCTATCGTCGGCGAGAGGTCCTCCCGGCCGCCGTCTTCTCTACGGTGGCAGCTGCCGAGCGACGCGGAGAGAGAGCGGATCCCCCCGCTTCCCGACACGCGTACGCACACCGCGCTATGCCGAGCGACCGGTCCTCGCCGCCCTCAGCGGGCGCCTGAGCCGCAGCCGAGACGAGGTGAGCTGGGGGGGCTCGTCCCCGGGAGGAGGAGCAGACAGGCGGACAGACGGACCGGGAGCGGCGAGAGCCGCGCGTCGCCGAGGGCGGGGGGAGCAGCCGGATCGCCCCGTGCGGGAGAGGGCAGCGCGGGAGCCGCCGCGGAGCCCCGCACGGCCACCCGGAGACAGGACGGAAAGCAGGGAGGCCGCCGCCGGGCGTGCGCGGGGTGCGCGGGGCCCAGCGGAGCACAGCGGAGCACAGCGGAGCCCCGCGCCTCCCCCGGAGAGATGCTGGGCAGGGCAGCCCCGCCGGCTGCGGGATCGGGGTGGCCCGTTCCCGGTGCGTGGCTGTGGCCGGGGGGCTTCTGCGGTGCATGTGATGCGCGCGTTTGTTTGTGTCCGTGCGTGTGTGTGTGTGTGTGTGTGTGTCCGTCCCAGGAGCTGCGTCTTTCGCTTGAGCTCGTCTCGACGTTCTTGGCGCTCGTTGATGGCCGCAGCTCAGCTGTCAGCCCGGATCCCGCAGCAGGTGCGCCGCAGCGCTGCTGAGCACGGCCCCGGGGCGGCCTTCCCGCTCGCTGCCCGCGCTCTGGGCAGTGCCGGAGGTGCTCATCCGCCGTGCTGACCTGTCGGCGTTTCCCAAATGATACCCTAAAAATGTACGTGCGTTCAGTGGGACTCATGGCGTCCCGCCTTCACCTGGGGGCAGGTGGGCGACCGTGCAAGACACCGTGAGGATCCCCCATTACATGTGGGTTGTGCAGGAGGTGACAGGGATCTGCCACGGCGGAACAGAGAGATCTTCGGATCAGTGGTTCACAAATACACATGCTGTGTGACTGTGTGCGAGTTCTGTGTCTTCACGTATCTCATTTCCCTATTGGTAAAATAAGAAATGAACACTCATCCTCTTACTGAACGAAGCGTCATTCTTTTTGACATATCTCCATCCCACGGAGCTTGGGACACAGAGATGTGGTTTTCCTATCTTCTGTATGCCAGATGTGCACCCAGGGGCTGAGATGGGTGAAGCCTGCAGACCCTTTGCCGACTGCAGCGCTTCTTCCCGTCTGCAGTTTATTTTTACATACTCTGCTGTTTGTACTGAGTACTATTGAATAGTTTTCCTGAAGGGAAATAGACGGGATGATGGGATAGACTTCGATCCATTTTTCAACTGGACTTTGTGTTTTAAATAGCTTTTTTTCCTCTCTTACTAATTAGTCTGTTAATTTTGTAGTTTGTAGGTCTTTCGGAACATCAAAGGGAACTTGTGTTTTCCTAGACAGTGTGGTTAGCAGTGGCCTAATTCAGTATGTCTTGTTGAAGTTTTATGGTAAGCTATGGCTTGCTGTAGTTACTATACCATCATTTTTATGCCATAGCTTCAGAGACTACATAAAGACTGCTGGAAAAATCTATTGCCAGTCAAGCTGTCCCTTTGTACACATTACCTGTGAGACCACAGCTCGGATGTTGCTTTTGGTCCCTACAGAAGGGACACTGAGTTGCTGGAGCGTGTGCAGAGAATAGTGAGAAAGGGACTAGAAAACAAGATCTACAAAGAGCAGCGAGATGAAGTGGGGCTGTTTAAATCTGAAGCCGAGGGGGCTGAGAGAAGACCTCAGAGCTCCCTACAGCTGCCTGAAAGGAGGTCACAGCAAGGAGGGTGCTGGTCTCGTTCCTCAGGTGACCAACGACAGGGCATGAGTCAGTGACCTCAGGTTGCACCAGGGGAGGGTTAGCCTGCGTATCAGGAAGAATTTCTTCAAAGAGTGGCCAGGCATTAGAAAGGACTGTCCAGGGAGGTGCAGGAGTCCTCATCCCTGCAGGCATTTAAGAGATGTGTGGATGTGACTCTGAGGGTCACGGTTTGGGATCCCATAGGTCAGGCTGATGGCTGGACTTGATGACTTCGAAGGTCTTTATCAACACAGATGTTTTTATGATTCAGATCATATGGGAGCATTAGGGTCTTCTTTGAATGGGCTGTTCAGAGTCATTGAGATCAAGTGTTTGCTAAGTGAGGCTCCAAGCTATGCCCTGACATTCTTCGCATACTGGAAACTATTTCTTTTTCTTCATATTTTCATTTAACTTAACATATTACTTGCCAACTTTTGACCTCAGATCGCTACATTATACATTTATGATTGTCTTTTTTTTTCCCCCCCATAAAGGAGCCTACCCTATATAAATATACCAAACCTTGCATGCGTAGAGGACGACGTGACTACCTCTTTCTGACCTGGTCGTCATCCTTGAAAAACCATTGAATCCTTAGGAAAATGGTAAGCTTTGTACATCTCTCATTTAAAATTACAATGCAGAAAGTAGTTTAATACACTATGTATTAATACACTATGTATGAATGTATATCCCAGAGACATCTGAACAATCAAGCTGGGGTTATTTGTAAGTTAACAGCTGATCACACGGCTTCTATTTTCTAATCTAGCTATTACCACAAACAAATATTTGTATGTACAGGCTTACGTCATAGGGCCATATGTCTTTGTAATTTCAGATCATTGTTGGTTGCTCTGAAATTGTTTCCTCCTGATTATTGTTTCTTGAAATAAAGGAGGAATCAGAAGCATTCCAGCCTGTTACAGCCAAAAGAGCTCATTACTTTTGTGGGTCAAGGAGATGAGTAAAGGGATGCTTTTCTTCGCAACGGTTCTAAATGTCTTTTGTGTTTACTTTTATCTGCATGGTTCTGTTACTGACAGAAATAAGTCCATGCCTTGCTGAGGTGCAGAGTGCCACTGAATTGTTGTTTTCACTTGCACTTTACTTGCCCTGTTTTTTTATTGTAATACTTTGGAAGGTGACCAAGGAAAATGATGGGCGAGTGGTAAGAGAGAACTTCAAAATGCTGTAAGCATCTGCACTCATCATCCATTGTCATTGCCAGCCCTCCATTGCAGAGCCATACATGCACCAAAAAAGATCTCAGGAGATGCAGTTGCATTTAATTCTGTACCACAATTTGGTTTAAGATGCAACCAGTGGGTAACAAACATTCTGTGTTGGAAATCTCCCTACTAAATAAAAATGTGTTCTTTATAATGAGGTCAGTAATTTTACATTTGGAGCCACTATGCTTTATAAACCTTTACTTATTGCTATTTTACGTGTAATCAGATGACAGTGGAAAAATGGCTGAGCTCCTGGATTTGAGGGATTCAGTTTGGGGTTTTCTTTTGCTGTTTAGCCAAATTATTAGCAAGCAATTATTAGCAAGAGTCTGAGGTTCCTTAGAAGCTTGCCTGCTACGTGTGACAGTGTAGCTTCCAGCCTAGCATTACAAACACATAAAACCTGATTAATTGGGAATTACTGACCTTTAAAATGAGCTAGATGAACTATGCGGATCACCGGAGAGTTCCTAGGTACTAATTAAGTGAAGCAATTAAGTTATTCTGAGATCATTTCTGAGCAGCAGTTGTCTGGTCGTGTATGTGACCATAAACTTACTTGAAAAAACTCTGTTAAACCACTTTTCTTTGGTATTTTTCTGTTGGGATAACACCCCATTTAATAATTGTTTTCATAGCCAGTGCAGTTTGACTTTTCAGCCCGTCAAACAGCACAGCAAAGTTCACAGCTGACAACAGAGCCATTCAGCTCAAAAATAAACATTTTTAAAGGAGCTGATGGCTTGAATTGTGTCCCTGCGGATGTTAATAACTGCATCCACATCATATTTTGCCTTGTAATGAACACTAAGCAGCAGTATTTTTAACATTTTCAGTGCAGTGGCAAAGGGTTCTGTCGTGTGAAGGCTGTTGCATAAGCTGTGTATTGTATGGCATTCTGGCAGGGGTACAACTTTTCTCACTCGGTGCTATATCTGTTCTCTGTATACAGAGAGACTCAGTCCCTAGGGCTATCAATCTGGCATCTTTCATCCGCATTAAGTTTACTGCAAATAGTTTTTGTGTGCATGCAAAAAAAGAAGTGCTCTTTAAACCTTTGTAGACAGGCATAAAGCATTCAAATAAGCACATCTGCTGCTTATTTATCTCAGAGTTCTTTGTCATTGAATCCTGACATACACATCAGCACAATCTGCACTCTCAGATTCACCAAACCTGGTTTGCCTGTGTATATCCTCAAAAGTCTTTAGTTTCAATACTGTGACTGTGCTGCCTTACTCAAGAGTTTGTCATGCTTATTTTTGTCTTGTTTATTTTTAATCCTTTATTATTTATTTATCTTTCTATTGTATGACTGTCACATCTTTGAAAATGCTTTGCTAACTTACAAAGGAAGTACAGAGGAGAAATGATGTAGTTGTCAAATATGTCTATAATTTTTTCCTGGCCAGTGTTTGTATGGACTCCTTTTAAAAGTGCTGCAGCAATGAGAGTTCTCCATCCTCCTACTCTGTTCCAGCACCTTAATACCCCTGATATGTTTGGTTGTTTTGCTTCAGACAAGACAAAATTAACACATCAAATCACAGAAGAGTTTGGAAGGGACCTCTGAATATCGTCTAGTCCAACACACCTGCTAAAGCAGATCCCTTACAGCAGGTTATATGGAAAATGTCCAGGTGGGTCTCATATCACCATAGGACAGGATAGTTCCATAGGAGGAACTCCACAAAATCTCTGGGCAGCCTGTTCCCTGTTAACCCTCAGGGTAAAGTTACTTTGATGTTCGTGTGGAACTTCTTGTTTTCTGGTTTGTGCCCATTATTTCTTGTCCTGTCAGCAGGCACCACCGAAAAGAGCCCAGCCCCATCAACTTTACAGGTGCCCTTTAGATATTTGTAAGCACTGATAAGATCCCCTCTCAGTCTTCTCCAGACTGAATGGTCCCAAGTCTCTCAGTCTCTTTTTTCATAAGGGAGATGCTTCAGGTTCCTAGTCACCCTTCTAGCTAATGGTGAGGTCCCATCTTATTCTCATACACAAGTAAAGCCTAGTAAAACTTGAAATCCAAAACTTCTCATATACTGAAGAGGATTATCATTTTGTATCTCAAGTGCTGAAAAAGCTTGTTTGTATGAAAGAAATTGGATGAAAATCTCATATGTTCTAATAACATATTATTTGTTCCCAGACAAACATCTTGTATTTGGCTGGTGACTGAGACGTACTCTTGTACTAATGGTACATTAGGAAGAGTAGGTTATGCCTAGCAGCATATGTTTATCATTGTTTACCAAAGCAGTGAATAAGCAGTGTGACTGGGAAGCTCAGAAGTTGAAAATAGCATATAGAACTTCCTCTCAAAACCGCATTATTCCAGCTCTTTAAAAGTGTAAAGATCATAGAGCAGCTTAGGTTGAAAGAAACTTTAAAGGTCATCTAATTCCAACCTCCCTGCCATGGGCAGGGCGGCCACCCACAAGATCAAGCTGCCCAGGGACCCATCCAGCCTAGCCTTGAACACTTCCAGGTAACTTCTATAGGTACCCTGTTCTAGTGCCTCCACACCCTTTGAGTAAAACATTTCTACCTAATATCTAAGCTGAATCTTCCCTCTTTTAGTTTGAAACCATTTCCCCTTGTCCTCCTACCATCAAATAATATAAAAAGTCCATCTTCCTCTTGTTTACAAGCTCCCTTCAAGTACTGGGAGGCCACAGTGAGGCTGGAGCCCTTTCTTCCAGCTCCAGGCTTGAGTGCAGTACTCCAGTTAGGGCCTCAGAGGAACACAGTAGCGGAGGATAGTCAGCTCCCTCTCCTTGTTTGCCACCATGTTCTGATGCAGCCCGTGATACTATCGGCCTTCCAGGCTGCAGGAGCACACTGCTGACTCATGTCTAGATTTTCATCCACCAGGACCCACACAGCACTGCTCTCAAGGAGATCTCCTCCCAGTCTATAGAGATGTGGGACCGCCTTAACCCAGGTACAATAACTTGCACTTGGCATTGTTAAACATCATTAGTTTTGCATGGACCCACTTTTCAAGCCTGTCCAGGTCTCACCAAATAGCATCCCTCCTTTCTGTTGTATCATTTCCATCACACAGCTTGGTGTCATCAGCAAACTTGCCCAGGGTGCACTCAATCTCACTAATTGTGTTGTTGATAAAGATGTTAAAGAGCACCATACCCTACCCAAGACAAACCCCAAGGGACACCGCTTGTCCCTGACTTTTACCTGGATGTAGGATACAGGTATCACAACCCTCTGGCTGTGACCATCCAACCAGTGCTGAACAACCTCCCCCCTTTTCTAAGCTGTATATTTCTAATTTAGAGATGAGGCTGTGGCGTGGGACTATGTCAAGGGTTCTGCAGAAGTCGAGGTAGACATCAGTTACTCTTTCGTTGTCCACGAGTGCCTTCTCACTCTGTCAGAGAAGGCCACCAGATGGGTCGGACATGATCTTCCCTTGGTGAAGCTGCACTGGCTGTCTTAGATCCCCTTCTCATCTGGCATATGCCTTAGCTTAGTTTCCAGGAGTGTCTGCTCTATGATCTTCTCAGGCGCAGACATGAGGATCATCAGCCTAAAGTATTGCTTCAGCGTCAGAAAGTACCAAACCACCAAGCTGCTCGTGCTCAGACATTTTGTAAATTCAGATATTTGTTAAGCTACCCCAAGCAACTTGGAGAATACTGGAATTAGCATGTTTGAAGAGAGAGAGACCTCCTAAATCACGTATCTGAAATGGAAGCAAGAAACGTGCAGGAAGATATTTTTTATGTCTAGTACCTTATTTCAAATCAGGACATAGGGCAAACTGAACACAGTCAGAAGGAAGTTAATGAGATTCTCTCAGAGCTAGGCTACCCAGTAATGGGATTGTACCTAAGGCTATCTTGTGAAATGGTAAACCACTAATGAGCCTGTGCTCACAGCATGGCAGTATTTTTCCTGCAGGAATGCCAGGTTGTAAAATTAAAGCATTTATATGCTTTTGGTTTTGTTTGTTTTTTTTTTTCCCTTTTCTTTCTTTAGAAACAGAAGCATTCCAACCATGAAGTATTGTACATAAAACACAATGCAGAGCAAGCAGTTGTAGAGAAATGGAACTTTCACTTTCTCAAAAGAACTAGCTACTGCATTGTTTTCTCTCCTTCATTACATCTTCATATTGGAAATAAATAATTGTTCATTAAATAAAAATCAATCATCTTACCTGCTGTAATGCTATAATGGGATAGAAAATACTGCGATAATAGCAGGGAGGCAGAGTCTTTGGCTACAGCAAATGAGAACGAGCTGAAATGCAACAGCCACAGGAATAAAGGAAAAGAGCTGCTTTCCTTTGGATAGCCTCAGGTAGGCAGGGATCTCCACCAAGAGATGTCCTCACCTCTACTGCCAGCCCTTAAATGAGGCCTGGGAAGGGATGGATCCTGGCTCCACTCCTCCTGGTCACTCAGTTGCATGCAACACCTGCGTTGGCCCTGCCTTCCCACCAGGTGCTCAATCACTGGTTGAAGCCCTGACTTAGCATTCCTGTTACACATGCATGCAGACATTAGTTTGCAATAGTACATTTTCTGCTGTTTTACTTTTTCTTCTTTTTATTTTCTTCAAGAGGCAAAAGCCTTCACTCTGTAAAAATACCATTTTTTGAAAGTCTGTTTCCTTTTCAGCATAATCAAAATGGTTTTTGTTTTCCTCTAGGACTTGCTAAGCTGTTTGTATTAGAAATAGTAATAAATGTGTATGAAAACAAGGGACAAAAGTCTTGCCTGCTTGCTTGTTCATATGGCAGCCTTTCTAGGCTGAGTAACTGTTACCGCATGTTGTGCTGTCCCTTTCCCTCTAAAACTTTTACCTCAAATCTTCCATTTTTTCCTCCAAACTGTATTTAAGGTACTGTTCCCTTAGTAAGGATTGATGGAAGGAACTTGTGGTACACATACACAAAAGTGTGCAACTAAGGAAGTTGTTGGAATTATACAAGCTACATGACAGTGAACACTGAAGAGTATGGCCTCTTTAAAGTGGAAGTTGGTTTACTTCAATAAGAAGCATATGCCAGGGTATTTCTGTAATATATGTACTGTCCGTATTCAAGCCAGCACATAACTAATTTCTTCAATTTAGATGTAATTGTTAGCCACTTAGAAGGTATTATCCATCCTATTTTTGATTTGTACTACAGTCATCCTGATTGTATACGCCAATAGCCTTAATGTGTGTAACAGTTGTGTAACAGTGTAACACTGTAAACCAAGAAAAGTTGGTGTGCTTAGGCTGCAAAGGCTAAGTGTCTCAGCTAGAGGACTGTCATTTTAGCCACATGTTAAAAGGAAATGACTCAGTATTTTCCATCAAAATGTTAACTTCCTCTGTATAAAATGTCACTTGTCAAGAGCATATTTTCCTCATTTTGCAATCTAATAGGAAACAACTTGCTTAAGTGTTTCTGTTTTCCCAGTGATAGCTGTTGAAAGGAATAGCAGCTGTTTACTGATAGAAGCAAAACAGTGGTAGGACATCACAGGACATCCTGGTATTTAATTATTGCTGATAAAACTAATTCCTCGTTAGCTTTGGGCAGTGCACTATAACCTCTTTTATCTGATGTACCACTCAATCCATGAGCTGGGTGGGGCAGCAATAATTACTATTTCATGTGCTAGGAAGACTAAGAAGTAAACCTTCCTTTCAAGTTTAATGTGGTGTTTGGGCTTTTTTTTGTTTTGTTGTTATTGTTTCAAATGATTTGGAACAGTTACCATCAATAAATGTTACTGTTGTGTGGATGTCTATAACAGAAATATTCTGGTTCTGATTCTTCTTTTAGCTCTTCTTTTCACATTTAACTCCTGAAGAGAAAGGGGCTTGAATAAGGAGTATCCCTCTTACAGACAGATACATTCTCCAGATGGGCATCTCCTCCTGAGATCCCTTCCTTGTCTTTCTGATACTTGAGGAAAGCTGTTCCTTTTGTTAGTTTGCCAAAGAAAAATACAACTTGCATCTTTCCCACTTCAATGTACAATTCATTAATCTCTTAGACTGAGTTTTGTTGTTGTTTCTTTTAAGATGCACATATGTTATAGGGAAGGCAGTATTTTTTTGTTGGACTGGTATGGCTGGAAATGGCTAACAAGCTCTTCAGGTTGGAAGCAGAAAATGAGCTGTACTGACTTTGCTTTTGCATTGCCCGGCTGCTTGGTGGCTCATCAGCCTCTGTGTGCTTACAAGGAACTCTTAGAACGTTCTTTCTGAAAGCACCGTGGGCACCTGACACACAGTCATTCCAATTCCTAACCTTCACAGAGCATGTGCTGGTTGAAGTATTATCTAAGGGCAGGTGTAGCTGCCCATGTCTTGCCACTCCTGCTGAACCAGTAGAATGGTATGTGATGGAGTGACCTGAGAATACTTGAGTGGAGGAGAAGTAAACTTCTCCTAATAGGGGTTGACTACTAAAAGCTATTTTAGCGCACTTCCTGGCAACTGTTATCTCAACAAAATTTATGTTAAGAACAAAGTGTTTTAGAAATAAACTCAGGAATACTAAGAAATTGTGTCAGGACAAGTGGAGAGGGCAGTCACAGAGGGACAGAGTATTTGATGCAGGGAAGAAAGAGGAGTGGATTGGTCAGGACTCTGTCCGGTTGGGCTTTGAATATCTCCAAGGATGGCTGTTCCACAGCCTATTCTGGGTAACGCCTTTCCAATGTTCAGTCACCCTTACTAGTGAAACTAATTTTTATGTTTAGTATTTCTTATATTTAGCTTGTGTCAGTTGCCTCTTGTGCTTTCTCTGAGAGACTCTGAGAAGAGCCTGACGCATCTCCTTTACTTTCTCATTTTGTATTTATATGTGTTGATAAAGTCTTTCCAAGCCTTTGCAGGCTGAACAATTACAGCTCTCTCAGCCTCCTCTGATACATGCTCCAGACTCTTAACCCTCACTTTGACCCTGTCCTGGAGTCCATAGTTTTGTGCTAGAGGTAAGCCCAGGACTGGACCCAGCCAGATGTGTCTCACCAGTGCTGAGTAGAGAGGAAGGATCACCTCCTTTGACTTCCTTATCAGTAATGCAGCCCAAGATGCTGCTGGCATCTTTTTCATAAAGGCATCTTGCTGGCTAGTGATCAATTGCTGCCTGCAGGGACCTCCAGGCCATTTTTGAAGGGCTACTTTCCAGCTGGCTGACTGTCAGTCTGTACTAGTGCATGAGGTTATTCCTTCCCATGTGCAGGGCTTTGCATTTTCCTTTGTAGAACTTCATTAAGTTTCCATCATCCCTTTTTCCAGCCTGTCAAGGTCTTTGTGAATGGCAGCACAGCCTCCCGCTGTATCATCATTAAACTTGCTGTCGGTTGACTTTCTTATTGCCCTGGTCATTAATAAGAGGGTAAACAGTACTGGCTTGGCTCTTAGCTCCTGGGTGTACACTGGTCACTGGCCTGCAATAGGACTTCCTTCACCTGATCACAGTGCTCTGTCTCAGACATTCAGCAAGTTTTCAGTTCACCTCATTGTCTGCGTAGCCTGTTTTTTGTATTTTTGTCTGTAAGGATGTTATGGGAGAAAGTGTCAGAAGCCCTTCTAAAGTCAAGGTAAATGGTGTCCGCTGTTCTTATCTACTGAACTGGTCACATAATTACAGAAGACTATCAAGTTAAGTGCTGTTTATCCATCCTAAGTCCATGCTGAGTACTCTTCATGACCTTCTTGTCCTACACATATTTGAAAACAACTTCTGGGATTACCTTCTACATCATCTTAAAGGGACTGAGGTGAGGTTGAGCAGCGTGTAGCTGGATTCTCCTCCTTTTCTTCGCTAAGATGAGAATGGGGCTTTCTTTCTTCTAGTCCTATAAGCAACTACAAAGGTTACAGAGGAATGCTTATTTATTCTCCCTGGCATTTTTTTCATTTTTCTTCTGCAATTTGAATTCTTTTAGCAAATAAAATGAAACAGTATCTTGCATATTTAGTGAATGTGCATTTCAGTTATTTCTGTAGTATATACCAGAACACAATACCTAAGCATTCGGTGAAACAGCTTTACTAAAATGCTTATTCCTTTGAAGGAAAGGATAGGAAGCTACCTTACAAACCTAGTCAAAGCTCTTGCATAGTACAAGAGTGCTAGCCATTTTTTTGCTTTAATTTTTCAAATACTTGAGTTAAATCTAGTGAGATGTGGGTAACAGAGCTGCATTTCACCTATATAGTTTCTAAGTTAAACCAACAGTATTTCTATGCTTCTAAAAGCTGAGGAAACCAAATAATAAAGTCCTCCGTAAGTAACACACAACTCTGCTATTAAGGGTTATATTCTTTTCTTGTAACTATGTGCTTAATTGCAGCATTGAGCTGCATGTTCACTAAAAGGGAAAATTGACCCCTGTTGTGAGTAGGTGGTGGATTCTTATTTTTTTTTATTAGCAAACCATCTGCTTGTGTGTTATCTGAAGACATGTTGAATGTTCTCTTGGAAATGAAGTGACAATCTGAGTCAATAAACAGGTTCTATTTGCATCTAGATCTTGTAAAATAATTAACCTATCTATATGTTTGGTGTGGTGCCACGAGTGACAGAAATGAAAGTTGTTTGGCTTTTATTTCTTCCAGGTTTATTTTTACTTCAGACAAACTGTGATCTTATGCGATAAGGATGTTTTTATTTTGGCCGTGGATTTAAGTGGAGGTGGTGCTTCTTGTTTATCTTTTTGTTTTTCTTGTTATCTCAGTTGTAACACTGAGCGCTGCTGTGAAGATCAGCTGTGCTCTTGGTCATTTAACTGGAACCAATAATAATTGCATGAAAATGCAGATGTATAGATCGTTGTTGTATGTAGTTAGCTTTGCTTTACAAGACTTCCAGCAGGGCAGTGAGTTACTGTATGAAAGAATTTCCCCGTACCTTTAAGCTCTATCACTTTGCTAATGGGATTCTTTACTGACTGGAGTTAAGCATGAGCTTAATTATCTATCATAGTACCATTTATAAATGCTTCTTCTGGTTTTGTATTTTAGGTCTAAAAATATCTGGAAGGGGATTAAGTGGTTCAACAAGTAACGCTCTGATGGACGACAGAGAATTTCCACCAAATGATCTACAGATAGACTCAAAGGACAGTCTCCCTGCTGACTATAGGGTCGAATGTTTGACCTCTCATTTGGTTTCTTCAGCTGACGAAAATGAGAATCGACTTGACAATGATGGGAATGATGTTTTGACCACTAGTAGAATTGCTATGGGAAGACAGGATGAAGGTGAGCAGGACAGCATCAATAATAATGAGAATATGGACAGTGGAGACTGTACCCCAGGCTGTAAGGAAAGTGAGACTGGGAAGAGATCTGTGAATGTCCATATGGACCCTCAGCTGGAGGAAAAGCTTGTTACAGAAAAACAGCCAGGTGGAAAAAGAAGCCCAAGAAGCAAAAGAAGCTCCAGTAAAAAATCTAAAGGTACTTACTAAAAAATATGTTTCTGTTCTGTTTACTACAAAAAATCTATATTTTTAATCTGTGGACTAGTAATAAAGATAGGTCTTAGATGCCATACTAATTATTTTTAAAATTTAACTAACTTTTTTTCTACTTCAATATTACTAAATCAGATTCAATTGTAGATGTTTTAATTGTATGTATTTTAATCAATCAGCTATATAACAAATGAAACACATCAAGGAAGGATGAGTTGAGCAAGTACAGACTGTCAGTATGGAGACTGGGCTGAGTTCCAAATCAGAGTGGCCAGAAATTCAGGCATTATGTTTGTGCTCAAGTGCTCAAATGCAAGATTTTGGTGTCTGGATACAGAGTCAAGATTTTAAGTCTTGGTATGAATACCGTCTAGACCTGTTGCCGTCAGAATTTACTTAAGGTGTTTAAAGCTTGGTCTGTAGTCTTAGGATGTGCATTTCAAGTAATGAGTTGTTCGAGTATGTTTTGATGTTACTTCTCCTTTAGATTTTTTGCATCAGAATCAGGGAAGGAATACATAAAAGTTTATTACGTGTCCTTTTTGAGATGTTTCTTCCTTTTCAAATGAGTAGGATTTGTCTGCATCAACATGCATATTAGGCTTATGCTATAGATCATAGCGCTTATGTGACATTGTGCTACAAATATATTAATTAAATTCAGTGTGTTTCATCCCATTGGTATATTTGAAAGCTACTTGGAACAATTGAGTCACTCTTGTTTTTTTTTCTTTTTTTCCTTCTAAAGGCTGAGAAGATGGGGAATTGGGGGAATAAAAATAGTAGAGTTTTACTAATGACTTGTATTTTTATGGCCTAGTTCTGAAAAATGATGATCTGAAAGGGTTGTAAAATAGGTGGAGCAAGGAAAAGGAGGTTTTGTGTTCCATGTGTTTTGCATACAGGCAAGATCTAGAAAAGAAAAGTTATGTTTTCTAGTAAAGATAAGAGGATGCTGAAATACGTCACTGTGAGGAGAATTGCTCATTAAGTGATGCAGAACATCAGTAAGTATATGTTTCAAGTGTAGATTTGATATTTAAAAAGAGAGAAGAAAATAAAACAAGATGAAGTAATTGAGGGGAACTAAAAGAAAAATAAAATGTAATGCAGATGTGTGGACAGAAGTACCTGAAGTGTGTGATGAGAGGAAGGAGAAATTTCCCTAAACACTGAAAGCTATACTTTACACGCATTCTGTTTCCATTAGTTCATATTCTTGCTGATAAATGCAATCACCTGATGCAAAAGTACCAGAAAAGCAGCTATGCATGATAGGTGGCACACTTAAGGTAAAAAGCAGAAAGCTGAAATAAAGAAAATTCCCTGGAAAAAAAACCAACACTCTAGAGATGCAGAATACAATAGAGAAGAATATTCTGCTTGCAGAGCTTTCTAAAAGTCTGGCTGGGAATAAAAAGTGAATCTCTATGAAAAAACACTTAGTGCTTTATTAGTAGACTGTTACAGTAGGAAGATCAAGATAGAAAATTTTATTTCCCATTGACTACCAGATAATGTACATTAAGCTTTCTAGTTATCATCACACGGCAGTTCTCCTGTTTTCACACAGCACAGTCACTATGTCACGGTTTCTTGATGTTGCAAATACTTTTATTTTGGTGAGAGCCTTCCTTGTTAATTTTTACCATCAGCTATTTTAACCGACATACATAAACTAGCTTTCTGTGCTTTGTGCCACCTCTGGAAAAGAATAATCAGAAAGGAAGATCACTGAATGGGTGACAGCAGACAGTCACACCAGTAAGTTGGAATCCCAAAGTTCATACTTTCAGGGCATGTATTATGGTGATTTTTTATTTTTTATTTTTTTAATTTTTATTTTTAGCTATTGAGAAGTCATGGATGAATTGGCTTTCACTCACTGATACAGAAGAGATCTCTCTGTCAATATAAACAAACTTATTATGGTTGCTGTTAAACATTACTATTCTGGAAAATCACAGAATCACCAAGGTTGGAATAGACCTACAAGACCATCCAGTCCAACAATCCACCCATCACCAACAGTTCTCACTAAACCATGTCCCTCAACACAATGTCCAAATGTCCAAATGTTCCTTGAACACCTCCAGGGTCGGTGACTCCACCACCTCCCTGGGCAGCCCATTCCACTGCCTGACCACTCTTTTAGAGAAGTAATATTTCCTAAAGTCCAGCCTGAACCTCCCCTGGTGAGCTTGAATGAAGCCATTCCCTCTAGTCCTATCATCATTTACCCAAGAGAAGAGGCAGACCCCCAGCTCACTACAACCTCCCTTCAGGCAGTTTTAGAAAGCAACGAGGTCTCCCCTGAGCTTCCTCTTCTCCAGGCTGAAATGTGATTTTTGGTTTAAGAATTTGTCCTTATCAGCTCACTAGTATCTGAAGCAGTGAAAGTGGAGTATGGAAAACCACCTTTTGTTTATTCAGGACATTTTGAGTAGCAAACTGGTGATCACTAGAGAAGTCAATCTTCCTCTCTGAATATATGTTTTTACTTTAGAAGAGCAAGTACTTGCATTTGCAGTGTGTTTGAAGCCCTCTAAATGTTTTCTAACTAAGCAAAAATAGTTGCAACTATTTGATTATTACATTTCTGTTTGCAGCGCGTAGGAGCAAGAATTATTCTAGCTTCTCCATTCAGTAGACTGAGATGCAAAATGAAGAATTACTGTAGCTTTTTGAACATCCACCTTCTTGAATATTCTGTCTCTGACAGCAGTCAGTAGAGGGTGGCTAGGAAGGAGCATCAGGACAAGACAAAGAGACTAAGACATGGACATGTTTTAGTGGGGAAATACTGGTGGTGGTAGATGGCTGGTTGGACTGGATGGTCTTGGAGGCCTTTTCCAGTCTTGGTGATTCTATGGTTCTGTACCCATCCAGGTGTTCCCCGAATGAGAACTGATAGAATTAATAGCCTACAGTGAATCTGTCATCTGACTTGCAGTTGTTTTTTGTGTCCACATTGGTGTCCTGGAGCAAGTAGTTCCGAACTTCACTGTGCACTGTTTAAAGAAACAACCTCTTTCTGTTGTCTTAGTGCTGCTGGAAACAGAGTGAATTGACGAGTTTATTGCTTCTAGGTCCAGATTTTTTTATCACACTTGTTTGGATATTAGTATTAGTTTTGAATAGAAAGACTATTTTAAGAGGCCAGTGATGATCAAAAACATGATGCAGCTTTAAATTGACAAATTTACATTTTGATCATTATTCATTCTTAGTTTCCTTGTACTGAACTGTGGTAGCGCTGGTGCAATAGGAATGGTGATTTATGAAGTGTGATTTGCTTCTATTTATTCTTGTAAATGTGAATCTTAAAGTATCCCTGTTGTCTGAAAAAAGAAAATCTTTTCCCAGAAGATCAGCCCTGACATAATTGGTAGCTGCATATTGTATTGTATCATGAACGTGGCATTGAGTGCTGTCCTACATTTGGTCATTTTTCCCAGTGTTCAGTTCTGCAACACGCTCTTTTCCTGTAATTATTCAATTTATTTCACAAGGTTTTAAGAACATGAAGAATAAATAAATGGAAAGGGATCTTAGCCCATAACACCTGTGTGATACAATAATGTTACTAAGTGCTGCAGCCTCAGAAAATGTTCCTGGTTATGTTGTTACTAAGGCGCAAATAATGGCTTGTATTTAAATAAAGTGAGGTAGAATTAACCTGAATGACTCTGATGCATTGTATTAAATCCAGTGTAGTAAATGACTTGGATTCCAAGTGAGTGACAGCTCAGCTATATGCAGGAACAATATGCAGCATCTAACTATGTAGTAGAAAAAGTACCACAATAACATTAAACTGAAGGGGTTTTGTGGTAGTTGCTATTGAGCATGTTTCATGTTTTGATGTGACAGCTGATTATTAACAGTTTATTAAAGTGCATTTTTAAGTGAGTTTTTTTCCTGAGAGAGGTTTGCTAAAACTTGTGCATCTTCTTTTTGTGTTTCGTGGCCACGTGCTGAGAAAAAACATACGTATCTTCTTAAATACAGCCTTCATTCTATCTAAAAACACCTCCTGGTTTGTACTTTGCACCCAGTTATGTCTCTTGTTGCTTTAGGTCCCGTAGCAAGCACAAGTGGAAAAGCAGAGGCATGCATTAATATTGAAAAAGCAATGTTAAGTTACACCCATATTTTGTCTGGCAATAAGCCTTGCAAAAATAGCCACCCACGGAGATTGTTAGGACTCCTGACCTGGGTAGTTTACAATAAAGAGTTTATAAATAACTAAAATAGGACAGTGGTGCCTTCCATGGACATTCAGTGCCTTTCTTAAGCTCTAAATCTTAAACCTGGATCACCACTGGAAGGTTTCAGTTGCAGTGAACGCAAGGGAATTTGAAATATGCTGAGTGCTCGAGTTGCAGGAGCAACAGAATCAGAATGGTTATAGAAAGTGAGGGTTGTTGTTGGGAATGGGTTAGCTTGACATGGTGCCCCCCCGTGTCCTGCTTTTAGCTGATGAGTTCTCAGAAAAGGGTGTAGTTTGGGAAGAACATGCTTACCACGGTTGAGTTTATACAGGTTTCTTGCACAAGTCTCAGTGTATTTGTGTTTATCACATCTGTGCAAGTTGTTTTTTGTGTTTTGTCTAATTAAGTTAATTTCAAGAAGTCTTTTATTTCACGTATGTAATTGCTGTGACTGAAAACAGTCAAGGTGCCGTCACTGGGTTTCTGGGGGGAAGGCTGGTGGAGCTTTTGTCTTTTTCTTTTCATTTTTTTCTTCATTTCCTCCTGCATTGCGCTTCACAGCTCTCAGTTGTTATGTACAGCGTCAGGCTTTTCATTAATCAGTAGGATACAGTTTTCCTGCAGCAATACTCAGAATGTGTTTTCTGAGAAATAGCAATATTTCTGGGGTGATTGTTTGCTTTTGTTTTTTCCCCTTCAAATTGGAGATGTGTTTCACAATTTCTTCCAAAATGGAATTTGCTCTTTCAGAAACTCTTGGGCTGAGTGTGCTGCTTTCTAAGAGCAAGATGCACCTTTATATGGAGAAAGCAGTGTCAGTATTGGCTGACCATAATCTTTAACAAGTAATTTTAACTTTTACTTTAGGCCATGCCATACTTCCGTCATAACACGGGCATTATCCACTTACAGCAGTGTCGCATTTGAAATAATGCTGATATTTTAACAAATACCTCAACTTCTTAATTTTGTAAAATTGTGTCCTCTCTAAAGATATCAAATACATTTTGTCATCATAGAAAAAAGAAGTTTGTTCATGAATTGAGCAATCAATTGTTTTAGGACTGGGTAGGCACCTACTCTTTACTAATACGGTATGTTCTGTAATGGCAGAGTAGCCAGCTTTGCAGAAATAAAGCCAAGCTTTGTGCTAGAACTGGTTCACTTAAAGGAGCAAACTTACAAACTTACCACTTTCACAGAGCTTTATGATAGCATGTGTCTGTGAGAGATCCTGTCTCTTCATAGCCCTCAGCAGCCATGTCATAGCAAAACTTATGGCATGGTCATAGTTTTATTTTGTAGTGCAATCAGTTCCTGAACTTTTTACTGGTACTTTCAGGAGGAGATACTTAACAAATCAGAGCTGCCCTGCCAGTCCACTTAATCCTGTGCCTTTTCTCTGATTGTAGTAATGGGAGATGCTATTTAGGGAGCATATGCAAACCTGACCGCTTCTGCAGCCTGTTCCACATACTTCCCCATATTCTACAGTTGTTGTATTGTGGGTATTAGTGAGTAAGCCTATGCCTTGAGAAGAGTCTGTTTAGAGAAGAGACTGGAACTGTGCACTGCCAAAAAATCTGCATTCCAAGTTAGAAAATTGTATCCTCAGTTTAGTTCTCAACAGTCTGTCTGATGATGCCCAACTTTTGTTGGGTTTTTTTTGGCAGATGATGCTCATATTCTAATGATTCCACAGAATTATCAATAATGACACTAAGATCTTCCCTGAATTTTATTACCTGTTTTTGAAATTGGAATTGTACAGGCAATAGTTTAGTTTTACCTACACTGCAACTCATCAGCCACCTTTTTGTCAGCACAAGTTCTTGAGGTCCTTCTGGAGTTCATCACCATTCCTGCAGTACTTGTCTGCCCCAAAGACCTTTGTCATTTGCACAGTTTGAGATTTCATTGGCCATCTTTGGTTTGGAGAAGGAAATAAAGATACTCAGTAAAAATAGTCTGTTAGTATCGCACCACTGACTTTTCTTCACTCTGAAAAGTGGTCATCAAGCCCTGCTCTTGCTTCCAGTCCTTCAAGAACCTCTCCTCCAAGGCACTGGTAACTTGGCATTTCTCAAATAAAATATAGGGTTTATACCCCAGTTGTTTTTGTTTTTGTTTTTTTTCCTGCAATGTTTTTGTGCTGTCGTGCTTTATGTTATGCTTCACATACATTGCCAGTCATTCACCTGCATACCTTCCTTTTTTACTTCTGTAAAAGTGGTAGACAGGCAACAGTGGATTGGGAGGGAGTGTACCAGGGAGGTACTGGCTTCCTGCATACCCAGAGATTCTGTTCATCAAATTCCTTATGTTGTTGGTGCCAAAGGGGATCATCATTACTGGCTCATCTCCTGAACAATCTTGCTATCGAGGGATGTTTTTGTTTTCACCCAGCAGCACACTCCTTGCTGGTGTCTGTGATCCACAGCAGGATTCCCACATCATCTGCTTCTTTCTGTCCTTTAAGTTCTTGTCATCACTGTGAGGAAACACTGTGTTGTCATCCAAAGAACAGGTTGAATTCACCTTCTCAGCAGGAGACCTTCCTTCCCTGGACTTCTCTCTTTACAAGCTCCTTATCAGGCATGAAGACACCAGCCAAGAACCTACGTGACGTAGCCATTCAGTGCATTCTCCAGACATTTGTCTTAGCAAGCCAACAAAGCTCTTTCCTGGAAGTAGGTGACTGCCACCAAAACACCCACTCATCTCAAAGCACTCCCTGCATTTTTGGAACTCACTGTTCTTTCTTTTTTTCCTTCAGTCCATTCAGAGCAAAACTTCACCTATTTTAAAATGGAAGTTTGGCCTCTCGAGTCTGAACTCTTAGGTATTGATTTTAGCTGCTGAAACGAACATCAGCCACAACACTTCTTTTGGATTCGTGGTCTCTCAAAACAGTTTTGGCTAGGTGATTTTTTTTTTCATACCAAGTTAAAATGGAGTCCCAGTTAGTAGTGTACAAAAATAGCTGATGTGTGTCACTATGTCTTTCCAGGTAAGTGAGGTGACATTGAGACAGATCTATTGCAACTAAGTTTGTCAAGACCAATACTTTGTGTACTTACAGGACTATTGCTTAAGATGATAAGATTTTATCCACGGCTTTTGTCTTCATATTTCCTAAAAATGCAGCTCAGCGTATTTTTTTGAATCCTAACCTAAGTACTTGTTCTTTTTAAAGGGGTTCCTTCAGTGGGAACCACAGCCATCAAGGAGGAAAATACTCCTGTTACACATACGGATTCTGTGCGTTCTGAAGGTGCTGTTGAAGCAAATGAAAATTATCACCAGAAAGAACAAAAACAAACCTTGCAGTCCCTTTTCTCTTTGCTCCGCGAAGAGGTTGAGCAAACGGATTCAAAGACACTGCCCCTGTGTCTCCATCAGGTACTTGCTTTGATTCTGGGTTGCTACACACAGCTGTGTGATTGAGACTTTTTCTCAGTAGTAAAAAGATGCACTGATTCAATATATGTCAGTATTCATATCTGGACAGTGTATTTTCAAGTTTTGCTGTTTAACAGAGGATCAAGGCAAATATGTCCACTCTAATAGATATTAAATTATAATCTCTCTCAGAAGTACATTCTGCTATAGAAGGAAACTCTTAAGGACAGGCTTTCCATGATATGGAAGACACAAGTGGGATATTTAGGACACAGAAATGCAAGATAGCTGATGTCTAAATCACAGTTTATACGTGGAGTTATTTTTGCTATTCCAGATCCTAGCTTGAGATTCATGTGTGAAGGCTAAGATTCAAGATTCCTTAGTATATACTTTTCCTAGCACAGTCACCACATCTGCACTACCAAAGGAAATACTGTGTAATTTGAAAGGCACACTTTGAAAAGTATGTGGCTAGAACTATTAATGCATAGTCTGTTGTGTTGGAGTAACAGCAGGCTGGAAGACCTTTTGTTTGGCTGAAGTGACTCGGAGGCATGGTAGTGTCTGATTTGACTTAGTTACATTGTCCTTATTGTGAAAAACTGGACCATTATAATATTTTAAATATTTTCACTATGATGACACACCTGCACTTTTATTCTCTTTTTACAGAGATAAGAAGAGATGATGTTAGGAGATGTTTCTTTTTCATAACACAAGTTATAGATGCTTCACATTTAACGCAGGAGGGGTTTTGGGGTTTTGTTTGCTTTGTTGTTGTTGTTTTAAGATTTGCATTTAAGTGAAGTTATTTCTTATTGCTCCTTAATTGATTTGAAACTTAACATTAAGGTTAACCATTTGTACTTAACAGCCGTGTCATATTTGGTGCTTATCTATGAGTCAGTACAAAGGTCTACTTCGGAAAACAGTACCGTTAGGGCAAGAATTTCAAAACTCTTGACAAACATGAAGGTGTGTCACTGACCGCAATAGAGATGAAATCTGTTCACAGCTTCATGCGTGAGGAAGCCAAACCCTAAGGCGAACAACCTTTTCAAAGTCGCACAGAAACTGTGACAGAACTGAAAGCACAGTCATGGTTTCCAGATTCAAACGTGTCAACCAAACACATTCTCTTTCTTCCTAAGACATATCAAGCAATTTGTATTAGGATGTTTGAAAAACACGTTTCTGAGGTTTATGTTGCATTTACAAATAATCCTATCATTATTCTTCTGATTTCTGAGAAAAGTCTACCTACTTTTCTGGAAATCACAGTTTTTTCACGTTGTAAATCTCTAAGACTATTTGTCAGAGGGGAGGAATAGTCTTTTTTGGTAGAGATATCTTGTTACAGACCCAGTTTTAACTATAGAAACGTTAGTTCTAGGAAGAAAAGACTCACATTTGTTCTGTCATAACAGCAACAATGCTAATCAAACAGCTGCTGTTTGGCTGAACTGTATGACCTGATCTATTCTGAAAGAGCTTCAGATACCAAGGTGCCATGCTTTGGGAAATGACAGAACAAGTGGAGAGTCTTTAGATCTTTTTAGCAGAGAAGAGTAGCTTCATGAAAGAAAGCAGAAGGTTCCTGCAATGCTATTGTTTGGATTCTGCTGGTGTAACAAAAAGAAAAAATTCATTCCTCTCATGTTTATCTCATGAATTTCAAATGCTTAAAATTTGAAATGTTGTCAATGGGATATAAACAGGAAGCCTGCTGGTATATCTCTGATCTTGCAGTAGGTTTTACTTTCAGTGTCTTTGATCCAGAGACTGATCTTTTCTCATAAGTCAGGAAGCCTCGACTTCTCCATTATATCACATTGCACTGTAATGCTCAGGAGAGCTTGACAATGATCTTACATCATGGCCAGTAATAGAAATAAAACTCATCTATCATTAAACACAGTGCTTCTGTCATTTTATAACTTCCTAATATAAGCATTTTTTAAAACAGCTGAAATAAATGTTTGTTGGTGTAACAAGGCAAAACCCAACATACATTTGGGCAAACTCATCTGTGCAAGTAAATGTACAATATCTTTGATATTCTCTTTAAGCATCTTTCTTAGAATAAGAGTACATGCATTTAGTGTGAATATTTGTATTCTCTCAAAGCTAAATATGAACCTACAAAGCAGACATTTAAAGCTATGATGAAAAGTTTAAATTGTATCCCTGCCACTCTTTTATAAAAATGAAGGAATGCTAATTTTCCTGTGTTTTTTTTTTTTCCTTTTCAGATAGCTGAGACCTACTTTCAAGAGGAGGAATGTATCCTTTTGCCTGTAAAATTTGTTATGTGGTATTAAAATATTCTGACACGGTAAAACAGAAAATACATACTTTGATGGTGACTCACAGGTTGTGGGTCAGGGCGAACCACCTCAAATACTGTGTTCAGTTTTGGGCATCTCCGTACAGAAAGGACACTGAGCTGGAGCAGGTCCAAAGAAGGACAGCAAGGCTTGTGAAGGGCTTGGAAAATTAGCCCTATGAGGAGAGGCTGAGGGAGCTGGGGCTGTTTAGTCTAGGAAAGGAGGCTGAGGGGGAGACCTTGTTGCTCTGTTCCAGTGCTCACAGTGAGAGCAGTGTTGGTCTCTTCTCACTGGTGACAGGTGACAGGACGAGGGGAAATGGCCTCAAGTTGCACCAGGGTAAGTTTGGGAAACACTTCTTTACAGAAAGGGTAGTTAAGTACTGGAATAGGCTCCCCAGGGAGGTGATTGAATCACCATCCCTGGATGTGCTTAAAAACTGTTTGGATGTGGTTCTCAGGGATATGATTTAGTGGAGTGTTGTTAGTTAGGGTAGTATGGCTAGGTCGTGGTTGAACTCAGTCTCCATGATCATTAAGGTCTTTTCCAACCTGAGCAGTTCTATGATTCTATGAAGAGCCATAATTTACCCATGAGCGAATATACAGCATGTTAGCAGTTTCTCCCTAATCTGACAGCTGGAATGTAATTAAAGTAATAAATCCACTTTCAAAAACTGTGCTGGTACAACTGTTTATAGTTGGGCAGAAACAAGGAAGTAAGAAAATGTTTTTAAAGGACGTGTTTTATAGGATAAGTTTTGTTCCATGTATTAATAACTGGAAATATGTCCAATCTAGATAGGATTTATGTTCTGTTCTATCAAATAGGGCACATCATAGTAAGAACAAGTTTATCACAATGGTTGACTAGAGTGTGTACTATTAGTGTTTAGATTAAAATAAAAATACACACGTTGTGCTAAGGGAGGTCAGCAACCTGCATACAGCAGCAACCTGTTCTTTGTCAAGTGCTAATTACTCTAAGTCATACCAGAGTAGTTTGAAAAACTGTCACAAGAAACCAGGGGTGATTGCCTCTGGGAACAGCCAAGTGGTTACTTTGATTTATTCCTAGGTAAATTAAACAAGTTTGGTCAATAAGTTAGAATAGTCAAACTGGTCATAATTAAGATATTTCAGTAATTCTGGGATAATAATTATATTAAACCTTAAAGTATATATACATATTTTAAAACTGGCTATTTCTCTGTTTGCTTTTGAAGAAAAATGTTCAAGCTGTAAAAAGAAGAGGCAAGTTGTGAGCTCTTCATGTGTATGTGATTCACTAAAGTGTGTCAAGTTTAACAAAGTCTCTGTGTACACATTATTTCTTTATTATGTAATTTGTTACATTTCTAATAACAATATGGAGCACGTGGGCAATTATCATGATTAAATAATGAAACAAAGTAAACACAGTAATGTATCCTTAAATCTTGCCAAATTATATTTGGCTATCATATAAAAACAGGGTAACAGCTATAGCAGTGTTTTAGAGGGAATATGTCAAATTACCCATCATTGGCTTCAAAAACATCCATCAGAAAAAGGAAAAAAATATATAGCACAAATTATGGCTGTTCACAGAAAAAGGCACTTAATTTTAGAAGAACATCCAGCAGTATGACAGAAATGGCTCTGGGCAGCCTGGTTTAGTGGTTGGTGACCCTGGCCATGGCGGGTGGCTTGAAACTAGATGAACTTTGAGGTCCTTTTGAGGCCATTCTATGATTTTTTGATGAAATACAGTTTCTCTTTCATAGAAATTGCTTTAATGGACGAGCCTTATATTTATATCTGATCAAAGAAAATATTTAAAGTGCAATATACACCTGATGTGGAATTCAACACCACACTATGGTGCATATTTATGAAGGAAATCTCCCCTGTACTTGCAGCCGTCAGTTTCCTGAGGTTAAAAAAGAACTTACTTGATCATGTTACATGGTGTTAATTATCCATGATGGGTATTTTAATTCATCTGGTGTAGAACTGCATATTTAACAATAATTCGGGGTCGTTACTGTGATCCTCTAAGGCTATCTCTCTGATCTCTATTTCTGTTCACAGTAACAGAACTCTTGAGGGCAAGGGCAATCTGTTAATACTGTTGTTTATAAGCCGTGCCATTTATATGGTGCATGAGCCTAACAAACATAACAAAAACTTATGTTTTTGCTTACGTTTTTATAATAATAACTTCAATATTTTAATTAAAATGAATATTGGAAATTATTTTCCTATATTATAAGTTCGTTCAGAATACTTCTATACTCATTGCGCTGTTTAATTAAATTTGAAATAGCTGGTAAACATGGCCTTAAACAGAACGACAAACAATTTGAGTTTGATGGAGCTAGAAATACTATAATATAATGTAATACCAGAAATACACTATTACAAATTATAAAGATATAGTGATATAAAGATAGTGATAGTTGTCTGAATATGATGATAACCTGAAGGGAGGGAAGGAGTTCTTCATGGAGACAAAAATGAAACAGAATCTGTATGAAGAAGAAAGAAGGTGTCTAGCTGTCCGACAGTGTTGAATACAGTGGTTGAATAGGGGAAGAGTTAGTTCAGTTAGTTATGTTCATTGACACATCATTGCATTTCTTGAGAGATGTATACTAGTATTTGTATCGTTGTTTTGCTTTTCTCTTCCAAGAGCTTTAATTTACCTTGCAGTTGTCAGCACAGTAACATGTTGCTCATCACTTTTCAAGGAAATCTTCTGTTGGCTACAAGACATGTGAAGAGGTAGCTGCTGAAAAGAATAGTTTTCATTCTTGGAACTTATCTTTGTTCTCATTTGCTGTATTCATGTCTGCTCTAATTTTCTCCCATGCACAGAGATCTGGATGCTAATTATTGTTCAGACTGATTTAATGATGTTTCAGGTACATAATGATCTTCCGTTCAAATATGATATCAAAAACAAATAGTAGCATGTCTGCACGTGTGTTCATTTTTCTTTAACCAGCCTTTAAGATGAGAAGGCAATGAAGTTCATTCAGCTTGAACGATTGTATCATGAGCAACTGCTTGCAAATCTTTCTTCCATACAGGAACAGTGGGGTAAGTACAGGCTAAACTAATATGGTAGCATCAAGAGTTCACTTGTTTTGCCCTTGTAAATAACAGAGTGCTATGTGAGCTTAAAGCCAATAAAGCCATTAAAGCAGAAATAGCATTTATACCCAGTTTTCTCTAGTTTGTTATGTGAAGAGTATTCCATCTTTGGGCCCCGTCTTGCATGTTTCATGAAAAAGATGTAAATTATTTATTATCTATAAACCTCACAGCTTTTAGGAGCTTATTTTTACTTCTAGTTTCAATCTGATGTAATGTAAATAAAGCGTGTGATGGCAAAATATGATGCTTTCTGCACAACCCAAAACAAGATTGTAGAGCATAGCAGTGGATCAGCTGTTAATTTTTTCCATGAATTAGTTTAATATGCATGATTTGTGTTAAGCAAATATTACTTTTGTAATTGTTTGGATATTTGGATTTAATTTAGAAAGAAAATGGAGAACAGCAGTTTCTAGTCCAGTTAGAACACTGAGGAATTCAGCTAAAGAACTGAGTAGTGAAGAGCTGGAAAAGCTTACTAAAGTTTGTTCATCACATCAACAGTAAGTATAATGTTACTTCTTTAGCACTAACATGTTAGTGTAGCTTTTTTCTGCTTACTACTGGTGGTGTTTTAAAATGGTGAGACCCAAGGTAAAATCTACCTTAAGTGAATTTGATAATAAAGAGGTTGCTGCTCTGGATATGCAACAAAATGTTTGAGTTACCATCAGTTTTCATGATGTTCTAATATCATTCCAGGAATGCATTTACTTGCATTATTTGCAAATCTTCTACATTTTGGGATAATTCCATAATGTTTTGACTCATTATACTCAGTAGATTTCACATAAATTACTTAAGCAGTCATTCTGTACTTCCTAGTGTGGCAGTTTTCTGAATAGATAAGAGATCCTGGCTTATGCCTTCTTTGCCTGATTCAGCAGCCATCTGAGCTATTTTATCACAATAAAGCAAACTTCTGGATAGTGCATAGGGTGCTATTCTAGATGGTAACATGTAAGAGATTATACCCAACCCCTGGGTGCAATTGACCCAGGAGAAGGTCTGATATTTCATTGGTGAATGTCCTACCTGCTAGATCTTGAGTTTAAAGGACAGACAGAAAAAAAATGATACTAACTACCACTGATCAGCCAAAAGGCACTCTCAGTCAAATGGGGAGAGAGACTTAGTCACTCTGGATACAACAGCAGCCAGAATACTTCTGTTGTTCTCAGAGTATGGTTTATCTTCCACATATTTTTCCTGAGTGGTAATACAAAAGTTAGAAAACTCCTAGGCTGACCATCAGAACCCAGTCTCAGGTTGTTTGGGAAGGAGTTTGCAGAAAGCATAAGCCTGAATTTCCACAAGAGGAAGAGGCAGCTCTAGCACAGCAAGTTTACTGCCATGACTGTTGCTTTTGCAAGGTTACTCTGAGTGCCTGCAGGGTTCCTCAACCTACATTTCATTATGCGTGACTGTGCAAGCTCACACAAATATTAGGATACAAGACTATTATGATTTATGTGCTGCAACTTGCAGCACCTCCCTGGGCAATGAATTGTTGGCTTGTTAAACATTGCTCAGCTTTCTCCTCGTAATTTTTCCAAGTAGCCTCACTTCTAAATACAAAAATTCATTTACGTATCATTTATGTATTCCCAGTCCTGAGGAAGACTGCAACTTGAGAAAAAATTACGGACTGTGTTCATTTGCCACGATTAGTTCTCCATATTTACTATTATCACTTTTTCCAGGCAAAAACCTATTTGCTTTTCTTGTTTCATATTTGTTTTCTACATTTTAAGCTGTATTTATTTTGAAATTAAAATGATACTTTAAGCCAGGGTCTTGGAAAATATGAGCTTTTTGTTTTTGTAAATGAAAGTAATTTACATGCTGTGCATGAATGTTTACACGGTTTGCAAAGTTCACACTATTAACAATGCTGACTCACCTGTGAATCCCAGTGGAACCAATGGGACCTCCTATATCATAAAATACCCAGGAAATATGTCCCAATGTAAACAACATAAGGGGAGAGAAATAAGGGTGAGGAGGTGGCAGTTTTTTTCTTTCCTCAACATCTGCTCTAGCAATCAGTGTTCTTATAATAGTAGATATTGAGCCCTTATATTTTTTAAGTTGGCAATGTTCTCTTTTAGCATAAAGTTGTAAAGGAATTTAGATCACAGTATCATAGAACTGTAAGGGTTGGGAGGGACCTCTCAAAATCATGGGGTCCACCCCTTGCTAAAGCAGGTTCCCTACAGCAGGTTGCACAGGGAGGCATCATGATGGGTCTTGAATATCTCCAGAGGTGACTCCACAACCTCCCTGGGCAGCCTGTTCCAGTGCACTCTCACAGTATAGAATCACAGAATCTTAGAATTGCTCAAGTTGGAAAAAACCTTAAAGATCATCGAGTCCAACCACAACCTAACCATGGTACCCTAACTAACAACCTTCTGCTAAATCATGTCCCTGAGCACCACATTAAATGGTTTTTAAATACATCCAAGGATGTGTCCCTCTCTGGGGAACCTATTCCAGTGTTTCATAACCCTTTCTGTGAAGAAGGTTTTCATGATATCCAACCTAAACTTACCCTGGTGCAACTTCAGGCCATTTTCCCTTGTCCTGTCACCAGTGAGAAGAGAACAACCCCGCTCTCACTGTAAGCACTTTTCAGATATTGGAAGAGAGCAATAAGGTCTCCCCTTGGTCTCCTTTTCCCCAGGCTAAACAGCCACAGTTCTTTCAGTCTCTCCTCACAGGGCATATTCTCCAAGCCCTTCACAAGCCTTGCTGCCCTTCTCTGGACCTGCTCCAGCACCTCAATGTCCTTTCTATATGGAGGTGCCCAAAACTGAACACAATACTCAAGGTGAGGCCTTACCAATGTCGAGTACAGGGGAAGGATGACTTCCCTAGTCCTGCTCACCACACCATTCCTGATACAAGCCAGGATGCCATTGGCCTTCTTGCCTCATATTCAGCTGACTGTCCATCAGCACACCAAGGTCCCTTTCCATCAGGCAGCTTTCCAGCCACACCTCCCCCAAGCCTGTAGGGTTGTCTGGGGTTGTTGTGACCAAAAGGCAGGATCCAGCATTTGGCCCTACTGAAACTTATGCCATTAACCTTGGCCCATCTATCCAGTCTATCCAGGTCCCTCTGTAGTGCCTTTCTCCCCTCAAGCAGATCAACACTTCCTCCCAACTTGGTTTCGTCTGTGAACAGTAAAGAAGTTCTTCCTCATATTTGTATGGAACTTCCTGTGTTGCCATTTTTACCTGTTACCCCTTGTCTTGTCACTGCACGCCACTGATTTCAATGACATTTGTTATGAAGAATGCTGTTGTTGAGTAGTGTAATTTATGCCTTTTTTTCTTCATTGCCGCAGGCCACGGGCACCCGAAAATAAGGTAAGCAGCCATTTCTGTAACTTCTGCTTTGCCAAAGGTTGCTAACAAATGTATTTTTAATATTATTGTAGTTTTTCCAGTTTACTATAGAAACTGCTTGAAGCATGAATGAATGTTTCAAAAAATCACAGTATTCCTGTTTAAGCTCAAAAATTACAGGAAATATTGTCATATTTTACAGACAGTAGTTGCAGAAAATACATCGGAAAGCGGTTGTTTGCTCAAGTTAACTGGATCAGAGAATTTAAAGGAAAGAGAAGCTGTTTCCAAATCAGGTATGTGTGTCTGTATGTCCATGCATTTGTTTGAAATATTGTCTTGTAATGATGTATGTGTAGGATTTACAAGAGACGCCTTTCACAAGGTTAGTACGTTCTTGAGGAGTTGATGACTCCTGACCCTGGCAGATCTTTTGATTTGTTAAGGAAATGCATCTTTTAATAAAAGCCATGGTCATGCTGCCCTTCACAGTGTCCATATGTCAGCATGGAGCTTTTGTCACAGTTAGGATTTGTGTGAGGAAGGTACCTGTAAACTTAGTGCAGAAAATGAAGAGAGATGATCCGTAACTCTGGATCTGTAACTATCACTGAGTGCTGCACAAAAAAATAGCCAAACTGTGGCTCAGTTATGCAGTGCTCCAGTGATAATGACTAGAAGCAGTATTTGCATTTCATTATTCGTATTTTGTCTGAACTCCAGCAGAATCCTATGCTACTACAACTCTACAGCTTATAATATTTAAACTAGCCTCTTCAGCATTGGTCCAAGCGCACGGGCCCTCTCATTGCAAACTTAAAATGCTTATGATCTGTTTTTGTGGGCTTTTTGTCCACATCAGAATGAATCTTGTTTTGTTTTGTTTTTGTTTTCCTACTTTCTAGACAGAAATGTATCTGCCATTAGGAAGGGGGAAATACTGGACTGCTAGTTAAAAAATGACTTACAGTGTGACAAGAAAAGGATACATCATATAAATTCATATACTATTACATTTTCTCCTCTGGAAGATTTTATCTTTGATTCTACCAGCAGAGAGACTGAATCATTAAAGCTATGTGTATATATTAAAGGATGAGAATTGATTCATACTATATTCATCAATTTATTTTGTTTCTAACTGAAAACCTTAATGACCTTGGTGTTCACCAAATATAATCATGTGTCATGAAGCATTCTCTAAAGAAATGATGAGTTTAATGACATTCTTGTACCTCTCTGTAGGCAGATAGCAATGCTGGGATCGTTTGTGACTTTCTTAGGAATAGAATCCTGTAGAGCTCAAGGACCATCTTTCACATTGAAGAATTCAATTTAATTTCTGACCACATTTAATCTTTGATGTGACAATTGGTGCTGCCAACAAAGATGCCTGTTGTATCGTGGATGTATTCACTGGGAAAAATTGACAGATGGTAACAAAATCTTGTCCCAGTAATCCAGGCTATGTTTGACCTCATGACCTATACATGAGAGGCTCAGTATCCTATTACGAGTCCTTTGGGCTATCTATTCATCTGTGCCTATTTTTCAGAAAGTCCCTGTCTCATAGCCATTTCTTCATTCATAGACCAGGTTCTCAATATCTCTCCAAGTGTCAAATCTTGTTCTGATTTTTGTCTGCATTCTGAGATGGCTGGACATTCTTTTTTTTTTTAATTCCCCAGCCTGTCTGTTTTATACTGCCTCGTATTTCATTGTCTTTGAAAATGGGGATAGTGTGGAACTTAGTAAAGTTGGTCAATAAAATGAATGAATGTGAACATTTCTTAAAAGACAAAAGAATGTGACCTTGTTTCATGTAAAGAGTGAAGGAAAGTGCTCAGATTTAAAGCGATGTTTTAACAGGTGAGGGAGGAAACGGTTATCCTTGAGATCTTCAGTCGCTGTCAGAACACATTCTGTTAATGAGGGCAGTGTTTGATCTCTTTGTTAATCTATTCATGAGACCTTTCTGCTTTTGGATGTGACCCAAAAAAAATAAATAAATAAATGCAAACAGGCATTTTCTAGAAGTGGGAATTTTTTGTTTGGAGCTATTACTGTTAATATAACAGTAAACCTGCTACAACATAGTCTTAACTTAGCTTTTATTAAAGGATGGGGAAAAAAAGGTCATTTTTGTTAGAATCAGCTCCCTTTGGTTTTCTAGTTCTGAATACTCCCTTTCTCTCTTCATGATCCTTAAGAGCGAGATTTGACTTGGAGATTCTTATAATGGCTAATGTCTAGTAATTTCATTCACAACTCAGGCCAACCATCTATTCCTTCATTAGCAGATCATATCAGTGGTAGGTGAATCACAGGCTATGTAGAATTCCTTTCAGTTCTCTCTGAAATTCCACATAAGTGAAATGAATTTCTATTTGTTTTGTAAATATGAACTCATAAATAAGCTGAATCCCATTTTTAATATGTAAACTAACATCCAAAAAGGGACTTGTTTCACAATGTTACATAAAATATTATAACTGGATTTCTAATTTACGATTAATCAAAGGAGCTAGTTACCCACTTAAAAGAATGTAATTTAAAATATATTAAATTACCATCATTTCAGCTTTCTTAAAATACTGCAGGAGTCTTCCTGCATTGTAGATACATCGGCATCAAAATACAGCTTTCAGTAGTTTTTAAGTGCATTTATCTGTGCTTCAGGCCTCCATGATGTGTGCTCGCTAAAATATACTTTAGAAGGAATCTAGTCACTTGGAAAGTCACTTGAATACATGTTCTTCTGAAAGCATGGGAGTGACTCTCTCTTTTCAGGTGGACACTTGAGCATATGCTCAGCCTGTAAGAATGCACATGAACACTTTAATCGTGAGTCAGCTTTTTAGACTACAAAACTTTTATTTGCCTGGAGCGCAAAGGCCTGCCCTTTATGGGAGCGCATCTTAAGGATTAGATTACAACGTTATCAAATCACAGTATACTCTTTCTCCTCTCTGCTGATGCTTTGAATCATTTAAAAACACTGCAACTGTTTTCCTGTCTCACTTAGGTACTGAAACTTGTCCTGGCATCCGACCAAAGATAGAAGATCAACAGCCGAGCACCCACCCTAGCAGTGTAAAGCAAACTGAGGAGCAGGAGGCAGGGAGCCTTTCAGTAGCTGCAGGAAGGGACCACATGGAGGAGCAGCACCACAGTACAGAATCAGCACTGGAGCCACACACCCAGTCCACAGGGACAGTGGGCAGGCCTTCTCCAGGCTGTTTATCATCAGGGGATGCTGGCAAAGATAACAGTTTGCTGCTGAGAGAAAGGCAGATCTCTAAGGATGCGGAAAAAATAGAAGAGACAGCTGGGGAACCCGGAGTGAAATTCTCTCCCGGGCCAATGGTAGATGCCTTGGTTTCAGCAGATGCTGATTATATGCCTGCTGATTTGGTTTCTACTGATAAAGATGAACAAGCTGATAAAAATCGTCTCAGATCAAGACTTGTTGCCAGCTCTTCAGAAATCACTAGTGCCCAGCTCGGAAATAGCGATTTAAACCAGCAGCAGAAACAGCCTGATGATGATGATGAAAAATCTCCCCAGGACAGAACTGCTTCAAATGTATGCTCTGAAAGTAGTAAAGTATCTGAACACAAGAGTACTGCCCGTTCACGAGTATGCAAGGAAATGCAGAGAGCAGCAGGACAGGAGGAGAAGGTAAAAAGTGAAGAACGAGAAGATGAATATCTCAGATTTTTAAATGGCAACATAATAGACTCTGGAGAATCGTTTGCAAACTTAGCAAATCAAGAAGAATTTGACACTGTCCCAGATATTTCACCTGAACGAGCATCTTACAGCTCACTGGAAGCTTTATCACTAGATGACAGCTTTTCTTCTCTTGATGAACTTGCAAGAAGGATAGAGATTGCTGAGGTAAATACTGTGAATCCTCTAAAACCCTCCATGTTATCTCAGTTGAAATATTTTAGGTATTACCAACTTCAAAATGTGTCCAATATCTCTAATCTTTTTATTCTGAAGTCTGTATGCATTTACTTGTTCCTAGTTAACTCGGGTAAAAAGGTCCCTTTTATCTGTTTGCATCCTTCTTGGCAAGTGCTGCTCCGTGCATCTAAAAATCACATTGATTTTTACTTATTAGTGCCAACTCTTTATTTCTTTTTATTTTTAACATAAACTGTTAGGAGAGGAATTGACAGTCCCTGTTTAATTATGGTTTTATTTACAAGGTCTACATAATACATTTGTTTATAATATAGATTTTTCTATTCGAAGAACAAAACTTACTTTTCTACTCCTACTGACTGAAGGTGAGAAGAGCTGCATATCTAATAAGCTCTATAAATGCATGTATGGGCTTCCAGGTTTGCCAGGCCTAGGCAGTTTTATTGTTCAACCTAACTTAAGGAAGAACTTCTAAACCTGAACTCACCATAGGCCACAGAAAGGACGAGTGCTTCATTAGCTGAAGTGCCCTTTCGGAAATATATATATTAAGTTTTATTGCTGCATGACTTGGTCAGAGAGTGTGTGGTTCCTTCTTCACTTTATCTTCTGGTTTTGTTGCATTTACAAATACTGGACTGTAAAAGCTTTCCTTTAAATGTAAAAATGGGATTATTTTGAAATTATGTGATTTCAGTCGCTGGAGAGGAAAGACAGAAGAAGGTGTCTTCTTGGTTCCTCTCTATTTGTGATGAATTTGACAGTGTAACATCCCTTGGCAATAAAAAGTAATAGTGCTTTTCTACAGATCAGAAGCTAATACATGTAGATCAAGAACCCATAATCACACACAGACTGCACCCAAGAGGGGAACTAAATACTGGAGATGCACACTGATGTTATTACATCTTTGGCAAAATCTCCAGTGCTGGAGACAAAGCATTTTGTGTCGGTGGATTTTTTTCCCCACCTAAGCAGCTTCTTTTCTCCTTTGCAACTTCAGGCACCCTAATCTCCCCTAAGACACCTTGTCTTTCTGTGGGATTTCAGGAAGTATGTCATGTACCAGGACTGAAGGCCCTGTACACAAAGCTGGTTTTACTTCAGCTGTTTTGGATTCAGTGGTAGCTATACATGAGCTCTTAGCAGCACATACATGTGGGATCCCACATATGTGTTCATATAGGTAATTAAACTTTGCACTGGATCCACTGACTTAATCCACTGATTTCCAAGGAGAGAATTGTTTTATGTAGAAAAATCATAAATTAACCCTATAGCTGCTATTTTTAAGTTGCTATGCTTGAGCCACTTGCATTTTAAAGGATTGCATAGGAAGGAGGATATTGATAGTGTTAGAATAGTGATGCTTGTATTGACTGGGCCAGTGGCCAATGACGACAGTGCTTTACAGGGAATCCAGTGTCATTTCTAGTTCACAGTCCTTCTGCTAGTACTGCCAGTACTCTAGCAGCAGAACTGGGCCTCTAGAGAGGCAAAAAGTACCCTGAGTCTTTCCATAGCTTTTCTTTTTATTATTATTATTTTGTATGTAGTACATAATGTTGGCTGTCACTGGTGGGAGTCTTTTCCAGTCTTTCTTAGCAAGAGACCTGAACTGTGTAGGGCTGGGGGATTAAATCAGGGAGAAGCAAAGATGTGTTTATTTTGACACCAATTAACACTTGTAATATGCAACACCTCGGCTTGTTTTACAACGTCTGAAATTGCTGGGTGTACACGGGTGTGTAACCTGTATTGTTTCATTATACATTTATATTTTGTTTTCCCAGTTAATCTTATTGCCATTCATTACCCTTAGGGGTTGCATCTCAGACTTGGTGTTCACCTGCAACTTCCTCAGAAGGCACCAGGAACTGACAGAGCGTGGCACCCCTGAGGAATGACCACCATTTACTCACACAGACTTTGTTTTAGCACTAAAAGAAGATTCTACTGATGCTTTGACAAGGAGATTGATCTTTGCATCCTACCATAACCTTTTTTTTCCTTTCTTGTTATCCTTGTCAGCCTTTGATGTTGCACTCTTCTGGCTGTGGCCATCTAATAAGTTTACAATAATTATGGAAGAAGTACTACAAAAGTGTTGTGTAGACACAAGCAAGCATAAGAACAAACCTTACATGAAAGGTGTCAGTATGACAACTTAAAAAAGGCCAGTCGTTGTGACTATGATAAAACTTTTCCTGGAGCAAATAGTTACAAAATTGTCACAAATAAGTCAGAATGCAGAGCAGAGGTAAAGACTGTTTTGAAATGAACTGGGTACAAAAATCATATGGTAGGACCAGTATTACTCAATGGGGGTGTAATATCAATTTACTGTAAATGGGGAAGGATAGTACTTGTGTCAGAAGGGATTTTTTTAACTTCATATTGAGCACAATTGTCTGACAGAGTTCTGTAATTCAGATCCTTTATGTCCCTTGCTTTTAGGCTACTATTTGCAATAATTAATTAAAGACTGAAAATCTGCTGAATTTTTTTCTCTGGCTTTAAATAACTTGAAAACTGAAATCATTTTTTACATATTTTACAGTCAGTTGCACTAGGTATTTATTTACTAATACTATCCATGCAAACTTGTGTGCAAATGATGGAAAATCACTGTAGCTATATAGAAAGTGCCTTCGTACACCTAGTGAAGAGCTTCAGAGTGTATCAACAGTTGGCAGTGACAGATTTGAGAAGTATCTGATGAAATGGCACACCAGCAGTCACACAGATTGTCACCTCAGTAATGTAAGGTGTGTTCTCCTGTATGAAATAAAGCTTTATATCTGTGAGATTATTAGGGAAATGAATAGAATTTGTTGTTTTTTTATTCTTTATGGTGAATTATCATTTGAAATTCATTTCGGAAAGCAAAAGTATTGAGACTCCTTCCCACAGCATAAAGTAGTAGCTTTGGATTGCACTTTTTGTATACAAAGATTTCAAAATCTACTCAATATGTACTGACTGGCAGCTGATTTGGGTGCAGGAATGAAGCCTCCACCTACCTGCATGAAGTGTGCAGACAGTGCTTTGTTGAGATCCCTTGTCCTGTCTTATGGCTCAGGTCCTGTAGTTTTGAGTTTGCTTGGTGTCATTCCTGAAGTTAAGGAAAAGAATCCATGTTTCATTAGTGTCTGTTACCTGTAGCTCTTTTGTGCTGCACAGAACAGCCCACAGCACCGCCTGGTGCAGGCCTGCATTTTTCCTTTTGTGGTTCAAGCCAAGAACAGGCTTGACTTGTGGTTAGCTGTATTAACCACACTGCCCTCATTAAATTCAAATTTAAATAATGATTTCAGGCTTCTTAAATTCCTCCTACCTCAAACACCAGCGTAGAATCCTTCTAGTCTTGTATGGCTGCTATATCTCTGTTCTGCTGCTTTTGATGGCCGTTTAATCAGCAGGAGATGATTCTAAAGTAATCCATTTGTCTGCTGCTTTGAACTCGTTCTAGATGAAAGGTGCAAGAAAAGATATTTTATTGTCAATTTTTATAATTGAATGAGATTTTATTTGTAGTGAGATGGGCGCTATTCTCACGTGACGGTCTTAAATACAGTAATGATATTTTAATGACTGAAAATAAGAAGAATAAAATGTGGTATTCATTTTAGACAGTTTTCAACTGCAGTTGAGGATGTGGTAGAAAGAAAGCTGGAAACATGGTTTTGTTCAGAACTCCATATGCTTGTATTTGTATTTGCATTTTAAGAATAAGCCGTCCCTGAGTAGGAGGCATAGCTTTGTAGTTGCTTTGCAGAACAAAAGGAAAATCTGGGTGCCATGTCTAGTGAGAGGCAGGCGAAATAGTGTAGGTATAAACTGCATATCATGTAAAGACGTTCTCATCAAAGAGAGCCTTAAAAGTGTGATTTATTGCTCTTGTTGGGTCAGGAGAGTAGCATTACCATAATGATTGTATTGCAAAATCAAAAGCCCTCACTCTTTTTAAAAGAATATGTTTAGTGTAGAGAAACTGTGCTGTATCAATTAGGTCTTTTACACTTAGAAGTAAATCCTGAAACATTTATGTGTACTGGCAGCAGAAGTAAGTGAGCTTCATTGTAGCAAGCCTTTTACATAACTGTAATCGCTGGGACACATTTCCAGGTAATCACATAAGACCTAGCCCTCTGCTTTTCAGCCTGGAGGAGACAGAGCCTGTGACACGGTCACACAAGAACTAGCAGGAGCCAACAAACAGAACAAAGTGTGCAGAACAGACTGCTGCACCCTACTCTTAGGACAGGAGTAAAAACACCCCGCTGCACCCAGGTGAAGTTCCCAAGTGCTATCGGAACCACCCATATCTGGCAACAGCTAGCCTGCTGCATGGGTAGCTCAGGAGGAGCCATTGATCCTCTTTATAAAAGCAGTGCCATACACAGAAGCTTAAAATAATCCACTCTTTTAAAGGACATAATGTCATCTTGCCCTCCTAAATAAATGAGTCAAATTAATGCACTTCTCCACAATCCCCCTTCCTTGTCACAACATGGAAGCATGAGTATTTATTTTCCAGCTGACTTGATGAATTTTCATGGCAGCTCTGCAGAGCTTATTTAACATCAACAGTAGAAGCTTCAACCCAGTTCGCTTCTTGTGGTGAGAAGCATGCAGGCTGTTACTGCTGCTTCATCGGTACCACACAGCAGTCTTCCACATCCTGATTTAAACTATTTCTTTTCATACTTTCACTACTTTATAAATACTTCCTTGCATTGTTTAATTAAATAAACCACTCAAGCTATTACATAGTCAAAAACAAGAGTATTTACCAGTTAAGTGCCAAATGACACAGCCAGGGCAATGCCTATTGGATTGTGCTCTCCGTTTGTGCTCAGCACACCATCTCTCTGGTTGTAGCACGCATTGATGCATTCCATAAGAAAGTTTAGGACTTTAAGTTATGAAGTCATTTGTTTATCTTGTTCTCTACAACTCTTATAATTGCATGGTCTCCTAATTTGGTTAGGTTATGGGATGGTTAGGCAGTCAGTTGTCTGCAACTATAGTACTGTCTGGAAAGTTGTCTCCTTCACTATGAGGTTTTGGGTCATGTCTGCTGCATAGGTGTGTTGCAAACTCGTTTGCAGATGTGGCATGTTTTCTTAGTTGTAGCGCAAATGTATACAGATCACTTTTGAATGTAGCAAAGGTAGTCACTGAGATACAAAATAGGTTTTAAAAGAAACGACTCAGATTTTTGGAGAGATGGCTAAGACTTCAGAAAAGAAAGATTTCAAGATAAAAGAAAGAATATGGCGACTGTAGGACTAAGGAATAGGATTTGCTTCTGTTTGTGTTTCTTAGATAGCATTTATGTCTTAGATAATGCTTAGGTAATACTCGTGTCAAGCCTCTGTCTTGTCAGTAGATTTTCTTCTTTGCTTAAGCTATTGTATTTGTAACAACTTTAACAATGTGCATTCTCAATAAAGGGGCATGCATAATGAAAGAAAAATGGTAGCAGCTTTAAAACAGAATTGTGAAGCACTCAGGCAGTGAGTCCTACGCTTAGTTTAACTGAATGCTAACATCAGTGTGTAGATTGTTACACCTGTGAAGTATCAGCATGTTCTTGAACCCTTTCAGTTTGCTAAAGCACAGTCTGTCAGCATGTTAGCATGTTTGGCACATGATCCTGGAAGCCCAGATGCAGGGTTTCACCAGGTGACTCCCTATTGGCGTCTGCTTCATAGCCAACATAAACTGCTACCATGGCAATTTTAGCTTTGGTTTTGGTATAATGCACCCAGGTAATGTATCCTGCAAATACAGTTCCGTCCACTTTCAGTGTCTATAAACTTAGATGTTCCTTTATACTGCTCACCCAGGATCTGCTTGTTGAAGACTTTGTCTTTTGTATAATTGTATCCATGTTTGGCAGAAATGGAAGAAACATGGGGTAGTTGAATGCAATATGTATAGTTCTGTACCTATAGTTGGTACCTTTGTATTAATGTTGTCCCTTGCTTTGCTGTTTCAACTCAAAGTGTTTCCTTTTCTGTTTCTCTTTTCTTTGACTTCAGAAAATTGGCTGGTACTTTTGTTTGTAAGGATCCAGCTGCGTGGTATATTTGCCATAACAAGGGAAAACATTTTCTGATCAATAATTAGGAAAAAATTACTTTCTGTACACAAACAGTTTTACAGAGAAAGGTGGTTTGGTTTATATTTTTAACCGATGGAAGTTTTGCTGAGGAAAATAGTAACCGTTGTGATTCATTTGGAGAGTCAAACACACAGGGTAATCAGTACTAATTTGTTTGGCTGAGGACCTTCACAGCGCCAGTTAATTACAGCATTCTTAATTCTCTGCTATGCATTTTTATTCTAATATTTCTCCTATTTTTCTTCCTATAACCATTAGGATATTGTGAACTCCTTGATCTAACATCTTAATATGGCTTTGTGGGAAGAAAAGTATGTACTACTGAAGCTAAATCAAATGACGTAGGACAGGACAGTTATTGACTTATTGAATGTATCACTGCAGGGAAGCATTTTTGAACTGGTGCTTTATCCAGAGAGCTTATAACAATATGGAGCTGACACTTATCCAGAAGCACAAAGATTTCTTTTTCCCCTGGTGTTTTAGCCTGTTTTCTCCCTTGGGGAACCAATCACAATGCTGAAAAATTAATCTCACAGTAAGTATTTGATAGGCTCTGCAGGATTATGTCTTTGAAAAGGCAGCTGTGGTGTCTTTGACCTCTTACTGTCCTCTGTTGACAGTGGTTTTGACTGGAGCCCACCGCCCCAACCCACATGATTTAAGGACATGAGCTTATGAAGGAGCTGATGTATAGTTTAGATCACACTAGGTATTCATTGCATGCTTAACTTTGATAGTGACCAAAAGCAAACACTGACATCTTAGTCACCTTTTGGACAGCAGAATGATACTGCAGCTTTCCTTCATGCTGTGAAATTGCTTTGTTCAAGAAGAGAGTTTAAGAAAAGCAGAGTAGAAGCCATTTGTTTTCTGTTCCTCTCATTTACTCCTCAAAGCCTTTGTTAAGAAGATCTTATGCTTTAATTTCTCACATCTGTTGTGCTAATCACTGTCAAATGCTTTTTGGTAATCTTTCCTGATAGATTGCCCCAGCCGAAGGGTTGGTGTCTATACTAAAGAAGAGAGATGACAGGGATGGAAAAACAGTTGCCCAAGTCCATCAAAGGCAAACAAAGAGAAGAGTCCGGTTCCAAGAAATGGAAGACACTTTTGATCAAGGTATTCTAATACTATTAGCTCATAGTTTGTGCTCTCAGGGTGCAAATGATGTTGAATTTTTGGTTCTAAGTGAATGTTCACTGCACGTTGCACCTTGCTTTTTTTAAAGTTGAAATGAGAAAAGGTTATCAAGTTTCAGTGGTCTCTAATAGCTGAGGCCCTCTAGTCATTTGTGGTCTCTCAAGTCATTTCAGGCTCAGAGATTTAGTATTTTGCTTTCATTTCTTCATTGTTTATTTCTTTTTTGACAGCACTAGATTGCAAAAGCCTTCAATACTTTACTGTTTTGCCCTAGGATCGTTTTAACTAAAGCCCATTTCTGTTCTGCAGTGCTGGAGTAGTTTCATAATACTTCAGTACAGTCTGCTAGAGAAACTGAGCAGAATTTCAACACTTCATGACAAGTCTCACACACCGAATGGAAAATCCATCTGCTGCCAAAAAGGAGCTTGTCACGTTTATTTTTCTCGTAAATATTTAGAAACAAATTCTATTTTAAGTACAATTTCAGTAGTTACCTTTTTCAATATTATTTTTGTTTTTGCGTGGATTTAGTGATTCAGAAGGGAAGCTGATTTTTTTTATTATTATCATTTTAAATCAAATTTAAAAAAAAAAAAAAGAAAAAAAGAAAAAGCATCGATTTTTTCCCCCTTTTCCCCACCTGATGGGTGAAAGAGGCTCAGAAATTTTCTTAGAGCCTCTTCAATCTGACAGAAAAGGCAGGTGTTGTTCACGCAAAACAGCCTGTCAAGGAAAAGTAGTGAGGGTACAGCAACACAGCTGCAGCATCCTCATTGCTATAAAGAGTCTTGCAAAGAGTTATCACAGATAACAGCGATGTAAACTAACCCTTCACAGCAGGCTTCTTTGAAGGTTTTGGCTCCACCCTTACAGTCAGGATGTGAGAGTAAATATAAGCAGTTCATCTTACCAGTCAGTGGCAGTACAAGTGAAGGAAGAACATTTACATCTGTTTTACTTTCAAAGCTTTCGTTTCATTTCAGGTATTTCCATGTGCAACATTCTGTCATTCAAATCTGTTATACTTCAGTGTGGATTGACTCCACAAGAGATACCAGCAAGGACAGGGACAAGGGTTGCAGAAAATGCACTATGTAGTTATTTAGGTTTCTGAAATGAATCTCGGGTTTGCTCATACTGTTGCAGTTTGAAGAGTTAATCATGCAACACCTTCCCTCCCCTTGGGAAAAAGAGTGGGGAAAATGAAGAAGGAAAAACAACTGTGGAGATTTACTAGAAGGAATGTGAATTAATACAGAATAACTAAGAGTAATTAATGAAAATGAACCAAAAATAAAACCGGAGGAGAGAGGGCCAGTCTGAGTCTTTGTCAGCAGGCTCTTCGTGGCTTGTCTCCCAGAAAAGATGAGAGAGCTCTTCCCCCATCACCCAGAATAAAAAATCACATGGGGGCTCCTGGGTAATGCAGTGCATCCCAGTGTATCTTCCTCTTGGAGAGTCAGAACTCATGTGAGGCTGCTAGAGAAACCAGGAAACAGCTCTGCTATGCACTGTGCCTCTGCACCCAGTCTGTCGCATGATGTTATGAGACAGAATACTGATAAAACTATGATGCACACACATTCATGTTGCTTTGTCTGGTCTCTTATTCACCTTCTCTTCTGCTCACAGATGAAGTAGCTGGTGGCTCCTGTATTTTGCTGATCCTGCTGTGCATAGCAACCGTTTTCCTTAGCATCGGAGGAACTGCATTGTACTGCACCTTCGGTGACATGGAATCCCCGGTGTGTAGAGAATTTGCAGCCAACATGGATTTCTATTATAGCCAGATATTGCAGCGTATGGAAGAACTTAAGCACTGGATTGCCTTCTCGTAGCTGAAATAGACTGAGACAGCACACCACTGGTAACTGGGGAGGCTATTAAAAAAACCTGTGATTTCAAGTTCTTTGTAACACTTGCCACCTGCAGGTGACGTGCATTTGATGATGTACTTACACTTTTACTTAGAAATTGAGAAAAATTCCCTTTTAGCAATCAGGTGGCAAACTGTTCACATCTTAAGTCGTAGCAGCGTGGTATGGGAGAATAACAAGTCATTCTCTAAATCCTTTTAAGATTAGACAAGCAGCTTTTCAACAGCTTGAGCAACTGAAGAAGAAAGAAGAAAATGAACTGTCTTCTATATGCTCTCCCATTGCCACACATTGTGTAAGCAATCTCTGAAAGCTTAGTTAAAGAACAGCTCTGATTTACAGCTGTTTGTGCAAAGGTGTTGCCTCCAGCTATCATGCAATAAGTCTGTGTTTTATGAAAACATTATTTTTCTTCTAAGTCTTACTATTTTTCTCCATTTTAATTCTCCCAGTGAGCCATGTAATAATTCACATGGAGTTAGAAGAGTGCAGCAGCATTCACGGAGCCCCCATTCAGTGATAACAGGCCAACCCGCACCTTACAGCATATGGGGAACATCATGCGTAGGATAAATCTGCTGGCAGATTTCACAGTGTTTCCTGGAATTTTACTTCCAGTGTTTGCGGGCTGTTTTAGAAGGAAGAGGATAAGAAAGAAATAATCGGTCTCACTTAATGCAGAAAAAGGAGCAAGATGTTTGGTAAATTATTCATGTTAATAGCAGATTGGCTTTGGCCAATTTTAAAGCACCTGGTTGTAGGTGTCAGGCTAGCTGGGATTTCTGTCCAGCTACGTCACTGACTTACAGTAATCACTTTGTGCCTCGGTTTCTCCTCCGTAAATGGGGAATAATGATCCTTGCCTTTGTGAATAGTTATTGCAATTAGGGCTTGTGTCTGATTCCCTATACCCTGGAGGAGCTCACAGGATCGCTGGACCGTGTGGCTGCAGCCTCTCACCCAGTGAGTATTAAACATACAGTGGAGCTGATCTGCCAGCCAGATACTCAGGCTGCAGATCCACAGCCTCTGGGTAGTCCAGAGCACTTGTTCCAGCAGATAAAAGCACATTTGCATCTATTTGCCCTCCAGTTCTGAGACTTGTAAAATCTGCTCTCTTTTTCTACCAGCTCTACAAATTTAAATCAGTAAAAAGAGTCATTTTTCATGGCTGTTTCTATCGCCTGGTGCTCAGCCCTTCCTGGGTGGTGTATGAGAGAGATACCGAAGTGACGGTGAACATCAGAACTGGCAATGTAGGCCCTTGGTCTGTGCTGTGGTCTGAACACAGCAGCTGTCCTGGCACAGAGCCTGTTGGCCTGGCCCTGCTGCAGGCCTTGTGTGAGACGAGTCCTTTGCACCCCAGGAAACAGCAGTTTTCAGGGGGCCCGCTTCACTCCACTCCATGGTTTCCAGCTTACTAATATACACTGAAGCACCTTCAGGTCGAGATTATTTTGTATGCTACTACAGAGTGAAATCCTCAAGGCATCGCTCAGAGTTTTAACATTAAACAATCATGCTTTATGGCATTTACAAGCCAGTTGTCTCTCTACTAGCGAGCTTGATTGTTCCTAACGCTCTGTTATACTTAACGGGATTTTAAAGCAAAAGTTAAAACCATATTTTTTCTGAAACAAACTGCATATATGGTTTCTTTGCCAGCTCTCACTGCTGAGACTTAGTTGATACCTTAGCCTTGTGTGCAGCTCTTAATTAAACGGTAAATTTAAAATGCCCCAATTAATGACAACGTTTGTTTTCAGAATGAAGCTTAAGAGCAATAGTTTGGTGTAGTTTCTGCTGGTTGTCCTCACAGCATCGTAAAGCTGGACTGATCGAGGGGAGAAAGGGAGAGATTCTTTTGTATTTTAAAGAGTTACTGGCTGGTTCAGTTTATTATTTTAAGCCCTGGTTTATGTATTTATTTAGTTTTTATTTTAAAGAAAATCTGAATTTTCTTCTTTTTTTGGTAATTTGCTCACAGAGGAATTAAAAAAGCATGCGTTCACTTAAAATATATATTTATAGTGATTGTGTAGTTAGAATATATTTTGCATTTCTGTAACTTCACGTTGAGTGTTTCAGGATATTAAGTTTATTTCTAAAAGACAACTGTTGATTTCAGCTTAAAAATCTGATTAAGTTTTCGTGCACTTCCTCACCAAAAAGATCAAGAGGTATATATAGAACTATTTATTCAAAGGTATATCAGATATGAAGATCAAAGATCTTCTACTTCTAGGTTCGTTTAATTAGAACTATTTAAAAATGATTATTTTATTTAAAATGGTAAAGCTATTTAAAGTCAAAGCAATTTTTGATAAACAGTTCAGAGAAAAAATTGTGGTCTGAATCCTGGCATGGCAGCTTTGTGTTGTGTTCCCAGCGCAGAGTCTCACTAATATCAGCAGAACTGCCAATGAGAAGATCACGGAGAGGTAGGGCATCACTTCATCTGCACACACCAGGGCAAGAGTGAGTGGCCACGTGTTCTGTGTAACCCAGCTGCCTTGTATTTGTGCTGCAGTGTGAGCATCTCTGCGGCCTCCCAGCCCCTGCCCAGGTGCCACTGCTGTGGGATCTCTCAGGATCTGGGGGAGCATATGGGGCACACACGCGTGGGCTTTCAAGCTCCATTTTTAAGCTGTTGTAACCAAGTGCTTGAGTCTGGATCTGATTTCTGTTGGCATTCCTTTGTGAGAAGATGATGGCACTAATTCTCGCTTTGCCTCGTAATTGTCAGTACTGTTTGCATGGTCTGCACTACATTATCAGACTTGGGGTGACCAAGCATAAAAAATGTGCTTTGTTTGAAATCCAGAAAGTGTACAGGTTGGCCAGGTGTTGGCTGTCCTGTGTATTCTGTTCCCTTTTGATTGCTGGTGGCATTGCTTCCACCTGGGTGGCCCCACTGGTCAGAACTTTGGTCAGGGAAATCTAAGCTAAAAGGGGATTTGAACAGTTATCCTCATCTGAGGAGTTTGTGGTCAAGTAATGCTGAGCAACGGCTAAGACTGTTATAAGTAGGAAGAAAAGAGTCGAGGCTTTTCCCTTCCCTTTTGTGCATTGTAAAACCCATTGCCTTTAAGTTTTTTGCTGACTCTTTTCTTCCCTGGCACTGGATGGATGGTTGTTCTGCTTGGCAGCAGGGGAAACAGACCACTGTAAAACCATTTGTAGTCAAGAGGAAAATTCAGGGAACAGTTCAGTACATGATAGCAGTTAAAACTCATTTCTGGAAAGACGACTGGATGTCAGGTTGATGGTTTACCTTCAAATGTGAAAGCTGTGGCCACTTACCACCTGCTGAACTCCATCAGAAACCCCATCTTCCAGTTTATCCTCTCAGTGTATCACACAGTATCACAGTATCGTGTGAGTCGGAAGGGACCTTAGAGATCATCGAATCCAACTCCTGGGATTTGAGCCTTCTGTGTAGCAGAGCAGCACTTCTACCACTTGCAAGTGTAATGATTTTAGACAGGTTCTTGCAATAGATCACAACCAACAAGGCTCTCAATGCACAGAGCCAAAAAGAGCTTTCTGATGGCATAATTAGCACCCTCACCCCAAGAAGTGTGAAGCAGCATAGCAGTGCTGTACCACAGTCGGGTTCCAAGCAGGGTCAGTGAGGAAGCATTTTCCACAGCCGAGATATGCCAGCAGAGATTTGCAATCTAGACAGGGCTCATGTTTTAAAATGTTTTTCTACTATTTTGCTTTCATACTTGGAAAATGCTGGTGGCACACTGTGGGGAGCAGAGTGACCAAATGGAAACTTGTTTAAGAATTTCTGTGGGTAAAGGGCAAGCTTGAAATATCAAATGAATGGAGTAGGTCAGAAGTCCATATTCTTGTGTGATTGCACTTGATAACCAAAGGGGATGCTACCCTCCCAGGAAAATATGTTTGCCTATTTTGTACCATAATGTAAAACCGAGATCATCTGAAAGGACTATAACAATTTGTAACAAATTTAGCAAAAGGAGTAAATAATTGTGTTTGAAACCATCACCCAAGCTTGTAATTTAAATACTGTAGCAAAAATAAAATAAAATAAAATAAAAAGTGTCCCAAAGAAAATATATGAACCTTTCTGGGTACTGTGATTTCTAAATGTATGAAAAGACTGAGAAGATGTTCTGTGAAATTAAGTAAATGAGCAACATCTCCAAAGAGAATTTCATGATCAAACCCAAACCAGGAGAATAGATGAGGATAAAATGCATGAGGTTTGGTTTGGATTTTAGTGTGATGTAAGTTTCTTGAGTTGGTTGGTTGGCTCACTTTTATTAGCTAACTGAAAACCCAGCCTCTGCTCTAAAAGAAGATGTTGGATGGTAAGTTTCAGAAATGCTGGGGCAGGTGACCTGCTTAGTTATCACAACCCGGTCTGCTCTTTGAGTTCAAGTAAACTAAACTGACTCCAACCTGACCCAAGCCAGCCACCTCCTGTTTGCAGCGTGCAGCATCCCCATCCCTCAACACCACCAAATGAGGCCACTCAGAATCTTAGACTGGCTGAAAATGTAGTAAAATCCTAAGAAGAAATGCTTCACTTTTATTCATGTTCTTTTGGTTTTGTTATCCTTGCGTTTTGTATTTTCAAATTGTTCTTCAGTGCCAGAAAGAGGGACAGTTATAATGTGAAAAAAGAAAAGAGATTTTTGTAGAAATTCATTGGAACTTGTGAGGTGACATCATGTGTAGCTACCCAAAGTGGCTTAAAGAATGAACTTCATTTAGCTTAAAGAAATATATTAATGTTTGGTTTTTTAAGCATAAAAAAAAAGAAGCATCAGATGTTTTTTAGATGTTACTTCTTTCGACCTCTTTATAATTAGTGTTTTTCATTGCTTTGGATTAAATGGCATGGTAATTGTCTGGCTTAATGTGAGCCTAGGGTTCACTGTATTCAGCACTGTACAAAAAATGTCATCACCAGTAGATGCCTGCTTTGTTTTAGAGAGTTGCTCAGTGATGGCTGAGAAAAAAAATAGAGTCTGTACTGAAGTACACCCAAAATTTCAAAGTCATGTCTACTTCCTGATCCAGGGAAGCAATACAGTGTTTCCTACAGGGCCCCACTGAGCTGCTCAGTATGTATTCTGCATCAGGAGTGGTGATGACTGCAGGATTGCACTCGGAATCCAGACGCAGGAGTCCTTTGGGGCTGTGGGAGCATCAAGGAGACTTTCACATTGCTTTTCTGAGATAGCTCAATTCAGTGCACTCTAGAAAGGATGCACTGGAAAGAAGAGAGCAAAAGATTGGAATCACTAAGGATCCAAGCAGTAAACTTCAGCTAGACAGAATGTCAGCATCTACCATCATAGAAGTTAGCGATGTCGCTCCAGCATGTTTGCAGTAGGTAGGAGGTAAGAGATGATTTGAAAGGAGAGAATTGTTGTTGTTTTTTTAAAGCCATACACTGAGAATTCCTAATGATTAATCAAAGTTCTGAGGTAATAAATAGAAGTTAATGATTAAGGGGAAACAATTTCTCAAGGTTGTACAAAGGTAAAGGAGGCGTATTATAGGTGAATGGCTGCAGAAAGAGTATAATAAAGACCTTTAATGTAAGAAGATTTAAAAAATGATAAAGGGTGAGAAATATTTCCTATAATTATGCTTATCAGTAATGGGGGAGCTATAAGAAAGAAGGGGACGGACTCTTAGCAGGGTCTGTTGTGACAGGACAAAGGGAATTCAAACTAAATGAGGGGAGATTTAGATTTGTCATAAGGAACAAGATTTTTACAATAAGGATGGTGAGGCACTGGTAAAGGTTGCCCAGAGAGGTGGTGAATGCCCAGTACTTGAAGATACACCAGGTCAGGCTGGATGGGGCTCTGAACAACATGATGTAGCTGTAGGTGGCCCTGTTCATTGCAGGGAAGTTGGACAAGATGGCTGACACTAAGGGTCCCTACAGCCCCTTCCAGCTCAGATGAGTCTGTTTGTTTGGTTGGTTGGTTTTCCAACCAGATTTTATAGAAGAAAATAAATAAATAAATAAATAAATAAATAAATAAATAGCCACAACAGTTCAATGAAGTTAGAAAAGAGGAAACAGGGAAAGTAATCGTTAAAATATCACTGGATTCTTTGCAGGACTCTCTAGGAGCATTTCAGTAGTCTGCACAAGGTCATACAGCAGCAAGAAACAAAACAGGCCTAGAGCTTGTAAATCCTGCTTCTGATCTCTTGCCTGCGTGGGTTAGGGAAGATGAGTACCCTGTTGTTCACGTTGACTTCACACTTTGAGGACTTTGCTTAAAGATCTTTTTTATATTCTTATAAATTTTTCAGTGATTGTAAGGAATGAAATTAATTCAGGAGATGAATTTCCTTTCTAGTATGCCGCAATAAGTCCAAAAGCCATTTATTTCAGTGTATTTTTAGTACCTGATATCATCATACCCATGGTAGCTGGTTGCTATTTACATGTATTGAAACAAATTGTATCAACAGACCACATGGGAATACAATGTAATTGCAGCTTCTGTAGTCAGAAGAAGAGGATGAAACTGCCTGTGGTGGCTGTGTGCTTTGCTGTGTGGCCCTTGCTGCTCACGCTCTGTTGAGTAGCAGGAAAGCAACAATGCTCTGCAGACCAGACACGGTTGAGAAATGTGTTAAAAAAATCAAGCTACAATCTCACAGCTCCACTGGGCTTCATACAATACCTGTCACAGTGCCACGAGGGGAAATCACTCGTGAAGAAACGCAGCGATGTGGAAAGAGGCAGCGGCCACCAGATCCTGCCTCCCGGCAGAAATGGAGCTTGGGTGAGGCACGGAAGCATTCTGACCATAAAGTGGATGTTGTCATCACTGTCTGCAAATAAGAAAGATGAAAATAATTTCAGATGTTCTTGGCGTCCCCCAAAATGCCTTTATTAACCTTCTTTTCAGCTTTTGTGTAATTGAAAGCCCTCCCTTAGCTGAAGGCAAAGGAGGAAAATTAAGCAATGGCTAACCTTTTTGTGAAGAAAATTGGAATGTACCATCTCTTATATTTCTCTATAAATAGGGCATTACTTCCTGAATCAATTCACTGCAGGGTAATAGCCCGCAATTTACGTACAATGGCAAAATAGATGGCAATTAGCAATAAGTAACTCATGTATTATACAACAGCCCCATTAAAGAGAGCCACCCATATCGGCTCACACAGCAGGACATTGAAGCAATATTTTCAGCGAACCAGAAGAACTTCACACTACAGAGCAAGCCTTGCACAGCCTGGCCATGCTGCCCAATCTGTCCTGCACTGCTCATCCTTGCATGGCACCTTCCATAGCTGTGACATCCGGTGAGGAGCAGTCAGGAAAGTGAATCCTTTGCCCCAGCAGCCATGCACTGGCAGAGAATACCTGTGGGACAGGCAGAGGTCAAGTGGGAGGTTGGTCCCAGGAATGGTCTCGAACCCACACAAGTGTGGGGTAGTTACTCTCTGTTGCCTCATTTCATCTGTGGGAGACTGTGTGACAGATGTCCTGCCAGCAGGACAAGCAGCACCCTCCAGAGACGATGAGAGTACCCAGCACAGGAAGGGGTGCGCAGTGTGTCCTGTGGCCCTTTCCAAACTATTTCAAAGTGATTGCTATCCTGAGTACTTCCAATAATGTTTTAAGACTCTAAACCTGATGGTCTTCTTCAAGAAGAAATACACAGCATAAAGGACAAAAGGTTTGAGTATCCTGCAGTAAAGACATGGCTGGAACCACTAAAGCTTGTGAGAAGTTTTCAATGAATGCAGCACTGCCAAGAGAGCCTCAGGATTTCAAGGTCACTCAAACACAAATAAGAAGGGCAAACTTGACATAAAAACTTGTTTTTTTGAAGGAAAAAAGGCTGTGCCCTGTAGCACTTCTTGTCGGAGAGCACTTGGCATCACAGGCATGAATTCTAATATGGTTAATGGATTACTGTAGGACAGTGACAGTGTGAGTTTAAAATTCATTGTCTGCCAGCTGTTGTTCTCAACTGTAGAGCTACAGAGCAGAGCACTTGCTTCTCAGTTCTCTATTTGTACTCTTAACTTTTACATTTTTCTTAAACCTTCATTCCTAGTGGCAACTAAGGGGAAAGTAACTCAGTATTCATTGCAGGATGCTGCTTGTGTTTGAAAAGCTGTTTGGATGCCTTATATGTTACTGTGTGTGTTTACTTCATATTGCTCTCCCCAAGTAGCTCCTTGTCCAGATGAAGAAGTATTTTCCCTTAGACTCCTTCTAGGTATCAGTGACATTCTGTGAGTAGACCCACCTGAGCATCTTGGCCCAGGAAAAATTAGAGACATCCCACACAAGACTTGACCAGATGCTCAGAAACCACTCTAAAATCAGAGGAATGTTGCAATAATTCTAACACTTTGTCTTTCCATGTTTTGAGTTACTCAGACCATGAGGAAGATTTCTTTGAAGAAATATCAAAACACTTTGATGCCATAACCCAATGCAAAAGAAGATGCCGTCAAAGAAAAGGTAATATTTAAATGCATCTCTCAAGCTTTTCCTGTAGTAGGTGCATTCAATGGAATTGCTCTGTACCCCCAGTTTCACTGTTGCCAATTAATCTGTTCTTAACCACCACTCTGTTAGAGATCCACCTCACAACCCCAGTGAAACAACAGCAGACAGAACTGCCCTGTTAGGAAGGAACAAGGTTACAAAGAGGGAGATGGATGAGTGCTGTTTGTACTGCCAAGGAGGCAAATCTTGTGGTCTTGACTTGTGATGGCATTCATTGACTTAAACAGAAATGACATCAAGACAAGAGGAGTGGATGGTTTCTTGTTTCTTTATCTGCTGTGCATCCACAGTGGTTTTGCCAAAATGAGGGCTTTCCAATATTAGCACTGCAAGGACAAATAGGCATTCTTTTTAGGTATGCTGTACATCCCATAGCAGTTTGGGATTATTGACCAACTGTAGTTTAATGGTCTCTTTCCATTGGATTTCAGAAATAGAATGTTAGAAGAATATAGAAGGCTGTAGGAAAGAAATACTTGAAAGCACGAAGGTACACTTTAGTATCGCTGACACTTTTTTTGTTGTTGCGCTGTTAGATGCACCTGGTTGGTTTGTTTGTTAGTGAATTTTTCAGCACTGGAATGACCATACTGTGAGATTTTACAGCCATTTCAGGCAACCTGAGAGAAGGAATATAGAACTATAAAAGGCTTTTGCATCTTAGCATTTCCCTGTGGGAGTAAAGGGTAAAAAAGCATTTTCTTGATGGATTTCAGTAGCTGGTATCTTCGGTGTCCAAACTGCCCGTCCTTCCTGATTGACTCTATCTGCTACGGGACAAAGCTTTTAGCAGTTTCAGTATTACCAGTGGCATCAGAAAAATAAGCAGGCTGTGAGCAGAGTTTTCAGGTGAATTCTGAAAGTCTTCATACTGCAGCTTTTGAGAAAGAATCCAGAAAAATCCATCTTCAATACTATCAGCCTAAATTTTCACATCTTTTCCTGCTAGCATTTGTCTATTGATGTACTCAATATTTGGGGTTTGAAGACTTTGAAACCAGCAGTTTTGAGCAGTTGTGTATAAATTATGCAAAAGAGCAGCTTCAGTGTTATTTCAATCAGCATGTTTTCAAATTGGAATGAGGAAGAAATTAGTGACTGAAACAAAAACTTATTAAGGGCTCTACTATGCAAAATGATCAGTGAAACGTCATGGAATTATTTTTATAAACGTTGGAATGTATTTCAAAAACTGATTGTTTTTTCCTCACTTGCTGGGTTTATATTGTTTCTTATGATATTGCTGAAGGTTGCAGTTTTGCCATACTTAGTGCTCTGCATGAAGTAAGGACAGCTGGGTATTTCTTTAAAGAGTTGGCAGTATGTTTGTATGCTTCAGAGCAGCCACCTCCATCAGCACCTCACTGTTATAGATGGTAGCTGTGAAACTGCATCTAACTGCAGGAAGATTCAGGCATCTTGCCCTCTGCTGCTGTGGGTTGTCCCATTTACAAGTGATTTTCTGCTGGACTTTTGTGCAGAAGGCCGAGGCTGCAGCTTCTGCTGAACTCTCTCTAAACATGTACACCAGTGGTGGCAGAGAAGAATGATGCTATTGTAGCCACTTAGCAACACTTTAAAGGAGCTGGGTCACAGGAGGCAGGTAAGGCACTGTTGTGTGCTCATTCTGGGACTCGTGCATGTTGATGTATGCACCCATTCAGTAGATGCTGGGAGTAATAAATAGAGAGGAGCCAGCACCCATCTCTATCACACACAGGTAAGGCAGAAATGAACATGGCAGGTGAATAATCCTATCAGTGTTCGTGAGCTGAGCTACTCATCTGAGCTCACCTCACTGAGATACTGCTTTCTATTTCCAAAGGCATGGATATATAAATGGTTAAAAACAAAACCAGAACAAAACAGACAAAGCCTTATTAGGGGGAAGGAATGTGTAGGTGATGTAAATAGACGAAAATAGGTTGTACGATCAGAATTTTCCTTGTGAAGGAGTGCTCACTGCTGCCAGTGCGCTCAAAATGTGATGAGGAGAGAGAGAGCGATGTAACTACTGTCTTTTTTCCAAGCTATTTCTTGTTTCTCACTGGATCTTTATTTCAAATATCTCATTCTGAAAAAAAGAAATTAAAAATGAGACTCCTACTGCTGCTGTTTCTGTGCGAAACATTGGCTTTTTCATGAAACGTACCCATAGACCAGCCTTTCAATCATACCAGGCCTTCATGTTATGATTAAAATCTCAGTTGATTCCTTCTGAGTTTTCCTCCTCAGGAACAGTTTAATGTAGATCTACTGCAACCTTCCATTGTAACTATACTGGAAGTTCAAAATCAGCTCCAAATAACACCCTGCTCCTGCACTTGGCCCAAATTGCAGTACTGTGATGCAAACTGTAGAGCAGCTTTCTCTCAAAATATTTTGCAAACTCATTAGCAGGGATCAAGTATTCTAATCCTTGTATCCTTTATAAGGTTACAGGAAGGACTTCAAGCACTGCAGTAAGATGAGTGCTAATGCATCACTTCAGGTGAAGTTTCATAAGCAGAACCTGCTGGAGAGAAGGCACTTAATACCTGAGACCTGGATGCTTGCATAGGGTAGAGAACGTGAAAAGAATACTAAATAGCTTCCCAGTGACTGCATGAACAGGAATCCTTAAGGACAACAGGATATGCTAATGTAATTAAAGAAAATACATAGGTACTAAAAGGCCAAATCATAAATACAAGCAGGCTTATTAAGTCACTCTTTACAACCTTATTAAATAGTGCTCTTCAGAAAAGTTACAACAGAGCTGCATTACTTTAAGAATTGCAGTCTGAGCCAAATTAGAATGTTCTGAGTGTTAGCCTATAGTCTTCCAAAACATCATAACTAAGTGGGAAAAAGCCTTCTGACTGTCACATCATCCCTAGCTATGGCTAAGCCAGATTTTGTTATTCTCACAGCTGTTCTTGCCCAGGAAGTCCTCCATGGGTTTGTTACTGATGGCCTTCTAATCTTGGAGTTATTGATGTTATTACTATTATAATTAGAGCTTAATGCATGAGATGTCATACTGTTCGGCAGTGCATGAGGCAGTGCATGAGCCACAAGGCTTCTATGTATGTTTCACCTCTTATATATCCTACATCTCTGTGAAGCAGAGTCACTCTCCCTGCTCCTACCTCCCTGACACCTACAGGGAATAGCAGCTCAAAAGCAGCCTCAAGCTCCATCTTTCTGACCCACAAAAGCGCTTCCTTCCCCTTGTATCACTATGATTTGCCACCAACATGAATTTATTTCAAGCAGTCTTTCTCAGTAAAAGGCAAACTGAAAGAATTCCATACCCTGCTGCTATAACTTTCCTGCTGTTTCTCTGTCTTGTTCTGAAGTAAATCTCTCTTTCTGGTTCAGAAAAGCAACATGACGGTTCCTAATTCCTTCTCATGACAATGACATCCTGATCTTACTGTTGTTCGGGGTTTTTTTTCCACTTTGAGGTGGACTAGCAAAAGAGGCTGGAGATCTACTTAGATAGCAGCTTTAAATTTTGCTGCAATTTGTTTGTTCAAGCTGGCTGGGTAATTCAGCTTGTTGTTGACCTAGTTCCAGTTGTAAAAGATCAGACTATTTGTTCTTGCAGAAGTGTTATCCTTTGGCCCCTAAAATAATTAGACTTTTTGAAAATGTTTACCATAGATTATTAATAAATGTTATAATGCTTTGCTAACTGAGTTCCTGGTTTTGTAAGAAAATATTTTGTTTGTGCATAGCTTTGATGGTGAGTCTCTTTTTAATTGCAAGGCATAAGTACTACAGGGAAGGGTAACACTGAAATTCAGCAGTGAACTAGATTTTGATCAGCATGGCACATGACATTGTTGTCACAGATGCTGTGGCTTCATTGCACGTTTCTTTCCCTCCAGCAATAATGAGGCAAATGCATTCACTGTAATTAGAGATTTGAAACCTGTGTTGTGTAATTGGTTCTGCTACACTGAGCAGAATGAGTGTCCTTTTTAAAAAGTAGAAGAAGACAGAAAAACAAGTTAACGGAGCGATCTGTGGAGTCTCCTGCCTGTCCTGCCATCCCCTCCAAGTGGCTGATTCTTGCTCGCTTGCTCACACTTCAGCAATCCTGGGAGGAGCAATCAGTTCCCTCAGAGTTTCTCAAAGCAGTTCACCTGACTTCTAGCAGGGTTTCCGGGGAGGACCTGGATCCAGCCTACCGTGATTAAGAACTGTGAGGGAGATGGTTATGACTTTTCTGGTTCCGCCTATTGTGGGAATTCACCCAGGCTCCATCAGTGTGTGACTAATTTCCTGGACAGGTGAGCTGCCATAAACCTCTGGTGTAGGTAGGGAAAACAAAATCGTTGCTGGTTATGTATTCCAGTGGACTTAAGGTAATTTCATCAGTGTTTGATGGTACTTGGAATCTGGGTACAAATCCAAGGTGTTGCTGCTTGGCTAGAAGCTTGGAGGACTCTCGGACGTACATTTAAAGTGCCTCCAGTAGGTTTCTAGAGCGGCAAAATCAGCAGAACAACATTCCTGGAGCTGCTCAGTGATTAATAGTGAGGGCTGTAATAACATGTTCATCATAAACATTTCTGCTGTTTCTCCTCCCAGGCATGTATTGCAAAAGAGTCCATGGAGACCTTTGTGCCTTCCCTACCCAGCAGAGCCTGCGGTCCTTCTGCCTGGCTGCCAAGGGAGCCGTGGGGATGTGGGGAGAGGCAGCTGGCTTGCCAGGGGAGCTGGCTCAGCCTTGAGAAAGCAAGTGGGCCCAGGGGAGTGGGAGGGAATAAAGTAGAAAATGCTGTAGATACAGCTTTTGGATTCAAACAAGAGAGCTGCTCTTTGTGGGCTTTATTTGTAAGGGTTGTCAGAGATATCCTTTTTGCCACCCAGAATGCTGCTAAGCAATTACAAAACATTAGCTGTGATTTCAGACATTTATGCAATCAGCTGTTTCTGGGACACTGGTGATCAGAGCTGTAGGCTTCTGCTATGTGTTGTATTTTCAGCACTCTGTGCTTTATCCCAGGCCAGACAGTATTTCTGAAGTCTCAATTAATGGATGTATACTCTAATAGAATCTGATTTTATTTTTATTTTATGAAAAATATTCTATCCCTTGGGACAGGGACAGAAACACGTGCCACACACATAGGAGTATGACATAGTTATTTGCAACTAAAATGTTCCAATATCTGGAGGTAGTTATGCAGAATCAAAATGAATTCTTCCTCCATGTCCATCAGTAGTGTGATGCAGAATATGGGTAATAGCTTGAGGTGTGTGTTGATGTTCCTTCTCTAAATGTGGCACTCCCTGGTGCACCAGAGAGAATTCAAAGAGAAAGCAAATCAGAAGAGAACACGAGTGGAGGATGGGGCAAGAAGGAGTGACATCTGGGCACTGCTGGATAGCTTCCAGAATCTGGAGTAAGATGGAGTGAAAAGCTCAGGTTTAAGCAAGAGGCCAGCTTCAAAAGCCGTGCCTTCTCAGTGTGCTTATTGCATGGACATTCATCTTAAGTCTTATTTTTAGCAGAAATTATTGTTTCCACCATTATATAGTCCTTCCTTCCCTCATCTCTGATGCCTCTCCAAGAGAGAGAACAACGTACGCATATGGGCTGATGCTCTGAGAGGGATGAGTACTGAGATAGACCAAAGATCGCTAACCATAATCTCAAAGGCCACTGATAAGAAGCAAAACAAATTTAAGTTTTAAACAGACTTAAGCATTTCAAAACCAAATGAGTATTCTGATTTGTTTTAATGTAAAAACAAACGTTGACCTCTGCACAGTAAGTTTTTCCCGGACTTCTGCTTCCAAAATAAAACTTTTCATTCACTTTGCCCTTCTTTGGAATTTTTCACAGAATCATAAGGACTGACAGGGACCTCTGGAGATCACTGCGTCCAACCCCCTGCTAAAGCAGTTCCCTACAGCAGGCCACACAGGAAAGCATCCAGATGGGTCTTGAATATCTCCAGAGAAGGAGACTCCACAGCCTTTCTGGGCAGCCTGTTCCAGTGCTCTGTCACCCTCACAATAATGAAATTCCTCTTTTGTTGGTGTAGAACTTCCTCTGTTCCAGTTTCTGCCCATTGCCCCTTGTTCTGTTGCTGTGAACCAACATAAAGTGTCCTATCCCACTGCCTTAATTCTCACTCTTTAGTTATTTATAAACAGTACTGAGATCCTCTTTCAATCTTCTCTTTTCCAGGCTGAACAGACTCTCAGCTTTTCCTCATCATGGAAGTGCTCCAGACCCTTCATCATCTTTGTTGCCTTCCACTGGATTCTTTTCCTGCTTATATTAAAAGCAGGACAGCACCATGGGCCTGACCCTAGGGATACAATAGCTGACGGCCCTGTACAGGGCCATTCCTCAGATCTAAGTGATGCTGAGCAATTTCTCTGCTCCAGGTTTTCAGTGCAAAAATCCTTGCTCACCAGTGCAGCTCATTAATGCCTGAGAGTAACCTTCAGGTTATCTGTAATACTCTCTGTACCAGACATGCAAGTTTGGCATCTGTTTTTAACTGGTAATTGTGAGTGTCTATGGCCTGTTTTCAGAGGTGACTTACATGCCTAAATCCCAATGAGTTATTTTTAAGCTAGAGGTGTCCTAGTTTCAGCTTCAGGTTCACCTACTGGACCTTGTTATCAGTTCTTAGAGGAAAGATTGGTCATTTTTAATAAAACAAGGGAAAAAAAAAAAAAAAGAGAAAAAAAAAAAAAAAAGAATAATCAGAGCTCTTAATGTATACCAAGGGCATGGAACCATAATAAGACTAAAACTAGCCATCATTAGAGATAACCTTCCTTCTTCTAGGAGGTACTGCTAGTAGGTATACAGCAAAAGGGAACAGCACTCTGTCTTCAGGTCCACTGTAGAGCTTTTACTTCGTTTAAATGAGGTGTTGTTTTTAAACAGGGCTTGATGTGCTGCCATTAACTTGGTTTCACACCTCTTTTGTGCTTTCATTGCCCCAGGCCTAACAGTTTCAGCATTACATGCTTCCTCTGATATGGAATCTGACCATACTGCTCCAGGCTACCTGCCCAGGAGTGGAAGAGACTGCTGCGGTTCCTGGCAACCCAGCTCCTTCATCTCCACCTGAGATCTTCTGTAAAAACAAGTGCACAACCCTCCTGTGGGTGAACCTGTGATGAGCCTGATACGGTGGGCAGGGAAATGTTACTGCTCCGTACTCTTAAATGCATAGCTTCAGTTCCTTGTTTTCTTCCTCATTTGGGCAAGTTAACTTGCCCTGCAGCTTGCATTTTCCCCTGGCAGAAGTGCTAACAGCCTTTCGCTGTGCTCACATCAACTTCATGGCTGCTGGCGTGCCCACCACTAAACTTGCACCTGGATTTGAGAACTTTGGAGCAGAAATGCAGGCAGAGCTGTGAGAGAATTATTTCTCTGTTGTAAAGGAGATAGGACCATAGAATATTGTTTGTAGCATATATCTCAGAGGTAAGAATTTATTTGGAGGCATGGGACTCCTGAAGAGGATGAGTATATGAACAGAAGTTAATTTGTTGTTGTGGCTGAATGATGCAAAGAAACGTGGTCCCACGGGTTTAGCAGATTGATAACAAGCCAAAGAACAGCAACACCAGGAAACAGTAACAGCAACGTACAGCTTGCTGTAAAAATAGTGCCTACAACAGGGGATACAAACAAGACAAAGTGCTCAACCTTGCACCGATTCAGTGCCAGCTGTATATAACTCCCTGTGAAACAGCAGGAGAGCTGGAGATCACACTCACTACTAGACAGATGAGAGTGGTTTCAGTTAAAATATTCCTATTTTCCCCCCATTTTGAGGACAAACACAGGTGGATGTGTGTGCACGTGTGAAAGAGCTGAGGCAACAGTTCATAGCTCCTGGAGCTGGAGCTCTCTGCATACAGAAACATCCTGATTTCAAGAATAAATAATTAAACTGGCAGGTGGAGAAATGCCATCAGGATTAAGGCGTCTCAAGCCACGTGTTCAGTGAGATGGAGAGGAAAAAAAAAAAAAATGTTTTTAAATGTTTGTTTTGGTTTTCAAATGCCAAGGGAATTGATTTATACAGCAGCCTTGTTTCCAGTGGTCGTTTCACACCTACTCTTCTAGAAATGCTACTTTAGAAAATATTAATGCTACCTAAAGTAGGAAGTTACATAAGGTAACTGCTTTTGTTTTACAGGAGCTTTGGAAACAGTCTAGCCTCAAATTGTTTCTAGCGCCATTAAAACTGTATTTGTTCTTTTTACTTCTCTAGCAACTTCAGAAAAAAGGAACTAAGCTTTGTGAAGTAGAATTAATAGGAACTGTACTGGACAGGTACAAATACCCGTTGTCTGCTTATTAAAATATATATACATGTGTGTATCTATATACGTACATTTAGCTATTCAGTCCACAAGTATACGGCAGCTGGTAGCGATCCCTGAGTGTAGAAAAACAATACAAGTCGCTAGAGGGAGCTCAGACACAGTTTCTGAGCCCATCAAGGAGCTGCTTAGTCTGTTACTAAGTGTTTTGTGAACCTTTCCTGTCGGTCTCGATTCTGTGTGGGCAGCCGCAGACTTTGTATGATGAAAAGCACACCGAGATTTCAATTGCAGAAAACTTGTAAAAGACTGAACTGGAGCGGGGAGCTCTCCAATTTTAATTTGTTTCTGAGTCACAATCAGTAGATTTTACCAGAATATACTTTTTTTTGCAGATCATAAAGATGGGTCAGAAGGGGAACATTTCCATCCTTGCCTGCCTCTCCTCTCTTAGTGTTTTCCTTCCCTTCTTCAGATCCCCAGGTGCATATATTTCTGCAGGTCCCACTCCCACAGAGTGGTGCACTACCACAGATCTGTGTGACCTGATCTAGGTGTTCCTGCTCCGGCAGGGAGACTGGGCTAGATGACCTTTTGAGCTCCCTGCCCCTGACATTCTGTGATTCTGTGATCTTCTACCTTCCTGTTCTTGTAACTTTCCTCATCAAGATCCCAGTTTTTTGCCTCTGCCCATCTACTGCATGCCCTCAGTGTAAGCCACTCACCTACCTAAAGTACATCAGATTTCACCAACACTTTGTGCTTAGTTTTATCCCCCCCCCAAACACACACACACACATTATCTTTTGTTTTTCTACCATGCTGAGCTGCAAGTGCAGGCTGCTGCACCACCTGGCCTGCTGCTGCAGGCAGTTTGAGCGGAGCAGTTGAATGCACCAGGTGTAGCAGTGAGGTTCTGTTGACTGGCTGTAATTGCTGTTGTGAAAGCACTTACCTAACGTTCAGGAAGTTACTAATGAGCAAAGACTCATAAATATGCTTCTCTGGTGGTGGCCAGGTTATCAACAGTCAGGCAGTCCATCTTCCCCTCACACAGTAGCTTCTGACATGGAAATATTTACTCCTCTTCAAATAAGAGCTGGTACAATGGAGCCTTTGAATCTGCTACTCTAGATACATAAGATGTTTGGTGTTGGTTTTTTTTTTTTCTTCCTTTAAAAAACTCATGTGAAAATTGTGTGCCACATCTTGAAAGTCTCTTTGCTGGAGAACCATGAATTTAGAAGTCATCTAAACACCTAGGGCAGTTGTAGGCACCGTGCTCTACAGGAGGAGATGACAGAATATCAGACTGGGGCCTTTGGCCTTTACCCGCTCTACGTATGTTCAGCTGCACAGAGAAAATAGTATGTTCAGCTCATTATTTATCATGAGTCAAGCAAGTTTTTACAGGTGACCAGATAAGATGGTGTTGCTGAAGTAAAGCCTTAAATAACTGATTCTCGGGACACATTGATGCCATCTCAGAAATTCAGAAAAGAGGTGAGACTTGTCTCTGTAAGTGAGGCTCCACTGTGACATAAACCAATGCTGGGCTCAATGCAGGCTTTGCGAACAGTCACCTGGGGGTGTCAGAAGTAAGTCAAGAATGACAAAGCATGCTTCACTGCAGGTATTTCCTGCACTGAAGGACCACTTGGTTCTTTAGTATTTCTCAAAGTTCATTTACAGGCCCTGCATGCTGCTGAGCTGTTCAGATTGATAAAATGAGGAGAATTTGCTGGCTCTGCATTACATGCTGTGTTTTTGTTCTTTCCATCCTCACAGTAAAAGCTTCATGTGCCAGCTACTAAGTCTAAACTCAGTCTGTGGCACGACAGAGGTCTGAATGCTAGCCTTCTGCTTTCTACAGATTGAACAAAAGGAAATAGTTTATCATCCTTGTGGCAATTCTCAGAAAACCTCCTCGGTAGGACATATTTCTGAGCTGCAGAGTTTGGAAAACGTGCCCAATTCTAAAATCACAGACACCAGAAATCGATTAGGATCTTTTCCACAAGGAAGATGTCTGCCAGCGTGCAAAACTGGACAATGTGAGCCCCTCTTTGCATGAAAGCAGACTGTGTACAAACTGAAAAAAGAAAAGTATTTGTGGGTACTCTGTGTGAACACTGACACAGCATTCAAATGCACTGAACAGAGGCACGTGGGCGTGCGGCCAGGCCTGGCTGGCCACCAAGTAGTTCTGCAGGCAACTGAAGCCAGTAAACCACAGCACGTGACTGAGGAACTGTATGTTTGTGCCTGCAAGCAGATATTGACAATTAGTGCAAATGTGTGTTTTTTTCCCTGTATAATGACATTCCTTAAGTAAGATATACAAGAAAGATGAAGTTTAAAGACTATTTAGAACCTGTTGTTGCACTCCTGAGGTATTTGAGGGAAAGGTTGCTAGAGAATTTTACCGTTCACTCCACTGCTGCAGACCGCAGATGGTAAAGAGCAGGTGAGCTCTGTTGTCCATCTGCTCCCTTTTGCAACAACACACTGAATCCTCACAGTCAATATCCTGGTGTTCTGCTCTGCATACTTGCACGTGCAGTTCCAGGAGTCCTATCCAATGGTGCTTACCAAATCGCCACCCTCATCCTCGCACCAAATCTTTTGCTGTGAGGACTGAGTTGTGTCAGCCACATTTACTCAGGTGCACAGTCCCTAGAAGTCACATCTTCAGACATTTGCAAAGTGTTTTCCTGCTTCCGTAGCTGAAGAATATAGATGGGATCTCTTTGATTTTTGCCGGCAGGAGTCTCCATCCTTCTGGCTAATTCATTATTTTCTGGATTATTTTCTTGGAACTGTCTGCAATTTATAATTATATTCATTGTAGTGAAGCAGCTGAACCAGAACACAATGTTTTAAATTAGACTTTCAAATGCTGACAGTGTTGTATTTCCTTCTCCGTGATCTCATGATTCTGCATAGCTAATATCTCCCACACTTGCCATTCACCAGGCAAAGGTTTTATTCCCGTCTCTCTCAGCACCACTACCTTCCATCTTTTAACCTCCCACTGAATGCCTGAAACTCAGATTGCTTCTCCAGTACAGTCTGAATTTTCTTAATCTTCTCACTTTGTAATTTCTTGGCTGCCTTTGAATTTGGAGTCCAACTCTGGGAGCTTTAGATGACCTTTAGAAGTCCCTTCCAACTCAAAAGATTCCATGATTCTGTGAATTATTTCTGTGCACCTTCAGGGGGTATTGTAAGTGCTTACCTTATGGCCACTTTTCAAACATCAGACTGTTGTCAGCAAAATGGCTGGTGAGATGTCAGGTAGGACAGAGCCTTCCATTCTACTTTGTGTGCCTCATTTATTTGTCTTTAATTCCATAAAACTGGCTTACCAGAAAATAAAATATTACCAAATATGTGGAAAGCAACTCCCTGTTGAACTGAGTTTAGAAAATGCAGCTCTTAATTTCAAGCTTTCCTTTTTTTCAGGAGTCGCACCCAGTGTTCCTTACGGGTCCTTTCCAGCTCTGGATACTCTGTGATTCTATCATTTATTCTCCCACTCTAAATGGTTTGGTTTATTACAAATTCCAAAGCTCTGTATGGTGCGGCTTTTTGGAGCATCTGATTATAAGGCCATAATCTGCATACATTCAGGATAAGATACACTGCGGCACTGGGAGGCGTGGGCTTTGTTCCAGGAACATTTGTTCTCACAGGCATGCAGTGCTGAGTAACTGCAGCTGGTAGGTAGGTGCCCACCTTTCCTTTTTATTCCACATAGACTCACCACAGAATTTTTCATGCTCTGCAATGAATTATCCATGCATTATTAGATAGCCTTATTTCCCAACACCTCTGCCTAATTGTACGCTGTACTTTTCTTGCATCCTGAAGTAACTTTTGTAGTTATGCAACTCAGAGATCTTATTTTATTCTTTGGGGTATGATACAATTACAACGATGGGGTTTTAAAAGCACTGCCTTCGTATAGCATTGTGCAATTGAGAGCATATTGCATTCTTTCTGCTACCTTATTGTTGAAGTGATGGAACAGCATCTTCATTTTCCACTTTAATAAACAAAACATACCTTGAAGTTATAACTGAGTAGAAGAAGTTTAACCCTGGACTGGTGTCTGAAGAGTATATAAATATTGAAAGCAAGGATTTTCTCAGGACAACAACAGCACCAAATGAAGAGACACACAAGTGCTGTTGTAAATGCCTGCAGACTCCGATCCTGCCAGAGGAACAGGTGAAGCTAGCACAAGGAGGCATGCCCACTTTTACTGGCAGCATTGGAAAACATCAGGCTTGTCTGGGAGCCCGAGTGCGCTTCTTGGTCCCAAAGAAATTGGCAGGGCCCTCTAGCGACCAAAGTTATTTTAGACCGAGGCAGTCTGGTTTTAGGAGGCTTTAACTGAAGTACTTAAAAATCTTTAAACATCTTTGTACACACGAGTGTTTAAAAATAAACAAATAAATAAACCAGTACCTTCAAATCCGAAAACGTGAGATTTAAAAAGAAACAGTTCATTTTTATGAGCTTCTAAAACTGATCCAGGTGGGAACCTCCCTTGGGGAGCAGCAGCTGGCAGCAGATCTGGCATTTCTTGTCTTTTTATTGGACACGGGGAAAACGTAAGCCATCCCACAGCTTTCCCACAGAATAACTTTTGCAATCCTGTGTTGGCAATACTAACTAGGGAGACAGGTTAACCTTTGCCTTTAGTCAAGACTGCTATAAGCCTTCCATGTAAAAGCAGAGCCTTGACATTCCCTTGATGTTTGCTATTTTGAAACCTACCTGCCTGCTTCTCAGTTCCAAGATCAGGATTGTAAACTGGCTTTTTGTTCTTCTCTTTATTCAGGATACTGGAGTGAAACTGCAGCTGCCTACAAACAGGATCCTTCCACTTTCCAGCCCCTCAGCTCTGTCAAGAAAAGAAGAAGTTGGAAATTTTATGCAAACAGAGTAACAGTTTTGCCTTGTGTTTTTATGTCCTTCTTATAGGTTTCCAGGTGCCTCTCTGCAGCTCTACAAGTCTGATTTCTTGCCTGCATAAGCTGTAATCTATGTGAATTATTTTGCTCCAGCAGATGTGTTTTAAAGAAATATAGCTGATGCTGAAAAAGTAGAGGATACCTTGAGAGTTGTGACTTGCTAGACAGGGTAATTCTGCCTGATTTGGTGTAACATGTCAGTCCCTGAGAGGGTTCTCAGCTGGCCTTATTAACTGCATATGGCCCAAGGAAGATTGCGCAGCCCTGATTCTGCACAGATTATCCCATCGGAATCATAGCTTTATAAATTGCTTTGGTTTTTATTGTGTGGTGAGAGGGGATGAGATGTGAAAAAGGGACAATGGAAAAGAAGAAAGAGAAAAGGCAAGAGAGAAAGAGAGACAAGTTTCTGGAGCAAACTTCAGAGAAAAAACAATGTTTGTTTACTTCAAGCTGGTGAAAAATCTCTCTCTCTTACTGTTGCAACTTCTTGTCAAAGCTTTTTCAAAGGAGAAGAGTGGAAAACCAAAGTCTTCAAAGCAAATAGCCTTTATATTGAGAATTGGAAGAAGAGGAAAAAATTAAGGCTGAGAAGAAAGTTGCTCAGAGGAGTTTGGCCTCATTAAGAACACAGCTGGAAGTCATCCCATTGTGTAGGAAGGTCGAGATGATAGCGAGAAACCAGCTCGCCCAATGAGATGTTCAGTGACCTCAAACAAGAAACTGGTTTTGCAGGGTTGCTCTGTAAATCAAATCAACAAAATGATCTGGATTAATAAAGAACACAAAACTTGTCTTTGTCCTCTCCCCCTCTTCTCCTTTGTTTTTTGTTAGACTGAGTTGTTTCATTGACACAGCTGATAGTGTAGGCCTACAAACTACAGCATCAGCGCAACTGGAGGAGTGGAGCCAGTGCCTGGAGTGAGGATCTCCCATGCCTTGGGAGAGAGAACGTTCCAAATGTGTTCAGGAAGGAGGTCAGCCTTCACCACAAAACCCACATGGGAAAAGACAAAAGATAAAGCAGGAAGAGCCCTGGAGGTAAAACTGGCAATGAGTTGAATGTGCACCAGCAACGGGATGCTCACAGAGAAAAGGCAAATGCTTGGCTATGCAGAGATGGGGATTCGGGGATCCATTCTGGCACATGACCTTTTTAATCAATTTAGACCTGTGAAAGTTAACATGGGGCTCAGCAACAGACACTGGGTTTCAAGGAAAAGGTAAACCAGGTGCAGAGAGTTGGGAAAACAAGAAAGGTAGATGTGTGAAATGAGCTGTGAGGGAAGATGGAAAGAATAAGTGCTTTTAACCTCGGGAAAGCTGAAGAGATGCACAAAAGTTTGCAGCTTTGCAGCTTTTTTTTTTTTTTTTTTTTTTTTTTTTTTTTTTTTTCTCCTATATCCATGTATGGGAAATTGGTAATCACAGCCTGAACCTCTGATTAATCAGCTGAGGCAAGTGTTGAGTCAGCTGTGGGACCACGGGTGAGAGCAATGTAGCTGTGCTCCTGGAAGGGGTGGAGCTTGACCCCACCTCCTCTAGACCTCATTTAAGGGCTGACCACCACTAGGGCAGCATCTCTTGGAGATTGCTCCCTGGTGGAGATTGCCTCAGTATTTCCCAGTGAAGGCATCCATATCAGTGAGTTTTTCCTCATAAATAACCTTTTGAATATCTGTTACCATCTTTGTATCGTTCTACCTTACAATACTCCTCAGGAATGAAATCCCTTCTCAATGTTTGTCCTCTAGGAAGAGGAATCATAGGATATTCTGAGTTGGAATGGTCCCATTAGGGTCACTGAGTCCAACTCCTGGTTTCTTGCACAACCATCCGAAGATGAGAGCAGGGGCTGAAGAGGGTGTGGAGGTGTAGGTTTGTGCTCCCAGTGCTATGGACATCAGTGCCGCAGGAGGTGGCCTGGGAAGTGGTGTGAGGCTTCTGTCACTATCTTAGACTCGCAGGCCTCTGTCAGGGCCGATTTAGGTGCTGCAGGTAGGGGGCATCCATAGCCACACCGGGCAGCTATTTGTTGTAATTCGAGAGGAAACCGACTGCACTTTACCTGCAGGTAATTCCGCTTTCCTTTCCGATTAAACAGCAGTTCTCAGCTCATCGGCAGCACCGACCAGACACGCGCACGCCGATCGCTCGCAGCCCCGCCCGCCGTTGAGCGGAACGCCCGGCCGACCGAACGGCCGCCCACACGGCGGCAGCGCGAGCCGCCAACGGCCGCCCCTCGAGCTGGGCGTGGGGCGGGGCCGCGCGGTGCCGGCCGCTGCCAGGCGCTGAGGGGGCAGTGAGGCTTTTCGCCGCCTTCCGTCCCGTCTCGTCTCGTCTGATCGCCTCGCCATGGCGGCCGGCAGCGGGGAAGCGGCCCAGCGGCCTTACGAGCTGGTGGTGTTCGGGGCCAGCGGCTTCACCGGGCAGTTCGTGGTGGAGGAGGTGGCGCGGACGGCGAGCGGCGGAGAGCTGCGCGGCCCCCTGCGCTGGGCCGTGGCCGGGCGCAGCCGGAACAAGCTGCAGGAGGTGCTGGAGCGGGCGGCAGAGCGGCTGGGTACGGACCGCGGCGATGTGGCCTGGGGGCGGCGGGGCGGAGCGGGGGATGGCGGCTCGGCCCGCGGCCGGGGGGTGTGACGGCGGTCTCCGTACGCAGGGAAAACGGCGTTGGGCCCGGAGGTCGGAGTGCTGCTGTGCGATGTGGGCGACCCGGCCTCGCTGGCCGCCATGGCGAAGCAGACCCGGGTGGTGCTCAACTGCGTGGGCCCGGTGAGTTGTGGCGCGCGTGGCCCGGCGGTCCTCGGCGCTAAACGAGCCTTAGACCAAATCTGCCGTGCAAGGGTGACCCGCCAACCTTCCGGGTGTTGTAATGCACGGAAAGCTCGCACTGAAGAGTTAGGTTTTATTCTTCTCATCGTTCAAAGGCACCGTAAGAAATCAATTGTAAGCCAGAGAGGAGTTCTGGTTTATGCTAGGCGTTGTAATTGGTGTTCGGGTTGGAAGTAATTCTGGGGAATCACAGAATCATAGAAGAGCCTTGGGTTGAAAAGGACCACATCATGTGGTTCCAACCCCCCTGCTGTGTGCAGGGCTGTCAGCCACCAGACCAGGTGGCCCAGAGCCACGTCCAGCCTGGCCTTGAACAGGGAAGAAGCGCTTGGAGTTGTGGTGTAAGTCCTTGGCCACTTTAAAGCTTGCACCAGCTCAGCCTGAGCAGATCAAAGTGCGAAGCCTGGTGGCTGGGCTATGGCCAGCTCTGTGAAAGGTGTTAGCCACAGAGTATGCAGGTAATATGGATGCAAAAAGCATAAACCAAGGTGACATATACGCAATTGGCTATGGTGATCTTATCTTCTCTCAGGAGAGATAACTGTTATCAGCGATGAAGTTTGTTCTGCTCTTCCTGCCCCTCCCTCCCCCGAAGACAAGACCATTACTTTTGCCCCACTTAGCAAAATCAATACCCGAGCTTACTTCTCATGTAGGTACACATACTTTAGACAAAGCAAGCTGGGTGAGTTTTGTGGGCTTTATTTTGTTATGAGTGCTGTTTTTTTTTCCCTCCTTTAGTATAGATTTTTTGGAGAGCCTGTAGTGAAAGCTTGTGTGGAAAACGGTGCAAGCTGCATTGACATCAGTGGAGAGCCCCAGGTACGTGAGCTTGGAACAATGCTACTTGGTGCTAGGGATCTAATAAAGCATTTGTTTGTTGTGGTCCATGTTTCTGTGTTTGTGAACGTGTGGGCAAATTCTGCTTCCCACTGTACAGTAGAACTGATTTTAGGATATGTTAACACCTAACGGTGATTAAACACATAATACACAAGAGCCTCTCGGACCCTATTGTCAGTAACTCCAAGATGTTTGAATTCTGCTTTAAATCTTGCTTATGATTCCCTGTATGAAATTTGGGTAGCTCATGTTCTTTTTGCACTGCTGCAGCATTTTCATACCATAAAACAGCAATAGCATGCATCTGATGTGAAGATGCTTGCGAGTAGCGTGATGTCTGTAGGGTGCTATGAATACAAGAGTAAAGTGCTGATGGTTAATACTGGGTATTGCCAAATACTGGGTTGTACTTAAAATATTTATCCTGCTTCTGTTTTAGTTTCTGGAAGGAATGTACCTGAAATACAATGAAAAAGCTGCAGAGAAGAAAGTGTACATCATTGGAAGCTGTGGCTTTGACTCCATACCAGCTGATATGGGAGTGCTGTACACCAGAGACAAATTGAAAGGTGACTTATTTAGCGTGTCTGTAGGCTGATAAAGACGTGCAGATTATGGTTTTTAATTGTTTTCCTAAAACAGCAGTGCTTGTGGGGAAAGTTTTTCACTCTGCCTTTTGCTTGCCTTTACCAGTTAACTGGTTTCAACCAAATCTGGTAGATAAAAAATGAAATGTGAATCGTGTTCCCACTAGAGTCAAAAAATTTGGTGATAAGGTAAAGGAAGGATTCAAGGTCGTGTTGCTCACTGAGAGAACAGGAGCCTCAGCTATCAGGAATGGGCTGCTCTGCAAGCATGTGGGCATCCACCCATAGGTGATGCTTGGCTCTCAGCCACCTGTGCAGTGAGAATGCTGTAAGGATGAGGTGGGAAGGCACAGTGCACGTGGGGAAGGGATTGCAGATCTGTGAATAATTAGGTTTGCTAAGTTTTGTTTCTCTAGTGCCAGCACTGAGCAGTTGTCATATGGACCTAACGTAGATAGCACTGTTGATATCTTTTTTTTGTTGCTGAGAGCAGCTGGACAGTAGCTCAGAGAGTAAATATATTTGAAAAAGGTATGAGATGATTTAACTCTATGCAGACAGTACTTCATCCTAGTCCCAAATGAGGATACTTTGTTCATTGGTTCAGACTTAAAGTTGGAAGGGCCAGTAAGAGTATCCAAATGTTCTACTTTCATTATTACTATTAGAATTGCTATGACATGCTTTACATTGTAGTGTATCATCAGCTTTCAGTTTAATAAAACTACATCTGTAGGAGGACCTGATTAGAGGAAGAGGAGGCATGGAAATGAGTATCTGGAGTGCTCACAGTGTTGGAATCGGAAGCTTAAATAAAGTTGATGCCTTTTGAGTAAAGATGTCTTTCAGCTCATCCTGTTTTGACTTTCTGGTTTTAGCACCTGTCTGTCCAGTTGCTTGTTATATTTAAATTATCTCTTTTAATCTCAGGAAGAGGTGAGCAAAGCAGAACTAAGCAAAATGTGGAGTTGTTGTTTTGCTGTTTGTCACAGCTAAGAAACCTTTGGTTTAGGATATGTTGTGTGATTTATTTTAATTTATTATTATTATTACTTATTGTAGTAACATTTACCACGCTCCATTAGTTCATGTAGTTTTCACAGCCTACATCATCCTTTATCTCAAAACTTGGAGGAAAATTAACTCTGCCTTTAAATATTCTTTTGCTTTTTTGATTTATTCTTTGCATGATGTTACTGACTAGATAAAGCAGCTAGCATTTAATGACCAATGACAATACTGGTTGTCTGAAGTGGCTGAAGTACTTCATGTATGAAATTTTATACTTGCTAACTAAAATAGCTTTGGATCCTAATCTGAGTTAGATAACAGTGTGACTCTGTCTGTCCAACCAGTGATGTTGCTGGGCTGCCATTTAAGGCTCCCAAAGTGTACTCTAAGTGTGTGAATAAATCTGCCTGTTTGTCCCCAATGATTACCTTTTGTTTTCTCCTCTCTTACAGGTACCTTAACTGCTGTTGAAAGTTTCCTGACAGTGAAAAGTGGACCTGAGGTTAGTTGGTTTATACCCTTGTGGAAACTCAGAGGTATTTGGGGCAGCATTGCTATAGCTGATAGGAATAGCTGTTGTTGCATTAGCGCACATCAAGGAACAAGCTATGGCGGTTCTCTGATGACAAGTCTTTAAAAGCTGATAAAAGTACCCCAAGGAAACACCCTTCTGTAATATCCATTTCCATGGGCTGTCTCCATAAAATTTGTTCTGCTAAGCAGTTTCAAGAAATAACACTTAGTATTTGTTGTTAATTTATTTGCACAGAGACTTGGGAAGGATTCATACAGAAATAAGCTGTAATGGATGTATGTGTGTTGCCAGAAAATGGCAAAGTGTTGGGGTATTTGTTTTGATAGTGCATGTAATCATAATGCATGCACGTAATAATTTTCTAATACTACGTAATGACTCCAAGGTCATTATTAAAATAATATCTGAAACCTTTACTGAACTAATTACTGTTCCTTGGCCTTTATCAGGGTTCTTGCATACACGATGGAACCTGGAAGTCAGCTGTTTACGGCCTTGCAGATCAGGGCAACCTGAAGGCACTTAGAAAGAAGATTGGATATTCCCCTGTTCCAGTCATTGGTGCAAAACTTAAGAGAAGGTATAAGAAGCTTATGATGTGAAACAGGTTGTTCATATACTGTAATATAATACTGTTCCAGTGTTTATTATATAGATTGTTAACATACTATTAAATATTAAAAAAAGACATGTTTGTCTGGTAGAGCTGAAGGTACTGAATTCCTATTTTATTATAGCGGAACATGTTAGCAGTTCCTGGGCCTCAAAGTGAACTTATTCTGGAAGACTGGTAGAGTCGTGGTAACTTTCTTACTTTCATTTCAGAAGCGAGCAGCAGAACAGGAAAAACAAGTGTGGGAATCTTACTTATTTTGATTATCAAATCCATCCTGGCTGTAGTTCATGGAATTACAAGTTGAGCCAGGGATAAATCTGAATCATTGATTTGATTTGCCTTCAGTGAAGAGATCATGTTGTGAAAATGCTTCAGGGAAAACCAGTATTGGTAGCGCTGTTATGGTTTATTTCTTTCCCTTTGGTGAAGACTTGAACACTTCTTGCGAATGTTTTTTTTTCTGTTTGCAGAGGACTTGTGTTTTACAGTCAGGAGTTCAAACAATACTCAATTCCATTCATGGGATCTGATGTTTCTGTTGTGAAACGGTCGCAGCGCTATTTGCATTCACAGTTGCAGGAAACACCAGTAAGTGACTGCTATTACTGCAGTGTGTGTGTGTGTGTGTATATATATATATATATATAGTGACTGTTATTACTGCAGTGCGTATACGTGATAATTTTCAGCAACTCCTCCCTCTACGTAATAACAGTTCTTTATGGAGATCTGTGTAGCAGAGTTTTTGTAGCTGGATAAAATAACAATGAATTTTTCCTTCTGTAAAGAAGGAAGCTTGTTCTGTTGATGACCTTTCAGTCAATTTGCTTGACCTGATGTAATACAGGTTCTTCTGGATGCTGTTTTTCATACTATATCCTGCTGGCTGAGCCTGCTTTTACTGTTAGCAAAATAGTTCATGGAATTCTAGAATGGCTTGAGTCGCAAGGCACCTTTAAGGTCATTTAGTTCCAACTCCCCTGTTATAGGCAGTTGTCTTCTCATAATGAGTTATCAAGTGAAACATTACTTGCAATTACTTAGAACTAAGACAGCTGTTTAAGGTTCTTTTCAAACAGAAGGGATTTGTATAAAAAAAGTTGCATCTTTAAAAGGAATCAATGCAAAAACATTGATGTAAATTCTGTCACTGATGGTATGTTTCTGTTGTAGGTACAGTACGGTGCTTATGTGACTGTAGGTGGTCTTGGCTCTGTAATGAAGCTGATGTTTGCTGGCATTTTATTTCTTCTTCTTGTGAAATTTAGCTTTGGAAGAAAACTCCTGACAAAAGTAAGCATTCAAAGCACAGAAGAATTAAAGAATCAAAGTGGTGGGAGTCTTTTTGTTCCCTCTGATTTATTGTTGGGTTTTTTTTATAATTATTTTTCTTTTCCTTCTCATTATGCAGTACCCAGAATTTTTCTCTGCTGGACGTTTCACAAAGAAAGGACCAACCCAGAAGCAGGTAACTGGCTGCTTTCCATCCCACCTCATAAGAAATTTGTGGTAATGGTACAGTTGTAAACTGGCATCCACCACTTAGAGATGATTTATTTCTTTGAGACTAAGTACACACTGTGTATACCCGTTCCGATGACTTTTTGAATAGTCAAAACTATGTTGCCTGTTAGTAGGACATCAAAATATGAGGAGTTCTTGTAAAAAAAATGGATCACATTGCTGGTTCTCATGTAGTGATGTGAATAGTTCACAATATACAGACTGCAGCAAAATCAAGCCTGAAAGCAATGAGAGAATAAATGGACTTCAGGGCAATAACTAACTGTTCCAATAAAGTGGAGGTGATTAGAATATCCAAATTATGTAAATGCATTCGTACCTTTTAAACAATAACTCAAAATAACTGCTCTCATGTTTGGATGGATTATAGAGCTTTACTAATTGTATTTGCTTGATAGAAGTGCATTATTGTTTTTGGTGACTTGCCACCTGTCTTACTCATTACAGATGGATGGGACCTCCTTCACAATGACGTTTTTTGGTGAGGGTTACAGTGAGGGGCAGGATCCGCAGAATGGCAAACCAAATGTAAAGATCTGCACTCAAGTGAAGGGACCAGGTATGTACGTTAGCAGCTGACTGCTTTTGGCTCACATTTCTTCATCTGATAAAAGTCTGTGGTTCCACTACCATTCCCTTTGCCTTTGTAAAGCGCTTGCAGCATGCAGTAAGTCAACAGTCTTTGCAGAATATTACCTTGGATACCAGCATTCGTTTTAACCTGCTTTTTGAAAAAATGAACTAGCTCGCTGTATCTTGTGCTTGCCATTCTCTTTTCTTTTGTCTGTCATCACACTAATTCTCATTTTTTCCCAGAGTAGAATAGTAAAGGGAGAGTGGTTTGAGGGTGGTTTGTAGAAAGCCCAGGTTCTACACACTTAGTACCAGTCCCCTGTGAGTGAACCTAAAGCCCGTATGTTATATGGTGTCGTTTAGAGCTGTAGTGTACTAGTGTTCAGGCCACTCCTGGAATTAAGCTTTAGAGACAGCAACAATCTACATTTAAAAGGGAGTGAACCACTGCTACTACAAACAACAAAATGTGTAGTGTGTTAAATCAAAAGGTCTGAAGTTAAGCACAGGGCTTAACTGATGTGGAGAGCCCTCTGTGACTGTGAGGTGATACTGAAGGTTCTTGTGTGGTCACAGGCCTGTATTTGAAGCTGGTACTTGTCCACCTTAGTTCTTACAGGACACTCATTGCTACTTGGGATGATTTACTAGGTAACAAACCTGTTCTTAAATGGAGATACCAATTTTGATTGGCAAAGAGTTTAGCATTGCATATACAAGAGAGAGATTAGAAATGTGAACCTGTGTTTGAACACGCTGTGGTTTTTGCTTTTCATTAGAGCCTGGCTATGTTGCTACACCGATTGCAATGGTTCAAGCAGCTGTAGCTCTTCTGGAAGATTCAGCTCATCTGCCTAAAGAGTGAGTATTTTCCTTTGCAGAGCAGCTTCATTTCCCTTACAGTTATTCTTTTTGATGAAACAGATTCTTTATAACTCTGTGAATTGCTTTGTTACTTCACCCAAAGGGCAGTGCTATTAAACATGTCCTTGCTAGGCAATGGAGATAGTTCTTCATTTGCATTTCAATTTGAAAGGATGCAGTTGCGTTTTTAGTAGCATTTTTGCCACAACCATTGAACCAGAGTCTATATTTTCAGTCAAGGAATAATATCTATTGGGTTTGTTGAATGTGTAAATGAGCTTCTAAATATAACAAGTTTGCCCAATTCCTCCTGTACTGAGACAAAATGGCGTTTCCTTTCCTAGACAGGGAATCACACTCCAAATGAATGTGTCACTGAGCCACTGTACCACTAATGGTTTTTCTCTTTTGATTGTTGTTAACAGAGGTGGTGTGTATTCTCCAGGAGCCGCCTTCTCTAAAACAAAACTGATTGATCGCCTCAACAGACGCGGTGTTGAGTTCTCTGTTATCAGCCAGCCCGAAGTCTGACATCAAAACAGCCGTGCGAATTAACATCTTACCTGCGCCTCATTCCAATAAAGCTCATTAGGCTGGAAAAGCCTCCTCATAAAACAGTTGCATTGTGCTGTTGTTTAGAGCAGAAACGGGTGGAGAATTGAGTTTAAAATTGTGATATTTCCTATTGTGAGAAAACCCATAGAGGATACTGACTTAATTCATGAACATATAAAATCAGTGATGTATTGGGTACTAGAACTTTGTTTAATGTCTTTCACCTTAAGTTGCAGAACAGTAGCCTCAGTTACTGCTTAATTCATTCTGCTTCACAATTAACCACAGCCTTCTCGCCCCAACTATTTAAAGCAGGCAGGCCCTGGATACCAAGTGCCTTAGCAGAGGAAACCGCTAGTTACTCATGTCTGTGTGGGAGAGGCACTATTAGTTTGTGGCGTTACTACTTTTAAAGCCTTACTACCCATAGTCAAACGATAGTTGTTTTTCACTTAAGGTTTGAGGAATAGAATTGTCTTTTTGCTGTACTGTTCTAAAGATCTGTACTGGTGTCTTAAGGTTTGTTGACTTTTCAGCCTTACTAGCTTGCCGTACTAAAAACCAGAAAGCACAGAGAGTAGGGTTTGTCAGTGTAGTTAGCTGGAGACCAATTGCAGTTTTGACTGACTAGAAGAACGTGTGCAGTATGCAAAACAGTATCAAGAAAGATGCATTTACAGTATGACTGCACCAAGTAGCAGCCCTGTCAGTATAGTAACTGAGAAGTTAAATTACTTAAATGACTTCAACTGCTGGAACAGCACATTTGTTTGTAAATATTAAATTACCATTCATGATAATATATCTCATTCTTCGTGGTTGAATGATAATACATCTAGCAAAATATTTTTTTCTAGTATGTGTACATTTAATAATATATAACAGCTTTTTTTCCCCCAACCTGCTGAGATGAGAGCACTGTTGCAGATACAGTATTTCAGAAATCTTACAAGTTTTAGTTTTAGCCTGAAGCAGATTTGTAATGAGGGACATCACACGCAAACAAGCTGCCTTGATTGTGCTGTACATGGAATGCTCGAGACTGAACTTAACATAAAGGCAAACTGAAAACTCACGTGCACTTCGATGTATTCCTAGAAAGGGATCCTCAAGGTTTGCTGTGTGTTATGCATTCTCGTTTCTTCTTAACTATAAGAGCAACATCGCTTTTCAGCTTATAAACTGTAGACTCAAGTTGTTGGCCAAAATCACTTATCAGTTGTGACTGTGTCTCTGTAAAAAGACGTAGTACCTGCAAATTATCTTCCTGCTAAAACATAATAAAAGAAATTAGTCGGCTCAACAGTCATGTCATTTTTTTTTACTTCTACACCAAAGGCTACCGGAGGGTCTCATGGGATAACTTAGGTGGCAACTGAACAAAAGGGAGACAAGTGGTAGGACAAACTGCAGGTTCAAAAACTAAAATTAGGATCATAATTACATGTTATTTTGCCAAGAATAGCATGTACCACAGCTGAAAGGATGTGCTTGGGAGTATAGCTTTGCTCTTTATCCAGGCCAGATGAATTACACCACTCACTCTATTGGCAGCAGCATCTAAAGGAGTAAGGTTGGACACCAGCCATTCAAGGCTGGAGGGCTATGTATTAACTTCATAGCTAACTTTAACCTAGTGGCTATATATTTTTAATGTAGGCACAGAAGAGCTCCTGTGACTTGACAACATGCATTGTCCTTGAGATAACCACCAAGCGCCCCTTGCTACTAAATAACCCAAAGTTAAGCAGCAGGTTTTAGAAACGAATAGCCTGTAAGCATCTAATATCTTTGTCAATACACAATTTTGTTCTTCAGTTGCAGAAAAAAATATACTGACATCTGAAGAAATATACATTTGCTCTATAATTAAAGTATCCTAGTATGAGATCAAAAACTCTGATCAGTATCCCCACAGCTGTTACACCAACAATGCAATGTGGTTCTGTGAGCTACGAATTAGGCCAGAGTGAGAGGCAATAATGATCAGCTACTAACAAAGGAAACGTGGTATGTGGTTCTTCAATACAGTCAGACTTAAAGTATTTGTTGGATTAGAATTCAGATCATGCCACTCCTAACTCAGATGCCAGAACTACTGCACTTACAATATTAAATTGAGGAAGGTAGTGGATTTTGTTTTCTTTTGTGTGTGTGTGTTACTTCTTTCCCTTCCTCCCTACAATCACATGAAGAACAGCTTTTTCCTTAGGTTAGGTTGTAAGTCACTGATGCTTTCTGCCCTGGGTGATAACAGTTCAAGACAGTCTTAAGGCCTAAAAAGTTGTTATAAATGTTTCCTAAAGTAATGTACTAGCCTGCATTTATGTATGTAGCTTTACAGTACTCAATACAAGCTTGCTCAAATGACTGCTGGAAGTCAGGATGGCTCTCCAAATCTTGAGCTGTGTTTTAGGCTAAATACTTAAGGGGGCAAAGCAAACCCTTGTTTAGGTGTTTCTAACTTGTTCTGTGCAGAAAAACCTTAAGTGGTGAAAACTGTAAAATGATACACTAGTTTAGAAGGCTTTCTTACCCTGCGTAACTGAAGGTTACATAGAGGAAGAAAAATCAGAACAATGCTGGCAAGAAATGGGGCTGTTGAGCAGTAACAGGACGAGTTACAACCCTTGTGAAAAGGTCATACTGAGGAAAGCCAATATACACCATAAAGTCCCCTTGCCAGCTTGAGTAAATAATAGCTTCGTTGTCAAGCAATCTGGAAGATCTGCTGAATAGTGAGCCAACCACGTTCTAAAAGCCAATTTGCATCATTCTGAAGCAACTTTATGAACGAGATGATGACAACACAACCACCCTAAGCACTAAGTAGATATACAACAGGCTTGGTTACAGCACAGCTTCCCTGGTAGGCAAACACTTCTGTAGCAACACGCCTGTTTGAGTCTGTTCAGCACCCCCAGTTTTAACCTGCAGACTTCACAGTGTTTACAGTCCTAGACAGAACCTCTGCTCTGTGCAAAACACATGGAAACAATGAGTTCCCCTCCAGAGCAGGATACCCACTGTAGCACAACCTCAATGATCTTGTGACCCTGTGATACTTTCACTTCCCAGTTCCTTAAGTTAAGACAAAATTCCTTAGAACTGGAAAACAGCCTCAGATGCTTAAATTATTGCAAATAAGAAAAAAAAAAAAATAAAGACTTACTGGTGGCCTGGAATCCTTCAACTGAAGGAATTGCTGTCTGACTACACTCATGCTTTGATAGAATGCCTTAAGGGCCCTGGCAAGCTCCGCATCGCAGCTGGTCCGATGGCTGCACATCTCTTCAGCGTCTCTTGATGATGCATACTGCTTCATTTTAACTGCCTTGGTGGGTGACTCAGATTTCTTCTCTAAAATAGAAGAGATTACTTATTAATAAATGGAGACTGTTTTTATTAATAAACTGAAAGCAGTCACTCAGTCCTGAACTTATTGCCATTGAAAGAGGCAAGCTAATTTCCTTTGTCAGAGGAAAAGAAACGCCAGTGAGACATAAATTAACTTTCTGTATAGCCTGTGTCCAGAAGCAGTGCTGGTAAGGAAGAACTATAACAAAAGCATGCAATACAGAGACAGTTTGTGATGGGCACTGACTTTCATGGTGTCCCGTGTCCCATTTCTTCAGTTTGTCTTTAAGGAGAGTGTTTTCTTCTCTTAAAGCTCTGTTGAGCTCCCTCAGCAGCTCTGTCTCTTGTTCCATCTGCAGCAGTTTCCGGTACAGTTCAGGCACCTCGACAGCTGCATCCTACGGTGGTGTTTCTTTTAGAAAACTGCAGTTCAGGTAAGTAGCACCAAATCTTCATCGATTCTGTCTATCAAAAGCACTCGTACATGGACAAATGGATGTTCCAATGAGGGCAACGGAACGCTCTTCAGGATATTGAATTTTGAAAACAATTTTCTCAGTGGCTTCAGATGGACACTCTCAGCCCCTGTCAGGCTCTGTCAGCCCACACAGTGCTCCAGAGTGGTACTCTGGGAGCACTCAGGCTCAGTGTGCAGCACTGTGCTCTGCTTAATTAGATGTTTCCCTGCAGCCCTCGCTTGTCGCATGTTCCCATTAAAATCAAGTGGGTTTCTCAGAAGGCGGTGTCAGTAAGTACACTTACCAGAGCAGCACTGCTTGCAGTCAGAGCTTTGGGATTATCAACCACAACGCTGCCCTCAGCTGTGAGCAAAAGGCCATCAAGGGAGGAGTCCATCTCCGTGCAACCTTCTGCAGCAGAGTAAAGACAGCATGCTCAGGGCTCAGCCAACACAAGCCCACTGCTGTTGGTGCCCTTCTTTTACACTGCATGCAACATTTAAGGTAGAAATAAACAGGCTCCTCTTAAACTCTGACAGACAGAGCCTTTTCCTTAAAACTTCAGCCAAGCTGCAGGCCGGCATCCTCATTTTTAAATGAAATCAGGAAGCCACTAGCCATTTTTCATACTCTGGATTAATATTTTACTGAATAATTGAGCTGATCCTCCTCCAAGCAGTTCTGTATCCATAACTATGGACAATATGGTCTGATTCTACCTCCAAAGCATCACTGAATATGAAATATGTAACGCACAACTTTCAAAAGTGGAAATTTTGGAGAAGAAATACCTTGGAGGCCCCATAAATCAACAATTAAAGCATTTTTCTGTAAGTAATTCAAAAATTCATAGGAAGCATTCAGAGCTGAGAAATGGACTGTTTCCTCTATCTTCGGATTGACGCTTCCCCAGACAGGCTTTGTGTATAAGCACCGGGGGAGATCATAAACTCTAAACCTAAAGACATAAAATGCAAGCATTACAAATAATAATAATAATGATAATAATTCAAAACCAATCTGGTCTCTGAAAAGGTCAGCTATTAAAACAAGACACAGAAGTTGAGCAGCAACAATTACTGTAGCGTTTCAAGGTCAGCTCTTCTTTCCTGCTTAATAAAGTGCCCCGTGCAGTCATACAGCACCCACAGGACATGTGAAAATACTACTGTGCATTAATAATGTTTAGTGTTTATTGTGTTGACAGGAGCAGCCTGGCACGCTGTCAAGAATGCACAAAAGCTTTAAAATATTCATAAGTCCTTTGTTTGTGCTGAGACCTCCAGCTTTCTGCCTATTCTGTTCAGTAATCCACGGGGCATTTCTCCAGCTCCACCCCACCCATTTCTCTGTGGATAACAAAGCCATGAAAATCCTTGCTTGACACAGAGTTTTTAAAAATGGGAGTGATATTTTTAGGCCAACACGACGTATCTTCTGTTGTTTCACACATTCAAGGTTAAATTCTTACTGCAGCTCAAAGACCCAAGCAAAACAGATAATGGGTTATGTGGGCTCATGACTTCCACAGGAGCAAGGCTAAATGTGCTCTCAGTTTCACCAAAAGCACAAAGTGGCATTATGCTGATGTGGCCAGGCAGTGGTGCAACACAATACCCGATCTGAATGCCTCTTCCCACAGCGCCTCGCAGCCATTTGACTCCAAGGCACTCTGCAATGTGAATCTGGAAATCAACCCTTCTTTCCAGCAGCTCCAGTGGATCAATAACCATCTCGTCCTCCCTGAAGAGTCTGCCAACAGAAAGGACAGCTCAGCGTATCTGACCCAGGTCACTGATCAACATCAAACGGGGTGATAACAGAAAGGAAGGGGACACTGGGGTTAGAAAGAAGAGCTGCTGCTATTTGACATGAACGTGTGGATAATTATCCCTTAGTAGCAAACCAAATGCCAGGTTTATATGATAGCTGGTATGCTGTGTTGTTGTTGTTTTTAAATCCCCCTGCAGATCTCCCAGATAGCAATGTAACCTTCATTATCGGATGTTATGATACACAAAATAGAAGTGCTTGAAAGAGAAAACAAACAAGTCCATCATGACAATATGGACACAAGAACCATTCAAACAGAGGAGAACTAACCTGAATCTATTTTGCTGTGTATTTATTTCCTCCCTAGATGAAGAAGCTTCAGTGTTGACTGTAATGCTGCTAAACTAAAAGCAGCTCACTGTGATATACCAAGCTTTCAGATTTCCAGGTGTAAGGAGTAGGTGCTGGTATATCAATCTCACTGCAGACATTGCAGTAGGACTACCTGGCTCTGGCTGTCCCTTCCCTGCAAGATGCCAGCTCCATCTGGGAACAGGGACAAAGCTGTCAGGCAGCAGGGCTGAGACTGTGAGAAACTCAATTCCTGGGGCCCTCCAGAGCAATTCAGCAAAGGCGGAATTATGACTCACCACCCATCACCTTATCTAATGAGTCTGGAGCTGATCCCCACTCCCACTTAGACCAGTGAGATCTGTCTCCCTCTTCCCCATTTTGCTCATCATTTCCAACTTCTATTCTCAGTTAAGCATTTCAGCAGGCAAACTTCCCAAGTTCCCTGAACAAGGAATGACCAACAGACCCCAGGTCAGAGGCTGTGGATGGTTACCTCCCATCACTGGAGCAAGGAGACAGATTTATCAGCACAACAGCCTCTTCCAGTCCCTCAGAGTTGAGCAGCTCAGCCTGCTCCTCCAGCCTCATGTGGTACGCCAGTGCCTGCAGCCAAACATGTGCAGATCCCACATGGACAGCCTCCACTGGGTCCCAGAATGGATCACTGTCCTGGTTCACGGCTGGATCCTCCCCTTCCAGAAAGCGCTGGTAAAGTTCCTCCATTAGGAACTTCCTGTTAATGAACTTGGCCTTCGACCATACCCACACCTGTGGATGAAGTGATTTGGGCAGTCACGGACACAGACAACAGCAAGGCATTCCTCCACCTATTTACATACAATAAATTGTTCTGACCAAACTACATCAGAATTCATATAAACACAAAAGAATGCAGGAAAAGAAAGAGAGGATTTTTGTTACAGATAGATGTTTGGACCTTTCACCCACAATAAAGCAGCGTGAGACTTAAGGCTCTGCTCCAGGGAGAGGATCATATATTATGTAGAACGGAGATTTCAGAGATTTATTAGAACACAACTACCTTTCCTCTTCCTTTCAGCCCGACCCAGTATTGCTCATTAATTTGATTCTTCTGCATTAAGAGAGTTTTCCCGTGGTCTTATTTTCCTCTGCTTTCAGCTTTAATATTATTTGTTCTTCCAACAGGTAGACAAGAAAACACTACTGAAAATCTAAATGAATCACTCTGCTTGGATCTAGAGGCTCCTCCTGGTTCCATCACTGTGTTTTTAAATAACACAGAAAGAGCATCGTCTCTATGACCTAAGCTTGGTACAGGCTAATTTTATGCAAGAACAACTGGAAATGCTTTCACAAGAAAGCAACAGCATTACACATTGCAGCTCTGATGGTTTGAAAGATTAATGGACATTGATGATGGTAAAATGAGGATAATTTACATTATCAAATATTCCTGCAAGCTGACAATTCACAAATCAGAATGGGCAATCAATTATGAGTGTGCTATTAAGTACAAGAAGTGAAAATATAAAATTGCTTTTCTTTGTCCATCAGTTGTGAAAACCTCTTGTTTTAGAACAGAGTAATAAAGCTCCCTCCTCCATTATTTAAAAGGTGAAGCATTGTTGCTAAGCAGCCAATGACCAGCTGCAACAAGGATGTGACCTGGTGCTCACCAGTGGCTATAGAGAACCATCAGTGAGTTCTTGGCAGTGAGTGCCTTCACTGTGAGGTTTTCCAACAGCTTCTCCACATCAAATGTGCCTATTTCACTACAACAGGAGCATCCCTGTCAAGAAGTTCAGCAACAGAGTGTTTGAGAGTAGCTAAGTGTACACACACATGCCAGGGCAGATCAGCCCTTTAGGGGCAGAACTAATACACCTCAGGGATCTCCTGTAGATAATACAGGCTACCCAGGAGAATGGCCGCTCCATGTACAAGCAGTAAAATGGGTTCCTCCTGATAATTGAATAGATCCAGCAATGGCTTGGGAAGAGAGTAATCCATGTATGGTGGTACAGAAGATGGGCATCAAAGAGTGGGAGAGTAAAAGAGCACAGCTCCATTAGGGCACAGCACAGACAATACTGCAAGGATTCCACAAGGATGAGCATTCAGCATGTATATTCCTTATCTTCTCTTTAAACATTTTCTTTGCATATAAGGCTGACTTGTTCAGCCTTCTTACCTGCTGTGTAGTTTCATGTGTCACTTTTACTGTTATTTCCTTTTGTAGGTCATGGCCTCTGGAGTCTGATAAGGCCAGATTTTTCACCTTCAATTCAAATTTGAGGTCCTATTAATTAAAAAAGTTTCTTCAGCACATTCATACCCAAGACACCTTTAGCTATGCAAGTTGGCAATATTTTCCTTTAAAATGAATACTAGAGATTTATGTGATCCTGCTTACAGAGGAAATTCTCACCACTAAATTTCTGCAGTGCCCAGGATTTGACATCCCCTCTATTTCAAATGTTTGAAATCCACCTGGAATGAGGCTTCCTTTACCTCCCCCACTGACATAGTACTGACATAGCACTCTGCCATGAGGTTGCACAGAGAAAGGAGAACCTTTATCCTAACCAATGTATTTCAATTTTTCTTCAGGAATCTCCTCCAGAAGCTACTTAGTTTAAATACTCAAAAGTTATTATTGTCCATTTAGATTGCCCTTGGATCTGTCTCAATATTCCAGTGTTGAAGAACAAGCCTGAGGAGAAATTCTCCCTTCTTGGAGCTCTTGTTCTCTAGAAAGCACAGAATCAGCCGCTGCTAGCATATTTATACAGAGCAATGGCCCTGAAATGCTGCTGGCAGCCTGCACTCCCAAATTCACACTCACCCCATGTCCCGCCTCTGCCCACAAGGTGTTGAGGGAGATGAGGAAAATGAAAGAATGGAGAAAGTGGAAAGCCAAAAGTAATGGGAGATGCTCTTACAGTTCTTCCTATTCATGCTCAATATTGTGCAAAACAAGTGCGACCCACAGAAGCCAGGGTTCTCACCTTCCTCAGCTCCTGGCTCATCTGATTTGCCTCCTCCACCAGTGGCATCAGCTTGATGTAGTCATGAAATACCGCCAGGACGCTGGGATCTGCTCTGTTCTGCCCACTGCCCACAGTGCCTTCAGGAATATATGAACAGGAGAGGTGAGCAGGCTGTCATCCCCTGTAGGTAGCTTTAGAGGGGCACTTGTTCTCAGCCAGAAAGCAATGAAAAGCCCCTGGCCAATGCCACTGTCTTGCCCTGAGCTGGACATTCAACATCCAACCTGCTCATGTCTCATAGGGAGAGGGGCAGTGTGAAAGCAGCTTAGCTGAGCTCACTTCCAGAATCAGGCTGAAAAGATGATCATAGAATCATAAGGGTTGGAAAGACCATCAAGATCATCCAGTCCAACCACCCACTCATCCCTATGATGCCCTCTAATCTACATCTCTCTGTATCTCACAGTTCCAGAGATAGTGACTCCATCACCTTCCCTGGTCAGCCAGTTCCAGTGCCTCACCCCTTTCTGAGAAGTTTATCCTAATATTCAACCTGGAACAACTTCAGGCCTCTTGTCCTATCATTGTTATCTGGGAGAAGAGACTGACTCCCAGCTCACATAACCTCTCTTCAGGCAGTTGTAGAGAGCAATAAAGTCTCCCCTGAGCTTCCTCTTCTCCAGACTGAACAAGCCCAGTTTCCTCAGCTGTTCCCCATAAGCCTTGTGCACCAAATTCTCTGCAGCTTCACTGCTCTTCTCTGGGCAGGCTCCAGGGATCATATTAGAAAAGTGGGCTTCAGGCAGAGGATTTTGCTGCAGGTATATTTGGAGAACTGGCTCAGCCCATTCTGAACACCTGCAGCTTTGGTGACACAGCTGGACACGAGGCACAAACTTCCCTCAGAACAGCTAGTTACACACAGGTGCTCAGATGTGCATTCACTGCACCCCTCACTGGGCGAGTGACAGCAATGCCATGGAGCATCAGGCATCTCAACTGAGTCCTATGTGTGCCTTCAGCCCTCCCACAGCCACTCATCACAGGCACTTGGTTACACCTCAGCCAAACACCTGGAGGCAGCAGCATGATTATGCTGACTGCTCATTGGGGCTGAACGACTACTGCATGCTTGTATGGGGATGGAGTAACAGAGAAATGTAAGAGACACTTAATAACACAAAATGGTCAGGCAGATTAGTACACAGTTATAAACAACACATACCCCCAGGTTCTTAAAGAATGATAAATACTTGAATGCAGAATATCTATAGTAAATACTCGCTGGATGTTAGGTTTGTCTATTTCATATTTACAAACCAAACATTTTACTGGACTAAACATATTAAAATGGCTTGCAGGAAAGTCTCATTCTGACACAGAGGGCAAGTGCACACATTACTATTTAGGAACACAACAGTATAAACAAGTAACAGCTACTAGACAAGCTTTTGGTTTCATGAAACAACATACAAACTAGTAAAATAAATTCAAACAAAACACATTTCTCTTTCTATTGTAAGCAGCAGATAGGTATCAAGCAATTAGTGTGATTCACAGCTGCTTCTGTGCAAAGCACTGCACGGCCTCCAGCCCACAGAACAGCGTGGAAGCTGCAGAATGACAAGGCAGGTTCTGAAGATGTCTGCACATGATCCAAGGTGATGAAACACCAGTCCCTCAGAATAACGTCACCCCACGCACAAGTACTAACACTCACCAAGTTTATCCACACTGAAACCTTCTGCTGCTGCCAACTCAGACTGAAAGAAATCGTAGTCATATCTGCTCAGGTCCTCCTCTGTTCTCTGTGCAGGTGGTCCGACATAGAGGTAAGCACTGTTTGATCCCAAAATAACACGATCCTGAAATGTTCAGACAAAGGATGCTCTAAAATCAGGGATACAACATGTCAAGTGCCACTGCATTCAGTGGTCAGTAGTGGATTTCTCCCTTGTGAAAGAAGACAATATGCCTTTACTGAATCACAGGAATAGTCACCATTTCCACAAAGTCCTCTGGCAAGGACTGATTTTGTTTGAGGTGAGGATGAACCCCGCTAAGATTCATTTGATGTCTGTTGATTCTGGTCTGTCATGTTCACAGAAGAAATTGCTTAAGACTTCCATAAGAAAGGCACAGAGGTTATCTGCATCTGTACCAATAAATCATTCTGAAGCTGAACAAAGATTCTGATCTCCTTCAGAGCAAGACTGCTTCACTGGACTGATTTTAAATAAGTAAATAAAATTGACCCTCCCTTAGACACATGATTCTGTTGGAAGACACAGTGCTCGTTCTCAACCTTTGGTTTGGACTTAGTGTTTTTTCCCTCCAGAGTTTTGTTTTATGTTCAAAGAAGATACTCACCGAGTGCTGCAGTTCTGTTTCCCCTGTGATGGTCACTCCATTCACAACAACCTTGCACTTATCCCGTGGTGCTAGAGTAACTTTGCCATCAGCATTTGTAAATGTGGCATGTTTGTCCAAAATGCTGAAAGATGTCAAATTTACTTGTGATTCACTTCTTGTTTTTCATTTGAAAAACATCATAGAACACTTAAGTCAGAATTTCAAACATGATACATTTAGGCTGCCACTCAAGAGGCAGTGGGGCTCTGTGCTAAGTGCCAATTTGGCTTCACATTTTAGCCATTACAAGAATGGCAGTTCCTAGAAACATAAGAAGCTTGTCAGTCATATGCTACAGCCTTTCACTTCCCATAAAAAGTTCAAAATAATCATATCCCATGTTTATGCAGTTTATTACATTTCCTTAAATTAAAAAATATAATAATAAAATTAACACCAAAAAACAAGAGGATCGTGAAAGAAAACATCTTGTTTTCTATAAGTTAATGTACTTACCCCAAACCTCTTAGGATTATGGCATTTGAGGCTGATTGACCAACATCACAAGTACCTTAAATAAAAATAAAAAAAAAAATAAAATAAAAAAATAAAAAAAAAGGCATTTTCCAGTATAAATTGTATGCGCTTTAAACACCAATAGGTAAAGAGCGTTGAAGCTTTTACATTCCTTTTTACCTTTTCTCCTTTGCATTAGTGTGAAGAGCTGTGCTTGGCACAAGCCTTTCATACTAGTGTTACTACTTGAATATGACAATATAGTCAGTCATTCTCTCTTTAGAGACAAGACTTGATGCTGAGAAACAAAAAGGATTCATTCCACGTGGCCTTTGGGTCAACACAAAACCAATTACAAATGTATCTGAGAGCTCTCAGAAATTCCTGGGGTACGCTACCAGCAAACAGTGGGGAAGCACAACCAGACTAAATACCCTGTATGCAACAGAGTGCCTGATCTCCAAATACCAAATCTTATAACTGTAGCCCTAAGTCAGTGGTGGAAAACCAGCAAAAAACAGCCTACGTAGAAGTGGGTGCTCAGGCAATAAGGAGGAAGGCAAGAGGAACGTGGTTAGCATTGGATCATCAGCTTTCATAATGGAGGTTCATATTTTTAAACCAACATTTTTAGGGGAAGAAGTAAACAACATCCAATAGATTGGATAGTATGGCTTACTTTTCTATTGTATATGACTTATTTGTCTAGAGCATCGTAGCATTTTTTGCAATAGAAACACTTCTCACAGTAAAAATCTTCAGCTCTGATCTCAGATGGAACACAGACTTTATAATAGAGAAAAAAGTTGTCAAGAGCTTAAGAAATAAAGCAAATAATTTTGACTCCTATGGCTGAATAACCAAGTGTGACCACAGTTCTGTTATGTGAGAGTCCAAGCACAGAAAGCACTATTCATATGCTGACTTCAGGACTTTAAAAAGCATTTACCATCCTGAATGAAATGCTTGAGAACCCATGAAAGCTGAGGATCTTCATTGATATTCAGGAGATATGGGAACGTTTCCATCATCCACCTCTCCTGTGCAAGAATTGAGAAATATATAATTTCAGTGGGGTACACCTGAAAGCTTGAAATAACAGCTAATATTACACATAGAGTTCCAGTTTTTGGTGGTTTTTCTTTTTAAAGACATCACCATACAGCAGCTTACATAAAAACGTCCCCCCCGCCCCAATATAAATGCCTAACACTAAAGAGGGCTGCATTGTGATACATACTCATAGTCTCCGAGTTCCAGGGTGTTTATAATATGACTAGCTTTAAAGGAAAGAATCTTCGTCTCTCTTTGTCAAGGACTTTGAAATGACACAAGTCAGAGTTAATGTAACAAAGCTTAGTGCGTTCACTGGCACTTTTAAGTTTTATTTAAGTAATGATTCCATAAAACTGCAAACTAAAAGCAAGAAGCTATAATATACACACCAGTAGTAAAAGCAGACAGCTTATTCTGTTATCTTAACTCAAGCAAAATTCAACATGATATTGTGGAGCCACAATCAAGGACTAAATTATCACCAGTTTTCCCAAGCTAAAAAGTCCCAAGAGGGCTGTGCTGGCGCATTGCTGGCAAAGAAGTGTGTGAATTTATCTGAAGCGTGTGAACAAATCCTAAAGATTACAAGACAGGAGCAAACACCAAACTGAGTTTAAACTCCAAGACTGGAGTTTAAGGCATCTGGAACAATGACGCTGGGAGACTAGCCTGCATCATGGCAGAGTACTGCTGCTCCCACTCCTTCCGGGTCTCCTCCAGCTGAGCCTCCCATGTCACCTGTGCGCTCCGTGTCCGCCCATCGCTCTCAGCCAGCAGCCGCGGCTCTGCTGAAGAGAGACAGCTTGAACCCATGCACCTGCATGGGAAACAGCAAGCTCCGTGAGAAACAAGGGCTGCACACCAGGAGGAGGCCTGGCCTTGCAGAGCCTCCTAGGGTGGCACAGGACCTGCTTTCACCGTCCCAAAATGAAAAGAAAACTGCCATCTTCATTCTCTTCTTCTAATGAAAGGTGACCACTAAGATTTTGTGCCACTCTCACCTTGCTATAATCCCTAAAGATGATATACTTTTCACTCCTGCCTGTTGATGTTGCGTCCTTATTTAGACTTGTTTGAGGCTTTTACCTTGAGCAAACCATCAACACCTGATAAGGGGACTGACTGTGAGCAACTGCATGTTCCTGCATCAGGGCTGCAAATGAAGGCAGGGACTCTTTCTCAAAGGCAGAGCTAACTTTGTTCATTATTATTTTTTTTAAAGCAGCATCTGTTTTGATAATGTCTGGGGGGAGAAAAAAAAGCCCATACCACAACTATCAACTGCTGCTTACACATCAAGAGGCAGAAACACAGCAGTGCTGTTAGGCTGCCTAAACAGAGAGTGAGCTGGTGGTGCAAGAAGAGCATCCTCTTTGTGAGGCTGCCCATCTGGGCAAGGTGTTTGGTAGGTGCCATCCTTACATGTCACATCTCAGGCAGACTCAGATAGAGTCCTGATCAGACAGTGGAGGGCTTGTACTGCCACACATCCTCCTGTCGGGGTTAATACAGGCCTCCTACACTTTGTGTCCTCTCCTCTCCTCACACCTCAGCTTGTGATTTTGAATTACTTGGAACAGGCACAGTGGGGTCAGCATTTTATAAACGGCTTGGCTGTCTGTGCCCCTCTGCCATCCACTTTTTAAGAAATCCACCTGTAGACCTACATCAGCTTACTTCCCACCATACTGCTCCCATGTCACATGATACCAAAAAGGTCTACTAGTGTTTCGGGAACTCAGAATCTATTTGTTACCTGTAGCTGTATTTACGCCGAAATACATACGTGCTTCATCAGATATTGATCTCCCTGCACTTCCAAGCCCAGACATTCTAGACAATAGTTTGTTATTTTCAGCTTTCAGTTCTCTTATAAGCTTTTCGGTAGGGCTTGCATTTACCACTGCTTTGTTCCTGATCCGTTTTGCCCTTTTGAAATGTGGAAACACATAAAAGACAAAACAAAAACAAAACCACAGTCTCAGCAAAGGACAAGACTTTTTTGTAAACATGACTCTTTTTTCCCCTGCCTCTTTTGTTATTTTCCCTGCTCAGAAATATCCCATGCAGCTCTGGAACTTCTGAAGCTAAAAAGAATCTGATGGAAAATTTGCCCCTTGGCTGAAAGACATGTTCTCTCCTACTACTACAGCAATTACAGAGCTAGAACTCTGGTTTTGCCCTCACCAGCCCAGTACAATCCTTCCCTTCTCCACCTAACCCTAACCTGCACATGTGAAAGCAATTCAGCTGCATGCAGAACTGAATTGGCCCTGCCTGGGAATAATAAATCTCCCACTCCTGACACCTGCTGGCATCCAGGCTGCTTTGGGTGCAAGATCTCTGAGCTGCAGACAAAGCCCAGCTGAAAAGATTGCGAAGAGAGATCCTCCAGTCCTGAGTCTGAGAAAGGAAAGGAGCAGAACAGGAGCCGTCTACTTCAGAAGAGTGACTCAGGGAAACAAATAGTTTCCTTTGTCATACAACTCATTTTAAAAATGTGTTATTCATGAAAAAGAATGAAAAATCATCTCCTAAAATGCTGCTCTAGATTATTCACAGATTCATTCCTCCACCATTCTGAACTGTTGATCAATTAGAATTGTTATCTTTTGTCATTTTGCCCAACATCTGACTGCAACTTGCTCCAAGACCAGAGAGGAAAATACTATAGAAGTGCACCATATGCACCTTTCAGCATATCGTAAGGTTGACAAAGTTTCTTCATAGCAGATGTCTGCTGGACTCAAGGCTGCAATCTGCAAGCATACAAAAGTATTAACGGTCCTTAGATTTTGAGTGATGGTTGTTTAAGTAGTTTTAAATACTTCCAAAAATCAGAAAAAGATTAACATGAGAAAATATACCACTAAGTCCTGAAACATAAAAGGAGAGGCCTAGCGTCCTAGCAATATGGCTGCAAACATACTCTCTTAGATGTTTTTGACAGAAATGAGAAGGAAAGATGAAAAAATATAAGCAGATTAAAAAAACAAATACCTAAGGTGTCAGAGTCCTACCATCTTTGGCTTAACCCAACAACCTCAAAAATACTTTGCTAGTTCCTGTACAAATAGCAGTTGTAGAACGTCCTCAAATTTGTTCACATCATCATCACTGAACTATTAAAGGTAGTATTAGGTGGAATTCGGTTAAGCTGTTTTAAGACTATACGCACATAATGCCAACAGTTTCACACATGCAAATTTCCTATTCAAATTTTCCAGTCAGCTAAGGGTACCTTAATTTACATATACATGTATATTTGTATTTGTGTGTGTACATGTACATATATTTATACACACACATGTATATACGCACAATACACGCACACCCTTTGGAGCACACAACTCACTTAAGACAAAGCAAAGATCCTGTGGAGATTAATCTTACTTAGGAATGCAACATCTGGTCCACAGTATAAACAACAATCTCAGAAATCAGGAAAAAATATCGAATAGAATCAGTTTACCATGATTGTCCTGCTGTTCCCCCCAAGAGCAGATTGCAAGAGTTTAGTCAGCACTGAGTCCCTGTATGGGATATGCAGCACTTTTCTTCCTGTTGCTACCTCAGCCAGAGCACTACAGGAAAGTAAAGGGTTTAACAAAAAGGTGTAAAAAATGTCAGCATATATATAAGGCAATTTTAGGAAATAAGAGATAGACAGATTAGATACTGCAATAGATGCACTATGGAAACTAAAATAAAAAAACACCTCTCATTCATACATAACTTGAATAATTCATTGTTCAGACTTTCAGGCTGAAAGAACTGCTCTGAATGGCTCAGTTCAGAGTTTCAGAAGAGCTTGGACATATGGTGCACTGAGCACTGGCCTTGTCAGGCTCTTTCACCTGTCACCGCCTGGAAAGCACTGACAGGGCATGGAGCCAGGAAAAATAACTAAGTAAATAGATAAATATTTTTGTTTCCATGTGCTTATTCATTAAGTACTTCTATTAACCACACTGAATTTGAAGATCTGAATGGAGAGACAGATTGTTTCACACGCAGGACTTTGTCTTCTACCTTACAGATGGGGATATAAAAAACATGATGATTACCTGATGACATTTCCTAATGTGGTTAGGCTTAGATTTACACGCGTTCCTTCCTTCAGTCTGTCTTTTTCAGATCCTGATGATTTTTGCCTTTCACTTCCTGCCAAGTCCACCAGATTGATAACTGACTGCTTAGTGATAGCTTCATCTAGGAAAATCTGTTAAAACACATCACCAGCATAATGAAAGGTCACCAAATCAGTGCTTCAGACACTATCGAGATACAGAAAAGTGTACCGTGCGCACATTCTCAGAGTAATTGTGCTGTTTTGTTTACCAACACCGGTGCACTCCAGAGCAGCACTGATGAACAACACGTGTCAAAACTGCAAGCAGTCATGGCTGGCCCAGCAACCTGGGGTGAGGAAACCTGATACACACTCATCCACTGCTCTGCGGTGACAGAGGTAAGAAACAGTGGGAAGCAGAGCCCTCACACTACCTGTTTGAATTGGATTGTGATAACCATGTGGGATCGACTGCTGGAGGCATTCATGGTAGTCGTAGCTGTTGTTCTCATCTTATTCCCCTGATCCATTAACCGCTCAATCTGCGCGTAATTATCACAAGGCACCAGCTTCAAGCCGTCCACGTAAAAACCTTGTTGCTGGTCTTCTCTAATCTTCAGCCCTCCAGGCTTTCTGGTCTTAGACAGCAAGTCTATGACCTGTGGAGAGAGATTCATAGTTGAAATATTCTACTAAATATTCACTCCCAGTAAAGACAGAATAATTAAAATAAAAAAGAGAGAGAGGCTACAGCTGACCACATGGTAGCTGTTGTAACTACCGTATCTAGAAACTCATTCCCAAAGAGTCCCACTTTGCAGAAAACTTAATCTATACTGAAGGTTAATTCTGCAAACATCTTAAGTCTGCAGGTATTACGTAGTTAGTTGTTAGGAGAAGTTTATAAAAGCTTACTCTATGAGCTGCCAAAATGAACTGTTTGCTTTCCCCTGTGCTTGTTTTTTTCCCCTCTCTTTCTTGTCCACTGCGTCAGATATGATTGAAATTGGCCAGATGTCCCAAAACTAATGAGGAGAATGGTTCAGGGGAAAGAATCCACAAACAAGTGGCAAAGATGCATAACTCTTAGAAGGAAAGCTAAAAATGCAATCCTCTGAGACATACAACATCTTCAAAACAACCTTCTTCCCTTCAGGTTACCCATTTGCATCAGACATCTCCTGTTCTGACATCTCCTCTGTCTGCCAGTAGAGGAAGATAACACAAAGAGAGAAAGGAAAACAATAAAAAATATCACCTCCTTAATCACCTTTTTTTCTTCAGCAACAAGCCAAATACATAAAGGAGAAAAGCAGTGGTGCGTATAGCAGCCAGGGGGCTATGGTGGCAGTTGAGGCCTCCTGTCAAAACACTGCTGGCTTTGCTGCACAGATCCCTCTCGAATTACCACTGTGTGGAGAAATGTGCCTCCTTGTATAATGGCTTTTGCGAAGGACAGCGCTGTACCTTGAGACCAGTTTTGGTCTGATATATCCCCCGTGTAACTCTCACTGTCCCATTCTGGTAGCTGAATATGAACCTGAGAAGACTTTTGCTGCCAGAACCTCACGTAGCTTAAGCAGCAAAAAGATACTGCTGGGCTCAGATACTGTCCACATCCATCAGTCCAGCAGGGTCATGAAAGGAGAACAGAAGACTTGTTTTCCAATCACAGTACACAAAAAATACACAAATGTAGAACTAATATTTGTTAGTAGTGGAACAGAGTGAGATCATTACCTGTTCATTGTAGATTTCCAGCATGCTGAAAGTAATCTGTAAGGATAAGAAATAATAAAAAGGTAATATGCATTTGAAAAAAAAAAAAAAAACAAAAACCCTTGGAATGGAGTGTCATCCCATTGTAAAAATAAGTCAGGTTACCTGGATCAAAACCTCCCTTCATCCCAACCCATTATGTCATTTTAATTGAATCAGTTATTTATCAGACACATAACCTTTGATCACAGCTGTGCTTCCTCTCCAGCATTTCTTTAATTTATCTTTGCATATGTAATCCTTGCTGCTTAGGTAGGCTACATCACAAGATGCAATTTAGTAAATATTAAGTGACTAGACAGCATCTGTAGAAAAGTCCAGATCAAATGTTAATTTTTGATAGAACTATTAGCTGGCAGGGTGACAGGGAGCTTCTAGAGAAAGTCTAGCAGAGGGCCAGAAAGATGACGAAGGGCCTGGAGCATCACCTTTATGAGGAAAGGCTGAGAGATCTAGGACTGTTCAGTCTGCAAAGACTAAGGGGATTGCATCAGATACTCAAGATCCACCAGGATGTCTTCCTGTTCAAGCTACTGTAATGAACTACTTTAGCAGGGCGGTTAAACTCAGACATGGGGATGGACCTTCAGAGGTCCCTCCAATCCCTATGATTCTGTGAACTTTTCATTCAACATTTGGTTAGGATGTACCTCAGTTTGTGCAGTAATTTGTTCCATATGCCCACTGTTTCTAATTTTACTGATCTGAATTTAAAGTCTTCAGAGTACAACCTGGAAAGATCTTGGAATTGTGGGAGATGAAATGTTTCTGCATTTAAAACTAACACAATGAGTATTTCATGGCCCCTGCTGCCACCTAATGTCACTTATTGGTACCAAAACTTCTTTCCAAGGTTCCCTTTATTCCAACGGAGAGGGATTTTTAATAATCTCCATCACTTGTTCTTTAGGTAAACTTTCCAAATTTATGCATGTTTAGTAGCTAAGTTAGAATAATCATTAGGCACAAAATTGTAGCTTTAATATTATAGACTATTCTTCTTTGCTAAGAGGCTCTGAGCAATAAAAGGATGACCCAGAGCCCCTGAGCAATAAACGGATGACCCAGAGCCCCTGCATAAGGGCAAACCATCCCACCTTTTAATTAGGAGGAATGCAACAGATACTCCTCTAGGTTCTTTCTCTCAAGCTTATCTCTATCCAAGGATGCCTGATGTCCAGGAAATAAAGGCCTAGTGTTATATGAGTGTACGTAAGAAGTTTACTAATTGACAATATATGTTTGTTTAGCTACGATTTATGTTGAGCCAGTATATCTATATTTAGTTGAGTGTCGGAAAGATTGTGAACCTGAAGTACTGAGCCAATGAGGAACCAGGGCAGAAAGAGATAAGCGTTGGGTAACAGGACATAGAAGAGTTAACACTGTTTTCTACGTGTGCTCCTGCTTGCGTGAAGCCCTCCATCGCAATTGTGAATAAAATCTGCTTTATCAGAGATACTGTCCTGATAGATTATTTGGATATTTCCAACAGAAATAAATTACAATTTGTGCTAATCTCACCTGGTACTGCTTGTTCTTTTCCTGACTCTGGATTGCTTTGCAGAGCTCTTCACACACACTGGGAACCAGTCCTCTGTTTGCACCATACCCGATCATGGAGTAGCTCTTCCCTGAGCCAGTCTGGCCATATGCCAGGAGAGTTGCATTGTAACCCTGCCAGGCACTCTGCAGCACTCCTTGGCCGAGATCACGAAAGACTTCTCTCTAAAAAATGATCAAATACGTCATCATCGAAGATGAACAGGGAAATCCACACACAAGTGCTGCTATTTGGTAGGAGCATCCCCACTAACAGTTTAAACAAATGGTCAGGATTTACAAACACACCTAAGAATACAGAGTCGTCGATAATGCTTCAAACTGGTAAAAAGAGAGATGGCAATCAAATGCATTCATCACAGAATATCCCAAGTTGGAAAGGACCCACAAGGATCACTGCATTCAACTCCTGGCTCCACTCCAGATCACCACAACTGCAAGTATTATGTCTGTCCTGAGCAGTCTGTTCTGTGCTCTCTGCCCTCTGGTGCAGAAGCTGTTCATAACCCCCACCTGTCCCTCCCCTGACACAGCTTCTTGCTTTTCATTTGGGCCCTGTCACTGTCACCAGAAAACAGAGCCCTGTGAGGAGCTGCAGCAGCCATGAGGCCTCCCCTCAGCTCTGGGCTGAGCGCACCCAGAGGCCTCAGCTGCTCCTCACACACCTTGCCCTACAGACCCTTCACTATCTTTGTAGCCCTCCTTTGGTTACTTTCTGTTTTACGGTTTTATATTCTTCTTACACTGTGGTATCCAAACCTGCACAGCACTTGGCTGGAATGCTAATCACAGTGAAAATAAAGAAAACAAAATAACAAAGCTAAATGGCTGGTTTGCAATTGTGTATTACATACATCTGCTGTTAGTTGGCTCTTCGAACAAAATCTTACCTGGCCTGCGTAACTGTTAGATCCCGCTGAGATGAGCATACCATTCTCATCCTTCAGGAAGCCACTATGAGACCAATATGCCAGGTCAAATGTGAAGGTTTTCACGTGTCCTGGATTCCTAGGATCATAGATGCTTGTACTGTTGGATTCCATAGAAACCACACACCTACTTCCTGCATCCTTCTCTCTCTGTATCAAAATCATAATTGCTGTGTCAAAACATAAGCAGTCATCTACCAAAGTCATGTTCTAGTCTGCATTTAGCGGCTGTCACAAGCAAAATAGTTTTGCTTTAATTCTCCTTCATGTTATAACCTGAACACTTCCACCAACCTTAGCGGCAAAACACTTAATGGAAAAATCCATATTTCTGTCCATTATCTGAGATAACTCAGTGAAACATCTCTACTGAAGTATGTCCTGACAAACACCCTTTTGACAATGGTCTGTAGCTTTATTCATGTTGAAAATCCCACCATGAATATCTCCTGCTGTTTCCTGAAGACAGAATCTGCCACTGCATGTTTTTCATTCTGCCTTCTGAGAGGTGAGGCTATTACACCAAGGAGGTCAGTGTTCTACTGCGATTTTCATTGGGGTCAAGGCCCCAAGGCTACAGATGCATGCTTCAGCTTTTAGGAGCGCTTTTAGCAGGAATCCCTGCCATTTTTTAGATGAACAAAAACAAAGACTCCTCAAGCGATATACCTTCCTACAGAAAAGCTTTGTAATTGCTCTATTTAGTGATAAACAGCACAGAATCGTCCCTAGGAAATTTTGATCTTGTTCACAGAAAGGCCTGCTCTGCAGATTCTTAGAAGAATTGCTTCCCTATACCTCTTAGGGCCTTCTGCATACATCCATCACAATGCTGTAGGACAGCTTTCTTTTACAGGGCCCCCCCAAGCTCTCTGAAACCACAGCCACTACTTCCCCAAAATACACTTTTGCAGACACCTGCAGTTCCACCAGATGACTCCATTGCTCACCAACATACGAGTCACTTTCTCTTTTTAAAACTGCAGTCTCCTCCACTCCTCTCCATTGTTACAAAAACGTACTGCACACACGCCAGATATTCCTCTCCCTTATATAAACGACATTATCTTTTCCACTCTTCTCATGCCGATTGCAAGCCCACACAATAAACCAAGTAAAATCTATTGTCTCAATTTCATTATAAACCCATCTTTCTTTGTATTGCAGTCTTTTATCCTGTTAGGCTTTCTCAGACTGTTAGAAAAAAATAATAAACAGGGAAATCCCAGAGCTTGCTTTTGCTTCCATTTCTTTCTTTGTCCTTCAACGTTCTGAAATCCAATTCATTATTATGCTAACATTCCCAATTCTCTTTAAACTCCCTGGGCAATCTGGGAGTTTAAGCTTCCAAGAAACATAAATTGAATGTAAGTAACTGCATAAAAATGGAGAAAAACATTTTAACATTTAATAGGATTAAAAGACTCTTAAAATAAAAATCACTGGATTGTAAGAAGCCTTTAGGAAGTTATTAAATCTCATGCCAGTTTTCTTGTATGGCCATTGGTTTCTTTCTTTTCTCTGCCAAAGCACTGCCAAGGGAGGGAAATTCAGCCGAGCTGATTATAAAGAGGCTAAAAATTACTACTAAAATTAGCTTGTGTGTTCTCATTCCTTATACTTTCATACAAAGATAGTCTCTAAGTATAAAGAAGTATCATAAAATGCTACTAAACAGCCTTCACTAACAAGTCAGTCAATTCTATTTGATCAGGAATCCAAGCACATCATAGTTTCGTGCACTATGCAGAGCAAATGTTAGGGTTTGAAGTCTTTTCTTTCCCTATCACATTTTGATCTCTTACCCATTTTCTGAGCTACTCAACACAAGACTTACAATGTACATTTAAAAAAAAAATGTTCCTATAACTTCCCCTCCTCATCCTCTTTCATCATACGGACATTGCAGTTCAAGTGAAAACAAAAGATATCCAGAGTAAATAGTTACTAACCTGACTGAAAGGCCTCACTCGTACTGCCACTTTCACACTGTCAACATTTGGCATTTTTTAAAGCAGCATTCGGTCATGAATACTTCCAAGAAGCAAAATATTGAAGTGCATGCAGCTACTTCTCTAGAACGTCCTGTTCTGAGACAGAAAAGTCATGGCCCCGAAAGAAATTGCTTTTACACACTTAGTCTGTTATTAATACATTCATTCATTATGTACAAGGTGTTAGTTAACCAATAAATTATTTCTTAAAGTAACTGTAGTAGCTTTTACTAATCGAAAAGTTTAATGTCAGGTTCCACCATTTTGTAGTCTTCAAAGTTGCATCCATATATAAATTAACATACATAAAAAATAATCCGTTGTCTAAAAGACTGCACATCAAAATAGTACTTCCATGTCTCCTTTTAAAAGAATAGTCCTTTTCATCTACTCTTACAAACTGAAACCTCACAGGGACATTTACTCTGTAGGCTGATGATAACGAGATCATTATTCAAAAATACGGTTTGTGATTTCTGTACATTTTTGTACCTTCAGCGTTGTGATATGCAGGCTTCAAATACTGCAAAATGTTTAGACAGTAACTATTTCAAGTATAGTTGCTTTTGCATTAGTCTTATGAAAACATTTTGGAATTCGAGCCAAAATTGTGTGGGCAATATCCCTCTAAATTTGATACGCTATTGTAAGCATCAACTCTTCTAAACAGTTGGTTTTTTTTTGCTGACAACAAATTGTAAAAAATAGCAAAACATCTGAGATGTGATCTGGTTTTATAAACGAAAGAGCAGCTTTCCCAAACTTTAAGACAAATACAAAAAAAATATTGCACAGCGTAAAATACAATTGTTTACATTTTGACTTCAACACAGTACAACTTAACCGTGAACATTAAAGAAGTAACATTTTGTATTTGGGAACCCAATCATCTGTTCAAGAAGGTCAAACACCATCTATAAAATTTCAACTACCACATTGCAAATGTTTCCTTGGTACAGTAGTTCTAAACAAACTTTTAAAAACTTTTGGCCTCACTTTTGAGCATCACCAACTCTTGTAAACCAACATCAAAATGTCTGAACAATACAGGCTATTTAACCCACTATTCCCTCAAAAAGCTATCAGACAGTAAGCATATTGTGAAGTATACATTTTTATTTAACATTCCTAAAATAGGTTGTATTTACATATTATATAAACGTATGAAGTCTTAATATAAAATAGAAAACTGCATTGACTGAGGAAATCATACTCCATATGGAGTTACTTATTGAAGACCATTTGTTTATGAAATTTTACAATAATTTATATAAATTATCTCTTCCAAATTAGACGATTAATTTTTCTTTTTACTAATCCACACAATTTTGATGACTTTACAAACAGTGGTGTACATTACAAACTTAAAAAACAGTTACAGCATCTTCCGGCGCACAACTGGCTTTGGAAAATTGGACAGTCTTTTTTTGTTCTTTCGCACAGTCTTCTCTGTCGCATCTGCGGTTTCTTTCTGTTTACTTTTCATTTCATCCACTGGAGTTCCAAAAGGAGAAATGAACTTTATTTCCACTGGTGGAGGTGACCAAGAAACCTCTTTTCTTGCGGTTCTGCAAAAGCAAAGTGGAATTACAAAATAAATACCAATAAATTACTATGCGGACTACCTTGTAGATAGGATTAAAGCAGAAGTAGTACATTAGAAATCTCACTCTTGCTTCCATTCCTTACCAGACTGCTTCATGCAATCTCAGTCATTACTCTTAAGCGATTTTAGAGATTTTTGCAGGCTTTTAAGAAGTAAAGTGTCTTCAGATAAACTGTTTCCAGAAGAAAGCAAAAAAACAGGTCCAGAACCAAGACGTTCTCTTTATTCACTACCTGACCCCTTCCTGCCTTGTACGAGGAACTGAAGACCTTACAGGTATGGGTTTCCAGACGGAATAAGATGACAGAATCACAGAATTACCCAGGTTGGAAAAGACCTCAAAAGTCATCAAGTCCAACCACAGCTTAACCACAGTACCCTAACGAACAACCCTCTGCTAAATCATATCTCTGAGCAACAGGAGGGTACCACTGAGTAATCACACGAATAATTTATACCACTGTCTATCCCCCTCTTCTTCCATTACCACTACAACACAAAATCATTAAGTGGGGAAAAATGTGCCTATTAGGCCAGCAAGTTGGACTGGCTCTTAAAGTGAGGGCAGATATACATAGCCAAATGGGGTAGATGAAGTTAGGGGGCTAACAGATGAATCACAACCATAATAGAAGTAAGCATTCAAAAAAGAATTACGTACCTGCTTGCTTTCTTCACTTTTGACCCTGCAGGTCTACCTCTCTTCAATTTTTGTTTTCCCACAGGTTCTATGGATTTGATATCCTCCTCTTCTTTAGTTGGAAGCGCCTGCATTAAAGCAACAAGAATGTTTTTTTAACATGTATGCATTCTTACACTTCTAAAGAATACAAATGAAGGTTTATTTGAGGTCATAATAAAGTTACAATTTATAAAGGCACCGTGTCTCTGAAAAATATAAACTTTCCACCTCAAATTATTGTATCATCCTAAAATTCAGAAATTAACAAGTAATACACCACCTAAGTTTAAATAAAGTCACTGTGCCCTCTGTTAAAGCTAAGTTATTAGCTCTTAACCTACACAGATACAAAATCAATTTTCGTAGCTAGTTTTCAAATAACAGCAAACTTGTACTTGTTTAGCTTATTAAATGTCCCTCTTTAGGTACACGGTGGCTGCTCCAAAAGTAATGTTTCCTGTTTTATTATGCTGGCCCGCTACATCAGAGACAGCTGTTGATGGCATGTCAGTACAACATGAATGTTCCCACCAATATTCAATTCCATTTTCTTGCCATGTGACAGACAGCAGCAAAGGGACAGTCTGGCAGAATGGCATCTTGATGTGCAAGAGCGTATGAAGTGAATGTCTGTCACTGAATTCCTCCATGTGGGAAAACTGGCACCCAGTGACATTCATTGAAGCTTGCTGAATGTTTCTGGAGACCTAAGAGTGGATATGAGCACAGTGAAGCAGTGGATGGCACATTTCAACAGTGATGACAGCAGGTCATCTCTGCTGGTGCAGATTTTTACAAGCATGGCACACAGGCTCTTATTCATTGCTGGCAGTAATGCACAGCTAACAGTGGTGATTATGATAAGAAACGATGTAGCTGTGAATTTGCTCCAACAAATGGAACGATAACGCTATTTCAATCTGTTGTAGTTTCCATGCCAATAAGTAGGAGGCATTACTTTCAGATCATCCCAATTGTTTCCAAGGAAAAAGCAAGGCATGAGAAGAGTTAATTTGAAAGAGATATGGAGTAAAAGCATAAGATGTGACACTACATTTTTTACTTACCGGTTCTTCCACCGTTTGTGGAGTACTAGACACATTTTTCCTCCTTGACCTCAAAAGAGGAGGTGAAAAGACAAATTGAGAAGACAGGTCTGGGTCTAAATCCTGCACATGTTGGTCTGCTTTTCCAGCTAAAATGACAATGAATTGTTAACATGAATATACACTATACGGGAAAGAGACGTTAAATTACAGCTGAAAATCAACGAACAGTACAATAGCTTCCTAAAATAAAGGGCCCAATCAAGTTTACATTCACTGCCAATGTACTTTTCCCTATTAACTGTGTCTTTGGATCCATTATTTTATAGTGAATCGTGAAACAAGAATAAATGAATCACCGCCCAGAAAGTGTTTAAGGTCAGGCTGGATGGGGCTTTAAGCAACCTGGTCTGGAGAGGGGTGCCTCTGCCTATAGTAGGGGGGTTGGAGCTAGATGACCTTAGAGGTCCCTTCCAACACAAGCCATTTTATGAGTTTATGATTCTAACAATTAAAAAAATATATATGATCATGCGGTCTAATATAAAAGGAGAAAGCTCTGAGGTGACCTGATAGTGACCCCTTGGTATCTAAAGGGGAGCTACAAGAAGGAAGGGGGCAATCTCTTTAGCAGAGTCTGTGGTGATAAGACAAGAGGAAATGGTTTTGAACTTAAAGAGAGTAGACTCAGGGTAGATACAAGGAAAAAGTCTTCTACAGTGAGGGTGGTGAGGAACAGGAACAGACCCTGTTCCAGTAGACATTCAAGTCTAGGCTGGACCAGGTTCTTAGCAACCTGATATAGCTGCAGGTGAGCCTGTTCACTGTGGGACTAGACGGTGTTGGACTAGACGGCCTTTAGAAGTCCCACCCTCTAAGGATTCCATGATTAAACAGTTGTCTAGTCCATTACAAAATGCACTCATTCTAACTTAAAAAGTGAACATAATTTAGAAGTATGTCTTCTTTATTTCTCCACTGTGGGGAAAGGGATGGCAATAACATTAACTGATATCCTCCAGTGTTTTTATTTGAGAGTAATTAAGATGACAAGAAATTCAAATTAGATTTCACTCCGTTCAAAAAGTGTCAGCCTCAACTCATTTGTTCCCACCACAACTAGCCAACCAGACACAGAGTTCAGGTAAAAAGACTATTTTCCTCTTTCCAAATTTTTTCCTTTTGTACAGTTACAAGTCATACAACACTAAAAACTGTGTACTTGTAAGTATGATGTATGTTGTTTACAACTGAGCAATACACTGTACTTTACACGTGAACGTGTTACACCTACCCTTGAATTTCTTTGTCAGCTTTGTGAGAGGAGGAGAGAAAAAAAAGGATTCATTTTCCTCAACAGACAGTTCTTGATGAACGCTAGTTTTACGAGATCTGTTTCTTCTAACACGATCTGTTACAGTTCTTGATGTCTCATCATATCCTGATGTGTTTATGTCCGTAAGCAGTAAAGGACTGCCATCAGTTCCTTCAGAAAAGACTTCTTCCCTCGTGTTCTCCTCCAGTATTGATGGTAATCGTCTCTTTCTGCCCCGAATCCCTGACCTTATTGCAGTCCTGGGTGTGGTTGACTGCTCATTTGGCTGCTCAGGTGTTTTTTCAATAGTATCTGTTTTTTCTGGTTTAGCATGTGCAACTTTCCTTGTTCTTCTAGGAGTATCAAGAATTTCCACTTCCCCACCTGAAGGCGGGTGTTCCCGAGCAGAGACGGATTCCACTTCTGCGGACAGATTCTGTGCTGCCTTTCTAGCACTTCTTCTGGGAGTGACAGGAAGTTTCATTTCTGTTTGAGGAAGTGATGATTTTGACAAATCAAGGTCAGAATTTTCAGAAACATCTGAGGAACTCATTTTAGTTCTTCTGCCTCTTTTAGTTGGCCCAGGTAAAAGAGGCTGACCAGTAGGCTGTAGCTCTTGATCCATAGGAGTATTTTTAGCAAGTGGTGAAGTACTGCTTTTTACCTTTCTTGCACTTCTACTGGGACTAACTGCCATTTTTATCCTATGGTCAGTGCTACTCTGTCCAGTCTCTTGTTCTCCTGCTAAGCTTCTTCCTCCTTTAGTCCATCTGGAAGTAGCAGAAGCAATAACGGTACCCTCAGCAAGAGACATTTTCTCATTAACATCTTCCAAGAGTTCAGATGCAGCTTCCTTTACTCTCCTTGATCGTCTTGGAGTAACAGCTATGGGCTGTGTACTACTGGACAACGTTTGTCCATCAGATTGGCTGCTTTCTACTTTTTCTAGGTTAGTCTGTTTGGGCTTCCTACCTCTTCTCCTAGGAGTATCAGGTATTTGCTCATCTTGAGTATTTTCTACTGTCACAAGACTAGAAGTCTCAGACGCTTCTTTTGTTTGCCTGGTACTTCTTCTAGGAGACAGTGCAAAGAGAACTGGTTTGTCCGTCTTCAATATTTGCTCATCATCTGCTGATGGAATAATCAGAGTTCTAGTCAGTTGTCTCCTCGCACGTGTTCTAGGAGTGACAACATACTCTACATGATGTATTCTGTTTTCATCATCTGCTTCTTCTGGCACAGCTGTTAAAGGAGTTTTTGACTTCCGAAATCTAGTTACCTTTTTGCCTATGCTTTCATGAATAGACTGTTCCACAACTTCAGATGTAAATTCTTTACTTCTTGTGTCCTTGATTACATCCAACAAGTTCTCAGCAATAGCTACCTTAATGGGTTCAGGCACATAGGGAAGTGACTCTGCAATATTCTGAGACTCCTGGTCACTAGTTACAGTAGACACCGAATTTGTAACATGTTCTTCATTTTCAGTACTTCCTAAACTGTTCACAGGTTTTTCATCTGTTGTTGTAACAGCTGCATTAGAAGCATCTGCTGAAGCAAGGTCACCCATCTCTCCTTCACCTTCTTCTCCTTCCAGCACTAAAGTAAAATTACTCTGAGATATAAAAAGCTCTCCATCTCCTTCAACTGCATAGCATTCACCATCTTTATTATCAGGCAAATCACATGCAAACTGCTGCTCTATGGTATCGTAGTTGTATTGAAGATTGCCTGATGGATGTAGTTCACGACATGGAGATATTTCAGGTGATTCTTCTGAGGTTTGTGCCTTGACTGCAACTTCTTCAAGAACCTAAAGTTAAAGAAAAGTCTATTAATGCATTATTAATTACCAGACTAACTTCAAACTGAGCTAGATGAAACTAAGGACAGTAAAATGCTGTAAAAAACTGACCTCCCCAACGTTTCCTGCCACCATAAAAATAAAGAGAAAAATGAAATGTAGTGTTAAAGGCAACTAAGAAACATTTAAGTCATGTGGGTCCAGTCTTTTGGCTTGCCTTGGCCATACTGAGTCAAGAGAAATTGTTTTGGGCAGCATATAAAATATATAACATAGTTAATGTGTATGAGTAGCAAAGCTTTTTAAATAATTTAAAAAATATTTTTGATATTTTGTATTAAAACATAAAAAGAGAGCAACCCTGTCATAAAACTACTGAGATCTTTGACCTAATTTTTGTGAAACTACTGCATCAGTTGTCTACTTTGATGGAAGTGGCTGCAATTTTTAGTGAGCTCTCAAGGTGATCATGAGATTTTTGATCTAATTTTATTCTTCCTGTACTTCATCCTTAAAGCTCACAAATCCACATACTGCCAAAAAGCAATGACATGAATAAGGCACATCTGTGAAGAGAGATATTTTCTCCCTGACAAGATGTTCTTACAAAAGTCTAGAACAGAGAGACGACCATATTTTTGAAGCACTACCACTACTTTTGAAGTAACACAAACCCCATTTTAATAATAACATACATATCTGCTTAATAGCAAAAATCACGTCTTCACAGGCACACACATTCCAAGGTGGGCTGAAATATTATTACCAGCAGTCACTGTATTCTGTGCGCCAAGCAACACGAGTACACATGATATGTAACACGTGTGGGTTTTGATTCTACTAACTGTGTCATAGGTGCGAAAGGCAGAGTCAGCACTGCACTGTGCCCTCCCTTTCACAGCATTCCATTATCCATGCTTGAGCCATGCTCAGTCAACTCATGAAAAATACCACTAACAATCGCACAGTAATGTTAACAGTGCATGATCCTGTGGGGTCACATTACTAGCTGTCCAGGGCCACATGTAGTCTGGACACACCTGATTTAAGTTATGGTAAGTCAAACAAACATATGCTTACTAAAAAAAAAAAAAAAAAGCAATGGGATAAGTTTTTTGTTTGTTTTTTAATTACTACAGTTCTCAAAGCTCAAATCCTGACAAGTTTGCTTCTGTGTTACGTATCCAGTAAACACAAACGAGAAACACGCTGTCTGCCTTTACACAGTGAAGTTAACTTGAGTTAACCAGTTAAAAAAGATGAGATGTTCCTGAATGTCTTCCAGTTGTTTTAAAAAAAACTGTCCTAAAATTTGTGTTTTCTGCTTTGTAGAAAACGGGAGAATAATTCACTTACATTAATTTCTTCAGTTTCAGGAAGATCATTAGAATTGTGTATTTCCTGGTGTGGAAAAGAAGCGTCTACTTCAGCTTCATTTTCTAGGTTACACTCTTCAGGTAAATCAACAAGCTTTTCTTCAGGTTGATTTTCTGAACAGGTTCTGATCACATCCTCACTGTCAAGGACACTCATCACGGCTGAAAGAGATTAATGCCATTTTAACTTAACCATTAAATAAATCATATGAATTTAAGCAACAGAAAGTAAGTGAGGGAGTGTGAACGATCAATAGATTTCTCCACTGTGCTAAGCGTACCCAAAACATGGATACTCCAAATACTATTTTTCTCCAAAAGCTGCTCAGTAGTCCCACAAGACAATTAAATGAGAAGGGGAAATGAGCTGCCAAATCTGTAGAAAAAGAGAAAGGAAGAAAGAGTGGCCAAAAGGCACACTGACAGCTAGTCGCTGACAGCCTCAATACTGTGAACGCATTATTGTTTTGATATAGTAATTAAAAAAGCAGGTCCCAAAGCACATAAATTACAAATGGTGCATAACATTAAAAGAAACTCTAAGGTCTCCTTCTAGTATTCTATACTTCACCAGCTTTCTCAAGGTCAGTAAGACTGACCATGTATTTTCTACAAGAACCTTTCTCTGAGGAGTTTGTTGTCTACGCAAGTTAATGAAAATTAGCAGTAACAATCCTAAAGATATTTCAGTCTGAGACACACAATGTTAGAACTGCACATTTAGTTTCAGTTTAGCTACCTCAGCTCACGTAACATCTCCAACACACTATACGTACATTCACTGTCTGCCTCTGGGGATTCCGAAACTTGTGGGTTTGTTACAGTCAGCGTGACTTTTTCTTCTGACGTAGAAGACATTTTAGGTTCCTCGTGGGTTATTTCACTTCATGAACAGGAGAAAAAAAACATAAGAAAGAAAAAGAGAAATTCATTATAAAGCTTCAGAACAGGCATTTAAAAGGATTAAGAATATATTCCCTCACTGTTTCAAAACAGTGTAAAGACTAGAAATTCCTCATCCAACATTCCTACATCTAATTTATGATTCATTTTATGTAACAAATGAGTTACTCAGCAGTCTTTCCAGCTAATGCTGGTTCCATAATAAGACAGCTGTATTAAATAATGACATCATTATCCTCTGCAGAAAGAGCACAACTACTATATTGAATGTTTAGAACAAGCTGAACAAAAGTTTTACTGGTCCAATTTACCACATAAAATTAAAGGTTTTCTTTTCATTATTAACATCCCTTCTTCATCTCCTTATAAACAGTTTCAGGTGAGAAAACTGTTTCTCTTTCCATAAACAAGTAGATGCTAATCAAAGTCTTCTGTTTTATTTTATTCTTTTTGATTGCTCAAGTGTACAAAATAGAACCGGAAAGAATTCAAAGCCCAAAATAAACCTGTGAAAGTTACAGGAATAACAGGTGTTATTTTTCAGCCACTCAGTTTTCATACAGTTTGTTGACAGTATCTACTTTGTAATCCTCAAAGTGTGAAAAGGTTTACATGGCCTGTTGAATCAAGTACTTATCACAATACTTTGGGGTCTGCGGCTATTTGAGAAGAATGACAGTCAGTTTGAGCTATGGTCATGCCAAATTATATGTAAACAGAGACAGAAAGGAATAAAAAGACTGCTATACACAAGAACAGAGGGAAGAGCCAATACCAACATCATAATTTTAAAAAGGAAAGCCAGCAGTTACATGCTGTACAACACCAACGATGCTTTTTATCAACTTACTCTTCTCTTGAAGTCTGAGAAGTAACAGCCTCAGCAGCTTCAAACACCAGTTTACCATCCTTGGGAAGGGTAGGACATTCAGGAGTTGTTTCTTCCAAAAATCCTGGAAAACAAACAGATGAATGACTTTACTGTTTCACTTAGCAATTACTTCAAAAGTGTTCATGTAATTTTAAGAGAGCCTTTTAACGTATCTCATCCACAATAGTGGTATAACAACATACTGCTACCAAGAGTTCAAACGCACAGATCCAAATTCTTTCCAGTAAAACAAAACAGCCCGCTGTGTATTTTATGTCACGAAAACAAAAAGATTATTGGTATTTTGATCATGAGCTACATATATTACTGACCTAATAAGTAAACACTTCAGAAAACATCTTTTCTTTTTAGAATTAGATGGTTACGTTTTGTAATTTCTCTTTGGATACTTATTTCAGCAATGCTCAAATCATTTCAAATGCTTGCTCAACTGTTTTTACCTTGACAGGTTCAGTTTCAGTATTTTTCTTTTTTTTTTCCTCACTTCTACTGCCTGCTTCCTTCATATCCAGCAGTTACATCAGCAGATAGTACACACACCTGGAATAATCTGCCAGCTCAGGGCAAACAAGAGCTATGCAGACTGCCCCCCTAAGGCTTGCACAGTACTGAAACTATACAAGAGTATTTCTATCACATTCCAGCAACGATGGTTTCTTTACAAGGCTGTTATTCAATGCTGGTGAGCCACAGATCTGCTTGCATTAATACATCTTTAGCAATCTGGACAGATGTTAATACTGTAGACCAACTGAAATACATTTGGAAAAGGCTATGAAAGCTGTTGTGCCAGTAGACTGAGCACACACAGCTGTAATTAAAGCAGACACACTTGCAGACTTGTTTTCAAAAGGAAACTATTTAAATGAAAAATAACAAGGAGGTGAAAATTAATCTAGTCATAGTTACCTTGTCTAATTATATACTAAACTTCCTGTTAAAAAAATACTTATAAATATATACGTAACCCTACAATAGAGCGAGAAGACCAAGTTTTCAAATTCTGTCCCATTAACACCCATAAATCACTACTGCATCTTAGCAGCAAGCGCACAAGAAACACCAGCCACAAGCAACATACATTCTCAACACTCATCAGCACCAAGTCTTGCACTCATCAGTAATTTAACCTTTTGAAGACATCTGAAAAAAGTTATATGATAAAACACACCAGCTTCTTTTCCTAATTCTGATGAATCTGTACGTTCCACCTGGAAAAGTTTATCTTCAACTATTTCATTGTTCTCTTTTTCTGGTTCTTGAAAATCAGCAGATTCTTCGGTGAAAGAACTAGCTGGTTTAGCAGCTATAAAAATAACATCATCTTCAAAGTCACTAGGCGATTTTGCATCGTGATACTCCAAAGTAGTTTGGTCTGACTTTAGAGAGACGTTACTATTTTCTTTGCTGACATCCATTTTCTCCAGACCATCTCCGGGAATGCTTTCTTGAGATTCTTCCATTGCAGAATGATCAACCTCAGGATTGCTTAGAGTAAAGAGGGATGCTTTATCTCTACTTCCAGACCAGTTGTCCTCCACCAATCCACGACAATGCTCAGATGAAGCTCCAGACTGCTCTTTATCATCTTCTGTTACCTTTAAAAAAAAAAAAAAAAAAAAAAAAAGAAAGAAAGAAAAAACAGAAAAAAAAAAACCAAATTTATATCACTAATACATATATGCTTTATGCCAAAGCAGGAGACAGTGAATAAGAGCTTTAAAACTGTCACCTTAAGCAAAATTACTTCCCATTCTCTGGCACTGTCTTAGCTTTCAAAGTTAGGAGTAAAAGCTGACTGTTCCTTTGACTGTGCTTATTGAGTTTCCACAGCTCTGGAGAACTGAAACAAACTAGTCTTGTGACTGCTTGTAATGCCATCTTGATCCTGTTCATTGTCTCACTACTTTGTTTTCAATAAGGGGGAACTACCCAGAAATTGCATCACAAGATTTCTCTTTTACTGCTTGTCTTTCCAGCCCACACATGTTGCTAGTATATGTTAAAGTGCAGCACGCCTGTAGCATGAAACTAGTCAATTAATCTGGCTGCTGTTATTAATAAAACATTATAAAGGAGGACAAACTTCTTGTTCTGAGTAACTATTTACAACAATAATTTACAAATGTACAATTAAAGATAATAGACAATTTGTTAATGTATGTATGGAAAGCTCATCTGTACTAGAATGTACTAGAGTAGAATGGGACAGCTGTTAGACAAATAACTCTCAACAGTTACAAGAATACCAGCCCTGCTGCAAACCAAGAGAACTTCATGGCTGAAGAATACATAACAATGAAGCTCTTTTCATCAGGAATCAATTCTTACCATCATTTAAGTAAACACAGTCTCCCAGAAAAGCAGACTAAAAGTAAATGCAGCTCATGACTTCTCATGCTTTCAGAGGTGCCTTATTTGCAAAGCTTAAAAAATATTTGTCAGTTAAGAATGACTGGCTCTATCTATATTTGTTACTTTTTTCCCAAACCAGTACTTGATGAGGTATGACAAGAAGGTTAACTAGCAACTGGAACAACCACAGCTCCTAACAACGGAAGTAAAAACTCTGAAGACCATTAGTATTTATTACAAGTATGTTCCTAAAATGTCATGTATTTGAAGGTCTAGCATAATTTTTTTTTTTTTTTACTAAATGCAACTATGCCAATGTGATTTGCAATTCAAATTTCCATTAGAGTAAGTTTTGGCAAAGTTTTTATCCATCTACATAAAATTCTTTCATATAAAATTCTATAAAACTTTTAACTGCAAAAAAAATTTGACACCGGCTTACCTCAACAGTCCATTTAGCGTTAGAGTTCACTTCCCTGAAAGATATTCTAGGTTCCTTTGCTCGTAGGGGAGGAGTAACAGATCGCCCTGGAGATGCTGAGGGAGTTGCTAGGGGTGTGGTGCGAAGGCTGGATCTGAGAATAGACTGAGGAGTGAACCCAGCAAAACCAGAAGCAGAAGATGATGTCACCAAAACTTTAGCTCTCTATGAAAAGAAATAAGTTTTTGTAAAATCAATTCTATCTTTTAAGGGAAGACTTCACTTGCTAAAAATATTAGTCTCAACTAAAACTCAATCTGTAAAAGCAGAGAACAAAATATAACCTCTATATTCTCTTTCACTAAAGGCTGCTTTCCTATTTTTTAATGTAGATGTAGAATGTTATCTTGCAAACTAATTTCCTGAAAAAACAAGAATTCAGCATCTTCTTGTCTGTGATATCATCTTAATATGCCAGTACTTTCTACAGCTTCTGAAATGTTCTTCTCAAGTTCCAGAATCACAGAAAAAAACAAACAAACCTTCAGATAACCACAGCTGCTTAACTGAAATAAGAAACTGAAGCATACACACTCTAGCTTCCAAGCAGGCAAGTCAAACAGAGCTATGAAGCATTTAATGAGATGGTTATGCTACAAAGCACATGTGTAAGTATGTATAGCGAAAAATACAATTTCGACTTACTTCTTTTCCACTGTAATAAAAATAACTATTCGTTATTGGACAAGATGTACATTGAAATTAAGTTAGAAGTTAACTTCCAGTTTACAATTTCCTTCCCATGACTTACTAACGTGCTTTTTCCAAAGGCACTTTATAAACAACAACCGCGTGTAAACTCAAAATTTGCATTCAATACTGTGTGTGTTAAATACTATGATTAAATTTCAAATGTCACAGGCTTTTATTTTGGTTTGTGGGTTGTTACTGTTTTTTTTTTTAATACCAACCTTAACCACAAGAGGAGTCTCCAGTAAATTCAGTTCTGAAGCTCTTGAAAATTTTTTTTGTGAGCTGGAACCATGTACGTTTGATTTCAGTGAGCTGGATTCCACGTATGAAGTAGAAGGCAGGCATGGTGACTGCCAGCTATCATTCTGCGCTGGAGAACACGAAGGAACAGGACGAACCACCAAATCCAGCAATCTGATGAGATATGCAATTTTAAACCATAAAAATAAAACTACATTTGAGACAATAAATAACCAGAATACACATTGGACAAGATATATGAGTGCATCCTCACTGCTGGGGTAGCATATCAAGCCCTGGTCCAAGTAATTGGCATCTTCTTTTTATTATTAAATAGAAAACACAAATAATTTCCTAAGTCACTGCCTGTGAGGCAAGAGTAATCCAGTTTTACTCTTACAAATGTCATGTCAAAAGAGAATTAATCTGCAGTTCAAATTCCCTACTTAGTTGTACCCCTACATTCATTTTTTAGCAGATATAGAACCGTATGGAGTCAGAGAAATTTGAGAACACAAGAATTACACACAGAAGCATATTATGAAGATATCTGAAATGTACTACCACAAACTAAAGTTAGTAGTGAACAGTAAGTAATGCAGTAATACTGAAATTATTATTACTAACTTGCTACTTGTTAACACAAAAAGCAGCTAAAACAGAAATTACTTTTGATATTTAGAACATAGACTGTGTAATATTTGTTTCCACCCCACAACTTTAGGATCTTCACTCTGTGGATCTGCCATACCTGGAACATTTTCGTGAAAATTTTGTAATTGGTGTCCCAACAAATGCATCAGGCAACTCTGCATCAGGGAGAGGATGTGTTATGACTGGTGGTTCTGCAACTCTGGGACTAGGATTAAAAGGAAAATGTAATTTACTTTCATTCCCCTTAAGAGTCCAAATATATCTGAATTCAAATTTACTTGACCATGCCACCTACAAGTAAATCATTTGATAAGCATTAGTCTCCTTCACTTAAAAAACAGAATTACAAACGATTTTAAAAGGCTAATACAAGGCAGAAAACAGACACAAAATGGTGAAAGATTACTATTTGTTCACACAATCACATCTATCAAAACCCGTACAACAACAGATTGATGGCAATCATTTTTTGCTTCAGCTATCTTAAATTCTGTAAGCACATTTAACCATGATGCAAAAATACGTTTTTGCATAATTAAGACTATCTCAACTGGACAACCTTCTTGCCAAACATTACTTATCACATATTGAATCTTGAATGTTGTACTGTGCATATCTAAGGCAGACAAAGCAAGCTTTACCGTAGGCCAGCCTTTCCACTCAAATACTAAAGAATTCAAATAGATTTTTCTCTCTCAGCCCCAAACATGTAGCTAAAGACTACTTTGTTAAAAGGTTTCTTACCTATCACGTTGTGAGATACTGCTTTTCTGCTCATTTCCTACCCATACTTCCCCAATTTTGGATAATACATTACTGATGAAAGTTGCTCTTGTATGCACATTTCCAGCATTAGCTTGTTTTGCTACTGTTGATAAGGGCTTTGGTCTTGAGACTGTAAAGGAAAAGGGAAAAAATAATTGCCCTTGTGTAATCAGAGTGGTGGTCAGTTGTCCACTATACTTTTTCCCCTAATTTACCTTCTCTGAAGACCGATGAAGGCAAACGGTAAGGTTTGGCTCTCTCTAAAGCCAGCTTCCTTTGAACTCTAGGAAGGATCTTGCCATATTGATCTAATATAGAATTTCTGGCAACTGCTCGCTCTCTCAAACGAGGATCACGATCATTCTAATAAAAGAGCAAAGGAAGAAGTTAACTAATTACAAAAAGTTCATTGCAGAGAATCTACCCTACTCTAATTAGCATGTACAGTTCATCTACAGAGATACAGAAATATACCTATCAGCAAACACCAATTCTGCCTATTTTAACAAAGTGGATGGGAGACTAGACTAACAACTGAGTGTAAATCTTTAACTTACAACAATGTTTGTAACCTTATCAAACCATTTCCTGATCACAGCTTTGTCACCTGCAAGTCCCATTTTCAAATAGCTGACAAAACAACACAGTAACAACAGAAAAATCAAGGCCAAACACACCTTCCAGAGAGATGGAAGTTTTCAAATGCAGGACCTAAAAATGTCAAGTTCACCTTGAAAGCTTGATTCACTGTAAAACTATGGTTCCAGAAATCCTGAAGTCCTGCATGGGGTTAAAATCCCTTCTTAATGAACATTTAAGCAAAAATATAGTTTGCTCTACACTGCTAGTAAAAAATGATTTTTGTAACGCAGGACTCTAATGAAACATAACTTAGTTATATATATATTAAAAAAATATAATAAAAAATATATAATATAGCTAGCCATATAAAATAGCTAGCTTCCTGCTCCAAAAATAATGCCTTCCCCTTTTCTTTCCCCCCATGAAAACATCAATAGATGTACAGAGCACTATAATACCATTTGATAGATTAAATTCTCAGCTACAAAACATTGTTTTTCAACTTAGTCACTACCATTAGCTATGCATTTTTTGCCAGCAATAAACAAGAGCCTGCACTCTGCAACTGCAGAAATCTGCCAGAGATTCACAGTAGCTCTGATGGTGCCATTCCTAGAAAAAAGCTGCCTATACAGTTCATTTTTCACTGTTCAGTTCACCTCTGCACGTGGTTGGTCTCCAGAAACACTCAGCAAGCACTGATGAATGTCAAAAAGTGCTGCTTTTCATACAGAGAATAATTTGATAAGACACATCATACACACTTCCACATCAGATGCCATTGTGTCAGACTGCTCCTCTGCTGCCATATGTAACACGGCAACAAAATACAAAGGAATATTGGTGGGAAGGATCAGCCTCTACTGCCATACCACCAACATGCACCTCTGACATCGTGGATCAACATAATAAAATAGGAGGCATTACTTTCAGAGCAGCCTTCCTATATTAATCAGATTTGAATTACTTTAAATTGAGTCAATTGGTCTGTAACAATTTAAAAAACTCACAAAGTAGCTTTAGATAAGTGAAAGATTTTGTTCAGCTTTTATGTTCGCTTTTTATTCAAGGTTCAGAAACTTATCCCAAGTACTTCAAATCATGTTTTAATAAACACTGAACAACAACAACAAAAAAAGCAATCAGAATTTTTATGGAGTAATATAAAAAACAGCTAGCAACATGTATAGTAAATTTGCACCCCTGGAGGGAACTTCTATGCTTACCATAAGATTGACCTTCATTGAATGATTCAACTGCAGAGCTGGAATATAGTTGGCACGCTGCAGATGGTGGACTAAAAGAAATTCATGATTTTGAACACCACCGTTGGTCTGTAAGAATTTCTCCAAGCACTCCTATGGGAAACACATTTCAAAAAACTATTACAACTCTGTCTCTTCTCTCTTCAAAGAGATGATTAAGATATCTTTCTTGTCCGCACTTACTTGTTCAGTGTCTGTGAAAGGCAGCTTCAGTAAGTCTTCCATTAGTCCCATCTCCTGGCAGATTTCATACATGTGTTTTAACAGTTCTTCTACATTTAACTTAGTGGAATGTTGCTGCAATAGGCTCCAAGCCTCCACCATGCACCTGGAATTAATTTTGGAGATGTAAACGATAATACCATTATCAAAAAGATGCCCCAAAATTGCTGTACATTGAAAGTTTAAAAGTGACAGTGATTTCTATCACTTTTTCTCCAACTTCCCATCATAACTGAATACTAACATGGTGGGATATATTTCTTTACCTATTGGACAGTAACACAGTGAGGAAAAGCTGCACTTCGTTACTGCTTGACATTGCTGGCTTCATCATCTGCATGTATCTGAGGGCTCGCCTATGCTCTCCTTGGCACATCAGGGATTGAATAATTCTCATATGTTGCCATGGCACAGTTTTGATTGTAGCTGGATGAAAGAGAAGGGCCAATGAATTCTGTAGAAGTCAGAAATTAGGTTTGTTAAGATACATAATATTCACTCATAATAAAGGTACTCAAAAGCTTCCTCAGTAGTGGCAAATCTGTTAAATGATTTCAAATGACTAGTACTAATGAAATACTTGATACAAGAAGTGTAAATAGACTTTTTAAGCATTTACACACAAAAAAATGCCAGCCATACAGAACAAAGTGTTTTAAAACATATTTCTAGGTTAATCAAATATCTGTATATAATCATAATTTTTTATAGCTGTTCTCAAAAGTAAATAGATTTTATTAACATAATAACAAAAAAAACCCTCCAGCAACAGAAAAAACATGAATTAAGTTCAAAAGTCACTTTTGCAATCTTCCACCTAAAACATTAAGTTATCATGATAGTTTTAGCATCTTAAATACCTAAAACATCATTTTTTGGGGAACTGTTCAGCTGTTCTGCCTAAAATGACTTAAATAAATGGCTTTGAAAATTTAGACATCAAAGATTATTAAAATTCATTTCTTTTTTAATCAATTTCTCGCCAAAGTAATTAAAATCAAATTTCAAACCACAATTAATCGTTGAAAATGCTGTAACACTGTTATAAAAAAAGCATCTGATCTTTTATTACCTGTTGTAAGCTAAGCACCGACTTAAAAAAGAAAACGTCTTTTTACAGTTTACGGCTCTATATTGTAACGCATGCCTAATTAAGCGCTAACATACTTACTTCAAAATCATTGTGATCCAGTAGCCAAAAGCCTTGAATAAGCTTTACAAGACCCCAGGGGATAGCAAAAACAGTTGGGAAGGAGTCAATTGAAGTTTCTGTTTTATTTGGAAAAGAATGCATGATATCCAGCAGTAAGTAAATTGTCTGATATCAAGTACTTGATTAAGGCTAATAAATTTGTAAGACCAAGAATTTAGCACAATATATTCAGAAAAATAATAATGAAATAAGAACATAAAAGTGTTAGAAAGAAGAAAACAGATTAGTCTTGCCCTTTTAAGCTGTTAAAATTCAATGAAAGACAGGATTTAAACCACAAAATATCATTCTGAGTAAATAAACAGAAATACACTTTGATTTCTCTAACGTTTTCAAAAGGTTAACTTCAGATAATTAAAAACCCCAGATATAATCTCAAACCCCTCCTCAATCAGTGGAGCAACCAGATGGACATTTAAAACATTTAAACACTTGAGGAAATAACACCAGGGGATTTATAAGCCACATTTCCAGCGCATGCAAAACAATGTAAAGTTTCACAACGTGTATCAGTCCCCAATGAGAAAAACTGGAATTAAGACACCATTAGTTTCTGGTAATGTCATTTTCTCTTTTTTTAGGGATATACTCTAATCAGGAATCTCTAAGGTAGAAGCTTTAAACACCCTTCCTTTTCATGCTCTGTTTGGTGAGGCAACAAAACAACTCTGTGTATTTCAGCAGCTTAAAATTATGTCTCTATCCAATCTTGTTTCTCTGTTTATTGTTTTATGTGCCTGCAATTAGAGCAGCAGAAAAGCAAGCACTGTTATATGTGCTGGAAAAAAATAGAAAAAAAAAAAACCAATACTCAATGATTTAAAAAAAAACAAACAAACCAAAAACCAGGTACTGATACAACACTAGTACAACTCATTTTGCTCTGAAGCAGCACTTAAGTGCATCATGCTAGAATGTAGCTATTTGCTACTGCTGCTTTTACAAAGTTCTACTTCAATTTTAAGAAAACCAGGGTTCTTAATCTTTAACATTTAACACACACTTCAACATTAGTGTACCTGTTTTCTCAGAAAACACTTCGCAATCAAGTATGAAAGAAAATAAAAAACCAAAATTAACAGAACAGAAAAAACTGCTTCTAATTACCACTTAATTCTAAACAAAATCTACACTGCTTCATGCAGACATTTAAAATATTATTAAGTACACAGTGAACATTTAAAAGCATTTCGGTGCATATACTGAAGGTGTAACAGAAGTTAACTATAAAGGATACAATTGCATGCTTGTAGTTTTCTTCGATGTTTTCTAACAAATAGAGATCCAGCAGTGCCTGAAATGAAATACTTTCTTTTTACAAAAAACTAAACCAAAAAAAACCCAACACCCTCCCACACTCCATCAATCACATGCTTGGATTCTTTTTGATTATTGTTGTTTTGTGGTTTTGTTCTTGCTTTGTTTTTAAAGGAATATAACACTCACGTGCAAACTAGCAGGTGGGTATTTCCCAGTTCCTCCTTCATCCCTCCGCCACAATTTCTCGGCTTGTTCTCCTAACTGTGAAACCATTCCATCTATCATCAAGCAGTCAGAATCCCATCTTCCTCTGGAAAAAAAAAGTAGTAGCAAGGATTTGGACAGTGACAAACACTCCAACACCGCAACCAAAATACACGCCTCTGAAGAAAAGAAAGCAACAAACATACAGAGCTGTGAACATTGCTTGAAACGTGAAAATTCCTGAGCCAGTTGAGAGATGTTCATTAGGTTGTATTCAATTATTACAGGAGCTTATAACAGACATCCTAAAAGCTCTTCTACTGAGTTAAAATCTGCAATTAACTTTCAGTTTTCAGGCTGTTCCTGCCTGTGTTACTTGCAATAGCACAAAAAAAGTTGGTGAAGTGCCAAAAATCATCACTCTCACGCTACCTAAAAGAGGAAATTTAACACCACAACTTCTTTTTAATGTTAATCTCGTAGTTCAAACTGCAGTGTTCCCATAGAGCAACTGGGAGACAACTTGATGGAAATATCACCTTTTGTTTACAGCATTTCACTTCTATTACTGAAAAACCTATTTTCACAAAGCTGAACGTACAGGTGAATTTCAGCATCATCACAAGCAGCATTTATGTTTATGGAGACATACCATTACAATTACATGTCTGAACATATAAAATTACATTCTTCAAAGACAAACATCACTGACTGATGCTGCCCTCTCATTTTCCCGACAATCAAAAGCAAAACAAACAAACAAACATACTAAATGAAGTGGCTCATGTTCCTTGCCAGCGTACATGTAAGTTACTTGAGAAGTCAAGTAAGCTGCACTTTAAAGTCAATACTAAGCAGAGGAATACATACAGACCATAGCACAGTAAAGTAACCTCCTTATTCAACAGAGCAAATGCATCACTGAATTTGGTACTGCTGGCAAATGCATTTAGCACAGTCAATACAATTGTTTATGTAAAAATGCCACTCACTACCACTTCTGAACCTGCAGTGGAAGTGTTCCAGAGCTCCCCAGTAAATCTCACCTTGATAAGCGCTCAAGTTTCTGTCGATGACTGGTATAGTAGCTCTGAATCAGAGGATAATTGTAGAAAGGTCTAGATAAATGCATATCATCATCTACAGGCAATCAAGGGAAAAAAGATAGTTGAAGAACTAATAAATTGCACAGATCATAATGTCTGAATATCAAGAAGCATAAGCAATCCTTCAGCTTTGTTTCTGTTTTTACTGAAACAGAACTCACAAGACAATTCCTTCTCGTCTCCACTGTCATTTGGATTTCACAGTTAATGTAATAATTCAGAATGTTATCAACAATAAAGATCACAATTATAAAAAATAAAGACCTCAAAGGAGTTTGCTGGGTATTTTTATAAACATATAATGCGAACACTTCTGAAACTATAAAGGCTGACAATGAAATCTGTATTCCACACAAACAAAAAAAGCATTTCCAATGCTTTGCTTTTTCCCCTCAAGCAATAAAGAAGTTCAAAACCTTCAGGTAATCTTTTACTGTAAAACGCCCCAGGAAACACTGTGTGGGTCAACGGCATTAAACTCAAAAGCTCATTGCTGTTTGCTGTTCTTAAAGAACATACAAGGAAAGGAACCGCTTGCATTATTCCATGCTACACATTTGCAAAAAACAAGAAAATATTCATTTCACCAACAGAACTTCAGCATGCACCACCACTGAAATAACACCTTGCGTAGCGAGGAAACACAATGTGGCTAAACGTGTTCACTGTTAGAAATGTATTGCAGCTAAAACCTACCTAAGCCCTCTGGTAGGAGACTGGATCGACAGAACCAGATGACCACTTGGGCATACAAAGAAATGAGGCTAGTTACCACCTGCTTATTTGTCAAATCTGTGATACCTGAAAAATAAATGAAAGAATTCTTTTTTTGATTAACCTCCCTTCATTATACAACATAGAAAGTATAAATATAACACGGTAAATTTTCTTCTTAAAGATAAACACCATAACAAAAGTAACCCTTTGCAAAGTACCACCTTCAATAAATGTTTAAAAAAAAAATTAAAACATTCAAAAGTGCAAGTCTGAACTGCTGAATGCTCTTGTAAAACATTTCTTTGTCAAATGGCAGATTTTTAGTACAGCAAAGGAACTTTTCTATGTTTTCAATATGCCAAGCTGTTAAAAAAGAAACTGTACAAATTTAATTATCTTATTCTTACAACTTACTCAACTGTTTCCTTTACAATCATAATACAGTATTTGTACTCAATTACGTTGCTAGCTAAGAACTGCGAAGAATAATTTTTAGTATTACAATACTCAACTGTTGTATTTCCAACCCAGTCGCTTATGCCATCTTCTTGCTGAATGTAACTTCCCCTGTGACGTTCACACGCTCCAGAACAAATCACTTCCTTAAACAGATGCATTTCTCACTCAAACTTAAGCTCTCCTCCTACCTAAACCTGTCTTCCAAGCATTAAAACAAAAAAAGCTCTTATTTCCCCAACTGCAACCCCAACAGCATCCTGAACGAACAGATTAATATGATATATGAAAGATTTAGTAATGCTATTACAAACCTTTTTCAGTAAGCTCTCGTGCTTCTGTGAGAAAACAGTTTAAGACTGTGCTGAGGTTGCTCAAAACTAACTGACAGTGCTGAAGAGACTGCATCGTTTGTGGATCAATGAAGTTGCATGAGCCATCGAACAGCGGAACACCTTGTCAGAAAACATATTAAATCATTAGCATTCGGAGCAATTTCAAGTAAGTTTCAAGGTACATCTGAAGAACTATGTATCACACAGTGTCAAACTGTAAAATATACTCATTTTAAAAGGGTAATTTTACATTTGCAAAATCCCTGTAGTATTACTCACAGATTTGGTCAAATTCATCTTTCGTATAGATCACTTTGTTCCATGTCCACTCAAGAACAAACCGTAAACTGGCAGCAGAACTTGGCTGCTCTTTAAAAGAGAAAAAGAAAGAGGAATGAACAAACAATTTCAAGCTCAAGAGTATAGAACAAAATCACCATGAGTGGTCATTACCTTCAGATGTCCAATGTTTAATGTATCCAGTCAGAAGTTCTAAAGAACTTGTCTGAACAGCAGCTGACAATACAGCTTCTAACTGCTCCTCCTAAACATGAGGCAAAATAAAAAGAGATTCTTACATACTATCAATGTCTGAACCATCAACAATCAGTGTTTCTTTCTACAAAAACTGTCATACAGACACCAAAAAGTCATTTAGCACAAACTCAACTCATTCCACATTCCTTTACTTAATTTGAATCACATGCTCATTGGTTTGACAAACACATCAACTCACCCTCTGACATTTCATCTTTCTAAAGGCTAATTCTCACCTTTATCCACATGTCTACACTATAAACTTAATTTTCTGAGCTCCAATTAACTATTTATAATAACATCCCCTGCACTGTACATTTTGTGCACAGAAGTTTTCTATCAGGAACGTATGATGGGGACAAAACAAATACAGACATGCAACATTTGCATGAGAAACAGAAACTGAAGTCAGCCTGCTTTCTAGATTATAAAGACACAAAGCAGTACTAACATCAAAGCATTGTTATAATTTTCAAAAAAGATAGAAAAGAATTGAAACATTTAAATTGTAGCATATTTACATTTTAAATTGTTCAAAGATTGTACAACAATGTAGTGGTAATCCTTTAAGAGGATAACAGCCAGGCACAGACATAGAATAATAAAGGGTAATTTACTGCAGCTAGCGTACTGATACTTTCAGGTGAAATGATCCTTTGCATCATTTTACTGAATTTACTCCTTATTTCTGTACCTTTCCTACCCTCGTTTCCTACCCTTTCCCCTAGGTAAAATCATTAAGTTCAAAGAAATCTCTGTACACTGGAATAAACATGGGATATTTCCATTTTTTTCTCAGAACTGTTTGAGACGAGGAAACAGAATGAAGAATACTTATGGTGGCACACAAAACTCTAATCCAGTGCAGAAGAAATACTCCAATGGCCAGGTCAACTTGCTGAGAAATTTCCTCCAGCTGCTTAAGTGTGTAAAAGAGGTTTTTGTCCCACTGTTACTTCCCCAAAGCTGGAGAAGAATCCAAGAGACAGAAATATGAGGGCATTGGGAATGCTATCCCTTGCCTGTTAATTGCTCCACCATCAGATGACCAGCAGATCAGCTAGATAGCTTAGATCCTGGCTTGGATGAAAATGGGTTGTTCATCACAAATGCTTCTTCTCTTAAAAAGCACTTCAGCTGACAGAAAGTTCTGTCAGTGTACTACAAAACAAAACCTATGAAAGAGGAGGCTACAGATGCTGTGGCAGGATAAAGCAGGTAAGACACAGTGGGTGTCAAGATATGGTTCCCCTTACAGTTTCTACACTCCTGTCAGAGAATACAGATGTATTTCCCCCCTTGATTCCTGACATGCGCTCACCTGACTCAGACTGGACGGCTGAACATCAACTAGTCTTGGAGATAGCAAGCCAGCTACAAGACACCTATTGTAGCTATCACATATGGCTTCACTTATTGAAGGACCAGACTTCTTCAAAAAATTCAAGGTCTGAAACAGCAATAAAAAACAAAGATAAAAGACAGCATTATTTTTATTCCATGAATAATCACTGAAAAAAAATGAAATTAAAAAGTTGATAAAAGATCAGAAAGACAGTGTCAGTAATACACTTTAGGTTAGCAATCTGATTAAGTATTACTATGTAGACTTTAAGATGACAGACAAAAACCTGCTTATAAAAATCCTATAAAACAAAATATCGGCCTGTACCATATTTCAACCAGGTATTTTCTATCTTCTTTGTTTACATGCTGGCTTTTCCACTGAAGTAAAATACATCCTATAAAAACGCTCCAGCTTTTAGACAATTTTAAATCACATTTGGGATGATTAATGCTTTGGCTGGTTTTGCTGAAACATAACGGTGTTAAATGGTGTGCAATGAAATACACAACTACTTATGCTGCAAATACGTAATGAGCAAAAAAAAAAAAGAAACAGTTTTCCCTAATATCTACAACACTTTTGCTCTTGTTCCTGGAGGAACTATGTTCTCTGTTCCTAGAGGAACATTGTATTACTCTCCAGACACCCACATCCATTATGCTCAGCAGGAGTCAATGGAAGTTTTACACAGTGGACTTCAAACATAACCATTTACTTAAAACTGGAAGATGTAGTTGCAATTCTGCAGGTAGGTGGGCAGGATGAGCATAAATATCCTCTTGCACCGAAAGCAGTGCAACAGAAAAAAAACATACACTTCTTGACATTCTGAATGAAGATATGATAAAAGATCACCTCTTTCTGGAAGCCAGTGCAAGTCATGTGAACTACTCCAGAGTTCAGCAAGCATGTACCATCTGCAGAAACAAAGAATGTTTGTTAAAATCCTATAGCCTCAACATCACATTATGACCAGCCTACATTTTTAACATAGCAAGATTCAAGTCAATAACCTTTTTTTTTCCTTTGCCAAGTCACTTACAAACCTTTTGAAAATATCCTCATTGCATGTATGACATTTTTCTCTAGTGTTGCTGTGTGGAAAGCCTTCAGTTTAAAGTCATTTCACTTTATAACCATCATCACTTCACAAGCTACGTTATAAGTGCAGCAGAACCCAAAACTGCCTGGTATATTTTGCAAGATTAATTACTTTGTTGGTAAACTGATAATAGTTGGGTCTTGGTTTGGTGTATTTTTTAAATGACAAACTAATAAAAGACACTTGACCTCAATTCTGAAACTTATCTCCACTAAAAGCAGAGAAATACCTACCAAAATTATAGGTGCTTGGATTGAAAAACTGCTCAGGCGGTGGATAAGAAGGAGGAACTCCACGACTTAAACTCCGCTCGTGTACCAGAACATCCAAAATAATGTTTGGAGAAGTCACACTCGTTACAGCATCCAGAGACCACAAAGCAAAATAGGAGCAATTATGAAGGAATTCTTCTGGCCTTTAGGGAAGTAAACGTGTAAGTTCAACAACAACGTTCAAATAAGTAATTTGTGAGAGTTCTGGGAACAACAACCTACCTTAGTGAATCTGGCATTTGAGCATGATACCAGCGGTTAATGTCAAATACACCCAAATAAGTAGATGGTCTTCCCTGGCCGTATGTATTCACTTGCCAGCTGAAGATTGATACACTGGTGTCAGGAGATATTACTGCAAAAGACAAGAAATTGTTTAGTTGTAGAAAGTATCGTATGTCAGATATTTTTTTAAACATCACTTTCCATTTTACTTTAATTCTGTTGTATCACTCATCACTCATCAACAACCGATTAATTTTAGCTTGATAAATACTTTAGAAAAAAAAATAGCATGCTCAAGGCATACGGTTACTTTTGTAAGTATATTTTTTAAAAGAAGATTTTATAACACACTCCTCAGAAATATGTGATAAGTGAAGAAAGTCCAAGGATGTTCATTCGATTTTGACACGTTCATAGAGGTTAGCATCACAATTACAGATGGATGTTGCCATTTCAGGATTAAATCACAGACAATAAACAGAAACAGCACTGCAAGATCATGCAAATGTCTTCCTTGTAACATCTGACATCCGTAAAAACCAATAAAAAGGAGGGGAAGGGTAACAAAGACAAAGCAAGAATTTATCACTGCAGCAATCTCAAAGATACGGACAGAGCATAACTGAATTTGTAAACTCAGAGACATACCCTTAATTTTTCCAACATCAGAACAGACGTGAGATTTTTTTTAAACGGCATATAAAGAAAGCTATTGCTAAAGAGCTTGTAAGTACAGGACTTCAATAGATTTAGAGAAAACAGACAGGCAGAGGCAGAGTAAGTCTGAACAGAAAGAAAAAAATCCAGATAACAATCCTAAGCAATGGGGAAAAAAAACCTGTTCAACACAAACCACCACACCTTACATTGTTACAGCATATCACATCAAGCATAAAACAGAATTGATATGTATATATATTTTTTCCTAAGGAAGTCCCACTCTATGATCTTGCAGTTGCTCGTACCAATGTCTTCATCTCCTGGCCTAAAGCAGACTAAAGCAATTCTAAAGTAACCAGAAAAAATTGTAAGCAACTGGCATATCACAAATACTAACTAATTCATGCAAGCCTGTATCAACTGATATCTTTTTAACAAAGGGTTAAGAAAAGCAAATTCACTCTTATATATAAATATATGTATTTATATCTTATGTATAAAAAAAAAAAATCTTTAACTTTCCTATTATCAAAATATTGACATCTAAACATGTCTTTACTTCTTCGCAGAATTAAAGCAGGCTGTGGCATTCAAAGTCAAACCATTTTTACCTGATCAGTATGTCTAAAGCACATCCTGTTCCCTCAAAAAGATTATCTTCCACGGGCACATACATTTTATTTTGTTAGAACAATACGTATCCTATTATTGACCAAATCTCTTTTTCATTTAAACAAATCAAAGGCATTAACTGTCACAGCAAATACAATTATTTCTTGCAAATATAATATAACATACAATACATAATAGTAATAACGTAATAAGCAGTTTGACTACTTATGGTTATCAACACCTAATTAAGAAAGATATATCATGAATCTGAAGCTGAATGTAAAGTAAGAGTTTAAATTAAAAACTGGATGAAGAAATGCAGAAAGAAAGGGATTACAGAACTTCTTTGTCATATTTACTGCTAACAGCAATGACATGTACTACCCTTAGGAAAAAAGTTCTCTCCACTGTGCTTAAAAATTACATTGTACATTTAACTGTATAAAACATTAACTTCAATGCCATCATCAGGTCAGAACAAATAAAAACTAGCAGAGTGCATCAATAGACAACAGCAAAGTTGTGTCATACTTACAAGTTTTAATAATGAATAAGCATCAAAGATGTATTTTTTTTAAGAAATATGTTATTACTGACATTAAGAAACATACTTAATACATTCTTCTCACTGCAATGTCAATTTCTGTTTTTAAATGTAACTCACGCAACACGTCTTTCTTTTTAAATAAGGCATACAAGCTATTCTATACAGATATTTGACTTTCAGACTGTGGGTCCAGCACCCATTGCTCAGATTCCAAAAACATTCCTTTTAGAATAACCAAGCACGGACATCAGAACAAACCTTCATTAACGCTGTCCTCTCTGTCAATATGGTTGCGAAATTTTTCTACGGTCTGACAGCTGAGTAATTTAGTATTGCTGGTCTGTCCTCTCAAGGGAAAGGCTCCACCTGTGAGATCTAAACTGTATCTTTCATCACAGTATTCAAAACCCTGTGGAAAAATATGGGAAGAAAGAAAAGGTCATTTTAAAATGAAAATGTGCATTACACCTAAATAAGAAAGACTGTTTCTAACTACAATACTGTTTCCCATGAGATTGTTTCCAAAAGAAAAACAGAAATTACTTTTGATTGGAAAAATAATTTAAAGAAGTATAAAATTCTAACGGTTCAGTTTGGTTGAAAAGATGTTTCCCATTTTCAAAATGTGGCCTTATTTGGTTAAAAAAAAAACAAACATATTTCACAGAATCAGAGAATGGTTTGGGTTGGAATGACCTTAAAGATCATCTTGCTCCAACACCCATGATGTGGGCAGGTCTGCCAACCACCAGATCAGACTGTCTGGGCATAATCCAACCTGGCTTTGAATACCTCCATGTCCCACAAAATCAAGATTCAGTTAGAGACCTACACTTGTATCTACAAGTAATGCAATACATATGCAAAGCTCTTTGCTCCCTGTCTTGATTACAGAACCCATGAAATTGTGGCACAGCAGTAGCTAAAGTTATTTTGAGAGGTATTACCTATATGCACAGCACTAGGCTGAACACACATCCCTCTGCAGAAGCAGTGAGAACTTCTTACTTCTTAATCATGTAAAATTGTATTAGCTATATCTTCTCAGAGACTAGTGAGTGAAATCTCCCTAGGTTCCTACACAGACCATAGCTAACAGCAGAAGAGGAAAATCACAGAATCACAGAATGACCCGGTTTGGAAGGGACCTCAAGGATCATGTAGTTCCAACCCCCCTGCCTAGCAGGGCCACCAAACATACGCCTTTAGAAAACAGAAAAGACATACATGTGCAAAATATATCTAAGATTACAAATTGCTACAGAATGCACCAACTGTTCTGATATATTCAGAAACCACAGCAGAACTGCACTGAACCTCCAATACTGCCATGTTCTAACTGAACACTAACTGAAAAACAGCCTTTCCAAATGCAGCACTGGTTCAAAACATTACTGCAAAAGATATTAATTTGTCAAGATCTCTTACACATTAGAAAAATGGGCGGTCACCAACCACAGGAACTGTAACAAAAGTAGGAGCTGGATTCTGCACCTTGGCAACCCCGGATCTGGACACAGACTGGAGAATGAGAAGTTGGGAGCAGCCCCGTAGAAAGGGATCTGTTGACTGCAGGTCAAACAAGGCATCGGTGTGCCCTGGTAGCCCAACTGTACCCCAGGGTGCACCAGACCCAATACTGTGTGGCCTCACCTCCAGCACTGGGTGTGGGTTTGGGTGCCTGAACATAAGAAGAAGGATATAAAACTATCAGAGAGTAGTTAAAGGAGGCCTACAAAGATGGTGAAGGGTCTGTAGGTCAAGGTGTATGAAGAGCAGCTGAGGTCCCTTGGTGTGTTCAGCCCAGAGCAGAGAAGCTGAGCAAAGGCCTCACAGTGGCTGCAGCACCTCATGGAAAGTGGAGGGGCAGCACTGAGCTCTGCTCTCAGTGACTGCAACAGGGCCCCAAGGAATGGCATGGAGCTGTCAGGGGAGGAGCAGTGGTGGTAAGGGACAGGGTCTACACCAGAGGATGGTGGGCCCCGAGCTACCAGAGCTCACAAAGTGTTTGCACAACACCCTCAGAAATATGGTTTGAATTTCGTGTGGTCCTGTGAGGAGCCAGAGGTTGACTCAGTGATCCTTGAGAGTCTCTTTCAGCTTGAGATATTCTGTGGTTCTATAATTTCATTACCAAAAAATGCTAATGTTTACTCCGAAGCATGCACATTCTGTTCTGTTTTACCAAATAAATTTGGAAATAGAAGACATGCAGATATGTAATAAAAATGTAAAAGATCTCCCTGGAAAACTAGCATGAAGCCATCTGTGCCAATGCTTACTTAACTATGCAGTAAAAAAAGTTTCCTTATGTTCAGACAGAGCCTCTCATGCTGTTTTTTTTGGTCATTGCCTCTCGTCCTCACACTGGGCACCACTAAGAAGAGTCTGGCTCTGACCTCTTTGCACCCTCCCTTCCAGAAGTTCAGTACACTGATGAAATTCCTGCAGGCCTTCTCCACTCCGCACTGAACAGCCCCAGCTCTCTCAGTCTCTCAGCAGAGAGGTGTTCCAGTCCTTTGATGAACTTTGCAGTCCTCTGTTGGACTCTCTCCACTCTGTGACTCTCTTGCTCTGGGCTGCCCAGACCTGAACTCAGCAGTAGCAGCGTGGCCTCATGATGCAGACAAAAAGAGAAGGATTCCCTCCTTTGACCTTTCAGCAGCATTCCTAGCAAACCGCAGGATCCCGCAGCCCTTCTTTGTGGTAAGGGCATGCTGCTGGCTTGTGGTCAACCTGTTGTCTGCCAGGCACCCAAGGCCTTTTCTGCAGTTTCCGTCCCTAACAGACAGCCTGCCCCCAACATCTACTAGTGCCTGGGAGTTGTTTCTGCTCAGGTGCAGGGCTTTGCCGTTCCCCTTGCTGAACAATGCTACAGAAATACTACAGAGAACAAAATTTAAAATACAGAATTGCAGGTGAAAGAAAAAGATGTTAAATAAATCCAACTGAATTTCAGATTATTTAAAATATGCTGAAAACAGCAATTATCATCACACAACAGTCAAATCCTTTTCTCACAGTTCTCTGCGTATGGACCCCTGGATATTAAAGCACTAGCACAGCAGACAAATCTTTCAAATTCCTATAAACCTTATTCAACGAACAAAGGTCAACAGTATTTTTATCCCTGTTTACTCAAACTTTGACTGACAAAAAGGAACAACCTACAAGTTTTCTGTCGCTAGAAATGGGCATGAAACTTTTATCTCAGATGGTTGTGCAAGAAGACCTAAGTACTAAAAATTTCAGAAATTCCCTGAGAATGACAGTATTGAACAAATCAGGACTACATGTAAAGTATGCCTTACATTAACTACAGGGCACAGATTCTATCCTGATGCAACTTCTGGGGTTTTTTTTTTGTTATCATCAGTTCTCAACATGAAGCTACACAGCGTAAATGGCTTAAACTGGAAACTAGATGAAGAACTTATCTTTCCCTCCAGCACCTCCAGCTGTTCAAGTTTCTCTTTAACCACCTTGGTCACACTTCTGCAACACTCACTGAGAAGGAGAAATGGCACAGGAGTAGAATAATCTCAAATCTAGAGACTAGTTCCTGACACTTCATGTCAAGATGAATGTGAATGAATCACTGACTGCAAGGTCTGTAGAGGGCTGCAAGTCTTAAATTAACTGTGCCACAGTTCTCATGGGTCACAAAAGCACAAAGTATTTGATCACACTACTTACTTAAAGAAAGAAGGAGTTATTAACTGGAATTTTGAGTGGATCCATTTTTAAAACCTGCTGAAACATTTCAGTTCTGAGGTAAAAATTAACACTTGTCACATCTTGTTCATGTTCAGAAGATGAAGACAAAAAAAAAACCAAAACACTGAGCAGTAAAAGGTCCCACTTTCTAACACTGAAATCCTGAGATAAAATAAAGTAGCCACAAAAGACCATTATATATATATATATATATATATATATATATATATATATATAGACCATTTTTTCAACAAACAAACAAAAAAGCACACAATCAGGAACCACCTTCATCACTCCAGGATTGTAGTTAAAAACAACTTTAAAAAGGATAAAAAAAAAACAAAGAAATACAAAAAAAATGGAGAAAGATTAAAGATTTCTCCTATCAACCTGCCACAGTGCTCAGAGCACTGTAACAAAAGAAGCAGCAAACTATAATGAAAGCCCTTTTAAAACTGATAATTCAATAAAGGTGTGCTCTGTTCCTCTAGAGCAAGCTATATTTATATCATAAAAAAAAAAAAGAAGTAGTCGAAGATAAAGACATGGCATCTATATTTAGAACTCACTGCATCACTTACAGATATTTATATCTTACCATGAAATAATGCATTTTAAAGCAACATTACCTCCCCCAAGCACCTCAAATTCACTTACTCAAAGGCAACATTTACAAATAAGCAAAAAAGTCAGGATTTAAACTCTAATTTTTGCCTTCATTCAAAAGAAAAAAAACCATGAAGGACACAGTCCCCTATAAAACCTAATACATAACACAAGAATGACTCTATTTAATCACATGCCTACTGAGAACGTTTAATTAGAAAACATACATAGTATCAAAATAAAAGGAATTAATTTTCTGAGTAAGATTATTTTCCTTTTAAATAAAAGGATTTTAAAAGAGTTTCAAGCATAGTAACTAAAAGAACCTTTTTGGTACGCATACAGTAACCATACAGATTTATCTTCTATCTATCAGATATAATTAACACTGCCATCTCACAAGCAATTGTACTTCATCCATATTTTAAACACAACACCTTTGGAGCCATTTTCAACTATTTATGTATACACTTATAACCAAATCATACCACTGTTTATTATATTCGCATTCCGCTAACTTTAAGAGTACATTTAACAGGAAATCCAATCAAGCATAAAGAGCAGTTTTTGTAGCTACTATTTTTCAGGATCAGCACTTAAGACAAAAATGGTGTGTTTTCTTGACAGTCAAGTAGACAAAATTCAAAAGAAAAATAATATACAACTAAAGATCAGAAGAGAATAAAGATACATGACAGTATTATAAGAAAGAATGACAGAAACTTATTCAAGTCCGCAGTTTGCTAAAACAAAGCTACTTGTACCTTTATCTTCAATTAATGCTTGGCATTAATTTGATGTTTTAATTAAGAATGATTTTATCTATAAAACCTGTTTCCTCTTTAGGAATTGAGTTTATACAGGCTCTTAGCAGACAAATTTAGTTGGAACACTTAACACTACAGTTTCAAATCATATAACCTGTTTTCAAAAAGTCTGGACAAAGCTCATGACCAAGCAGATTTAAGAGAAAAATCACTGCTTCAGGGCATCTCTGAGTTTTGATGGCAAATACTACTGTGTCAACATCACTGATATTCCTTCAGAGAAAATTACTGTTTTTCTGTTTTCACATACACACACATCTTACCTCATACATAACCTGTCCCGATGCCAAGCGCTTTCTGTCACCAAATGCTAACTGCAACAGATGTAAACTCAAAACATCACCTTCACTGAAAAAAGTACAAATTAAGAAATTTGATTAGAAAGCTGTTCTGTAGTCCTCGTTATTATTATTATTTTTATTTAATTGTATCTAGATCAAAGTTATCTTAATAGCATGCTCTGGCAGAAAAGAAAAGCACCACGTCCCTAAACATGACAACTGGTCACATTTAGCTGCCAAAACAGAAAGGACTTTTGACACTAACAGCTTCAACAGCAAATGCTAAACACATAATCCGAAAGCTTCAATATTTTGTATAGACTAAAAATTGTTGGAAATAGCCCTCTGCAGTGAGGAATTTCTTAAACCAAACTTCCTTTAAGTCAGGATTTAGGAGACTGCAACTCTATGAGCAGGTGAGCTAAGTACACAGGGAGCTGCTCCAGAATCATGCTTCCTCTATTTTGCTATGCTGGTTTATGACCTCAGAGGGGGATGTTTCCATGGAAATAAACAAGGAGTCATTACTTTTGAAGCAGCCTAAGAATGTCATTATGAACCTAGTTAAACCCAAAACTCTGGAACAAATCTGCAACACAACTATGACAATGTTTCTTCATGGAGTGACTTCTACGAAGTTTCAAACTAGAAATAAAAGAGAATAAACTTATTCTGTAATAAAAGGATTTCTGAGGTCAGTGTTCTTTTAACCAGCAGTCCCATCTCATATCTGCTAAATGCTGTAAAAAACTGCAATATAAGTTTGCCACCTTCCGTACTCAAAAGAATATCCTGCATACATAAACAAAATAAATATACATATTAATTCAATTAAGTATAAAATATATACTTGTTTATTCACCTTTCTTGTGTAGATTGAACAGCCCACAAGTAGCAACAATTGCGAGGATCATTTTCAGGTTCTTGGAAAGTAACAGCATAGATAGGAATCCTCCCTCCTTCAAGCTGTGAGTGGTACCTATAGGTTTACAAAAAGACCAGATGAGTCTATCGGCCCTCTTTGAAGAAGAGTAGAAGAGGATTCTGATGAACTACCTACGAGCTTATCCTCAAAGCAAAGGATACTCAAAGTAGAGCCATAATTCTAATTCAAACAGTTGAGTCAAAGAAGCAACTGTTTTGTTTGTTTGCTTTTTTTTACAGAACAGTCAAGAAGTGAGGAGATCACTGTTTATCAAATGCAGTGACCTGTCTTTATTACCTTGCCTGACATACTTCAAACCAGCTTCTCCAAAATAATTACCTCAACTGCCACACAAGAGACTATTCTCACTCTTGTAGGCTACTTAAATATAGAATGTAAAATTCCTCTTACAAATTCAAAGCACTGCCAAACAGAGGTAGCTTCTTGTTTCTTTACCTGGAACATGCAGAAAAGCTTTCTTCTTCCTGAGTTATGAACCCTGTCTCTAACTCTACAATCTACTCTTGCTACCATTCCTCCACTGTCTATTCATGTAACCAATAATTTCTGATAGGCCACCTCAGAATTGCTTAAGCAAATCTCCTTCTGAAGTGGATCAAATAGTTCATGGCTGTTCTTTGAAATTATCCCTTAATTCTTCTATTGTCCCTTATTCTAGTCTCAAGTCATTCTAAGCAAACTTTCATTTGCATTCCCTCTTTCCTTGCATTAGGTCAATCTTCTATTTCAGAAAAGACTGAAACAGGAACAAAAACATTTTCAAACACAGATCAGCTACTGATGTTTCACTTCTCACTAGTTCCATCCTGAAAACTTCAGAGAATACTGTAACCATGTTATTAACATATTCCAGGCTTACAATTACTGGTTCTTTAAAGTGAGTTGTCTTATAAGTATCAGCCCTGTCATACAATTAAAATAACACCAAGAAGAGTTCCATGACTTCTCAATTCAGAGGCACAATAAAGAAAACAATCCTAGTTCACTGGGGAGAATGTAGACAGTTTAATCTATGTATGACTTCACAGTTATTTCAGAAGGCAATTTCTAAACATCCCATGATTACACTGCAGAATTTCAGTTTCTGAAAAAGTTCTCTTCAACCTATTTCCTTCAGTTAAAACCTGAGATCGCTACAAGTCCAGACACAGCCGTGCATAAAAGCCTACTTACTCCCGCTTCAAAGTTTTCATATTCCATAGTGACAGGTAGCCATCTGAAAAACCCACAACAAGCAGATTGCTTCTGCTTATGTAGCACAGGGTTGGTATTGATGTTCCTGAAGGATTCTGTACTTGAAAACACAGATGTCGTCCCTCTCTGGTCACAGCTTCTCTTCTTTGTGGAACTTCAGCAGGAATTCCAGTGACAACTTCTAGGTCTACGTACACAAAATCATATGATAAAATAACAAACTATTCCAGTTAGTGTGCATGTTATACACCAACAGTATGAATAATCTCATTCTACTATCCCAAGCAAAATAACCATTTATGCATCACGAATTTACTATCCATTTCACATGTACCAAAGAACAACAAACTCTTGAGGTAGAAACATAACCACAGAAATCTCTCATGAACTCTCTATGCCAGGAGTGTGAGTCTCCTGGTAAAACTATTTGAAATGACAACTAGTCCTGAAGCTACTGTTATAATAACACAAGTGTCTGCAACCTGAATAGGTAAACCAGCTATTTCTTCCACCCAAATGCATGATTTTGTACTCAAATGGTAAAGTTTCTATGTCTCACTGGCAAAAATCAGTGACACAGGGAAGCCTCAGAGTGGGAGGGTGGTTTTTAGAATAAGCATTCAGCCAGAGCCACCTTTAATCAGTCCTAGACTACATGATGTCAAACCACCAGATGCAATCAGTAGTCCCAAATGTCTACCTGCTACTATCTTCATAATTGGATACATAGTGTTCACTTGAAAGACATATGTTTCCTTACATGTAAATTAATATTTCAAGCTGAAAAACGGCAGGCTTACCTGATGCTTCTACTTCATTTTGACTGCAAGATAAATCATCCAAACAAAGGTCAACCAGAAGTACATGTCCAACATCTGTAACCACTGCTGCCACTCCAAAGAGCCATCGCAGACTCTGGTGTAGGTGCTGAGTGCTCACACTGGCTCCTCCATGATTAATTATGGGTTCTATAGCAGTTACCTACAGGAAAATTGCAAGTTCACATTTAAGCTGCTTGACAACCTAATAAGAAGCCATTCAAGAACGAAACCTCAATTAGTGCATCAGAAAAAAAGAAAGTAAATGCACAGTCATGATATTTAAAAGCAAAGCACTGTTTTCAATTATTTGAAGAAAAAAATACCAAAATTCTGTACAAAAAGCTGCTGTCTACCAGATTTCCTATAGTTAGCTAATTGAATTAACTCCAACTTAAACAGTAAACGCTGTTGTTACAGTTCACCACATTCTGTTTCCTACTTAGAAATAGAATAATTCTATTTTCCTACTTCCTGCGCTAAGAAAACTATTAAGATTAATTACATGTAAGAAACCCTAACAAATTTACACAAAACAAAATGAAAACTAGTCCTCCCAGTGCTCATAGCATATTATCACTGTGATACAGTCTAAGCCTTCTTTATGGATCAGTTAATCCTGGAAGTCATCCAGTGACATTAATGACAGGAAAATCACCAGAAGCCAGCACAACCAGAAGGAATCTACATAGTAAATTACTGTAATTCTAAGATAAAAATGGCTAGACAGGCAGATGAGGAGAAAGTGGTAGATACTATCTACTTGAATTTCAGTATGGCCTTCCACACCATCTCCTTTAAGATTCTCACAAACAGCTGATACATGGGTTGGAAGAAAAGGTTAAGGTGTACTGAAAACCAGATGTAGGGGCAAGTCCACAGTACGGTGATCAGTGTCATCAACTCTAGCTGGAGGCTGGTATCAAGAGATGTACCAGGGCTCCTCCAAAACAAATGTCTCCTGTTTTATTATGATGGCCCACAATGTCAGAGGTGGATGTTGGTTGTTTGGCAGAAAAGTATGAACTTTCCCACCAATATTCCATTCCATGTGGTTTCTGTGTGACAGCTGGCAGCGGAGGGGCAGTTTGCCACAATGGCATCTGACACAGAAGTGCATATGAAGCAAAGAGGGACTGAGTTGCTCCATGAAGAAGTGGCATCCTCTGACATTCACTGATGCTTGCTGAAACATTTACAGAGACCAAACAGTGGATGTGAGCAGAGTGAGGTGGTGTGTGCTGTGTTTCATCAGTAGAAACAGCAATTCACCTCTGCTAGTGCAGATTTTTACAAGCACAGCATGCAGACTCTCATTCATTGCTGACAGAAATGCATAGCTCATGGTGATGATTAGCTTGACAAATAGTGTTCTGTAGATGAAAATTTCCTATATCAAATACTGCTATTGCGCCGTTTATATCTGTTGCCGTTTCCATGGAAATACACAGGCAGAATTACTTTCAGAGCGACCTATGTACCCCAGGAATCTCATTCTGTTTAACATAATTACTGATCTAGGTGACAGGGCAGAGCACACTCTCGGCAAGTCTGGCAATGACACAAAACTGGGAGAAGGGTCTAAATATACTAGAGTGTCACGCAGCCATCCAGAGGGACCAAGACATGCAGGAGAAATGCACTAACAAACTCTGGGCAGGTCAACAGTGAAAGGGGTAAAAAGTCCTGCAACTGATCGGAAGCAAGCCCAGGCAACAAAGCATGTTGGGGGTAGACCACCTGGACAGAAACCTTGCAGAAAAGGCCTTGGGTCCCTGGTGAACAACCAGGGAGAACCTCATTGACCACAAGCCAGGAGTATGCCCTTACCACAAAGAAAGGCTGTGGGATCCTGGGGTGCGCTAGGAGTGTTGCCAAAAGGTCAAAGGAGGGAATCCTTCTCTTTTTGTCTGCATCATGAGGCCACGCTGCTACTACTGAGTTCAGGTCTGGGCAGCCCAGAGCAAGAGAGTCACAGACAGACTGGAGAGAGTCCAACAGAGGACTGCAAAGTTCATCAAAGGACTGGAACACCTCTCTGCTGAGAGACTGAGAGAGCTGGGGCTGTTCAGTGCGGAGTGGAGAAGGCCTGCAGGAATTTCATCAGTGTACTGAAATTCTGGAAGGGAGGGTGCAAAGAGGTCAGAGCCAGACTCTTCTTAGTGGTGCCCAGTGAGAGGACGAGAGGCAATGAGCAAAAAATGCAACACAGGAGGCTCTGTCTGAACATGAGGAAAATATACTTTTTTTTACTGCGCAGATGACTAAGCGATGGCACAGGTTGCACAGAGATGATGCAAAGTTCCCTCCCTGCAGATTTTCAAAGGCCATCTGGTTCCTCTATACAGATAGCAGTCTGCACGCAACTTTATTCTCAGCTGAAGCAATGCCTTTCAGCACCCACACCACATCCTAGGACAACACTCACCCCTATACTAGAGATACAAACACCTGATGATTACTGCACTAAAGCTATATAAGACATTCAAGGCCAAGCTCCATCAGGCTCTGAGCACCTGATGTAGCTGCATCTCTGTTCAGAGCAGGGGAGCTGGACTAGATGACTTTTAAAGAGTCCTTTCAAACTCAAATGATTTTATAGAAGAACACTGTTCTGCCTTCTTGCAAAACTCAAGACATCGAAAACAGGAAGCTTTACATGAACAACAGCTTTACATCAGACTGAAGGAAGCAATCAAAGTAGTCCTCCTCCTATATGCATTTCTTTTCCAGAGATGGAAAACGTATACCGAAGATCCAAAGCTTCTTCCTGCCTCATATTTGTTAGGACTACGCTGCCTGACAATCTGCTCCAGGATTTATCTTTTATCCTTGTCACAACACTTCTAATCTTAGAAGTATCCGCAGTTATTTAGATAATTTCATTTTGTTCCATTTCTCCTATGAATGAAAACTAGATTTCCAATCTTCCACTACTCAAAGCAGTACACCAAAAGCACTGTGATTATTCATATTCTTGGTGTTCCAAGTCTTGATGACCGCGATGAGGAGAGCAAAACACAGCACACACCTCGTACAGAAATACCCACAATTCAAACGTTACTTTTGATTTTTCTTTTACAATTTTTTTCATTATACAACCAGCTCTTTTCAGTTTTGGCACACAGCCTTCCAAAAATGTTTCCCAGTTTTAACACTCCAATTTGCTGTGTAAAATCCCTGAAACAGAACATTTTCCCCCTGTTGTACGCACTAGAGCTTTTCAGAGCCTCCTAGACCACTGCCAACTCATTCTGGGAATGAACAAAGAAAAGTCTTCTCAGCTCACTGAATCTGAATGCTACCCTTCTGCCTCATACAAACTGGGAAATTTTGTGAGAATACTGTTCAATGGCTCTGAAACATTCAAGCGTTGCAAAACAATTTAATTTAATTAATGTTTTTAATTCAGATTTGCTTTTACTGGAATACAATTCAAACCGTACTGCATTAATGCTTTCAGCTTTCTGCTGCATTTTGCCAAGGGCAATTACAGATGCCTCCAAAAAATAGAAAAAGCTTTTTTTTTTTTCCCCTAAGTTTGCAAGATTTTTGAATCCTTTACTCTCTGAACAAGTGAACATCTACTCTTGCACTAAAAGGCACTCACACAGTTGCTCTAACTACCCTGTAATACTATATTAATAGTGTAGCAGCTTTGACCAGAGGTACTATAAATTAAGAGTTAAGCTTTACAGTTGTCTACAGAAGATATTCTCACAGTCAAGACAGTCCATAAGTTAATGTGCTCATTAAATTAACAACACAAACTGCAGAAAGTGATGCTAATAGATGTGTGTTTCATTTCTAGAAACAATATGTGTGAAAAACCAGAAACATTTAGGTAGATTAAAATATCAAGTTATGTATTATATACGTGCTGGAAACAAATTCAGAACAACGAAAACGTAAAACAGTGACCCACTGCAAATGTTATCTACTTCTATTTGTTTACCTTCACTCCCTCTCACAACTTAGAATCTAATGTTTCAACTAGCAACACCTACGCACTATCAATCTAATTAATCTAATAGCAAAAAGGAATTGAAATTAAAGCAACAGACCAAACATACTTGTAATCACAAACATTCAGGGAAGAATATTGAGAATTCTGATAGGCTTTGGCTTTACTCCAAAGTTCAAACCTCTTTCACAAAACAACTTCTCCCCAAAAGCTTCCTCACATTTCCTCCTGAACAGTTTGCTACGCAATAGAAAAACTCCCTAATACATATCATACTATTTCATACAGTTTCAAATGGCTTTCACACACACAGATTAGGTATTTCACAATGATCCCTCTTAACCTACTTTCTTCCTCCTGTTCACAGCTTACTCTGTTTAGACCTAAGATACAAAACTCAACAAAGCTATGACATTCTTCATAAAGACAATTTTCTTACTGATTACACACTAGTCAGCACACAGCTGACACACTACAGCATTACAAATAAAGTACAAAAAAATAAAACCACCCACATCCAAGCAAGTCAAATCAAATCATATTATGCAAAGCCAAGCAATAAATAAAGATTTAGCTAATATGATAAAAACATAGTAAACCTTGATGGTCTATTAACTTAGACTAATTATAATGTCCATTAATAAAACAAGACTAGGAGACATTACATCATTTGAGTTCATGGGTTAAAGACCCTCAAGGAACAGGGAAAAAAAAATATATCATCAATACATCAGTCTACACTGTCTACACAAAAAAAGTGTTTGCTAGAGATTCAAGGAAGACCACTGGGAAAGAAAGGACCTGGGAGCAGCGTGAGATGTTGATTTAGAACATTCAAACATGGAAGTAATTTAACACAGAACTATTATAAACCACTGACTGAAGAGAATGGTGGTGAAAGGAGTTAAATCCAGCTGGCAACTGGTCACCAGTTGATACTACAATTTGTCCAATTTAGTATCTTAATTGATGACCAGGATGAGGGCACTGAATGCACCCCCAGCAAGTTTGCAGATGACACCAAGTTGGGAAGTGTCCACCTACCTGGGGGTAGGAAGGCCCTAGAGTGTAATCCAGACAAGCTGGATCACTGGGCTGAAGTTCAGCAAGTCCAAGCGCCAGGACCTGCACTTTTTCCACAACCCCAGGCAATGCTACAGGTTTGTGGCACAGTGGCTGGAAGACCCTGTAGAGGAAATGGACCTGGGGTGTACTGGTTGACACTTGGCTGAACATGAGCCAGCAGTATGCCCAGGTGGCCAATGGTGTCTTGGATTCTGCCAGAAATAGTGTTGACAGCAGGAGCAAGGAAGTGATCATCTCTCTGTATTCAGCACTGGTGAGGCCACACCTTGAGTACTGTGTCCAGTTTTGGGTCCCTCACTACAAGAAAGACATCGAGGCCCTAGAGTGTGTTCAAGAGAAGGGCAGCAAAGCTCCTGAGGGGTCTGGAACACAAGTCTGATGAGGAGTAGTTGAGGGAGCTGGGATTGCTCAGCGTGGAGAAGAGGAGGCTCAGGGGTGACTTACAGCTCTCTACAGCTACCAAAAGGGAAGTTGTGGTAGGGCGGGGGGCAGAGAGGAGGGGGAGGGAGGGTGTCAGCCTCTTCTCCCATTTAACTAGCAATTGGACTAGAGGGAATGGCCTCAAGTTGAGCCAGGGGAGATTCAGGTTGGACGTTAGGAAATAGTTCTTCTCTGAGAGGGCAGTCAGGCGCTGGAATGGGCTACCCAGGGAAGTGATGGAGTCACAAACCCTGGAGGAGTTCAAGAAACATTTAGAAGTTGTATTGAGAGAGATGGTTTAGCAGAAACTATTGGTGATAGGTGGACAGTTGGACTGGATGATCTTAAAGGTCTTTTCCAACCTTGGTGATTCTGTAATTCATTAAAAAAATATCAAAACTGATGATCAATGTGTTTAAAAATATATATATATATATATTTTTTTTTTTTAAACTTGACAGGATCTAAACTCAGATGCTGATCATAAATTCAAAAATAATGATGAAGACTTCAAATTAAAAGTCAGTCTTTGAAAAAAAAAAATCTATCAATAAAGCCTGTAAAGGCTTTTTTTTTCTATCCTAGATCAACGTAAACAGATATTCAGATCTGAAGTCACTTCTGTGCCAGTTTGAGATTCATGTGACTATGTCTAAATTATTTACACCACAACAGCTACAGAAATTTGAGGTAATTTCAAGACAGTATTTGTGACAGAAATTAGCCACTTAGGAAATGATTACTATAGTCACTTCAAAGCATTTTTTTTCCCTTTTTCACTCTTACCGGGAAAAAAAAAAGTAATCTGATTTCTTTTTAAATTTGACAAATAGATAACAATAAACAGATAGACTCTACTTTACTACCAATATAACTGAAAATATAACAATATTGCTGTGCCCAACATGATTTGATTATCAAGACTTTCTTTATTGGATGCTCTGCAGTGGCAGTATGTTAATGTGATACAGAAAAAAAACACCTCCTACAAAGAGACATTTCAGAACTTTTCCCAAAACAGGATTATGCAGCACATAGCAAGATAAAAGTTTCATTTCTCTGATTAACAAGTACATACCCTTCCTGGAAGAACAACCGCTTTAACCACTCTTGATATTCCAAGGTCATACAGACAGAGAACACTTCCTTCTGCTTCTTCCAATCCAACCAAGAGCCCGGTTCTTTTCTGCCAGGAAAACTCCTTTACCACACGAACAGTAGGAGGCTGCTCATTTACTCCACTGAAACGATATGCAGAAAGCCTCTCTCCTGTCACAGAGTTCACCACCTCAAGTTGAGGACCACATGCCAACCATGCCAGGCCATTTCTCCCTGTAAAGAAAAAGCAAGCTGAGTTAATTCTTCAAAAGAAGACTGAAAACAACGTAAGACACTGTCCCTTTCCTTCAACAGAAGTATCTAATAAAAGAAGATTGACTTACCTAATTTTTGTCAATTACTTAAAATTACCCCTTCAAATTCTCAAGAAATACACCTTAAAATTAACAGCCTTGTTACTTAGCATTTACACTTTAGAATGATTTTCACTGATATAAGGATTGCAACATATTGATCCCCAGACTTTACACTGTTCGTCTTGGTTTTGCTAAACATCATCTGAATACAAAAGGACACTACAGTCTTCAGGCACACTTCAAATGTATCAGACTTAAAATAATTCACTGATACATCCCTACTCTAAGAATTTGCAATCTGACAAGAAATGATCCTAAAATGGCCATCAATGCATTAGTAAATTACAACTTTTACATGTGTTACAGAAAGAATTAAACATATTTTGCTTCATACAACTGCCGCTTATGGTTAAGACCAAGTAAAATCCCTACTGCCCAAAAAAAAAAAAAAAAAAGAAAAAAAAAAAAAAGAACAAGACCTAGAAATTCAGATAGGCACTCAGCTCTACTTTCAGATCACCTAGAAAGTGAACTGTCTAATCTGCTTAGCCGCTACAGAAACTCTCACTGGATACTCATCCACATCCTATTAAACACTTTGGAAACATGGCTGCAGCACTTAACAGTCTTATCCTCCTCCTTCTGGTTTTACCCAGTTTTGAAAAGAAACATCCTTTTTTTCCCCCCCCATAATATTGTGGAACTACTTCCACACATGGTATCATGACAGTCATACCACTGGCGCAAATAAATGTAGCCTTGAACAACACTATTAACTAAAGGACAGATTTTAATGTAATTAAAAATTGAGGAGTGCTCACTGATTCAGCATACTTAAGTAACTGATTCTACTAGCACACCATTGGTTTAGTCTTCAACACACGTTATAATTTCCAAGCTTACCCAATGCTCACATATCAGCACCTTTAATAGTCCTTTTTGTTCTAAGCCTGATGTATCTCAACAGCACCAATCTGACACAGTTGACACTATAACCCAGTGCCTCTAGACAATAATCACTTTATACGAAGATCGAATCTTAAAGAAAAAAGCTCACCTCCAGAAAACTTTCCCCGCAGCACAGAATCAAGGGTTATCTCATCCTCCCCAAGTGCCTGAATTGTCACCTCAGGAAACTGCAGCAGACTGCTTGTTACCTGAGCTCTTAGGTCTTGCATTCTTCACTGTAAATGAAGAAAAAGAGTGAAAACAGACTAGTGTCAGTCATAACTACTCCCGAGATTCACAGCATTTTCATCCTCAAACAGCATACAACCTTCAACAAAGAAAAAAAAAAAACAAACAACACTTAGAACAGTCTTTGACCTTACAACAGAGCAAATGGAGCGTCACTTGCTCTTCTTTTACCTATGAAAAGTTTCAATAAGAAGTGATGCACAAGTGTGTAAGGATAAGAAGGAAAACAGTAATACACCAAGCTCAAGTCTGCTCAGATACAGGATAGTGAGATAGAATTTTGAAAAAAGCATATTTAAAAAGCTTCTGAACAACAAATTTGCCCTTTATTTTACACTTCAGTAATGTCAATTCTAGTAATTTCACAATCGAGCCTTGCTCATTTTTTGCACGTACAGCTTGAACATTAAATGCTACATTCTTGACTACCTTGATTCTCAAATTCTTCACAAAAACATACAGCTGATATTTTCACACCACTTTAACAGCTCATCTATTAGAAAATAGTTTTCCATATTCTTAAGCACAGCACTCTGAAACACTGATTCTTTCTGTACCCAAATTCCCAAACTCTTTATTCGATTTCCTCCCTCATACAGACACTGCACAGAGATACCGACACAGTTTGGTATGTCAAGACTTTTTTTTTTTTAATACAAAAACTTAAAATGATGAAGGGATTTACAAGATGGAGTATGTGGCTAAAAAGATATTCCACACACGTGCAAATACAAGATACTTTAAGTAAACGTATTTTGCAAGTTCTGTAATTTACCCAACAGAATCCTTATCCCACACTACAAACTATTAGAGACAGCAATTTCGACATGCACACAAAGCATACTGCATCAACTGCAACAAATACTTCGTTATATTGTTCAGCATGCACTAACAACTATTTCCCATACAGCGCAGGTCACAGCCTGTTTTGAAGACTAGGCTCTGCTAACAAATTGCATGTATTATAGGGAACACTACCTTATAAACGTAACTTACACAAATCGTCCTTCTGTGGATTAGTATTAACCTCTAAAATTTGGGCACTGGAATCTTCTGTATTTAACTAATAACATAAGCACTGCATTTGAGAATACATTATCGTATCTCCTAAAAGCATTCAGTGCCCTGCACAAAGAACAAGGCAACACCTTGAGAACAACCACTGCCTCTGGCAAAGCCAGTACTGCAGGTCCTGACCACCTTGCCAGCCTTTGCAACCACCACAGTTCCAAGTGGGACAACCTATTTGCAGTAAGTTAGCTGGATTTGCTTTCGGCAAGTCATAGAATGGTTTGGACCTTTAAGATCATTCGGTTCCAACCCCATGCCACAGGCAGACACATTCCCCTTGACTAGACTGCTCAAAGCCTAACTCAGTATGATCACCATCACATTCCACCTGTTGGTCCTTTACAGCCATGAGAATCTCCAGGGACGGAGCATCCACAGCTGTTTTGGCAACTGGTTCTAGTGCCTCGCCACCCCAAGCAAAGCATTTCTTCCTTATATCTAGTCCAAATCTACTCTTTTGTTTTTGTTTTCATCTCCTACCACACTTGCTGATTAAAAAATTATCCCTCCACCTTTCCTGTTAGGCCCTCTTTAATAATACATCATCATTTAGCAATGAAAACAGAACGAACTTCCGTGCTGCATACAGGTGCTCCAGAGAGCAAAGAGCTCCACATTTCCATCAACAGCCTGGCTTAGTTCAATTGAAATGATTTAATGACTGCATTTTACAAGTAACACATAATTCCAAACACTAAAATAGAAGATACTATTCAACAGCCTAGAATCTCTAAATGCCCAACTGCCTTGATAGACGCCTTTGCAATACTGTGTTGCTAAACAAGAAAGAAGGAATGACCAGAGACCATAATCAGAAGTTTCAGGAGAAGAACAAGACAGCCAGCTGATACACCTGAAAGAGTAGAAAAAGGAAGCAGCCAAGCAGAAAAATAATATTCAAGACAAATACTTGATGAGATAATGTGGGGATACACTGTATAACAAACCAATTACCCAGCAAAGCACACACAGGAGATTAACAGACTAGATGGAAGCAGGAGATTAAGACAGGAAAAATAGGCTGTACCTACCCAAAATGCTTCTCGTGTAACAGGACATAATGGGATATAACACGTGTTCTTATTAATCTGTTACCCATTTTAGAGAACAAGTAAGACAAGAAGATAAAGAAAAAGGATTTGAAACACACAATCTGTATTCAAAGCCCTGAACTGGTATTTCGCATATGACTACAGTCTAATTTACTGTTTTCTAGAAAGTAAGTTCCTTACTCTAAGGGACAGCGTTATTTTTTTTCCCTCCTGATGTTAGCAAAAGTTAGGAATGGAAAAAATACCGAAAAAGAATGGAGAACACACCAAGTTCCCGTCAGCACATTTCTCCAGCCTGCTCAGGTCCCTCTGACAGAGGCACAACCCTTGAGTGTACCAACCACTCCTTCCCGTTTGGATCACCACCAAACCTGCTGATGATACACTCTGCCTCGTCATCCAGGTCACTACTAAAAGTACTGATCTTCTTAATGATAACTTCAAAAACCCCAAGATAGCCTACTTTAAAGCATTCACCTGGTTGACCCTTTGAGGGAGAACACCGATTCCAACAGCATACGTGGAATTCAAAAAAGAACAAATTGTAGTGAATAAGCCATAGATCATTTCCAAAAATAAGTACTGAGATAACAAACATGGAATTTTGCAGCAGTCACAAGATAAATTTGATGAAAAGAGTGAACATGCATCTTTCAACAGAAAGGGTGACAGCATTTAAGAATGATTCTTCATTGCATGCCCTCAGTGAGTCCTTTCTACAGTATGCACAATGGGCACATATCAGTCCAATGCTACCAGAGACACAGCATAAGCAATGCTCCAACACCTGGATCATTCCTCTAACTTCAAATTTAAACATGCTGCAGCTATTTTAAACACATATAGAAGCAAGAGAAAATTATACATCCAGCACCAAGCATGCCCACGTTTCCTCTAGTAAGCCAACAGTAATTTGGTGTTTTTTTCCTAGAACTCTGGCCCAGCCATATAGAATTAGGAAGATAAAGTCCACAAAAGAATTATAAATAATATACAGAGTGACCCGGTTATTAGGATGTTTGACTAGCATTATTCTGCCAAGTTAAACCAGTAAACTACTAGGAAATCAGAACAGGTGAAAAATACTTGCTCACAAGAATCCTGTGACTAGGTCAGCCAATGACAGGTTGAAGGCACAGGACATCTGCTTTAAAGAAATACATTCAAGAATAACTGCATTTCCAGTCCTTCAAAAACAAAGACAAGCATTCCTCCTGCCTATCAGAAACCAAATTAGTGTAAAATGTCTTGCTCAGGAGTTAAACTGCAATCCAACCTTTCAGCTGCATCCTACATCCAAGTTGGCCTGTGTACACATCACCCAAATTACCATACTTCTTTCACCATGGCCGCTTATGACTTAGAAACAGCAAGAGCTATTCCCACAGCCAGAAGTCCCAGACTCATAACAGGATTCTGAGTTAAGAGATTCCAGAAGAAGCTGAGAAATTACATGCTCAAGTAGAATCACATACAGCCAATTCAGAGCTCTGGGACATCAGTTCTGAATGACTGAAGTATATGAAAATCGGTTTCAAATACAACGTGTTATCTGCTTTCTGAAGAAAAAGCTCAAAACATGGTCAGTCACATGCAGCTGTGATTTCATAAACCATGGCAAGTTCACTGCCATGAGAGAGGCTTTTCTGCTGCCTCCCATCACTCCATCCGCATTGTGTTCAACTCCCCCATACTCCTGCAGCTTACCTTGCACTGACTGCAACACCTGCTGGCATACTTTACAAGCCAAGGTAACTCCCTGAGCAGACTGGAAACTAACCTAGAAAAGCAGATAGTTTTCTGTCAGGTTAGAGAGTTAACCAGGCCTGCTCTCAGCAAGCACAAAACCTGGCACAAGAACGGAGGCAGGACAAGCTAACAAGAATTGAGAGAGGGAATTAGGCTTCTCCATTTTATGGCAGCAAGACATTATGCTGGCTCACATGTGTGAAATGATAGGCTTAGACTGCAAGAAAAGCCATAACAGCTTTTACTTTTAAGAAAGGACACTAACCAAGACACAGTCAACTTCTAATTCCTTGTTTCATGTAAAGACTCACTAGGTCAGAGGGGCTGACAGCAGATGACAAGCATTATCTTTCATGTAGAAGCTAAAGGGATTTCAGTAAGTGTTGCTTAGCAATCAGAGAACAGACAACACTGGTCACATTTCCTACAGAAAAAGGATAAAGAGCGGGAAGAAGCCGAAGAACAACATAAGACAAGGGCTACAGAATCACAGAATGGCTTGCGTTGGAAGGGACCTCAAGGATCATCAAGTTCCAACCACCTGCCACAAGCAGGGCCAACAACCTCCAGATGGTGTTGCCCAGGGCCCCATCCAAACCTGGTCTTGAACACGTCCAGATATGGAGCAACCACTGTCTCTCTGGGCAGTCAGGTCCAGCATCCCTTCTTGAGTTTAAAACCATTCCCTCTTGTCCTATCACTGTCTACCCTTGTAAACAGTTGATCCCTCTCCTTTCTATAATCCCCTTTTAAATAGCGGAATGCTGTAATGAGGTCTCCTCACAGCCTTCTCTTTTCCAAGTTGAACAAGCCCAGCTCCCTCAGCTTTGTTCTTTTGAGACAAACAACATCCACAAGCGAGGACAACAATTTCAGATTCTTTTTAGTTAGTATTGACTGCTTCCATGACATTTTCTGCAAAAAACAGGAAGCAACACAGAATATTGGAGGAGCAGAAGAAGGAAAGACACTTCCTGCACTCCAGTAGTCAGGTTCAGCAAATTAGCACTTCACCATGCTTTACTCCCACAGAAAGACAATTTAGTCAACGATTTAGCAAACATGAATGAGACAGAATTTTCACCCTAATGTTTTAAATAAAAGCCCTACATTTAACTTAAAGTCTAAATTGTAGCCTAAAAAGCCGCCCATATAACAGGGACAGACAAGATCAGAATTCTAGAACCAGGGTAACTCCACAGAATCATTAACATTGGGAAAGGCTGTTAGTCCAACCACCAACCTGTCCCCACCGTGCTCACTAACCATGTCCCTCAGTGACACACCTAAACAGTTCCTGAACACCTCCAGGGTTGGTGACTCCACCGCCTCCCTGGGCAGCCTGTCCCAACGCATTGCCATTCCTTCTGAAAAGTTTTTCCTAATATCCATCCTGATATGGATCCATCCTCCCTGGCACAACTTGAGACCATTCCCTCCCATCCTACTGCTAGTTAGAAGGGAGAAGAGGCCAACTCCCACCTCACCACAACCTCCCTTTCAAGTCATTGCAGAAAGTGATAAGTTCTCCCTGAGCCTTTACTTCTCCAGACTGAACAATCCCAGTTGACTCAGCTGCTCTTCATTAGACTTATGCTCCAGATCCATCCCTAAAGCCTGTCTTTATAGGGACTGTGTGGATGCTCCATAAGCTCTGTGGAGCTTAGGGAAACTGAGAAGCACAGACCCTCAGGAGAAGCTGAAAAGAAGAGAGTTTCAGCCCGCTGTCCCAACAACCTCCAACAGCTAAAATCCTGTATCTGATGCAGACCACAGATCTGACTTCCCTTCTGATGGAAAAGCATAGGAAACCACATCAGACCGGAGTGTGACATCAAATCCAGTTCACCCAGCTACCCCCTACTTTCTAACATGACAATTACCCAAGCGCTATGGTCCCTTGTCTAAGGCTGCTAAGCCAAGAGAAGTTCCTAAAGTCAGCCCTCAAATTACACTCCTCCCCCTCTTTCTATAGAATCACCTATGATTCTATGATCTCTAGGCAAATCAGTGCAACGAGGCAAACTGAAGCAGGGAGTGTGAGGAGCTGTCCTTGGCAGGGCAGGGCACAGTCATGCCCCGATGCTTAGCAGCTGCCAGCCAGGGCTGGTGCAAGCACCTGCATGGATAGTACTTCACCACACTTCACCACACATCTTGGGTAGGACTCAGTACTCCCTAAATTTCACATTATTTTACTAAACACAATCTAGAAAGGAGTTATTAGACCCAAAAGACTGACACGATGCTTCATCTGCATTGGCAGAATCTTCAGCCCCGGAGTCAGTGCTTATGAAGAAATCTGGCACTTTAGCCTAAGTCAGCAACTCAGCAGCACGCTGTGCGCTCCACGCACCAACTCAGGGCCGCAAAAGGCTCAGCACCACGCCCGGGAAAGTTGGTGTGGCCAAGAGCGAGGGGACGGCGCAGGTCAGGGAGGGGCCGACCCCCGGGGGCTCGCTTCGGCGCCGGTTCTGCTCCCCCAGTAGGGAACCGATATCCCACCTCCTCCTAGGAAATGGCACCAGGAGACGGGGGCAGGGAGGGTGGGAGGGGGAGAAAAAAAGGCTTAGAGGAAGAGGGCCGGCCTCTCCCGAGGCACACCGAAGGCGGGAGGCGCGGGGCGGCCCGCACGGCCGCAAGAGAGCCCTCGGCCGCCCCTTCAGCCCTCGGCCTCCCGCCGCCGCCCCCACACGCCGCCCAGGCCGCACCGCCCGCCTCCCGCCGCGGCCGGGCCACGTGCGGCGCGGCCCGAGGGTCACTTACATAAGGTCCGCGCCCCGCCGCGGCCTACCGTCCGGAAAGTGCCCGGTACCTGCCACCGGGGGGGGCGGGCGACGCCACCTCCGCCTCCAACCCGCGCCGCCCCCCCGCCCCCTCGCCCGCCGCGGCCCGTTTTCCCCGTACGTGCCGATGAAGGCGGCGGCATCTCCCGCAGCGGTTACAGCGGCCTCCACCTGCCCCGTTCGGCCCACCCGCCCGCGCCGCCCTTCGTGCCTGCGCAACAGCGCGCGCGCCCCACTCGCCTCGGCTCCGCGCCCCTCCCCCGCGCGCGGCACCCACCTCGCTCGCTCACCCGCCGCGCCGGGGGCGGGGCGGGACTGGGGGGCGGCCGGAAATCTCGCGATAACTGCCGCCGCTATCGCGGGAATTTTCAAATCGGCGGAACTGCGGCCTGGGCAGCGGCCGTGCGCGCACTACGTGTCCCGGCGTACCGCTCCGCTACTACTTCCGCTCCCTGCGCACGCTTCCTTCCGCCGCGAGGCACGACGGGAAGCGTAGTTCCCGACCTCCATTTTGCCTCGGGGACTTGCTGCCACCACAGCTTCATGGCAGACTGCGAGACGGGCCACCTCACGCACGGCAACGAGTGCGCACGTTTCACCCTGTGCGATAAGAGAGAGCCGGTGCTGGGATGCGGGGTGTCTGCTGCCCTGGCAGTGCTGTATGAAAGCCCACACAAAGCAATCTGAATGAGGGTTATGGCAGGAGCCGTTGGCAGTACCACACAAAATGCTCGTGGGAATAGGACTCTACGGTTTGTAAATAAACAGGTTTCCAGGCAGTGCTTGAGTCTAAGCTTATTACGTTCGTTAATTGTACTTGATGACAGGGGTCTGCTTGGCAAGGAAGCAAAAATGAAATAATTCTAGTGATTGGAAGTACTTAAAAATGGGTTCATTCTAGTCATTAGGTATGTTTTTTAGGCTAAACAAATACCCAAATGGCAACACAAATGGACATTCCAGACAGAAGCCGTGACTATCGCACGCATTTACCACTGAAGTGAAGGCATCTGGAGGAAGTTAATTGTATAGAGCTCTGCTTTGTAGCTGTGATGATGCTGGTTGTTTGTGTTGGTTTTCCAAACTGATTCATGACCTTCCCATCTACTTCACACCACAAGCTACACGTCTCCATCACACTGGCAAGATGCTTATTTACCCCTTCAGATTTCCCCTCTTGCAGGCAGGACATCAGCCACATGAGGTGAGGGAAGTGGCTGTACTCATAAAATACTAGTTAATGACCTTAGATACTCTGGATCTTGTTTCAGTTAGGATGAGAAGATGATAATAGATTAAGGCAGTACTTTCTGTTCTAAGAATGATCAAACTCCCACTTTCCTGTAGAGAGCAAGAATTAGATGAGAGAAGATCACAGAATCACAGAATCACAGAATTATAGGGGTTGGAAGGGACCTCTAGAGATCATCGAGTCCAACCCCCCTGCCAAAGCAGGCTCCCTACACCACGTCGCACAGGTAGGCGTCCAGGCGGGTCTTGAATATCTCCAGAGAAGGAGACTCCACCACCTCCCTGGGCAGCCTGTTCCAGTGCTCCGTCACCCTCACTGTAAAGAAGTTCTTGCGCACATTCGTGTGGAACTTCCTATGCTGAAGTTTCAGCCCATTGCCCCTAGTCCTGTCCCCACGCACTACTGAAAAGAGACCAGCCTCGCCACTATGGCTCCCGCACTTCAGGTATTTATAAACCTGGATCAAGTCCCCTCTCAGCCTTCTTTTCTCAAGGCTAAACAGACCCAGTTCCCTAAGTCTCTCCTCATGTGTTAAACCCCTTTCCACTTCCCAGTTGCTTCCACAACCCCCACATATTTCTTAGGGTAGCTCAGAGCAATGTGTTTTGTTCTTTTTTTCATATGGGCTTAAATATCTGTCAACCTGCAGAAAGACTGCTTTTAATCAATCCACACGTGCCTGTTCACTATATGGTACTACTTTTATACCAGCTATCAATAGTGCTCAATTTCTTCTATACTTAATAAAAATAAATCCATTAGCCCTCCTGGATTCCATAGAGCCTAATACAGTCACTAACACACTTAAATGGCAGCTACCTCATTTCTTTTATTCCAGTGTTTTGTTGCTATCAGAATTTAAGTGAAGCTTGCTGAACTCACAGGAGTGCCTGTAGTATGTTTTTCCGTCTGTCACTTTAAACTAATGGACTAAATTCTTCTGTTTTCAACTTTAAAAGCAAAAGGCTGGAATTCTGTTCTTTGGCATTTTAACAGATTTTCCATTTTCATGCTATTTTTGCTCCAACCCACGTAGTATCCTTCACGAAGAGATTTGTTACACAGCACACTTGAGATCATCTCCATTACATGTTACAGATTGTCTGGAAAATGCCAGAGCTATCAAGCGTCACTCTAGCAGTTTGATAGCGATCTTTTTGCTCGTATTCCTATGTGCCTGTCCTAAAAACAATACAAGTGGAAATCAGAATACAAGTTAGTTCCTGTATTCCAGACCTGTTCAATACATACACAACAGGTTTTGAAGCAAATCAGCTAAACTTTGAGGCAAATGTTTAAACAGGAGAAAACATGCTCAGAAAGATTGACTGAAAAAAAAAATAAAAACCAACCAGGTAATCAGCACTGAATAATCGTACCTGAGATTCCAGCATATTCCTTCAGAAGAGTGGCTTCGTCTGTCCCCCATCACAGTGAGGATTCCTTGGGAGACTCAGAGTTTCTTTAAGGACAGACTTTTATCTGACATAAAATGCATCAGAAAAAAACCCTCTGTATGAAACGCTTCCACTGAGCGCTCTCAAAGACGTCTTTGCAACCACTCCAGGCATATGATTAGAGTAAGGCTCACAGACACCCACCTCTTTCTTCACCTCCTCTTTGCCAGGAGAGAAAGCACTTGCTTCCAAAACTGTTCTGGTAACTGCCTCTTCACCCTCCATCTGTCTGGGCTTTAAAGGTGTAAGATATTTAGCTGCAGATTGCCCTTTTCTTTCATTGAGAAAACATACACTAAAAAACGAAGATGGTCGACATAAATTAAGGCTACCCTGTTAGTCACAGAAAGAGTGGAAAGTAAGTATTAAGGAAAAAGGGCATGTCTAATGCTATCCCTTGGAGTGTAGGTATCGTAGTGTGGGCAAAACAGTAGGATGTTAAAGTAGGCATCATCAGATGTTAATAAACAAATCTGCAGTGCTACCAGGAAGTAGCAGGATCACCAAAGGAGTGTCAGATACATTCAATTTCTCCCAGCTTCCTATACGACAAACAGCATATATTATCCCTAAATTACAGCTGCTTCTCATAAGGCTAAGACTCCCATTCCTTACATTGTCATGCAAATGCCAATCGTATTTCAGTGGTTGCCGTTGCCATTTTTAATATATTAATTTGTAACATGTAAGAGCATGGGTTGTGGGTGAGGACCTCACCATGCTAGCATGGAATTAGCATGGAATCTTAAGAATTGAGTGGGACTCACAAGGTCCATCAAGTCCAAATCTTGGCTCCACACAGGAGTGTGGTGCAGAGGCCAGGCGAGAGGGCAGGAGCTGCAGGACTCTGGGCTCCTCTGGCCTTCCCTGCAACATGAGGATAAGGGATGTGCATGATGGTGGAAAGAAAATATGGGGAGAATTGTTATTGGAGCTGGGGGGACTGGAGGCATTTGTAAGCAATGAAGAGGATTAATAGATGCATTCATTGAAATGCTGAGGAGCCAGAGAAGGGTGAGAGATTAGAGAGAAAATTAGAGGGAGGCAATTCAGGAGCTGAGAGAGAGTGGAACCAGAAACAAGCAGGAGAGGTAGGGACGAAAACATCCAAGAGGGCTAAACATCAGTGCCAGGAGCACAGAATTGCAGGGGATAAGTAGGAATAGGTGTGAAACAGCGGTGGGAAGCAGGGGTCTAGTGTAGACTGGAAGAAAGCAGCAGGATCCTGTGCAAGTGTAGTGGGAAGGAAGGGAGGTGGAGTAGCAGCAGCTGAGACTGTCTGCAAATTGAAATTGTTAGGCCAAGCTGGAAAAGTTAGGCTGCTTGGTCTGTGGGGTTGCATGCAGTTTAAATTGTTTAAATCCTGTTGGACAAATTGTATTTCAAAGGTAATCTTCTTTAGCCAGGTCAGTGATTGACAAATCTAATTGCCATGTCTGTATAGGGAATGAGCAGGTCACCTCTGCAGCAGTACTGCTGAGCTCCTGAGCAGGGCCCACAGACCCTTGAGCCCAACAGTGAGACTGGGAGAGCTGGGAAGGAGCACGAAGGTGGATGTGAGCTGCAAATGTGCGCTCAGTTGTACCTTTTTTCAAGCCACTGTGCAAATCAGACAGTAGCATTCCTTACAAGCTCTTAGTTGAGGCTTGCAGTCTGAAATTTTCAGTAACCCTTACCAAAATTAAGCAATCTTCACATACAGAAGGCTTTGTTTAAAAATGCAGTTCAGAGTGTAAGAATATATCATCATCTTAAAGGAGAAACAAATAAGAAAATGCTTTGGAGATGTAGTCATCATTTCCAAACACAGGATTATCAATAAACATGGAATGCTTAGAGACGTTATGCTTACCTGAGCATGTAATTACAAAGAGACAAGTTTAAAAACAAGAATTAAATATGATTTACTTCCACCCTTCAGTAATGACATATACCCAATATACGCTCTGTCTTTAAAGCTAAATATTAAAACACCTCAGTGGTGCTTTGGTGACAGAGCAGACAGGAGTTTGGTTGGTTGAGGAGTTTCATTGTGAGCTAAGAATGTAATTGTTTCAAGTGAGAGTTTCTTGATTTCTTTCAGAGATTGTAGGATAGTAGAATCATAGACTCATTAAGGTTGGAAATCATCTCAGATCATCTAGTCCAATCACCAACGTATTCCCACCATACTCACTAATCATATCCCCCCAGTGCCATATCAACACAGTTCCTGAACATCTCCAGGGATGGTGATCCCGCCACCTCCTTGGGCAGCCCATTCCAGTGCCTCATCACTCTTACTAAGATTAATTCTTTCTAATTCCCAACCCAGACCTCCTCTAGTGCAACTTCAAGCCATCATATTTTATCCTATCAACAAGATGAGTCCTCAGATTCATCTTCATTTAACTTTCTGGATTTGGAATGTGAGATCCTACTAATTAGTGCTGTATATTTAATAGATATTCTCAACCTTTCATTCTACTGTATCTTTCACTGGGAATAAATATTTTATATTTTTCCTTGAAAATTATACTAACTCAGTTGTAGGGCATTGCTACCATTGCACATTAAAACGTTAATTAGTGCTTTTGAATATCAAACCTAAAGCGATTAGAAACTTAATGGAGCAACAGTAGTATCACAGCATCTCTTCTATTCTCCACTGGAGTGGCAGTAATTTAATATAGCGAGAGGCACTCTGGAATTTCTGAGGGAAAGAGGAAATTAACTGGTGACTGGAACTGCAGTTACTAACACATTGTGCAGCCATTAGAAAGGAGAGTGTGAAAGAAGTGCCTGCATTCCAGTTCAAGTAGAAAAGCGGATCTTTCAGGATCCAGAAGACTGAAAAGCACACCATGCAGCGATTATATTTTGTCATCCTCTGTGTAAAACATTATCTCCTGACAGTCAGAGGTACTCCCAGCTGCTTCTGGCTGGGTCAGCATTCCCTCTAGGTTTGTGCTGTACCCAATTCAGCGTGGTGGCAGGTGACTCCAGCACACTGCTTGGGGCTCCCCCCACCTCCCCACATTTGAGTGAGATTATTGTCTCTAGTTTATGGTCTTATCTACTTTTTGCCGTGTGACAGATGAGGATCTAGGTTGGGTGCCCAGCAGCCTGTTTTCCTCCAGCTGTGCTGACCGATCTATAAGTCTAACTGCCCACCCTTACAGCTCTGGGCCTTACATGTCCCTGGCTCCAAGAAATGGCAGGGGTCACCTGAGCTCCCCAGTCACTGAAGCACAGAACTGGCATGTCAGGAAGCTTCGTGGATCCCTCACCACCCAGGGGAGTCAGCAGGAATTTCTGATTGGAGTGCCTGACTCTCTCCTCTGGCATTAGAAGGAAACCAGGCAAAGCGCAGGGAAAGGCATGTTGCTTGCAGGCAGCCACCAGGTGCTGGAATGAATCATGCTGGGATCTCACTGTTCATCATGGTTGGGTAGCTGCTGTTCTTGAACCCTGCTTAAAATGCGGCCAATTGCGCCTCCCTGAAGCAAGAGTCTCTTATGTGCTGTGCTTGTTGGGCTGCTCTGAGACCTTCCAATTACCTGTACTGATCATGAAAAGAAAGGCAAGGTCACTCCCCATACTCAAGAGTTTCTAATTATATATCCCAGTACTTGCAGAGAAGTTCATGACCTGTGTTTGTTTACACTTTCTTTTATTTCTGCTTCTAGATTCTTGCAGGTAAAGGTAGGCGGCTGCTGAAACATGTCTGAAGGGACTGGCAGATCAAAACAAACCACTGGTAAGCTGTGCCTGCTCAGCTGCAATGTGCACCAGATAATTTGCAGCATGTGTTCCTTTCTTTTCAGCTTATTGTCGGCTGACTGCACAAGAAGTCCCCAAGTTCTCCATCAGCCTTTCACTTCCCCACCATTTGGATAACTGATGTGACACAAAGATCACACAACAGAAGGATCCACAGCTCAGCTGTGGACGTTCACATTGCAGCAGTAGTGCTCAGTCTGCGATGCACAGCTTGAGAAAAGTAGGGTTTGGACTTATGGTGTAAACAATGGATTCTCTAATGCACAGGAAAGGAACAGAAGATCCTGCATAGCACGTGTGCAGTGTGGCAGAATTAATTGTCCTGTTTAAGCATGAAGGTTTTTGTGCCCATGGTTTTGTTGGTAAATCCCAATAGCTGTTAATTCCTAAATCAAGCTTTTCTGAACAAGAGAATTTATTTGGATCTGAGGTCTCTGTTAGGGCTTCGTCAGACCCTCATACGCTAAAACAAAACAAGAATGGGCTTGTGCACAATTAATATGTAAATAAAAAGAAACTCCTAAAGACTAAGGTCTTAAAATCCAAAAATCGAACTTTATGATACAATTTCCCCTCCTTTTTTCCACAGATGGATCTTTGCACTCAGTTTATGCAGTGCTATGGCTACAGGCAGTACACTGGAGCTGAGAATTGGACTGCTGTGCTGAGGTGCTGCAAAGCAGCCTGCAGATGTTTTCTCCAATAAACACTCCAATCATTAAGTGGGATTTTGTCTTCTCATTGGCACCAAAGTCACTCTGCTGTCTGCAGTTCATTATCGCAGTGCAAACACAGAATATGTAAGGTTGTTTACACGGTGTTCAAATTTGGAATGCCTTAATTTAGCACAACTTGAGCTGGGAAGAAATCAAGTTGAGATGGCTGGTATTAGGCATTTTCTTTGGTGGTTACTGCACCTGTGTGCGACTTTAGGTCAAAATGCCAAGAAGTGTAAATGAGAAAACTTGCAGCGATCAAATCCAAACTTGTGCAGCAAAAACCTGAATGCTGGAAAATACAATTGTAGAAGGAAAATAAATCATGCTGGTTACTTTCCATAGGGAACACAGACATATGTTAAGTGACCGTCAAATAGAGGCTTTTAAAAAGCATGCAACATCCTCCCTCAGCAGACAAAGCAAGCTCCTCATCACAGCACACAGGGGAGCACAGGATATCCATGTTTCCTCAAACTATCTGCAACAGGCTGGTTGCTTAAAATGCCTGGAAGTGTGAGTAATTTCCCTGTGCAGGTAAGCTTTAATGCAAAGGTACCCAGCTGTGGGAGCAGTGCTGCTGAGTGAGAGCAACAAATAGGCTTGCCAGCACAGCAACTACAGTGTCTGATTTATTGCTGTGTGGGCTGTCTGGGTAGCTCAGCCCTGCAGGTTTTTGTTCTGCCAGATGCCCATCAGCTCCCGAGAGGTGCTTACACACCTCATTTGTCAGTGGGTGCTTGGTTCCATGCAGAAAGTGATCAGCACCTTGTTGGGAACCAACCGACAAGTGCTGAAAAATAGAGGCTATCCATCCTGATGCAAACACAGTGAACACAAAGCCGATGCCCTTGAGAGAGCCACTGTGACCTCTGATGTGAGCAATTTGGAGGAGGAGACATCACTCAGTCTGCTGAATCTGCTCATTAGCTGCTGGAACAAAGATTTACTGTGAATAAATTGTCCTTTCAGCTTTTCCCTCTCCACTATTTGAAAGATAGAAAATGTGTTTCTGGAAGTGGCGACTTGGATATTATCCAGGTGCCACCAGCTCTGGGGTTTTCCCAGTTGACCATCAAGTGTGGGGAGATGCCCAGCTGGGCTCCAAGAGAGGCCCTGGAGGTTAGCTCCCAGGTTTTGCTCTGCTGCCTGCATTTGCCGGTTGGTTTGTGCTGTGCCCAATGCTCAGGGCAACCGACAGAGACACCGCATCACCCGTCCTGGGCTGTTCTGTGCTCCTTTGCCCAGTCCTCATGGGGGATGCCTAGTGTGTGTAACACTGGCTATGTAAAAAAAACCTGACTGCAGGTTTCTGTGTGGTCTCCCCATCCCTTCAGCTTATCCCCACCTCTGCTGCTGTGGGGTGGAGTGCTGAGCCCCTCTTCCTTCTGAATGCACTCATCTAAAAAAATCAGTCACCAAGTTTTATCTCGATGTGCTAGCTAAGATCAGAGCCCTGTTTTGTGAGGCTCCATACAAGGACAGGATTATATTCAGTCTGCCTTGTATAGTGCTTGCAACTTGACAAACTGGAAGGGAAACAGCTGCAAGAAGTGCCTTGCCAAAATTCCCCCCACAGCCCGAGTGCTGAGCCAAAAGCATTGACCAGGTATCCCAGTTCTTGCTGTCACATGCTCAAGTAGACTTGCTCCAAGGCAGGTGGCAGGTGGATCTGTGTCTTTATTGCTAGCAGTGGCTGCTGCCTCTTAAGAAATGTGCTCAGAATGCATACTGCTGAATTAAATATGCATTGGAGGAGCTGCTAGCCCCTGGCTGACTAGCACTCTATCCAAGGAACAGCTCCGGCAGCAGCTGCTCTTTCTGCATGATTAACATCACCTTCCTGTAATTTTGCAAAGCTAACAGCGTACAAGGATCTATCCAAGGGCCAGATGGCATCATTGACTTCTAGTCTAAATTTGCAACTGATTGCAACAGAGAATTCTACCTAAAAACAAGCACTGTGATTTGGCCCTGCCTTCGAAGTATAAGGATTTTCAAGCCCTAGGAGACTAATTCAGTATTCTAATCTCACTTTCTGCATGGGAAAAGAAATCACTGCATTTCACCTAGTCATTTTCACATCAAGATGATGACTTTTGGTGGGATGACAAATGGCACTGCTGTAGTGTGCATGTTAGCAGAGTTTCTCTCAGTTGGAATTAAACTGTGGGGGTTGGAGCCCTCCTCCCAAGCTCCCTGCCTTTCCGAGTGAATGTGACCTGACCCAGAGTGGCATGGATTATTTTAGTCCTTGAATATGTGATAGATCCTAGCTGTTCTGCAGCTTCCCCTCCATGTATCAAAATCAGCTCCCCATAAAGGAGGATTAGGTTTAGAATTTGCTTTTTTCTGTGTTGCCTGTTAGGTCTGCCAGGAAAGAAAATCTACTGTAATCAAGGAACATAACCCCAGAGAGTGATAAATTTCACCCCTGCGCATGTACTTAGAAATATGTGCCTAAGGTTTCTGTTGTGGTTAACCTGCTGCATTTTTAATAAGGGAATTCAAAGCCCTTTATCGTAGTCCATCTCCTTTAAGACTATTTTGCACTTAGGCGATCCAAATTGTTTCACCACACCCTGGAGAATTTTTAGGCAGTGCCAAGATGCAACACTACGTACCAGTAAGATAAACCAGGGGACAAAGGTGATGTCATCAGAAGGAAGAGAACAAGGAACAAAACTACAGAGGCTACATACATGTTAAAATCCCACCGTCAACCGAGGAACATCAGAGCTTGGCTGTTCCCTGTATTGAGAAGATGAATTTTTCCTGAGATACATAGTGATGAGGACTCAGTGAAGGTTTAGGCTGCCCTGTGGGGCTACAACGATAGGGGTTGCTGGTTGTTGCACCACCCAGGCTGCCTTGACAGAGCTTCCAGTGAGGAAACCACGCTTGTGCCCGTGACATTGGATAACTGTAAGTAAAAGCTGTGCAAGTTATCAAAATGATGTGTTTTCATCTTCTTCTTCAGTTCAAATGGGGAGATGTTGTATTTCTGGACTGAACTGAGCTTGCAAGTGTCTGCCACCAGCAGCTGTGCAGGGAAGTCCTGCCATAAAGCCCGGTTGTCACAAGATGGGCATTTTACTGGCTCTCAGAGCATAACAAATTAAAAATATATATACTAAGAAAGCAGCTTTAAGTCAAGGGGGAAAAGCACTGTGGATGATGGCAAAGCAACAGAAAGGGTATCGTAGGAAATCCAATTCAGCATCCTGCAGAGTGACCAGCAGTGATCATTTATTTTGCTTTTGCCCTTCCTCCTAGGTTTGTGAGATGGGTGGTTGTGTCTTCAAGCAACCAGGTTGTTTTTTTTCATAGATGAGTGTTCCAACCTTGTGAACTGAGTTTGATTTGTTGCACAATTTTCACCTTTTTTGTTTGGTTGGTTGGTTGTTCTGCTATAAGGTTCTGTATGAGAAGAGCGTCAAGGCAAAAATTACACTTGCCAGAGGCAACAGCTGTTATACTTGGAAAGGAAGAAAGAAAACGTTTTTTCAGTGGCTGCAGATGACTTCTTCATGCCTTTTGGAACAAGCGAAACAACAACTGGTAGAGACGTGTTCCTCTCCCCCTCTCTCTCATCTTGCCTGAATCATTCCCCGCTCCTCAGAGAGAAACAGGCCCCAGACAACTTTGCTTTCACCCTTTCCACTCAGGATAAAATGTCATTACTTATGTTACATGCCCTCAACTCAAGGAAGAGGAGTGGAAACAAAACTATGTCCTGTCCTGGGTACGTAGTTTGAGGGCGGGTCTTTGCCCTCTACGACTGTTTTCTTAACACTTCCTGCATTTCCCATGATAGCAGCTGGGTGGCAGGTTTTTATACAGACGAACTGTCTCCAAGCGACACCGGGAGAACCTGTCCCTCCCCTCGGGAGAGTAAGTATGCATCTGGCTCTCACAACAGCTTCCCTGGGACAGCTCTGGATGTGGGATGCTACTCTGCTTTTCACGAGGATAAATTGCTAAAGCTGAACAGTTCTCCAAGGCTGGATGAAACCTCCTCAACTTTCCAGCCCAGCTTGAGCAGGTGTCATAGGTGACCACTGCTTCATCCATGCTCATTAGCTATCTGCCCTGTTTGTAGCTGAGAGCTGTGCATCAATAGCTGTGCCTGCTCATTCACACCTCTTCAGCTATCTTACCATCCTGCTCACCACCAGAACTTCATAACTGGGCTGAAATTTGAGATGTTTTGGGGAAAAAAAGTCACACTGATCAATCATAGGGCTACAATGAGTCCCCAGTGTGATGTGGACAAGGTAGTTGTAGGATGTGTCAGTCCAGGCACTTTCAGAAGCCTTTGTTGCCATCTCATAAAGGCAGTGTGATCCTGTGAAGAATTCTGGCTGTTTAGTTTACAGGCAGCAGTGGGAAACCCTAGCAAGAGGTGATAGGATATCAACCTCACAGAGCCAAAGCAAGAACAGGGCTTCCAGCCTGGGGAGAATATGAAGCAAGGAAGATGGACTTGCTGGTCCAGACCTAGGGAGCACACCATGAATGTCAGGATGCTGAGCCACCTGCTGTAGAGGAAGGAGTTGGGTTGGCCTCAACCCTGCCAGAAGGAGTCTCTCAGCTGGGCTGCATCTCTGCTTGGGTGGGTGGTTAAACCAGGCTGGAACACATTACTGTGGTAGCAAAAAGAAGGGGAAAGCATAATAGGTGCATGCTGAGTTTATGCCAATCCTCCTTTTAAATGATGCATGGAGAGACCAAGAAGTAAGGAGAGAGGAAATTCTGAAAATACCTGTGAAATGGCATCTCAGTCAGAAACCAGGGAAAACAGAGATGTTGCTTTATGAAAAGAAAGCTCATCTGAGTTGCTATGGCTATCGGATGGCTGGATGCTGCGTAGGAACAGTGTTGAAAATTGCTGGGTGCAGGCCACTAGTATGTTTGAATAGAGAAAATAGGAGTGAAACCAGAGCCTTGCTGAAATCAGGGAGAATCTTGCAATTTGATGTATTGTGAAGCATCAGTTGCCAAGCTTGACTTCAATCGAATGTCATTACCACAGCTCCAGAGCATTCTTCTCAGTTTTGAAATAGTCATCACATTTTGCTGTTTACAGCTTTTTCTATCATACATTAATAACCGCTGGGGCTTTGACTGTATCTTGCTGGCTGGGAAGCTGAAGTTGAGTCACATACAGGAGGGCTGCCTGCATGACAAAGCTCAGCTAACACCCCTAGAAACCTTTCTTGGTGTGCAAGGCTGCCAGGACCTGCAAGGGTAATATTTCACCCCTCTGCACAGGAGGCAGGATTAGTATGTTAAGTGCTGACATGCACACTTCCCCATCTACCAACAAAAGGCTGGCTCTGAATTCCCAGCAGAAAGTTTGTTAGGAGTCTCCATTTATGCAAGTGCATTTTAAACCAGATTTTATTCCAAGTGGTATTTGGTGGTATATTAAAGCTGCCTGTTTGCTGGAGCCAGCATTCCACATCTCTAGAACTCCACTGCAAACACTCTCTCGGTTTTCTCTATTTTAATAATTTCAAAGTTTGTGACTGGTGAAAGAGCAGGTTTTTGGTTCCTACAGAGATCTGAAACATGGTCTTTCTGGACAAATGGCAGAGATGCTACTTGGTCCTGGGCAACTCCCAAATCATCTGTGAGCTGCTGTCTTGCCAGGGAAACTGAAGTTGTTGCTGGAATTCCCATCAGAGGAAACAGATGCTCTCAGGGCTGCAGGCGGGTATCCAGCCATGCTGGTCATGAGGAGGACGAGGCTTTGCTCTGATGTAGCATCCTGAGATGCAGCAGTTCCATACTAGGGAGGATGAGGATGAGAAGAAGTGAGGGGATGAGGACTCTGCAGAGGTCACCAGAAAGGCAGCTGCTCCCTTGCAGATGTGGAACTGAGCATCATGGGGGCAAGTGGAACCTTACTTACTGTGAATCCACTAAAATTAACCCCTCTGCAACCTCTCTAACTTTCATTTCCATATGGAAGGCAGGCACGGCCTCGTGCTCTGAAATGCCATGCACCACATATTACTTACTCCTGGTCCTCTCCCTGCTCCATGCAAGTAGAGTGTAGCAAGTGCTTGTTAATAATTAGATACCTGAAATCTTAGTAACATCAGAGCAGTATTCTATGCTAAATATAAATGGTGGAAGTTACACTGCAATACCTGTCTCCCCATTCACTCTATTCATGAGTGTGTGATCTCTCATAGAAAACTGAAGAAAAGAAGGCAAGTAAACTGAGAAGCAGCCTGTCAGGTGTCTGTGGTGCAGGGGGGGATTGTGAGGAGTGTTCAAGTGGGGTAACCCTTGTTCTGGGGATGACACTACAGGTCACACTGCCCAAACACAGCTGTGTCCTGCAGTGCAAAGGGCATTAATGTCATTAATGGATAGATGGGGGCTCACTGTGGAGATGCTCTAGCACCCCTACCTCCTCACAGGGACTGCAGACTTCCAGCTAGGACACTGAGAATCAGGAGGAGATGATGTCTTCACTGAATGTGGGAGGGCCCTGGCACCTGGTAGAAATGCATGGTGCTGGAGTTATACTAAACACTGCATCAGTTAAGTTCTGCCTATTCCCTTCTCAATTGGCAAAGGAACTCATTTAATGCATCTATGAAAGCTGTGTTCTACTTTAGCTTTCAAACTTAGAGGTCTTCAGGACAAGTTCATATCTGTACTCAAGGCCTTTGCAGCATTCTGGCACTAGATGGGCACCTATAACTTGTAGCACAACCCATAACCAGGCCTGAACATCTTCCTCTTCCTTTCCAGGTGTTATCATTAGCCACTTATTGATGTCTGCTCATTGACTTTGCCCTCACAGAGGCGAAACCTGCCACCTCTGTAGTGAGTAACTGCATGAGCAGCTCAGTGGCCATCAATGCCTTTACCGCAGAGTATGGTTACAACTCATGAGGAACACGTCTGGTGGGCTCTTGATCTGAATTAGTACCAGATGTTGTGTTTCCTAAATCACATTGTTCCTGTAGGTATAGCAAGGCTTATTTGGGTTCGAGAGGAGATATCTCTAGAAAGCTTGCTCTGTAGAATGAGGCATATTCAGGAGAACCCAAGAGGTGGCAGAAGAGAGGACACGAGGCTTCCAGGACTATGCTCAGATTTAGACCAGGCCCTATAGTGATTTGCATTACAAAGGACATTATTAATTAGACAACTGATTTAAATGCAAGCAAGCAATCTCCCTGCTGTCAGCAAATGATCTTGATGTTCAGGGGTTGACGTGTTTTAGCATTTTTCCTTGCTGGAATATTTCTTTACTCTGGGAGAGTAACGGGAGCAGTACAGCTCCCGGATGAGTACTTTTCCTGAAGATGATCATTCAAGGGCCAAAAGTGGGGGGGTTGCCCTTTGAGTAAATGTATTATGTAGAGTAAGCACTTTAAAACAATAGCAACAAATGCTCTGTGTTGCATGGAGCCAGTTTTCAGTTGTCTTCCAAACAAACAAACAAACAAACAGAAAAAGGTTATTGCAAAAAGAAGGAGGAAAGGAACGAGGTACTATTTGAAATGGTTACCACTGGGGACACTTACGTTGGCTTTTGGCAGAACGAAAGGGCATTGCAGAGAAAGTCAGAAAGGTGCCAGCATTCAAAACACTTTATAGTCAATTCTGGAATTATGGTATGTGCACATACCCTTCTAGGCTTGAGCAGGAGGATATGAAAACATCCACCCTGTTTCTCTCCCAGAGACAAGCAGATCCTACCTTTCTTTCCATATAAAAGCAGAGAATGAAAGAAATGAATGTGGAGCGTTGTTACCCCACGTGTGCTGCCCGTGGCATTTCATGCACAGCAGGGTAGGCTGCTGTTCCCAGGGCAGCCACCAACCCCACTGAGAAGCTCTGCATGGGGAGAGTTTTCTCTCCACTCCATCACAGTTAACATCATCCATTGCTTGTGGATGGTTTAAAGCACGTGCAACCATCCTGCTCCGCTAAAGCACCAAGGGATGGGGCAGAAGGATGACTCACTCTATTCCTGCCTGTTCACAGCCTTTGACAGAGGTTTGAATTACTCTGGCAAAGCACTGGACACCCCAAGATGCACTGACTTTAGGTGATGCCGAGGCACTGGACCTGTAGGGCCCACAGCCCCTGGCCTGCAGATAGTTCCCACTGGGACCTATCACCAGCACATATCTGGGCCTGGGCCAACCAGCAGTAAAGGTCTAAGTGATGGGGGTATTTAAACTGTGTTGAGAAAATGGGCCTGGTATCAATTTTCCTTTGATATGGATGGGACAAACTTGTGCAGTGGGACTAAGAGGGCAAAATTAAACCTAGGTTCAATATTGGGCCAGGGTGACAGGAATTCAGTAGAGTGAAGGTGAAGACGCTTTAGATGAACAAAACAGAGCAAAAGAAAATAAATTCAGGCAACAATTTGATTCTGTGGGGCAGAACTTGGTCACTGCTCCCTCTTCAGACCCAGAGAGTAAACGGAGAGGCAGCAGGTAGGAACACTGGCACCTGCAGGATATCTGCTCTTCCACTAGTTGCAGGTTCGGGGGAAGAAGAAGCACAAGCAGGAGTCACCTGGACACTGGGGCTTGCAATAAGAGCCTTGGGGCTGCTTGGGACAGTCAGCAGTTAAGGCTGCTCCCTCCTGTCTGAGCTCTGGCCACCACCAGCATCCTCATTCCCCAACACTGCAAGTGGAGCTCCCGTCCCTGTGCATTTCCACATGGAAAGCGCAAGGAAGGAAACCAAAGGAAAATACATTTGTGGTGCTAACGTGAAATTTGCAGCTCTGGCCTCAACAGTTTTTTTGTTGCATTATTTCATCATGGCAATTTTGGTAAAGCATGCAGCTCTGTCATGTGCTTTACAGGGATCGGTGCAAGGAGACCCATCTTCAGAAGGCCACTCTGCTGCAGGACATGAGGACAATTAACAACAGTAGCATAAACAGGGAGGGTTTGCCCAGACAAAGGTAGACAAAGTGAGCAGAACTGTGTGTAAGCAATGTCACAGAGGCTCATTTCTGTAAGCAGTAAATAATAGACCATCACAGCCCTGTGCATTACGTACATTTTATTGTGTTTCAGAGAGAATTGCATACAGGCCATCAGGTTACTCTAGCAGCATGTAATATGTTCAGTATGTGGTCTGGTCTTTTTTTTCTTCCAGCCATTCAGCATAATTCTTTGCAGGATTGTGTGCTGTGAAGGGTAACTAAAACTATCAGAGTTTTCTGAGACATCTGTTCCTATTAAGGTTAATGACATCTTTTTTTTTTCTGGAAAATTCCTAACTATATTCTAAAATTACGAAAAAAACATACTGTTCCCTTGTGGAAATTCAGTAATATCCACGTATCATTTCCTAACAGGGGTATCTGAAAACGTTCCTCTTAGACAAAATGTACTGCCAGTGTCCGAGAATGTTTCCTTCAACCCAAAGCTTTTTATGTCCATTATTTTTGTTGTTATACGTCACCATTTCAAGGTTTGTTGGTTGTGTTTTTTTTTTCAGTGAAGAAAAATTGCGTGGGTTTGAGTGAACAAATTGCTCTGCTGAAAAGACCTCTGCGTTTGCCAGAAGGGAAAAAGTTCTAATGCTGCTGCAACTCTTTTAATGACGCACATCTAAAAAAGAATAAATTCTGGTGGGTAAATATTAATCGTCTGGCAGTGAGAAGGGTATTGCTCAAGGAAGTAATGCAGACATTGTGCTTGTGAATGACAGCTGAAGATGCTTGCACCTGCACTACTTCATGCTACCTCTGTGCCACAATACACTGCTCCCAGCCTCACGCCCACAAGTGTCCTCTTGTTGCATTGCAGCTCTATGACCTAACTTTGCTTCTAGGCGCAAAATAAAGGGTAGAGTTACTTTCTTGACAAAAGAGGCTGCCACGAGGGCACATGTGCTACAGCATAGGGAAGGAGGAAACAGCTGTAGAAGGGCTGTAAGACTGGAGCGGCCCAAGACTTTCTCTTGAAGTCATGGGCTTAGTTTCTCCTTTTCTGCACTGTATTTTAGCCAGTGCTTTTGCTATAATGTCAGTGGAGTCATACTCACTGTCCACAGGTAGAACTCCACAGACAAGCAAGTATGTTACTTGGGAAGTCCCTCTACACAAAACTGTCTGCAATTTCCCCTGTAATTAAAAGCAGGAACTTCGGTTCCATATGACCTTCTTGCCTGTTACAACCCCAGGTTATCATTTGTACAATGATTTGTAGTCAAACCTAACTTTAAAACTAGGAATTGGAAAAAGCTCTATAAAAACAGGATACAGAGTCCATATCCAAGTCATTAAAAAACAAAAGGAATCAAGGCTTTCCTTGATTTTGGATAGTCCGTAAATGTCTTGAGATAGTACCTGAAAGAGAACAAGCAGGAGAATGAAGACGCATACGAACAAGAAAACTGCACAGTTTCAATACAGCTCAGCTGAGGTACATTAAAATGCCTCCAATCTACCTTGCTTTGCAAACCTCTCTGTGTTACTCTGCAAAAGAACATACACTTACACTATTATTTAATTCAGGAATTCAGAGCACAGGAGCACATCTATTCCAAAGTGCTGCAGAGGCTGCAAGGAACCCTCAGGAAAAGTCATGTTTACCAGGCTCAGTAACAAGATGCCTTAACGTGGAAGGAACAGTGATGTAAGTAGAGCTACTTAAATGACCGTCAGGCCCACTGAACAGCTTTTCCAGTGCACTGCTGTACTTTCACCCAGTTGCAAATAGGCCAATATACTTCTTGTATATATCATTAAATTTCAGCTCTACTTTGTATTCCAGCCCTGCCTCTCTGCCCCTCCCTGGCATTTTGCAAAATGCATCCCATGAGCAAGAGGCATCACACTGCAGGAAGCAGTTTGAGTTTTGATACCTGTGATGGTGGTAAGCACGGGGCCCAATGCAGCAAAGAGTGAAAAAGGCAAAGGTGAAAGCTGGTAGGGACCAGGTAGCGATGGCAAAACCAAACCATTCCACAATTTCTCCAAAGTAGTTGGCTCCAGAAACATAAGTGAACAGCCCACCTGCAATGAAAGACAAAATATGCAGTTTTTATGCCATCTTATGCACATGGAAAGTTCCTTTACCTTAAGGTCAGCAACTGAATACCTTTCTTATTCAGAACCCATATGAAAAACTTCAAATGACTTCCCTGGAGCCAGAGTAGCCAGGACAAACTACAAAGAAGGATCTTGTACAAGAATCAGAAATTATTCTAACCAAGAGGTTTCCAGCACTTTCACAAATGTTTATTTCTGTTTGCAAACAGAAAGGCTTACGAAAGCTGTTATTAGAATTGTATAAATCTCAGTTATTAACATCTTCCACTCTGGGGAATGCAAAATCTGGATCTCGGTTCTGTATCTCAGCTAATCACAGCAAGAGGAAGGTAAGTGTTGGAGGTAAAAAATGGGGGTAGAGGTGGTGACAGAGAGGAGATATGAGCATCCAAAGCAAGCCAGCAGGAGTCAACACCAAAATCAGAATGTCCTGGATCCCCATTCATGTTTCTTTACAGAACTGGGCATTTCCTGGTTCGTAGCTCTGACCTACATCCAGTCTTTCTCGCTAGGACAAAAACATACCTTGAGGAATCTTGTAAGTGACTTCTCCAGGCTTTCTCAGCTGGCGCAGCAGGAGATCACTGTGAATATTGATTCCCATTCCCAGCAGAAATAAGAGGAGGCCTTCGAAAGAAAAATGGGAAATGGATTAGAAAGATAGCTCCTGGTCTGTCCCCGTTATCCCTGCATAAGGCATACAAGAACATTTATGATGTTCGTCTTTGGAGCAAGCAGATATGAGGCCTAATGTGATGTGGGTAGATGTTTTTTCTCTACTCAAAAGATGCACAGCTACTGAGAAGGTCACAGACCCAGAGAAATGTGAGTGAATGATGATAAAACAACCATGTATGTCTGTGTCAGCTATGAGGTCACCTATCCCAGAGAGCTTCAGTGTGGAGAGCAACTCTGCATGTAAAGATGACCCTCCTAAGCAGACTGTGCTGTCAGGCTGACCAGAACACTTCCAGATAGTGTGAGAAAAAGCCAGACTTCTCACCTGGCCGCAGCCATCAATCAGCATAGAACTGTAGAGTGGCTTGGGTTGGAAGGGACTATAAAGATTATTCAGTTTCAATCCCCAGGCATGGGCAGGGCTGTCATCCATCAGCTCAGGCTGCCCAGGGCCCCATTCAACCCAGCCTTGAACACCTTCAGGGATGGGGCACCCACAGCTTCTCTGGACAGCAGTGCCCATATCTCAACGCCCTCTGAGTGGAAAACTTCTTCCTAACATCTAATCTAAACCTATTCTCTTAGTTTAAACACATTGTCCCTTGTCCTATCATTGTCAGATCACATAAAGTCAGCTTCTCTTGTGCTTATAGTCACCCTTATTGCACTGGATGGCCACAATGAGGTCTCACCAGAGCCTTCCCTTCTCCAGGCTGAACAAGCATAGCTCCTTCCGCCTATTTTTGCAGGAGATACACTCCAGCTCTCTGATCATCTTCGTGGTAGTCACTGAACATTAAGAGGGAGGGAAAAATGGTGTGTGCATCAGAGATATTTGCATGTTCCCAAACCAAACCAATATCCTATTTTCATGAAGGACATGGAGAAGATAACCTCTTGAAAGATATCATAGGATGAAAGACTGGAATGTCCAGAAAAATCTCTGCACACTGGTCTGTAGATACTGTGGTTGCTCATCAGACTTTCTGCCATCATGCTCTGATATATTGTATGTCCCATTCTCTGACAGAGAACAGAGCTTTGTGGTATCGTGTGCTACCAGCTGGAGCAGCAGATGTGAGGATAGTCTACCTCTGACAATTTTTTTTTCTACTGGCTATGGGAGGCCTGTGTGTTCCTACTTGGGTCCCACAAGTGGATACATTAATGATCTAGGAAACCAGTCATTCAGGAGAGGCCGGGGGGAGCCTGAGCAGCAGCTATGTATTCACAGCCTGCAGGGATATCAGGTAGCCAGGTACTGGATGGGCCAGGGAAAGGAGGGGGTCAGGAATTAACAGCATCACAGAGAAGTGGATGCTGAAGAGAAAATGCAGCAACTGACAGAATCCCGACAGCAGCTTTACAGAATAGGACCTAAGACAGGCTGATTTGGGTTTGCTGATGAACAAAGTAGAAAGAAAGGTTAGCTTGATGCCAAAAAGGCTCCTCTGCCTGCTACTGCAAGAGGGGGTTGCCGCTGTACCTTCCTCCAGCTTCTTTGTCAGCTGCTGCTTCCTTCTTCTTGCGGCTTATTTTATAGTAGAGAAAAAATGAAGAAGGGCAAACTAGCAAGGCAGGCTCTATACCACATCCACACTGACAGCAGCCTGCCACAGCTGTGGACATAACTGCTCAGTCCACCACAAGTCAGGCCATTTGTGCAGAGCTGAGGGCATGAACATGGAGCAGCCGCTCACTTGCCAAAGGCTGCTGACAGTTTCTGACCAGAGAGATTCATTGACCAGACTCTGTTTAGCTGCAAAACTAGATTGAGGGACTCTGCAGGTGACATGCCCTACATTTCATGCTACATTAGACACTGAGAAAACCACATCTGACAGTGATTGGGGAGGCAGGAATCAAGTAGAGGTGGTGCATGCTAAGCAGCAGAGCGAAAAACAAAGTGCTTGTAAAACCTCAGCACTCCCAGTAGCAACAGGAATTTGGGAAGAAGTTGTAGAAGAATAATGCGTTGTTTTAGCTCAATGTTTTAAGCACTGCCACTGCTGCTTTCTTTTTAGTTCTTTCTTCTTACCACACACATATGTATGTATAATTATTATCCGAATTAAGTCATGAATGTAGCATGTTCTTTGATGGTTATAGGAGCTGCTGCTACACAACGTCCAGGATTTTTAAGATGGGAAGCTGTGAATTAAGACTGAACTTTTATCTTCTACTTTTAACAGAGTATGGAAAGTACCTTGGTTACTTTATACTTTCTGTATACAAAACATTTCTTCTGACCTCCCTGTTCGATTTTATTTCCACGTCTGCATTTAAAAACCATCCTCTGTGCAGCACCAACTGTGTAATATGCCCAGCTGCCCTTGCTCAGTTATTCTCCCTGGGCTTTTACAGGGTGAAATTCAGCTAGGCTATTAAGTTCAGAACATAAAGGAACATTATTAACATACAACCAGACTGTGCATGATCTCTAATCTACCCACATGCCCTACACAAGAAAAAAGAACCCTTTGTCTCTAAAGCCCTGTTTATGCTGGGGCTTTGCACTCTGCCAGTCAGAATGGCTGCATGGAGTGCACACCTCCCTGGCAGAGAGGGAAAGCCACAGTTTACCCTTGCACAGGGCCAACGTTTGGTGGACAGCTGGCTGAGAAAGGGCATATCCCTGCTCAAGTGGCATCAGAAAAACAAGATTGGTGACTTGAGACTGTGCTCCAATACCCTACGTCATAAGCCTTCAGTGGTGGCTGCCTAGCAAGAATAAATGTCACCGCACATTCAGTTGTTTTATCTGGGCCAGAGGGCAGGTTTTATACCGATTTCTGTCACCACTGATCTGACTCACGTGTTCAGTGAAGATTAGGACGTAATTCAAAGCGCTGACAAATTGCTTGGAGATTAGATCTTGGGAATCCTGCAGCTGTAATTACCTGATGTAAATCGGATGTCGGTGCACCAGTCATTTGGGTATTCAGCACAGTAGATCAGGTAGTACCCTTGGAGGAAGCCGTTGTAGATACAGAATAATGTACCAAAGAATAGCAGTTGCAGCGGGAAGGGCCTGCCTCTAGTGAAGAAGGGGTAAATAAATGTCCTAAAGTAGATAAGAAAACAAAGTCAGCACATTTCATGATAACAATATATTTGCAATTTCTCTGCTGTAGGAAGAAAAACCTTAAAAAAAAAAAAAAAAAAAAAAAAAAAAAAGTCAGTAAACATTAAGAAATTGAAAACAACTGTAACAAAGCAAGACCAAAAACAAATCGGAATCAAGAAAAATGCTGCCCATATCCACATTTTTATTGTCCTTTGAGACAGAACACAGGAAGCTGGAAATCTCATCCAGAGTCACTGTGGCCTCAAGAATGTCTCTCTGTCTTCCTCTTCTCTTGTTGGTAACTGGAGGAACTTGAACCACAAACATCACGCTCATACTAAGACCTTGGCTGCCCTTTGCTACAGAGGGGGGCAGTGCCAACTGCAATACCCATTGCCCGAAAAAGCCACAAGCACTGTGGAGGAGCTTCCATAAGGAGGAGATGCTCCTGACCCCACCACCAAGGCTGATCCCTGAGGGCTTCAACCCATGGTGGAGTGTGGAGTTCAAGGCTACCACTCTGATTCTCCCATCCTCTGTGTTACATAGCCTGATGGAAAATCCCCTTTCCCAGCCTCTACCACATCATCCTCAGGAGTGCAAAGTGGAGGAGTTACATTCATGGTTGTTAAATATTTTCTTACCTGACCAATTAAATTCTCTAAGTGATAAAATCTACACTCTATTTTTTCTTTTTCTTTTGCCTTTCTGGGACTTGGGTGGTGCTTATCATAGTACATGAGTTCTACTGATAGATAATCCACAGTCTGCACTGCCAAAGACACTTCCAGTAAGCTAAAGTGTAAAATATCATCACATTATAAATCTAGCTTAAATCTTATTAAGCACGTCTAAAAGCGATTAAGCTAAGTACAAGTAACAACACATCTATATATTTGCTACTTTCCAGAGTGAGATATGCCAAATTTCTGGCAATTAAGACAAATATAATGATGAAGTACTAAATATTTCTAAATACAGTGTAACCTAAGAGGTACAGAAAACATTTTTCAAGCAGAGATATCACGTTTGTTATAGTATGAGATTTCCTATAGCATGGAAGGGAATGCTCTTTGGAGTCCTGTTACCAGGCATTGGTTCTGGCCTTCAGGACCAAGGTGCTGGAGCAGGGGAGGCCATCTTCAGCATCAGACCTGCCTGCTGAAAAAATATTGGCAAACTAGACCTGTGCAGCTATGTTGACCCAGGATAGTAATACATCCTGTATCTTTCCCTGCAGAGCAGACCTTCCCCTCCTGGTACCTCTAAAACATCTATACTCCCTGTGGGTCTCTGAGCTTTCAGGCTCACTGAAAGGAATGAAACGCCATCAAAGCATTCCAGTGTTGCTGTCAGATCATGTGCAATACCCGGTGATGGTCTGCATGGCACCCCATTTAAGATCTGACTACCACTGGGGAAGGATTTCTTTTGGAGATTGCTCCCTGTGGAGGCTTTTGGTGAGCCCAGGATGAGGCTAAGCTCCATCCATTCTTCTCTAACATAACGACTTGTTAGCCCAACTCTTCTGTATATTTCCTAATTATAACATTGGTATATCCATTGATTACACACCTGGCATCAGTGAAACTCCTCCCCATAGCACTTCTGAAATTCCCTGTCAGGGTTTCATTGAAGAATCCATGTTGTGAAGCAACATTTCCAGGGAAATCTGCTTGACTAAATCCAGAGGTCTGGATTCTCTGGTTCTCAGTATCTGGACAGTGCCAGAAGTTTCTGTTTTAGTAAAACCCTTGTCAGTTTGAACTGTGGGCACACAGATTATTCCTGGTGGGTTTTGGTAAAGCAACTGAAATAAAATGAGGACACTTGACAGGATTAAATAGTACATGGAAGAGTTCGTATCGCTGCTGAGATTATTTTGCCCTGTGCAAATCAAAAGAGGATCAGAGGCAACCATTTTAGAGGAGCAGATAAAAAAATTGGCCTTTTGGATTTAGACCTATGACAAATTTGACCTTTTTCTTCTAGTGCAATACCGATGACTAATTCTTTTGTCCTTTATCCTCTTTACTGGCCAAATGCATCTGACTAAACCATCGCCAACAGTTTCCTTTAAAATGAACGAATAATAAATTATTCACCTTCTTTTCTGTCATTTCTTATCCAGACTAGCATGTTTCAAAGAGAAAATGAGATGTCATTGCATCATATTTTATCTTACATGGAGTATACCAGCTCCCTTGAAAACTGGGAAGACTCTCACCTGAACTGAGGGAAAAACCACATGCAGAACATCCTACTTCTAGGTTCCTCCAAAGATCTCTGGACAAATTTAAAGAAGATCAGCAACAGCATTCAGATTCTCAGCCATGCAGCTTAATGCAGAGTTCAGGTTGAATTCTTGGTGTTGGATCAGAAAAGCTCAGCTGCTTACTATTGCATGTGAGTAAAGTGGGATTATAATAAGAAATCTACAATAAATTGCGGAAGTCTGATGTCAGCACCTAAAAACGAAATGCTGCTTCGACAGTAATATCAGTTGTTGCTGGGGGGGGGAAGGGGGGAATAAAAAAAAAAAAAAAAAGGAATTAAAGGGAAAAAAAGATGCATTTGGCAGCAGAAAAATCTAAGGAATCTGTGCAACATAATGCTAAATTCCAACAATACAAGTGCCTGAAGTCAGTCATCTTGGCAATCTAGTACTAGCCAAAAGTGCATGATTGATTGTTACACATTTTAGGTATGCTGTATGGTTAGGATAGTCAGAAGGATGTATACAGCATAGGGATGAAAGTGAGTCCTTTTCACATAGTTACACGCAGGAATTATTACATGTGATATACTTAATAAAATACATATTGTTGAAAGAAAAAGAAAGGAAAAGAACAGGATCTAATAATGGGTATTTGTTTTTAATTGGTGAGGAAGGACTGTGTCGGCTTGACTCCCAAGAATAAACTTTTGCTCTTGTAAATTCATTACAACAGCAACCAGGTTTCAAAAGCATTTTGAAAATCTGTGTACAAATTATTTCCTTGCTTTTCTTGTCTTCCAGTATTTCTGAAGCTGGAAAAATCTGGTATCTTCCAGTGATTAACAGCCAGTTAGAACCAACAAAGGAGACTTCTTTCTTTTCACAGTTTAAAAAAGGCACTGAATTGTGAAGAATATTGAATCATTGTGGTCTTTCCTACTGGCTTTAGCAGGTATATCAGCAAGTCCTGCAATTACTATACATTTCCCAAAGGGAAGCCAAGAACAATGTTCTTTCCTTATTCTCTGTAATTTATTCTGCAATAGCAATTTCCGATTGTCACAGGCTTGGGGCACCGGAGCTCGTGCAGCCCTCTCCTGCGCTAATGTCATCCTTACAGGCCAAAGCACTTAGAAGAAAATCGAAGGAGCTGAGAACAGAACTTACAGCCATCTTGGTGAAAGGGAGACACTGACAAGGAGCTGCGGAGCAATTAATTAGCTGAGCAAAAGAAACCACAGCACAAACAAAACCTTCTGCCCAGGCTGCAGCCTGAACTCAAAGCCCAGCCAGCTATCTGAGATGAAACCTGATCTAATCTTAGTCCAGATTTAAAATGGAATGAGTGGTGGAGGACAAGACTAGGGTCAATGTGACAAGATGTTGTGGTTGTACCAACCACAATATTTCATGCTTGTCTCTACTAATTGGTGGTATCTAAAGGACAACTGTACTTAAAGATTTACCAGAATGTCTGTTGTTTTATCTAAGCAATGGTGTTTCAAAGGCTTAGTCAGCCAAATCATATATTTCAGTAAGGTATCTCCCTCTTTTCTTCTCCAGAAATAACCATTTGATATTTATGAAGACAAATCACTTTATTCCTATTGCTAAATTATGGTTGTCTGCCAAAAGCGTGAAACATGTGCCAGAGTTACTTGACCAGACACTATTCTGTGCACTTCAAAAAGCTTACTTCTCCACTGGAGCAGAGTTCAAAGAGTCCGCGGAGGCTCAGAGTATGAGCAGAACAAAAGGATGCATCTGCATGAAAAAAATGTTACAAAATCAAGGATGCACAAAACTGCTCACTTACAACTGCACTAGACTTCATACCCATCCAGAAAGCAGAAATGCAAGATACATTGAAAGTAGTCTTCAAGATACCCTGAATGATTTTTTCCCACTCCAGTAGTTCTCTCTTTGTTTTCTTTTATGCCTAAACTCCTGATCTTTCTCCATTCTGCTCTTCTAGCCTTCCCGACTTTGTCATTTCTTTGTCCTTTAGATCTTTGCTTCCTTTATCATTCCTCAGATTTTTTATTCATCTTGGTTTTGTCTCTTGCTACACAATACCTGCACTCTCTCCTCCATTGTAGTTCATTCATGTTCACTCCTCTCCCTTTGCAATTACGGCAGAGTATCTTTAGCAACAAAATTGTTCCTCCTGAGCATCCAAACAGGTCTTTGCCCCCTCTACTGCAGATTTTCCAGATCCTATGGTAAGAAATGTCTCCACAGTGGCACAGTGTTCATGTTGTTAATATAGACCTGTACATGAAAATGCATTGTGCTGTACTAGAGGGCTGCTCTGAAAGTAATGCCACATACTTTACTATTCTGGCCAGCAATGTCAGAGGTGGATGTTGGTGGTGTGACAATAGGGGTTGAACCTTCCCACCAGCATTCCATTACATGTTGTAGCTGTGTGACAGAGGGCAGCAGAGGGGCAGTCTGAAGAATGGCATCTGACATGGAAGTGTGTATGAAGCAAAGGTGTGAAACTGAATTCCTCCATGTGGAAAAAATTACACTCACTGACATTCACTGGCACTCACTGAATGTTACTGGAGACCAAACTGAATGTGAGCACAGTGAAGCAATGGGTGCATTTCAGCCATGGTGACAGTGATGTGAAAGATCAGCCACACTCTAGATAGACATGCAGATTTTTACAAGAGTGACATGCAGGCTCTTGTTCATTGCTGCCAGCTACTGATGGTGACTATGTTGAAAAACAGCATTTTGTAGCTGAGGATTTACTCTATCAAATAATTTAATTATGCTCTTTGTATCTGTTGTACTTTCCATGGAAATTAATAGGAGGCGTTATCACATATTTAACTCTGAAATTCGTTGGCTTTGCGCAGCCTCCATAGGTCACTATAAACTACAAAACCCTTGCATAACCAGGACATAAAACAGCAGTGATCTATGCAGCTGCTGCAGTGAGACTGTCCAGTACTTCCCATAGTAGCACTAGGCACCTGTTGACATCAGAGGAGATGAGGACATCTTGGTTTCCTCTCCCCCTGTCCTAAATGCCCATGTGGTTGGTTTGTGTGGTACCTGGTGGAGGACACTTTCCAGTTTCCATCTTTAGCTGAGACTACGAGCATATGCTCAGGGGCAGCAGGCTTACTGCTCCCAGCTGTGGAGAGCCAGCCTCCAGCTGCAGCTCAGCCCCAGCAGCAGTGTCTGGCACAGGAGATCACAGAGCAGGACAGATTACTGGGGGCTATGTGAGACTGAGATACAGACCTAAGGACATGAGTCCACAGGATGACAGACAGTTTCTACCTGAGAGTCTCACCCCTGAGTGAGGAGGCTTGGCACATTTGGGTTGTTATTCAGCGACATTAAGCAGTTTGAGACTGTGAGTTATGTGTTGCTGTAAAAAGAACACAACAAACAGTGAGAAAATGAGGTCATAATCTAATGTGTTTTTTCTCTAGCTCTGTTTTACAGACACTCCTATCAAAAACAGTTAAAGGCCCTACCTTTGCTGAGAATGCTTCTGTCTTTCACCATGCAGCAGGATGCTGGCAGAAGGATTTCTGACCACTTCACCACAGCCCACGGGGTTCAAAAGTGCAGCATTGGGTCATCTTCCTTATTTCTTACTATGCAAAGGAATGCTCTGAGAAACTGAAAGATTCAGAATTAAACCTCTGCAGCAGCTTAGGCTTGTCATATGTTAGGAAATTCTTTTTCATAACCAAAATGACCAGAAACATTAGATTTTTTATTTTTTTTTCCCAGGTTTGGAGCCCAGTGCTTTCTTGAAAAATAAGATTTCAGGCCTTTTTAGCAGACTTGTTCTCTGCGCATATTCAAAAACAAAATTAGTTGAACAATAACAACATTTCAAATAATTTTTCATCTTCGACAGCTTTGCGCAGTCAGCTCAGTTAAAACAAATGTCTTGGGATAGTCTGATTAAAAACATGAAGCTTCACTCCACTTTTCAGACCAAGCTCTGTCCTCAGCTGAATCTCTACTTCAAACTGTTTCAAAAACAGTGAGGATGAACTTGATTTTTGAAGGAAAACAGAAATTCAGAGACACAAATATATTGTTACGATGACAAAGCAGGAAAGAACTTGAACTCTTAGGGCCCACACTGCGTTTGAAGAACTGTTAGTATAAAATTATTTAGTGTAACCATTTTTACCAAGACTATAGAAGTTGAAAATGGAAAACACAAGCAAAAAGCATGAAAGTCCCACTTGCATGTCTAAAAATTAGAGGAAGTTTTGAAATGACCTGAAGTCCCACAATTGCACAGACTTGCATCCAGGGTCTTGAGGATTACTGAGCAAGTTCAATTTAATTAATTTTGAATACCTCTATTTATTGGCAATATCCTGCCATTGTCATTCAGAATCTCAAACATATCCTTCTAACAGCAGTTCAATCTGATTGATTTCTACAGCTGTTACACAGAAAATCACTTCCAAAATGGTGGGGAAAAAAAAAAAAAAAAAAAAAAAAAAAAAAGATTATCGTTTCTAAATCCTTAGATTCACATTTTGAAGCACATGGATGAAATGTCTTCCATTTGGAAAGGTAGTAATCCGAACTGCTTCTGAACCCGTATGACCTCATGTCACCCATGTCAGTACAGGCACAATGAGGAACAGAATTGGAAATGGCCAGGTCATGTCCTGAGTTTGCACTTACATTAAAATGATCAGAAGACTTAATATCCTCTAATATCCTGTAATAAAAAGAGCTACCATGGGCTATCTCTGATTCACAGTCAATTTGGCTTCCTTCCAGAGTACATATTGCACAAGATTTCCTAGCAAGATTTCCTAGCACATAAAATTGCTATGTGAAGCACTCGTTACATAGAAAGCATCAGTGTTAGTGTCCTTTGCTCCCCAGTTTTACACAGATACTGCCCTCTCACATCACCTCTTCCCTTTTATGCACCACATCCACCCATTCTTAAAATACCTCCAGGATAAAGACTCTACTACCTACCTGGGCAGCCCCTTCCAATGCCTAACTACTCCTCAAGTAAAGAAATTCTTCCTAATGTCTAAACTTCCCCTGACATAACCTGAGGCCACTGCCTTGTGTCTTACTGGTTGTCATGTGCAAGAAGAGACAAGAACCCTCTTCAGTGCAGCCTTTTTTGTAGAGAGTTGTAGAGCTACAGAGAGCAATGAGGTCTCCCCTCAGCCTCTTTTTCTCTCGAACAAACAGCTCAAGTTCCCCAGCAGCTCCTCACAGCTCTTTTTCTTATCAACATCCATCCCACAAGTGTCCAACCTTTTGGCTTGCCTAGGCCACACTGAGTGAATAGGAATTGGTTTGGGCTGTATAGACATAAGTCTATATAGTAATGCCTTTTGTTTATTTCCATGGAAAATACAACAGATACAAAGAACAAAGTAACACCATTTAAGAGAGCAAATTCTCAACTACAAAACAAAAAACCTTTCGATGTAGTTGCCACCATCAGATGTGCATTTTTGCCAGTGAGGAACAAGAGCCTGCATGCTGCACAGGCTGCACTGAGCTCTTGAGGTATTTCTCAGAGATTTTAATGGAAATTTTACTCTTCCTGCACTTTAACCTTGACAGTAATTGTTCAAAATGTGCATAATGCCAAAAAATGATGGCACGAATAAGAGGCGACTGTGAAGTGATGACTTCAGTTTTGAAGGAGATACCAAGAATATAAGTTACATCACCGGCGTCCAACAGATGCAGTTTCTGGAGTGTGGATATGTTTATAATGGTAATACTACAAAATTACTTCATAGGTATTTATTTTCACCTGATTTCCCCAAAACTAGGAAAGAATCTAAGGATATAGGCTTTTCAGTGCACAGAGGGGCTTGAGAAAAATTCCTGTTGTCAAATTAGATTTACTGACTCATTAAAAAAGCACTGTCTTCCCCCATAGAGGCTGCCTCTTCTATAGTAAGAAATCTAAAAAATAGATTTGTGGACCTTGAAACAGTAAAGTCCTCAACAAATGCCCTGCTGCGTGTATGGAATGAATCTTAACTCCTTTTCTCCTTTCCCTTGCATTTTATTTCTGACTTAAAAGAGCAGCCCTAATAAGGGAATACCACCAACATCCCTCTATCAAAATGTCCTTGTTTGGTAGAAGCAATGTTATTCTAAAGCAAAAAAAGACACTATGAATATGGAGCCTAGGGCAGTGGACTGACCATAAAACAGCAAACATCACCTGGGATGCTACATAGAAATACAGGGTAGCACACAGGAGTACAAAAACCTTGAGCAGCCAGGTATGGTAATTAGGTCTTAGTAGCACAGTGGGAGTGGTGTGCATGACAGGGAATAGAAAGCAAGAGAAGAGAATGGCACGCAGGGGTACCTATCTGGGAAGAAAACTTTGGTTATAAATACAGAGCCATAATGGTTTGTAAAGCTGTGTGGCAGTGCTAAAATAGCACAGAAAAATCAGCATCATGTTGAAATGTCCTCAATAAAAGGCGTGCCACCTTGAAAAGTTGTGAGGAAAAATACAAGTCTGTTACCTCCACCTATTTGCTTTCATTCCAAGGGATAAAAGGAACATTTATTTTGGCACACTTCAGACTGGGCAACAACTGCAGGTGTCTGTAATGTGAGGCCATTTTCTAGTGGAAAAAGAACATAGAAAGGAACCCTTTTGTACTATCAGCAAGGAAGGCAATCAGCTATCATGAGGGACTAACTAGGAGAATATTCAGTAATGCTAGAGTAGACTGTAATGAAGCAAACTCAATAACAGCACCAGACGTGTGGACACCTTACACTTCTGTGGCAAAGCATGCAAAGAAATGTTTTGGTTGACCATTTATGCAGGAACCGGACTGAAAACAGCAGTGAATGTAGTATTTTCACTCATTAGAAGAAACAGGATATAGTTGGCATTACTGAAACTCACTGGGATGACTTGCAGAAAGTTAAACTCGTGGACTGGGCAGGAGAGAAGGCATGAAAATAGCAGAGTGACCTCATGAACCACTACCTGTTTGTTTGGTGTTTTTTTTTAAAGGAGATGTTGATTTGTAGAAAACCAAGTGCAGGCACACCAAATGGGTCACTTGTAACCACAGGGAGATGTGGATCCAGCTGTCTCTGAAAGAACGGGCCTCTTTGTGCCCTTCAGTCTGACCTGAGTGCACTTCAAAATGCAAATGTATTTTTTTCTGTACTCGCAGAGTAAAAGATTCTGTAGCTCAGAGAGACAAGACTTTCCCCTTGCTACTGTTAAAGGTGACATCTCCTCTTGTCCTTCTCTCTCTTTCTCATTTTTTTATCCAGTTCTAGTTCTAAGAGAAATGCAGTATTAAGGTCCATACAGAATTCCATCTTCTCTCACCCTTATTTTCTGTTTCCCCATTTGGTTCTTGAAGCAGGGCAGCAAAATGGAAATGCAGCCAGCAGGCTTCCTCCTGCCACCTGAGTGCTTCAGCTGCTCTTCCCACACAGCCCCTTCACAAACTACTTTTCAAACCAAAATCCTTTGTAAGTCATTTATGCCAGGAACAATTCCTGTACGCTCGTCGTTTCCTGCTTGCGGCCGCTTTCTCCAGAGACCGCTGCAGATGACGGACTTGGTATTTACTGCTCTTCTCGCTTTCTCCCTCCTTTTCTCTGCCTACACACACGAAAGCGAAGCTGTGAGCTCACCTAAACCAGATGCGATAACGTTCCGATTCTTACGGGACGTTTGCTTTAGCGCCACGGGGCCATTTGGATTTGATTAAATTCCCACCACGCTGCGGTAACCAAGAGCGCGCCGAGGAGCTGGCTAAGCAAGGCCAGCAGGCAAAGAGGAGGGGAGCGATGTTGGGATTCCCCTGGCAGACGCAGCTTGGCTCCGGCCCTTCCCGAAGCCGCACGGAGCGCACCTTCCCCCGCCCGCCACGAAGAGGACGGCTGCAGCCTAGCGGCGGCAGAGGGAACGAGCAGGGCTGCCGGAGCTCAGTCCGCTTTAGGAACGGTACCTCCGAACGTGGCGACTACGTGGCACAGCGTGCAAAGGCACGGCACCCTCATTATGCCGGCTTGAGACTGGTCCTAAATTTGTGAAAGGGTAACTTTATTCCGGCGGACCGTGTGCTTGACGGAGTACCGCGTGCCTGCGCCGCTCCGTGTCAGGCGGGGTAATGTCCTCTTCCTGCAGCTGGCACCGGGACACGAGATAAAACTAAAGCCTTCACAACCGCCCTAACGTGCGCAGTAGCCAATTCATCAGAAATATGATGCGTGCTCCTGTGCCGTCTGGATCACACAAGTGCAGACGGTGGAGCTGACGGCTCAGTAACAAGCAGGCTGAAAGATGATCTGATTACTGTGTAAATGATATCACGGTCAGAAAATACTATGGCATGCTACGGTAGTGCAGAGCAACAATCACCGGGAGGAAATCAAGGGCAGCCAAATTCAATCCCATTTTAAACGCATCAAGTGACAGCAGAAGGATTCACAAGACTAAACTACCAGAGGAAACGGCAGATTCTCTATACAATAAATGATGGATTTTCTGTCTTCTCTCAGACCGAGCCTGGGAGGTACTCAAATATCTGCTTCAGACAAACGCGAGCTCCTGAGGCAGCACAGCTGTGCTGATGGACAGGAAGGCGGAACAGCCAGCTCAGTGGCCTTGAAAAATCTCCTCTCCTGTAACAGCCTGTGATATTCTGTTAATATTCCTTCTGTAATAGCCGTCTGCTTGAAACTGCCCTTCCACCAGCACGTTAGGTGTAAGAGATCTGACTAAATTAGGAGCAGTAAGAGGTTCCCTGCAGAGACTGAGATGTCACTAAAATATGTAATGATGTCTGAGGAAACGTTTCTCTGTGCCATACGGGGTATTTTCACACAAGCATAAAGTAATGCCGAAACACAAACATCAGATGATCGATTGGAAAAGGAGGAACAGCTTAGCGGGACGTATTTATGACTAAAAGCAGAACATCATTATTCACATCACGGTTTTGAAGTCAAAAGAACTGCAATAGGCTGCCCCCACTGAGCTAATGTAACTTTATTACCGACCAATTGTATATCGTGTATATCACCAGGAAAACGTTTAAAACTGTTGTTGGCTTATTTCTAGTGCAGATAATTCCTTGAAAATATACGAACTGTGGCTGTTATGTCAAAGTGCTGAACCTCTTCTCAAATTCACGGCTGAAACGCCCTGAGCCAGAAAAACTCCTCGTTTTCTCTTTTCCTCGCTCTTCTACATAACAGTGGAGCACCGGTACGTAACACCACGCTTCGGATACTGATCGCTCTGAAAGCATCCCGGTTTGCTGTGAAGAATAACAGCGGAGTGACGTGCAATATTAGAAACGAATTAGGTTGTTGTATAGACTCGGCTAAATGAGAGCTTTTACTTTTATAAGGGAATAAGTATTCGCTGGCCACGGGCGAGAAGAGTCCCTGAATTATTTGAGAAAGAAAACGTAGGAAAACACGGAGCTTCAGCCCGAGCCCCGCAGCAAGCAGAGCCTGGATGAAAGGTAGTCAAATCTCCGTCAAATATTCTAGCACTTGAAACCATTTCCCCCCCTGGTTTAAATGCATTTCCTACAGCCTATAGTTATTTGTTTCCGTCCCTCACTACCTGTAGAGACACCGCAGCTGGTCTTTCAGCACTGAGATTGCGGGTGAGTTGCAAAGACTCATTTTTGGACCGTGTTTTCTAATCTAGGAAGGAAGGGAATAAAAAATAGAAATAGAAATTTGGATTTAAGAAAGAAGAAGAACAAGAAGAAGAACCCTCAGAGGGAGGTTTTGCTGCAGCAGCCCCGTACTGTGCCGCGCAGAGGGACGCGGGGCAGTGGGAAGGCCGTCTTTTCGTGAGCGGGAATCCTTAAAATGCCACGCGAGATCCACGAAAGCGCGAGTTGAGGTAGAGCCGGCGCAGCTCCATGAGGCAGAAGGGCCGGTCGCCGCGCTGCGCTGCGCGCCTTTCGGAACCGCGTCCCGCCGCCTGCAGAACCCGACGGCAACCGCGGGGCCGTGCCGCGCTGCCCGGCCTGGAGCGCTCCCTGCCACCCAACGAGGGTCGCGGCTTTGCTCTTCAATGACAAGAACGAAGCTGGTCGGCATTCACCGACATACGTACGGCGGAATTTCTGACGTAAATACGCACTGAATCTCACAGACCTCACTGATCTCACAGAAAGAGCCGCTGCGGTGCCGGCTGGGCCAGAGGGACCGCAGCGGCCCTTCTCCCCGCGGAGCCGTCCCCACGCGCGTCCCCCCCGCACCGAGCCCTTCTCACGCTCCTTTGCGTAACGTTTGCTTTCGTTTCGTTCCAAACTTCGTTCCGGCTTGGCGAAACCTCTCTCTCTCTGCCGGAAAGAGCGAAGAGCATCGCCTCCCCGCCGCGCACCGGCTTCTTCTCCGCGGCGCCCGCCCCGTCGCGCCCTCCGCACGCCGCCCTCCGCCCCCACGGACGGGCAGGTGCTCGCGGCCTCCCGCGGAGCGCCCGGCGGTACCTGTAGAAGTAGTGCCAGCAGAAGAGGCAGCAGAGCAGGCGGCAGCCCAGCGGCTCGAGGCGGGGCGGGCTGCGCAGCGCCAGCAGCAGCGCGGGCACGAGGAAGGAGGGCAGCTCCTGCACGAACCAGGCGCAGCGCGCCGGCAGCCGGCCCCGCGGGCGGCACAGCCGCTCCTCGTGCTTGCCGTAACGTGACGGCACCCGCAGGTGAAGCGAGAGCTGCAGCAGCGCCAGGGCGGCCAGCAGCGAGCTGAGCGCCAGCACCAGGCTGGGGAAGCACTGCATGCTGGACGCGGGGCACCGAGGCGAACGGCCCTCGGCCGGTGCCGGTCCCGGTCTTATTAGAGCGGCGGCGGTCACCCCGCCCCGCCGCGCTGCCTCCCATCGCCAGGGCCCTTCAGAGGGCGCAGCCCCTCGCTTCCAAGCGCCCCGGGGGAGCTGCCCGCCGCCGGCCTTAACGCCGTCCTCGTGGAGCGCGGTGCTAGCGGACAGCTACGGAGTAACGGACGTGAGTGCGGGCTCCCGCTCACATGGCCCGTGCAAGCGTGGGCTTTGTAAGTCGAGCTCCCGCAGAAAGGCTGCCAGAACATCAAACCGCACAGGCACGGCGGCTCAAGACCGTGAGTTCCAGTTGCGTCCGTGACAGAGTGAAGAAGGTGCTTGGATACAGCTCAGCAAAAGGTTGGACGCCGTGCAAACTGCCCGAGAAGCCATCCTCTTAGAGCAGGAGTGGTACTGGCTGGGATTATGTTCTAATGTGGGATGCAGGAGGCTTAGGTTCAGCCTATGTATCAGGAGGTGCTGGAGGATGACACTTGCGTTCTGCATGTGAAAGGAAAGCTGCTCTGGAGCAGAGCTGTGCAGATATGCTAACCATACAACAGAAATGAATCCACAGTAAAACAGATGGAGATGAGGATGTAGCACTCAGAATACACAAGTTTTGGTGTGGTCTACTTCAAGGAATTACTTTAGAGCAGCAAAGTTGTGAAGGGTCTGGAATACTGGTTTTATGAGGAGCAGCTGAGGGAACTGGGGTTGTTCAGTCTAGAGAAGAGGAGGCTTGGGTGAACCCTTATCACTCTCTACAATTATCTGAAAAGGAATAATCCTCTTCTCCCCGATGACAGTCATATGATGAGAGTCAATGACCTTAAGATGCACTAGGGGATGTTCAGGTTGGATATTAGGAATAACCCAGAAAGTGGTGAGGCAGTGGCGCAGGCTGCCCACAGGGATGACAGAGTCACCATCCCTGCTGGTGCTCAGAAACTGTGTGGATGTGACATTGGGGGATATAGTTAGTGGCTGTGGTGGGGATGGATAGTTGTTTGGACTAGATAATCTGAGAGGTCTTTTCAAACCATATTGGTTCTATGATTCTATGAATCTAAGTGACTTCCCATAGATTGGAGACATGTTAGAGACAAAGAAACAAATTATGTGTACTCATGGAATGTATCTTCTGGCTTAGTTTGATTAAAAAACAAACAACAACAAACAAGCCAAAAAAACCCGACAGTAATGCACCTCAAGGCTGCTGATGAAGCAAATCAAAGCTCAGTAGTAGTTGGAGATGTTTGTGGAACTCACTTCAAAAGTATGCTCTGGATTCAAGCCAAAAATAGTGGGAGACGGTGTTAAGTCCAAAGGCCACAGTGCTGGTGGCTTCGGGTAGTCTCCTGATCCTGGTTGGTTGGATTCCAGCTGGGTGAGCCTGGTACTCATCTACAGAAGACGTTGGGTTGGGAATTCATCTGATGTTTAATAAATGAGCTACTTAGATAGAAACCTTCTCCAGTTCACGTAGAAAATATTCATTTCATCCTAGGGTGGAACAAAACATACCAAATGTATCATAACCTAGAAAAGCGTATTTCTTGTCAGAGCTCTAGAGTCTTATTGCGGACAGATGTTCTCCTAGGTGAAGGACCAGAGTGTTTATATTCATTGTTTGAAATAAATGGCATGAGTACCCATCCTATTCATCTGCTGCACAGAACTTGCCCAGCAATCCTCCTTGACTAAATTCTGCATCAGGGATTATGGTGAGAAAGTGAAAGCAGTTCTGCAGAAGCATTCTGTGTATAGATCAGTGGGTTCTGAGAAGGCAAGTTACACTGCTGAAAGAGTGCACATTGTAAAGCATCATTAAAACTGAATGTTATTTTATTAAAGCTGAAGTTCATTTTTTTTCTACAGGTGCCTATACAGATGTTGGTTTCACCAGCCTGAAGGAGTACCGGGTGGTGAGGAATCTGCCCTGAAATGACCTTAAGCCAACACAGTCACGTTGCAAAAGGTAGCTCATAGAGTTCAGACTTCTAGTAAATGACTGATGTTCAGAAAGCTTTCGATGTCTTGGTAGTAAAAACTTCACTGGAAATATTTTTTGAAGAAACATGGTAAAATGTACATTCTCAGCCCTGTTGCTCAGAAATCTTGGCTTGTTTGGGGGGTTTTTATTTTTGTTTTTTAATTGAAGGGAAAAGCCCAAATCTTCTGAAGAACTGAATTGTAAGATGTATAAAGTGAGGTATGCCAGAGGTAGAAATTTATGAGCAGGGATCATCCGAGCAAAAAACACACTGCGTTGTTTATAAACCCAGAGGTCTGTTGATTTAAGAGGCATTTAGGAAGAAAATCACAGGTGGAAATCAGGCTGGTTTTGTACTACTACCAGTTTCCTCCCTGTGTTCAGGAGGTCTTCAAGAGCCTGCTGCAGAATCCCAGAATGGCTGGAGTGTAACATTCCCAAAGCACAAGCCTTCCTTCTGACATGGCTGTACCTTCTGAGAACATCAGGTGTGTCCCTGCTCTGGTAGCTCTGGGTAAGAACAGCACAGTTCTGTTTGATTGCCTTTCTCTACCCCAGAGAAGCTTCCTACCTGAGAGCTCTCATAAACCAGGAGAGCACAGTGGAAGTAAAAGATGATCTGTTTCTTTTCCCAAGAGGTGCTTGGATGTAGGGTAACACTAGGTGAGCAGTCCTGGCAGTTGCACACACGTAACCTGTAGCAAGGGCTGACGGATTAAGCTGTGAATGAGAACAGGAGAGTATGCAATAATATAAACAGCTGCCTAAGGTGGGTCCTTACATCTCTGGAATTTTTGTATGCACTGATGCATTTCTGAACAAATCTCTTTCTGGTGCTGACTGGAGTTGAAAAATATCAGGACCCATCAGCTGCTGTTGCCATTTGCTTTACATCCTATGTATCTTGTGCTGAATGTGAAACTTCATTTACTCCTGGTCCTTCCTATTGTGCTATCCTCATATTGTTCATAATGCTGTGAGAACACAGAGTTCACAAGCTGATGCAGACTTTTCCCTCTCAGTCACAAACAGTCTTTTACTGTGTGACAGGAAATGTCATCTTTTGACGCAAGAAGTTGGATTGCTGTCACTTTGTGTTTCATACTTGAAATTAGTGGGTAAAATTAGAAATATGGGGAAAAAAAAAAAAAAAAAAAAGAGGGAAAAAAAATCTTCATTTTCTTTTCATCATGGTGTGGTAAAAGAGTAGGAACTAAACTACGTATGGTTTATGGAAGCACGTTTCTAAAACGCTGTTCTGTGAGTTGTGCAGGCAGGCATTAAAAAGCAATTAGAACTGCAGAAGCGTGTATTAACTTGGCTTGTGAGTTTTAATAAATAAACCACAGCTCTTGTTTGTATTCCTGATGCTGAAGAAAGTGTGAGAATCTCAGAAAACTATAAAATATCACCAAATCCTGGTAGAAATAAATGAGTATCCAATTTTGTTTTCTCGTATGTGGAAGAGTCAGTGCTTGTAACTTGCAATGAGAGCTCCATTAGCAAATCTCCACCTTGTAAAATCTGTGGTCTGTTACTAAGACTCTTCACTACATATGCTCACTTGGCATTAATCAAATGCATAGAAATGCTCATTTAAGGAAATTTAAAGAAAGTTTGGGTGAAAATATAGTAAAGGTAGGTTTTCAGGAAGACAGACTGCTCCAATATATGTGAACAAGGAGGAACAAGTCTCTTATGGGATTTACTTGAATCTAGTGCACACACAGTTTTGAAGCAAAATGTCATTAATATGATGTTTTGCATCACAACCGGGATAAATCAAAAAGGCTACAGATAAACAGGAGAGACGTAATGTTTTAAATCTGGTTTTCTTTTCATTTCCATTTCTCCTGAGTGGCATTTATATAAATCTGCCACACAGCCGGAGCCAGACCACCAGTTCTCTACTTTAACTGCTCTTACTTTATCGGGTGACATTCTTACTATGTTGGCTGTTTTTCCTACTCTAATCTCTGAGAACACAGTTCTTCCAGCAGAGCGGGGAATTACCTTTGTACTCTCAGTGCCCAACCTATTCCAGTTTGTTAGCATTACAGTGTTTTAGCTAATGAATTTTACGAGGAGATGAGGAAACACGCTCTAGTTGACTGTCTTGCTCATTGAAGTTGAGTCAGAAAATCACAGAATGAAAAGCAGGGGGAGCTTGAGGAGCACAAGTGAATCTTCCTCATCTGGTATCTGCTGTGAGCACCAAGTCCACACAGCAGAGAACTACAGCCTTTCTGCTCACCAGAGGCTGGGTCATTATCATTGCAAGCAGCTTCCTCCAAGAAATCAGCTATAAACTCAAACATGTGTCTCCTGATCTTCATCAACCAAGTATTTTTGAAGACTTCTCCCTTGGTATGTCCCAGACATGAAGGCCACCTTCTGTCAAATGTCATGTGAGTGCTTCAGAGCTTGGGGGTGCTAAAGCAGCTCAAGAAAAAAAGTCACTTCTTTTTTCTTTTCTTTTCTAACGTGGTTAGCTATTTTCTTTTAGGAACAGTTGAATTGTTGGCTGACATTTTCCAAGAAGTTTGAGCAGACACCAAACTTGGCAATCATCAGGCTGTATGGTTAAAGTTGGCGTACAAGTTGAGATGGGTATTAACAATGAATGCCAAATGTATTGTTAAAAATTCTTGCTTTTTTTTCTCCCCCTACTGGTCCTGCATGTACTGGTAGTGTAATAAGTGAGGTAGAGCAGCCCCTATGCTGCTGTGTTTTCCTGCCTGCAGCTCCACAGCAGGGGTTGCCTCGAGATGGTTGTTTGTGCCATCCCAGCACATGACTTGCTGGTAGCCCAAGCCAGCAGAGTACCCTGTGGAAACTCAGACCATGTTGGCTTTCAAGGCAGATGCCTTCTCTACAGGTTCTAGGCACAGTCCTGTTAAAATCTGGGTCCTGTGTGGAGCATACCACTACTTTCAGCTGATGCTTCTGAGTTTCTTATCCATGGAAGTAGAGAGTCTAGAGAAGAACAGGTCTTGAACAGAGCAGGGTATTGTCCTAATGCAAAGTCAGTTGTACTGTCTACCCAGAATACCGAGGTTCTGAAGTTACATGTTTAAACCTCAGCTGTCTGTGTAGGGTCTGTTTTCAACTATATAAATTGGAGAGGTTTTGATTTCTGAGCTCTTACAGTGGTCAGTGAGTTCAGAAGCAGGAGTTCTGGTGAATATTTTAGGTTCGTGGCTGGCTAAACATCTAGTAATTGTTTTGTATAACTGGGAGGCATGGGGAGTTTTCTCACCAAGAGCCCATCTTCCTAGCTGGCAATATTGTTTCATTGTGACTATTGACTCTGCAGGAGGACTGCAGTCCCTTTTCAGCTTCTCTGAGCCATTCCAGTACCCAAGCTGCATCCTGATGGCCCTCCATACCTAAGGATAATCTGTAGGTCAAGTTTGAGCCACAGAAGTCCTCAGATGCTAGAAAACTGTACGTTGTCTGGAATAAGCCAAAGTAGTTCAAGCCCTTACTCACAGAAAGGCAATGGACTTCTTGGGGCAATTCAGTGTGATATTCAAGACTGTTGTCATGGATATAACACCATGATCATCTATTTGCATTCTGTAGTATCTTGAACCCTCAGAACTGTGATGACACAGTGCTATTAGGGTTTTGATAGTAAATACTATCAAAAGTAAGCTAGCTCAAAGTTCCATCTGTGTCAGAAATGACTGATGATATCCTGGGCTGCATCTAGAGTCTTGCTAGTTGGTCAAGGGAGCAGATCCTTCCTTTTCACTCAGTACTGCTGAGGCCAAACTGGGATTGCTGCATCTAGATCTGAGCTGTCCAGTACAAGAGAGACATGGATATACTGGAGGAAGTCCAGAGAAAGGTTGTGAAAATGATGAGAGGACTGGAGCATCTCTCCTTTGGAGAAAGGCTGAAAAATCTGTAACTATACAGCAAGGAGAAGGGAATACTTGGAAGGGTTCTTATTAGTGTATAGAAACTCCTAAATGGAGGGTATAAAAAGGACAGCACTAAGCTTTTTTCAGTGGTTCCTGGGTCTGAGCAGCCCAAAGCAAGAGAGACATGGACATACTGGAGAAAGTCCAACAGAGGAACCTTCACCCTCTTTGTAGCTCTTTTTTGGAAACTCTCTAATGGTTTTATGTCCTTATATTGTGTCACCCAAACCTGCACACAGTGCTTGAGGTGAGACCTCACCACTGCAGAGCAGAGTGAGACAGTCCCTTCCCTTGACTGACTGTGCCTGATGCACCCCAGGATACAGCTGTTCCTTATGGTTGCCAAGGCACACTGCTGACCCTTTGTATGGGAGATCGGTAATCACAGCCTGAACCTCTGATTAATCAGCTGAGGCAAGTGTGGGGTCAGCTGTGGGAGCACAGGTGAGAGTGATGTAGCTGTGCTCCCGGAAGGGCTGGAGCTCGACTCCATCCCCTCTGAGACCTCATTTAAGGGCTGACTCCCACTGAGGCAGCATCTCTTGGAGATTGCTCACCAGTGAGGACTGCCCCAGCTTCTTCAGCCAAGGCACCACCACTGGTGAGTTTTCCTTTACTTATTCCTTCTGTACATTTGCTACCATCTGTATATTAACAATCAATACACCCTTCTATTCTGTACATATATTCAGGTTTGTCCCATTTCTGGTGCAAGTTTCAGCACCTGCTCTTGTTCATGCAGTTGGTGGTTGGTTCAATTGGAATTGATTGCTGCAGCAACAGTAAAAATAATATGGTATTATTTTATTTGGCAAGTGTTATGTGATCAAATAATCAGGTGGATTGCTGCACGCAAATTGTAGCTTGTAGTAACATACCCACATGTAAATAACTAATTTAAATAGGGCAGTGATGACAGTAAAGATTGTGAAATGTAGAAGTCAGGAAAGCACAAACTTGTTTTACTTGGTCCATTGGAACTTGATTTCCTTAATTGCATTTCTAATTATTTCTTGGTGTATTGTGTTGTCCTCACAGTTTGTTTGGATTTTGGCTAATTTGGGGCATTGGAGCTGATTTAGTACCAGTCTGCCATGTTTCTGCTTTGTGACTTCTAAAAGCCTGGATGGAGAATCATTTTTTGATTGCTTCTACTGACTTTCACTTCTGGCAGTCTAGTAATCAGTAGGTATACCCTTGCAAAAATGTCGTGTAAAATGGTACTGAGTTGTGCTTGGATGTTGCAGTGAGAATCTGAGTAACAAGGCACACAAACCCATGCGTTACCTTTGTTCTAAAATCTGAAAAAGGTAATACAGATTGCTGTCACTACACCTAAAGATCTACTGCCCACCGTCTGGAACTGGAGGACAGATGTAAGGAGTGTTGGTCATGGGCTGTCCAGACAGCAGTGGCTGCTACATCTGCAAAGGGTAGATGTGAGGAAGGAGAGATGTGCGATATGGGAACAGAGCATCATGTACTGAGCATACGACTGAATACCTTTGCAGACTAGACCAGAAAGTGCCTGGTATAAAGTGCTCACTGCTGGGATACAGAGTGACATACATGTAGCCAAAAGTACTGTCTTGTGAAATGTAAGCTATAACCATATACTACGGCCTTTTTTGCCATATATGTGTCTTTAGTTTTCATATTTTAGTCAGTCTATCACGCATTTTATATGCTCTTAATCATTATTTGCTACATGCCTCCTCTTTCCCTCCACAAATTCATTGTAAAATCACTGAGATTGCTTGGAAAGATTGCTTGGTTGACTTCAGCAAGGTTGGATATGGCATTTCCTTAGGTTTCAAGTCAATGTTATTCTAGTCATTGGTTACCCCTTTGTATTGGATTTAATCTGTACCATTTGAGAGGAGACCCTGAGGACATGCGTTTTTGCACATTGTTTCCTTATGCTCTGGTTCTAAGTATATAATTGAGCAGACAATAGAAATTTAGCAAGAGAAGAAATGGTTCAGTATTTCACCCCACACTTGGTAGATTTGAATTTACTTTGCAGTCTGCCAGAAATTCCACAGGTATTGAACAAGCTACTTAGTCACTTTTTTTCCTCCAGTCAGCACTTTGGGAAATGGCAGCTATGGCATTTTGTAGAGTCACAGTTCCCTGGTCTGTAAGCAGGTGAGTGCGTTCAGGACACTGCAGTATTAAGCATGACTGGGTTAAGGAAAAAGACAAGGGGCTAAAATGAAGGAAATGTACATCACCAACCCTGCAATATCTTATCATTGCCAGCAGTGCTTCATGGCCCTGCCCTTGATGCACAAAGCAAGGAAGCAAAGTTGACTGTATCAGCCAAGAAACTGCACACTGACTGCACACTTCGTGAAGCTGACAAATTCCTAGCATGACCTTAGGTATAGCATGGGCTACACTGATTCTATGACCACTCCTTGAAACATTATTCTTTTATTTTACTTATGGTAATGTTTTTTAGGAATAGTTTGTCATTGTTCTTACCTGTTCTAGCCCTTGCATGAGCCCTTTCTACCTCAGTCTATCATCTCAGCTGCATCCCATACCCCTGCAAACTTATCAAAGAGCCTGGATAAGTTTCACTGCCTGATTCTTTTCGCTGATCCTCAAGGGCTTGTAGCAAAGTCATGTGAGTGAAAAGCAACAGGAAAGAGGAAGCTTGTGTGCGATAAACTGATCTCTGGAATAGAGGTTTTACAGCCATATTGTCCCCTGGGAGCAGATTTCTTCCAGTGAAGTAGAGGCTTAGCTTACTTGAACACCTGAGCACAACAGAGCAGATCCCTTCTTCCCAAGCCTCCTGCTGGGTCACGGTGTTGGGATCTGCAGCATTCCTCCATCATTTCCCTATCAGTTGTACTCTCCCTCACTCATCTTACAAGCCTGGTCCAAAACCAATACAGTTCAACAGTACACTGAGACTTGGCAAGAGCTAGTAGAAATAAGGGAAGTATGACCTCTTTGGAAGTATTATAGCAACTTTTTCTTTAAGTTGTACATCCCTCACATTTGGAGACAGAGACCTGCTGTTTGTGAGCATTTGAATCTGGGGTCTCTTTCAGAAACGTGGCTTTTGACATTCTTTAAAGAGCCACATGCATTTGTTCAAGTTAGAAGTATTGTTATAATTAACTAGAGCTAAAATCAAAATTCAAAATTATGTTAAGGGAATCAGAATAATATCAACATGATTTAGGCAAAATTAGAGGACTATATAGAGAGCTATAGCTGCACTGCTGACCTACATAAAGAACAAGAAGGAACAGAGAGCCATTTTGCTTGGTGTTGGTGACAGAAGAGAAGCAATCTTGCTTGCATGAGGCCATATGCCAAGTCCAGTAACTTTGAAGTTCTACATATTGGCAAGCATACAGGACTCATGCACTTTGAAAACTTAGCAAATGTCTACTTCCAGCTTAATGGAAGCTCTTAAAGTGTCTTATTTTAGTAAGAGCTGGAATATAACAGAATCACAGAATGACCCGGGTTGGAAGGGACCTCAAGGATCATGAAGCTCCAACCCCCCTGCCTGGCAGGGCCACCAAACTTCCACGTTTACTAGATCAGGTTGCCCAGGGCCCCATCCAACCCAGCCTTGAACACCTCCAGGGACAGGGCATCCACAACCTCCCTGGGCAGCCTGTTCCAGGACCTCACCACTCTCCTAGTAAAGAACTTCCCCCTGACATCCAACCTAAATCTTCCCTCTTTCAACTTAAAACCATTTCCCCTAGTCCTGCTATTATTGGCCCTTTCAAAGAGTTTACTCCCCTCCTGATTATAGGTTCCCTTCAGGTACTGAAAGGCTGCAATAAGGTCACCCTGCAGCCTTTTCTCCAGGCTGAACAAGCCCAGCTCCCTCAGCCTGTCTTCATAGGGGTGGTGCTCCAGTCCCCTGATCATCTTCGTGGCCCTCCTCTGGACCCCTTCCAACAGCTCTCTGTGTTTCTTGTTCTGAGGGCTCCATACCTGGACACAGTACTCCAGATGAGGCCTCACAAGAGCAGAGTAGAGAGGGACAATCACCTCCCTGTCTCTACTGGCCACCCCTCTCCTGATGGAGCCCAGGATACCATTTGCTTTCCAAGCTGCAAGAGCGCACTGCTGGCTCATGTTAAGTTTCTCATCCATTAGGACCCCCAGATGTACTCCAATATGTACTCCAGTTGACTAAAATTAAATTTCCTTAAATTTACATTTAAACAAGTGCATAACAAAGAACGATTTGGGAGAAAAACAAGTAATTTCTGATAGAAAAGAATTCTGAATTCCTGCGTTAAATGTTGAAGTAGCATGCATTTTTACAACTACAGAGGCAATTTGACAAATGAAGTTATGAGTATGTTTCTACATTTTAATACAAAAGCCATCAGTGCCATTGAATTTTTCCAGCTGTTTACTGTCATCCAGTGAGAGGCTGACTGGCCTGCAGGCTTGCTGCACTGACTCAGCATGAGCCATGCCTCTTCCTTGCTGTAAGACAGAGCTGGACAGAAACTTGTGCTTCTCTTGGACATAGACACAGAGCAGCTGTTAAGTCACCATCCAAATATCTGACTGCATACAGCAGTTGTAGTTTAGCTAGTAGATGTAGCCAGCAGATAGCTTCTAGTCACACTGAGAAGCGAACAAGAACTGATCTAATGGAGTTGCAGCAATGGGCAGTTGGTGCAATTAGGAGCTACAGAGCCAAAGAACGGAAGAAGTCTTGGTTGCTGATCTAATGAACCAGTGCTGCAAGTAGCAGGCTACTTTCCATGTCAACCTGCTGCTGCTGTGGAGGGATGCAGGCAGCCACTCTGCTCTCACACACCACTGATGTTTGGGAAACCCATAAGAACAGTGGGAAAGATCCTGCTTAGTTTTCAGCCATGGGATGGACGCTGCTCTACCAGTTATTGGAGACCAAGTGTATTCAGCCTGCTGGCAGGGACTATGCCGCGCTCATTACAGACAGGTGTTTGGAGAATTAGCTGGCAAATTTCGAGTTTCTAAAGAACACACAAGTCATCTAACACTTGACAACTGGACACATTCCAGTGTATTTTGGCAGGGCCATCACCAGGATAAATTACTGCCAAATGCAAACTCCCAGATATAAAACTTGGAGGCTTTTTCTAACTTTAACAGGACAATTCAGAGAAATTTCTGTCAGGGAAAATGCATTTGTTTTCCTTACATGTTGTTTTTGAAAAAGCTTGTATCTTCATTAGCATTAATTCTTTTAATTATTTTGCTTTAGTTTACTGTATTTTAACTAAAATATTTTGGTGTTCCCAAAACCAGAAAGAAATTTATTTTTTTTCCGCATATAAGTGATGTCTCCTGAAGTGCCAAATGTTTCACTGGGTCTTTTGATCAGCCATAGGCAGGTAACAGGGAAAATAGAGATGGAGGTAAATAGGGGAGTGTCAGCAACATTAAGCAGAGTGAATATTGTTGGCACAGCTTATATCAGCTTTTGGGACAGCGGAAATAAGCTGGACTTTTTCCACCATTCTTATGTCATTTTATTTACGCAAATTCATTTTCCTCACCTATTTCATAACAGGAACATTTAAATGGGAATGAAAAACCTTATTGGAAACTAAAAGGAACACTCTAGCAACTATGGATTTAGTTTTATCCTGTAGAATGACCTTTAGTGATTGTCCTTTTATCCTCCAGTCTTGCCCACATTTTGTGTCAAAATAAGCAGAAGGAACTGTGGCATTTTGTTAGGAATCAAAAACAAAATATGTACAAATGTGATACTGATGTCTATCAAAGCTCGAGCAAGTGCTGCCGCACTTAGTTCAGCCTCAGCCATCCCACAAGGCCTCACTGTGGACTCAGATTGGCCTGCCTGGTCACGTTGTTCTGGCATGACCACACTGTTGGTACACATCAAAGAGCTTGTGTAGGAGCTTATGGAGGACCAGATTTTACCATAACAACTTGTTGAGGGTCTTTCCGGAGAGAAAGGCCTTCCTACTGGCTTCTTCCCAAGGAAACCATAGGTAGGAAATAAAACCATCACTAAAATGCACCAGGTGTGACAAGGCCAGCAGGTCATACAGGCTATGTGAGGGTAACGTCGTTGAACCATCTTCGTCAGAACATCTCCAATAAAACTCATCTGACACAGAAACATTAAATTTCATAACACAATGGTGCAAGAAGCTTTGCCAGGAGATTTAGCTGGAAAAAAGCCTTTCCATTTTCAGGGGCTCACCACAATGGCAACGGCAAAAAGAAATTAAATTCCCAAACTGAAAAAAATGAGGGAAAATAACATTTTATCTATGCTGGCAATTGGCTAACATTGTTAGGCCGTGTAACTGTGTGGTTTCTCTGTTCTGGTAACCCCTGCCTGGGCATGCCCTCTGCAGAAATACTTGTTGATCACATGTGTCATTCCCAGGAGATGCCAAACATGACTGAAAGGCAAGAAACACACAACAGGACAAGAACCAGACCTGAAGGATGATTGAAAAGCTGTCATGGGAATATCTTTGCAATGACCATACAGGGAAAGGAATACAAAAGGAGGATGGAAATGTGAGCATAGCAGCCTTTTGCCCATTCCTCCCTAGTTGCTGTGTCTGTGCAATGAATCGCACACAGAGCCGTGGGGGGAGGCAAGGATCACTGGTCCTGGCTCCACAACAAGGGGACAGCAGCACCCCTGACACACACCTACTGTTCTCTATCACACGTATAAGCTGTGCAACAGTTTTCTTGGCTCAGAGTTGACATTGTCTTGCTATTTGCGAAATCAATGAAATCTTTTTGTTTGTTGGGCATATGTTCTTGGTTAAAAGGTTTACTGAAGCATAGACGTCCTTCACCAAACATGTGGATGCCTTTTGGGACGGACGGTCGAATTTTTAATGTCGTAGGAGGTCATATTCAATTAGAAATACCATAGCATATTAATAACACATGCACAGCAGCTTTGGAACTGATAATGTGCCATAACAACCTACTTAACTTCATGAAAGGTTTTAGAGGCTTTTTGTGAACTGATGCATGAACAAGTACTGGTGCACATTAATCGCTCCTGCAGCCTGATTTTGAAGATGAAAGTGCATCTCCATGCACTTGCCCAGCTGATGCAGACACCTCTCCTTCCCTCCTTTACTCTGCTAGGAAGAGCACTCTGGTGATTCTGCCACCCACTGAGTAGGCATTTGCCTTTAGAAACTTCTAAAACACAATATGCATTGGTAACACAAAACAGAAATTTCTCAAATGTTAGGATGCTTCAAGCAGCATCCCAACATTCCCATTTTTCTTTCCCTCTTCCAGAACTCGTGGTCACTCTTCAAACACTGATGCTGTGGCTCAGAAGGCATTTTTCTCATAGTGCCACATACAGAAAAGCCTATCAGGCTGAGAGCAGATAAAATCAGATTTCTTGTAATTACAGCACCAATTTGTGCATTTGATGTCAGTAGTGTGGGGATGTGCAGCCAAGCTGGAGTTTTGAAACATCTTGGCATCAGAAACTATGCCAGATCATGTCGCTTAAAGCAGTTTAGAGCAATACGGAAACTATTCTTCAGGTTCAGTTCAGCATGACAACAAAATAGGAGCAAATGAAGATTAAGAAAAAAGTAGCTAATGTAAGTCAGGCATTTCGAAAGAATTATTTCATTTAAAATGTGAAAAAAAAAATAGCATTATACTAAAACTGCTTAAAACTGCAAAACTTAAGCTAACATATCACCCAAAAGAGAAAAAAAGAAGCTCCTGTTTTGCCTAGATTTTGTTTTGTTGAAAGAGAAAAAGCCACTAATCAATTATTTGCCCAGCTCTGTCATCTGAGCTCGGCTGCTGTATGGCATTTTCTTATTCCCTTTCCATTTTAGCATTTTTTTGTAGGTTCAGGCATTCCATCTTGTCTTCTCTCTTCTCCACCTGTTCTTTTAGATTAAAAAAATGGCTTTTTTTTTTTACTTGCTTTGAATCTAACAGTGAAAGATGATCAAATATATCAGTTGTATTTCTTCATTTTTTTTCCTTGTGCAGGGTAGAGAACCTTCTCAGCTTTGTTCTTTAACAGTTTCTGAGCCAGACTCGTCCATTAAAAAGACACAGAAAAGTAGTCACTAAAGATTAATTCCATGTTGCCAAAAAAAGACTAAAAATCATGACAACCTATTCTATAATACAGTACTGCAGCGAACACGTCCAAGCAGCTGAGACTGCTGGTTTTACATTGCGAGCTTTTGAGAAGTCAAAAAAAAAATACAAGGAACGTTTTTTCTGTTAAAAAATAAAGATACATCATCGTTGGTTCACTAATTTCAAAATGTGGACTCACTGGACGATGATCATTTTCTCTTTATTGGAGCTAGATTAATCAGAATATATAATTGTAAAACTAAGCAGCTGCTGGGTTTTGCTTGTTTGGTTTTTTTTGTTGTTAGCAAGATTAAAGTTTCAGGTTTTGTCCTCATTTCGTAAGGACCAAGTAGTACACACATCCAGACACATTCATTCCCATTTCTGTCAGTGATGCAAACAATTCTCACATTATTCATCACGGGAGAAAAGTTCTGCCATTAAGGGATGCTGCAGCAGAAAAGTTCACATGATCATTAGAGGCACAAATCAAATGCTGAAGGACTTTTTCCCCTACACAGAAATTTCCTTTTCCTAATTGCAGGGATTTCTAAGATGTGCTTTGGGAAAGAATACCTATCTAGCAGATTTTAAACACAGAATGCCTTGATATCTTTTGTTTGGTTCTGTATTTACAGTGCCTTGAGATGAATTTTCTTTTGGCTACCTGTGTGGGAGGTGGCACTGGAACCTTCCAGCTCCCTGACTGTTGCATGAAAATCAAGTGCTGTGTGCTGGCTGCTGTGGAAACCCCTCTGACTCCCTGTTTGCAAGGGAGGCCTTCAGTTGGTGGGCTTGCCACAGTGCCAGGGCAGCCCAGGCCTGGGGCTATGGACATCGGTGAGACAGTGTGGTGACCACAGCCCTCTGCACTGGCCAGTAGGCACCGGGAGCCTCTGGTCTGAGCACCTGAGCTGCCCTAAGCTATGCTTTGTGTGGTTCTACCCCATTTTGATGAGGATTGTGTTGACATGCCTGCCCATGTCAGAAGGAAAAAAAAGAAGATTTGCCCCTTTTCACTCATTGCTACTGGAGCTATCTGAAGCGTGGCACCATGATCGCATTGGGTGCCAGTGGGGTGCGGGTACCTAAGCCCTCGAGGTGCTCTGGAAAATCCCAGACCATTATGAAATCAAGTGGTGCTCGGCTGTCAGCACACGTTCCAGCAAAGGCTGTATGTCTCTCATTTGCAGGCTCCAGACTGTCTCTAACCATTTGTGCCTCTCCTTTTAGCACAGGAACAGTGCTGCTTCAGGGAATAACGGCACATTTCTGGGCCATTATAAAGTAAGATCCTTGCTGGTCTGAAGATGCCCCGGCCAGCAGCATGAGGACAACAGATCCCACTGAAGATAGTTTAATAGTCTGGGTGTCAAAATACCTCTCAAGGACTGGGCTTCCTGTACAAGCTTTTGTTGCATTACTTGGTTGCATTCCACCACTCCTTTTTTCCCAGTCCTTTGCAGCAAGCTATTTTTCATGAACATTAAGCCAGCAGGAACCTACCCTGCTTCAACTTTATGAGAGTTCTGACAATTGAAATGCACCCCATCATGTGTTTCAAAGCAAATCTCAACAATTCTCCATCTATCCCCTTGCTGCGAATTGCCCAAACATCTGATCCAAATTATGGCTTCAGCTGGCAGCAACAAAGATTTGCTCAATGCGAATCAATTGCTCCAAACAGTTTCTTTCATCTGTGCAATACTTTTCAATGGAAGTTTCAAGCTCAGATTAGTAAGAACTCTTCTTTATCACTTATTTCCAACTAAAGATTATGAATTTCCCCACTGTTTTCAAAAGAAATAGGAAATTAATTACCCTAAAATTTCTTTGTTTAATGGGAACATATCAATCCCGATGCAAAAAAATGGGATATTACAGTGCAAACCTCAATTTCTTATGGGTTGTCTCATTTCCCTTTTATTGTTACACTGCAAATTTTATCATGCCAGAAATGCCATTAGAAGGTTATTGCCCTAACATAGAATCACAGAATCGTAGGGGTTGGAAGGGTCCACTGAAGATCACCTGGTCCATCTTGCTGCCAAAGCAGTTCCCTTCAGCAGGCTGTGTGAGGAAGTGTCCAGACAGGTTTCGACTATCTCCAGAGAAGGAGACTCCACGGCCTCTCTGGGCAGCCTGTTCCAGTGCTCCATCACTCTCACAATGAAGTATTTTCTCATGTTCAGTTGGAACATCCTGTGTTCCAGTTTGTACCCTTTGCCCCTTGTCCTGTCACTGGGCATCTCTTACGATATCTTTTTGTCTTTTCCTCTGAATTTGTACTCTAGGTTTTGTTTGTTCAAATTCTGGCTTCTCATCCAAAGTTAGAATGAAAACAAGATTCAAAATGAAAAAGTTCATCTTGGGTCAGGAATTTCTCCAGTTCTCAATTTGATCACAAATCTGTCTGGGTGATCCCATTGTATCTTGTATCACACACTGGATTCCAAAGCATTGGCTACAGATGATTTCCATCTCCAGATGCACAGCCTTTATCTCAGGCTGCGTGAATCTGGACTAGGACACATCTTTCAGTGAGAGTCCATGCGGCTCAAGGCAGATGGAGTGCTCTGATTTCAGCTCTGGTGTGCCTTCTGACAGCCTTTCCTTAGGATGTGAGATTCCTCGTGCGGGCTCTCCCAGGTAGTGAAACTGGTGGCACAGGTCACACGGTGCCCTTGCTCAGCTGTGTTTCTTGGTGACTCACCCGTGTGCTCACAGCTCACCACTTATTTCCTCCAGCATAACAGAGCAAGAATGTATGCAAGACATATACATTAAAAGGCACCTTTGCCACTTAAGTATCCTAAAAAATAATATACACAAATTATCCTGAGCTGTGATGTACCCACAGCAGGTCCCATGTGTCTGTAAGCTTTATTATTCAATCTGGCTGGAGCTTCCCTTGGCCTGTTCTTTACCACAGCCCCTCTGGGGCACCTGCTTAGAGAAACACATTTTTCTGACCTTTGTATACCCACTGTTTACCCGGTCAGGTGGAAATGTCAAGTCCTTGTTTGTGGTCAGAGAGAAGCGGTTCCCTTTTCCATATCACTTCAGGCTGAGCTTTAAAGTCGACTGAGGCTGATATCACCAGACCAGGCACCTTGTAACGATATGCTTTTTCTGAAATTCCTTTCAATATCCTTTGTCTGAATAAGTTGAAAACTTTATTCAAGATGGATGGGTCCCAGAAACAGAGGCAGTGCAACATGGATTTCATACTTGGATGTGATGCAAGGATGCTGCTCAGATGAGGATTTGGCTTGGGGGCTGGCCAGATGCAGATGGCGTGTGCTGCTCTCCCAGCATGCATCCCAGTCTCCAATAGGATTCCTTGTTTTCTAGGATCTCCTTGCTGTGGGAAGCCAGACAAATTCTTTGAGAAAATCACCCTTTAGCTAACTAGCTTCTGTATTACTAAATAATCTTTCTAACCTTTTCCATGACAATTTCAATGGGCACAAGACTGACAGAAGTGATTTAAAAGCCAAATTTTTACATAACAACCTATTCTCAGATCTTCACCCATCTGACCTTGAGGACAGCCAGAAAATCATCGCCCTTCCCCTGTAAGGCTTTGTGCCTCCTCCCTCCTTAAGTCCAAACATCTGCTGTTCTTCCCATGTTAATTAAACTTTGTTTTTGCTTTTATCTCTTCTGGAAAGCTTTGGGTATTGGTCACCTGAATTCATTTTGCTGGAGTAGATGGGTCTGATAAGATTTGATGTTTGCTTTGAATCATTCGCTACTACTACTGGAGAAGCAGACAGAATTTCACTTAACTCTTACCCTGCTGTTATTACACCTTCTGTGTGGCCTTCATGTTCTGATCACTTTATCTTTTTAAAGCTATTGTGATTAAGAAGCTTCTCTTTTTGGAGGCAGATCCAACTTAAATATTTATACATATACTTAATAAAGCTTTTCCTCTGGGGAAGCCCTAACGTTGCAAGGTGCTGTACATGGATTTTTCTCAAGGCTTCAGACTTTAAAAAAGCCTCAAAGATGAGGCACAAATAGAACTCAGGATCTTATGGGTTATGGATCCCCTGGTTTCACTTTGGAGTGTGGAGGCAATGAAGTGAATGTATATTCAGCTCAATCAGCTGTGTGTTGATTTCCATTCTGCTATCAATCACCCACACACAGATGTCTTGGACAAGCACTTGCCCACCTGCAGCATGCCTTGCCCTGGCGCTGCTGCACATGACACAGTTGTCTTCTCAGATGCTCTGTGCAGTGACAAGATCAGAGGTTCCTGCACCTGACTGTGTCTTGCATCACTTTTTTGTTGGCATCGCAGCACCTCAGTAGTTAGACTAGAGTTTCCTCAGAGGAGCTGACATCCTGCCTAAATGCGCTTTGTGGCAGGAAACAACCATAACAACACCTTGTAAAGTCTGGTGAAAACAATACCATCAGATGCATCTCATTAGTTTTACTCACAGAGGTAGCCTAAGGAGGAGATTTGATCCAGCTGCCATAAAGGTAAACAGCTGTATACATCACAGGGCGTCTGAGACAGCCACCTGTGTCCAGAGGGAGAAACATCAGCACTGATGTTTCTTAGCTCTTTGCCCACCCCAACTGAGAGTGTCTTATGGGATTAGAGAAGCCAGGAAGTACAAGGACAGGAGACAGGCCCCTATGTGTAACTATGTGTAAGTGTCTACTGCCATTTTACCCAGAGGATCTGTGTCCAGTTCTCCACTCCTCAGTTCAAAAAAGATGGGGATCTTCTATATGGTCTTTAGTGATGTCTGCTTTCACACGGGGTTACAAGGCTTACCCTGGGAACAGGAGGTCAGTGCTGCTTCAGTTACAGCATGCCCTAAGGAGGAAAAGTTCAGCTGGTTGGATGGATCTGAAAATGGAAGAGAGGTGAGACTTGTTTCTGGATTTTACCTTGTTTTTGTTGTCTGATGGATGTGTCTTGGGACATATCTCTGTATCTAGGGCCTGACAACTGGAAGTGGTACAGACTGAAGAGAATGACAGCTGCTGTGCATGTTGAGCCAGTGGCAATGCTGGGGTAGTGCCTATTGATGGCTTTGGTAGTAAGCCTGAGCCTTGCAGCTTGGCTCATTTTTAGTTTCTGTAAAAAGTATCACTCCTGAGAGCAATTTAAAGTTTGGGTCTCTGCACGTACACCTCATCAGAGAGACTCGTCTTTTTATAGTCCATGTTCCAAGTGGCAATAGATTTATGTTTTGTGCCATAGATGCACTTGAGTAATGACAATTGAAGTGATAGTTTGCCAAGCAGGGGAGAGATGTTTTACTGAAGTGTGGTGTAGAACTTCCAGCTCTGGCTTGATTTGATTACTGTTCAGGAAGTTGTTCCAGGTTGTTTATTGGTGTTTTGAGTTCCTCTTTTGAACAATATAATATTTAATTGATGTTTATGTTCCTTTTATATGGATAATTTGTTCTCTTGGCAAATTGTTTAGTGGCTGATTCTTTTTTTCTGGAGGAGTGATTTGAAACACCCTTAACTAGAAGTTAAACAGGAGACATTTGGAACCTCATCCTTTCTGCTAAGTGATTTAGTCTTGCCTCATGGTTGGTGACATTTCTACCCTGAGGAAAATATAATTCACTGAGTTTTAGTATCACTCTCTTTGTGGTCCACTGAACAAGTTTTAATGCAGGGATAGATGATTTATTGTCTATCTTTATTGTCTCTAACAGAGCTGTAGATAAGAGTTGGAGCTAATATCTGATATCTTGTATTTCTTTCAAAACTTTTCCTCCCTTAACTTTCTCAGATTGAACATACATAGTACACATACTTTTGGTAATATTGGAATTTCTCCTGAAGAGATGGCTTTGCTTTGAGAGACGGCTTTTTCTCTGTTTAAGCAGTGCTGGGAAGTATGAAAGTAAATACTCATGTTCTGTAAGCAACACAGATAGCACACAGCCCTGGATCTTTGCCGCAGTTTGAAGCTCTGGGTTCCAGAGGGCTAACAAGAGGTGTAACCTTAAACGCTACCAAGAGTGCAGAATAGCAAAAAATAATCTGATAGGAGTTGTGGGATGACAAAGTTTGGGGAAAGTTTGCTTGGCTCCTGACATCCCCAAATATCTGCACCACGTCCTTTCTGCCTCACTCTAGGCTTGAGTTTGGGGCACAGAAGGCAAATGACAGTGTCAAGGACCTGGTGGGACCGGCTTTTCCTGGGCCTAGATTTTGCAGAATGTGTATCCACTTGCGGCTCATCAGATCTCATCAAGATTCTTGCAGCATTTCAGCTTAGGATCTGCAAAGACTGGATAGTATTTGATTCTCTTGACTTTGTCCACTGACCCAAGTAGTCATATTCCCAGGATGTCACTCAACATTAGTGGTTTGTCGCTTGAGTTTCACAAGATCTGTTGGCCCCTTTCTCAGGCCATCTGAGAGACTTGGGGAAAAGTTTTGCTACTCAGTTATTACCAGGCATCTGTCCTGAGGCTTATGGAGAGAAAGATGAACCTCTGGGGATGAAGCAATGAAGGGTTTTGTCCCTTTTCTGGATGTTACAGTTAGGCGAAGAGTTTGGCAAATAGACTTGCAAGTACATGTGGTTTGGCTATGAGTCCTCATCATTCCTCCTTTGATCTCAGTTGGGTTTTCTCTCTAAAATATGTGGCTTTGGCCTGAAACACATATGGTTCTTCCACCAAGTTGATTTCTGTTGATGGGAGGTGCATTGTGGTTATGAATTTAGTGATCTTTGGTCTCTTTTCTAGGTGCTTTTGGAGTAAAGGCTGCATTTGTCTCTTGTGTTCTATTATTGTATAATACTTAAGAAATGAGACAGGGCTTGGCCTTGTCAATCCCAATAACTCATTTTTAAAGCCTATTTTAACCGAGTCTTGGCTAAGAATATTGTGAAATTGCTTTTCTGGCCTTTTTATTTTGCTCATTTTAGGCTGCATGTAAGAAGTTTCATTTACTAGAGAGTGATAACAGGATTGTTTCTCACAAGTGTCTCTGTTTCGTTTGATATTCTCATTAAAAGTTAGAGAAGCATGAGTAGGATGAGTCATTTTCAGACTTTTCTAATGTAGATTCATGAGAAAGCTTGGGGTCTTCCATAATAACTCTTAACTACTTAGCTACACTTGAGAAACCCCTTAAAGGTAGCCCTTGCTGAAGCCTAAAGGCAATAATTTCAAATCACTGGGTTTACACAGCCAACCAAGGATCACTACAGAGCCTGGACACCTGCCCTCAAGGTAGCCACTAGTGGTCCACTGTTAGAGTGTAAATAGGGGCGGTCATGTTGGAGTCTCTTGTAGGTTTGCTGTTATTAGCTAATGAATGTAAAGTACATACATGACTCTCCAGAGCCACAGATTACAGCTGGTAATAGAAAGGTTATAAGCTTTCCCCAGAAAACAATCTGAGAGGACTAAGACACCAACTTAAACTGAACTCTATCAACAGCGCTGTTCTGTTGGCAGTAGAGCAAATACTATTTTTGTAATAGCAAGACTATAGATTGTAAGACATAAGAAATGACCATGCCACTCTACACAGTGCCTGGTAATAGTTCAGCTGGAATATTGCCTGTGCTGCTCTGGCTTATCTCTCTGTAGCTGACAAAAGCCTAATGAAGAGCAACATGAATGATTAGTGATCTAGCAAATGCAACTTCTGGAGAAAGATTGAATGAACTGTGTTCTCTGTGTTCTCTCTTTGTGTCCTTAAATGTACATAAAGTCATAGTATGAAGGAAAGAAATAAGCTGTTCCACAATGAAAAGGATAATAAATAATAAGTTTGAGTTACTGCAAAGAATATCTGAAATAAACATTAAGAAACGTATTGCAGTACTGGGGGTTATAAAGTGGAGCCTGTGGGCTACCCAGCGCTGCAGGTCTTTGAAGCAAAGGAGGAAAGGTGCAAGAGCACTTAATGCAGCCTTGGAGTGAGGGATTGACTGGTCTCAGACGCCTCTTTACAGCCTTTATTTCTAGGAGCCTGTGAAGTTGTCCAAATTGAATGTTAAGAAGATAACTTCTGGCAGTGGGTTTCAGCCAGCCAATGTAGCCAGCTGTCTGCAACTTAAGAGGCAGGGTAATTTATGATAGGCAGTTCTTCATAGTACTGCTTTATGGTATTACAAGCAAGTTTGCATTTTATTTTACTTGATAATGACATAGATGGAACTATTTATAATTCTGGGTTTGTCTGCTATTTGTTTTGTACCTGGGTTATATCTCAGTTTATTTTGAACTTTTTATGACTTTGTGCATTTTTGTTTCTAGCAATCTACTTTTATATCATCACGTGTCTTGAAATCCTTGTCTGAAATCAGATGGGCATAGTCCATCCGAACAGTTTTTATACTAAACAGATGTTGTTGCCCCACCGCTCATGCACTTCTGATCCTACATGCACATGGGCCCATGCCAACTTCATGAAGTTCAACAAGGCTAAGTGCAAGGTCTTATACCCAGGTCGGGGCAATCCCAAGTGCAGATAAAGATTGGTCAGAGGATGGTTTGAGAGCAGACTTGAGGAGAAGGTTTTGGGAGGGTCAGTTGATGAAAGATTCAACATGAGCTGTCAGAGTGCTCTTGCAGCCCAGAAGGCCAACCGTATCCTGGTTCGCTTCAAGAGCATTGTGATCAGCGGGTTGATGGAGGTGATTGTATTTCTCTAATCTGCTCTGGAGTACTGCCTCCAGTTCTAGGGCTCGCAACTCAAAGTGGACATGGAGCTGTTGGATCAGGTCTTGAAGAGGGCCACCAAGAAGATCAGTGGGCTGGAGCACCCCAAGAGGGCAGGCTGAGAGAGGTGGAGCTTTTCAGCTTGAAGAAGAGAAGGCTCCAAGACCTTATAGAGGCCTTCCAGTACCTGAAGGGGGCCTACAAGAAAGCTCAGGAGGGACTTTTTATGAGGGCATGTGGTGACAGGACAAGGAGAAATGGCTTTAAACTGGAAGATCGTAGATTTTGACTAGGTTTTAGGAAGAAATTATCTACTATGAGGGTGATGAGACATTGGCACAGGTTGCCTGGAGAGGTTGTGGATGCCCCCTCCCTGAGATGTACTCAAGGTCAGGCTAGATGGGGCTTTGACCAACCTGGCCTAGAGAAAGGAGTCCATGCATGCAGCAGGGGGTTTGGAACTAGATGATCTTAAAGGTTCCTTCCAGCCCAAAGCATTCTATTCTGAAGAGGCTGGATCCCAGCACTGATTTCTGAGGGATGCTACTGATTTTACAGCCATAGAAATGTAGGATGGCTTGGGTTGGAAGAGACACTAAAGTCCACCTAGTACCAGCCCACAGCCATAGGCAGGACAGTCACCCACCATCTCAGGTTGCCCAGGGCCCTATCCAACCCAGCTATGAACATCTCCAGGGATGGGGCACCACAGCTTCTCTTGGCAGCAGTGCCAGGGTTTCACCTCTTGCTGAATAGAGAATTCCTTCATAATGTCTGAACTAAATCTACTCTCTTCCTTTAAGGTTTACACCATCCTCCTTGTCCTGTGACAACACTCCCCAATAGAGTGCCTCTCCTTGTTTTTATTCCCCTTTAGACACTGGAAAATCACTGTATTATCTCCCTAGATGTCTCCTCACTGTTGACAAAACTTTGTTTTCTATTATTCAACCAGATATTAATACAAAAATAATAATAATAATAAATCTTCCTTTTAGCCCCATACAATTGAATTATTTTACAAAAACTTCAAAGCAACAGCATGGCTTTACTCTGCACAGTGTTTGTCTGTATGACTGCATCTATTCTGTGCCATGTCCCTGAGTGGAAGTCAGGATTGCTGATCTGTTTCCTGATTTAAAAATTAGTATTGCATCTGTCATCTTTCATTTCTGTGTCACCACAGCTGAGATATTACATATGGGTAGATTATATGACACAGTAGTAGTTTAAAGACTTTATATTTGGGTTCCAGCTGTATTCATAGCTCCTGTGTGAATACCTGGGACTGAATTCAATACCTTATGACCCCTTGTGTGAGCACTACTCAGATAAATAGTCCTCTCACAAGAGATGCATACTGCTTAAAGTGAACAGGGAGAGCTGCTTTGCTGTGGGTTCCCTGAGGTGAGGGCTGTGGGCTGTCCCCAGAGATGTCTTGTTCCTATGGTGGAACACAGAGCCCAGCCCAGGCCGCACTGTGCTGCATGCAGACCTGGGTACCATAAGCCTTGGGAGCAGTGCCAAAGCAGAGCCCCAGTCACACACAGCCCTGTATCAGCTGCCTTTTTGGGTTTGGCTGGGGCTAGAGTTTAGGGTTTCTGGTGCCGTTGGGCCACTTGCTTTAGTCTGCCACTCTGAGCTGGGCCTGGCCAGCAGTAAACAGGGCAGTCTTGCAGGAAGGGCTCAGCATCTGGCTGGGAGCGGCCTTCTGCTGCTCTTGGGGAAAGGTTTAGACCCTGCAGCTGGCAGTTTTATTGCAAAGGGAAGAAGATAGGAAACATCACACTTCTTCCTGGCTTTGCCAAAAAGCACTTAAAAACAACTTCAGAGAAGGTCACGACCTCCCCCAACGCCACGCTTGGAGCATACAACATCCTTGTATGGGAGTTAAATCAGACTGATGGCAAGGGGGAGAGAAATCTTTTCTGACCTTTTGTTACTCAGAACTCCTCAGTAACACTTTTGAGGTTAATTCAATGTGACTTGGCGCTGACCATGGCTGAGCTTGTGCTCAAGCCACAGAAATGGGTTCTGCAGCTGAAAGCTTGAGTTATCACAGCGTACGACACGGTCCTTCCAATTAAACAGCACAGGCACAGCATATGGCAGGATATGAGACCTGCTTGCCTGCCTTAAGGATTCCTTGTGGAGGAATGAGCTTCACATGCCAGAAAATTGATTATTTTCTCAGTTTTTGAGTCATGAATGCGTAACTCCAAATCCATTTCTATCTTTAGGGGAGGAAGAATGTGCTCAGTTTTTTGTAAACTTTCCTCTTTTAACCCAACTGATCCATGACCAGACTAGCTCCGCCATGTCACTTTCTCTACATGAAGAAGTAGGGGGGGGAGAGAAAACTGTCATTCCCACTCCTTTTATGATGAGAAGCAGGAGGAATGAGTGGACTACGTATGGAGGGCTCTGGCAGCACTGCTGCGTTCCTGTTGCTCTCTCATGTCTGCACTCAAGGCCTCAGTGTGTCAAGTCTTACAATGATTAAAGATAGTACAAAAGTCCTACTGTCATGGGAAAACCACTATTTCTATGAAGTACAACCTACACTCTACCTGAAACAGCTCTTGCCCAATGGTAAAATGCAGGGCATCATCTCCTGTACCTGTAGCTATAACTGTACATGTCTGTACAGTGTCTCTAAAGGCTTTGGAAGGCTTCAAGTGCAGGAATGAACTGAGCTTGAAAATACTCATTTATTGACCCTGTACTGTCAGACTGACTGCGCACACTGCCCTGGGCACACATCTCTTCCCATAGCTGGGGACTCCATGGGTAGCACCAGGTGGTGCAGCACAAATCCTGACAAACGCTTGGCAGCATCTCCAGAGCAGGTCAGATGCAGCCATAACTGAGACTAATACACCTCAGGATTGCTATTTCTAAAACGTGCCCATGGTGAAGTACATTCTCACTGAGGAAGCCAATACAGATCTTGGGCCAGACCAGTCACAGCACTGCCAACTACACAGCCGAAAATCTCAAAGCAGACTTTCTCTTTGTATGAATGAACTGGGCTTATGGCAATGGGATTAAGAAAATACCAGTGACTTTTTGCCTTGCTTGAACCCTGTAGTCAAAACCAAGTAACAATTTCCAGCTCCTCTCTAGCATCTGACATCTAGAAACTGAATTATTGCTTTTATTCAAGCCTGAGGTTGCCTTCCATCCCCTGGGCTGTGGATGCCAGGGCCTTCAGAGTCCCTCCAGTACTACAGTAATTGCAGAAAAACTACTGAGCTCCACAGAGCACACCCACAGTGGAAGGGCAGTTCTGCTTGTGGATTTTGTTCTTGTTAGCTACAAGATGAATTTCCCTTCTCTGCCAGCAGAGTCTGGGAAACCTCATGCCACCCCATGGATGGGTTCAGCACAGCTACCTCAGTGGAGATGAAGGGCTCACAGTTTTTTCTGTAAGACTCTCAGATGATGGCACAACAAAGGCTGTGAGCATTCAGCTCGCTTGTGAACCAGAGGGGCCTTGTTTCCACCAGATTTGTACTGAGGTAGCTTTATTCCACAGCAATAGATTGCTGCTTCTGCTGCAGGGCCAGGAGGCAGCTCCATGCACTGTTCTCCAAAGCACAAAGAGGACAGGTGGGAGGATGTGTGACTCAGAAAGCTGTCAAGGGCCTGGTCTGTGTTCCTAGAATTATTTTCCTCTTTGCATCCAAAGGCTTAAAGAGCAACGTTCAACTAGACCTGTGGTCCATGCCCTGAGTGCACTCGCTCATCCCTCAGCTGCACAGCCAGGCCCTTTCTTGCAGCGTCTGATGTGGGTTTGAATGTCCTCCAGCCAAGAAAGGCTCAAAACCCTTGTGTCTCATTTCCTGAGCATGTGTTCAAACCACTAATTCAGAATTCAGGCATTACCCACAGTGCCTGCTTTATATTTATGCTTTTAAAGGATGAAATGGGTGTTGTTTTATCCTGAAAATACAAAGTGTTACCATTGGTCATCAAGGTAGGACACTGTGTTTGGGTGCTGAAGGTCTAGAGAAGCGTGCCAGCTCTTTCCCCAACATCCACTGCCCAGGAAAGCTTCACACTAAACTCAGTGACCCCAGCTGATACCTCACACTGGAAAGAAACAACCACACAACACTTAAAAGGAAGTAAAACAAGTGAGTGAGTTTTAATAGAGATACTGCTTCTGCTGTCAGATGTTTCTTGATTAAAATACTGCCAGAAAATATGTTTAATAAAATTATACATTTTAATAGAGTCTGATTGCATAGGATTCTATTACTTAAAAAGTTTTCTTAGAGTTTTAAAGGCTAACCTGACTGGAAAGTCTCCTAAAGGAAAACAGTTTTGTAATGCAAAGCTCTCTTGTCTAAGGGTTTACTTTTAGTACAGTGTTTTTGTAGAAGATTTACCATTGCTGAGAAAACCTTGTGCATTGTCACTCTAAATTTAGAGCTGCATGCTGCAGGAATACTGAATAGTCTGTTCTGAGCTTCAGGACAAAATAATATTTTTACTTCAGCATGAAACAGCGCTCAATCTTCATCCCTTTGTGGTTTCAGATAAGGCAATCTGGCCCACAGCAGACAGAAAAAGCCTTTTCTGAACTGACACGGAACAATGTTTTCTTATTCCAGCATAAATTTAAAAACCATATTCCTTTTCAGTTTCAGTATTTTATGGTTCCAAAACAGAAAAAGATAACAGATAAGTGTTTATTTTGTCATTGCCGAGGAGTTGCTTAGTGTTGTCCTGAACTCTCCAAGCATGACACCACATCCAAATAACATTTCAGTTTACCTGAGTGGTGCCGCAGCCCAGCCATGTACCCCTAAACCCAAGGGCATCCATCTCATCATCACACAGGTCACAACAGGAATGGGATTCCACACAGGCACCCTGCTTGGTTTTCCCCTGCTGCCGATGCCCTGACACAGCAAGCTGCAAGTGTTTCAGACCCTTGTGTCAGGCTGGATAAACACAGAACTACTCACCTGATGTGGTCTCCAGCAATAGTGGGTGTATAGGCGGCTAATATAAAGAGGTTAGCAAAGATGATGGTAAGTGTACAAAGGCTATATACAAAGGAAAAACTCACCAATGTTGATGCCGGAGCTGAGGAAGCTGTGGCAGTCCTCACTGGGGAGTGATCTCCAAGAGATGCTGCCTCAGTGGTGGTCAGCCCTTAAATGAGGTCTCAGAAGAGGTGGAGTCGAACTCCACCCCTTCTGTGAGCACAGCTACATCACTCTCACCTGTGCTCCCACAGCTGACCCCACACTTGCCTCAGCTGATTAATCAGAGGTTCAGGCTGTGATTACCAATCTCCCATACAGTGGGCAACACCACCCTTTGGGAGCAGTGCTGAGAGTGCTAAGGGTGCCAGGCACCAAGGCCAGAGGGATGTCTTCCATCAGCGTGAGCTCGGATGCCCTGATCCTGGAGACACTCAAGGTGGGGTTGGATGGAGCTCTGAACAGCCTGATCCAGCTGTAGGTGTCCCTGTTCATTGCAGGGCACTTGGACTGGATGACCTTTAGGGGTCCCTTCTAACTCTATTCTATGATCCCTGCCCACAATGTATGCTGTGCTTCATGAATGTTTTTTCTCTTGTTTGTTTGTTTCCCTAAGAAAGATCTCCTGAGTATGGAAGGAGAAAAATGGCTCATGCCATCGGCTCTGCCTGCAAACTCTCTTCTGTCTCTTGGCACTGGAATTTATTGGTGGTGTTTTGGCACCATCGTGCACTTTCTGGCCGAGAAGATCAGTTGTTTTAGTTGTTTCTAATTAATACTGAATTTTTAAATAAGTTTTCCACATAAATTAGACTCTTACACACTTCAGTACTGCCAGATGGATGGAGCCATCTGTCAGAGATTAACGCTCATTAAAGGACCACTTTGTATTAGGAAAAAAATATATATAACAATTCTGTAGAGTTCCAATAAAATTTTTGCTTTGTACATGGGCTGAACTAAACAATTGCATGCAAAACTGCTCTTGTTTTCAAAGATCAGCATGTATGATTGCTTGTATAATACTTCGCTGAACTTGAAAAAAGAGACGGTTGCATGATTAACCCACTTTTACAGCACAGAGACATTTCTGAGGGCTGCTGGTCTGGGATGACGCTGTAGATGCTACAAGAAAGTTTGGAAAGCAAGAGATTGTGTGGCTCACACATGTGTGGGTGAGTGGTAAGCAAATCAGGGATCATTGAGGGAAAAGTTTAAGCCCAAAATCATAGAATGGCATGGATTTGAAGGGACCTCAAAGCCCACCCAGCCTCATCCTCCTGCTGTGGGTAGGGCTGTCACCACCAGATCAGGCTGCCCAGGACCCCATCCAACCTCACCTTGTGTGCCCCCAGGAATGGGACACCCACAGCTTCTCTTTAGTCAGAGCCAGGGCCTCTGAGTAAAACATTTACTTCTAACATCTTCAAATGCTGGAAAGCCACAATGAAGTCTCCCTGATTGAAGAAGCCCAATTCTCTCATCTTGCCTTCACAGGGGAGGTGCTCCAGTGCTCTGACCTTTGTGACCCTCCTCTGGACCTGCTCCAATAGCTCCACATCTTCCTTGTGCTGGGATTCAAGACCTGGCTGCGGTACTGCAGGTGGGGCTTACAAGGGCAGAGAAGAGGAGGAAAGCCTTCCCCTTTAACTTCAGAAGACAGCCCTGGATAAGGTCAGCAATGCAGATCTCGCTGTACTTTTGTTTTTCTTGTTTCTGTTAGTGTCAGCTAGTACAGTGATTAATGATTGTTGTTTTTTTCCTGTTTCCACTGGAAAGGTCAGGTGTGGTCAGGTAGGTGACAGAACTGCCACAACTTTTAGGCTTTTAGGAAAATAAAAAAAAGGAAAAACATTCCCTGAATGGATCTTAAAGAACCATCCAGATAAATCAAATGTTTTCAAACCGGTTGTGCTCGACACAATTCACCGTATCCATTTCCACCACTGACAGAGGCTAACTCAGGCTGAGAATTTGGGAGGCATGACCAAGGTCACACAGCACTGACCAGGTGCAGGCAAAGTGCCTCGCTGCATAAAGGGGGCTCGAACAGGCAAGACAACCAGAGATCACTTGGCTTCATTTCAGTGTCCAGAAAAACACTGTAAGAACAAACCAGATGACATGAAAGATGCCAAGCAGATGAGTGATGGCAAACGCAGATTAACAAGGAACAAATATGAAACCCACTTCAGGTTTCTCCTCTAAGAGGGTAAAAGTGGAAGCTGTCGTTCTATGTGAGCAACAGATGTGCTTTAGCTGCAGAACAGCTCAGTGTGCTTGGTGTGCTTGCCAGGGAAGGTGGCTGAGTCAGGAGATCATCCCTCTCAGATATGTCCAGAGTTGTCCATAAAGTCATTAAGGCTCCACGGCTGAGAGCACGGAGTACAATTATTGAGTTTGCAGTTAACCAGCTCAGAAGGTCTGCCAGCATGCAGAAGAAAGCTGAGGCATTCAAAATGGTCTTGCCTATGTAGATCTAAAAACAGGAGGTAGTGGGAAAAGGACAACAGAGTGTATGAGCCTGGCAGGGGCTTCTAGATGAAAAAACACTTGACAAAGCAACACCTGGCTTCACAGCTTTACTGTGGAATGTAGGTGTTAGCGCAAGTCACAGCACCTTACTGCTGCAGGGAGGGCGAGCATCACACCAGTTTGTACCACACAACAGCAAAGCGTAAGAAAACATGAGGTGATGCTCCCTGCCTTGGCACCAGTCTGGCCTCAACAGAAGCACCTCCTCCCTCAGGTGCTGTGCTTCAAGGAGCTGAGTACCTCTGCTTTTAAGGATAAGGAAACTGAGGCACTGTTTGGTGAATGCCAGCTGTTCGGCCATGTGCAGGGACTGTGAGGAAGACCTGTGTGCTCCTCTCTACACTGTATACCCACTGTCAGGGAGTGGGAGAACAGACATCCAGCTAGAATCCACCCTGATAATATCAAGATGAGGCTCTGCTTTGTGTCTCTGTTATGTTGCTCAGGGAAATCATCAGAAAAATATTTTGCTCCACTTATGTAACAGTTTAGAATCATGTTAATCCCTTTCATGAAGTGCACATGTAACAGATACCTGAAGATTTCATTACACCTCATTTATCAATTAAATGGATGCACAGCCCCCTCCCCAAGGGAGTCTTTTCTCCCCTGTAAATTTCTTTTTAGAGTCACGCTGCAGGAGGTGATGTATTTGCCTGCTGTGCCAAAGGGGAAGAGGGCAGTTAAAACAATAGACAATGATTCTGATCTGTAGACGGGAGAGCTGAAGAAGCTTCAACCTCCTTTGAAAAGTCCCAGGGGGCAGAGCCTGAGAGCTATTCCTAACCCACCCGTACAAAGCATTGTGCAATCCCTCAGTGAAAAATCCTCCATGGCAGCGATCGCACAAGCACACAGCTGCACTGCACCGTCAGGAGTGCAGTCAGTAGATGGAAGGATGTCATTATCCCACATCACACCTGGGCACAGCGTCCACACTCTGTGTTCAAGAGGGTCATTGAAACCACAGGGACACATCAAGGTGGTAAATGGGGCTGGAGACTTTGATGTCTGAAGACTGAGGTTACAGCATCCATTCAGCCTAGAGAAGCAAGAGCTCAGGCTGTTTCATCCAGTCTTTCAGTACTTGAAATGCTTGTGTAGAGATGATGAAGGCACTGTCTTCACAAGGCACAATGGGACGGCCAAGCTGTTTCAGACCAAATTACGTCTCTGTGTACAAGAAAAAGCGCTCTACTATGAGACCAGCTCAGATACGAGATGTGGCAAAATTTCCTATGACAGAAGGCCGCAGGGCTTGGCATGACAAAGCCTGGGATGGCCCAGCTGCCTTGCTCTCCCATCTTGGCTGAGCTTTGCCATTTTCTCTCAGCAGCCTCTGTTCCTACAGGGACACAGCTGTGGGATAGCACCACATGGGCACAAGTCTCCCTGCCACAGAAAGCACGTGCTTGGCCTACAGCAGCACGTGTCTGGAAAGGGCAGGGTGAGGCAGGAGGTGACAGGGAGATGGGCGCCCACCAGCGGAAAGGGCAATTTGGCCATATAAAGGGAGGAACCTGGATTTCAGAATGCCTTCAGTGGCCCAATGCTGTTCCAGCTGGAGACAGTTGAAAAAGAAATGTGAACACAGCTTTCCTTTTTGTCAGTTCCAGCCCAAATTATTGGTCTCTCACCTTCTGACTTCATTTTGAAGTTCTGCTTGTTTAAAACATGAGCTAGGTCCAGCCTGAGATTTCTCTTGGCGATAAGATGAATTTAGCAGCTAAAAGAAACCTTAGCCATGGGAAAGCTCAAAGCTCATCTGTCAAGAAAATTAAACCTAACAGAGCATTGTTGTTGTTGTTGTTTTTCCTGGCTCCTATTCCCTTTTTAATGAACAAAATGCTCTCGTAAAATCAAGTGGCAGATCAGATAAATGAAACTTATGCCTGGGGTCAGCTGGCACAGACATTTATCTATGGACGCAAAGGGAGCGCCTCTCCTTGTTCCCAGCTCCGTCCAGCTGCAGGAGCCTTCAGTAGCACCGGCCCACACCTCTGCTTCAATGGACAAGGGCTGTGCTGTGGGGTTTGATCCACCCCCTGTTGATGTCAATAGGAACTCAGTCAGATGCGGAGTTTTGCAGAAGCTGGCACCCATGCTGAGATAGACACTCTCACAGGCCCTGCCTGCACCACGTGCCAGAGCTGGGCTGCAACAAGGATTTCCATATCTGCACCCAGCACAATTCAGGACTTGGGCTCAGCCCACTGAAACCCACCAGATTTTTGCCACTGAATTCTGCAGAGATAAGATGGCATCCTTAACGCCTCATGTTCTAATTGCACTTGCACCAGAGCTCACAGGAAGCCTTTCCTCACACCACATGAAGGATGAGGGGCATTGCTCCCGCCTAGTCCCTAACTGAAGAACAGCTTTCCTGAAGCACCAGACAAACCCAGTAAGCCATGTATGACTCATCAGACACAAATGGGTCCACAGACTGAGACAAAGGTGCACAATCACTACAACTTTGAACAATTGCTTGTGAGAAATTGGTAAGTAACAGATGCTGTCATCAAGCTTTTACTGTAATCTGTGACGGAGTAATTCAGTAGGTGAAGATCTCCAATGTAAACTCAATCCCTCTTTTTATTTTTTTTTTCCAAATACAGTATTGTAAATGACACTTAAAAATGAGCTTTTGGACTTAGGCACAAAATACGGGACAAAACAGAAAATGAAACATTTTGATATTTTGTAAATAATAAACTTCCATGGACTAGCGGGGGCCAGAAATATCACAAACCTCTACCAGGACATCCCCATCTCTCCTCTGACAGCCTGCTCTCCCTCGAGACACCCAGAAGCCCATAGAAGCCCGACACTGACATCTAGTGTCAACCAGGCCACTCATCCCTCCCCCCAGAAAACAAAGTTTAACATAATTTATTACCTACTTTTTAAACGAAGGTACTGAGGACCCAAACCTCCCTTTGTGGTCAGCTGATCTGACTGATGATCACTGATGAGCTCAAGCATAAGGCCATCAATTATTGTTGAAGGTCTGCAGCCTCCCGTTTTACACGTTTAAGAGAACAGCTTAGTTCACTCCACGTGGTTTCAAGTTTCTCATCCTTTTTGTATAAGTCCACAATAATACATTTATACTTCCTTATTGCACATTTATTGGCATTACTACTGTAAAAATCATAGGGATACGAAGGTACGAGCCATATTCTTGCTGAATAGCTCTATGTTTTCACAACAGCGTTCTTTAAGCTGAGACTCCTGCTGAAGGTCATGCATTTCTTCTTGGAGTGACAGCAGGATTTCAAGACTTGCAGATCAGCAGAGACTCACCTTTAAGCAGAGCAGGTCTGAGTCTGGACAGAGGAGCACCCACTTCCATTGAGCAGCTCCTGCAGCAGGCCTGCAGGGCAGCCTACATTCCAGCTTTGCCCAGCATTCTGCAGGATGTCAGCAATTAAGACACACACCCCCCACAACCGCTTACATCCTTTATGTTTTATATAAATACGTATCTAAGAGAATGCAATAATAGTCCTGTAATTTCCATGAAGTACACGTTTTGTGTCTGATTCAACATGTGCTATCCATTTAATTGGAATTATTTTCTCACACAACCCCAGCTGTCCCCTTACAGTTGCTGTCTTTGACAGGATCGTCTCCTTGAGACGAATACATATTTACTACCAGTAAAAAAAAGTACTATCTATCTATCAATAGATTACAGGGCTGGAACAACTATTTTCATCTCTTAAATCCACCAAATGCAGCCATCATCACCTCAGTGACCTAGGGGCAAGGCGGGGTTTCCATTTGCCATCTTTGGACAAAGGCAGAGGCACCTTTACTTACCTGCAATCTGAAGGTGTCAGCGTAAGACTGTCACCCTTGAGCTCCACCACCATGAGCACAACCGGACAAAATGCCCCCACAGCACTCCTCCCCTTTGAAGCAGCATTAGCAGACTCCACTGCTGCAGCACGGCAGGCAGTACTCGCAGCACATCAGCTTCCAGACCCTGACTGTAAACCAGCTGCTGGCACTAAAAAGGAAATACAGCTCGTTTTCTTCCCATGGCTGCCTATTCTCTTCTTTCTCTCTCATCCTCAAAAAGATACAGGTCTCAAGGAAAGAAAAAAAGCACGCAAGCAAATTGATAGTCATCTCTCTAAATTTAGCTATATCGTTACTGTGGCATTTTCATTCCCGGGGTGTAACAGGAGAGGCATCGTGAACCTTGCACTAGGGAGTGCTCAGACTGAATGGGTACACAGACACGCAAGAAAGAGTCAAATACTAAGTTCGAAGCTCATGCTGGAGTAACATATCCTCCAACAACACCAGCAATCTGCAAATGCCAGTTGTGTGCACGGACAAATTGCTTTCAGAGTTGGATAAAATCAAATAAGAAAAATAATCTTGAGAGAAAAAGAAAGCTCTACAGATAGTTAGAATAGAGGCAATAGATTTTGCATTACTGACAGACTACAGCCAGCTCATTCCTATACACCACTTCCAAGCTGTAAAGTTTTGCAACCACCTACTGAAGAAGACACCTGACTGTACTGTATGCCCAAGCAAAAAACATCTCACGTCTCTGAGGAGCGGCAACCTGGATCCTAACATTCAGTGCTCCATCGTGATGAGATCCTACCACAGGCCAGCTGGAGGCTCAACTTCTCACAGAAGTAGACAGGTCACTCTGCAAGGGACTTCAGACAGTTCTCCACAAGCATTCTATGAGCAGTTTAGGCAATTTCTGGCAGCAGATCAGATACCAGGGCACAGCTTCTCTTGATGCAGGAAAGAACGTTTTTCTTCTGGCAATAAATGGAAAGAACACATCTATGAAATGAAAAGAACCTTGCACCAACCACCGAAGACATCTACCAGAGGATCAGGAGTCTGCACATACTGAAGTCAGACAGCAGCGGGCTCTTGCTGCCCTCACTGCCCATCACACTTAACACAATACACTGCACATCTATATCAAAATGTAGGCTGGGGAAGAAGTACTGCTCTATTTCAGTGCCAACAACGTGGAGCTGAAGAGTCAGGAATTAAGTAGACAGTGTTTCAAAACAACTTTTAAAGACAGTAGCTTAAAAACAAGTCCATAAAGCTCTACTGTAAACAGCATGAAAACTGAAAAACAAGTATTTTGATCAATGCTTTCACATATCAAATACTTTTCTAGCATGCCAAAATTGGAAAACACAAATCACTTCCCTGGGTGGATTCACTGTGTCAGAAGAGTGGACAAACCCCAGTAATCCTGTGCAAAGAGAGGCCTTCACAGAAATGAATAGGTGGCCTGTGGACATACGCTATTGCATAAAGCAGAGAATCTCTGTCTCAAAACGCTACGTTTAAACATGGATTTGAGTGGAAACAACGTGTGCAGTAAAGCTAATGGTGGAAACTGCAGTCTTCAGGCAAGATCTTTTCAGAAGTCCGTTGTTATTTTTAGTTGCTTTTCCTTCTGACATTTTAAACTGACACACCAGGAAACCTGAGTGGTCAAGTCAGCTCCCTCCAACCCCACCAGAAGTCAGGACCCCAAAAACCTGAGTCCTTTGAAATCAGATTGATACATTCAATTCTCAAATAGTTTAAACTGAAAAAGATGTACATCTTTTTCCAGTTGGTGCATACTTCACTAAGCTTAAATGCCTCTGAGTAGGCTTCTGAACTGTCACTGCTGGCATTATTAGTAGGCAAAGAAAGTCCCATTTCAATCAGAAACTTTATTTTGAAATACATTACACAGTTTACATGTGAAGCGCTTCCACTGTAAGATACTTCAAAACATTGCACTGAGCAAAATGGCTGACCAGTTTCCTTGAAGCTCATCCAGATACGTTTTGTTTTTATTAACAACATCTTACAGAACTAAGATGCAACTTAGGCATTTGTATTCAGAAGCTATTACTAGGTTTACCTTAGGGAGAAAGTACACGCTTAACTGTTCCAGTTAACTATGTGCTTCAGTAATGATGTTAAGGATTTGGCATTAAGACTGAAAGAAACCTGAGTCCTAATTAAAACTCGTATTCACCAAAGATTAAAAACAAAACAAAACCACCCCTTCTGAAATTACTTTGTTTAATAAGGCACAGTCAGACACGTATTTATAAAGACTGGCTACCAACTCAGTTTTACCTGCACAGCCTCCTTGCTGCTGTATCAAATGCAGTCTGAAAGTTGTTCGACCTGTCTGCTGCTGAGAATTTTCAAGAACAAGGCAGAGCAATAAGGCAACTAAAAGGACAAAGCAAGGAAGTTCAGCGTTCGTGACGTTCGTAAATGTAACCTTCAGGAATAACAACAACTCCATTATTCCGTTATCTTGGCAGAAAGAAGGTTCGAGAACTCATAAGATACGGTGCTGTTTAAAGAACACGAAGGAACTCAACTCCCAGTCAAAGACCTAAAAAAATGAAAACAAAAGGGAGCAGGGGAGGGTGCAGGACAGAGGAGAAAACATCCCCTTCCCCTCCCAATTAAATCCGTGAGGAATAATAGCTTAAGCATATCACTGCATGCCTTCTGTGGCCTATGAATGCCTCACAGATACTCTTAAATCATCATTTCAAGCTGCTTGATTTCAGTTTTAGGTCACTTATAAATAATGCATCCATTCCCCTGTGGTAATCAAACCCAAGAAAAAAGAAAATCACGAAGAGCATTTCTGACAGAAATTTGTATCACATATTAAAAGATACTTTCTAGTTCTGTGAAACAAAACACACAAGTTGTTAAAAATCCTTTTGCACAGCTGAACTCAGTGCAGGTTTAAGATTAAAAAAAAAAAACGTAAATGAAATAGGCATAACAAATGTTGAATATAAAATACATTCTAAAGGATTTTACAGAACGGCTGAACCTTAAGCATAGAACTGAGGATAAAGGATGTTAATGACAAGCAGCCACATACAGAACACAAAGCAATAAGTTTAAATCAGACTATTTTGGTTTGTGTAGCCCTTTATTAGCAACTAAAATAGAAGATATCTGTTGTACATCACGGGTAGTAACTGACTATACTGGAGTTTTATTATATTCTAATACAGGATCATTTATAAATGCGTTGTTTTTCTTTTTTTCCTTTTATTAAAAAGCTTCCACTCCTTTTTTTCCCCATTTACAACTTGCAAAACTATTCTGAAAGCTGAGTACATGTGCACAGGTCTGCAAAGAGTGCAAATTTAGGATATGGTAAATGCTTTACATGTCGCATTTGTAAGGACTGCCTGCCACCCACACCTTCACAGCTATTATCTTGCCTAAATATCACAAAATGTTTTGATACCACTCTTCCTTCCATTGTCCTAAACAAGAAAGCATTTTTAAATGAGTTGAAACTAAGGAAGGACTACACCTACTAGAAAAGAAGAAAGTTCTATTAGTTTGAGGTTTCAGTATACCCAAAGACCAGGGACTGTATCTTTGTAAGGGCTAGGCTGGGACCCCGTATACAGAATGTGTGCAGGTGCCATCCCTGAGCATTCAGCAGTTCAGTGAACCATAAGTGCTCCAGCTGCGTAACTCACTGAGCTGTCTTGCCAGTTTCGACACTGGCTTGACTGAGCGTAATTCAAAAATGAGAAGCTCATATTCATTCCATTCTTCTGGAGCTCATTGATAGCCTGGAGAGAGGAGGGGAAAAACAAAACAACAAAAAAAGAGGATCAGACTTCAGTCCGTTCCCCACCCCCTTGAAGGCTCTTGCCCCCCAGTGTACCACATACATCCATGGTGTACCACATACGTCCATGCAGCAATATAATGCAATACCAAACAACCTTACAAAAATCAATCCTTTGGAAACCACTTACAGTTCTATGAGGAATTTACACAGGCACACAGACAACAAAATATCTGTTAACACATTTTAGACGGTATTTTTTCCATTAAAGAAGAAACGCACCAGAAATACATTAAGTGTGACAAGTGGCAAAAGCAAACTAAGGCTTTAACTCAGACTCATTGCAAAACTCATCGTTATTTGAGGCTAAGAATTGGATATTTACGCAGTTAAGCCATAATACTGAATTTTGATACTTGCATCTCCAGTATTGATATTGCATGTATCAACTTCTATACACCCCACTTTAAAAGACTCTTCTAGATGTTCTCCATAGGCTGCATTTCCAGGGAATTAGGTTTTCCCTTGTAAAAGAGGTTAGCATGCCTCATATTTTAGATTTAAATTGTATTAAAAATACAGTGGGATTCACTCAAGCACTATGATAAATCCGCAGCACTCCATCAGTAAAGCAGCTGTGACCCAATTTAAACAAATAAGTTAAGGCAGGTTTATGCCTGCACTGCATCAGAGCAAAACAAAATGTAAGCATAAAATACCAGTTAAGCTGAACTCTAATTGCCATAAATTTAGGAGTTAACAGTGCACTGCACTGCACTCATTCTCACAGAAGTGCTCTCGCATCATATTATTTGCAAAAACAATGTTGTCGCACATCACAAGGCATTCACAATAGCCAGCTAATAGCAGTACCGAAAAAGAATATACACATAAAGTGCATTTGTAAGTACTGATTCAGAAGAATAAGTACATACTTCTCCACAGAGATGGGTTTTATTTTAAAGTGCCAAGAGAAAGTGAATGACTATTTCATTGAAATTCAAAAGGATCATGGTACCTCATCTCCCTCAGGCAATTGAAAACCTCAGCCTTTGCAAGAATATTTGTCTATGAGCAAGACAAGGAAATTAGAGACCAAATTGAGAACACTTGGAGAAAGGAATTAATTCAGGACTTGCCATTTTAGAGCTAAGGAATACTTCAGCAATAGTACATTTAAAACAAATGCAAGCACGTTGCTCTACGTTACACTTTTTAACAGATCGGAAATTACTTACGTTTAATAATACGCCAATAGGATGTCTTCCACATATTGTATTATGGTATTTCTTCAAGTAATTGCTAAAAGATACAGGATCTAGCTGCTCTATAATGTTCATACCCTGAAAAAGAATTGATAGCAGTGATTATTTCACACATTCATAAGCAGGTGTCTGAATAATCACCTACTTATGAACACAGAGCACATGAGGAATAAAAATCCTCTACTTCCTATCAAGGGAATCTCAGCATGTGAGGATCTAGCTTGCGGTCTTCTTCTTGCCAGCCCTTAATTTACAAAAGCAGGAATCCTTCCAAGTCTGTCAATGACCCAAAGATCTGTGATATTATCCTTACAGGTGTCAATGAAGTTCATGTTAAAAGCGCTCCTCTCACAGACTAGCTGACTCCCACCTCCAAGGATCTCTGCTTTCGTAACATTTTGTACTGCAATAAGCAGAGACAGTTACTAAAAGAGCAAAGCAGGAAGAGGTTTCTCCTCCATCTCTTCTCTCTGTTAAGAGCCTTCCAGACAGAGCACTTTCCTGGGACTCCTGGATGTCAATAATCTCCAGACAAATTATACATGTGCAAATCAAGCACATGGAAAGATGAATGTTTCCTAGACAAATCAAGCACACAAACAAGGCAGTTGATCTGGGCTCAGGAGTGGCCATTCACTCACAGCATAAAAATCAGATCCAGAATATATCTAAAGCATTGGCAAGTTGGCACACCACAGAACCCTAAGAGCCAGGAAACCACGCTTCCATATTCCACAAGGCCATCACATCAATACGTTCCTTTCCATCCACAATGAAACCCATGATAACATGGGGTCTACTATGAAAGCTAATGCAAGGAAAACAAATGTACGTTTGCAAATATTTGCATTTCCAAAGGCAAAAAGAATCTTACAACTACACATACAGCCTACTCTCCTCCTATCCTCAAACATACGTGATGAAACATGAATTGTATGTGATGAAAGTAGTTCAAAGCAGGTCTGACACCACTGATGTCTGGGTTTCATTATTTTGGCTATATCAGAGTCCACTCTCTGCTGTTTTTCCTCCCTCTGAAGATGATTAATTCTGTTCACCAGGCAAATGAGCCCCAGACACTTACTAATCAGTAGGACACATAGCCATGCTTCTTAATTGTAACTGATGAAGCAGGAAGGTTTTCCTCAGGGACCAGAAGAAATGCATACACTTTACATGGGAACACTGGGAATTTTATATTAGAAAGCTACATTAAAAAGGGAGAACAGAGATAATTTCTATAAAGATTTCTTCTGTTTCTGTGGTTGCTCCAACCACTCCCCCTGGTTTTGTGAAGCATAAATGATAAAAGCAGAAATCCTGATGCAGGAAGCAGTCTGTCTGAAGTCTCCATGTCAGAAGTGAAACCTCTTCAATATTCTGCAAGGGCGTTGGCTGATCTGGCAGCTACACTAATTATTCAGACTGGATTACAGCCCAGAGGTTCCCAGAGCTGGAGGTTCCCAGGAGCGTCAGGGGAGGATTAGAAAACAGCAACCATAACCATCACCTTTGTGTAATTTCCATTAAAAACAGACATAAGACTATTTCATAAAAAAGATTAACTTTACAGAAAAATAAAACCAAGCTGTACTGACTAACTGCTGGCAGGAGCCCAGTTCTTCTAGAGTCACAGAGAAGGTACACAGACCCCTGGCTAGTAATCATAGCTGTTACTCACACTCTAGATCTACAGAACTGCCAAAAACAAAAGGCAACTCCTCTCTAAGTAGCAGTGATTACAGATACCATTGTATTTCTAAGGAGCTTAAGAAGCATGTACTCAAAACACGAATTTACTGCTGAATTGTACACGTCAATATTCTAATGACAGCAGAACCAGATATTGAACAGCTCAAAAGAACATATTTCACCCATTAATGAACCATTTCATGGCATTTTGAAAGAATGGCTGCTAACCTAGGAGGCTCACTTTACAGCCATAAATCACTAGAACATACTGTGCACCGGCATTTGAGCATTCGTCTCAAATGAATGAGGATTTATAACAATGCCTCATAAGCTTATTTCCATGCACAAATCAGCTCTGCAAGCAGTTAGAGCTACGCAGTTCATCCCAGCAAATATTAGCAGAGCTCCATACACTATAGAGTTGATACAATCCATTGGAAGTTGGCAGTAACAACTTTACTATCAGCATTCAGCAGCACTGAACATTCTAAACTTTCCAGTTTAAGAACTGTAGCAGAACCAAGCTTGGTTCTTCATCTAAAATGGCTTTGAGAAACAAAAGAAATACTCCATTCAGGAGGTGTTTCGTTTGCTCTAGAAAGAAGTATGAAGCTGGTCAGAAACTTGCAGCATTCTAATAACTGTTCTAAATCTTGCTCAGCTGAATTAAAATACAAGACAAAATGTACACTATCACACAGCTTTACAGTTTATCACGTAGTTATTACAGCATATATCAGTTAACCAGACAGGATAAATGGCATCTACAATAACCTAGCACAGTGTATATAACGTAATTAAACAAACAAACATTGTAAAATGATCCCAATAGAATGAAATATCTACCAACTTACAAAACAAAGAAACAAACCCAAAAAAACCACACCCAATCTGTATACTTATTTTACACCATAAACCCCCACATCATTCTCTCCAAAGTGGAAACATATGGATTTGATGGGTAGACTGTTCAATGAACAAAGAACTGGCTGCAGGACTGAGTCCAGAGAGCGGTGGTCAATGGCTCAGTGTCTCTATGGAGACCAGTGATGAGTGGTGTCCCCTCAGGGTCAGTGACGGACCGATACTCTTTAATATTAATGATTTTGGCAGTGAGGTCAAGTGCACCCTCAGCAAGTTTGCTGATGACACCAAGCTGTGTGGTGCAGTCACACCAGAGGGACGGGATGCCATCCAGAGGGACCTAGACAGGCAGAGCAGTGGGACCAGGTGAACCTCACGAGGTTCAACAAATCCAAATGCAAGATCTTGCACCTGGGTCAAAGAAACATCCACTGCCAATACAAGCTGGAGGAATCAAAGGACTGAGCACTGCCCTGCAGAAAAAGACCTGAGGGTACCAGTAGATGGGAAGATGGACATGAAGCAGCAATCTGCCCTTGCAGCCTAGAAAACCAACTATATCCTGGGCTGCATCAAAAGAAGCGTGGCCAGCAGGTCGAGGGTGGTGATCCTGCCTCTCTGCTCTGTGCTGGTGAGACCTCACCTGAAATACTGCATACAGACATGGAGTCCTCAGTAAAGAGAGATCCATTGAAGTGCACCCAGAAAAAGGCCACAAAAATGATCCAAGGGATGGAACACCCCTCCTACAAGGACAGACTGAAAGAACTGGGACTGTTCAACCTGGAGAAGGCTTGGAGGTGACCTAATAGCAGCCTTTCAATATCTAAAGGGGAACTACAGAAAAGAAGGGAACAGACTCTTTAGCAGGGTCTGTGGTGACAGAACAGGGGAAAATGGTTTCAAGCTCCAAGAGGGTAGGGAAGGAGTCTTTTACACACAAGTCACAGAAAAATTAATGGCTGGGCACAACAGAGACTGAAGAGGTGGACAATCAGGCAGAAAGTCATAGTCTTGCATTACACCTAAGCTAAAGTCTTTTCAGGTTGAAGCTCTTTGGAAGGTACTAACACACTGGAGTAGTCGACAAAAATCACTTCAAAAGCCAGCCATGCTGGGCACTGCTTCTCCACAAAAATGGCTGGCTGTTCCTGCACAGCTCCCCTGTCAGTATTCAAGGTAACAGAATCCTACCAACTCAAGTGCGGTATAAGCTTTCACAAACAGATACAAAATGAGCAATCTGGCAGAGAAGGTTGGAGCCCATAGTCTGAATTCTCTGGTCAATAACACTCGCAGAATAATTACTCTTCTATGATGCACTGCAAAATACTCCTCTGCTCTTATTTAAGAATCTGGCAGCTATCAGGTTACTGTATACAAAGACAGTATTGTACATCAGCTGCTCCATTTGAGGCTTCTTCCCTAAGGTACCCCTGTTAATGAGGAGGGTGTGGTACCCCTTTCAGTGAGCATACTGCAAGGCAACAGAATGGGCATATTAAGAGCAGCTGAGGAGAAACTGACGTTTGCCCAGCAATATTTACAACTCTGCATCTTTTATGCTTGAGTCTCAAGTCTTTAACAGAATTACAGTAAATAAAGTCTCTCACAGCAATTAAGAGGTTGGGAAAGCTCTAATACCCACAATGTTTAGGGTTGTTTATAAACACTAGGTAGGAAAAAAAAAATAGATCACACATATGCATAAGACGAAGCCCAACTAAGATCACAGTCCTTCTGTAAGGGTATTTCTAAAGTCCTTTTATCTCAACACAGAATACTTTCCTGCTTACAAAGCGTTCAGTCTGCTGCTTTGCTGGCTAGTAAAAAACTGTAAAATTAATGCTATTAGCTAGCAATAATTTTACTGGATCAGCAACCGCAGAAGGCGACACCTCTGCTGGTTTTAGAACAGTTTTGTCTTTAACTTTATGCTATTTTCTCTGTGGAGAGGCCCAGAAGTTATAAGAGTAGTCTCTTTGGCATGCCAAACGACATAAAAAAATTCAACACTTGAGCTAAGAACAAACAAGCAAGCAAAAGATTGGGGCATATAAAACTGAATTAACTCATCCAAAAAGCTGGAAGAATATGACAGGCAAATCTTTGTGGCATTGTCCTTATTATCCTATTGCTAGAAACAAATTTCCTAAAATCGCTAAAATATCACTCTGTATCAAGTTTGAACATGGAGCCTGATTATGGAATTACGTGTTTGATGATATGATCCAACAGACAAAAAAAGCATACTGCCACAATGCATGGTCAGCTTTCCAGTTAAAATTAAGACAGAGACTGTACTTTTAAAATCACTGCACTGTGTGCAACAGACATCAATTTCACCAGTGCTACAAAAATGTCACTTCTTTTTGGCTAATAACTACATAAAGAAACAGCCCAAAGCAGCATGTTCATCAAAAGTAATGAAATGCCCAAGTCCAGCCTTCTTTGCAGAAATAAGCAAGAGGAAACTATGTTCCCTGACACACTTTAATCTGCGTTCCTATAAAAATATGCAGAGCTGCAAGTTCTGGGACTCTACACAGACAAACCTCTCATCTGACAATAGGAATTAGTAAAAATGGCATTGAGTGAAGGCAAATTTACTGCTTCTATTCCAGCAACAATTGGTGAAAACCAAAGACATCAATTCAGATACACAAAGGAAAAAACTCCAGAGTTCTCTCCAACATATCTCTTATTTTACTCATTTCAGGCAAGAGAATAAAGATAATAAATAAGTGCTCCCTAAATAACAATAGCTTTCTCTTCCAACAGATTTACAAAGTCACAGAAATGATCCAGTACTTTTAGTTGAACTGAATTAATGCTCTGTATCCAGGAGAATTACTTCTATTCTGTGAATTAAACATGAGTTAACCTTATTGAAGGTTACAATTATTTTTTCCCCTATTTAAAAGGAAATACTTGGCTTCTAAGATTGCAAAAAAAAAAAAAAAACATAACAAAATTGGCACTATGGTCTCCAACCATTTGGCAAACCCAGCACACAGTATGGCCTAGCATCTTTCACTCAACAACTGCTACAGAGTAGAAGAGAGGTAAGACTGCTCCCCCAACAAACAGGGACTTTTGTTTTCTTGAGAGCACAATCCCCGATGGCCTTTCCTCCTCATAATCGATGATGCTGAAACCATTAACACAATCACAGAGATCACAAAGCTGTTTCATTATGCAGGTAACATAGCTATCAAGTCTGAACTACCACAACATTTAATCATTTTTACTGTTTCTCATACATATAAGAAGGTACGTGGACAGGAATTCACTGGGGGAACTCTAAGTAGGTAAACATGCATTTATTCTCATAAATTATGCTTATTAGATTACACCCACAATGTACCGTGCACACTCAGTTAAACAGAAGAGATTAGTAAAAATCCACAGCTAAGTTCTTTCTCTGGTAAGCAAAGGAAAAGTACACATTCAATAAAATAGCCAATCTGTAACACTTTGTTAGAGAAGTTTCCGACGTGTTCAAAGTAATGTAAAGTACAGGAGAAACTTGTTAGTTAGTTCCACCAAATCTGAAAACTTACCATTTTATCTAGGTGCTCAATGGATCTATAAATTTCTCCTTGGGATTCATCATAGTAACTGTAACGGAACCTCTGACCTTGAAACAAAAATCACGTATAAAATAAAAAAGGGAAAATTTGTAGCTAAAACACTCCCTAGTACTTACAAATTAATCGAAACTGTAACATCTGTAAAGTTGTACTCTCCATTTGCTTTACATCTTTTAGCTCCACTGAGAAAATTTTAGGGCTAGCAGCCCAGAAGCCAAGTAGAAGAATTAAAGAGAAGGGCAGCTGTACTTAAAAAGAAAAGCCAGAATGTTCTGTAGATCTGACACTGCAGTATCACTTATTAACTGCATGTTAATGCCTTGGACTCCATTTCTATAAGTTTACATGTAAAGTAACATTTCTTTTTGCTATTTTTCTTCAGACAAAAGGTCAACCCTGGAGCCAAGCTACTACTGCTCACACAGTAACACCTATTGCAAATGAAGGTTATAAGTTCATGGTAATTCAATTAAACAGTTCTAGATGGCTCACTGGCCACAGCTGAACACAGGTCACTCTTCTACAGCTCCACCTATTCCACAGTTCAAAGATGAGTAAAACATGAACTCTGTTACATAAAGTGACCAAAGGAGACCATGAATAAAAAGGAAGAAGGTCTGTTGTGTAACATAAAACATCTTTGTGAAGCGGTCCCCCTTTCCAGCTGTTGTTACAGTAAAGGGAAAACAAAGCATTAAAGCAGAATGACAGACATCAAGGCTTCTGGAATCTATCTAGTTCTGTCATCAGTTATCAACTGGGATAACTTGGCAGAATTGGAGTATTTATGCCTTTTGCTATCTTACCCAGCAATAAAATATACAAAACTTATTTCCAAAGGGATGTTGTCATGTCCAGTGCATTTTTAACTAGTTAGTTTTGTAATATCCCTTGAGATGTTTAAAAGTAAAAAAGAAAACAAAAAAGCAAGAAACTTTAAACATTCCATTGCAAGCGAAAAGATGTTTATAAACCCATATTCCTTCCCCACCTCTTCGCTACACTGACAAACATAGTATCACTTTGTAGTATCACTTTGATTTCTTCTATTGCTCCAAATTTTCTTTTCAGCTTTACAAACATATTTAAGTTTCAAATATACATTTGCCAAAAGTTAAAATGACAAAATATGTTTAATGAAAAATGCTTTTTAAAAAGTGAATACAAAATATTAATCATACCTCTGTCGTAAAGAGATGTGAAACTTACCCCAATGGCAAAAGTCAGAAGAAACCACAAAGAGGTTACTAGGATCAGCTAGGTATTTACTGAAGAGTTTTCCAAATTCCTGCTCTTTTGCCTCACTCAGTGCTCCGACCAACACAGGAATAATAGTAAACTCATCCTTATGGCTTATAAGCAAAAGAAAAAAGGCTGTAATTTAACTGTCATCTTAAGGTGTTTTAAGACTTGCTAACAATCTGCAGAATGTTTTAAAAGGACGTTTTTGAGCCATAGTTCACTTGATAAGATCATACTCTTTGAAAATGCAAGGCAAACAAAAGGACACAGTGAAATCAATAAATAAAATCTCTGTGTACAAGTACTGCCCAAATGCAGACTACTCTTCCAAGCAAATAATACTTGTCTCTGACCCCTCCTCCCCACAGTTTTCATTAAGGGATGGGGGACTATGGTAAGAAAATCTCTACAAGGGATATTATTTCTTCCTTCTGTACCATAAATGTCTCAACTGCATTTTAATGCACATCATGTACGTTCCTGTACAAGAATAAATAGCCCTAGTACCTTTCCATGGCTTTAGCAGTATAAGGCAAATGCATTTCAATACTGTGTTCATCCTCATCTGTCTGTAAAGACATACGTTCAAACATTCCGGTCTTCCACAGTTCTCCATAAACTGAAATGAATCAAAAATCATTTATATCATTTTTCCCCACACACAAACAATAAGGCAAAATGCAGTGCAGCATTATCAGAAACAAGCCTAATAAATCAAATTACTTGTCTCCAAGAGCTGTCAACATAAACCACTCGATATCTACGTAAGCGTATGATTAAAATTACGTTCAAGTCATAAACTATTTAATTTACAGAATAAAATAGTGTTAAATCGGTCACCTTGATAGAATAGAGATTTTCAGTTATGCTCCAAGATCTAATAATGAAACTTCATAGCATAGCAGAACATTAGAAAATATGCATGCAGGTACCTAGTCTTTCAACTCTTATTTTCCCAAACTGCACCATCATATTGTTTTTGAGAAGTTGACGAGCCGAGTCATTGCTGGATGTATTACTACTTAATATAGTTTACTATTAACTGAATTATCAGACAGCAAAATCTGATTAAGTAATCCACACCTAGAAGCTATCTTTCATTCTCTTAAGTGAACTTGGTGGTATGCAAACAGTGATCTTTGCATTAGCAAGCCCTACTCGGTGGGTAGTCTGATGTAGGGCTCTGCCTCATTCTTTACTACATAAAGGTGTTGTGCAAAACCTGAAATATTTGGCACCTAAGGAAGTTTTTGCAGGCACCATGCAGGAAGCCTGAACTAGCTTGGTTAATCAGTGATAATGGAACAGCAACATCAATTTGGCTAATGAGCACTTCTGAAAAAGATACTGTATAGTTTAGATATACTTTGAAATGAATACGACTCAGAATATCACAGCCGTCTTCACTGCATCTTTAAACTTACTCTCAAAGACCAGTCTTTCATGGACTAACATTAAGACCTGTAGGTACTGCGCTAATTAAATAAAGAAAAATAGTCACATGCAATGGAACAGCCAAATAAAGGTGGTTTTCTGTTCCTTCAGTAGAAATACATTTGAACCAACTAAAACACTGTGGTTTCTTGCAGACAGAATAATTCAGAGAACGCTGGAGCAAAAAGACCTTAACACATTAGGATCTTCAAGAAGTTAGCTTTCATTGGAGTAAAAACTTCCACATTTGTATGCCACAGAAGAGCAATGATATGCCCAGCACCATTATGGTCCTCAGCACTGCACTGCCACAGCTAATTCTAAAGCCCCATCAGCCAACAGCAAGTAAGCCTTATTGCACACTTACTCTTTTGGTCAATTCGGAGATCATAGAGAGGTGTTCTATAAATGTCCACGCTGGAAAGTGCACATCGGGAAAGGGGCACGTGATGGGAAGGCCCAAGAATGAAAATTTTTCGGCTACAACAATCAACAAACAAACAAAAAGCCCAGAATTTAGACAACAGCAATTGAACAGAGGCTTGTTTAGAGTGACAAGTTCAAACAACATGCTGACATACGAAGCAATACTTTCAGCAGTTGGTGGTTAACAGCAGAGTTTTATTCTATTATGCATCAGACCACAGATCAATCCCTGATCTGGCCTCACTCAGCAACTCAGAAACAATCCTAAGATCGGTGCAATAATGTTTCACATAGCTTTAAACCTCTTACACAGATTATATACCAACACTAATCAACTAGCAATTGACTGGAGTCATCTGAAGGCAGAATTATACGTTACAACCCTTTGGTCAAAGGAGTAAATTGAAAAATCTAACCGAACCTTCAGTTATACATGGTCAACAATTACAGGTATGCACTCTCAAATGAGGATTATAGATTTATCACCTCTTTGGAGCTGTTCAGTAGTTGACTTGATTATCCTTTATTTCAAGTAATACCAAATTCCACTTTAAGCTACCCTCAAATGGCTTATTTGTCCAGCTGTTGCATTCATAACAAGGATCTGGATCTATACACTCAGAGCCTCAGCTGATATTGCCACCTTTCACCCATCATGATACTATTTCATTAAGTCATCCTGGCTCTCGCTTAGCTGTTAGGAGCTCTCCTGCCACAGAACTTTAGAAAAATCTACAGGAAATTCAGCTTTTCAGAATCAGGATCACATGGTATCCCTGCACTGAACTAAAGTGGTGGAGACATGAAAATATCCTTATTTCTTCTTTCTTGCATGCAAAATAAAACAAATGCTAAAATACTACAGCTGTTTACAGAGCTCATACAAGCAAAAAATCCAAATGTACAATACTTTAGTTGAAAGATTCATTACACTCTAGTGAATTCTAGACATCCCATGCAATAAAACATCAAGTGATCCAGAAAGTTCAATTAATTCACTGTGTCACTGAACTAGGGGAATGCAACTTGATTTAGTGTAGCAGAGAACTGGTTTCTCTAAAACTAAGTTAACTTCACTTTGTTTACAACAGTTTAGAGTGTATGCTAACACTGTTTTGGGGAGTACAACATTTATCTCATAAGCAACTGACAGAGCCAGATTTTAGACTGGCACTGCAAGACGCATACAGTGAGAAAATACTGGAGATGCTTTAAAATTCCCATTGAACAAATGTTGCAGTCAAAACAGGCAAGAATTATACTTCTTTCTAGAATAAGATCTCTTCATACTTTTAGATGCAGACACAAACTGCAGCGGGGGGTGTTTGTTGGTGGTGTTGTTTTTTTTTTAATGTTGGGGTTTTATTTTTGAGTCTCTGCCATTAGGAACACAAGATCGTTTAAAACTATTACAATAAGTAACTTCCATTGGCTTTATATATTATATACACACAATGGTAATTTTTCTCTATAGCAGAAGGCAATCCTAGTAGCTTTCAGCTCGTAATCCTGCACTAAATAACCAATGCAGAATGTGATCAAATACTTCAGTATACTTAAAAAAACAAACAAAATCTCCCACAAAAAAATAAAACAGAAACAAAGATACCCTGTGAGCAGTAAGATACAAAATAGCTCAGGCTCTTAGAAAAGCAATGGAACATCAAGGAGTGAAGCCGATTTTAGATAATTATTTGCTAAAAGAACACCTTTAACATCTCCCTTCTGGAAATGTAGCCACCAACACACCTCCAAATTCTTGAAAATAGTGCTTTACATGTTCTTCTTCAACAAACATGTCAAAGACAAAAAAAAAAAAAGCAACAAAAAATCCCCAAAATATAAGGGGAACAAAGAACACTTCATAAACCTCATCTTAAGATTCCCAAAGAAGAGTTTAATACTTACGTAATATTTGGATCTACTTGCTTGTAAGCATGGGCTGCACAAGATCCACAATAGGTATATCCTGCATGGCTGCAAATCAAGTTAAACAGCATTAACTCTGTTTAACATTTTTGTACAATGCATATAACATTTACATTGCTATTAAATATCTTTACCCCTAAAAACTAGAAATAGCAAGAATAATCCTCAAAACATCCTGTGGAACAGCTGAAAAGCACTATTCCAATACTGAATGCATGCATGATGTATTTGTAAAAGAGCTAGCAGTAAACATTAAGTTTACTGTTTGCCCTCCTTAATCAAAGCACCTTTTGTTGTTTATAAAAGATACAGTAAGCCCACTGTACAACTGCATACTATCAGAAGCTCATAGTAATGCTGAGAGTGCAGCCATTAGACACGGAAATAATACAAGGCTGGAGGAAGCTTTCCTAACCAGATGCATGTACACTGAACATGGAGGACAGTGGAAGAGTTTGTCAAAAGCAGACTGTGTGTTACAACAGCAAGGAGAATAAAAACATTCGGTCAATGATGAAAACCACCTCAACAACAGAATAAATGGGCATAAGGAAGGGAGTGGAATGCAGCAAGGTGCACACACACAGATGATATCTGGAGCAAGTTATCCTCAAAATTATTCCTGGATTTTACTTCAAAATGCTCCACTACTGCAGACTAAGTGAGTAAAAGGGAGACAGGGTGAATCAGCAAGGTTAACAGAGCCTTCAAAAGGTTCCCTCTGATGCAAGTTTTTGTCCTTTACAAAAACTTTATTAGCCATATTCCACTTCACAGGCGCCAAAACAAAGGCACAGATGAATGAAGGAATTCAGCAAGGCCACAGAAATATCTCCAGTAGTTCAGGAAAAAGAATCCAGGTTATCTAAGCCGCAGCTAGAAAGCTTTTCTCCAGATATTCCCGCAAGAAAAGACCATGGTAGACTTGGGACAGTTTCTTCCATGGATTCAGTACTATTATGAAATACCTCTAATGTTGTGTTAACACTATGGTTACAACAGGAAATACCAGAAGTTATTTAAGGTGCATTTTCTAGTATTCCCTTCCTACCCACAACAAATTGGAATAATCAACATACCTTTCTTATATATATGCCTTCCCTAATGTCATTAAACTTAGTTCTACCTAAATAACTTAGATGGTTCCTCCTGTAGACCAAAACAAAAAGAAATACACCAAACAAGCACCCAACAAAAGTAAACCATTTTGGGTTGCTGGAAAATGTTTCAATACAGTTCTTAGTTTTACAAAGTTGTTTTCCCTTTGTTGACTTCAAAAATATATATACGCGTAGCTGTTCAATGCAATAACTGCATTGAAAGAGTCATCATCTTAGGCTACCTCTTACCTCAGTGGATCACAAGGGAAAGATTATTCAAGCCATCTGCAAAAGGAAACTGATCACATACCAAGATGATCATGGGTTTATGCCACTTCCACTTCATTTTCTAAATATTATTGAGAAACCACATGACATTCCTTTCAGCTACAGTCAGGACTTCCCCAGTTCTCAAAAATCACTTAGAATAAGTATGTGTTTAGCAAACCAAATGTTATATACACCAAAAACAGACTTCAAACTTACGGTGCAATAATGGCTCTAGCAGGTCTCTTTGTGGACTGTACTTGAGAAAGCCAGCCTTCTAGTTGTGCATTCAGCTGGGGTCCTATGAAAACAAAAGGAAATACTGAAGCCATAAAAAAATATATCTAGAACACCTCCATAATCAACATTTAAAGTAATCTTAAATTTCACGGCCTGTGTCTCAGTCCTGAAAAAGGAGATGTAAAAACCAACATGCTTGTAATGTTTAAGTTCGCACTAGAGAATTTTCAAGCTCCCAGTCCTTGAAGTTCATTGATTCTACATCCACATGCTGTCTGGATAGATGCACATCATTAGAAAGCATGGCTACTGATCTCAAAAGGGAGCTCAGTAGATCATTTATTGTTCCAGTAATCATATTCACAGGATTCAGAAGTAATAAGACAACATGTGCCAAGAAAAACCAATGTGGAAAGACGGTGTATCCTACACACCAAGATGATGGCCAATGGTAATATGACGGATTACAAAGCACAACATAAAGCACTTTGTAAGCTGGAAAAACTGTAAAGAAGACAGATGAAAACATTGCTAATACTAATTCCACAACAGCTTCCAATTACATGCATATACAAGTACATATACTTCTTGACATTAACCTAACTACACATTCCACAGACCAGATCTCATAATGACAGCTCTCTCAAGAGCTGCCTACAGCTATACATAACATTGCCAATACGTCAGCTTTTGCAGAAGGGGATGGTAGGAGGGGAAGGACTTCCTTTGTGGTTGTAAGAACTCCCATTTTGTCAAACGCAGAAGCTGAACACATACTGCAATACCCTTCTCTCAACCTACAATCACCTCCAGGGCCTCAGACACAGCCTACACCTTTAACGTGGCACAAGTGGCATACTGTAACAAAGGAACTCTATAAAGCAATGAAATCTGTCCAAAATACACACACATCAGTTTTGTTCTGCTGCTGCTATCGTACATTTCTAAAATTAAGAAAACAAAATCTTTTTTAACTCTCTCAAAACATGTACAAGAAGTTTCTAGAAGAAGCCCTTTAAGAATGGACTCCTTGAAACACCTACTAACCAGAGACTTCACCAATCCATGAATCAGCCCCATCTTCGCCCTTCTCTCCACAAAGGGCTCAGTGGCAGCACAACAGCAAAAGTGCCAGGAGCTTTCAGGCACCCTGAGATAGACCTGGACTCACCCCCAGCCATGCAGTGTGTTTGACCTTCTTCCGTTCCTTGTCCAGCAGCTATTTTTGATTAAGAAGGCAGTTAAGACGATTTATCTTCCATTAAGACAAATCAGGTAACTCACTGAACAGTTTAAAGGCAAGGTGCAGGATTTCTGGTAATTTTCTACAATTTCATATGATTGTTCAAAGAGGACCAAACCCCAATTTTCTGCTCTTACAGCGCAGTAGAAGCAAGGTGTCCAGTTTGCTTAGTCTGCTAGACTTCTCCTTCTACAGGCAATAAAATCATTGACAAGTCTGTGTAACCCAAGGGATGGAACTTCTATCAGTGTTTACTCAAGGACTGAGTAACAGATTTGCTTTTAGACTTTCCCCCCCTTCAATGCAACTACATAGTGTCATTTGAGATCATTAACTCAAACGTAACACAAGTTTCCCTATCAACTAATTCACCTTTTCGAAATTAGCTTGTGTTAGAACACTTAAGCAATCAAGTCCTTTCCCAAAGGAAGTACACAAAGGAAAATGAAAAAAAAAAACAAATAAGACAAAACCAAGAAAAGCCCCACACAAATCCATGCAGCCTTCCAGTAAAATCAAACCTAAATAAACCACAGTAGTCCAAGAGAACTCGCATTACTGACAGGGTTACCTGCAGCTCCCTGTTCTTACAAGTATTTTAAGGGGGATATTCTAGCACAGTAATTTCCTTGTTACCAAGTTACCTAGGGACAGAAAGCCACAGTTAGCATCAACTTAACATGTTCAGAGAGGTTTTTCTTCCAGTTTATCAAACATGACAGCGCTTAAGGCTAAAGTCAAAATATTTGAATGGAATATATACAATATAAATAAAACCCACATTATCACAGTAGGTATGCTCTGCCATATGGGATGATATAATAGGAGATGAATAGCACCGTAAGTTTTGTTCATATGTAAGTTAAAATAGAAAAAAGCTTTTGCAAACAGTCCCCAGATAAGTGAAACAGACAGTTCCTAAGCTGATAGTGCTGCAGTGATGGGAGAAAAGAGAGGTCCCTGCCTTTAGGAGCATGTGGAAAGCCCAGGCTGGGAAAGCTGGCAGATAGAGCAAATGCTTTTTTAAGGGCTCAGAAAGCCTGCTGGATGCTACTTCGATGAACAGTCAGCATGCTTTAGCACTAATACTGTAAGATGAGACCTGCCCTTGACTGAAGAAAGATTAAGCAAAAACCACAAGCTTCACTGAAGCAAGTAATATTACAACAGGATTTCAATCCAATGAAATAAGGTATAAATATAAGTATGCAACTAAAGAATGTTGATATTATCTATGGATACTTCACATCCTGTTTTGTTTAGCAAACTGGCAGAAATTTCACCAAACTAAGAATAATTCCAAGTACAGACCAAGTCTCCAGCAGACAGAGACAGCTACAGATGCAACTGGTACAAGTTTTCTGCCTAGAAGCTAAATGTATTTTTACAATCAACATCTCCCAGTGCAGTGAGCAAGAAGGAATCATTCCATGTTAAATAGCATTACCCTATGAATCAGACACCTGGCACTCACACACTTTGGTTCACCAACCCATTTACACTTGTCACAGCACAGGCTTATTAAGTTGCACCAAAGCAACATGTGTTCCACAACGCCAACCTGCCATTGTTGGATGAAACTGAAGTGCTCATACACCATGGATCAGCACAATATCTGGGAAACTTGCCTTGGACACAGCAGCCACCATTACCAGCACAAAACCTCTCTTTTCAGGCTGCTGATCTAAAGACTCATTTACAGTAGGTGCCACTTTTATTGGCAGAGGATAAGGCTCAATCAAAATTCTGAGCAGCACGCGGGACACCTGTCTCATCTCCCAACTGAATACATACATACATATATATATATATATATATATATATATATAGCACCTGCAGCAGTACAAGTAGTGGTGGAGCTCAGTGACAGTAACACTGTTTATAACACATTCTGTGCTTCATTTTCAGAACATGGCTAATTACTGGCTAATTAGTATGTGGGAATGCAGACCCTGTCCACAGCTTTTATACTTCTGCTTTCAGCTTTTGTCCATCTAGCCACGTGCTGTTCTACAGGAACCAAACCTCTTCTTCACTGCACCTTACTCCTTAGATCTTTTCATTATCTTTACCCATACATGAGAAAACCTACACAGCTTAGAAGCACTTCTAATTAATTCTACAGCAGATGTACTTGTTAAGTCTCTAGTCTTGTGCCAGGCTGGAAAAACCAAGGTCAGTAACAGCAAAACCTTTGGGATACCACAAGTCAGTTTCATGATAAACTAGGGGAATTCCTATCCCCATAGCTTTGAAGGGGAATCTAAACCAATCCAGCTGTGGGCAGACTGCAGTTGGAAATGTGACAGAGGACTAGCTAGTTTCTCAGTTATAATTGCAGAAATGTAGTGGTTGTTTTAAAGAATACAGATCCCACTAAAAATAAATAAATAAATAAATAAATAAAATCTTTATTTCAAACAATAAAGGCCAAATTCTTGAATAAAGAACAGGCTTTGTACTGACAAAGACTGGAATTCGTCAGGAATAGGAAATGGTTTTCAAAGGCTTGTGTTGATGAGCACATTCTCTGCTGCTGTAATATAGACTTCTCCAGTACTGAATACTGATGAAACACTGAAATCAGCCTAAAAGCAAGGCAGAAATTTACTTCAACAAATTGCAGGACTGCAAAAGAAAACATGAAGATACAAATTAAGATTATACTTACGATACATAAATTCCTACTTTACACACTGCAAGATGAACATAACAGCAGGTAGTGCTTGAATGAGGGAAAATAAAACTGAAGCCATAACACTGAAATCAGCTTTGGTGGCAGTTCCCACTAGCATGTTCCAGCTTTCCTGTATTCTACCAGTTCTAATTTGCTTCACTGAAAACTACTGGGAAATAAATAATCAAACACTGCCTGCATCCATGAAGAACATCAGCCAACACGCACCTACTTAACTTTATGAAATCCTTCCCAACTAGGCCATTCAAAGTACAAACAAACGACCTTCTGTTTTGGAGCTCCAAGAAAGTGATTTAGACTCTAATGCGAAACACTTAGGTGCTAAACGCAATCAGAATTTGTGAAAGTATTCACAAGGTGATAGTTGCAGGACTGTTTTAGGAGCACACCAAACATAAAGCTCTTTTTCAATTTTATTTGTACCATAAAAGTTGAAGCTTTACTTTCTTTACCTGGAATGATTTCAACTGTGCTTAAATGATCCAACTAGAAACAACAGCCAAGAAAGCGTATTAAAAATCACTTATACTTTTGCACTGTGCAATGCTGAACAGTAAAGTCTGCATGTTAATGGTGCGTTCCATGATTCATTTGTAAGAGATCCAGCAGCAGTGCATCCACTTTCCCCATAAAATTTCTAAGACAGAAGATCAAATGGAGAAAAACATTACAAGCAGTATTTAACCTTGCAAAGCAAATAATGAATTTCTGATATAGTACAATTGCTTGTTCACAGATTTTAAGGTATGAGCAGCTGTGCATGGCCGTATCTGAAATGCTCCAGCTAATGTCACAAAAGTAAGACGTTGTGACCTGTAATTATCTTGCAGACACTGGTGAAAAGAGCTGTGTACAGCAGCATCAGGTCACTATTTCCTCTCATTTTACTGCCCCTTGTGTTTCATTTTTCTTTTTCGCCCAGATCCACTGCACTTATCCAAGACCATGCACAAACAACGTGGTGATGTTTATATGCATTGCTTCTGCATTATGTTTATGAATGTGCCTTGGTGAGTTACTCCAAATACTGAGAACAGCACCAAGCTTCCTGACACAACAGAGTTATGGACTTCCAAAAGACACGGATGAAACAACAACCAACCCTCTCAGCCCCCTCCCACACCTTCATTCACAGTCTAACCACTCACAAAGCCACTCGAATTTTTCACTTCTGGCCCCTTCTACCACCACAGACACTCAGCAAAGCACTGAGCAGTAACTCCATGCTGAGTGAAGGCAGGATGCAATGGCTCCAGAAGTCAGTGGGAGGCACCCCAGAAGCTACATTTGTCTTCAAAATGCAGGCAGCGGGCCTAGCAAAGACATGACATTCATTGAAGAAGACAGTGGCTGAGTAGAAATGGCTGCACCTGATGTACACACTTTTTTTCTGATACTGATAAGAAACGGACACAAGACAACCATAAGGTTCTACCCCCCCACTCAAATATCTATACAGAGATAGACCTTTTACTTGGCTCATTGCACAAGCAGCTCACAAGTGCAATGGCCTTTTATGTCAATGCAGTGATTACTATGCCAACTTACATTTGCATCAATAAGCATACAGAAATTAAGGTCAAAGGATTTGGTACAGGCTACCAGTAGTCACACTTCTGACCGCAAGGCTTAGTCACAGAGAACAGAAATAAAGTGTACCTAATACGATGACAAACCCGTTTTACAGGACAAATTTCAACTCGTGCAATATTGTCATTCACACCATCAGTTTGATTTTGCTCATGTGATTTGGAACAACTCACTCTTTGTGCTTTAATTGTATCAGTGTGCCACTGACTGGAGAAAGGTTGAGACGAGAAGACTTATCACACACTCTACTAAGGAATGCCATAGTATTCAATCAGCACTTCCAGGAGCAAGGCAAGGCAGGCTGGCTGCCAGCAAACAAAGCGTGTTAAGTACCCTGTGTGACATCTCACCTGTAATGGCATCTTTTCTCCTTACTTTATGTGTAGCATAAGTGGATACACAAAGAATAATATTTATTCTCATTTCAGGCATGCACGGATCAACGCCCCACAGAACTGGCCAGGCTGGGTGGGGCCCTGTGCAAACTGATCTAATATTTGATCTAGAGGTTGACAACGCTGCCTCTAGCAAGGGGTTTGGAACCTGACAATCCTTGAGGTCCTTTCCAACCTAAGCCATTCTACTATTCTATCTAGGAATGCATCTGTCCTGCATTTCAAGCCATGGAAAATTATGCGATTTTGTTTCATATTGTCCCTAATCTTCTCCTTTCCCCTGCTGTTCAAAATCAATTTCTCAAGAGATCTGAATGCTAGGTGATTGAATTAACCCAGCAGGATTTTCTCCCCAAAATAAATCAGTGTACTATTTTCTACCACAGAATGATAATACTTCAGAAATAGATACATATCTGTTAAGGCAGTACAACAGGTTCATCATTTTGTCTACATTAGTGTGCCTGTATCTCATTTTTGCCAGCAGTTTTAGCAGCCACCATCAGGTTGCAAGGCCACAGAAGCAACAGTATGTCACGTACTACTTCAGATTTTCACTAGAAAAAAGAACAAAACTCTTTAAGTTGCTCTTTCAGTTTTCTTTTACAATAGCATGGTATGGATGAAGAACAATTTGGAAGTTAAATGCTCCCATCACCATGAAGCACCCCTCAGCTTCATTGATGAGTAGAAGTTGCAGTGCTTTCTGCCTGAGACATCGCCCTCCCTCTCTTCACAACAAAGTTGTTTACTTACAGCTAGATATGACACACTAATGTGTAGGCACGCCTAGATGTGCATAATCATGCAGCCAGTCTCAACAGCTCTGAAAAGTTTATTAACATCACACAATTAGGTGATGTATTCTCACTAGAACGTAATGCATGTTTATATTTTCCAAGGCAGAACACCCAAGCGGTACATATTACATAGCTGGAGAAAACAAAGGAGAATGAGGGTTTATTTTCAGCTGAAGCAATTGCTGCCCTACAATAATGATCAGACTCTAATGAGAATAAAGAGTATTTCTTGTAAACCCTTTTAAGGGCATCCTTTGAATGATATCCTTTGGCCACAACGCTGTTTTCCATTTCAGATCCATTCCGATCCTCTTCTCCCTCAGCTTCCAAGGTCCTCTGCTCAGCTAACTCAATCCTTTCCTTCCCACATCAGACACCTACACTCAGGTCTTACAAACTTTGAACACGTCCTTCAAGAACCACGTTTCTTATTGCCCTTTTGGAAAGATGGAGAATGCTAATAGTCGCCTCAAATCACTTTTGGGCCTGGATGGTAAGCACAAAGGGTGTAGGTAGGAGGGCTTGACGACACAATCCCTGCAGAATCACAGGAATGCAAAGAACTATCACAATGGTAATTCCATGGTGAACACATACCTTCTTGGTCCTCATCTGTTTCCTGTTCACTATTCATAGACCCTTGGAAGTGGAATTCAAAAATGAGTCCCCGGGCAGCAAACCACACATAGCTCCTATCCTGCTGCCTCACATACCCTACGTAAACAGCACATGGCTGCTCTACAGAAAGGAACATTAATAAAGTTAATTCATTTAAATTAAAATAAAAATCCCCTCAAAAGGTAAAAACATCACCCAAAGCTGGCAGCCTGTTAACATTAACCACCAATCCCAAACGCACACACAGGCAGTTACAATTTAACTTGTCAGAAGCACCATCAGCACGACTAGTTAGAACACGATTCCCCTTAACATCTTGTTTGGTTGTTTTCCTGCAGGGAGGTGCCTGGGCAGACACCATGTCCCACACCTCCCCAGCCATTAATAACCACAGGCAGCCCAAGAGCTTCTCTATGTCCCACTGCAGACAAGTCCTACTGGCCAAACCGGCCGCACAGATCTATGGAGGTGCAGTCTCACACAGCTACCTGCTGAATTAGCATGGGGGGAGGCGGGGGGAAAAGCCAAACGCTACCTATGCCTCACAAATTAATTATGAAGCAACAGCAGGTCTTGTTTTTATTTGCAACCTGTACAAAGCCAGTATGAAAATCAAAGCTACAAAACATATATAAGGTCCTTTAGCAATTCCACACTGCAAAGCAATTTTCTGCCATGTTAATAAACAAAACGACAAGAAGGTGCTGACGCTCGGTCTTAACGCTCTGATGTCCTTGCACACGTTTAAAAATACCTTTGACACAGTCTTGCTTGCTATAGAGCAACTACTTTTCACACCATACAATTGGAAAACTAAATGCAAGCTGTCTGCCCCAGACGCAGGTTTGAGGCCAGTTTTGCAATGGACACAGCCATTGTGCCTCCAATATGAGGCTCAGAAGGAAGGCAATCATTCCCTATTGTTGTCTGGAAGCACACAGCCACAGCCGACAGCTCTGCTCCTTATCTCACAGCCTGCATCTTCCGGTATCACCTCCCCCGTGTATTTCTTTACTTCCTTTCCAGTTTTTTGCTTCATACCTTATTCATTACTTTGTGAAGCAGAGAGGAAACCGCCTCATTACAGCCAGGAGAAGTCCTTTATAAATGTCAGTTCAGCATTCTGAACACACAGAGGGCTTTGACTGCACCCCTCCCCTATCTCTGCACCCCAGGTGCTCTCTACAAGAACCTCTCGCTCACCCACACTTCTGCAACGGTCTTTATCCTCAAGACCAGCAGCGGACTGTCCCTGCACGTCACTTCAGTAACAGCTGTGGAAATACAAGTCCCACACAGCTCCAAAGCCCAGCAGAGCTATTCCTGGGGGGTTCCGTCTTCTGCCGGGAAGGTGGGAAGGGCCCCCCTCCAACGCACCACCTCTCTTCCGTTTTTTTTTACCACAAATATCACTTTTTAAAGAGTCGGATCCCACTCTGTGCATCCTCTGGCACAGAAAGAGCTTTGGAGGAGCAAACATGAGTCGGGCCGCAGGAACAAAACGAAGCCTCCTGCTACACCCCAGCCCGGCACCGACCCCTGCAACACACGCTCCGCGCTCCCGAACCCCAAGGATGGACCCCGGTACGCTCGGCCCCCGAACCGGCCCCGCTCACAGCGCCGGGAGGGGCGCACAGCGATACAGCGACAACGGCCGGAGGGGCCGCCGATACGCGGCCAGCCCCGGGCCCCGCGAGGCCGCGGCCCCCCGCCCGCCACGTGCCGGCCGCACCGTCGGGGCGGGGCTCGCCGCGCTCCCCGGCCCCGGCGCAAAGTGCTGATTCAGCCCCCGCCCCCGCCCCGGGCCGCGGCGCCGCTACCTGAGGCAGTGTACCAGCTGCCGGCGTGGCTGGCCTCCCGGCAGAGCACCCGGTTGGACATCTTGGTGCCGGAGCCGCCTATGGTGTTCGGGGGAGCCGGTGGGGGACGGGCCCGGCCGCGGCGGCGGCGCTGCTCCCCCTCCTCCCCCGGCGCGGCCCGGGCCCGGCGGGCGGAGGCGGCGCTGCCGGCGGTGCCTCCGGGCGGGCGGACGGACGGCGAACGGGAGGGGGGCGCCCGGGGGCGGCGGGCGGGGCGGCGCGGGCCGGGGCCGCGGAGCCGCGCTCGGCCGCAGGCGCTCGCCCCGCGGGGGACGCCGGGGGGGGAGGCGGGGACGAAGCTCGAGGCCGCCGCCGCCAACTCCGCGCCGGCGGGTGGGGGACGCGGAGAGAAGGGGGACGCGGCCGCGACTGGGTTTGGCCCGGCTCGGCTGCCGTGGTCTAAGGGCCGCGCGGGCGCCGCTCCCCCATTGGGCACGAAAGCAAAAGCCTCGCCGCCATTGGGCGCCCGGCCCGGCCGCGCCCGCCCCCCGCTTTGACAAGCCCGGAATGGAGCGGCGGCGGCGGCGGCGCCGCCGGGGGGAGGGCGGAAAGGGGCGGGGCCCGGAGCGAGAGCCCCCCGCGGATTGGCCGGTCGCGTTGCCGTGGTTGCCGCTTCTGCCCTCGCTGATTGGCGGCGCCGTGTCTCCGTGGTAGAAGGGAAGATTACGAGCGCGGGTCAGATGAGGGGAGGCCGCGCCGGGGCTGGGAGGGGGCGAGCGGTGCGGCGGGGAGCCACGCCCCCACACCCTGTCCGGGCCGCGCGCGGAGCTCGCGGCGGCTGCTGCCGTTGGGGGCGCGCGTCCCTCCGCGACCCGGCCCCGGGGCCCCGACGTGCGGCCGGCGGCGAGCTCCCGTTCCGCGAGGTGCCCCGTGCCGGGAGCGGCGCGCTGGCCGGCGGCGGCTTCTGCTCTCCGTGACGGTCGGTTCGTCGCGCTGCCGCTTCGTTCCGCGCTCAGCGAGGATGTGCCGGCCTCCGCGCCGCCCCAGCCGAGGGTGCCCTGCAGTCTGTCAGTATTCTTCTTCAGACGGCCTGTATGGCTTCTCCATCGGGGACGTCAGATGGCAGCGGTTGCAGGCTGACGGAGCACGGTTCTCCGGGAGGCCTTAGGCCGAAGCTCCCTTCTCTGAGGCAGCGCGGTTTCCCACCCGCTCCGTCCGTACGTGCACAGCCTCGCCGCTGTGGCACGCGGCACAGGCTGGGGGAGCACCGTGTAGAAGTCTCTAATTCTCGGCTCAGTCCTTCCCCACCCCTTTAATGGTGAAGGGATTGCTGCTATGGAGACGCCAGGCTTAGCTCAAAATGGCTAATAAGGCGAACTGGGAAGAGAAGCGTGGCCAGTACGAACAGGGGAAGGGAAGAGGCCCCTTTTTGCCACTGCTGTATCAGATACAGCCAAGAGAGAGGGGAGGGTGGCAGCCATCCAGATAGAGGTACGCTGATGCATTGAAGGGTGGAAAATGCATGGGTCACCTCAGGAGATGTATTCTTCTCTCCCAAAGCCATTTTATTCTTTGAAAAATCTTGCAGCCAAAGCTATAAATGCAGGCAAAATGCACAACTTGTGGGGCTTGTTTGTGGTTTTTTTTTGAACAGCAGAACAAAGGAAACATGGGGATAAAGGCATCACTTGAGGTGCATCCTGAGGATCAGAAAGGCCAGTGCCGTAGCTGAGTGCTTCAGGTCATTTTCATGAGCGAGGATCCTCTTCTGCTCCCCCAATACTGGCCTCACCATGAGGGGATGTGATAACCCTGACAACAGCATTTGTTTCTACCTGACAAAGCTTGTCATCTACAGTACTACAGGAGAAATTTCCACTGGCAAGGGTGACACTAGGGTTGTTTTTTTTCATCATTCCTCATCCCAGGTAGACATAAGCAGCAGTGATTTGTGGGTTCTTCTTTACAAACTTTTAATCACCGCCTCCCAATTGTGAATAGTTTCTTTGTGTAAGGGCTGGTAAAGAGGCAGAAATAAAAGTAGGCAGCTCTTCAGTTAAACAGGAGAAGGTGGTGCTGGGGTTCCTGCTGCTCAGCACACAGAGGAATGGAAATGCTCCAGCTGCAGGCTGAGGAACTGGGCTCACTGAGTGCTGCTGGAGCATGAGCAAGGTCTTCTCCTGCTTTGTTTGCAATTGTTCTGAGCATCATTTGTGCAGGGAGAGGTAACAGGAACACTTACCTGTTCAGATCAATTTCAGTCATGTTTTCTCTAATGTGCGGGGCAGGGCTGACACAACGCATAGACAGCATTCCCCTCATCACAGACCCACACTGCACATATATTTCTGTTGGCAGATTTGTCCCTACCTGGAAGCATGAAGGCAGACTGTGGCAAGAATGACTTGCTGCTTGGTGTGTGCTCAGCAGCAGTTTTCCTGAAGTACGTCCTATGCCTTGCTTGGGTGACACAGGTCTTAACTGGCCCAGTTTTCTAGCTTTTCTGCTTCCCTGTCTTTTGCTCTCTTGTCCTTTTACACGTGCTTTGTGTTCTTCCCTGTCTTGCTTTCCCCACTGTCCATTTCTAGTCTACGCCCTTCTCAGGAACTTGTTCACTGCCATTGGTATTCTGATTCTGTTCTCTTTACAAACTGTCATTCCCAGCTGTCATTCACCACACGAGGAGCCTGTCCTTCATAGCAGTCCTTCCTTCTAGCATTAAAAGCAGCTCCCCCATCAAGCTTCATATTACCTAATACAAATGTTACCACTTCCTCTGTAATGTAATAGCATCTCAGATCATATAAGAGGGTAATATATTCTTTTTCTGCTTACTGAATGCTAACTTTTATATATTGAATCTGAAACGGTCATCTTGGAAATTGTGCTGTACTACTAACCACTAATTGTTTTATTTTCTGCCTGATTTTCCTGCCCTTTGGATGGTTTACTAATTCAGTTACCCAGGGAACTGTAAGGAAAATGAAAGAATAGTTGTTCAAGGGATACGGCTTTCATCTACTTAGCAGTGCTACTAAAGTTACTGTTTTCATTTCTTTCTTCAAGCTTTTATTATAATCATTTGCAGTGCCTTACATCTATTCTCCGTTTTATTAATGAGTTCCTATTTTTATAGGAATAACATCATTGGTATTTAGTTTGTATTTCAAAATTAAATACGTTTTATCTTGAAGCCTTCTGAATTGGTGTTTTCTGTAGGAAAAAAAATCATACTCCTTTCTTTCTAAACTATAAAGGGAAATGTGCCATACCTTTGTAGCATTTTCTCTTTCTTTCTTTGTAGCTGGGAAGAGTTTAAACAGGTACACGGTTTAAAAATGTATCATTACTTCCTTAACTTTGAAAACTGGAATAATCAGACGTGATCTGATAATAGTAACTCACTATCTTCTTCCTGTTACAGGATGTTCCCCATGTGGGTAGTCCTAGTTACGGAAGACCAGTTCACAAGTAAAGGAATATGGTTGCACTTTCTTGCTGATGAGTCAGTAAAATACCTCAAGAGCTCCTACATTCACTGTTCCTGGTAATATTTTGCCTTGTTTTCTCAGAGGAAGCTTCCCTGTGGAACAGCTATAGTAAATATATTAATACTGTTATCTTGTGAGCATGGCTTTTTAATTCTCTTGATCTAGTCTCATTGGGAAACAACAGCAGGTTACTCCACGTACCAAATGGCCGGGACAGGTGAGTAGCTGACATGCTGCTGGAGGAACAGCTCACCTGAAAGCTTGTACTGATGCTTTGAGACTTAAGGGTGATCCAAGAGCTGTGCAGCTACCTGAAGGAGTCCAGTGTAGTCTAGCTGTCTAGTCCCTGCACACATTGTCAATAACATAGTGAGCCTGTTCTTTAACTACAAGGTTCAGATTTTTGATGGTATTTTAATTGTTGTTTTACTGTCTGAATTCCATCTTCACATTCTTCTGCCATGCCTTTCTAATACTGTACATTGAGCCCTGTAGCCTTCACCTCTTCTGAGGGGATTGCAGGAAAAATAAACAAGAAAGGGTCAGGAGAAAATGTTAAGAATAGAAAACAAAAAGAGATGTTAGTAAACCTAAGGGGGGGAAAAAAAACAAGGTTCAGTATTTCACTGAGATAGATCAGAATTGTGCTTGACAGAGAAAGGATGCACCAACTAGGATTAGCAGAACAGGGAACTGAATTACCGAACTGTTAAGCCCCTTTAAACTTTCTGTCAGCTAAATCTAGCACACCAGCCACAAGAGATCAACAACAAATGCTTAACAGCACACCATTAATAAAAGCATCTGAAGTGTTGGACATTGTCTGCAGGGAAACCTAATTATGTTTTAAACTAAAAACTTCCCAGTGTTTTGAATTAAGTTCTCTACTTTAGCAATCCACCCTCAAAATAAATTCTAACTACACTTAATTTACATTGTGTTTAGATACCTTGCACAGGAAGAGTGCAAAATAAAATCAAATTAAGTTAAAGACATTATGACCACTGTGGTTCCCATAATAAATTGTATTCCTTTTGTTTCTTGCATGCAGGTGACGTATCCCCAGTGAATTATTCAGCCTTTCACCCAGTAGCGCAGTTTCAGTGTTTTATTTTGAAAGAGTCTGACTAGCTAGTTTAAAACAAGTGAACAAATAAAATGTAAAGTGTTCTTCCTTAAATAACTCCAAAGGTAAAGCAAAGTGTGCGCGTAAGAGAGACAATACTATGGCTCCAAAGGATTTTTACAGCAGAAAACAAATTGCAACAAATAAGCTTTTCAGTCTAGCAGCCAAATTGTCCTCATTATAATGGAGTTAATTTCGGTCCTCAAATTGTGACTTGTTTTTTAAAAGATACGCCGCTAGAAATTCAATGGGATTTGGCGGTCTGTAAGAAAAAGAAAAAAATAAAAAAGTAAATCAAAAGCAATTCTTTTCTATTATATGGAACTGGGTAGGTGAGGAACTAATTGCCTTCTCTGAAAAGCAACACAGCTCCTCTCAAACCCTGAGGCATTGCCTTAGGGACATTTGTGCATTACAAGTGTTTGCCTGGTTTGTGGCAACTACTATCTCTTCTTAAACGAAAGAACAAAAATTGCCATTTGAAACGTGCTTTAACTTTCAGGCCATGAAATGTTTGCGTACTGGCTGTGATTTGTAAGAAGTTTTTTATTCTCACTAAGCTGAATTCTGTCTCAAAACAGATGATGAGCTTGCTTATACCACTTTGGGTTAGACCAAAGGTCATTGTGGCGAGCCAATATCATTATGAGGAGCGAAAAGAATGCTGGGTGGATCCCTTTACAGCATCGACCAGTTGCTCCTTTAGCCCAAATAAAGCACTAATGTCCTCAACCCCAACTAAAAAGTTACATAACTTAACTATGTGACCTATGAAGAATCACCTTCTTTTTCCAATTATGAATTTTCTACCTGCTAGCTTAATTTCATTATTGTATCAGAAGAGAAAATGCAATCCATTCCAATCCATCATCTCACTATTCACAATTAATCATATTCCTAATACATTTTCCCTCAGACAGGCTGCACTACTATCTATTCAGTCACACCCTCAAACTGGCACTCACTTTTTCAAATTGTTGCAAATGATCCTTTCCATGATTACAGCGATGAGCTTTGTTCACCATGGAAATTCATCGTTTACTTCCATTCTATGTCTTGCATCATCCAACCAGCTCCTCACGCATAAAAACTTTTCCTTCTGTCCCACAGCAAGCTAACTCTCTTTAACAGCCCTTAGTGACAGACTGCCAAGAGCTTTTTGGAGATTTAAACAGCCTGTCATCTGGATTCCTGTTTACATATGTTTGTTGACTCCTTCAATTAAGACCAACAGACTTAAAAAAGTTGTGCTGATTCCTCCCCAAATGACATTCAGTCTGCAGCAGAACTCCCACTGATAGCAACTGAAGATCAGTGTGCTGCCTGGGGGCAGGGCATACCTTCCTACAAGCTCTTTTGCTTTGCTAGCAGCCTGGATAATTCAGTTCAAATACACAATACCTTCTGAGGTTAAGGCACTGCTAATGGTTGTTCTGGCCACAGGTACAGTGAGGTCATTCATCCATACCAGCTTCTGATAAGGTTATTTCAGCAAAACTGAGAAATTGGTGTGACTCACCAATAGTTGAGATAGAAATTCATTTGGACAAGGTGAGCTACTTTGTTATTGTTCAAGAATACGCTTCTATGTTGCCTGATAAGAGATGTGAGGCACCTTGACAGAACAGTCTTTGCTTAAAGGATTAACTTTCCTTTGTTGTATTACTGCATTAACACTGCAGGGTTGGTCTCATCCATTAGAAAGTGTTTTAAACTTATTATGAAGAGATACGTCAGGCCTCATTTGCACCTGTTTCTTTCTTTCAAATGGCAAGCAGAACTCTTTATAATCCCATACTATAGAAATCTTGTTCAAAATTAGAACAACAACTTCTTTCATTTTTGTAAGGTAAATTATGTGATAAAATTAATGAAAAATACTCTTTTCCCTACAAAAAAACTTTGCAGTAGCAAACCTCATTGTAAGCCAAGGAATTAATTGAATAACTTTAACCACGCCGTGTGCAGCTAAGTGAGGAACACATACTGCTACAATCACAGTATTTGTTTTGAACTTGTTGAGATGGCTTTCATACCTCAAGCTAACAACACCATATCTGGTGCGTGAGGTCAAAAAGGTGACACGCTACCCAAGTCTGAGACCTACTTTCTGCCTTAGGACAGAAGGAACATTTCAGTATCTTACCTCTCTTTTGCAAGAACAGCAAGTCCCTGTAGCAAGATAGGTACAACAGTCTGATCCAAGTAGGCACGTGTGGGTAATGACTGAAGATCCACCTTCTGCTTTGATGTTTTCTCTGCATTTAACTTCTCGTTTTCCACTATCCTCTGAAGGAAAAGTGAATGAATATTGGTAATAGCAGTAAGATCTACTTTGAAGTATGTGGGCAAATAAAGTACCTTTTTCTCTGCAAGCACACTGAAAATGACTTCTTTACATCTTTTAAGAAAGTTTAAGTGTGCATTTTTCCTTGGACGAGCTTAAACCAGAGGAGTCTCTGTTCTGAGAAAACAGTCTTAGGAAGGTATAACTTCAACATGAGCAGCTCCAGCTGAATGGTTCCTGCATGCCTGCACTTCCAACACAAATGTGACTCTATTAATCCCAAGCACTTTCAGACCACAGAAAAGCACAGGATACTTTAAGAAAAGATACACGGAATGGGTCCAGGTGCCTGAAACATCTTAAAACTATGAACTCCAGCTAAAGAAAGAACACACTACTGCTGCCAGCATATACAGCACCATCTACAGAGATCTACAACCATACAACCCATGTGCTATGACTGCAGTGGAAATGGAGCTCTGCAGGCAACTTGGAGGGTGCTCAGTCGCTAAGGATGTTTGAGAAGTTTCTGCAACGCTTTAGCTAAAGCTTCACCTTACGGCGGAGGGAGAGGAAACCTCACAAACAGCAGTAAACAGACATCACAGTTAGAATTATATATTCTAACCCACACTGTTACCTGCAGCAAAGGCAGACTGGACTCCGTCTGCCCTATCAGCATAAGTAATTACAGCCAGCTTAGGTTACTGTGATCCCATGTTCCCATTTACAAGGATATTAAAAAATCCCTCCCTTTGATACTTTTATAGAAGTGCCATTGACTCCGATCCTCCACCCCGTAATGAAAGCCTGTCTGCCTTTCAGCAGCACGGTCTGTTAGTGGCACAGACAGCCATCACAGGATGCACCTCAAAGGAATCTCATCAAAACGTTCATTACTTCGGCAGCATTCTGTCCCTCAGAAGCAACACAAGACAACGCACTAAGAGCTGACAGCGCAAGGCAATCTGCTGGTGCAGATACCAACTCACTCACTTGGGAACATCGGCTATTAGGTTCAGACCCAACATTTAACTGTGATCCCTGCCACACTTTAAAGCAATAAAATCTGCATTACCTCTACATTTTCAGTGAGCCCATATTCAGAATGGGGATTTTCTGGAACCTGTAAAACGAGCAGACGGTCAGCAAAGCACAAACACTTATTTTACACACGTACCACGATGCACAGAAAACGTTCCTTGCCGTACCTGTGGCTGCCCCTCCATGATCTGTTCCGCCTCCATGGCTTCCAAGGTGGGATCTGCTGGATGTACAGGAATCTTGAAAAGCAACAACACAAACCGCTCAGGAGGCTGAGATCGAGACCGAGACAAGCGTTTCCATTCCGTTCCCTCTTCGGCTCGCGTGTCCGCTTTACAGTCCCATTACCCCGGCACTCCCCGCCCCGTCCTGCTGCACCGCACCCGCTCTCACCCGCGTAGCTCCCGCTGCTCGCCGCTTCGCGACAGGACGGTAGGGCGGCGGGCACGCAGCGCCCGCCCGTAGCAACCACAGCCGCCGCCGCAGGTGTCGTAAACTCTTTGGACGTAAGTGAAACAGTCGCACCGGCAATCTGCGCCTGCGCAGAGCGAAGCTCCGCCCACCGCTCGTCCGTGCCAGGGGAGGCGGGAGAATGGCGGCAGTTCCAGCCAATGGGTCAGCTTGGCCGGGCAGCGCGAAGCCGGCTGTTGCTCTCACTTGGGTTGGCTTCATTTGTTTGCCTGACGCTTTTATTTACTATTTATTTACTATTATGACATAATAGTGACATAAACAAACAATGAATAAATGCCTTCATTCATTTTCCATGTATTTCTATACTGCAAGGACAGCGTAGGTTACCGCATACGGTGCTGTCGTGTGGTAGGCAGATGGCCTGCCATGATGCAGAATCGCTGCCTCTCCGTGCTGTGCGAGGTGCGGCGCGGACAGGGCTGGGGCGCAGAGGACGTATCGCTGCTTCATGTCCGGCTCCATCAGTCCTCCCCGGGACTACCCTGCCCGCCGTGCATGGCGGCCGACCTACGTCTCCCGCGGCGCCGCCCTCCGCGCTGTGCCCGCCCTGCGCCGCCCTCCGCGAGCCGTGGGCGCCCCGCGGCGCCGGCCCCGCCTCCTATTGTCGCTGCGGCCGCCGCGCCTCGACAATAGCGGCGCTGGGAGCGCTACGCCTGACCGCTGTCGGCGCTCCTCCCCCGGGGCCGAGCGAAAGGGGCGTCGCCGCCATGGCCGGTTGTTGTCAGTCGCTGGCAGCGGGTTATGGCGACGGCGGTGAATGAATTCTCCGGGAGGCAAAGGGAAGAAGAAGGGCTCAGCCGGCTCCAGCTCCGCGCCCCCCGCCGCAGGGGCCTCCCCCTCCGCGCCGTCCGGGCCGGCTCCCCCCGCGCCGCCGGCGGGGGCGGCAGCGGCGGCAGCGGCGTCCCCGCACAAGCGGAACCTGTACTATTTCTCGTACCCGCTGTTCGCCGCCTTCGCCCTGCTCCGTTTCGTCGCCTTCCAGCTCGGGCTGCTGGTCGCCTGGCTCTGCGAGCGCCTCTCCCGCGGCGCGCTCATGGCCTCCAAGAGCAGCAGGGCCGGCGACGCGCCCGAGCCCGGCGGGGCGGCCGAGCGGGTGCGGGCGTGCCACAAGCGGGCCTTCGAGTGCATCTCCATGGCGCTACGCATCGACGAGGATGAGAGAGGTAGGGGCGGCGGGTCAGGGGCGGCCCCGTAACTTTAATTACGGCCTTCGGTTCGTAGCTCTGCGGGTGCGAGTGGAGCTGGCTCCGGGTTTAACCTGGCCGCCTGGAGCAGCGGTGTGGGTGCAGCCCCCGAAGTACAGCTGAGGAGCGGTGGACGCGTTGCAGCGAGTCTTCAAGAAGCGAACGCCGTAAGCGGCCCGTTCGGATTCACTGGGCAAAGGCTCGTACTTGGGCAGCTGCTGTTCCGCTTTTTTTTCTACGTTTGACAGGCAAAAAAAAGCTCCTCGCAGTGTGACTGGATTTACGGGCTTTAGGGAGATGAATGCAGGAGTGAGGGTGCTGCACCTGTCTTTTGTGCTGTTTTGTTGTTGTTTTGTGGGTTTTTTTGTTGTCCAGAACGGTAAAATGACCCAACCAAACCACTTTTCTACTTGCATTTTTGGTTTATCTATGTGAATAACGGAGTCCCAGTATGGTTTGTGTTGGGAGGGACCTCAGAGCCCACCCAGTTCCACCCCCCTGCCATGGCAGGGCTGCCCCCCACCAGCCCAGCTGCCTAGGGCCCATCCAGCCCAGCTTTGTGCCCCTCTCCAGATGGGGCACTTGCAGCTTCTCTGGACAGCTGTGCCAGCGCCTCACCAACCCCTGAGTAAAGATTTTCCCTTTGATGTCTAACGTACATCTCACCTCTTTTCATTTAAAGACACTCTCCCTTGTCCTACCCCATCTACCTATGTAAATAGTTGATTTCCTTCCTGCTTAATAAGCTCCGTTTAGTACTGGAAGGTCACCTTCTATCAGGTCTCTGCTGAGCCTTCACTTCTCCAGGCTGAATGTTTGGCCTAAATACAACAGCTCAACTGTCAGCACACAGAGTGCCAGCAGACCTTGCTCTTCCCTTTTGGCTGGGCTGTCTGTGCAGCCTCCTGGAGAAGCATAACACTGAAACCCCTTGCGGTAGGCCTGTGCTGGAAGTGGCCTGCTGGGCACACTGTCCGTGCTCTGCTGCACTGGGAGTTTGGGAGTGGTAACAGTAAGCTCTGGGGAGAGGAAAGCACCATGTGTGCATTGAAGTCAGCTCAGAACAGATGTAGGGAGCTCAGTGGTGCTGATGGCAGCTCTGTGCATTGGCCAAGGCTGAATTGCTGGTTTAAAAGCACAGCTATGGAACAGGTGGCTTGGCGGTTGGGAGGGGGAACCTGCAGATCTTGATTTGTCACTGGCTTGTTTTATGAGTATTCTTAGAGATGTCATGTTGGAGTTAGCTGAGTATATTTAATAAGAAAGTGGACTTTGCAGCCAATACAGCAAGCACAAGTGCATTGGCTATGTCACTGAGAAAGAGACTGGTTTGCTTTAATACACAGATTGACTGTCTGCTCTTCTGTTTTGCTCATACCCCTTTTGTATGTGTTTGTCTTCTAACTTGTTTGTAATTTAAATAGCTTTTTGTAGCTTTCAGTAGAAACAGTGTGGTAGGTGTAGTACATGAAACGCTTGGAATTACTGGATTAGTTAACATCATGTCAGTTCCATGGAGCTCTTGCTGCTCTGGAAGGTCAGTAGTTATGGTATCGTTTCTGATAGCTTTTAAGCTTGTGTATTATTGGGAAATTAGTGTTTTGGTATTTTTGAAGTCCAGCTTAGTGCCTTGTGTTTCTCTGGGCAGGCCCCCGGCAAAGAATGATGTGGTGGCTACCAGCCAGCTGAGAGGGGTGGGTAGACAGCAGGAGTAGAAGTGAGAATCTGTGGGCAGAAGGTACAAGGAGTGAGGAGGAGGGGCAGGGAACACATGGCAGGAAGGCACTCCCTTGGCACCTCCCTGCAAGCAGACCTGTGCCCAGCCAGGTTCTGAGTGATGAAAGCCAGTTTGTCTTAAACACTTCAGTCACAGATCAAAACACAGCAGCAGAGGCTGCTCTGAAGAATGCTGTCTCCTCCTCTGTACAGTGAATGAGTGACTTCTGAAGAGTCTTGGTGCCTTAGCCCCTGGGAATGTGTAAGTGGTTCTGTGTGGGCGCAGTGCTGCCCTTGCAAGCAGCTGGGTTGGTGCTCTTCTTTCAGAACTTCCTTCTGTTAGAAGGTGGAGGTGGGATTTAGTGATGTGCTCAGCATGTCTGGAACTGCTCTTCAAAGGAGCAGTGTGACTGCTGGGATCACTTCACGTTTCCTTTCTAATGGCTTTAAGCAGCTTTAAACTTGCACTGCGGCTGACACTGTTTCTGTAGGTGAGAAGGGAAAGAAGGCTGCAGGAGAGATGGTAGCCACACAGCTTTTGTTATTTCACTTTGATAGCTTTTTCTTAACAGTCAGGGTGTGTGAGGCTGGTGGAAAAAGGATAGAAATGAAATGATTCCCAAGGTGTGCAATACACACAGCTGTAGAAAGGTGCTGCTCCTGCATTCTTTGTTGGTAAAAGGGTTAAGTATGGAGTTAGCTGCACAGGAAAACATGCTGAAAGTTAATAAAAGGGTTTTCATTTGGATGGGGAGAAGGAATCATCTCAAGGTTTTTGCTCTGGAAATGTATTGAAATATCTTCCTGGCACTGAAATTTTGTAAAAAATAAATCAATAAATACATCTGGGATTGAAGTTATAGAAGGGTTTGAATAAAGAGGCAACACAGTTACCGCTAACTGGCATTTATAAATACCTTTATTATCTCTTCTGAAACCAAGGTGATAATATCTGAAGGTTTCATTCTAGTTATTTTTTGTTTTCCCAGCACTAGGAGCTTCTTAGTGCTCATCAGCACATTAAGTGTAACTACTTAAGCCTGGATGCCTTGCTGGAAAGGTAGGCTTAGTTATGGCACTGCTAACTTGAAAAAGCACCTGTCAGTATGCAGCGAGATAGCTTCTGACTACAGGATATCTATAGGAGGGGAGGAATTATGCATATCTGAGTTTCTTTCAGTGGATCATTTGTTTTTGTGGTGCTAGATAATGCAGGTGTAGGCATGTTGATGGCTGTATTTGCTGCGATTTGCATTTAGAACACTATTGGTACACTTGTTCTTTTCCAGGCTATGTGTATTTTACTTCAGGTACAAGTTGACGTATACCTGTAATGCAGCTATTTAATGATAGAGTGAAAAAAAATGTATATACTCATGGCAAGTGAACTGCTCTGTACAAAACTAAACCAGAAGTAGTATTTGGTATCATGTGGGTAGTACCTCAGACTCATCACTTTTCTTCTTGAATTTCAGTACCTCTAGTGTTACTTGGGTATTAGGTATCCCTGGAAGATTAACGTGCTTGTCTTGATTTGATCTTCCAGAAGGAAAAAACCCACACTTCACCATTTCTGTTGTAAATACGTGTAGTTTGTTTTTTTTTCTTTCTCTTCCCCGCAGCCAACAAGGGGAGCAATCTCTTTGAGGTAGATGAGGTATTTTCTAAAACAGGTGGAAGTGGTTTGAGGCTGGTGTAATAGCTGTTGTTAATAGAGAAGCTCATTTGGAGCTAAGTAGATATGAAGCTGACAGTGTCCCTTTCAGAATTTTGTCCAAATTCCTTTATTTTACTTGTTTTATGTGGCATTATAATAGCAGGACAAGGGGAAATGGATATAAGTTGAAAGAGGGAAGATTTAGGTTGGATGTTAGGGGGAAGTTCTTTACTAGGAGAGTGGTTAGGCCCTGGAACAGGCTGCCCAGGGAGGTTGTGGATGCCCCATCCTTGGAGGTGTTCAAGGCCGGGTTGGATGGGGCCCTGGGCAACCTGATCTAGTAAACATGGAAGTTTGGTGGCCCTGCCAGGCAGGGGGGTTGGAGCTTTCATGATCCTTGAGGTCCCTTCCAACCCGGGTCATTCTCTGATTATATGGAAGCATTCCTGAACTTTAACCCGTTACACAAAATAATGGGTTCACTTCCTTTTTAAGCAGGACAAAAGGAACAAGCTGTTGAATGGTACAAGAAAGGAATTGAAGAACTGGAAAGAGGAATAGCTGTCTTAGTTGTTGGTCAAGGTAAGCCAGTTTTGAGTTTAGTAAAAAAGATTTGCTTTATTGGTCAATACGGGTTTTATGGCTTCCTCAAAATGAGATGTAATCACTAAACATGGTAGGTGCTAGGAATGGTTTGCTGTTTCTCATTCTTGTTTAAGCTGTGTGTGAGCATTGGTCCATTTCTCTGTTCTGCCTTAATGCTCTGGTCTGTAATGGAACTCTTGCTCCAGATATTACAAAATAATCAACTCATCTAAAAAAAAAAAAAAGTTGTAAAATACTCAATTTCTTAATATTTTGGCATTTCCTTTATGTGTTTTGATTTGTTTTGCCAAAGCTGACAGTCATGAATTAGTTCATGTTCTCACTCATTCAGATTTTTATAATCTCTTCAGCATAAACAAGGGAGAAGCAGTAAAAGCCCCTCTGATTTGGATCTAATGTTGCATTTCTGGATAGCTTGTGCCAAAATATTTGAGTACTTCCAACAAAGGAAATAAGCTCTCTGAGTATATGGAAGCATTTTGAGCTGTAGCATAGGAACCTGTATATGACACAGAAAAATATTAGTAGTGAGGGATCTCTGTCCTCAAAAATAATTGAAGAACAAACAAACCTCTGGGGCTGCTTTAGTAGACTGCTGGTTTGTTTCTCTGATGTGTTCAGGAATGGTTGTGAGAAGTATATGCTGGTGTTTTACCAGCATCACCATTGGCGTTTGGTACAGCCTAGACTGTGTAGCTAAAAAAGAGTTCAGCTTGAACAGATGTTATTTTCAAGAAGTGGTAATATATTTATATGTGTAACTCTGGGTTTTTTGATATGTAAAGAGACAGAGTCAACCGAATTTAAACCTCTTCACATTATCGTAGTGTTTATTTTGAATTATACTTGCCACTTTTCAGGCTTCTTAAAAACCTATTTTATTTGACTGCTTTTTTAGAGAAATGTAGTGGAAAGGAGTGTATATTAGGTCAGTGTGAGAGATAAAAGAGTAGATGTCTACCTCTCCATGAGCTGTATTGTGAAACACTGTAGCAACAAACTTCAAAATCTTGATTAGATGGAAAACTGCATTAGTTATGCAATGACATTTCTTAGTGGAGGGGTAGCTAAGGAGTGGGAGGAAGAAGAGGGATGGCTGGATGTCAGTGTTATAGCAGTTTAAAATGTTAATTTGCCAACTTTTAACATTGACTTTTCTTTGTAAGGTGATCAGTGTGACCGGGCTCGGCGTCTGCAGTCTAAAATGATGACAAATTTGGCAATGGCCAAGGATCGTTTGCAGCTTTTAGGTACCAATTAAAATTAATGACTTTGGAAAGTTTCTCATTATTTGCACAACTTGATATAATTCGTTTATTCTAAAATATGTCTCTGTGATGTTTGTAGCGGAGGAGTTATTGTCTGTAGGATCTCCTGACTAAGTAATGCTTTTCAATGTTGTTGAGTTATGAAATTTCCTGCCTTTAAAAACAGGTGTAAAAGTTACTGAGGAGTCTTTATATTTTAGTGTTCTGAACTGAGGGAGTGTTGTTGATGTTGGAGTTGGTTTAGGATTTCTGTATCAGCGCTGTAGTAAAACTCATGATATATTGCTGATCATGAGAAATTAGTGCAACTTTTCCCTGAAATTTAGTTGTCACATAAAATATTCTGATTATTGCTATGTACTGTAGTAATAAATCTTCAGTATTATGAAGACCATAAGCTTGTGAAATACTAATACTTGTAACCTTTATCTAGTAGTGTTCTATTTTAAGTCTAGTAGGTAAGATAACTTCATAAGGATAACGTTGCCTAATTTTGGCTTTATTATCGAATGGCTTATATAAGCTGTTAATGGTCAGACTAAACCAGGAGAATTGGAAATTGCATCTTACTGTGCATGATACAAAGTCCATCCCCTCAGCCCAATAATCTACAGCTTTTTGTAGTGTATCCTTCAACATGAGAATTTTGGAAATGTGTTTAGTCAGTGAAGTGGAAATAAGGATGTTTAGTGTTCTTTTAGGGAGAACTAACAAGTGTGCTTGAGTTTAACTTGCATGTCTTTGTCTTTCATCTTGCACTGTGGTGTTTCTAGTTCTATTAACTCGCTCTCTTAGGAGCATGTAGAGCAGCTGGGAAAACTAATGATTTTTCTTCTGCTTATACTTTCTGATTCTTTCATTGTAAATGGTGATTGGCAGGAGTGTTATGGCAGCCACAAGGAAGTGAATCCTTTTTGTTCCTCTTGTATTTGGGTATCTTCCAACCCTTTTCCTCAAAATATGGAGGGAATGTGTTGTCAAGGTTCCAGCTTCTTTGTTTTGCTGTAGGTGTCTATCTGTAAAACCTTCTGTATGTCCAGGGAAGTGGCTGTGTTATTTTGTTGGGCTTTTCTTATACTCAGGTGAAGTCAAGCTGGTATCTTCATCTTTTCTACCATATTGATCGCATGATATTTGGGTTCTCCATTCAGAGTGCAGGTTGAAAGGTAAATGGGTAGAATAGTGCTTACTGCATAAGTTGGGGTCAAATACTTTATTTTCTTTAGTTATCACAGGCTTAGTACTTAATTCAACTTAGTGCAAACTGAAGAACCTAAATCTGCTTCCAACAGTGTACGTGAGAGCAAAGCTCAGGAAGGAGCAAGTGAAGTCATTTGCCCTCTGTGAAGGAGGAGATGTTTTGAGAGATTTTCCAACTGAGTTACATTCTACAAGCTTCATCATTATGGATCTATCTGAGGAGTATTTGTTATAACATATAATCTAATTTCAAGTATTTTAAAGCTTTTTTTAAAAACATTACATGTCATTGTATATGGATTTGGTAGAAATTTAAGGTAATGTCGAGTTGAATTGCATGTGTGATTCTAAATGTAGCTTGTTACTTTTAGTAACAGACATCTGGAAGTTTTCTAGTGGCTTGTAGATGCTTTTGCAGCTGAACTAAACCTGTGGCTGTTGAAGCAGTGAGGATTCAGTGAGGTTGTTTATCTGTGAATCAAGGAGTGAACTTTTTCTCTCTTACCTTTGCGAGTTTTCTTTATTTCTTAATGGTGCTTTATTTCATGAGCCAGCAGGATAAAACAGGCTTAAAGTAGAACAAAATATTTGACAATTTTGTCTGTTTGAGAAACAAGGATGCAAACTGCTAAACTGAAGTTGTATTCAGTCAATCTAAGGGATGTCGATAACACAACTTAATTTTCACTTTATATATATATATATATGGGTTTTAACTGTCACTTAGAAGTACTCAGTGTTTGTCTTTCAAAGTGTGTTGGGTCATCAGCAAAAGGTGAAGATGATGGTATTGGCCTTTTGACCAATTGGTTGAAAGATGTATATGGCAAGTCAGTTAGATACTTTTCATCGGTCTCCTGTCTGGTAATAATTCTGACCAGGTGTGGACATGAGCTTTAACGGACACCTTTTGTGACAATCCTGCTTTCTTGGAGGTGATGGTGCTTTTGCTTTGGAGTTGTGTAATAACTGATTTCTAGTAAAAGAAAACATTACTTGGAATGTTGCATAGATAAAAGGACATCTGCAGTGGTGTTGATTTGGTAGGTTTATGCCAGTGTTGTATCATTAAGGAGAAATAATGAGTGAGATTCTCTAAACTGTTGTTAGCTTTCCCAGTTTATAGGAAGAAAGGATTAAAATGAACAGTGATAGAGTCCTTTGAATTCCCTGAGATAAAATTCAGTAGCTTGATTTATTTTTCTCTTTATTCTGGAGGGCTCTGCAGCTATTCTGTTATTGAAGAAAAGTGTAATGTGCCTTATTCAAATTGCATGTTAATATGTAACATGCTGGGGAGGAATGGTGTGAATTGAAGGTGGACAGCAGTTGGGTTGCTTGGTTGCTGTTGCAGTTCTGGAGTTCCTGAAGACATGGAACTGTTCTGGAAGTGCAGCAATCGATAAATATGGTAAAACCCCAATCTGAAACTGTAGTACTGAAGCAAATAGTATTTCCTGAATTCCTACCCAAGCCAATTGGTTTTATACTTAACTCACTAGGGGCTTTTTCTATGTATTTCCCACCTAGGCTGCATCATTGGGGAGGGAGTAGACTATTCTGCCTTCTCCTCCAGTTGTGCTGTGCCCACTGTGTTCACAGCCAGTCATACTCAGGGAATGGTTCTGAGAAATGAGATTTCAAAGCGTGTGCTGGTTTGCAGGTGTTGTTGTGCAGCCAGCATTCTTGGTTTGGTTTTACACTACCCAACTCTTCAGTGCTTTCAGCCTGCAAGAAAATAAACTGTGGGTGCATGTACTAATCTGGACTTTGTATTTTCATGCTTTCCTATGATTACTAACTTTTTCACTCTAAACTGCATCTCATTCAATTTAGACATTATTCTGTGGATATTAACACTTTATCTTTAAAACTATTGAGTGTAATTCTTGGGGAAGCTAAGAGGTGACTGTGAGCAGGGAGAAGAAAAAGAGAATAACTGTAATAGATGAAGTGAAATTAAGGAATTGATTTTGCTTATTGATTATATGATCTGCAAGCTCTGAATGGTGATTCTCCCTCTATCCAGCATGAGTGTTTCCAGCAGAATTCAGCTTCTTTTGTGTTAAATTCCTCTGTGTTGCCAGAGGACCCTCTCTCTTCTGCTAGGCTCCCTGTTTTCCTGCAGCTTCTTTGTGACAATGTGTACCTTGCTGATGGTTGTTTGCACCCAACTCTGCCCTTTTTTGTAGAAGCAAAATAAAGGTGGGAGAGCTTGTAAAGGGGCTGCGAAGTAAGGGCAGTGGTAAAAGCGGTATTGGTGAGCTGTACTGAATTAATGATCCTGAGACATAATTCTTGGTTTGTGTGGGCTGTAGCCTTACACCTCCTTGGTTTGTGCTTTGGCTCGTTTATCGTGACTGGGAGTTCTTATCTTTCTCCTTAATCTTTAATCTTATAAATCTTGTAATTGGATGTTTCTGAAGTTAATACTCTTAGAGAACACAGCTTGCATGACAATTTTATTGACTTATTTCGGGGCAATAATATTTCTAAATAGAAATCTTGAAATACATCTTAATGATATCTATGTGGCGTGTTCCTTGATTCAGCGAGGTTTTTGTGAATGTAGGTGAATGTACTGATTCAGCAAAACACTTAATGTGCAGAAAATTGAAGACTCCTTGCAGTTGGTCAGAAGTAAGGCCTTGGGGAGGACTTGTACAAATGGGTTATCAGCACAAATCTTAGTAGATGAAATTAAATTAATCCTGACCACCACTTTTGGCAAGCAACTGCAATCACTAAACTGGAAAGATTGCTTTAATGAACTCAGCCAGAAGTGGCTAGTTTTTAAGCAGTTTTCAGTCCTGTATGCACTGACAGCATTTTCTTACTAGCTTGCTAACTGTGTAGAATAGATAGAAATACTCCTTTTATTTTTAACCCGATATTAAATGTAACAAAGCCAAAGTTGACATTTGTGTGTTCAACATACATGAGTTTTCTTGGTTCATTTTTGTTGTTTTTTTTTGTTTGTTTGTTTGTTTTTGTCCTTTTCCCTCCTTCTTTCTACTGCGTAGAGAAGCTGCAGGCAGATTTGCAAATTTCCAAGCCGCAAATGGAGGTCTATAATGACAGTACTAACCTGGCATGCCGCAATGGACATCTCCAGTCAGGTGGGTTTGGCTCTACCAGCACCTAACTATTCAGGGGATATTTTCCAGTTTCTGGTGTGTTACAAGGAAAAATATACATTGCTATGTTCTGGCCCTACAAACCTTTTAAAAACCCATTTAGTATTTCTGGCTTTAAAGACTATGTAAATACATTCTATTCTTTCAATGTCTGTGACAGCGTTGTCTTATTTTGTAGTATGCAGTTCTGTCTTTAAAATGACTGTCCTTGCATCCTCTTCATTAAATTGAGTATTAGAGTTGGAAACTGCTTACGAATACTGCATTTCAGAAAATAAGCTGTTATACACCCAATAGAATTAAACCTGTTTTAGAAAGTGTCAAAAATGAATGTAGTTTATGTATTGTGCCTACATGAGCATCTCTTCTATTAGGATATAATAAGAATTAATGTACTTTTGCATTAAGTTCCTTTAAAATTCAGAGATTTAAAATCTGCAAAAGCATTACACAGTTAAGGTGGGGAGGGGAAGAGATGAGGGGACAACTGTGTTGTTTTCTTCTTTTTTTGTCATAGAAGTCTGCACTAGGAGTACTAAGCTCTCAGAAGCAAACATCTGTTTGTGTAGAAGTAGAGTTGCTGTGAGGTTTGTAAATTGTCTTCAAGCAGTGTTTTAAGCTGGCAGTCATAATCATGACTGCCATAATCATGGTCTAATTGGAAATTTATACGGTAGACCATGATGTGAGGTTAAGTAAAACAGTGAGCTAAGGAACAACAGAATTCACAGCGCTTGCCTGCTAGAGTAAAGAGCAGTATTCAGGTTTTAGAGTAATTATACTTGAAACTTATCGTAGACCACATGATTTTATTTTTTTTTTCCCATTCCATTTCTGGTTCTGAAGTCTTTTTCCAGCTTGTTTTTGTACGTTCTGACGTTTGAGGAGTTAAATTAGTGGCGCTGTTTTGTTCAGCACCTGTAGACCTTGGAATAGGGTATTTTTGTTAAAATGTAATTTGTCAAAAAGATTTAGTAAAAACGGCTCTCAGGTATAATTTCTTACTTAAATTGAATTTGAGAGCACATTATCTTAAATGATCCAGTACACCTCTTGTATTTTTACCTTACTGGCAGAAGATTGGAAGAATGAATGCATACATGTGTACATCCACATGAGAGCAGATAGCATGTTCCATCTGATTCAGTATGAACAGTTTTTTTTCTTAAAACCCATTCCTTCAGAGTTTTTGGTACCTTTTTGTCAATGTCTCAAAATTGGATGGTGCAGGAGGAGGTTAGCCTGAGCTTTCTTTTCTGTGAAGACTGTTACTTCTGTTACTTAAATGTGTTAGTGCAACAGCATTGGTACCTCCTGGAGACAAACGTTTTCCTTGTTCTGTGACAGGTGTCTTTATTTACAGAAACTTCTGTAACAGAATTGTTCTGTAGCAGTCATTGTTGGTAAGCATATAGAAAGTGGTATTAGTCAACTTAACTATGTGGTGTCATGCTTATGGTGATTTATGGAAGTTGGATGAGTGAACCACTTGTTAAGAACTGTTCTGCGAGGAGCAGAGAAACAGCTGTGAAGAGCATTTTTTGTTATTTTTGTTTTGTGTGTCTCTTCCACTGTTTGAAAAGATTCCCTTCTCATTCCTCCAAGGCTGCTGCTGGGGTTGGAGAATCTACAGGCTGTGTCAGATGGGTGCAGTGGAGTCTTCCTGATGGAACTTTACTAACAGGGAAACTAGCATTTACTCAACTATGTGACAACTGAGACAGGAGGAAAGAGCAGGCCATTGAAATAGTTAGGTACCAAATATCTACTGACTGATTACCTTGAGCAAGGCTTCTAAAGGCTTGTTCCATTTCTATTTACCTTGTAAAAGATACATTTCACATTCAGAATTTGTACAAGTCAGATTTACCCAAAGTACTGAACCTCTTCTGCAGCTGTGAGATCCCTGGAAGTTCCCCTAAGAGATCGGTCTGTTAGCAGCTGTGGCCATTCCTTAATAGGCTGTTGCTGTATGTGCTCTGTCTCCCTCTTAGTCTTGTTCAAAAGAATGTGTTGCTTCTGCAACTTGCTCTTAAACTACTGTTTCAATTCTGCTTTAATCTCTTGATCATCTTGCCATTGTGTTTCCTTAACACATTAGGATAAAGTTGGTATTTTCAGTGACAATTGTACTGGAAAGAATTAAACTACCTGGGGGTAGGAGGGCTGCTGTTATTGAACAGGCAAAGGTACTGACAGCCTGCAGGTTTGGATGTAAGCTTTGTTTTTGTACCTGTGTAAAGCATTTCCTGTGCTCTTCCCTAATTAGGCCAGGCTTCTTCTGAGTGCAGAGGTTTCATTAGGTGTGATGCACAGTCATTCACATATTTGATGTCAAAAAAGGGCTGCTTAGCAAAGGAATTGAGATGTAAGGCATGTTTTCTTTTATTTGTCTTTAACTTCTACACTCTTTTAAAAACTTTATTTGTATCTTAATTCTGCTTGATATTATATTCTTACATTTATAATGCATAATTTGTATATTTCCAAACTGATAGTGACTTGAGATTCTTGCTTCTTTCAAAGTGCTATTTGTGTCAGCCTTCTAGATTGATATACTTGATTCTAGCACAGGTGTCTGTGAATCCCTCCATTACATTTGTGTTCTAACTTACCCGAACAGCTAGAGGTTCTTCTTGAAAACGTATGTGATGAAAGTTTAGTAAAACCTCATTGTAGCAGTATATAGCCCTTCACTTGCAGGAAACTATACAGTAGCTTGTCTTAAGGGTGTCAGCCTTCATGTGGAACGTTATTTTATTCTTCCCTCTTGTTGTCATAGTGGTCTTAAATTAGATTTAAAAAGACTTAACTGGATCTTTTTTTTTTCTTCAGATGTGTATTTTCTGTTGTATTTTTAATTTCTCAGGTGTCACGGTCTTATCTCTAGATCTGTGTCTGTGACGGGGATAGCAGGCCCACTGGCCCAAAAAGGGAGGAAAAGGAATGAAAGGAGGGAAAAAAAAATGGCAGCAACGATCTGAAGAGGAAAACAAATTTAGTTTAATAGTTATAATAGCGAAAATACAGGTTAATTGGGATTGAAGCTAATACATCAAGTGAATGAGAGTTTCCTGAAAACTGAAGTTCTTACTCTGATCAAAGGGACAAAGGGGGCAAAAAGAGGCAGTGTTGTGACTTCCAGTCAATTTTGTCTTTCCCGCTGACCAGAAAATGGGAGTGAAACAGTCATGTCTTCTGGGAGCTGTAGTTCATTTCTGTTGACCTGTCCCAGAACTGCTGCCCATCCGTGGAACTGCAGCATTAACTCTTCAGTTCCCACTGCTCTACGTGATGTTATGATGTGAAATACCAATAACAGAAATAGTAAAGCCACAGCTTCAAGCTTGATAGAGAAGATTACTAATCTTGCAAAAGACAGCACAATATTGTTGTTATTATTAGTTACTCTAATATAGCATTTTTACATTTGTCAGTGAGATACGCTGTCACAAAGGCATTTGTCTTTCTTGTTCTTACCATAATATTAGTACTGCACCAATCACTTGAGTTTTATCTGTTTTCATTGGTAAGATTTGCTGGCGTGTCTTTAGTGGTAGGCATGGAATGGCAACATTTTCTGAACTGCCAAAATTGCATTCTTAAAAAAACGTTTATTATTAGGGATGATCCCAAAATAGAAAAGCAAGTAGCAACAAGATTGTTTTTACCACCATAATTTGGCAATAGCAGCTGTCTGACTTATGTGGCTCTACTTGGAAAGAAGAACAAATGCATCCCTGATTGGCATAGTTGTTCTGTCATCCCGGGTATGGAGCAGGTTCTTGTTAGCTACTGAAGTCTTCTGTTAAGTGTCTTTTATTACTTGACTGTACATACTTGAAAAAAATTCAGTGTAATCTTTGAAGATATTATTAGGGGGACTACCATGATTGTCAGGTCTGAATACTTGTTTCTTACAATTGCTGTATGTATTTTGCTCTGCGATACTTGCAGAAAGTATGTAGCTCTGCATCTTAAAGATTTTCATTTGTGTAAAACTCCGTAACATTTCTAGACCAGTGGGGTTTTTTGTTCAATATTTATTATTATTTTGAAATTGATGTCCACGGGCCATATACAGTACGTGTTCTTAGTTACTTTACATATAATCATGAATTTCTTTATAAAGCAAAGCCTCCCTTTGGAGGTGAAACTGAAGGACTGATTCTGCAGCACTTGGTGCTATCTGATAGGATTGACAATAGAATGTCTGTAAGCTCAGTGGTTTTGATTTCTGAAGGTACAAGTAGTGTAAATAATGATTTGTATTCAAAGCCTTCTCCTCTTTCCTTTTTTCAAGAAGCAAGTCATAATTTGTTTTAATTGTTTCTCTTTTCCATGTTGTGTTCTCCCCGTGCTTCCAGATTCCTGAAATAATCCTTAGCTGTGCAGTTTGTGTGGTGCTAAGAATTGCAATGTGTATGTGTTGCTCTTCGTAGATGGGGAAAGTTTTGGAAAAGCATGAGGACTGAGCAGCATCTTAGTGTGAAGGAGATGGAGAAAAAACTACTGTAGCTTCTTGAAACCTTCCCATATTGACTTTAAAACCAGCTGTGCAAATAAAGCTGAGAAATTAAAGTTTGAGTGTCAACTTCTGATTAAAATGGAGAAGTGACAATGTCGAGTAGGATTTTTAACAGGGTGATAAGCTACTTTTTGAACTTGAGCTTCAAAGTAAGAGCTCTCACTTGAAGAGCTTTTGACCTGCAAGTTGTGCAGGAATGGCTAAGTGATAACTCAGTTAGATCAGCTCTGGATCTTTGTGTGATTTAGTCAGGAAGCATCTTAAAGGTATAGTCAGTTGTATTTTTCAAGTTCTCTTGTGTTTTACATGTGCATCTTCCAATACTGTATTCCCCCAACGCAAAAAGACAGATGCTGTGCTCAGATTTTTAGCAGCCTGACCAGCCATTGTGCCTGCTTTTCACATCTTAGTCTGCGTCTTCTGTTCCACACCTGTCAGTTCTGAGTCAATGAACCCTGTTTCATCCCATATCCCATAAAAAGAATGTAGAAATCAAGAGCTTTTTGTTTACTCTGGACTGGAAATGTCTTTTTAGAGTTCAGTCACTTGTGGCCAAGGTATTAAGATAAGTTAAATCTGTCACCAGACCTTTCTGCTCCATCATGGAGGTGAATTGGAGCAAATGTTGAAGGAATGTGGAATGGTGTTTCAGTTCAGTGATGTGATATTATAAGATTTAGTTTGGACTGTGGGAAGCTGTTTCAGTGCTGTGCATTCAGAATTTATTTACCCCCTGAGGAATCTTGAAGTGGAACAGATTTGTAATCAAAAGGTTTTAATAGCTTATTATAGGTATAACTATTTGAGCTTTCCCAATTTAAAGTGTTCTGGTAAAGCTTCTGTGTGTGGAAGGTGCCAGACAGTGCCTGATAACATCACTTAAAGAATGAGTACTCTGAATCTAATGGCTTGAAATTCAGTGTTTTCTTATAGTGTTGTATATTGGAGTTCTGGGGAAGAAAAATATTCTGGCTTGTATTCTGTTAACTTCTGTCTTAGGAAATTGAGGGTGCCTTTCCCTTGCTACAGAATGTAGGTGTCTCCAGCTTTTATAATATGACAAAGTAGTCTTGATATTGAGAGCTCCTAAAAATGTGAAACTTAACTTTAAAGGAAAGTTACAGCTGATATCTCTTTAAATTAAACCTCTCTAAAAACTCATATTAATCTAATATGGTACTGTATTATGTGTCAACAATGCTATGTTTAATTTACAGTTGATGCTGAAGTTTACAGCTAAAAATGCCCCCATGACATTTGGTTTTCTTTATAGAAAGTGGAGCAGTTCCAAAAAAGAAGGATCCCTTAACGCACACAAGTAATTCTCTTCCACGTTCAAAAACAGTTGCAAAAACAGGATCCACTGGCCTTTCAGGCCACCATAGAACACCTAGCTACAGTGGGATATCAACTGCTTCTGTGTCTAGACCAGCAGCAAACCCTGCAACTTCTGCTCACAAGGTATGTTGTTGGTAACAACAGATACAGTGGTGTTTGCTAGGGAAATCAATGTAAAATCCAGAATGAGCTCTGTGTTTGCTGCTTTTATTGCAGTGTTGTGGTATGATAGCAACAGGGTTCTGAGGAAAATGAAACCACATCATAATATCATAACCACACCAAGAACAACTACAAAAAAGCAACCCAACACCTAAACTAAATCAAAAACATTCAGTCTTTTTTTGTTTAAGCCACTTAACCTAGACTGCAGAGTGGATTTTTGAAAGCAGGAGTCTTGTTGAGCGAGGAGATTTTAGTTGTAACGAAGTGTCGTAACAAATGATAATACACTGTTTTGAAAATCACATAGGATACTGAGGAAGACTGAGCCAGCATAAAAACAAACATTAATGACAGCATGTAAAAGATCTGAGGGGCTCCTACTCCACAAATGTAGGGTTTTTTTTCCCCCCTGCATTTTCTTTCTCCTAACGTGTGTGTGTGGGTTGTATTAAATGATTGGCTTAGATTGGAAGGAAGCTTAAAAATTCTAGTTCCGTGTTGCAACCGGACTGAAAAGCAATGATTTTTAAATGGTGAATGGAATGTAAAGTAAGTTCTGTACTATTAAGGCAGAAAAATGGTGTGTTTCTTTTGCACTGTTTCTTTCCCTTATTTTCCCACTTTGTCATGCTACCCCCATGTAATAGAGTAGAACACATTTTATGACATACATGTTTTGACAGCACTATTGTTTGTAGAAATCAAGTACCTGAAACAGTGTGCCTAAAAGCTGTTTTATATTCCTCTTCTTCCTCTCTAGGCTCCTCCTAAAAATAGCAGAACAAATAAGCCTTCTACTCCTACTCCTGCTGCTCGAAAGAAGAAAGACATGAAAATATTTAGAAATGTGGACAGTAATCTTGCTAATCTTATCCTGAATGAAATTGTTGATAGGTAAGTTTGAAGAAAAGTAGGCTTTTTGCTGCAGAAAGACAATTTTTCATTCAAAAAAAAAAATCTTTGTGCTCTCAGAATGAAATCTAATAATGCACATTTGTTGGTGTTTGTTGTTTTGTTAAGATAACAACAAAAAAACAAACAAGGAAAACTCAGTTAAGAAATGCTTATTTCTTGAAATGCGTAGCAGCCTAAGTTGTAGATTTCCTCAAAGTAGTTCTTTATAGTCAAATACATTTAATTAGTCAGCTGCAGCTGAAAAAGAATCTCTCATTGTTAGACTAATTAATATTCTATTTCTTTGTTAGTGGGCCAGCTGTCAAATTTGATGATATCGCAGGGCAGGAACTGGCTAAACAAGCTTTGCAAGAAATTGTTATCCTTCCTTCTCTTAGACCTGAGGTAAGCAGTTTGGTATTGTTATCACTACAGCAGGGTCAAAGAAATGGATTGTGCTTCACACATGAAGTGGGGATTCTGATAACCTGTCTTTGTTGGGTATGATAATTATCCAAGCCATTTGATGACAGCTTTCCTGGAAAAAGAAGTGTGTTCTTATGTGTTAAAATATTGTGATGAATTTTTTCACCTTCTGGTGTAGGTAGGATAAAGAGGCTGAAGTGGCAGCCTGAAAATTAGTGAAGCTGACTGATCCAGATACTTACATCTATGTGTGGAGATGTAGAGGACAAAGCCCAGAACTGAAAGAGTGAAACACAAACAAAGTGCTTCTTGTAATGAAATGCATGTTGGTTGGTCATCCTACAGACACCAAAAGCTATTTCTAATGATGGGTATTGTGGAAAAGAATGCCTACTGACGGTGGTCTTCAGATATGGTGCGCGTATGAGTGACTGCATAACTATTCCTTTTGCTTGTTTATTGGAATTATTAGAAGCTAGGATGAAGGAGTGAGTCTGAAAACTAGAATTCTGAGACTTTTGAACCTACTGAAATGTGATAGAAATAACTACAGCAGATGTGTGATAAGGGAAAGTGTAGATTTGCTTGCAGTGATTATAACAGAAGTAGTTTTGTGGTATAGGAAAGAAAATCCAATGCTGAGTGAGAGGGAGGAAGTTATCAAGGGTATGTTGGGAGGGTAGGTGGCAGATATGTAATATTTTAAGTAGTTTTCAGGTTAAAATGAAAATCTCCTCTAAGTTTTCCTTTTTATTATATTAAAAAAAAAGTCATTCTTCCACATGGAGTTAATAGGAGCACTGCTTTAACTCTCCTACAATGCATGTGCTTGTGCATGCACCCTCATATTTTTAAATGGAATTTAATGCTTTAAACGTGATAGACTGCTCTGTCTTGACAAATATATTTCTGTCTTTCATATTCATTTCATGTTATGTATGTACATGGAATGATCATATTGTAGTTTGACTGTTGTGTGAGAAAGTAGTGAGGTGCATTAGGGCAAGGTCATAATGAAACATAACTTCTCTAAAAATCTGTACAGTTGTAGAACTGTTACTATTGCTACCAGTCCTATCCAGTGAGTCTTTAACCATTTTCTTATGGTGTTAAATCATCACTCTTTTTTTCCTGTCTTTCCCCTCAACCCTGCCCAAGATTGAATGGCTTGCTTTTCCTTGTCATCACAGTTAGTTAAAGGCAGTACATAACTCTAGGAATTAAGCTTAATTGGTGGCTGTTAATGCTGGCAAGTCTATATGGAACATATTTTAGGATTTCTTTTGGTGCTTCATAAAATTATGTGGGGGGGGAAAAAACAACAACCCTCATTCAGTTTAAAGAAATTACTGTCTTGAGTCCGTGTAAAGATCTAACCAGGACCAGGTGTACACTTACTGTTTCTAACACTTCAGTTATTTTTGAAATTAACTTACGATGTATTCTTCAAGTTATTTACAGGGCTTAGAGCTCCTGCGCGTGGATTGTTGCTCTTTGGCCCACCAGGAAATGGGAAGACAATGTTGGTGAGGAAAAATTCTGCGTACATGGGTTGGTGGGCTTCAAATGTAGCCATTGGGGTGGCTGGCATTTAGGTTTCCAGAACTTCATTGTTTCTAAGCAGCCTTTTACGCTGCATAATTTTGAACTATTCTTAAAGTAGTGTCTTTTATGTAAGTTAGTTATATTCTGCTTTACTGGGAAGCTTATGGGTGTCATGTCAGGGTGTTGTGCTGTCAGTACAGTTGGAACTTGAGCCAGGACTTCTCCAACTGTATGTGCAGTAGAAATGCAGCGTGTTTACATACATCTAAATCTCTTGGACTACTTTGGTACATTTTGTTTTCTTGAAGTTTTAAAACTTAGTGCAACACAGGGGAGTTGTGTTGACATTGAAAGGGTTGGATTAAGATCACTGTGGCTTACACCCGGGAGCTTCTGACTGTAGATGAGTGTTGGCGAAGATGAAATGGTTGTGCTTATTGCTTAGATAAAGTAATATCCCTTAACTGGATACTTCTAGATTCTTAGCAGCAAAGGGGTTTTGATAATAAGCGTGAGTTTTGTAGTAACAAACCATATAGTGTCCCTGCATATGTCCTTGGAGTGTTGCCTTAATGTGAGAATGTGAAATGGTGCATTCTGTGGGCAGGGCTAAACAGTTTGCAGCTTAATTTTCTTCTGTGTCACAAGTAATATCTTAAACTGGTGAGTCCAAGTTTTGTTTTCTGAGAGAGGTTAATTGGTTGCGTGCAGCAGCAATTAAAACACTGTGTGCTCTCTACCAAAATAAGAGAGATGCAGGCGGTTTTTTAACCGGAGAGGAAGCACAGAAGCGAGGAGTTTTTTGCCTTCCACACTATGTGAGAAACAACAAATAAAAGCAACATAAAACAACCTTCTTGTTTTATGGTGTTCTAAGTACAGGGAACTGGAGAGAAATGGCTGTGCATCAGCCAGGAAACATTGTGACAGTGCAGCTGAACTTGGCGCATCCTCCCTAATCACATGGCATGCTGCAGATGCATGCTGCCTTTGCTGATCGTGAAGCTGGATCCGCTCTGAAGTCCTTAGTGGAAATACTGAGCGCTTTTCATAGGCTCTTCTGTTATGTTTTACCTATTTGGACATAATTGCTAATCAATTTGAAAGAAACAAGCAGAATAAAGCAATGCCCTACTCACGCACACAAAAAGCTTGCATGACCAATAGTAACTTCTTGAATGTGGTGAAGCTGTTTATGAAGAAGGTACTCTGAGTATGGTAAAGATGTAATTATAATGTGACTTGACTCAAATGCTGCTCTAAATTGCCTCCCTAAATAAGTTAAAATTGTTTTCAGTGCTTACTCATGATACACTGAAAAGAGAGAGCAGTGTAGGCTAGTGTTCTTTGGTGAGTAAACTGTAGTAATTGTAGTTGGCTGTGGAGATGTTGTGATTAGAGAAGTGCAAGGAAGTCTGGAAACTTCTGTAGTGGTTCTGCTGCTTCTCTGCTCCAATTTGTAAGTGTGTAAGTTGTCTTTAGCATTTACATGGTATTCCCTCTGAAGGAATAAGGATTTTGAAATGACTGTGGAAAACAATGGTGATAGCTGCAGAAATAAAGAGGAATCTTCAATGTGATGTTTTAAAAAGTGTATTTTTTCTGTCCTAGGCCAAAGCAGTTGCTGCAGAATCAAATGCTACTTTCTTCAATATCAGCGCTGCAAGCCTAACTTCAAAATACGTAAGTAATAGCTGTGAACTGCGTTAATGAGAAAACACATGGCTGTAACTGGGGCTTTTAAAGGCCAGGACTTCTGGTAAGTCTTTGGTGGACTGGTTCCATGTAGTGAATATGAAGTCTTCAAGGAAATGGTTTGTCAAATTAAGAAAAAAGTTTTGTGCTTGTGGTAACTCAATGTCACTGGATTTTTCCTATTTAGGATGGCATTGACTGTGACAGAGATGAGTGGTAGTTGTTGTTTTCCTCTCCTTTAACAAGAGTAAAGGAAGCATTTATAACTTAGGCACCAAACTCTCTTGATTTCTTAATTGCAATCATAAGTTCGAACCTTTCTTTTAGAACAGGAAGAACATTGCTGTATGTAATTCTGAACTAGTAATAATTCGAGTACATACCAGTGGATTGTGTCACTTCATTGACATTTTTTCCTGTAAGCCCTTATGTTATGAGTCTTGTAATAAATACTTTCTAAGTTCCTTCCGTAAGAAGTTTATTGTTGTTTCAGGTGGGCGAAGGTGAGAAATTGGTGCGTGCTCTATTTGCAGTAGCCAGAGAACTGCAGCCTTCTATCATTTTTATTGGTAAGGCCTTAAATGTTATTGACCTTTTCTTTACTTATTTATTTACTCTTTTAAACATATTGACTTTTTAAATTTGAATTACCTGGCAAAATATTTGGGGTAAATCTGTGGTGTAGAGCTAATGTCTTAATTATGACCTGCTGGCTAACCAGTAGTTCCAAATACAGTACATCAGATTATTGTTACTGTAGTGCTAGCAGTGAGAATTAGTGCCATCAAAACCATAACAGGCTGTACAACATTTACAGAGCAAGTCCTCCTTGGTGTTAAACTACAGACATGAAAATAGGTTTTGCTTGCCCTGAAGTTCAGTTTATTACCCAGCAGGATTTTTTTCTCCCTTGTACATAGTATTAAATGCTTAAATAGCAACACATAGCATGGTAAACCTATTCGGAAAAATAAACAAGCTTTTAATCTGTGCTTACACATTAAAGATAATGGATCTGTCTGTCTCTAAAGGGGAAAAAAAAAGATTAGATCTTTCTTTCTGGAGTCCTATATTAGCAAAAGAATTTAAGCAAATATGAAGTCTTTAATGTATGTTCCTTTTCTTTTTTCTTTCAGATGAAGTTGATAGCCTTTTGTGTGAAAGACGAGAAGGTGAACATGATGCGAGTAGGCGTCTAAAAACAGAATTTTTAATAGAATTTGACGGTGTAAGTATCTAGCCTAAGTATTGCATGATTTTAGGTGAGTGGGCTAATGTCATGGGTGCCAGTACAAGCTGCAGATGGAAACAGGATTTGGCTGCTAGGACTTACCTTGACAGACAGTGTGTGTTTTGTTTTCTGTTTTGTTTTATTTTTTACTTACAGATGGTAGTACTTAGCAAATCGAGTCAGGCAGTGATAAGGGAGCTGTGAAAACAAAAACCACTGTTACTGAGGTAGAGTGATAACTGAGGGACAGACAGAGTTGAATCTTTGTTTGCAATTGCATATTTTGGTGAAGTATGTTTCTGGCAAAGTAAGAGGATTCAGTGGGTTTGAAGTAGAGTTGTTGCATTGGTTGGGTTTTTTTGTTGTTTTTGCTTTTCTTTAAGGATTCTGTCTCACAAAAAGCGTGCACTTTCTCAAGGGGTAAGGTGAGATTTGAGAGAGGATAATTTCGAAGGAACTACTTCAGATCATTGGTTTACACAGCTCTGACACCTCAGAAATGCTCATTTTTTCTGTTAGCATGCTTTGTATTGAGTTTGTTTGGGTTTTGTTTGTATCATAACCTAGAAATGACAACATGCAGGTTAAACATATTTAACTGCAGGTATGTGATATCCAGGAAAACAAAATGGATATTTCATTATTGTGTGCTGGGGGAGGTACCCACAAATGAACATCAGAATGCTTTTCTGTCACAAAGCACTGATATTTCTATTGAAAAATCTTCATTTTCCCATAATACAGTGGAATACTGCTGCAGCTGCGTAGTGATAATAATGAAGTAAAGGAGGAGAAGGTAACAGTATAGAGAGACATAACATGATTAAGAAAAACTTGTCCAGAGTGGGATGAATCGGGACAAATAGTGCAGTGTGGCAGTAATGTGCAGAGTTTACTGCACGCATGTATTCGAACAAGGTTTTCTTTTAAAATGAAGAGAAGAAAATCAAATGTAGTCTTCAAGTTAGAAACTTCAAATCAAGGTGGAGCTCTATTACACAATACTTATGTGGATTGTTTTGGATTCACTTATACAGCAATGAACTTGAGCACTGCCTTGCGCTTCTTCTGCCTTGATTTTAAAGCATTCTTTAGATAAATATGAAGCTAACTGCATTAAAAGAAAAGACATACAGTAAAATCCTGTTGGTGCACTGAATCAATGGCAAGTTTTCAGTTCACAGCACTTAGTTATAAAAACTGTCTTGCTTTTCTATGTTACATAGGTACAGTCTTCTGGAGAGGACAGAATACTTGTGATGGGAGCAACAAACAGGCCACAGGAGCTTGATGATGCTGTTCTCAGGTATCAGAATATCTCTTCTCTTTGAGTGTGATCATACCATGCTTTTTAGGAGCAGCAGGTTTTGCTGCTTACTGTCTTGATTATAAGTTTTTGACTAATTAGGCAAAGCTGATTGGCAAGAATAAATTATTTAGCTTCTCAGAGGTGCCTCTCTTTTGAGATACATCTGTACAAGCGCAATGGTCTTAGAACTGTCTAAAGCAGCATTGTCTCTTAAAACCAAGTCAGTCTTTTATAACTCCTGCATCTCTCATGCTGCTTTTATTTTTTTTTCCTTTAATTTGAAGCTTAAAAAAGAAATTTGATGAATGAAATTTAGTACTTATTCTCTGTGACTGCTTGACTTCTGATGTTGCCTGCAGTTGAAGATGTTGCTGTAGGTTTGCCATAGGCCTTTTTTAGCTAAAAGCTTTCATCTTTGCTTCTCGGTTCCTTTTAGACTGAGGAAAATAGGCATGTCAGCACTGTCTGAACAAATAATTGCATTTATTAAAAAATTCCAGAGATCTCTTGGGTCCAGTGAAGAGATGCTTTATCTTACTGAGAGGCAGTGATTTTATTTTACTTGTAGAGTGTTTCCTCTTTGGGAGGAATTTCACGACCACATCAGGAGTAAGGTGACACCAGCAGCTCATGCAGGTTGATTTTGTTTTACTTTTAAGCCTAGAGGTTCTGCTTCCTAGAATTAGATGATGGAAGTGTATCAAGCCAAATGTTAGATTCATATGCACTACAAAACCAGAGGGGTGTTTGTATATTTATACATGTTTGTTTTTTCTAGACGATTCACCAAACGGGTATATGTATCTTTACCAAATGAGGAGGTAAGTACTGGTTTTCATGTGTGTTCTTTGATTTGAGGTGCATTTTCTCTGAATCAAAACAGAAGCCTCTGAAAAGTATTTCACATTATGTTCTTGACTTGCCCTGGATGATTGCAGTTTGGCAGTTTAATTTCTGGCTCAAGCTGGCCACATAAACTGTGCTTTAAGTCTGGCAACTATCTTATGCTGTTGCATTTTTCTGTGCTTGCTACAAGCAAATTTAGTAGTAGTTGCTCAGTATTAGAGAGATGTTGCTTACATACTGACAAGTGTGGACAAGTCTGAAATAGGACCTGTAGGAGCAGGTTTGGTTGGCAGGGGAGAGTATTTATTGCAGAAGATGAAGGTAATTAGGTAATTTAGTGTGGTGTGGTCTTTTTTTTTTTCAGTTGTACAGCAGGTTAGGACTTTTGATAAGGATTCTAACATGTTATTCCATGCCTCTTTAGAGCCAGCGTGATCCTTGTTCTCATTATTAGCAAATCCCTCTCTCTTTCTCTGAAGAGATTATTTTGTAAAGTCTAATCACAAAAGCACTGCAGGCAAATTTAAGTCAGTGAAGCACAAAAGCGAGCCTGAACATGTAGTTTTGTTATTGCAATAAAATTTTAAGTGTACCGTGAAAATCAGTTTTACATATGATAAATGTATCATCTTTTCAGACAAGATTTATTTTGCTAAAGAATCTTCTAAGCAAACAAGGAAGTCCATTGACCCAAAAAGAGTTGGCACAGCTAGCGAGGTAAGTATTTTGTAACTATACTGAATTTTACACACTCATTTACTGAATTCATTCATGCTGTTTTCTTCCCTCTAAATTTAATCTGACATTGATCTTCAGGAAGTGACAGTACTGAGCATGCAATGTCTGCATTCTGAGAAGTTGTTCTTCTGTCAGAGTGTAGGAAATTGTTTTCCTTTTAGGATTGTGTATACATACATATATATATATTTACCCCTACACTATGTAATGGGGGTTTTTATTGTTGAAACATGCTCATCAATACTTTTATTGAGAAGTGAGGGAGATGCTGCTTTTCACCCATTTTCCCATGAGTCCTGAGATTGATTTACTCTCTGGTATCAGCTAGTCAGCTGTTCCTGAAGCTTTTCATAAGGAGCCTACTATGAAACTGCCACTTTCAAAACCAAATATTACTGTTAGATTTTTAGAAGTATGTGCTTTTGCCCTTTGCTTGGCACCAACTAAAAATGCGTGTTGTTTTACACATAAGACTGGTAAAAATCATTGATTTTTTTTATGTGGTATTGGATTCTCATTATATTGGGTTATGGGACAGTTGAATTAAATGATGACAAACTAGTGGTAAGATGTTCTCATAACAGAAGCTTGACTTTTTTTCATCAACAAGTCTTAGGTGGCTGCTGTCATCTTGCTTTTGCTTGCATTTTAGGCAGGATTTGAATATCTGTGCCTGACATTTGTCTGGAAAAGACTTGCACGTAATCAGTTACATTTAATGCATTACTAATTTATTAGATTTGGAAAGCAACATTTAAATAGTATTTCTTCTGATCAAATAACGTCTTAACCATGTGCAATTAACAACAAGGTATTTTGAAGCAATTTTTCCATTCTTCCCTTCTTCTCCCATCTCCTCCTTTTTCTTTTTAAAGAATGACAGATGGATACTCTGGAAGTGATTTGACAGCATTAGCAAAGGATGCTGCACTGGGTCCAATCCGAGGTAAGCTAGCACAGCTTTTATGTTTAGGCTTCTAAAAAATTGCAGTACCCTTAAATACTTTGAAGGTGTTTATCTAGAGTAGTTAAATTAATGTATGCATTTAGAGATAAAAGTTTTACTTTGATGGCCCATCACTTCGCATGCGAGTCCATATTGAGAAGAGATCACAAATTATTTCCTCTACCTGATCCTAGCTTCCAATTAAAATACTAATTGTTTTTTAATGTCAGCCTTGCTGATCCCACCTATGTTCTTTGTACCCTCAGAGCAAAAAGTTTCCTATACTCTGATACCATAATAATACTTCAAAAAGAGAACTGTAAAATGAGAAGGGCTACTGAAATGATGAACTCCCATTATTAGCATATGCAGTGAGATGCAGTCTTATGTGCCTGCCTGATTTATTTCTGTGTACTTGGCTGATAGTACCTTTTTGCTTGCTGGGAATTGTGCATGTTCTGCTGGTAGAGAAATGTGGGTCCTAAGAATAAAATGGTGGAGGGCAGCTGTCATACGTGGATGCTTCCCTTTGTGAGGAAGGATGTTGTTCTGACATACTGTGCTGTATCTGTAGTGAGTCACTTTGGAAGCAGCCTGGGTGGGAGGGTGCTCAATGGGAAGAAAGAGGAGGAAAAGAAAAATGCCACTATATACTTTTCCTTATGGAATATTATGTTGATGCAGATAGACACCTATCTTGTCTGTGGTGGTGTTCCAATTAAAACTACATTTTAGTGTGTTGTAATTGTCAGAAGAGGTAGGTTTTCCTACAAAACTCAGTAATCTCTTTATTTTCACAGAACTAAAACCAGAGCAGGTGAAGAATATGTCTGCCAGTGAGGTACGCTGTTCTAGCAACTGTTTTCCCTTTTGAAAGTAACGTGCTCAGCTGAAACTTTTCATGTCTCTTTGCTTATGCTTAGTATCCTACAAAACAGGAGTCTGTTTTTTCTTTTTTGGCTGTTACGTCTTTGTGATTATTTCCTCACCAAAGAAGTTTCTTTAAAACTGTGTGAAGAAATATCTGTCCTCAGATATTAGAGGTTCTTTATGTTCTTTGTGTAGTTTGGTTGTCAACTTTAAGAGCACCTCTTTTTCTCATAGTCTCCAGTATTGTTAGTTTCAGCTGACTGTCCTGTCTTTTCCCCTCATACTGATCTGGGGCTCCATGATATCTCTCAGATGACATCAGAAGCCTGGCTTTTGTTGTTTTTGTCTTTTTCAGTGTTACTCTTCCAAAAACTTCACAGAAGCTGTACATAAAATGTATATTATATATATTATAAAAGTATTATATAAAATGCTTTTTTTTGTCTTTATGTAAAACAAGTCATTTTAAGAACCTCTGAGCAGTTTTAAATCTCTAAGCCTAGAAAGGAGAAAATGAAGAAATTGGCTCTTTTAAAGTCTTCTCGGAAGTACCTGGAAATCATGAAACCTGGAGGATCAGCACCATTTGTAACATTAATACTCATTTGATGATGAGAATGCCCTTACACACTCTTTGCCTACCTCCCACTGTGTCTGGACATATTTCTACTTATAATTGTGTTCTCAGTAAACTGAAGGGCATATGTTGAATCAGAGAATTGAGATGAGAAGATTTACTTGACCGAGAGCCCACTGTGATCTTGAATACATTATCTGTTTATCTTTTTTTGGGTATGGACGACCTCTAGTGCCTTATTCTCCTGGGGCACGAAGTTATGCTTTAAATGTGCTTTAAAAATCCCACATTGTACACTCAGTCTCGTGCCCCTATGTGCATTGGCTTACACCACCTAGCGGAATAGGAAGCAGTAACACAGTCTCATGGGTTATTAAGTAACAAAACTAACATAGTTATCAAACATATTATAAGAAAAAAGTAATGATAATCTTAAATGACACAAGACTATTGCATCAGATCATGTGAAGCATGTTAGAAGTAAATACTGAAGTACTTTTTGAATAAACCAAAGCATTTGAACTGCTTGTCATCCTAATATCGTTTGCTTTTCTTTTAGATGAGAAATATTAAATTATCAGATTTCACCGAGTCTTTGAAGAAGATAAAACGTAGTTTGAGCCCTCAGACGCTGGAAGCATACATTCGTTGGAACAAGGACTTTGGAGATACCACGGTGTGAAACACTACTTCAAATGGAACAAAGCGCTGCCTGAGGAGCAGGAGTACAGACTACTGAAAAGCAGCCAAAGTTTACAGGACTTGGCAGATCTTTGAGTATCTGCACTAAAACTTGAGAATATGAAAAAATTATACAATGTGAAATAAGTTCATCAAAACCTCCTTGCCGTTTAGTGAGGATTTACACACTGTAAGTAAGAGCACAATAGGACTTTGGGTAAGATTCCTACCAATCTGATCATAGTTTGTGTGTTTTGTTTCAGTTGGAAGGCTCTGATGATATTGATCATTGGAAGACTTTTTCCCTATGTTGTGTGCATTACTTTTGTTTTTAATTCTGCCATGACACGAATGTCTGGCTTCCTTCCTGATGACTACTAATAGTTAGGTTGTTTTGTAACCTTTGGTTCCACTTTTGTCTCTTTTTTTATTTTTACCCTTAATGTGCCAAATAAAACAAATTCCCCGTGCAAAGCTGAAGAACAGCATTGGGGGATTACGTTCATTACAATGTAAAGCGCAGCTGGTCTGTTATTCTTTGTCTTTTTGTTTAGTTGTATGTGAGTGCATTGTTCACAGAACAGTTCTAAAAAAGACCTGTGATAGCAGAACAGCAAAAAACCAACCAACAAAAAACTATACAACCAGTTCAAACTGTTCTTAAGAAAACGACTAAATAAGAAATAGATTAAGACGTTCATTTACTGGCAGTATTTTCACTTAACGCGATTTGTAATGCTTCCATTGATAGAATGTTAGCTTACGCTTATGGTGTGCAACTTGAAGACCAGCTGTTTGAGAGAGTAAGTGATGCTAATTGTCAAGTTTCAGAAATGTGTTTCTACTTTGTATTTTGGTCCGGCTGCGGTCATTTGAAAGTGAAATTTCCATTGTGTAATTTTTTTAAACCTACACATTTAACCTTTAAGCATAAGGCTACGTGTTTAATACATTGCAAACATTAATGTTTTTATAGCTTTCATATGTTTTTGGTTTGTATATTAAAGTATGAAACACTCAACTGATCTGCTTTTTTTGAAAGAAACTGCATCTTTGTACAAATACTTGGATTTTTATTATATAAATGACAAGCTATTAAAAAAGTGCAAGCCTTTAAGTGCTGTAATAAAACATCTCTGCCTTTACTTCTAAAGGCCTGACATCTTGTTTACAAATTCTGCATCAATCAAACACTGGGATGTTTGGAAGGCAGATACTAGTTCCTTGTCAGAACTGCTGTAAAATTAAAACAGACAACTCTCCCAGCTTAGTGATGTTGCAAAGTTTTGTATTGTTTACAATTGTTTTAACTAAATTCAGTTCTCTCTTTTATTTCCGTATGGTTTGAATGGCAAACTTTGTCCTTTTTCCTTTAAATTATTTTATTGCAAGGAATAAGTCTTAAATATTTCTGGCACTATTTATTTGAAAATTGTCTGTATATGTTATGATTTTATATATGTGAAAGCACATAGCTGATGCAGTGCAAAGGCAGTAATACCAAGAGATGACTTGGTGTTCGCTGCATGGTATTTGTTACGCGATAGCTGAAGCTGTGTAAAGCTTTTGAGATGTATACATGCAATATGTTTGGGATTAGTGTGTTTTGTGTTTTGTTTTGTTTTTTAACCAGGGGCACTTTTAACTTTTTAAGTTGCTTTTAATTTGAATATATGAAAAGATTGTGTTACACTAGTATGCCTTTTGAAACCATTTCTAACCAAACCACTTTCTAGCCTTCTAAGGGAATGACTCTATCAAATGTGTGTCTGATATAGATGAAATGTGATTTTTGTTCCCCTGAACAACCTTCCCAGAGAAGAAATGCTGAAAGATTTTAGTTCGTCAGATCTCCTGTCTTTTTTGCTTTGCCGCAGTTCTGCCTTCAGTAGAGTTATCTTTGAGATTTCTGGCTAGTATAATATGTGTTTGTCACAGACTTCATAGTGTTAAAAACAGGTATTACTGTTTAGTAATATATATGCCAAATAGATAAACAGATAACAAATGCCTCTGGTTTTCCTACTGATAAAGCTTGCAAATTTTTCCTGGAGATCATTTGCAAATGGGAGCTCTGAGGTAACACTCGTGGTTGTAAGTGTTCCTAAATATTTGTTATCAAACTCAATTTTCCTCCGTTGAATTTTGAAGAATATAGCGATATTAATTTCAGATGTGTATTGGCAGGTGATAGGTACCTGAAGTGTAAAGGTAGAACATTGCACCTCCTAAAACACCACAAGCAAACAGCACAGAGGGTCAGAAGCCTGAGCTGCTACCTCAGAAAGGAAAAGAACAACTGGTTCAGGACTGGAGAATGTGAGCCGCAGTAATGTTTTCGGTACCTATCCTGCCTCAATTATTTTCTGTGTAATGTCTGAATTGAAGCTCTGTGGATGCCTTCTGGAACACAGTTAGAGCTTTATTTTGTTCTGCAATGTCAGTTTGCCCCAATAACTGCTGTACTTTTTAGTCTGTAACCAAGTGCCACTTGGTTCATGAATTGCCTTTAAATTACATTTACACATTTACACTATTTCCTGAACAGTATCTTTTAATAATAATTCTGTCCCCCTCAGGATATTTAATCACATCTTCTGATTTCTGATGTTACATATGCTGAGTAATTTCCAGCTCAATGATTTTCATCTGTGTGCTAGATTAACTATGTATAAAAGCAAATCTAAAAACAGAGTGGGGAGGGGGGAACCCACAACTCACATATTTTGTATAGAACTTTGCGACCATATATGTCATAAAATCAGATTATGTTCTAATGCAGTATCTATCTTGAATTAGGTTAGGATAAGCAGGACAACAGCTTGGATGCTTTTAACCTTTGTAAAGGTTACGTTTGCATTAAGTCCCTAAACTGACTTATTTTTTTTCCCCTTCCCTGGATGAATCTGTCCACTGCTGTAATGGATGACTTGACCCACTTCTTAGAGATTATTAGGAAGCAGCTTGTCTGGCTCGCTGCATATGTTTTTTTACTGGCCTGAAGTTAAACACTTACTGGAGGGAAGGGAAAAACAACTGTAATGAGACTGCTGCTTTTTTTTTAAACTATCTTCTTTGCACATCCTTGCCTGTTTTATTAAGCAGGAAATACCTGTTTTGTTTTTCTACCCACTGAAGGAGCAGTGTTTTCTAAGGCAGCGGGTTGCTTGCGGTGGTATGGTTATGTACTTACAAGTCTCACCTGTTCTCTTACTGTGTCAGAATTATAGTTTAGTGCATTAGGAACAGGCATTCCTCCCCAAAACTTCTTATCAACTGTACTTCAGGAAGTCAGAGTAATGGTTTTGTTGAATGTGGCCCAGCAACTTGCTTTGTTTAGGTACCAAACATGATAGTAACACTTGATAACTGGAATGGAATCTGAACTGGGGAGGAACTCCTTCTCGCAGCAGTAATTAGAAGCACATCTTCTAATCTGATCTCCCTGTTGGATTCCTTTGAATGTGATTAAAATGGCAGGTTTTTACACATACAACTTCCTGTGACAATTAAACTTACCTTCCAGTATAGAAGAAATTGGTAGGTTTTTTTTTCCTGTTCTAAACAAGCAATTTTTAGCTGGCACAGCTGTCATGTACGTTGGGTGAAATTTAAGTACTGGGAAGCCAGATATGTTGGCAAATTTAACTGAAGTATCTGTTTTGCAACTGATATGGAAAGCAGCATTCTGTTCAGGACTTCCTTAACCACATGTGATGAAATTTCTTGTGTGCTAGAATCTTCTACTGCTTTCCTACAAGACATGGATAATTGCATCGTTGTGCCTAAGATAAGTTTAGCTATTCTAATGCTTTAGCGATGCTTCTGCATGTGGCAGCTGTGGGAGATGGCAAGCACTATTGTAGGTTACAGATCTTCATTCATTTTGTGGTAGTCTTAAGCTCCTGTATTTTTAGTGCTGGGGACTTCTACCAGTTGTCAGATATGAGGAAGTAACAAGCAGGCAGTGGAGAACAGTTCCCTTAGTTGTCATGCTCATTAGAGGCAGTTACCGATTTCACTGTTAGGCTCTCTTGAGCTTTTGGTTAGTACTGAAGGACATTGTTTTACTCACCTACTTGAGTTTCCACGGTCGTCCTAAGAGATGACCAATAGATAAAAATGTTAAGTACTGTAACTTCAACAGGACACGGATGTAAACTAGCTTCCTGCAAAGACAGAATCATCTAAAGTGTACACGGAGATGTGTATTATATTCTGTCTGCTTCTCTTGTAAATTGTAAACTGTCTTGATGTAAACTGTTTACTTTGTCAGTAACTACCTCCTGAGTTCAGCAATAATTGACAAGGTAGACACTCCTCCAGTGTATCTAAATGTATTGGTTAAACACTGCAGTTCTGTCAGTACTCTCCAGTTTCATCATTTTGATTTGCAAGTGTCTGGAAGCTTGGTCATTAGGCTTTGTCTTCATAAGAAATGCTTCTAAAAGTTCTGTTTCAGAGGTTGACTTTGAAGAAGACTTTCTTCGTAGTTGGTTAATACAGGTTTATTGTTTCAGGATGTTAAAGGTGTGGTCTCAGTACTGCAGGGCTTTTTGTTTTTTGCTATTTGAAGTGAGAAACACTTGATCTAATGCTTGCATACCTATCAGGGGGGCTGAGAACATGGAAACTGTCACAATTCAAATCTTCATTCAGGTGAAGGCCTAGTCAGTGTTTTCAGAAGTCTGGATTTAAGTGACAAAAGCAAAAGGTGGAGGTAAATCTCTGTCCCCTACCCTATTAAATACAGTGAATAACTCCAGTTTGAGACGGAGTTGATGCTTGTCTTTAGTTGTGTTGAGGGTCTTATGCTTCAGTGTTCCCTAAAGAACGTTTTCTGGAATGTTAAACACCGCTTTATTACTAAGCAATGTAAGACAGCGTGGTGAGCAGTTACATAGCATTAGCTTCACAATAAAATGTTGCATTTATCCTTTTCTTACTGTTCTCGTCTGTTATCAGATAAAATATCCAAAGCTGCCAGCCTTCTCATTAAACCTGAATCTGATGAAGTTGTTACTGCTTTAATAAATAGAAAAAATCAGGTGTTGTGCCTACTGGATGGTGGAACAATAGATACGTAAAGATCTCATTTAGTTTCTAAAGGACTTGAGTCAAGTTCTTAATACTAATGTAAGCAAAGTCTTACCGCCCTACCGGCGCGCTTCCTTTTACGTCACATCCGGTTCCGCGCGCGCCCCGAAGGGTCTGCTCGTTACCACAGCGACGGAAGCCCCCTCCGCCTCTTCCGGCCTCGCATGGCGCCGTCTCTTCCGGTGTGGGGAGTACTATGGTGAGCTGGACGCGCCGGGGAGAGACGGGGCGGGCGCTGTGAGTGGGAGCGGGGTGCTGAAGGGGCTGGGAGGCGGCTCTCGGGCGGGCCGGGGGGGTTCCAGCTCCGAGCTCGGAGCGCGTCGTCTCTCATCACCCTTTGCGGCGCCGCTCCCGCCCCGCTCCCGGGGCAGCCCCGCCGGGCCCGCGGTGACGTGGCCGCCCGGGTTTTCCGCTACGGGTCGGGTCGGGTCTCCATGGACACGGGCAGCGGCGTCACCGTCGCAGGTGGCTTCTCCGGGGCCGCTGTGGCAGCAGGTGGGGGTGCTCCTCGGTGTCGTGGGGGGGGCTCGGTAGTGATTTACCTGGAGAGAACGCAGTAAGTGCTTTGCTTTTGCCTCGGGGAACGTACGTTTGCAGCCTGCGGTACTGCTTTCTACTCGTGGTACCGAACGAAACGTGGGTGTGCCTGCGGGTACTGAGAGCGGCATGAAGCACAGCTGTGTTGACAGGCGTGTCTGTCAGCCGATTGAGTCTGGTTAGGTAACCTGCTTGAAAACACCTCTCCAGCCTTGAATCCTGGTCTGTGTCAATATGAGGCTTGATTCTAAGCCAGTCATCGTCTTGTGGTGACAGAACATGTTATTGACAGGCACCGTTGTATTTAACGTTCTTTATGTCAACAAATCACAGTGAGCTTTCGTTATGGAAATAGTTCATAAGTGAAGGTTGTTTTGTTTTGTTTTAAATCTAAACTGGGGGTTGAGTCAAATATTAAATTAAACTTTAACTTTCTTAAGGGGACAATACACCTGTTCCGCAAATCACAGAGATCATTGCTTGGAAAGCTAACACATGAATTTAGGCTGGTTGCAGCAGATAGAAGGGTGAGTATTTCTTTTGGTCAATAAATAACACAGATACCAGCTGTGCAAAGTTGAGATGCGCTATTCATTTAAGCAAATGGTCGGAAATATCTTTTAAAAAGTAGCTGTACTTCTTTAAAAAAGTGGCTGTGTTTTGAATTTAGTTTCACATTGAGCTTATACATCACATTAAGATTATCATAGTAATGCTGTCTGCTGTAAATACACCAGAGTGTCCAGATATGGCATTATTATTAGCACTGTGAATGGTAACGATGCTTTTCTATTTTTAAATGGAGTTGTACTTTCTGTTAAGTTGGAGTCCTATGGCCTGTCCCTGATAATTAATTTTCCCCAGAGTTTTGCTTGTGTTTACTGAGTTAGGTGGAACTGTCAGCTGAAGCTGCACAGGTGTTTTTAGGGCCAAAGTTCTAGCATTAAGAAAGGAACCCGCTTAGATCTCTTGACTGTACATCTCTGTCAGAACGGAGGGTAGGAAATAGAAAGCTGCTATAGTTCTGTCTTTAAAATTCAGGTAGAATGCGTTACAATTAGATGTGGAGGGATGTCTTTTCAGACCAAAAAGTGTTTTAAGCGTAGTACTAATGCTGCTTGAAAATGAGTTTGGGGACAGTCTGTAAAATTAAAATAGAACGAGATTGTCACCCTAAAGTGAGTTGCTTGTTTTTTGGGAGAGACGCAGGTAGTACTGCTTGCTTGATGAAATGCTGCGGTGCTGTTTCTTTAAAAGAAGATAGGTATGTTTTTGTCTTTGTAAATCTTGGAAGGTGTAAAATATGTGTTTATTCTCCTCAACAGTCCTGGAAGATCCTGCTGTTCGGTGCTATAAATTTAATATGTATTGGTTTCCTGCTAATGTGGTGCAGCTCTACAAACAGCATAGGTAGGTGGCTTTTTGGCAGTGAAGCTTCTAACAGCTACACCGTGTTTCTGTACCCATGAAGTTCCAGAGTACTACAAATCAAAGCTCTGCACATAATGGAGTTGGGCGACTGAGAAACCAGGTCTGGAAAGTGCCTCCTTTTCGTTTGCTATGGTCATTGTGGAAGCATTTCTTGGCAGAGAGGTGTTCCAGGATTTCCAGACTCGTGTTGATTTTTCTCCATGTAGCATCCTCTGCCTTTAAGACTGCAAAAAACAATTCTAAACTAGTCCTCAAACCTGTTCCTTATAAAAGAAGTACTAGCAACATGGAGAGATCCTCATCTGCAGTTGGTTGAGAGCATCTGTAGTGTGGCAAAAACATTCTCTAATGTCAGGAATGCCCTTTTTAAATGTTTTGTGTTTTTCCTGTTTCTGTACAGGGGCTCCAAGATGCTCCCTATCAGCTGTACTGAAAGTAGAATGCCCTGTATTTTCAGTTTGTGACATAGGTGTTTTTGCTCTTTTAGATGAACTAGAGGAGCTAAACAAGTGAACCTACTATTTCCTGCAGTAATGCGTGTAAGAGATCTCTTGCTTTTGTGGAGTATGTGTTACAAGAAGGCCTCCCAGCTTTTCTATTTATACTATTTATTCCTGGTAGCTTAATACCTTATGTAGGTGGGCATTTAGTAGAATTTGGATTGCCATAATCAACCTGTTCATAAAGTGAGAGGTGCTGGTGTTTTCAAAACATTCATATTACATGCACATAGAAAAAAAGAGAGTACTCTGCTGTATCAGCAGAGACCATTTGTTTGGATAGAGAACGGCATAGAGGTGTGGTGGAGGGATTTAACAGAAGAATACAAGTGACTGAAAAATTAATTATAATTTTTAAATCTTTGCTTTTTTACAGCTTTAACTGCTTACACATATTTGACAATCTTTGATCTTTTCAGGTGAGTTTTTCCCATTTAATCTCACAGTTCATTTGTGCCTGGTTTTGTTTGTTTATATACGCAGAAAATGTATTGACAAACACATACCAGTGGAACACCAGCTGGTTTAAATGACTGTAAAATTGTACATCAGAATAAATAGAGGAGAAACACCTAGCTGTGTTGACAATGATTAGATTCCTTTGTTCATTTCATAGACTTTTGCTTTGTACTCTTCACTTGTAAGCGTGATGTCAGACAATATTAAAAAGATTTTCACAAAATACCTTTTACTGTCGGACAGATTTAGGTCTGACCTCATGATGCCTCTGGTATCCCTTCAGACAAACTCAGTTTGCATGCAAAATAAACACTACTTGTGCTTACCAAGATGTCAGTGTAAAATGCATTACATTTGGGGTTGTGACAAACTTGATTTAGGCTGAGTTCTGCACTGAAGGTTGATGGTAGTCTTCGAAAGTGCAGCATGTAGTAAGTACAACATTGGCTGTCTCCTGATATAAGGACTTAGACTGGCTACCAGTATGCTAATGTTCTTTGCAGTCCATTTTCTGGGAACAGCTTAGATGTCTTGGCAACATCCCTTTTGTTTCCAACCAGTCTTTTCTGGATTCACTGGAAACCTCGCTGGGATAATGATGGAAGGGTTGAGTTCATGGTAGAATGTTATGTTTGATAATTCGGTTCTGATGGCTGAAGTGTATGTCTGTAGACCTCAGAGTTTGTGAAAGCCATAGTTGTTTATTAGAGTCTAATTCTCTCTTTTTTTTCAGCTTGATAACATGTCTAATAAGCTACTGGGTAATGGTGAAGAAACCCAGTCCAGTCTATTCATTTGGGTGAGTACTATTAATGAGATTCAGTGTTTGATAATACAGCGTGTGATTCATCATTGAATATCCTTGCTCGTGTTCTGTAACAGCCACCACAGACAATTGGTGTGCGTAAAGACTGGTTCTCTAAAGCGCAGGCACAGCATACAGGAGGAGAAAGGGAAGAAACCAGACAAAGTACTAAGGAATGTGTAATTTTAAGCTGGAATTGTAGTCTTTCTTCTGTCAGAACAAAGGTTTGTTTGTGGTAATTGGAATTTGGGCTTAAATTGAAAGTTGTGCTATGTTGTGAACTTCCAATTTCTTTTCATCTGCTTGAAAGAATTGGAACTAGTAGGTTTATTCCACTTTCTTCTCCACAGACCGCAGTGCAGTCGGTGAATTAGGAACCCTGAACGTTTAACAAACTTAATACTTTAATTGCAGGTTTGAGAGGTTTGAAGTTCTAGCTGTATTTGCTTCTACAGTTCTGGCTCAGCTTGGTGCTCTTTTTATACTGAAAGAAAGGTAGGGATCTGTATGTTTTTCTTTGATTTCTCTTGCATAAGAAGATATTACACATTGAGCAAAAGCATGTGCGTTCTACAAATGCTATCTGTAAAGATAAATTGTAGAAAAAATATTGATAAAATATATCTCTAATTTATATTGATTACTCTGCACAGAGGCTTTAAATAAAATGATAGGAATTGGTCATTGGAATGTAGCAACTGTCAAGGAAAAGACGATGTTTTTAGGAATGATATTTTCCAAGCGCTGTTAGAAATTTGGTGTAATATGTCTCCCTACGCATCTTGACTTAATAAGTTAATTACTAAGTAAAACTTATGGGGAAAAAGTTGCACTGTGAAGTAAAGAAACTCCTTAATATCCTTGGATATTAAGCCATCCCTGGATGTGTTTAAGAGCTGTTTGGATGTGGTGCTGAGGGATATGATTTAGCAGAGGGTTGTTAGAGTTAGGGTACTGGTTAGGCTGTGCTCAGACATGATGATCTTCAAGGTCTTTTCCAACCTGGGTAATTCTATGATTCTATGAATATGCTAAGGATCAGAATGTTTAGGCTAGCAATTTCATCAGTCCCACTAAATTTGCTGAGGCATTAATTTGACGTACGAGAGGTTCCAGATGCAGGTGGTGTTTCAGGTGGTTAGCCTTAAAAATTATTGAATTCTTCAAAAATGAAAAAGCTTTTTTTTAACACCTAGAATGGAAGCAACTTGTCTTCCTTTTTCCTTTCCAAAGGTTCTGTTTCCTCTATCAAGGCATATATTAACAACATAGAAATGTTACAATATTAGTTGATCTTTTGTCCCAAAATACATTGGAATGGATTTTAATGAGGAAACACCATCAAAACCTCCAATTTTTCCGACGTTGGCTTTTAGACATTCCCAAAACTTATCTTAGGTTTTCCTTTGTTACAGCAGGATATTTCTTATCTCACTGGTGGGTAAAAACACAACAGCTTTGTATCCCCACCATAGAATCCGATGGCTGCTTTATTTGACCTTGCTCATTGAGAAGCTGTAAGTCAGGGATTTCAGACTCTCTTTGTTTTGATTACCAGCAATAACAGTGGTGAAAGTAGCAGTGTTTTCTGACATGTTCATTTACAAGCATCTTTTTAACGTGTAGACAATACCTATGATAGCTGTCATGTATGTGGCACAGTGTTGAAATAATTGGAAAACCTGTCCTGCTTCATCTCAGTGATACATATCATCGTTGCTTCAAAAACTGATGCGCTTACTGAAGTTACTTGTTTTTCCCAGTGTTGTATGTATTAGTTTTGTTTATGGATGGCAGCTATTTATTCAGAACGTAAGAAATATGCTTCAGTTGTCAAGTCTGTATTGTGTAATACAACTCAAATTTTCCGTTGTTTTTGTAGTGCAGAGCGATTTCTGGAACAACCTGAGATACACACGTAAGAAATTGTTTTGATATGTGTAATGATGGGTTTTTAATTTTCCTTTGTATTCCTAATTCTCAGTCTAGCACGTTGTAGTCATGGCCTGAACCGGTGGTTGAGCACCTGGGAGGAAGGCAGGGCTAACCCAGGGAGCTCAGGTGCAAGCAATCTGAAACAGGTGGAGTCAGGATCCACCCCTTCCCAGACCTCATTTACAGGAAGGCATTTGCTATCTAGTGTTCTTTGTCTCCATATAGTTTTACAAAAGTTTAAAGTTAGGCGGTTAATGTGACTTTGTTTTATTGACATTTGGAGGTACAGAAGAGAAAGCCAGGTTAGTGCTCACATTGTAGGAAAGGCTCTGTGTGAGCATACAAGCCCGCTGGCTGCTGACTGGCCTCTCAGCGCATTTGGAAGAAGTTGTAGTATCTGCTGCCTCTTGCTAAATCCTATGTTAGGAGGCTGGTATGTTGGAGGGAAAGGGGCTGTAATCATCAGGGAACTGGATTTATTATCAAGATGATGATGATGAGCATGGGAAAGGGTAAAGAAGGGGTGGAAGGTGTGGTGAAATCTTAGTTTTAGTACAGAGTAGAGACCCTGTGCCCTTGCTGTAGGAAAACAAATGTTGCTATTTCTGCTAGCGGGGCAATGTATTTATTCAACTTCAAAGGACAGTGTGTGTAAATATACACCTGCATGTATACGTGTGCATGTGTATGTACATGTGTGCAGTTAGTTACTCAACATTATGAACACTGTGCTCAGTGTGAGGTGATAATGTTAATGCATGATATTGACAGATTGCATTTTTTCCCCCTGAAATGCTAATACGCTGTCAGTTATTAGACAGTGTGCTAATACATCTTAGTTTCACTTTTGATTTCGATGAAAGCTACCAAGAGAAGTGGGTGTGACATTGTTAGCAGTAATTTCAGCTTGGTTTCATGTATTTTGTCGATGACATGAAATAGCTACCTTCTTTTTTTTCTCTCTTTAGGGGGCGACTACTAGTTGGTACTTTTGTGGCTCTCTTTTTCAATTTATTTACCATGCTTTCTGTGAGGAATAAGCCTTTCGCGTATGTCTCTGAAGGTATGTGATTGAAATATATCAAGAACTAAGAAGAGGTTTTAATGTTCCTTTTTTTATGAAGGAATGACATGTCTGGTTAACTTCGTTAACTAGCTGGTACATATTACTATTACTTCTGAACTTAATGCAGTTTAGAATTGCATTCCGGATTTCATTCCTGGTTTGCTTACATGGCTCTCACAATTCCATGCTGAAAACTGAGTATTGCTGTAATGCTGAAGTACCCTTTATTTTCTGTCTTTTAAATTCAAGGTCGTATTTCAGATTTTACTTTTAAAACATTTTGTTGGTTAATTCATGGATTGAAAATAAATGAATGTAATAATTCCTTCTTAATGGTACTTTTACCTCCCACTTTTTCCACTGTGAAATAATCTTGCAGACACTCACTAACTGCTGAGACACTGTTGAGTATCTTGAACACTAGTCAAGTGGGAGAAGTCCTCTCACTTTCCTGTGCTTTCTGTATATTTTGCCATACGTAATGCTTCATTTCAATGAATGTAATTTTGTGTAAATTACTTAATTAGAATTACTATATATGTATTATACTTGATGTAATGTAGAGATAACCGTGTTGAACGTAACCTGAAATTATATTTAGTCAGTTCAGGTTGTTATATGAAACAAGCTTTTTATTTACTGCCTAGAAAAGCCGGGCTTTGTATTGTTAACGTGACAGTGATTCTTCTGAGATGCATTTATTTATTCACAGTGTAATAGGTTCTTCCCTTAACATAAAACTTGAAGTGTTTTCTCAAATGGATTGCTTTACTTTTAGTCACTTCATTCACTTTCTTTTGAAGCTGCGAGCACGAGTTGGCTTCAGGAGCACGTTGCAGATCTCAGTAGAAGGTAAAGCTCTGTTTTTACAGTGGTTAACTTGTGGGAGGCAGTGCTGTGCTTTGTGCATAATAGCAGTTCTGAAAGATGTTGAGACAAGAGCTGTTGCTTTGTAGAGGTTTATAAAGCAGTGTTATCTACTGTTCCAACGTGTGGACTCCAGCCAAAGCATCATCTCTCATATTTCCAAGATGTGTCAATCTCATAGTAATACATCTTTCTGTATACCTTCCCTTTGGATGTGTTCAGTACATTGTATGCAGCTCTCCTTGGAAGAGATGAAGTAAGCTAGCTTTGTGTGGTAAAGACCTGAGCTGCATTTCTCACCAACTGTTACCTGTCTGATCGATGCATCTTAGGGTGATTTCTTTTTAATTACTCTGTAGAATAAGCAAGCAGCTGGGATGATTGCAGTTTAAATGTGGTATGTGAAATTGGCTATGGAATTTCCTCACCTGTCCAGCAAAAAACTGGAGAGCCTGTGTCTTACAGGCACTGATTCAAAGTTTCTTATACATCTTAGCTTTTAACTCCCCTGCTGCACCGTTACCTGAATGCAAGACAATGTCATTTGCAAATACTTTTGTCAGATATCGGAAGTGTTTATTTCTAGTTTCACGTACCTTTTTGAGTACTTGTGCTGTTGATATGAAAATACGTATGTCAAACTGTACTGTAAAGTGTTACGTACAAGCAGAGTCAGAAGGGCTTTTAGGGTTCTTGGAGGAATCATTGACTGCAGGGTGTTGCGTTCTGAAGTAGTGGGTCTGACTCTTATGCATTTTGTGGTTTGGAAGCTAACAGCTGCTTGTTTGGTTTTGTTTCAGTATTTGTGGAATCATCCCAGGATTGAGTAGCATCTTTCTACCACGGATGAACCCTTTTGTCTTGATTGATATTGCTGGAGCTCTAGCTCTTTGCATTACGTATATGCTCATTGAAATCAAGTATGTATAGTTGCTGTTTAATGAAACTCATTTTATATCCATTCTGTGGGAAGCTGCTTTTTCTTATGTGAAAAGAACATTCTCATCAAAAACTGTAATATGTATGAATGAATTTGCAGTTGCATTAATGCATTTATCGTTTCTCCAAGAGACATAGTTAAGATCTCCTCAATGTGTATGCCATTTCTTCTCATTTCTTTCATTCTTTTAAAGTCCTCTTGCCTTTTTTCCCTTACTTTTTTTTCTTTCTCTCTAGCAATTACTATGCTGTAGACACAGCATCAGCTATAGCAATAGCTTTGATGACATTTGGTACCATGTACCCCATGAGCGTCTACAGTGGGAAAGTACTGCTCCAGGTAAGGCAATGTTGCAAAACAGTTTTAGGGGGATTTCAGTTTTGTTAAACGTCCTGATCTGTTTTAAGGATGTAAATAGGAAATGTTCCAAGAGGAGTGTGTGATAAAGGGCCAGAGGAATTGCAAAGACAGTGAAAGTGTTCAGCGTGAAGAAATAAGAATGTATTGTGTCATATCATTGGTCTTGTGTAGGTAAATTGGTTTTAAAGGCTCTGTTATTTGACCAAAGCCAGTTAATCTTTAGTGTAACTTATTTTTTTCCTTTGCTTTTAAAGACAACCCCTCCACATGTGTTTGGCCAGTTGGATAAGCTTCTTAGAGAGGTAAGTCAGCGGTAGACGAGATACGTGGCATGTCATGCACAGCCAGTGTTAAGTAAGCATTCAGGAGTATGAAGACTTTATGACTAAATAATCCAGGATGATCGCTTAGGGATTTATTTATTTATTTATTCTTGGATGTAGATAATATGGAGTTTGCTATCTAAGACAAGTAAGTGTCACAAAGGTGTCTGGAACATACCTTTTCCAGTGCTGCATGCTGTTGGTTGGTTGATAATCTTTTAAGTTTTAACCTGCTGTGCAAGAGGCTTACCAGTGTACGCTGAGGTAAAGAGGAGTAAAGAATGCTGTTCACAGACAGCATATCAGGTTTAGACAATGTTTACATTTCACGGTGAGAGCTACTTTAACCTGAGCTACTGAAATCCACTTTTCTGATGGATTTGAGTGTTTAGAGATAGCGGGAGGTAAATGTTAATGTTACAGCTAACAGGTCTGTTCCATTTTGTAGTGTGGAAGCTGTTGTTTCATTAATGAAAGTGCTGGTGTTCAGCTGTGTGAGTATTTCTAAGAAGATGTGAACATTTCTAACTTCTCGTATTTTTGGTGGAAAATTAGGTTTCCACTTTGGATGGTGTCTTGGAAGTTCGAAATGAACATTTCTGGACCTTAGGTTTCGGCACTTTGGTAAGCGATGTCTTCGCTGTCTTTAAAAAAGTATTACTTTATTTAAATAAAAGTAGTAAGGAAAGTCTTTTAAAGGCAAAAAGAAAATAAATGGATTGAGTCAGTGCTTATTTTCTCCCACCTTAGGTTTTGTTACTGGTTAATATTCTTCATGTATGTAGCAGCTCTGAATTAGAGCATTTTAGACTTCATGCTGTATTTTGGCACTGCATGTAATAGTAAAGGCATCTTTCTAAACATGTGAAACCTCTCTGTGAGGAGAACAAAACTGTAGACCTCCATGTACAAAAGGACCTCAGTATTTTCAGCGTTTATACGTAGCAGGAAAAAAGAAGTGCAACACAACTACAGGTGTGTGCTGATATTCTACTGACAGAAAGAAGGCCTTTTTAGTGGTCTAGAATGATCACAAACAACTCGGTTATTCTTGAATCGATGCAGGTATGTTGTGATAGTCAGAAAATTAGGACTGCTGCATTTCTTTTTGTTGTTTCCACTTCTTAATCCTTCCATTAAGCTACTTTTTGGAGGGAGAAAAAGGGCTTGGTCAGATCTTGGCTTGTATGTTTACCTACTGGCATCTTCCAGATTGCAGTAGAAACTCCCAGAGACCTCTTAACTGCTCCGTCTGATGTAAAAATACCCTAAATTAGCAGAGGCTGGGAACCATCTTTTATTAAACATGAACTGAAAAAGGATGTGAGGGGTTCATTTTGTGTACCCTTTTGCATCATTAGTTCAAGGTGAGCAGTGCAGCGTTACTGAGAGGTAGGCAGGGATAGCTCACAGACATGTACGCTTTGAGGAGAAAGTCATTCTGAGTTCCCTGAGGGGCAGTGTCTTTCCTTAGTTCTTGTTAGTGGGTTCACTTGTAGCATCTGCCATGCATTCTGCCATGCATTCTGTTGGCTTTGTCTACTCCAGCAGCCTAGTGATGATACATTTCCTTGAGTGTGAAATTGGAATTAGTCTGTGCTTTCTTCTTCTCTCAGGTGTTTTCTGTTGTTGCCTTTTGTTTTCATGCCACCGCATGTTGTATTAAAATATATATAAATAGTTCAGTTTGAAGACACTCTGCTGTTCCCGACTGATCTTAATGTGTTCATGAGGTGAACACGTTATCAGAGATCAAAATCTGTTCTAGCAATGGAATTCTTGGGTATGCTCAGTCGGTAATCTCTACTGAGAATGATCTTTCTGTGATTCTCTACAGGATAACTTCGCTGCTTCTTGAATGCATGTGGAGAACCTTATGAAGGTGACTGTTATTTTTTCTCTTTTTTACTTATTTTTATCACTTTTTTTGTAGGCTGGATCTGTCCACGTCCGAATTCGGAGAGATGCGAATGAGCAAATGGTACTTGCCCACGTCACTAACAGGTTATACACGTTGGTTTCAACCTTGACTGTTCAGATTTTCAAAGATGACTGGATCAGACCTACCTTATCATCTGTGCCTATCGCAAACAATATGCTGAACCTTTCGGATCACCACGTTATTGCAATGCCGTCTTTGAAAGCTGCTGACAACTTGAACCCTATTACATCTACTCCAGCAAAGCCCAGCAGCCCGCCACCGGAGTTTTCTTTCAATACACCAGGCAAAAATGTGAATCCAGTTATCCTTTTAAACGCTCAGACGAGGCCCTATGGATTAAGCCTTAATCATGGATCCACACCTTACAGCAGTGTACTCAATCAAGGATTTGGAATACCGGGAATGGGAGCAACTCAAGGATTCAGAACTGGCTTTACAAATGTCCCGAGCAGATATGGAACAAACACTCGTGGTCAATCCCGACCATAATAAACAGCATTATTTATTGTACTTAAGGGTATTGACTTAATTATTTTATTACCCAATTTTTATGAACATTTGGAATGTCAGAGCATTCCGAATGGCTGGGAACAAGTGCATTGTTCATACTTGTGAAATGGTTGAATTGCTTTCTTTTTCTCCTTTATGTTAACAGTAGCCTGTGTAACGCCACAGATGTTTTCCAGACTTAGGGTACTTTACAGATAGTTTTTATAGTGTCTACTTTTATTCAGCTTTCTATTCACTCTCCTGTTGTTTTTTTTTCCCCCCCAGGAATGTATCAAGATTACAGCACAACTACACCAGAGGGTCAGTTTGTCACTAAGCAAAGCTTTTTACTAACAAGAGCAGCTTGCTGAGTGCTGAAGGGGTTCAGGGAAAAGGGAAGTGCTGATGTGCAAGACTGTTCTTGAGGATGTTCTGATCACTGTGTTAAGCCGCCTTCTGGCAAAGTCACAGTTAGTTTTTGCAGGGTTGCAAAAGTCCATCAGTATTGGTGTTATGGCCGTTGTAAGGACAATCTGGCATGTCAGGTTCTAATTCATTTTATGAGACAAAGTTTTTAACACTTTTGTTGATGCCTTTATAGAAATTCAGGTGGCTCAGCAGCCATTTTCTAGCTGTACGTTTTCCATATCCATCTCTGGTATTTCTTTTTGATTTAATTTCAGAACTACTTAGCAATATACTGGGAAATAAAGGATTTCAAACTTAAGGTTTTACAAGCACCTCTTTTTTACAGTGAACCCTGTTTAAGATACAGAACAGATGCCTGTTTTGTTTCTGGAGCCAGTATTTCATTTTTCACTATGGAAAGTGTTCTCTGATTTGTGACTTTGTATTTTGCCTCTTTGTATTTGTCCTGTAGTTTCCTGTAGGAGAAAAAGATGACTTACTTCTCTGCCGGAGTTTCTGTCCAAACCACTGTTGGTTCTTACAGTCAGTGCTGGAGTGCTTAACATTTGGGGCACACTGGGAACAAGGCTGCCTGTCTGCTTTTGCATTGTTGTTTTACTGTGCCTCTAGAAGGCCCTGTTTCTTCACAGCCTTTCTCAGGAAGACCTTTTCTCTGCTTGCTGTTTCTGCTCTGATGGTAACAGGGAAAGGCTGTGTAGAAATCCATGAGGATTTTGTTCTGTGCTCCCTTGCAGTATGCATCTTTTAATTCCCCAGCCAGTACCTGCTTTGCATTTTCTTCTGCTGTTGGGGAACAGGCTGCCCATTCCTGCCCTTTCACTTGCAGCTCAGGGTGCTGTGTGTTGGCTTGCACCTCGTTGTTGTGTATCCAAAGTCTCTCCGTTTGTCGCAGGCAGAGAGCTGTAGTATCTCAGGGACTCCAAGTGTAATAATGTTTGTTAGCTGAAGATAATGAGTTCGGTAGAGAAAAAGATCTTGTTCTGTAGAGCTGAGCTGAGAAGCAGCCATCTCCGTTAGAGTTTTCAAGATCTGTGGCCTCTTAACATTGGCTGAGGATTTTTTTTTTCCCTTGTTTTTTCCATATATGTTTTTTCTCTGCTGCCTCTGACACATGGAGAAGGGTGGCACTCCTGCAAACAAAGTGAGGTGATGTTCTGCATGGAGGCCCCTTGATGGGATTTTGTAGGCTGAGGGTAGCATCCAGACCGCATATAGCAATGTAAGTTACACACAGGGGATCTAACTGTGCAACAACAACAGTTTCACTGCTGTCTTTGAATGTGTAACCATCAGGAAAAGGCGTTAGCTCCATAACTCCCATGCTCTCATTGCTGTGTTTGTGTGTAGCCCGTTGGATGTGCCGTTGCTGCGTGGAGGCTCGCAGAAGTACAGAACACTTCAACAGATTTCCTGTACCTTCTGGGTGCTCAGCTGGGCTGCACTCTGCACCACCTGCAACAGCGGGATGTTTACATTTACTACTCTCACGTGGCCTACTGCAGAGCTGTTCCTTGCTCCAGTTTCATAAGCGACTTTTCCTTGTTGGTGACGTTTGAAATGCGTTGTATTATATTGATTGCATGCCCACTTGTTTTTAGCAGAAAGTTAAAGCTTCATTTGATTAAAAAAGAAGTAACAAAAATGAAGCCGATCTTTGATTTAAAACGCAAAGGGAGAACGGAATCCCAGAGTTCTGAGTGCAATATCATTACTTTAACAAAGTTATTTTTCGAGTGATTGTTTATACATATATATATATCATACGTGCAGATGATAAAGGTTCTTTTAGAGATCAGGACAGCTTTTTAGCTGCTTTATTGTAATGAATCTAATTCAGACTATTTGTTAAATCAACGAGAGAGTGAAATGTCTCCTTTTATAAGAGGAAAAATAAAATCAGCGTCATCCATGAATGACAAGGAAGGAAATGGTGATTTGTGTGCAGAATGCTGTAGTTATCTTTCGCTCAGAGAAATGGACGTGCTTTATGGGATGTTCTGAGTGATGCCCATCCACACCATGAACAGAAGCGTGTTTTGCTGGGTCCTTTCCTGGGTAGATTGGTCCTTGTAATATTATTTCTACCAAAAGCCTTTTTCCTGCACCTTTTCTAGTTGTATTTTGCGGCTGGGTGCTCACCATCAAGAACAATTATATGACGTGTGACTGTGAATTGCTAATTTCTTTTGTCTTCATTCCTGGCGATAGGATTGCTACTCCAGCAAGAGGAGGAAGAGGACTGCGACTCACTCTTGCCATCACTTCTGCTTAGAGGACATTCTGCATTGCTACTCCCTTAACTGGTTCCAGCCGTGTGTGCTTAGGATCACTTCGCTTGTAGGTAAATGTAGTGAGTGCTGAAGAATGAGGAGTGTGCATCATTACTTTTCTTGTGATGAACTTTATAGAGGAGCTAAAGCTCGTGTTACAGCACACATAACTGGCGTAAACCCCAAACTGAAAACCTGTTGAGCACTGACTCTTGACTTTGTTCCCTTCCCCCTTGTTACTAACCTCATACACCTTGAGGAGGGCCTTGACAAGGCAATGACAGCTTCCCAGGGATGGTGGTTTCACCAGACTCTAAGAGTTTGTACAGGTTGTCTCCTACCTGCTCGTTCTGCATTGGCTTAGAAGCAGTGAGGACCCATCTTGTACCATGTCTTTACTGACAGTTGTCAGGGCTTTAGTTCCACAGTCATGTGGGCAGATTTCTGTATACAGCTGTTGTTCCCTGCCTTGGTAATTTCTGCTGCTCAGTGTCTGCCCGTTACAGAAGGTGGCCATTTATCATCTTACTATCAGGGGCTGAAGTGGAGGAGAATACGATTACGAACAGCTCAAGTAGCTTTGATGTAGCCATGAATGTGCGGTTGGATTGATCTGAAAAAGAAACGCATCTGACCCTTTTTAGAACTTTATTTGTGTTCTACTTTGCAATTTTCGTACGCAGAAGAAACGTTTCTCACTAACAGGAAAATGGTGGGAAACACAAAATGCACCAAAAGCGGATCAACTTTCATTTTCAGGCTGTCGTGTAATAGTAACACTTAACGAGTTGGTGTTGCTGTAAACACAAGTTTCTGTTGCAGCTTTAGAATGTGTTTGTAAATATTTTGCTTAGATTCGGGAATCTTTCCTTCAGGGAAATGGTAAAACACTAACACAGAAACCACATCTGATGTGCCTAGAGCTGCACAGCTTATTCACTGCCTTTTCTACATCTCCGTGTCCAGTATAGAACTTTCTAATGGTGGGAGTTCGAAACAGGCAAATACTGACTTCATCTTCTACCAGCTTCATCTATTATTATTATATTGTTTGAGATACTTATATACTGGTGGCCCTGCAGCCTCCCTTCTTAAGGAGAGAACAGAACAGAGAGAGTAACAAATCTCTGTTCTAGCAGCTGATTTCATGATCACGTGGTTTGGTTCAGCCCAGAGCAAAGTTTATTTTAATGTGAATTTTGCCTTTTTGATCATGTGTTAGATTTTTTTTCCATTGCTGAAGGCTGTTACCAAAGTTGGTAACACGTAAAAGATCAGAGCTGAATACATGTGGAGGCATCCCCTACTGGGATCTCAACGTGTGACGTATAAACCACAGGTAACAGTGTGGGAAAGCTCTGGAATTTTATTGTGTCTTATTCAGAGGTAAGACATTGAAAGGTCCAATTATTTCTGGGCTGAAACTAGTGCTTATTTAATGCTACCTCTAATTTCCTTATATGGAACTTTGAGCCAGGGAATCAGTGTAACAAGAGCTATTGCCGTATTTTGCTTTGCTTTGGTGCTCTCTGATGTAATTAAATAACAGAAGTGGAGGTGAGCAAACAACATTTATAACTAAGTAAGATTTGCAGCCAACGCGTCACAGGTTTAGATATTCCAGCACAAACACCTGGAGGATTTTGCTGAGGTTCTCAATAGTGGTTTGGTCAAGGTTTTCTTCCGTGTCCTCCATAGTGTGCCACACTTCAGGAAAAGGGGACGGGATCAGATGTAGGACTGGAACCCCTGTGAGGAACAAAGTGAAATCTGGAAACAACATCGGAGTTAAGTAGTTTCTCCCATGTAAGTTTTCTGATGTCCCTTTATACATATATGGTAGCTGCATGTATTTCATTGAAGCTCAGTCCTGCCTTGTTGTGAAAAATGGAGGACTCACGGAGCTGAAAATCCATTGAACGAGGCTGAGTGCAGCTCAGTTAAAGGAGGGCTCGCTTGGAAGCTATCCTTCTGTGGCTCACCTTAGTTTAGAAGGTGCTGTACCTAATACTTGAAATGAGGACATCAAATCCCCGTCTTGCACCTGGGCAAGAGCTTTAATAGCCAACCTGTAGCTGTGCAAGTTATGTAGCACTAGTGTAACCACTTTTCCTTTCTTTGGCTGCCTCCCCAAAGTAGAGAATGATCATGGTGCCGGTGGTGTAGGTGTCTGCTGGGAGAGATCTCCGGTAGGGAAAACTTCAGGCATGTGCCTAATGCACATTAGGCATGTTGTGTCCCTTGCTATTCTTACCAATCACTATATACACCTCTCCCATCTCTGCTCTGGTAAATGAGAGAGTCTAACTTGAATATGTTAGCTTTTGCAGGAGTTAGTGCCTTCAAATTTAAGCAGGTAATTCTGAACATTACAGTAAGTTTGCCAAAAGCTCTTTAGAGACTTTAGTGATCTTTGCAAATGCAGCCCTTGAGCGTGTCTCACTGCTTCTAGAAATAGTAACCAGCTGGCAGGTGTGGTGTGTAGCAATAGCCCATCAGATCAGCTACTCGTCTTTGTGGAGCACTGTGCCACTGGCACAAATGCCCATTATTTCTATGCCGGTGGAGCTGTGCACATAGAACATGACAGTAAGGATGGCTCTCTCTGCTACTCCTCTATGTTTTTCAAAGCTATGAGTCAGCCTGCGTAACGTTGGATTTTGAAGCCACAACCTGGGGCAAATAAGCTGGGGAGAAAAAAACAATCTGCTCATTTGCTAAGTGAAGCTTTTGTTACTGAACTTGTATTTTAAAAGCAGTACTCGAACTGCCAGTACCTCTCAATAAAAATGGAACGTGGTCATCTTCAACCAAGCCTTGATGTACGTTGTTTTGGAAATACTGTGTTTCATCAAGGTGATTCTTCAACAGATTCATGCTGTGCAGCTTCTGCTCTGCAATTCAAGATGGAAGTGACTGTTACAGCTTCTGGACAACATGAGGCACGTTAGCACACGTGAATTATTTCTCGTCTTTTGTAGAAGCTTTTTCCATCAAGAAAGAAAAAGGAGCTGGTGACTGTCTTTTGCATTTGTTTAATACTTAGAAGACCCCAAGACTGATGCTGTTACCATCGATTTACAGAAGTGAGAACTAAAACACAAAAGTGAAGCAGAGCTCAAGAGTCACAAAGTGGCCATCGGGATCCTGGTGCTTCCAAGTGTCCGTGAATCACAGTTATTTTATTAATTAAATCTGTATGAAGATATCAATGGTGAAGATGCACCAAATGTAACGTTTGCATTATTAGATAATAGAACTGTAAACCAAAAAAGTAATCTAAGAATCTGATTTATATGGCTTTCTCCTTTGTAAGCTATCTCCTAAACCTTCAAATTAATCAAGAGCCCGTGCCCCTCTCCTTACCAATCGCTTGAAGCCTGTGAAACCATCGGCTTGTGTTTGGAAAATAATTGGGGAAGACGGGGTTTGGGGCGCCAATTAAATCCAGTAGTACCAGCAGGTCCTGCAGAAGAAAGAATCTTTAACAGAGAATTCTTGAAGTTGCCCATCAGCAGCAATGAAACCTCTTGGTTCCTCTGCAGATCATGGCTGGGTCTTTGATCGATCAATGCCAAAGATCTCATTATTCTATGAGAGTCTGAGAAGAACTCACTAGCAGAACCCTACTCGGACCCAATGCATCTTGCTGCCTTCCCAGTGAGTAGGGACAGACTGTTTGTCCAGTCCTCATTCTGAACAAGGCTGTGTTGCTTTATTTGCAGTCTCTGTTTTATATCCCTTTAAAAGAAAGACTATGTTACACAGGGAGAAAAAAGAGGAAATTGCTTCTACCCTGGAGAACAGCATCTGTCAAGGGAAAGACACTTCATGAGTCACATTATAGAGTAACAGAAGGAAAGTGGCTGAGCAATGAGTTGGGAAACCAGAAGGGAGGAGATGACAAAATGTTTGTAGGACTCAAAGGGCAACCCAAAGAGCTTGCTATAACTGAGGTGTCTGACACCAAGGCTGAGCTGGGGGACGTTTTTTCCCAGAGAATCTTATTTACTGCTCATGATGAACAATCTCTACCGAAGGAGGTAGGTGCCTTAGTTTATACTGTAGTAAATCTGAATATTACTTTTTTTTTCTACAACTCCTTATACTTGCATTGAGATCTTTTCAGGTCCGCCTGTATTGCCAGCTTGTATTTTGCCAGCTCTGTATTTTAGCATGCCCAAATTTTTCACAAGCTTGCCTCAGTTAGTTCAGGTGATGTTTCTTGGGTCTTGGTTTCTTGGGTATTTGGCTTAACTGAATAATAAAGAATTGCAGCTCGCTATTACTCGTTATGGAGGTGAAGACCCTTACCATGCCCTGGAGTTGATTTGTGGTGGTTGAGCCCGGTGGGTGTGGAGTAGATACCATTTTTTGAGCCAAGTGTTGAGACCCATAGAGGGAATCAGTAGGGGACCATCGAACAAAAGCTTCTTCTCCATCAAAAAAGATAAGCTGAAGTGAAAGGTCTGGTCTTGATGATGAGCTTGTCTGTTGGAAGAAGTAAAAGGTGACAGAACTGATTCTGGCCAGAGCATCGTGTAAAGGGAGAGTACTGCAGTTAGATAAGCCCCTTTGGTACGATGGTATCTTCAGGGCACTGTGTGCAAGCCTTCCTAGTACCATTAACGTGAAATGTGTCATGGTGACATAGTGGTAGTGATCAATGATCATTACTTTTTAATCCAGCACAGTGACACATCCCCCACCCTGGTGTGATTTTTGGTTCTGGTTGAAAGTTTTCTTTTTGGCGTCAGCAGATGTGAGCTGAGAATTCTGAGACAGGTGTACAAAACCAGGTAGCCAGGACATCGTTTTGAACGGCAGAGGAGACACGTCAGCAGCGGCATCTGAGGTGAGTGCTAATACTGTGACAGTGCCTCAAAGGAATAGTATTCCTGCTACAGTTCTGCACCAGTGGAGATTAATTATGAAAGGTTTATGGTTCACTGAGGGACAAAGAGCAGTCAGTCATGAGAATGATCGTTTCTTCTCCTTCAGGGAGACTTGCAGCCATCCAGGTAAACTTACCCCAAAGCCAAAGAGAGAGGAGTAGATACGCCCTTCCTCTTTGGCCACCGACAATATCACATCAATGGAAACTTGTAAGAATATATATATGATGAATGTATTTAAGGTCACAAAGGAGACAACTGTGTGAAATTCCTTCTCAAGGCCAAAGGAGCCTTCTTTTTTTTTCCTCTATTTACTAACTGAATCCTTATTTGCTCTGGCAGCACTTCCTAATAACTTACAGCATGGCTAAACCCGGCTCAGCTCTGCTATACGAAGAGTGCTGGGAACTGCGATCTTGGCAGTTGCTGTGAATATTTTAACCCCTCTATGAATAATTTTTTCTTCAAGTGGGATTGCATGACGTGGTTAAAAAGGTGGGGTCACTGGCAGCAGTCATGTCCTGTAC